>NC_138769.1:167818267-169085767 GCF_965119305.1 Pelophylax lessonae
CAAACTCTCTTCCAGGAGCCTGGGTAGGCATGGTGATCTGGTGAGTCTCCAATTCATCTACACTATTCCCGGCACATTGGTGGTGGAGAGTGACGGTATTCCCTCTAAACTCACTATTACTACTCTGTGGATGTTTGCCAATCCATTTCCTGCATGTTTGCTCTTATGGACTCTTGATGGACTATTTTTTAATGACTTTTTAATGATTTTTAGAATTAAGTGTGCACTAAATCGGTGATCATATTACAGTCTGGGACATCAGAGTGGCTCATTGTATCCATTAGAAAGTACTTAAAGGTGGTAAGGGGATACCACCATTTCTGCGCTACTGAAATTTTTGTATGGTATATGCATATTTTACATCCCATAGAAATGTCTATTTTTTTTTTTTTAGAAATTTCTAATTTTTATATTGTCTCTATTTAAGTAGCAGCATTGTGTTATTTAGGTATTCTATACTCCTGAGCGCATAGGTTCACTTTATAATTGCCTGTTATTTGATAGGCCAGTTTGCAAGTGTTTTTTCAATATGTTTTTTTACTTGCAATGTTTTCAAATCCTATCCCCATCATTTTGAATACATCAATGTGCTTATTGTTTTTTTTTTTGTTTTTTGTTTTTTTCTGTGTTTTGGATTTGAAGTTTCACCCTCGATTTCTTTTCCTCTCTTTCTGTCCTGGTGACTACTGTTAATAGGACCAAACGAAACATGTAAAATATTTGTAGAGCCAGTAAAAATAGGTTTATTTATGATTTGAAAACAATAATACAGATTTGAGTAAATATTATTTCTAAGACTCAGCAATTTGTTTTTCAAAATTGTCTTTAAAAGCAGTACAAACTTGATCCATATGCATATGGTATACGTATAGTGTTGTGAAATTAGTTTATATATACTGTAGGGGATTTTTGGGTGCTTAGTTTCGATAAATAGCATGTTTCATCGACAAATTATCTTTTTTGTATCAATGCTTAGCTTGATTAGTATTTTCAGATGACCATAAACGAAATGTAATATTTGTTTTATTTTGTCTTCTTTATTTTTAAGGTATGATGCATTCCTTTTCTGGCCCTATTGGAAATGCAATAAATGGACATATATAGATCCAGGAAATTTCTCTCACATCATAAGCTCAGCTATTAGAAAATCAGCCTGAAGTTGAATCACTTTACTTTAGTCATGTTAATTAATATAATAGTCAATAAAGTGAGCATCCATTAGCATATCTCATTGACACGACGGCCTTATTTCTAGTTAATAGCATGGTATATCATTTTGTCAAAACCTAAACTTGCTCTTAGCAAGGAAATTGTTAATTTTATTTGATAGCCAGGGATGAAAAACTATTCATCAGCTTATCAAGGCATCAATCTTTATATACATGTTTTAGATTTATTATCCATTTATATTCAAAATAGAGTGAAAATAAGTCAAGATTCTAGCAATCCTAGTGCAGAAATCAGCACATTGTGCACCACAGTTTCACTCTGAATCATTTCAAATTATCTTTTAAATACAAATTGTGAAAAGTATGTTCTGCTATGCTTGGAAAAAAGATGTACACTGCTCAAAAAAATTAAAGGAACATGTTTTAATCAAAGTATAGCATCAAGTCAATTAAACTCCAGGGATATTGATCTGGTCAGTTGAGTAGCAGAGGGGGTTGTTAATCAGTTGCTTTGGTGTTAATGAAATTAACAACAGGTGCACTAGATGGGCAACAATGAGACAACCTCCAAAACAGGAATGGTTTTACAGGTGAAGGCCACAGACATTTTTTTTCCTTACTTACAGTATATTTTCTGACTGTTTTCACTAGTTTTGCATTTGCCTAGGGCCAGTGTCACTAGTGGTAGCATGAGGTAATACCTGGACACTATAGAGGCTGCACAGGCAGTCCAACTCCTCTAGGATGGAACATCAATATGTGCCATTGCCAGAAGGTTTGCTGTGTCTCCCAAGAGCATTGAGCATGGAGGAGATTCCAGGAAACAGGAAGTTACTCTAGGAGAGATGGACAGGGCTATAAAAGGCCCTTATTAACTCATCAGCAGGACCAGTATCGGCTCCTTTGTGCAAGGAGGAACAGAATGTGCACTACCAGAGCCCTACAAAATGACCTTCAGCAGGCCACTGGTGTGAATGTCTCTGACCATAATTTTCTTTTCAATCAAACGATGTTACATAGTTACATAGTTTGTGATCCTGAAAAAAGACATCAGTCCATCCAGTTCAACCTATGATGTGTGTGTGTGTGTGTGTGTTTGCTGCTAACCATACACTGTATACCCCTGTATGTTGTGGTCTTTAAGGTGACTGTCTAATAGTCAGTAAAGAACCCCTTACGTAATTTAAGGTTAAACCGTTTTTCCTCTAGTTTTAGTGAGTGGCCACGTGTCTTATTGTATTCCCTTTCTCTGAAAAGTTTGTTCCTTATGCTAGGGTTATCCCCAGTACCATATTTGTACATTGATATCATATCCCCTCCCAATCGTCTCTTCTCCAGAGAGAATAAGTTCAATGCTTGTAGTCTTTCCTCATAGCTGAGATCCTCCATACCCCTAATTATTTTTGTTGCCCTTCTCTGGACTCTCTCCAGTTCCAGCACATCCTTTCTGAGGACCGGTGCCCAGAACTGGACGGAATACTCCAGATGTGGCCAGACCAGGGTCTTGTAGAGTTGGAGAATAATCTCTTTATTTCTGGAGTGAATCCCCTTTTTTTATACATGCCAGTACTGTATTTTGTTGGCTTTGCTTGCAGATGCTTGGCATTGCATGCCACTGCCAAGCCTGTTGTCCACTAGTACCCCCAGGTCCTTTTCCATCTTAGATTCACCCAGAGGTTCCCCCCTAGTGAGTAGCTTGCTTTCGTGTTTCTGACGCCCAAGTGCATTACTTTACATTTTTCAACATTAAACCTCATCTGCCATGTAGTTGCCCACCCCATTATTTTGTTCAGGTCTGCTTTTAAGGTTTCCACATCCTGCATAGAAGATATTGGCATGCTTAGTTTAGTATCGTCCGCAAATACCGAGATTGTGCTAGATATCCCTTCCTCTAGGTCATTTATGAATAAATTAAACAGGATTGGTCTCAGGACAGAACCTTGGGGGACCCCACTTTCCACACCTGCCCAATCCGAGTACTCCCCATTTATCACCACCCTCTGGACTCTCCCCTGGAGCCAGTTCTCTATCCAGGTACTCACCTTATGGTCCATACATATGTACCTTAGTTTGTACAGTAAGCGTTTGTGGGGAACCTGTGTCAAATGCCTTTGCAAAGTCCAGATACACCACATCTACAGGCCTTCCTTTATCTACATGGCAACTCACTTCATCGTAGAATGTTAATAGATTGGTCTGGCGAGAACAATTTTTCATGAATCCATGCTGATTACTACTAATAATACCGTTCTCATTACTAAAGTCTTGTATATAGTCTCTTAACATCCCCTCCAAAATTTTGCAGACTACTGATGTTAGACTGACCGGCCTATAGTTACCCGGGAAATATCTCGGCCCTTTCTTAAATATTGGTACCACATTGGCTTTTTTCCAATCCGCTGGCACCATACCCGTCTGTAGACTATCCTTAAAGATTAAGAATAATGGTCTGGCTATCACCTGGCTGAGCTCTTTAAGAACCCTCGGGTGCAAGCCACCCGGTCCCGGTGATTTATTTATGTTAAGTTTCTCTAGTTTAGTTCTAAGTCTATCTTCTGTTAGCCATGGCGGTACTTCCTGAGGTATATTATTTAGTTTAGCATTACAAGCTGGGTTAGTGTAGTCCCCCAATTCTTTTGTGAAGACTGAAGAGAAGAAATTACTTAACACTTTCGCCTTCTCTCTGTCCTCTGTGGCCAGATTCCCTTTGTCGTCTTTTGTCGTCAATGTGTTCTGGTCTCGCTTTCTTACTATTTATATACTTAAAGAATTTATTGGGTTTTTTTTACTCTCTTCCGCTATATGTCTCCCGTGTTCTATTTTAGCCGCCTTGATTTTGCCTTTCTTATTACACTCTTTGAAATGCTTAAATGCTGCCAATGACCCCTTAGCCTTGTATTTTTTGAAGGCCTTTTCTTTAGTGTTAATATGCATTTTTATGTTGCAGTTTAGCCACCCAGGGTTTAGTTTTGCTCTTTTAAATCCCTTTGTTTAGTATGCTCTTGAAGCACTCCCATTTTTCCTCCGTGTTCTTTGTTCCCAGGTTCTATCCCATTTGATATTTTCTACCAAGGAACGCAGTTTTGGGAAGTTGGCTCTTTTGAAATTCAGTGTCCTTATATTACACTTGTGTTTCCTGTTACTATGATTAATACTGAAACTTATTGACCTATGGTCACTGTTTCCTAAGTTGCCCCGTATTTCTATATCCGTGAGCAGGTCTGAATTATTGGTAATCAGTAGGTCTAGTATTGCATTGTTTGTTGTCGGTGCGCTCACCATCTGACCCATAAAATTGTCCTGCAAAACATTTAGGAACTGCCTAGCCTTGGATGAATGCACGGTTCCTTCTGCCCAGTCTATATCTGGATAATTAAAGTTCCCCATTATAATGACATTTTCCATCCTTGCTGCCAATCCAATCTGTGAGAGTAGGTCGGCCTCCCCCTCCTCCCTCTGGTTTGGGGGCCTATAGCATACACCCAATATTACTTTCCCCATAGTGCCTTCCCTTTGAAGTTCTACCCATAGGGATTCTACCTCATCCATAGCTCCATTTTTAATATCATCCCTCATATTTACCTGTACACTGTTCATAATATACAGACATACCCCTCCCCCTTTTTTACCTTCTCTATCTCTGCGATAAAGGGAATACCCCTCAATGGTCACCAGCCAATCATGAGAGCTGTCTAACCAAGTCTCTGTAATCCCCACAAAGTCTAAGTCCTCCTCATACATCAGCAGCTCCAACTCTCCCATCTTGTTGGCCAGGCTTCTAGCATTGGTATACAAACCTCATAATTTTGTCCAGTTGTATACTATATTCTCATTTGATGTTGTTTTCAGGCTGCTCTTGTGATTTTTCCACATACCCTGTCATGTACCTGGGTGTCCTTGAACCGGAAGGTTCCTTGTTTCGTAGCTTGCAGCCTTACCTGTTGTGCCACAGAGGAGCTCTGGAGTTTTGGCAGTGATTTTTCCAGCCTGATGCTTGCCTTGGACTCACTAGCCCAACCTGCTGTCAGCTGCGAACAATGTACAATTTAACCAGCTGTGAGCAATGTACAATTTACCCAGCCTTTAAATAGCAGCACTTCCTGTTACTGAGTGCCCGTTTGTTTTGAAATATCTTCCTGGGTGTGCTGCTTGCTCTTTGATAGACCTTTGTGTATGAACTTTTGCCTGTATTCGTGACCCCTTTTCAGCCTGCTGAATCTGTACTTCACCGCCAGCTTGTGTATGACTTCTGCCTGCCTGACCATTCTTTGGATTTCGTTTGGATACCGCTTTGTCCAATCTGTTGCCAGCCTGATCTCTCTGACTTAGTTTTTGCCTGAATCCTCAACACTCAAGCTTCACTTCGGACTTTACCTCACAGGTATCTAACATACCCACCTTGGATTTAGGAACTCTGAACACCCTACCGCTAATGTCCCCATTTGTGCCCACTGAACCTTTCTCCCTGCTGGCTAATTCTACAACTGTACCCTCCCCCATCACCTAGTTTAAAAGCCCCCCTAACTTGTTGGCCATCCTCTCACCCAGTACGGTTGCACCCTCCCCATTTAGGTGCAATCCGTCCCTACTAAGAGCCGGTAGCCGACTGAGAAGTCGGCCCAGTTCTCCAGGAATCCGAAACCCTCCTTACTACACCAGCTCCTCAGCCACTTGTTAACTTCCCTAATCTCCCGCTGCCTCTCTGGTGTGGCTCGAGGTACAGGCAGTATTTCTGAAAATACTACCTTGGAGGTCCTATTCCTCAACTTAGCTCCTAAGTACCTGAAATAATTTTTAAGGACTCTCCATCTCCCTCTGCCTATGTCATTGGTACCCACGTGTACCATGACAGCTGGGTCTTCCCCAGCCCCACCCAGTAATCTGTCCACCCGATCCGTGATGTGCCGAACCCGAGTGCCCGGTAAACAACAGACAGTTTGGCGCATACGGTCCTTGTGACAGATTGCCCTGTCTGTCCTTCTAATAATTGAGTCCCCTACCACCAGAACCTGTCTTCCCTTTCCCTTTCTCCCGTCCTCCCTGGAGGAGTTCTTCCCCTGGCAGCTAGGGGCGTCGCTCTGCTCCTTGACTGGTTTCCCCAACATCACGCAACAGGGCATATTTATTGGGGTGCTCCAGCCCAGGACCAGCCTCTTTGCCTTGTTCCCTTCTACCCCTCCCAACTGTCACCCATCTACTCTGCTCTGATGCCTGCACCCTTGTATCTCCGCCCTCCTCTGTGCAGGCCCCTGCCTGCACCTGACGGGTACGTTCCCGGCTCTCCTTCAGTATAGACATTCTTTTCAGTGTTGCCAGTTGCTTCCCTAGATTCAGGACCTGAGCTTCCAGGGAAGCTACGTGCTTACATTTTGTGAAGTTGTACTCGCCCTCAATATCCTGATAGAAGAACGTATACATGCCACAAGATGTACACCGTATCGCATCTCCACACCCGCCGGGCATTGTACCTACTAATCTAATCTGATGGGGATTCAATAATTTAAGTCTGTCCTGTGTGGCTGTTTTCTAGCTTCCTAACTCTACTTTCTCACCCTCTGGTACTCCGCAACACTCACTGACACTCACGCAGTTACTGCCGCTCACTGACACTCACTGACACTCACTGACGCTCACTGATGCTCACTGATGCTCACTGATGCTCACTGATGATCTACTTTCTCACCCTCTGGTACTCCACAACACTCACTGACACTCACGCAGTTACTGCCGCTCACTGACACTCACGCATTCACTGACGCTCACTGACGCTCACTGACGCTCACTGATGCTCACTGATGCTTGCTGACACTTACGCAGTCACTGACACTTACGCAGTCACTGACACTCACGCAGTCACTGACATTTACTAACAGTCTCTGAACCTCACGCAGTCACTGACGCTCACAGGCACTCACTGATGCTTACTGACACTCCCTGACACTCACACAGTCACTGACACTCACTAACACGCACTGATGCTCACTGACGCTCACTGACACTCACGCAGTAACTGACACTCACTGACACTCACTCACTGACGCTCACTGTCTCACTGACACTCACTGACACTCACAGGCACTCACTGACACTCACTCACTGATGCTCACTGACACTCACTGACACTCACAGAGTCACTGGCATGCACTGACCACTGTGCCAGTCACTGACACGCACTGATCACTGTGCCATCCTTTCATTCCCAACACATTACCCAGTCTATATCAGTATAGATATCTGGCATGATATTTTTTTCCATTGAGATCTGATGTGTTTTCAAAGTGTTTCTTTAATTTTCTTGAGCAGTGTATATTGCATGAACCTTGCTATATACATAAAATTGAACAAAGTGATCTAAGGAAATGCAGACTGGCCTTATTCATCCCAGAGAGAAGTTAAGAACATCTAGAGTTTTGTAAATGTTTTTATTTTTAGTCAATATTACTCTTCAAAGGCAATACCACAAATTCTAGGGGTGGGCCAGCACAATATACCTATTATTATAATACTTATTACTGTACAAGCTGGTGGTCCTTTTCTCTCCAGTGCTGGAATGTGTGTGGAGACTCCTATGTTATCACATACAGTCATCTGGATGGGATATGGCTGCTGGTCTTCTAATACATGTGAGGATGTTGGTGAAAGGGATAGTGACAATGTCGATCAGTCCGGCAAACAGAGAAGCTTAGGGGGCCTGGTCATCATAACTGGAACCAGAGGGGGTAGGAAGATCATTAGACCCTGGATTAAGGTGGGTAGTAATCTGTTCTAGCATATCCTATACATCATGTGCTAGAGCCTTTAGCAGAGGGTGGAGGACAATGTTAATAGTCTTTACCTGCCCTGAGTACCAGTGACTACAAGACTTCCTCTGAATAGCTGAGGTGGAGATCATGACACAATGTGCATGCCTCTCCAACACACTCATTAAGAGGAAGCCTTGTGCTCATAAAAAAATTGCAAGGCATCCTGAGAAAGACTGAGCAATGCTCAGGCAACTCAATTTTGTTCTTACTGCAGACAGGAAGTCCTCATAGCCCTGCTGGAACATAGTGCTGCGTACTGTATGTAGCTGATGCTAGATACAGTTTATACAGCACTGACACCGCAGCAATTAGTAAAGAAATAGATTGTTTGGCCATCTTGACTTAAACTAACAATTGTAACTAATAGTTTTAATTACTTTTAGTCACTTGCCTGCATTTATTGTGACACAGATTCCATTTACATGTCCTTTCAAAGTAAATTACCCAAGTCTCCTTACCTACCCACATTATGTAACACCTTCTGCATGAGTATATAAATGCAGGGCCATAAAGTATGGCTTATGTATGGCCTAGTCTGCCTAGACTCCAATGGAGAAGACTGCAGACTTGTAGGACAATGGTTCTTTTGAGTCATATAGGGAAAAAAAATGTTTCAGTTGACAAAACAGAGGTTTATTTGCTAAAGGATTAGCAAACATTCATTTCATTCAAGTAAATAAAGAGAATCTATATTTAATTTGATACCTGTAAGTTTGCAGGGGAATTAAAAAGAAAAACAAAATATTCAAGGGTTTCTAAATTTCAGAAAATGTGCAAGAGTTAAAAGTGATATAAACAAATTAATCTTTTTTAAAAAAAAAATAACTATAAACGTAATATATATATATATATATATATATATATATATATATATATATATATATATAAAATATTTTTTTTTTCATTTACCAGTAGAGGTAAAATGGGCAATAAAAGAATAATAAGAACTGGAAAAGAGAATTTGCCAGACATTGACTTTTCCCCTGTTTCAGGACACAGCACAGATTTTCAGACTTTCATTAAAACACCAGCACTCCCAATGTAGCCATTACAAAATGGCTGTAAAACACTGGTGTCAAGTGTATTGCAATAACAAAAGAACAAAGATACGTAACTCCTTACAGGAGGAGAACTTTCTCTCTAACTTTCCAAATACTGTAGATCAAAGTTTCTCTTAAGGTTTAAGTGGCAACCATTGGCCTTCACTATGCCTTTTTTGTTATTATGTACTCAAGATCAGACTTTTCTTAAAGTAAAAACAAAAACTAGAAAAAAAATGAGGGAACGAATAGGGTTTCCTAAGCGTAAGCAAAATGTAGTGAAAGAAAAGGCTCAGTAGTGTATGAAATGCTGAATGTGAAGTATGCGGAGTTGACATAATTTGTAGGTTGGAAGCCATTTTTGGAATTAGGCTTTAAAGCCCAGGAGCAATTATCTGGACAAACCACTAATCAGTAATATGGGTAGCACAGGCATTTCCAAAACTGAGAAATAGTTATTAATATTAGAAGTGTCAGTGTTTCAGGCTTATTCTTCTTTTTTTTTTTTTTTAGGCCTCTCTGCAAAGGCTTTTTGATATTCCTTCATCAAATTTTAGGATACACAGCAGACTATCATCCAGCATTGATTTTAAGGGGATCATATGATCAAAACAGCTTTTTTTTTTTTTTTTTTTTTAATAGAGATATTGGTTGTAAATGGATTTAAAGTATATGTAAAGGTAAACCCTTTTTTTTTTAGTTTTGATATTGGTTGTAAATGGATTTAAAGTATATGTAAAGGCAAACCCTTTTTTTTTAGTTTTGGATAGATTGGTGTGTGCTTAGACGCCCTGTCAGATTTCGGGGTTGATTTATTAAAGGCAAATAGACAGTGCACTTTCCAAGTGCAATTGCACTCAATTTCCCCAGAACTTAGTAAATGTTGTAAAGCTCCACTTTGTAAAGAATATCCAATCAGGTGCAGAGAAAATAAAAAACAAAAAACAGCCTTATTGCTTGCACATGATTGGACAATTGGAAATTAGCAGACCTTCGCAATATTCAGTAAACTTTGTGGAAAAGTGCCAGTCTATTTGCCTTTAGTAAATCACCCCTTTTTTTGCCACTGTGTCCTGGATAAGAAGATTCAGCATCTCTTTCTGTCTTAGTGACTATGGTTACCAGGACCAAATTAAGCCAAAAAACCTGTGTCCAGGGGCTATGATCTGAAGAAACCATTAATACATTTTATTATCTTGTTTATGCACATTTTAAAGTATGTGAAGGACATGTATATTTTTAACCACTTATAGTCTTTGTTTTCATATAATTTAAAATTAAAAAATACAGGTAGGGTAAAAATCATCAGAGCTTTCACTTGTTTTTGTGTGTTTTTCATGTACATAAAGCAGAGGACTGCTCTCATCGGTATGCCATATATCATACGCTGAGCCTCTGTTAAGAGGTCACACTACAGTATGTAGAACTGAGTGGTATATGAATCTCAGGCAAATCACAATAAAGATAGGCTCATTTAGTTCTTCTGTGCTGAACGTTTATCTGTTTGGGGAAATTAGATGACAATATTAATGCACATACTCTTGATTCCCAGGGTTACATAGTTAAGTGGAAAGCCTAGTTCCTACAAAAGAAGGGAAACCCTTACAAAACATGGTCCCAGTTGGTTATATTCAGGAAAACATGTTCCTGACCCCCAAAGACAACTGACTTAATCAACATTCAACCATGTGTTTTTGGAAATGCAGAAAATAATTTGTATATTGTTCTGTCAGCAAAGCATTTAACCCTTTTTTTTAAAGTATTTACTGTATTTAGTAGAGCCAGTTCATGTTCCACCATTTCCAGGTCTTACAAGATTTAATCATTTCCATAGCTGAATTTATCCTTATTCTAGAATACCCTGACGTGTTTGGTATATTCTTTGGGTGAAACTTTTTCAAACAAATGTATTATTTAACTTCTGTATATATTTATCTATCATACTCCCTTCTTTAATCCCCCCTTCTCAGTGGGGAATATATTCAGTTCAGATTTGTTTAAATTTGGTCATAGTTCATAATGGGGTTCGTCGTGTTCTTTTTTTTAATTATTGCTTTTCTTTTGATAGCTTATCTGCAAAGCAGAGAAAGCAGCAGACTCTCAAACCAAAGAAGCCCAAATTTCACGGAAGTGCAGGCTCCGTGTCCTTCCAGGTCACCTGGCAGAATGACAGTCCCACCTTTGATGCTGTGGAGATGCCATTGGCCTTCTAAAGAAGTAATATAATGCTAAGCTCAGGGTAGTGAGTAGGAATTTTTTTTTTTTTTTTGCAACACAGAATTTGCTACTAAAGCCAAAAGTAAAATGTTTGTCTCATCAGATTAGTCTTTTTCTCCTTGTTTTCTGCATTTACCCAGTGGACATTTGACATACTCCAGTTCAGCTATGAGACCATTTGTTTTCTTCTTCCATATTGGTGCTTCGTCTGAACTCTATTCCAGATTTTTTTAATCACTCCTTCGTCTTTATGATTCTGTTTGTTTATTTACTTTCTTAAACAATCAATCTGTGGTAGAAAAAGGAAACTACCAAAAAAGATGGATGGGGGCTCGAGGTGTCCGAGCCTTCATCCAGAGAATACATGAAAGACCATGAGAGGGTATAGAGAAGAAAAGGGTATAAAAAAGGGAAACGACAAGGACTGGATAAGAAGAAAAGAAAAGAAATGGAAAGGAAGAGAAAGGGGGGGGGACAAGAGGAGATCAGAGATCAGAGAAGGAATAAAGGAAAAGGGAGAAAAAAGGGAGAGGGAGACAAGGAAGCAAGAATGGAAAAATAAGAAAAAAGGAAGAAAGATCAGAACAAAAGTCCAAGAAAAAATGATGAGGGCTGGTGGGATTTTAATGGTACCGTAGAAAAAATCATAGAAAAAGTGGTAAAATCAAATATTTTATTTATACATCATTAAAAACCAGGTAGGGGGAGACATTTGTATATGTATAAAAACATATCATCGAGTACATACAATGCAGTAACAGAGGTACAGACAATAAGCGATGATAAGTATATAGCTCATCCGATGTGCAGGACCTCGGAGAATTAACCCAAATTTAGGGTTAATTCTCCGAGGTCCATTTCTTTTCTTTTCTTCTTATCCAGTCCTTGTCGTTTCCTTTTTTATACCCTTTTCTTCTCTATACCCTCTCATGGTCTTTCATGTATTCTCTGGATGAAGGCTCAGACACCTCGAGCCCCCATCCATCTTTTTTGGTAGTTTTCTTTTTCTACCACAGATTGATTATTCAACTGGGATGTCGGTACCTTGCTAATATTTTTTGTATATCAAACACTTTAATTCTTTATTACTTTCTTAAACAAACTATGGGGCCTTCCACTAATAGGTTTATTTATTTTGAGGTCATGTGACATTTAATTGCATAGTCCAGGTGTAGCGCCCCACCCCCCTACCTCCAGAGTTCTGCTGGTGACCCCCTGAGACAGGAAGGATCGACCTTCCTCCTCAGGGTGCAGGTTACTAGGAATTATGGGTGGTGTACAAGGTAGAAAGATGGACCCCAGTCACTTTCATGCTTGAACAAAACGAAGTTTATTTCTCACAACAGGAAAAATGTGGGAGAGAGGGGTAGGGCACAGGACACCCTTAGTCAAACACAGCAGCAGACTAGCAGACTGGCAGTGTCAGGATCAGTGTCATTACGTGGGTCACCTGCTGGTGGCACTGTTGTTCCTGGAACCGAGGGATGCAGTTCCAGGGCCCACCAGTGGGTGTCTCCCAGCAGCTGGACTGTACTTTTAATTAGGCTGCACCTGAGGAGGACTGCTGAGGGAATATAATCCCGCCCTTCACTGAGGCTCAGGGCTTCAGTATTTTCTCTGCTAGCCGTGTCCCTGTCTGAGCCTGATCCTGAAACCTGCATCCTGAAATCTGTATTCTGATCCAGAGTCCTGTTCCCTGTTCCCTGTACCCTGCTTCCTGTACCTGGCTCCCTGCTTTCCTTGTCTCCTGTCCCTGTCCTGTCCTGTCCTGCTATTGTTTGCTCCATCCTTTGTATATAGTTTGTCAGGTTCTATTGGGTTCTATTGAGCTCTGAGGAAGGGGGCCTGACCCCCGAAACGCGTTAGCGGTCCTGACTGAAGGACTTGTTCCAGTTCACACATGGTGGATGCTTGTAACATGATTTTATCTTTATGTCTGTGAGTATGCATTTGGCATTTTTATTAAAAATTTGCAAATATTGACCACGGGTAATGCACTAGGTGTTTGCGCCTCCTTTTCCTTTCTTTTCTATTGGGTTTTTGTACTGTTATCATTTATATTTTGTTTACTTGTTTATGGTCTACTGGTGTTGGTATTGGAGTGTGTCATTTTGCTTAATAAACTTATTTACACCTTTATCCATCTGGGTCCTGATTCCTTGGTGCATCCAACTGATCTAATCACCATTGTTGTATGCCTGCATGTGGTATCCCTGACAGAATACTGAAGCCACTAACGATCAGATCGGTTGCACCTGGGAATTAGGAATTTTCTGGTTGTTGCAAGATGCAGTCAGAGGAGGTCTTTTATTTTTCCCTGCTTGTAACAGAAGACAGGGAATATTTTTTGAGAACGTACACTAGGGAGCATTTGTTGGAATGCATCCGTCTGGCCCACTTGTTTGTTGACCAAGGCAGAGTTTTGTTCAGAGAGATTCAGCCACTTATTAAACTCTGTGCAGAGTTGGCTTTATCTTGTATCCCTAAGGGTGGTGATGATTATTCTCCTCCTTTTAGTGTCTCTCAGGTGGTATCTCTTGTGTGGCTCTTGGAAGGTGATAAACCCTATTTTATTGAACATTATTCAGTGTATTCTCCAGAGGCCCTGTTGGATTGTATGAATGCTGTACACTCTCTAATCAAGCAAGGGGTATGTAAATGGAGTTTTGTTCAGCACTTACTGCAAACCTGGTCAGATCTTTCCGATTCAGCCTCAGCTAACTCGCACCAATCCCCTTCTGCCTCTGAACACCAGTTTTCTCAAAGTTTTTCCTCTCAGTTCAGTATAGTTTGCTTCCAACTGCATGTCCATATCCTGGTCCTGCATTTCCAGTGAAAACTTCTTCTACTACTCTGTTGCCCCTAGCAACCGCTCAGAAATTCCCCTCCGTAACTGTCTCTCCTTTTCCACCATCTCCCAATACTGCCATTTCGCTTCCATCTACTTCACAATCTATTCATAGCCCTGCAATCACTAGCAAGATTCCTGTGTCTAAACCTAAAAAGAAAAGGAGATTCTTCCCAACACATACAATTATACATGCTACTCAGCCTGTTGATCCGATGCCTGCTACCCAGCCTGTTGATCCGATACCTGCTGATCTGATGCCTGCTACCCAGCCCACTGATCCAGTGCCTGTTGATCTGGTGCCTGCTACTCAGCCTGCTGTTCCGGTGCCCGCTGTTCTGGTGCCCGCTGTTCTGGTACCCGCTGTTCCTGTGCTTGCTGATCCGGTATCTCCTACTCAGCCCACTGATCCGGTGCCCGTTGTTCCAGTGACTACTACCCAGCCTGCTGATCTGGTGCCTCCTACTGAGCCTGCTGATCCAGTGCCTGCTGTTCCGGTGCCCGCAGTTCCAGTGCTTGCTCATCCGGTGTCTCCTACTCAGCCCGCTGATACGGTGCCCACTGATCCAGTGCCCGCTGTTCTGGTGACCACTACCCAGCCTGCTGATCCGGTACCTGTTTCTCAGCCTGCTGTTCTGGTGCCCGCTGTTCCGATGCCTGCTGTTCCAGTGCCTGCTGACCCGGTGCCTCCTACTGAGCCTGCTGATCCAGTGCCTGCTGATCAAGTGCCTCCTACTGAGCCTGCTGATCCAGTGCCCGCTGTTCCGGTGCCCGCAGTTCCTGTGCTTACTGATCCGGTGTCTCCTACTCAGCTCGCTGTTCCGGTGCCCGCTGATCCGGTGTCTTCTTGCTTCCTGCTCCTACTCCTCGATGGCTTGATCAATGACACGATGCAATGCACACTCCAGAAAGAAGGCGTAAGGTATGATGTCACTGATGGCACCCTGGCCGTGACTGACCAGTTTGGTGATCTCATCGAATGGCCGCAGAAGTCTGCATGCGTCGCGCATGAGCAGCCACTGGCGAGGTGAAAAAAACCCAAGCTCCCCAGAACCTGTCCTGCCACAGAGTTCGTACAGGTAGTCATTAACTGCACGTTTCTGCTGGGGCAGCCTATCAAGCATATGCAACGTTGAGTTCCATCGCATCAGGCAGTCACAAATAAGACGCCTGACGGGCAGGTTGTGTCGCCACTGAATGTCAAGGCGAGCCATGACACAGCCATGGCTGTGTAAGATATTCTGAAATGGCCCGAGATTTTCCTTGCCTGCCGCAAGATGTCCTGGACCCCAGGGTATTTGGCAACGAATCGCTGCACGACCAAGTTCAGGACGTGTGCCATGCATGGCACGTGTGTTATTTTGCCCTGTTTCAGCACGCTCAGCAGATTGGCACCGTTGTCGCACACCACTTTACCAACTGTCAAATTCAGCGGTGTCAGCCACTGATCTGCCTGTGAACGCAAAGCTGAAAGGAGTGCAGGACCAGTGTGGCTCTTGGCTTCCAGGCACAACAGACGCAGCACAGCATGGCAACGTCTCACCTGGCATGTGGAATAGGTTCTGGGGATCTTGGGCGGCGCAGCGGAAGAGACGGTTTCAGTGGAAAAGGAGGAGTCAGCCAAGGAGGAGAGGGAGGATGGAGGAGGAGAAGAGGAGGCAGGCCTGCATGCAATCCGTGGCGGTACAACCAAATCTACACGGGTGCCATGGGTTACATGCTTGACGGCCGTCAGAAGGTTCACCCAGTGGGCAGTAAAAGTGATATACCTTCCCTGCCCGTGTTTGCTAGACCTGTGTCTGTGGTCAGATGTATCTTGGCACCAACACTGCGTGCCAGAGATATATTCACTTGCTGCTGAACATGGCCATACAGCTCTGGAATGCCCTTCTGCGAGAAATATTTCCTGCCTGGGACCTTCCATTGTGGTGTTCCAATGGCCACAAATTTATGAAAGGCCTCGGAGTCCACCAGTTGATATGGCAGTAGTTGTCGGGCTATCAGTTCCAACAAGCCAGCAGTCAAACGTTGGGCAAGAGGGTTATCCAGCGTCATCATTGTTTTCCACTCCAACATTTGGGCCACAGAAGCCTGCCTTTTTCCAGAACAACCTGACGACGGCATGATGGAAGGTGGAGTGGAGCACAATTGTCAGGAGAGAGAAGGAGAAGAAGAGGCTGGACGGTGAGAGCCTGGAGTGTGGCTTTGTGGGTTCTGACGGTGTTGCTCCCACTGGGCTCGGTGATGGGAGTTCAGGTGCCTTCTTAAGGCGGTCGTTCCTAGGTGAGTGTTGGGCTTACCGCGACTTATGCGTTGACTGCAAAGGCTTCAGATGGCAACACTGTTGTCAGCAAAGGACACATTAAAAAAAGCCCTCACTGCGGAGCCATGTGTCGGCATCCTGGGAGCGCTAGATATGACTGTACATGGTTGATGGCTCACTCCTGATAAATTTGCAGTCTGCTTTGTACCTCTTGTGCAATGCAAGTTCTGCCTGCCTCTCCTCCTGTTAGGAACGCTTCCTGAGCACACTGATGTGCTGTCATGAGTCTGCAACCTAAAGGGTTAACCCAGAGCAAACTAATTGCAATAATTGGCAAACAGGCTGCCTTATTTAAACAGCCCAGCAGCACTGCACTTTTCTGTGTTGTCTTCAGCTCTCCTGTGTTCTGAACCTGCTTCCTGTTGATTTCCTGTCTGATACCTGTTGGCTCGTCCCTGACTTCGCTTGTTTGCTGCCTGTCCTGATCCCGGCTTGTTTTGACTACTCTTCTGGATTCTCCTTGTCGGCTCATCCACCTTCGGACCTTGACCGGTTACTCCCTGGTGGGGCGACCCTGGGGACCGCGACCTGGTATCCACCTGCAGCCAAATCCATCCTCACCATCAGAGGCCCTGGTGAAGACTGGTGGATGCTTAGACCCCGCACCTCAGGTTAGCCTGTGCTACTCACCTCGGGTTTCCAACCAAGCTCCGCCCACCAGCAACGGTAAGCCTTCTCTGCACGACAGGCTTCCACCTGCCTCATAACAGTACAACACAGCCATGTCAGAGCCTGCAAGAGAGGCCTCACCGTTGGAGGAAATTTGCCAGCACCTCACAGCCCTGTCGCAAGCCGTGAAGACCCTCCAGGATGGTTACACACAGTTAGAGGGACGATTACAATCCGCCACTCTCCCGGGGAACCCTACAGTGTTATCAGCTCCGTCCACCTCTGCAGCGTCCACAGGATCTGCTCCTAGTTCCACGGTAGTGATGTTGCCACCGGAACCCCGTGTTACGAACCCCGAAAAATTCTCCGGAGACCAGGGTAAATTCCGAGCCTTCCGTAATGCCTGCCAATTGTACTTCTCCTTGCAGCCCCGTACCTTTTCCCTGGAGGTCACCAAGGTGGGGTTTGTCGTTTCTTTGCTCCTAGGCGAGCCTCAATCCTGGGCCCATCGGCTTCTAGAGGAGAGCAGTCCCCATCTGGACTCATTATCATAATTTTTTACGGCCATGGCTCAACTTTATGATGATCCGCAGCGGTCCTCCACCGCAGAGCCTGCACTTCACGTTCTCCAGCAGGGTCGCAGGCCCGTCGAGGACTACGTCACCGACTTCCGCCGCCTGAGTTCCGATACCTCCTGGAACGAGGCGGCACTGCGCTACCAGTTCCACCTGGGCTTATCCGAAGGACTGAAGGATGAACTAGCCCGAGTGGGTATACCTGACACCCTGGAAGATCTGATTTCCCAGGTCATTCGGATTACCGCCGGCTCCGGGAGCGCCGGACAGAGTGGCCTCCACAACAGTTTCGGCCAACCTGGATGCTGCCACGGGTGACTCCTCCTGCACGTTTTTCCCCGACTGGACCAGTCCCTGTCTGTCCTGCTCCTACCGGTGCCACTCCAGATATGCCTGAACCCATGCAACTCAGGATCATGCGACCAGCCCTGTCTCCAGAAGAGAGTCGGCAAATGGGTAACCTCTGTCTCTATTGTGGAGAAGCCAGCCATTATGTGCGTTCCTGCCCTGCAAAACTCTGCAAGTTTCGTTCTGTTCCTGTACCCAGTTGTGTGGCATCTGTTACCAATACCTCTCACCTAGCTTTCCCTGTGTCATTGCAGCTCTCGGAAGGTCCCGTCCCGGTTACAGCGATCATTGATTCAGGAGCCTGCAGCTGCTTTATTGATCGCAACTTCGCTGCTCAACACGGCATACCTCTCCAGCCGAAGACCCAAGGCCTCACCATCTTTCTGGCTGACAGATCCCACATTAAATCCGGACCTGTGACCCAGGAAACCCCTCCTCTTCCCATGGTCTCCTCGTCTGGCCACAAGGAGATTATAAGTCTGGACATTATTGCATCTCCATTATTTCTCATTATCCTGGGGTTGCCGTGGTTGCAGGCCCACAACCCGCAGATCTATTGGACCACAGGAGCCATCCAATTCCCATCATCATATTGCAGGAACTCCTGCCTACCCATGCCGCTCCAAGCTTCCAAAGCCCTACTCTGTCTCGAGTCTGAGCCTGACCTATGCTCTGTCGTGCCCCAGGCCTACCACGACTTTCTGGTCGTGTTCAGTAAACGGGGCGCCGAGACCTTGCCCCCGCATTGTCCGTATGACTGTCCACTCAAATTGCTGCCTGGGGCTGAGATTCCGTTCGGCCGGATCTATCCCTTATCTGAAGATGGGAACTGGACGTGCTGAAGGATTATGTGGACGAAAACCTAAAAAAAGGGTTTATCCGCCCATCCACTTCCCCGGCGGGAGCAGGCATTTTCTTTGTGGAAAAAAAGATCACTCTCTCCGACCTTGCATTGACTACAGGGATCTAAACAAGATCACTATTAAGAACCGCTACCCCCTTCCTCTGGTTCCCAAGCTTTTTCAGAGACTCAGGTCTGCTGCCCTGTTCACAAAATTGGACCTTCGTGGGGCCTATAACCTAGTCCATATCCGAGAGGGGGACGAGTGGAAGACGGCTTTCCGCACCCGGTTCGGACATTTTGAGTATCTAGTGATGCCGTTCGGCCTCTGCAATGCTCCGGCTACGTTCCAACATTTCGTGAACAACATCTTCATGGATTGGCTGGACATCTTTGTCATTGTATACCTGGATGACATTTTGATCTTTTCCGCATCCCTGGAACAACACCGCGAGCATGTCCGAAATGTTCTCAGCCGCCTCCGCCAGCATGGTCCATATGCCAAGGCTGAAAAATGCGACTTCGAGCAAAGCAGCATTTCATTTTTGGGGCTAATAATTTCCACGGAAGGAATAAAGATAGACCCCCAGAAAGTCTCTGCTATTCTGGATTGGCCTCCGCCATCTGATAAGAAAGGAGTGCAGCGCTTTGTCGGCTTTGCCAATTTTTATAGGAGGTTCATAAGGGGATTCTCCAACATCATCTCCCCTATCACCCAGCTCACCAAGAAAGATGTCCGTTATTCTTGGACTCCTGAGGCCCAGTCCGCTTTCATGATTTTAAAGAAGCTCTTTACATCTGCTCCTATCCTGAGCCATCCAGATCCCACCTTACCCTACCTCCTTGAGGTAGATACCTCAGAAGTCGCTATTGGGGCAGTGATCTCCCAGAGACAAGGGGTCAAGGACCTGATGCACCCAATAGCTTTCTTTTCCCGAAAACTCTCCACGGCGGAAAGGAATTATGATGTGGGAGACCGGGAACTTTTGGCTATTAAAGCCGCCCTGGAAGAATGGCGATATCTGCTTGAGGGTGCGGCACACCCTATTCTCATTTTCACGGACCACAAAAACCTTGAGTACCTGAGATCTGCCAAACGTCTGCGACCCCGTCAGGCACGATGGGCACTGTTCTTCTCTAGGTTTTCGTTCCACATCACCTACCGACCTGGATCTAAAAATGTCAAACGAGACGCCCTGTCTCGGATGTTTGACAACCCTAAAGAGGTCCCAGTACCTGACACCATTCTATCTAAAAAGAACTTTCTGCTTCTTCTCACAGGTCTGAGGTCCCGTCTCGAACAAGCCTCGGCTACAATTTCTGACCCACGGGAACTCACCTGTCACGCAGGGATGGCTTGTTATGGGCCGGGGACAAGATTTTTGTTCCGGAGGACGTCCGAGTGGCAGTTCTGGGTGCCTGTCATGATCATCTTCTAGCCGGTCATTTTGGCATCCAAAGAACTCTTGACCTTCTGCAGCGCACCTTTTGGTGGCCCGAGATGGAAAAGAACTGCAGACACTATGTCCTTTCCTGCACCACTTGCTCCCGGAGTAAGACCGCAAGAAGCAAGGCTTGGGGGCTTCTCAGACCACTCCCAGTTCCTGACCGGCCCTGGCAGACAATCGCCATGGACTTCATTGTGGAACTGCCTCTTTCAGTAGGGTGCTCTGCCATCTTTGTGGTCGTAGACCGGCTTTCCAAGATGGCCCACTTTTTACCCTCAAGGGTACTCCCACCGCGAAAGAGACTGCAGACATCTTTCTCAAGGAAGTAGTAAGACTACATGGTGTACCTGCCAGTATAATCTCTGACAGAGGGGTGCAATTCACGTCCCGTTTCTGGAAGGCATTATGTGGGCTCCTGAAGATTGACCTGGCTATGTCCTCATCCTACCATCCACAAACCAACGGTCAAACTTAGAGGACTAACCAGACCCTGGAGCAATACCTCCGGTGCTTCACTACCTTTGTCCAGGACGACTGGGTAACCTTATTGCCATTTGCAGAATTCGCATATAATAATTCCAAACATTCCGTCACTGGGCAATCCCCCTTCTTCGCCAATTACGGGTTCCATCCCTCCTTCCTGCCTGACATCTCCTCTGAATCTGGAGTTCCCGCAGTCCAGGACATTTTCAACTTTGTCACCAGCAATAACAAACTTCTGCGGAAAAAAGTTGACCAAGGCTCAGGCAGCGTCCAAGAAAACCTTTGACGAGAAAAAGAGGGGAGAGTTAATCCTCCAGCCCGGTGATCGGGTTTTGCTGTCCACAGCTAACCTCCGCTTGGCCTGCCCGTCCAAGAAGTTGGCTCCCAAATTTATCGGTCCATTTTCAGTTAAAAGGAGACTCAATGCCGTTGCTTACGAACTATCCTTACCTGATACCCTGCAGATCCATCCTGTATTCCATGTCACCCTCTTAAAGCCCGTGGTTCCTGATGCCTTCCCTGGCAGACATTCTGGACCTCCCGAACCTGTGATTGTGGATGGAGACGTGGAGTATGAAGTGGAGGCCATACTTGACTGTTGTAAGAGAGGTAACCAGCTCCAGTACCTGATCAAGTGGAAAGGCTATGGGCCGGAAGAAAATTCATGGGAACCGGAGCGGAACATCCATGCTGTAGAATTAATCCAGGCGTTCTTTCTTGCCCATCCTCAGAAAAGCAGTTTGTTGGGCACACGGAGGTTGCCCTTAAGAGGGGGGGGCAATGTTAGGAACACTTCCTGAGCACACTGATATGCTGTCATGAGTCTGCAACCTAAAGGGTTAACCCAGAGCAGACTAATTGCAATAATTGGCAAACAGGCTGCCTTATTTAAACAGCCCAGCAGCACTGCACTTTGCTGTGTTGTCTTCAGCTCTCCTGTGTTCAGAACCTGCTTCCTGTTTATTTCCTGTCTGATACCTGTTGACCTTTGCTGCCTGTCCTGATCCCGGCTTGTTTTGACTACTCTTCTGGATTCTCCTTGTCGGCTCATCCACCTTCGGACCTTGACTGGTTACCCCCTGGTGGGGGCGACCCTGGGGACCGCGACCTGGTATCCACCTGCAGCCAAATCCATCCTCACCATCAGAGGCCCTGGTGAAGACCGGTGGATGCTTAGACCCCGCACCTCAGGTTAGCCTGTGCTACTCACCTCGGGTTTCCAACCAGGCTCCACCCACCGGCAACGGTAAGCCTTCTCTGCACGACAGGCTTCCACCTGCCTCATAACACCTCCCTATCTGCCGGTCCGTCTCTCCCTCTGAACTCCCCTCCTCTTCCTCTCTTGTGGCCACCCACATAACGTCCATAGACACGTCATCATCCACGTCACCTTCCCCACCACTAACATTCGAGATCTCAGAGTAGGCAGCAACAGCGGGGACCAACCTCCTTGGGCTGATCTGGGTACTGTCGTCAGACTGCTGAGTGGCGGCTGTTGCTACCTCCTCTTCCTGATTCGATGCCAACAATGGCTGGGCATCGCAAATGTCTTGTGATGGATTGGAAAATAATTCCAGTGACTCAAGCGGAGGGTATGTGGTGATGGTGGTGGTATTTGTGGTGGTATCTTTGGGGGTGCACACAGCAGAGAGTGAAGAGGGTGCAGATAGAGAGGATGAGGAGGGTGCAAAAGAGGAAGGCTGAGTGAGCCGCTTCAATCTGTGGTATTGGGGGGCCACAGGTTTATTACACCAGTTCTACAAATAATTTGCGAGTAACTGTTGTCACTGTGTGTAGCAGAGTAAACACAGCAGAAGAGGCCAAGTTTTTGCAGGACTAAAATACACTCTTAGAAAGTATACTGTTAAATAACACCCCACTTCAATATGTGGTATTGGGGGGCCACTGGTCTATCACACCAGTTGTTCAAAAAATTGGCCAGTGAGTTTGGCACTGTGTGTATCAGAGTTAACACAGCAAAAGAGGCAATATTGTTGCAGGACACAAATACACTTGTAAAAGTATACTCAGATAACACCCCACTTCAATATGTGGTATTGGGGGGCCATTGGTTTATCACACCAGTTGTTCAAAAAATTGGCCAGGGAGTTTGGCACTGTGTGTAGCAGAGTTAACGCAGCAAAAGAGGCAATATTGTTGCAGGACACAAATACACTTGTAAAAGTATACTCAGATAACACCCCACTTCAATATGTGGTATTGGGGGGGGCACTTGTTTATCACACCAGTTGTTCAAAAAATTGGCCAGTGAGTTTGGCACTGTGTGTATCAGAGTTAACGCAGCAAAAGAGGCAATATTGTTGCAGGACACAAATACACTTAGGAAAGTATACTCAGATAACACCCCACTTCAATATGTGGTATTGGGGGGGCCACTGGTCTATCACACCAGTTGTTCAAAAAATTGGCCAGTGAGTTTGGCACTGTGTGTATCAGAGTTAACGCAGCAAAAGAGGCAATATTGTTGCAGGACACAAATACACTTGTAAAAGTATACTCAGATAACACCCCACTTCAAAATGTGGTATTGGGGGGGCCACTGGTTTATCACACCAGTTGTTCAAAAAATTGGCCAGGGACTTTGGCACTGTGTGTAGCAGAGTTAACGCAGCAAAAGAGGAAATATTGTTGCAGGACACAAATACACTTAGGAAAGTATACTCAGATAACATCACACTTTAATTTGGTATTGGGGGGCCACTGGTCTATCACACCAGTTGTTCAAAAAATTGGCCAGTGAGTTTGGCACTGTGTGTATCAGAGTTAACACAGCAAAAGAGGCAATATTGTTGCAGGACACAAATACACTTGTAAAAGTATACTCAGATAACACCCCACTTCAAAATGTGGTATTGGGGGGGCCACTGGTTTATCACACCAGTTGTTCAAAAAATTGGCCAGGGAGTTTGGCACTGTGTGTAGCAGAGTTAACGCAGCAAAAGAGGAAATATTGTTGCAGGACACAAATACACTTAGGAAAGTATACTCAGATAACATCACACTTTAATTTGGTATTGGGGGGCCACTGGTCTATCACACCAGTTGTTCAAAAAATTGGCCAGTGAGTTTGGCACTGTGTGTATCAGAGTTAACACAGCAAAAGAGGTAATATTGTTGCAGGACACAAATACACTTGTAAAAGTATACTCAGATAACACCCCACTTCAATATGTGGTATTGGGGGGCCATTGGTTTATCACACCAGTTGTTCAAAAAATTGGCCAGGGAGTTTGGCACTGTGTGTAGCAGAGTTAACGCAGCAAAAGAGGCAATATTGTTGCAGGACACAAATACACTTGTAAAAGTATACTCAGATAACACCCCACTTCAATATGTGGTATTGGGGGGGGGCACTTGTTTATCACACCAGTTGTTCAAAAAATTGGCCAGTGAGTTTGGCACTGTGTGTATCAGAGTTAACGCAGCAAAAGAGGCAATATTGTTGCAGGACACAAATACACTTAGGAAAGTATACTCAGATAACACCCCACTTCAATATGTGGTATTGGGGGGGCACTGGTTTATCACACCAGTTGTTCAAAAAATTGGCCAGTGAGTTTGGCACTGTGTGTATCAGAGTTAACGCAGCAAAAGAGGCAATATTGTTGCAGGACACAAATACACTTAGGAAAGTATACACAGATAACACCCCACTTCAATATGTGGTATTGGGGGGGCACTGGTTTATCACACCAGTTGTTCAAAAAATTGGCCAGTGAGTTTGGCACTGTGTGTATCAGAGTTAACGCAGCAAAAGAGGCAATATTGTTGCAGGACACAAATACACTTGTAAAAGTATACTCAGATAACACCCCACTTCAAAATGTGGTATTGGGGGGGCCACTGGTTTATCACACCAGTTGTTCAAAAAATTGGCCAGGGAGTTTGGCACTGTGTGTAGCAGAGTTAACGCAGCAAAAGAGGAAATATTGTTGCAGGACACAAATACACTTAGGAAAGTATACTCAGATAACATCACACTTTAATTTGGTATTGGGGGGCCACTGGTCTATCACACCAGTTGTTCAAAAAATTGGCCAGTGAGTTTGGCACTGTGTGTATCAGAGTTAACACCGCAAAAGAGGCGATATTATTGCAGGACACAAATACACTTGTAAAAGTATACTCAGATAACACCCCACTTCAAAATGTGGTATTGGGGGGGCCATTGGTTTATCACACCAGTTGTTCAAAAAATTGGCCAGGGAGTTTGGCACTGTGTGTAGCAGAGTTAACGCAGCAAAAGAGGCAATATTGTTGCAGGACACAAATACACTTGTAAAAGTATTCTCAGATAACACCCCACTTCAATATGTGGTATTGGGGGGGGGCACTTGTTTATCACACCAGTTGTTCAAAAAATTGGCCAGTGAGTTTGGCACTGTGTGTATCAGAGTTAACGCAGCAAAAGAGGCAATATTGTTGCAGGACACAAATACACTTAGGAAAGTATACTCAGATAACACCCCACTTCAATATGTGGTATTGGGGGGGCCACTGGTCTATCACACCAGTTGTTCAAAAAATTGGCCAGTGAGTTTGGCACTGTGTGTATCAGAGTTAACACAGCAAAAGAGGCAATATTGTTGCAGGACACAAATACACTTGTAAAAGTATACTCAGATAACACCCCACTTCAAAATGTGGTATTGGGGGGGGCACTTGTTTATCACACCAGTTGTTCAAAAAATTGGCCAGTGAGTTTGGCACTGTGTGTATCAGAGTTAACGCAGCAAAAGAGGCAATATTGTTGCAGGACACAAATACACTTAGGAAAGTATACTCAGATAACACCCCACTTCAATATGTGGTATTGGGGGGGCACTGGTTTATCACACCAGTTTTTCAAAAAATTGTCCAGGGAGTTTGGCACTGTGTGTATCAGAGTTAACGCAGCAAAAGAGGCAATATTGTTGCAGGACACAAATACACTTGTAAAAGTATACTCAGATAACACCCCACTTCAAAATGTGGTATTGGGGGGGCCACTGGTTTATCACACCAGTTGTTCAAAAAATTGGCCAGTGAGTTTGGCACTGTGTGTATCAGAGTTAGCGCAGCAAAAGAGGCAATATTGTTGCAGGACACAAATACACTTAGGAAAGTATACACAGATAACACCCCACTTCAATATGTGGTATTGGGGGGCACTGGTTTATCACACCAGTTGTTCAAAAAATTGGCCAGTGAGTTTGGCACTGTGTGTATCAGAGTTAACGCAGCAAAAGAGGCAATATTGTTGCAGGACACAAATACACTTAGGAAAGTATACTCAGATAACACCCCACTTCAATATGTGGTATTGGGGGGCACTGGTTTATCACACCAGTTGTTCAAAAAATTGGCCAGTGAGTTTGGCACTGTGTGTATCAGAGTTAACGCAGCAAAAGAGGCAATATTGTTGCAGGACACAAATACACTTAGGAAAGTATACACAGATAACACCCCACTTCAATATGTGGTATTGGGGGGGCACTGGTTTATCACACCAGTTGTTCAAAAAATTGGCCAGTGAGTTTGGCACTGTGTGTATCAGAGTTAACGCAGCAAAAGAGGCAATATTGTTGCAGGACACAAATACACTTGTAAAAGTATACTCAGATAACACCCCACTTCAAAATGTGGTATTGGGGGGGCCACTGGTTTATCACACCAGTTGTTCAAAAAATTGGCCAGGGAGTTTGGCACTGTGTGTAGCAGAGTTAACGCAGCAAAAGAGGAAATATTGTTGCAGGACACAAATACACTTAGGAAAGTATACTCAGATAACATCACACTTTAATTTGGTATTGGGGGGCCACTGGTCTATCACACCAGTTGTTCAAAAAATTGGCCAGTGAGTTTGGCACTGTGTGTATCAGAGTTAACACCGCAAAAGAGGCGATATTATTGCAGGACACAAATACACTTGTAAAAGTATACTCAGATAACACCCCACTTCAAAATGTGGTATTGGGGGGGCCATTGGTTTATCACACCAGTTGTTCAAAAAATTGGCCAGGGAGTTTGGCACTGTGTGTAGCAGAGTTAACGCAGCAAAAGAGGCAATATTGTTGCAGGACACAAATACACTTAGGAAAGTATACTCAGATAACACCCCACTTCAATATGTGGTATTGGGGGGGGCACTGGTTTATCACACCAGTTGTTCAAAAAATTGGCCAGTGAGTTTGGCACTGTGTGTATCAGAGTTAACGCAGCAAAAGAGGCAATATTGTTGCAGGACACAAATACACTTAGGAAAGTATACTCAGATAACACCCCACTTCAATATGTGGTATTGGGGGGGCCACTGGTCTATCACACCAGTTGTTCAAAAAATTGGCCAGTGAGTTTGGCACTGTGTGTATCAGAGTTAACACAGCAAAAGAGGCAATATTGTTGCAGGACACAAATACACATGTAAAAGTATACTCAGATAACACCCCACTTCAAAATGTGGTATTGGGGGGGGGCACTTGTTTATCACACCAGTTGTTCAAAAAATTGGCCAGTGAGTTTGGCACTGTGTGTATCAGAGTTAACGCAGCAAAAGAGGCAATATTGTTGCAGGACACAAATACACTTAGGAAAGTATACTCAGATAACACCCCACTTCAATATGTGGTATTGGGGGGGCACTGGTTTATCACACCAGTTGTTCAAAAAATTGGCCAGTGAGTTTGGCACTGTGTGTATCAGAGTTAACGCAGCAAAAGAGGCAATATTGTTGCAGGACACAAATACACTTAGGAAAGTATACTCAGATAACACCCCACTTCAATATGTGGTATTGGGGGGCCACTGGTTTATCACACCAGTTTTTCAAAAAATTGTCCAGGGAGTTTGGCACTGTGTGTATCAGAGTTAACGCAGCAAAAGAGGCAATATTGTTGCAGGACACAAATACACTTGTAAAAGTATACTCAGATAACACCCCACTTCAAAATGTGGTATTGGGGGGGCCACTGGTTTATCACACCAGTTGTTCAAAAAATTGGCCAGGGAGTTTGGCACTGTGTGTAGCAGAGTTAACGCAGCAAAAGAGGAAATATTGTTGCAGGACACAAATACACTTAGGAAAGTATACTCAGATAACATCACACTTTAATTTGGTATTGGGGGGCCACTGGTCTATCACACCAGTTGTTCAAAAAATTGGCCAGTGAGTTTGGCACTGTGTGTATCAGAGTTAACACCGCAAAAGAGGCAATATTATTGCAGGACACAAATACACTTGTAAAAGTATACTCAGATAACACCCCACTTTAATATGTGGTATTGGGGGGCCACTGGTCTATCACACCAGTTGTTCAAAAAATTGGCCAGGGAGTTTTGCACTGTGTGTATCAGAGTTAACGCGGCAAAAGAGGCAATATTGTTTTAGAACACAAATACACTTAGGAAAGTATACTCAGATAACACCCCACTTCAATATGTGGTATTGGGGGGCCACTGGTCTATCACACCAGTTGTTAAAAAAATTGGCCAGGGAGTTTTGCACTGTGTGTATCAGAATTAGCGCAGCAAAAGAGGCAATATTGTTGCAGGACACAAATACACTTGTAAAAGTATACTCAGATAACACCCCACTTCAATATGTGGTATTGGGGGGGCCACTTGTTTATCACACCAGTTGTTCAAAAAAATTGGCCAGGGAGTTTGGCACTGTGTGTATCAGAGTTAATGCAGCAAAAGAGGCAATATTGTTGCAGGACACAAATACACTTGTAAAAGTATACTCAGATAACACCCCACTTCAATATGTGGTATTGAGGGGCCACTGGTCTATCACACCAGTTATAATACATTAAAAGTGCTTTTGTCACTGTTTGTAGTATTGCTGCAGCAACGCTCAGTCACCACACCAGTCACAATGCTGCACAGTGCACAATACAAATCCACTATGATGCTTTCTATATTACAAAGTATATTATACCGTGGATTACACCCCTATATAGTGCACTGCACACCTATACCAAATAAATAGCGGCCCTTGAAATGACTTTTGTGGACATTAACAGAGCGATTTGTGTCACTGCTGATCTCTGTCCCTGGAGCACACTGGATACCTGTCCCTAAACTGAACAGAAACTGCACACCTATACCAAATAAATTGCAGCCCTTTAACACGTCGGTACGTGTGAGATCCACCTTTCCAAGTTTTTGGGGTTCATCTCATACTTCTGAAGATTTGAGGGTGCTGCCTGTTCCATACTCCTCCTCCTACTCCTCAACCATCCTTTTAGGGGTACAAACAATAGTAATTGGGGCCTAGTGTGGTGGTGTACGTGTGAGATACATACACTTTCTTTTTGATCATATTTTCTATTCTGCTATTCAATTAAAACCTTTGGGGATCAATTAAATTGCGTGATAGTCTGTGTCGGTACGTGTGAGATCCACCTTTCCAAGTTTTTGGGGTTCATCTCATACTTCTGAAGATTTGAGGGTGTTGCCTGTTCCATACTCCTCCTCCTACTGCTCAACCATCCTTTTAGGGGTACAAACAATAGTAATTGGGGCCTAGTGTGGTGGTGTACGTGTGAGATACATACACTTTCTTTTTGATCATATTTTCTATTCCGCTATTCAATTAAAACCTTTGGGGATCAATTAAATTGCGTGATAGTCTGTGTCGGTACGTGTGAGATCCACCTTTCCAAGTTTTTGGGGTTCATCTCATACTTCTGAAGATTTGAGGGTGCTGCCTGTTCCATACTCCTCCTCCTACTGCTCAACCATCCTTTTAGGGGTACAAACAATAGTAATTGGGGCCTAGTGTGGTGGTGTACGTGTGAGATACATACACTTTCTTTTTGATCATATTTTCTATTCCGCTATTCAATTAAATCCTTTGGGGATCAATTAAATTGCGTGATAGTCTGTGTCGGTACGTGTGAGATCCACCTTTCCTAGTTTTTGGGGTTCATCTCATACTTCTGAAGATTTGAGGGTGCTGCCTGTTCCATACTCCTCCTCCTACTGCTCAACCATCCTTTTAGGGGTACAAACAATAGTAATTGGGGCCTAGTGTGGTGGTGTACGTGTGAGATACATACACTTTCTTTTTGATCATATTTTCTATTCCCGCTATTCAATTAAAACCTTTGGGGATCAATTAAATTGCGTGATAGTCTGTGTCGGTACGTGTGAGATCCACCTTTCCAAGTTTTTTTGGTTCATCTCATACTTCTGAAGATTTGAGGGTGCTGCCTGTTCCATACTCCTCCTCCTACTCCTCAACCATCCTTTTAGGGGTACAAACAATAGTAATTGGGGCCTAGTGTGGTGGTGTACGTGTGAGATACATACACTTTCTTTTTGATCATATTTTCTATTCCGCTATTCAATTAAATCCTTTGGGGATCAATTAAATTGCGTGATAGTCTGTGTCGGTACGTGTGAGATCCACCTTTCCAAGTTTTTGGGGTTCATCTCATACTTCTGAAGATTTGAGGGTGCTGCCTGTTCCATACTCCTCCTCCTACTGCTCAACCATCCGTTTAGGGGTACAAACAATAGTAATTGGGGCCTAGTGTGGTGGTGTACGTGTGAGATACATACACTTTCTTTTTGATCATATTTTCTATTCCGCTATTCAATTAAAACCTTTGGGGATCAATTAAATTGCGTGATAGTCTGTGTCGGTACGTGTGAGATCCACCTTTCCAAGTTTTTGGGGTTCATCTCATACTTCTGAAGATTTGAGGGTGCTGCCTGTTCCATACTCCTCCTCCTACTGCTCAACCATCCTTTTAGGGGTACAAACAATAGTAATTGGGGCCTAGTGTGGTGGTGTACGTGTGAGATACATACACTTTCTTTTTGATCATATTTTCTATTCCGCTATTCAATTAAAACCTTTGGGGATCAATTAAATTGCGTGATAGTCTGTGTCGGTACGTGTGAGATCCACCTTTCCAAGTTTTTGGGGTTCATCTCATACTTCTGAAGATTTGAGGGTGCTGCCTGTTCCATACTCCTCCTCCTACTGCTCAACCATCCTTTTAGGGGTACAAACAATAGTAATTGGGGCCTAGTGTGGTGGTGTACGTGTGAGATACATACACTTTCTTTTTGATCATATTTTCTATTCCGCTATTCAATTAAAACCTTTGGGGATCAATTAAATTGCGTGATAGTCTGTGTCGGTACGTGTGAGATCCACCTTTCCAAGTTTTTGGGGTTCATCTCATACTTCTGAAGATTTGAGGGTGCTGCCTGTTCCATACTCCTCCCCCTACTGCTCAACCATCCTTTTAGGGGTACAAACAATAGTAATTGGGGCCTAGTGTGGTGGTGTACGTGTGAGATACATACACTTTCTTTTTGATCATATTTTCTATTCCGCTATTCAATTAAAACCTTTGGGGATCAATTAAATTGCGTGATAGTCTGTGTCGGTACATGTGAGATCCACCTTTCCAAGTTTTTGGGGTTCATCTCATACTTCTGAAGATTTGAGGGTGCTGCCTGTTCCATACTCCTCCTCCTACTGCTCAACCATCCTTTTAGGGGTACAAACAATAGTAATTGGGGCCTAGTGTGGTGGTGTACGTGTGAGATACATACACTTTCTTTTTGATCATATTTTCTATTCCGCTATTCAATTAAAACCTTTGGGGATCAATTAAATTGCGTGATAGTCTGTGTCGGTACGTGTGAGATCCACCTTTCCAAGTTTTTGAGGTTCATCTCATACTTCTGAAGATTTGAGGGTGCTGTCTGTTCCATACTCCTCCTACTCCTCATCCATCCTTTTAGGGGTACAAACAATAGTAATTGGGGCCTAGTGTGGTGGTGTACGTGCGAGATACATACACTTTTTTTGATCATATTTCCTATTCCGCTATTCAATAAAAACCTTTGAGGATCAATTGAATTGCGGGATAGTCTGTGTCGGTACGTGTGAGATCCACCTTTCCAAGTTTTTGAGGTTCATCTCATACTTCTGAAGATTTGAGGGTGCTGTCTGTTCCATACTCCTCCTACTCCTCATCCATCCTTTTAGGGGTAGAAACAATAGTAATTGGGGCCTAGTGTGGTTTTGTACGTGCGAGATACATACACTTTTTTGGATCATATTTCCTATTCCGCTATTCAATAAAAACCTTTCTAGGGCAAGATCTTAAATTACATAAATATGAGGAGACCGTCAAATAAGGGCCGTGGCCTGGGTCGTGGTGCTGCTGGTAGAGCTCCTGTTGCAAGGAGAGGACGTGGTCGATCTGTGCCAGCTACACGCACAAGTGAAACACCTTCCTCAAGTGTGAGTAGGCGACAGAACCTGCATCAGTATTTGGTAGGGCATCATACGCCCCTAGAAGTGATGAGGCCAGAACAAGTGGAGGCGATAGTAGATTGGTTTGCTGCTGACAGTGCCTCCAGTTCCTTCACATTGTCTCCCACCCAGTCTACTGCAGAAAGGTCACAGTTGGCACCTGCAGCCGATGTCCAACCGTCTTTCACCTCACCCCCTTGCAAATCAGGCAAGCAGTCTGAGCCCCAAGCCATACAGCAGTCTCTTCTTCTTTTTGATGACTCTGTCAGCAGGGTTTCCCAGGGCCATCCACCTAGCCCTGCCCCAGAAGTGGAAGAGATTGAGTGCAGCGATGCCCAACCACTTATTTCTCAAGATGAGTACATGCAAGGATCATCGCAGCACGTCTCCGATGATGACGAAACGCAGGTGCCAACTGCTGCGGCGTTCAGCATTGTGGAGACCGACAAAGAGGGCAGGGGTGAAGACTGGGTGGAAGATGATGTGGAGGACGATGAGGTCCTCGACCCCACATGGAATGAACGTCATGCAGGTGACCTGAGTAGTTTGGAGGAAGAGGCGGTGGTCGCACAGAGCCACCAGCACAGCAGAAGAGGGAGCAGGGTGCAGAAGCGGAGCGGCCGTGCCCTAGACACTACGCCCGCTACTGCCCAACGCAGCAAGGGAACGAGCGCACCAAAGTCAGCTCAAAGGAGTTCTCTAGCGTGGAAGTTCTTTAGAAAATGTGCTGATGACAGGACACGAGTGGTTTGCACCCTGTGCAATCAGAGCTTGAAGCGAGGCATAAACCTTCTCAACCTGAGCACAACCTGCATGATCATGCATCCAAGTGCAAAGCACGAGCTGCAGTGGAGTACACACCTTCAAAACCAAGAAACGTCTCTGGCTCATCCTGCTTCCTCTTCTGCTGCAGTCTCGGCCGCTCCAGCCACATCTGTAGTGATACCGGCACCTGCCACCCCGTAAACAGACGATCTGTCAGCAACACCACCACCTGGGTCACCAACAACCATCTCCACAATGTCCCGTGGAAGCGTTCAGCTTTCCATCTCCCAAACACTTGAGAGGAAGAGGAATTACCCCCCTACCCACCCGCGATCCCTGGCCCTGAATGCCAGAATTTCAAAATTATTGGCCTTTGAAATGCTGTCATTCCGTCTGGTGGAGACGCACAGTTTTAAAAACCTTATGTCGGTGGCTGTCCCACAGTACGTCGTGCCCAGCCGCCACTACTTTTCCAGGCAAGCCATCCCTTCCCTGCACAACCAAGTGGGGGAAAAAATCAGGTGTGCACTGCGCAACGCCATCTGTGCCAAGGTCCACCTAACTACCGATACGTGGACCAGTAAGCACGGTCAGGGGCGTTATATCTCCCTAACGGCACACTGGGTAAATGCAGTGGCGGATGGGCCTGAGGCGGATAGCAATTTGGCGCATGTCCTTCCACCACCGAGGATTGCAGGGCGCTTCAGTTTGCCTCCTGTTCCTAAATCCTCCTACTCCGCTTCCTCATCCTCTACCGCCTCCTCATCCGGACAGCGTAACACCTTCACCACCAACTTCAGCACGGCCAGGGGTAAACGACAGCAGGCAGTTTTACAACTTGCCTGTTTGGGGAACAAACCACACACCGCGCAGGAGTTGTGGAGGAGCATGGAACAGCAGACAAATGAGTGGTTGCTGCCAGCGAGCCTCAAGCCCGGCCTGGTGGTGTGCGATAACGGGAGAAATCTCATAGCAGCTCTGGGCCTAGCCGGTTTGACGCACATCCCTTGCCTGGCGCATGTGCTGAATTTGGTGGTGCAGAGGTTCCTTAAAAACTACCCCGATATGTCAGAGCTGCTGCAGAAAGTGCGGGCCATCTGAGCGCACTTTCGGCGTTCTCACCCTGCTGCTGCTCGCCTGGCAGCGCTGCAGCGTAACTTCGGCCTTCCCGCTCACCGCCTCATATGTGACGTGCCCACAAGGTGGAACTCCACCTTGCACATGCTGGAAAGACTGTGCGAGCAGCAGCAGGCCATAGTGGAGTTTTAGCTGCAGCACGCACGCGTGAGTCGCTCTGCGGAACAGCACCACTTCACCACCAATAACTGGGCCTCCATGCGAGACCTGTGTGCCTTGTTGCGCTGTTTTGAGTACTCCACCAACATGGCCAGTGGCAATGACGCCGTTCTCAGCTTAACTATCCCACTTCTATGCCTCCTTGAAAAAACAATTCGAGCGATGATGGAAGAGGATGTGGCACAGGATGAGGAGGAGGAGGAGGAGGATGAAGAGGTAACATTTCAAAGGCTTTCAGGGCAGTCATTCACAAGGGGCTCCGAGGGTGGGTTCCTGCACACACAAACGCCAGGGACACAATTGTCCAGCAGGGGCACAGTTCTGGAGGATGAGGAGGATGAGGAGGAGGAGGAGCTGGAGGAGGAGATGGAACCATGTTCACAGCAGGGTGGCACCCAGGCCAGCTCATGGCCATCACTGGTGCGTGGCTGGGGGGATACAGAGGACACGGACGATACACCTCCCACAGAGGACAGCCTTTCGTTGCCTCTGGGCAGCCTGGCACACATGAGCGATTACATGCTGCAGTGTCTCCACAACGACCGCCGAGTTGCCCACATTCTAACTTGTGCTGATTACTGGGTGGCCACGCTGCTGGATCCCCGTTACAAGGACAACGTACCGTCCTTAATTCACTCACTGGAGCGCGATCGCAAGATGCGCGAGTACAAGCGCACGCTGGTAGACGCCATGCTGCTGGCATTCCCATCTGACAGCAGGGCCGCAGTGGAAGCACAAGGCAGAGGAGGAGGAGGAGGAGGTCGCCAACGCAACCAGGGCACCGCCAGCACCTCAGAAGGCAGGGTTAGCATGGCCGAAATGTGGAAAAGCTTTGTCAGCACGCCACAACAAACAGCAGCACCAGCAGCTCAGATGGAACGTCTTAGCAGGAGGCAGCATTTTACCAACATGGTGGAGCAGTATGTGTGCACACGCCTACATGTAGTGAATGAGGGGTCTGCCCCCTTCAACTTCTGGGTCTCCAAATTGGGCACATGGCCTGAGCTTGCCCTTTACGCCTTGGAGGTGCTGGCGTGCCCCGCAGCCAGTGTATTATCTGAACGGGTATTTAGCACGGCTGGGGGCGTTATAACAGACAAGCGCAGCCGCCTGTCCAGAGACAATGTGGACAAGCTCACGTTCATTAAAATGAACCAGGCATGGATCCCACGGGACTTTTCCGTACCTTATGCAGAATAGCAATGGATACCGACCTTACCCACCCATTGTTCCATTTTTGCTCTTTCTCACTCTTTTGGGGTGTACCCTCATTTAAAATTTGTGAAAAGAAGCAGTGTTGGCTACCTCGTCCTCCTCCTCAGGGCCAGATTAACGTAGGGGCTATTGGAGCTGCAGCTCCAGGCCCCTACCTTTTATATAGGCCCCGGGTTGGCCATATTCACTGTTACCGCTCTTCTGTCACTTGTAAACACAGAAGTCTGGCTTCTATGCTCGCTTCCCCAGGCAGCACCCTCAGAACCTCCCCACACAGCGCGAAGGCCGGACAAGGAGGGACAGTTGCCGATGCATGGATGTGTTTATGGGCTTCAGAGACAGCATCCCATGTTGAATTAGGCATGCATGGCTGCACCCTTCCTCCTCTGGGTGCATGGCAAGGCACGGCCCTTAAGGCCCTTCAAAATCCTCAGCACCAAGCCCATGATGCTCTTAATCCGGCCCTGGTCCTCCTCCACCGCCGCTTCCACCTACACCGCCCATAGGTGTGCGCAGCCTATTGCATTAAGGTGTGCACCCCAAAGTTGAAATACACATGCATGTGTTTGCCAGCAGGGAGAGTAATGTATCGGGGCCATGTATTTGTAGGCGAAGAGAAATAGAGCAGAGCAGGTCCGAGGGAGATCTTTCCCATCTCCTCACTGGCAATGCTATGTGCCCTAGGTGATTAGGGTGTGCCCAGGCACACCCGGCACACCCTGTGCGCATGCCTATGTCACCGCCACATCCACCACCACCTCAACCTCCCTCCTACTCCATATGGGCCTCGTCCTTCAGAGATGAAGAAGAACATTGTTTTATTTTTCTGTTTTTTTTTGTTGTTTTAAGTTATTTCCCTATCCACATTTGTTTGCAGAGCACTTGCCATGCTCTTAATTACGTTTTGCTGCCATTTGCAGCACTCTAGCCCTTTCCTTTGGTGTTTTAGAGCCATTTTAGTGCCTTAAAGTTCGGGTCCCCATTGACTTCAATGGGGTCCGGTGTCCGGGAAAAGTTTGGTAAAAGTCCGGGACACGGACCCGGACTTTTTTTTAAAGTTCGGCCGAACCCGTCGAACACGGACATCTAGGTGTCCGCTCAACCCTAGACATAAATAAAGAAAAAGATAGACATCAGTACAGAAAAGAGCCTTTAAGCTGGAACCGGAAATCTGTACTTATTCTGTAGCATAAGCTGTCTCCAATAGCAACAAACTCAACTCACAGCATTGTACGAAATTCTCTTGGATGAGTTCTCTCTTGAAGTTTTCCCAGCCACTTCATATTCCCTGGCTCATTAAAAGTCACCTCTGGTACTTCCTCAGAACTCCATCCCTCTCAGCATTGCCTCCAGGTAGTAAGCAGGCTCTCTCTTGCAGAACCTTGAGCACATGGTTAGGCCTCAGGCTTTAGGCCTACCCAGCATCAGCTGTTCCTCATACACCCACCCAGACCTCAGTCTGGGTGGAAAAGGACCCAGATCACCTGACTTCCACCAAATAAATACCTTCTCCCAGAATGCTCAGCAACCAGTATTAGAAAAGTATACATATTCATAACCTGAATTCACTGTAGCTCATCATACGAATGTCAAAGGTAACAGTGCCACCTATTGACAAAAGGGAGAAACCACAGCTAAACCAGGCTTAGGAACAAACCCATTTGATCACAAAGACTACAAATTAGCTAGGCTAGCTACCACCTAGCACAACTAAATTTATTAGCAGCTCTGTTTAGAACAAGGTTGCTACACAAAGAGTGCACAGTCCAAGAAAGAGTGAATGGACAGGAAGGGGTTGGAAAACTTTCTCTAGACTCACCACAATTGGCTGGGAGTATAAACAAAAGTAATCCTGGTTTGCTGCAGGTGGTGTGCAGCAAAGAAAGCCAAATATTCCAACTATCAGGATCCAGCAAATACGAGGCACTTGTAGCCTTCCGGAATAATTTAGTCTCTTAGTTCCTAGTTTTTGTTGTGAAATACCTACAAATATAAAACAAGAAAATATCAGAGCAAGCCCAACCAATAACAATATCAAATGTACAACACTCTTTTTCACTATGCATGGGGATTTGATTTGTACATATATGGATTCCAAGTCTACAATGGTTGAATACCATATTAAATACCAAAAATTTATAATTATTATACCTATTTTTGTGAAATCTATACAAGAGTCTTAAAAATTGTTCCACATAAGTATCAAATGCTTGTTAAGTCTATGGGTAGGGGAATAACTGTAATGTTTAGCTTATTCCTCACTCTGGCAGGCTTTCACCATGATGCATGACCCCCAGATGGCAGTGGCACTCTGGCGACATCACCTATAATGCAGGAGTACATTGTATTTGAGGACAGCAAGGAGCTGTCCACAACCTAAAGTGTCAGAAGAGTGCAGAACTGGAATCCTGCTGGAGCAAGGACTAGGGAAAAGATCAATTATGGTGACTACATTAAAGCGGAGTTCCACCCTAATTTTGAACTTTACACCATCAATAACATTAAAACATTCTAAAAAGGAATTGGATAATTATTATTTTTTTGTTTCACTTACCTTATTTTTATTGAAAATTAACTTACCTTCCTGCCACTTCCTCCTTATGCGGCCACAGCCATCTACGTCATTTCCTGCTTTGCATTGACTCCTGGAAGATGAGTGTCATCAATCCCAGGAGTCAATGTGCCTGCACCAGTGTCCCTCGTCACCTCCGATGCAGGCACAAGAAGAGCTTCTGGGCATGCGCAATGACACGGAATCCGGCTGCGGGATGGCGCACCTGCACCGGAAGTGATGAGGCATGGCATTCTGGGACTCCGAAATCCAGGAAGAGGGACACTAAGAGGGACACTGCAGCTTCAGCTGCCCACACCACAGATGGCAGCACTGGACAAGAACTTTACAAAGTAAGTAATTCTTCTTACAGGTACACTAAACAGAGGAAAGTTCAGAGGCTTTTGTTGTTTAAATTCACTAGCCCTGACTGCTCTGAGGGTATTTTTAGGTTAAAAAATAATATTTCGTTGGAACTCCGCTTTTACATTGTTTTATACAATTTTGACAAAACTGATTAAATAGAGATATTTAATTTGAGCACCCTGAGGGTCCTTTGGATTTGGTACATTTCAGCATTTGCTGAAGATATATAGTCAAGCAATTGTTTCTGCTAGCTGAGAATACATTTATCACTGTGGGTGATTGCATGAGTGTCCTGGGACTATTTATGCAGTGCTGTATATTGCAGATAAGAAGCAATCAAAGTGAAAGGTTTGGAAGCCATTATGACTTGCATAACATAAGGTCAGAAACATGACAATGCACCTTTAGATCCAGGACCAATAGATGAATGCTTTATTGTATATTTATCATTCACAATAAGAAAGCACCCAAACAGATTTTATAAGCAGTGTGTAACATCTAATTGTTGTACTATTATGAATGATATTAGAAATAATAACAATACAATTAAATGTGCATTGTGCGTGAATATTAGGGCAAGATGGTATACCTTGTGAATCTTAAGGTACAGTTATCCTTTCAAATACCTCTGCCACCCCTTACAGTCTTTCATTTACCTGCGATCCCTACTACGAGATCTCTGCTGTAAGGCACGCAGTTGCTTTTTTTTTGTCCAAACATGTGGAAGAATTTTCATTTACCCCTATAGAGTGCCTATCCATAATTGGAATGCAGATTGCTTCCCTAGAGGAATGAGGATTTTTTCATTCATTCATGGAGAAAGAACCCAGCTGGGAGCTTTCTGCAGCTGTACCCAGTGGGAATCACACAGCAAAGATGTCTGAGGATCAAGAAATTCAGTTATAACATTGTTGGGGGTGTTGAAGTAAAAGGGTATTATTTAAAGGATGACTGTACTTAAAGTACAGTTATCCTTTAATGATTATAGCAGAATAAAACTGCCATCCAACATTCTAAAAGAAGAACATATAAGAAAAAATCAACAAAGATTCCTGTATTATTGTAGAAAAGACTAAATCCTTTGAATCACTGACCCAGAACAAGCTTGTATTAGGTAAAAGAAAGTAAAGCAAAAAGGTACATACTTTTTCCAGGCCAGTGACACATAAAATACTAAACCAACTGGATTAGCATGGAAGCTAAACAGCTTTTTTTGCACAAAGGGAGGTCAACAATAGAAGCATAAATGTTCCATCAGGTCAGACTTTAATAAAAGAATAAGTTCACCTTTGTAAAAAAAAAAAAAATCACAGCTTTTTGCAGGTTAATAAATGTGAATTTATTGTAATTTTTTACTTCGAGCCTGCAAAGCATTGTAAAGCCGCTAAGGTTGTCGGTGCTTGCAGTTTTTCACATTCACAGAACACAGTAAATGAATGATGCAACAGGGTGGGCAGAGCACCACGGCTGCATTTTTTAAAAATCGTACAGCGAGCAGAGGGGGAAAATCCCATGCTCGCTGTCAAAATAGGGGATCAGGGGGTGCGGAGGCTGGTGCATCTGTAACATGTTGCATGCTACACCCTAAATATGGATGTAACATGTGACAAGTTACAAAAAGTGAGCTTATCCTTTAAAACTAGAGAGACAGGCAACTAGAAAGTTAAAGCAAAACTCCAGTCTCCAATATTTCTGTGCCCCCTGCATCAGTGCTTTTTTCAAAAACTGTGTCTTAGTGAGTATTTATTTTCTCAGTGAGTATTCATTATTGTATTGGGTAATAAGGTGTTTATCCACTTATACAGGAGCAGTAAAAAGTACAAAAGGGGAGCTCAGACTAGTGTCTTGTGCTGTGCAGTGTGGCCTGGACTACAAACATATGTAACACACAACGACTAGTTTACTCTCTTCTATTGTACATTAAATAAAGCTGGGTACACTAGTTTAGACTAGTGATGTCTGCTAGATGTCATTCACCAATGAAATAGGCATTATTGCATGTGTTAGCTTCACCTGATCCATACCACATGCCATTATAGCGCAAATGAAATAAAAAGTTGAAGGATAGTCGTATGACCTTTTTTTTTTTTTTGTTTATGCATAGGAACCTGTCCATAAGCAGTAGCGTTCCTATTCAAAATGTAATCCTATTGGGCTGTGGCCAGAATCAGCGTGCATTGATAGTTCTGTTTTTTTTTTATAGATTTTCCCCAAAGTTGAGGGTATTGTCTAGACATATGCAGAATGGAAGAATTTATTTAATTTCATTTCGGAATAGATTAGTTATGTTACCAATTTATAGAAAAGGGGAAAGAATAGTTCCACGCTATGGACTAATTCAATTAATTGAATGTATACAGTGCCTTGCGAAAGTATTCGGCCCCCTTGAACTTTGCGACCTTTTGCCACATTTCAGGCTCCAAACATAAAGATATAAAACTGTAATTTTTTGTGAAGAATCAACAACAAGTGGGACACAATCATGAAGTGGAACAAAATTTATTGGATATTTCAAACTTTGTTAACAAATAAAAAACTGAAAATTTTGGCGTGCAAAATTATTCAGCCCCTTTACTTTCAGTGCAGCAAACTCTTTCCAGAAGTTCAGTGAGGATCTCTGAATGATCCAATGTTGACCTAAATGACTAATGATGATAAATAGAATCCACCTGTGTGTAATCAAGTCTCCATATAAATGCACCTGCACTGTGATAGTCTCAGAGGTCCGTTTAAAGCGCAGAGAGCGTCATGAAGAACAAGGAACACACCAGGCAGGTCCAAGATACTGTTATGGAGAAGTTTAAAGCCGGATTTGGATACAAAAAGATTTCCCAAGCTTTAAACATCCCAAGGAGCACTGTGCAAGCGATAATATTGAAATGGAAGGAGTATCAGACCACTGCAAATCTATGAAGACCTGGTCGTCCCTCTAAACTTTCAGTTAATACAAGGAGAAGACTGATCAGAGAGGCAGCCAAGAGGCCCATGATCACTCTGGATGAACTGCAGAGATCTACAGCTGAGGTGGGAGACTCTGTCCATAGGACAACGATCAGTCGTATACTGCACAAATCTGGCCTTTATGGAAGAGTGGCAAGAAGAAAGCCATTTCTTAAAGATATCCATAAAAAGTGTTGTTTAAAGTTTGCCACAAGCCACCTGGGAGACACACCAAACATGTGAAGGAGGTACTCTGGTCAGATGAAACCAAAATCGAACTCTTTGGCAACAATGCAAAACGTTATGTTTGGCGTAAAAGCAACACAGCTCATCACCCTGAACACACCATCCCCACTGTCAAACATGGTGGTGGCAGCATCATGGTTTGGGCCTGCTTTTCTTCAGCAGGGACAGGGAAGATGGTTAAAATTGATGGGAAGCTGGATGGAGCCAAATACAGGACCATTCTGGAAGAAAACCTGATGGAGTCTGCAAAAGACCTGAGACTGGGATGGAGATTTGTCTTCCAACAAGACAATGATCCAAAACATAAAGCAAAATCTACAATGGAATGGTTCACAAATAAACATATACAGGTGTTAGAATGGCCAAGTCAAAGTCCAGACCAGAATCCAATCGAGAATCTGTGGAAAGAACTGAAAACTGCTGTTCACAAACACTCTCCATCCAACCTCACTGAGCTTGAGCTGTTTTGCAAGGAGGAATGGGCAAAAATTTCAGTCTCTCGATGTGCAAAACTGCTAGAGACATAACCCAAGCGACTTACAGCTGTAATCGCAGCAACAGGTGGCGCTACAAAGTATTAACTTAAGGGGGCTGAATAATTTTGCACGCCCAATTTTTCAGTTTTTTATTTGTTAAAAAAGTTTGAAATATCCAATAAATTTCGTTCCACTTCATGATTGTGTCCCACTTGTTGTTGATTCTTCACAAAAAATTACAGTTTTATATCTTTATGTTTGAAGCCTGAAATGTGGCAGAAGGTCAAAAAGTTCAAGGGGGCGGAATACTTTCGCAAGGCACTGTATATAAAAAGAGAGAGTAAAGAAAAGCTGCTGCCCCCACTGCTGCGTCACATTCAGTCTGTGGAGCACAGGGAGCTCTGGATTTTGTGGTTTATGTTACACAAACGCTGTTTTTTCATGTTGCTTGATAAGTAAGTGCAATATATACCTTTTAATTAAAGTTTGGTTAACGGTATACACACAACGGTATGGAGGCTCCTATTGTTTTTACATCTTCCCTCCGAGGCAAAGCAAGATAAAGTTATAAAGGCGTCTGCGGGGACATTTAAAAACAACTATTGGTACTGAGAATGCGAGTTACCCCTCTAAGGGGAGATTGATCTGGTGGGTGCTACTACACACGGGGGGGGCACGTATGTTACCTGGACACCGACCGGTTGTGTGCTTTTTCATGCACCTGTTTTCAAGGACTTTTAATATATTCTTTTCACCTTTACCCGAGGACTTGCTTGTTTTATTTTCACCAAAGGACTTACTGTTATGTATAATGTGCACAATATTCACTGATGTTATTTCACTTCACCGATTGAGGCCCTTAATTAGGGTCTAAATATTTCAAATTATGCACGTCTGATTATATTGTTTAGTAGTTGATTTATTATGATATTTATGTTTATATATATATATATATATATATATATATATATATATATATATAGTTTTTTTTATGATTCTTGGCACATTGATTGTATTTTATTACACACTTGTGGGATAAATAACAGCACCACAACCACTCCCCTTTACTACTTTTTTGCATGTTACTAATTTAGTTTTGTTGATTCGTTTGTGATTCGGAATTCATTTAGTTTCCTTTAGTTTCATTTTGTTTATTAATTTTCTAATGAATTCCAAAGTTTTGGAAAGATTCAAAGTCGGATCAATCGAAAAATGATCGACCCACCCGAATTCTGTGTGAAGACTAGCTGGTTGTTAAGGAGCAGGCCAGGAAGTCGGCCGCCACGCCCTAACAACCAATGACTCATCAAATGTCAGCGGGTTTCTGCCAGGCCAGGGTTGTGGGGAAGAGGCCCTTGTCCCCATCAACATGCCCCCCTGCCCCAAAGCACCCCCCCATGTTAAGGGCATGTGGCCTGGTATTATTTAGGAGGGGGGATCTCACTTGTTCCCCCTCTTTCCTGGCCTGCTGGGCTGCATGCTTTTATAAGGGTCATTTATAAGGGTCATGTGACGGTTCGCACCATCACTGACACTGAAAAAACAATGTGACAGATAAATTGATGGTTTGGACTGCTTCAGTTGGTCAGACTTGTAACAGATGCATGTCATCAGCTCAAACACCTGTCTTCCACGCATCGTAAATTATGCTGATTTGCTCACCTATTGTTTACGGTGGGTTCTCAGTATTTACCCTATGATATGTGTATTTGTATCTTGTTTTAGCTTTGGTGCCTGCAGTCTGTTCTTCCAGGCTGGCTTAAGTGTAATGAGTTAATTAGCATGTTAATTGGGATTAGCCATGAGTCAGCTGTACCTCGTTAGCTATTCATTGTGTGATGTTTTGGGTAAATATTCATGTAGTGACCGACCTACTTCTAAAGTGTATAAAGGTCTGTTTCTTTTTTAATAAAGGAGTTAGTTGTTTCCAGTATACAAGCTAAGTGTCAGGCTAGTTTTGTATGACGGCAGCTGGGATTTGATATCTATATAAATGACTGGAAGGAAGCCGTATACTGACGGAAGACCACAAGTATAGTGTGGGTCTGAGGTTCCGTTACAGGTCACTTTTAGGCGTGGGGTTCCCCTTAAAAACCATACCAGACCTGAAGGGCCTGGTAAGGATAGGGGGAACCCCCACGCTGTTTTTTTTTTTTTTCTGAATTTTTAATTGCTGGCAATTATTTTCTATACATTTAGCTGTCAGCAGGGAAACCCACTGACAGCTTATGAGTCATTCACACAGAATTTGGATAGGTTGATCATTTTTTGATTGATCTGAATCTGTTAGAAAAAAAATTAGGCTAAGCCAAATGATTTTTAAAGAAATGTATTACTATTGTCATTCGGAGATTTGGATACGTCCAAATCTTTGAATAACCAAAAATTCTTATGAATTTAGATTCAAACTGAAACTAATTGCACATGTCTAGCATTGTCTGCATTTCCCCTGCTGTTAGGGGTGCCCCTGGTAATAGTGTGGAAAGATTCAGTATCCAGAGTTAGAATATTTTTTTTATGTCCATGACCAACCATGAGGAGGATTATTGTCAGTGGTGCATGCTGGGGGAGGGTATACATTTGTGGTGGATCATTTTAAAAGCTCTCTTGCTTTCCAGGCTTTGCCTGGGGAGGACATGTGTGCAGCTGGTGTCTACCCCTCTGCCTGGGGGGAACACATCTGCTTTAGAAAGGTTACCCAAGGTTGGGACCTGAGGTATGGACTGTCTGCCTGAAGGTGTTGTCCAGTAGAGGTTAATGTGAATTCTGATAGGAGCTCCCGGGGTGAACTACTGGTGTGGAAAGAGTGTCCTGAAAAGTTTGACCCAAGCAAGACTCCCAGTGGCTTGTCTAGTAAATAGAGTGCTTTTACTGCTTTATAGTCATGAGACCACATGGTCTAGTTTAACAGTCCTTTTTCTGTATCAGTTGTAAGTGGGTTTTGGGAGTCTGGCATTGTTCTTTTTGGCATCCTATGCTCTAACCCTCTCCCCTTTGCATTTATTGACCTTTTTAAACTCTATCAACTATCCAAAAATTACTGGTACCTATCTTTTCTCATCCTAAATACAAGTCAAGAATCCAGCTCTGGAGTTAAATGTCAGCCCACCTGACTTCTGGGGGTTCTTCTGAATAGCCTCTAGGGGATAAGGGGGTGTTACATCTATTTGTAAGGTGAAAAACTACAGGGAAGTGTTAAAATAAGGAAAGAAAACTGCACAGAATGAGGAGTGTAGGGAAGGGTGAGAATAAATATAGATTTCTGCTTACTCTGTTTTAAATCTCTGTTGCTCATTATGTTAATATTATATAGTTCAAAATCCACAATGTTTTAGACATCTTTATACTGCTTTGGATCTCTTCTTTTTTTCCAAACATTCATCTAAGTGTAAATCCCCCCCCCTCATTTTCCTCATTTTAGATTTCTGATCTAATAATTATTTATTTGATGTTATATAAATGTAATACAGTAATTGCAGAATTGGAATCTGGGTGATTACTATGCTATGTTCCGTACACTATCAACAATACATAATGATCAATTAGTTGCTTTATTGATGAAGTGAATTGGCTAATTGTGAATTTTTGTATTCTTCCTAACATATAGGTAAGAAATATATTACATTAGCAAATGATCATCCAATTCATAAGGCACATATTCAGGATAACCAAAAAGTGATGAATCATCGGTTGTTTTGATATGAAGTATTACGTTAAGTTTCATTCATTCATGTGAAGATACTGTATTATAAAGATCAGTCTTGATGTTGCCAAATTAATAAATGAAACCATTAACCAATGACACCATGGGAAATAGAGCATGGACATTCCACACTTCAGTTATAAAATACATCTGTATTTATTTATTCTGTGAATTGCAACATGCCAAAGTAACGACAAGATACGGAGATACCAGCTTGTATGCTGTCAGAAACTTTTTCTATAGGCAATTTTTTTAAATCAGTTTTTTTTAAAGGGACTGGGCTCCATTGAAGAATTACAGCTGAACTCTAGCCTTACCTTCAGCCTTGCTCAGCTGTTCAGCTTCCTCTCCTGTACTGAATTTTGGCATTTTGATTTCAGTGTACACTGTGAGCTTCTTGCGGTGTGCATTAGAAGCTATAGCAAGGCAGAGCCAGTCTTATTTCCTGGCTGGAAGACATTCATCATCTAGCTTTTTTTTCTCCAGCCTTACTGTCCCTGGACTGCCCCTTAATTTTTTGGTTTTCAGTTATCTCAATTCAGGAGGGTCAGCATCACATATGGGCATTGCCAACAGTGATCTGCATGCAAATGCAGCCTGTCTAGGAATGCCCACTCTTTCAGACTGACATCCACCCATGAAGGCACTTTGATATTGGCATATCTCTTCCCAAAAGAGGAGCCAGGCCATTGCTTGCATCAGGGCTAAGGGTTTTTGAAAGCAATTCTAAGACAGGGTGCTGTGATGTTTTCTAAAAGCTAAATACAGCAGCCTACCAGCCCTTGCCTCCAGCCATGGTTTACATGTATTGTATAGAGCAGGGATCCTCAAACTATGGCTCTCCAGCTGTTGCGGAACTACACATCTCATGAGGCATTATAAAACTCTAACATTCACAGGCATGATGGGATTTGTAGTTCCTGAACAACTGGATGGCCATAGTTTGAAGACCCCTGGTATAGAGATTGCTTCTGATGAAGTCCCATGTAACAAAACGTATAGGGAGAGGTTAATGCCATTGTCACGTGCCAGGAGGTACTAATCATCTGGTCTCATGACTGGGAGAGTAAGTAGACTGAACATTTGTATGCTGGCACTGGTTGGAGAACCGTGTGTGTGTAAAGGAATGGAGGAATTACAGACATGATCGTGGCTTTACATTTCCACATTGGTGGTGCAATGTGGAAACATTCAAACTGACCTTGTAACAGGTAAGAGGAATCATCCAAATGATCAGAATACTGCTCATGAGAGCAAGGTCTCTGTGACTCCGTAGGGATACCAGATGACAACACAGCACAGCACAGTGTCTATAAGGGTCTTTAGCTACAGTTACTAGAAAATGACCCCTACTTGAGTAAACAGTACAGTACATAACATCTGCTCACACTTATACTCTGCAACAGCATCTCTCACAGTAAAGAATAGCATAGGTCTGAGTGCAAAGCCAAAGAGCTGGAGGGATCTCTGGGCTGGCACCATAGGCAACCATCTGAAGGAGTCTCAGGTCTGATACTGCAGGTCAGCAGCTGGATGTAGATGTAGATAATAGGTGGAGTTTTATTAAAAAATAGACTGCATAAAGAAGCACATAGACTTAGGGATGACGTCACTGTAATGGAAACAGAAAGGTTTTGTTTAAAAATGTCATTAGCATGGTGATGAACCAGGAAAGGCAACATATAAGCTGCATAAACTTCAGCTTTAACCACTTAAGGATCTAAAGGTTTTACCCCCTTAATGACCAGGCCATTTTTTGTGATACAGCGCTGCGTTAATTTAACTGACAATTGCGCGAACCTGTGACGCTGTACCCAAATAAAATTGATGTCCTCCCCCCCCCCCCCACAATTAGAGCTTTCTTTTGGTGGTATTTGATCACCTCTGCAGTTTTTATTTTTTTGCACTATAAACAAAAAAGGGCAACAACTCTGAAAAAAAAAACTGTATTTTATACTTTCTGATATAAAACATTCCCAATATAAAAAAAAAAAAAAAATCTAATTTTTTCATCAGTTTAGGCCAATATGTATTTTGCTACATCCCAATAAATGTATATTGATTGGGTTGCGCAACAGTTATCACGTCTACAAACTAGAGGATAGATTTATGTCATTTTTATTTATTTATTTATATTTTTACTAGTAATGGCGGCGATCAGCGATTTTTAGCGGGGCTGCGACTTTGCGGCAGACAGATCAGACACCTAACTGACCCCTTTGACACTTTTGAGGGGACCAGTGACATCACTACAGTAATCAGTGCTAAACATATGCACTGTTACTGTACTAATGACACTAGCAGGGAAGGGATTAACACCAGGATGATCAAAGGGTTATATGTGTGCCTAGGGGGTGCTTTCTAACTGTGTGGGGTTTGTAATCACTGGATGAACACAGAGACCTGTATTCCTAATTAGGAGGAACACATGATCCCTGTGTTCATCACTGACAGAACAGCGGCCTGCCGTGTTTACATGGGCAGACCACCGTTCTGTCTCCATGGGGAGCGACCGCAGGTGCCTGGCGGAAATTGCATTCGCCGGACCCGCTGATTGGCTTCCCCTCTAGCCAATCAGCACGTGTGCGTGCGCCCCCACTATCTGCTAAATGATACGACGTACAGGTACGTTGTTTCGCATAACAGAGCCGACAAGCCGCTGTATAACTACTGCGACTAGTCAGCAAATAAGCCTTGATTTTCATTTTTTTTTCTAGAATGTACCTTTAAGCCTATGATCAAAGTGTAAGCCTTATTTCACAAAATAGGAAAAGATCGATAGTGATGTGCATAGTGAAAAAACTAACCATAAATGATCTGTTAACTGATCTGATTACAGTAGCTGAAAAGAGTTTGCTGTTGTGGATTACTGCACGTTACATATCATTATTGCCTTACTGAATAAGAACATGTAATGTATATATACTTATAGGGGTCCAATTGCAAAAGCATTGATGATTTTATTGCATTTCTCTTCAAAAATAATCAGAATATGGATATTCATTAAGGTAGAATATCTTATAAGCAATTACTTTCAGTAGCTTATTTTATAAAGCTTCAAAATGCACACAGTCTTAAGACATCATAAATCTCAGGGTTTCAGTTAAGCTTGTAGTACAAATGTGCTCTGTTGCTCTGCTTTCTATACATCATACAAAAGGTGTCAGATTCTTGGGGAATGATTCAGCCTCACTAATAAATTAAAACAAAAAAGGTGACACTCCATGGTACTGTCTTATTAATATAAATTAGATTATCTATAATGAAGAACTTGATGATACTGAATGGTAATGAATTCCACAATTTTAAGATTAAATAGGTAGAAAGACTGATACATTTTTTTTCCTTTTTTATATCAAATTTTCCATTTTATTTGTTTAAGTTGTTTCTGGCTATTTGTCTACTAAGGGGTCTAATTATAAATAATTTGCAGTGGAATTTACACAGTGAATGTTTGCGGGACATTACAGGTATATGTATTTTACAGCAATTGCAAATCGAAGAGGATTTTCCCTACGCACTGATTATTTTGAAAGATAATTCCCTGATCAGCATACAAAATAATTAAGAGATGTCAGTTACTAACAAGATTTTCCCATTGTCATCAGCATATAACATAATAGAGGGATTCCAAACACAAGCAGGCTTTGCCCCCCTCGTTTACCATTAAAACAAGATATGGCAATCGGGCCAGCACATTGCAGACAGGGTTAATTTTCTTTGAAAATTATAAGCTAATGCTGTAAAATACAACCAGACAAATGCCCTGGAATGCTAAATCCTTCCTAAAAAAACCCTTTTTTGCTATAAAAATGATCATGCATACAACAATAATATTGTTGCACTAATAGATTGACCAGTTTGTCATCTATCAAGCATTGGACGTGAAAACATTTTTTCCACATGGTGCATTAAATAACAAAAAGGCACTGGCAAATATCTTTAAATATTTGCAAATATCAATGGATCCTGGGAGCTACTATGACCAATACTATTTCAATCAAGCCAGCTGCAAGCACTGATGACCATCTCATACTATAGTGTATAGTGCCATAATAAAGCAAACTTTAGTACTGCGCTAAATAATATAATATAAAACAATCAAAAAATGAATGAATACTAACAACTCCTAAAACCTCAGTTGTGACAAGTGTGTGCTATACTATTGATAACGTAAATTATTAATACTTGTGATATAATCAGATGCTTCTTTAAAAGCATAAAGTCTACAACTATGCACATTTTATGTAAATATATTGTGATGGGGAGGGGGTAAGGACAGTGATGGCACTCGGCGGCTAGGCAGAACCAGCTCCCAGGAGTGTAGACTGATGGCTTGCAGGCATGAATGAGACTGGTGCACTGGAATCACCGGCAAAATGTGAGTACCCATTCTATTGTTTTTAATAAAGATATGTTTTTAAGGGTATAAAAACAATTGAATTCTTTCTTCATATGTGGCATTGCAACGGTGCTGTGGATGAGTGCAGTGAGAAGAAGAGGTTTTAGCAGTTGTTATTATTCATCCATTTTTTAATGTTTTTGTTCAAATAAATAAATATTATTTTTTTTAACCACTTAAGCCCCAAAGGATTTGGCTGCTCAAAGACCAGGGCCTATTTTGCGATTCGGCAAAAATAAAATTGACGTCCTTTATTCCTCACAAACAGGGATTTCTTTTGGTGGTATTTGATCACCTGGGCGATTTTTACTTTTTGCGCTATAAACAAAAAAAGAGTGACAATTTTGAAAAAATAACAATATTTTTCACATTTTTTTATATGAAATTCTCAAAAAAAATGTAAAAATCCAAATTTTTTAACATTTTAGGCCAATTTGTTTTCTGCTACATATTTTTGGTAAAAAAAATCGCAATAAGCTTATTTTGATTGGTTTGCGCCAAAGTTATTGCGTTTACTAACTACGGAAAACATTTATGTCATTTTTATTGTTTTTGTTTTTAACTAGTAATGGCAGCGATCTGCGATTTTCTTTGCGGGACTGCGACATTGCGGCGGACAGATCACTTTTTTTTTTTTTCCAACAAGTTTATTGAAGAGTAATGAGGTTAACAACATGTAATTATACTTTTCACATTGTATGTAGAAAAATAACAATCCTATCTGATCCAATAACATTATAAACGAGTAAGTATCAATTTACATTAGGCAAAAGAAATAATCAGATATCAAGGAAAACGTATGCTGTAACACGTATTAATACAGGAATGATAAAACTGAGGTGATTCGCCCTTTAGAGTGCGAAGTTTTATGTTGAATCAACATAGCCCATGAAATATGGCTGTTAAGGGCTAACTTCTTTTTTTTCGCTTAATCAAGCTAAAATAACATAAAAAGAGGAAGTATATCAAAGAGGAAGTAGGGGAGCGGACCCTCTGACCCGCATTGGGTCCGCAGGGAAGGGGGAGGAGTAAGCTAGAAAAATGAGATGGAGAAGAGGGGAAGGGAAGGCAAGGAAAGTGGGCGGAGGGGAGGCGGGTAAGGACCGAAGCAACTTATGTGTCTAGGTCACTATAAGAATCATGGCTATAATAACTGATAATACGGAGGAGGTGGATTAACTAATTATTAAATGAGTTAATAAGCTGTTCATATTCGGCGGAATATCGGAAAATGATCCAATCTTTCCATATTTTGAGATATTTGTTTGGAGAGTCATGTACTGTAGAAATTAGCTCCTCCATTTCGGAGATTTTGTTAATCTGTGTGAGCCAAGTGTGTAGGGATGGGACTTTCGTGGTACCCCATAGTCTGGGGATGCAAAGCTTAGCAGCATTTATCATGATCATGGGAAGGGATTTGAAGTACTTAGGAGGCGAGTTAGGGTGAAAGTGCAATAGGAACTGAGCTGGATCTTTCGTGGTACCCCATAGTCTGGGGATGCAAAGCTTAGCAGCATTTATCATGATCATGGGAAGGGATTTGAAGTACTTAGGAGGCGAGTTAACAGATCACTTTTGGGGGTACCAGTGACATTACTACAGTAATCAGTGCTATAAATATGCACTGTTATTGTAAAAATGACACTGGCAGGGAAGGGGTTAACTTTATTAGTGATCAAGGGGTTAAGTGTGTCCCTAGGGGCGTGATTATAACCGTGGGGGGGGCGTGGCTTGTGATGTAACCACAGAGACATATGATCCTACATAGCAGGATCGTATAGGCTCTGCTGTTACACCAGGGAGAATGACAGACTGCTGTGCTTATATCAGCCACCTGCCTTTCTCCCTCTCCAGCGGGAGATCACGAGTGGCCGGCGGACATCGGAGCCGCCGGTCACTCGCGCCGGGATGTCAGGGAACGAGCGGGGGCGGGAGCGCGCCTCCGGCGGCGCGCGCTCTCCCCCTAGAGGCTCGTGGGCGAGCGACGTACCGGTATGTCGATTTGCCCAGGAGCGCCAGACTGCCACAGTATATGTACTTGCGGCGGTTGGCAACCTCTAGAACATGCAAGGTAACGGGAACTCAAAGTTTGTATAAAAAAAGGAATATCAAGTAGTCAAAGCAATAATAGCACAACCAGTAGACAAAAGTTATCAAAAACATACAGGTTAAACTTTGGTTGAATGTTATGGAGGTCTTGAGTAGGGAAGGGAAGGACAGGGGGGTAGGGAGGGAGGTCAAGGCGGGGGAAAGAGGATTTTGCATAATTTTTTAATTGTTTTATATAATATTATTTAGCGCAGCACTAATGTTTGTTTTATGTCTTTAAATATTTAATATTACATTTTTTAGCTATTTGAACTAATTTATTTTTTAGCCCCGACCCTTCTTTAATCAGTAAATATTAATATTCTTTTAATAATGTGATTACATTGTATTCTCTTCATCTTTGAATATTGGAAAAATCCTGACACAAAGGATGTTGAAACATAATACCAGGACACAAGGAGGATAGCTATTTTACTTCTATGCAACTTCATTTTTTCACAACAGGGCCACTCTATGAAAGACCTGAATATCTTGGTTCTCCAGGGAAACTTTAAAACCATTCAGTAATGGAAACCTTTGAACTAAGAATGATAATTCTATTTGACACAAAAGTTAATAGACTCAATGTTGATCTCATTTTTTTAATTCACTTTCAGATACTTTACGATAATTCTCACCTCTATGACTCTACTTTTACTTATTCCACAGCCCATATCCACTCTTTATCTGGTTCATTTTATTATCTTGTGCATGTTTTCACTCTCCCCTAACCTTCACTGATTGGAATCTTAATTGTAAAATTTAGGAAAAATGGAAATTGGTTGAGAGAGTTGAGATATCCATTGTTGCAAAGAAGTTTGTATTATATGTCTATGGCTATGATGTATTACCTTTTTTGGAGCTTTTTAAAAGTTGGTATAAATACAAATTGTATCTGTTGTAATATGTTGTTTACTGGTCTTGGGAACCTAACAATTCCCATTCCCCATAGTCTTCCCATTCGGAGAGGTATGGGAACTATCTTCTTACTAATTGTACAATGAGGTTTTGCATTCTGCTAAACCTTTGTGTATCAGTTCCTGGTGGTAGGAGGGAATCTCTTGAAAGCATAAAAATTAAAGGGTTGATGCAAATTAAAACAAAATAATCTCATTCAAAGTATTATAGAACAGGAAGACAAGAATAGAACATGTACAGTATAGTATAAGGTTTACTGTTTTATTTGAACAAGAGTGGATAAAGCTGTCAGGCCACAGTAACTGTTATCAATCAATGTGTTAAATATTGCTTTATTCAATAAACATACCTCTCCTCTCATGTGGGCAGTATGGCAACTTGCTGATTAAACTTAACACAACCCACCTCTCACAACATTGTTAAAAGGGACACTTACTAGAGAGCATAGGGAGACAGAGAGTGTACAACTAGGCACTGTACTGACTAGAGGTAAAGTATAGGTAGAACAAGGGAATATGCCAAGGGTAAAGGACATAACTATTAAACAAGTTGCTGTGGCAGCACATCAACCCCTTCTGGCAAATGCCAGAGCTGCCAGTCTATAGGAATCAAGGATGCTGTCAGATCTACCAAATTTTAATTGTTACCTTCGCAATTGTGTTTGTAGTGTCTGTTACTATTTTGCTGTTCAAAGAAACCACTTGGAAATTCATGGTGACATATATTTGTATGATATGTAGACACCTGTTCATATGGTATATTTATTACCTAATTTTGTGTTCTCCTTTTGTTGAGAACCATTTTGGAAATATTTGCCTTTATACCCCACCTCTTCGACTTTTTTCAAAGCAGTTTACTGTGATGTGCAGTGACAATTTACAACGCTGTTTAATAAACATACATGATAATCTAAAAAGTAATTTCAAAGAATATTTGACTTTGCACAACTGAGGACTTTGCTTGTCAAAAGGTTGTTCTTGATTAATCATCCTAAATCAAATTCATCAGATGTATCCAAACTGCTTGCTCTTTTGCAGCTTTTGTGAACATGAGATGAAAATAACTCCTAAAACAAATAGCTGGGGAAGAAATTAAATGATTTAAGAGTACACAGAAAAAAAGGAGGTATATACCCAGGAGATTGTCATTTGACTGCTGAATCACAGAACATGCACAAAGGCTTCTAATTAATCTAGGGCTCCTGTTTCATGTTAGCAAAGATTTATTAACCATGACAAGAAATGTAACAGAGAACAATATCAAGGTAATTCTGTTTGCTAATTAAAACGGGACATTTTCCCTGTGCGTTTCTTTGCTATAATCCTTTATTTAAGACCATGGTATAGCAATAAATTTATGAATTTCATTGCACATGCAATTTAAGAGTACAAAGAAAGATAATGAGAGACAGTGCATTTTGTTTTTTAAATTTTCTAGATTGAGGTTCTTTCTTGGGTTAATTAGGCATAAGAAAAATTGAAATACCTTAGAAACTCTGCACCTGGGACCTTCTGGAGAAAATATGGGAAAAAGAATAAAGGCTGCAGAAACTTTGTTACGGAAATTGTGGCTTGCAGCAAACTAAATGCAAGACTATACTACAGAAGAATACAAAAATGTATACTTGCTACTTTGAGAAGGGGCTATACATCAGAGAATCTGAATATTCACTAACAAATAATCAGACCATCAGATAGGACAAAATGAGTCCAACACATGTATATAGAATACTGTGTTTACTGTATGGAGATATTTCTTATATTGCATATGTAGCATTAATCACAAAGGTTCTATATAGGGACATTTTTATGGGAGACTGGGGAATGAGGAAGATGAAGTAGCCACTGCGAATAGTCCTCAAGCCCAGTCCATGATATAATAGTCAGAAACACAAACAACTTCTGAAACACTCAGATTTTATAGATTTTATAGAGCTTATTCAGATACTTCAAGTGGAGACATGTTGGTCTAATTCTTCATATAGTCAGGCTGTCCATTTCTCCATTTGCTGCAAACGGCAGATTTTAGTGACTAGTTTCTTGATAGAGGAGGGGGAGGTTGGGTCCTCCAATGTCTGAGTATCATTATTCTGGCAGCTACAATGAAGAAATCGAGAAGGCCTTTCATGGTGCTTGAAATTGATCCTGGGTGCAAGGAGATGAGAGCAATTTCTGGTGTCCTTTAGATGCAAAGGCTCATCTTCTGTTCAAATATTTTAAAAATGTGCATTCAGAATGAGGTGATTAGAGGGCAGGACCACCAGATAGCTCCTTTTTCTTTCATATAGTGGCAGCAGTGAGCAGTAGTCTGAGACTGAGGGAAATAGTTTTTGTACCAACATGCATGAATCTTAAAATTATTTTCCTGAGACGTAGTTGCAATACTAAGCTTATGTGTCAGCGTGAAAACTTTTTGAGGATTCTCTCCAGTAAAATGGCTGTTACTATGTAGAGCTATAATGGGGGGGGGGGGGGGTGATGAGCATTTTTGAGTCAAGAGTGTGGAAGAGAGTTGAGGTGAGTAGGAGTCTGGGATTGAAGGTAGAGAGCTTCAAAGGGTGTGAGGTCTTTATGGATACGTAGCTCCTGTTCTCTTGAGATGGATGACATGGTCTCTGAGCTGAAGGTAAAGAAACCAACACCCTGAGTGAAGGGCTCCAGCCAGCTGGTTCACTGCACCGTGGAAATGGAGAAGGGCTCCTGCTTGACCATTTTTAGGGAGCAATCATGTGGAGGCCTGGGGGAAAAGATAGCTTTCCCAAGACAGGAATCATGGGCCTATATATAGAAGAAAAATTGGGTCCTTAAAGTATGCATATATGAAAGAGCAGTAAGGGGGCAGTGATTTTGCGTGTGGGTCCAGACCAAGGAAAATAGGGGATGAGGAGTCAGGGCAGTCTCTAAGCTCACCCATAATGTATACTTGCCATGAAATATCAAATACAGGGCATCTGTCAGTAGGACAGCTTTTTAATACAGTTCCACATGGGGAGGTCAATGTTTACTCTGATTGTTTACTACCCCCATAGGTCAAGGACATCAAGGGATCCCAGTGATGTCATTGGCCACATATAGTTAATGAGGATGCCACACCTGTTTTTTTTTTAAATAAATAAACATCAGTCCTGATTATATGGGAGGGCACAGTGGACTCACTCATATGCTAGAGCATCAGACAGTAAAGGAGAGTGTCAACTGCCAGAGAAGTAAGAAATAATTAAAGTGTATCACCCCATTTATCATTTCTTACACAAAATGAACAGTTAATCCTTGCAACGGGGAGGGAGACCCACTGCAAAGGTAATTCTATTTGTCCTGGTGTTTAGCTTTAATCAATACAAAATAAAAATGTATTTATCCATTATGTAGTTGCCACATTTTATAAGCAAGCTTGAACCAGTGCCTAATTACACCCAGTACCAATGTCAGCAATTACCAGTGCCTAAATACAACTGGCACCAGTGCCTGATTACAGCCGGTACCAGTCACAGGTACTGGCTGTAATCAGGCATTGGCAAAAGACCAGCACTAATACTAGCTGAAATCAGCCACTGGTAGTAGACCAGCACTGGTGCTGGTACTTGCTGTAATGAGGCACTGGTAGTAGGCTGGCAGTGGTACTAGCTACAAATAACATCAGTCATGAAGAATTAGGGCATCACAGTCCCATAGAGCCTGTATTAGTGTTCCAAAGACACCTTTAAGTCCTGTTTGCAGCCCAATCAGGTAAACGCAGAAACTCAACTTTTGAAACCCATTCATTTTTTATTTGCTTTTCACAAAAGAAATAACATATTTAAAATAGAACAATGTACCTTTACGTCTGACAATTCAGTCACAGTAATCCAGATTCCTGATATGCCAGAGCATTTCAGTGTAAGCCTATCACTTTTTCAGAATTTAAAACATTTCTTGGCCTGACTCTAAAAGCAGGAATCACCAAAAAATTAAATTAAATCATATTGGTCCACACACCAAATCCACCACATGCATAGGTCCCAAATGTCCCTGATTTCAAGGGACTGTCCCTTATTTGGAACAAAATCCCTCTGTCCTTCTTTCCTTCTCATGTGTCCATAATTTTGGTCTGATCTATATAGTTGTATATAAAATGCACTTTTTATCTTTCAGAAAGTGTTTCCAGTGCTAATCTATTCATCCAATTTCTAAATTGCTGCATGTGTAAATTTCGAAAGTATAAAGGAATAGAAGTAGTAAAAAAAACAAAAAAAAAAAAAAAACACTTGTGAGTTTAACCAATCATTTTTCTTGTATATTACTCCTTTAAGAGGGTGTGGCAGGGGGTATGACCTATATGCCTACATACTTTTGCTAATAGGTGTCTCTCATTCCCATCTTAAAAAGTTGGGAGGTATGCACATGCCATATATGCTGTGTGTGTGTATATATATATATATATATATATATATATATATATATACAGTATATATACACACAGTATATATTATGATATCAAATGATAATAAGATTTTTACATTTCAGTGACTGTTTTTTGCACTCTTCCAAGAGTGTGATCTCTATAAATGTTCAGTTGCTGTAAAATAGATATAACTCATGATCTCAGTAAAGCCGGCAGACAGTGACTCAAATCAAAATGATACCCTGCAGATCTTAGAAAGTTGTAATTGAAAAATTGTGCAGATCTTGATGGATGAACATTAGATACTTCTCATTAAAAAGTATGATTTCAAATATTAAACTACTGAGAGTTAAATTCAAACACTGCAAGAGAAGATTCTGTACCAGAAACACCTGAAAGGGAAGAAAAAAGAACAAAGCAAACATTAACATAAAACTTGTAAAGCCATTACTCGTGGCTATAAAATGGCACAGAAGACAGTTTTTAAGATTATCTTAAGAGGGAAAGGCAGCAACATGCACCAATACTTACCTCCCTTTAAACAAGTCATTGGTATAGAGGATAAGACTTCTTCCTTTGACAAAAGAAGTAACAGCTAGTTGATAGTAGAGTCCCACTGATCCTTACCTAATGGTTGGAGGTCCATTACAAATGTGCCATTTACATCACTTTCATGATCCTCAGTATTGCTTGTAAAATGATGAAAAATATAGACAAGCCATGAGATAGCTTGCACAACAGAAGACCACTTCAAAATGTGTTTAAAACAGTGAAAACTCAGCTTCATCTTAATATTACAGTGTCAAATGATAACTCCTGCACTGCCACACTATGAAAAGTGAATATATCTTGGGAGCTGCTGCTACCACCTACCATTGTACTCCTACACCTAATAGTCAGAATAAAGTAAAAATGTGATGGTATGCTGCCCCTTTAACTAAGCTGTGTGTACCTCAAGTGTTGGAATACAACATTAATTTGTGTTTTCTGCAACAACTACATCAATATTAATATTTAGTAGCGATATAATCTTCAACCAGTAGAAGTGTTTATATTTTTTAGCTGTATCTTTGGTTAAACTGTATGTGTTTTCTCTGTATAATAAAGATTCCTGTTTCCTGTCTGCAGTTAGGCGACAGATAAAGCCCATATGGACTGTGCAAGGCCTGTTCTGTAGGGCTAAAAACAGAATTTCTAACATCAATGCTAAACATAAGTACTATTTGTGCTTCAAATATTATGCATCCAACTTGGATCAAAATATTATTCATCCAACTTTGTGCTTATTATCCACCATATACAGTAAATAAATATATTTCAATTTCAAGTGATTATGTGACTCTTCAGTGATAACATATAAACATCAAAATGTGCTCCAGTGCCCCCACTCCAAAAAGTTCTCTATTCAAATCTACCAGTGGGTGAAGTGCTCGCTCACCTTGAACCATCTTGAACCTTTCACTAAATAGCTCATAAACCCTAAGGTAAATAATCCATGCGGGTCCACCTTCGGATTATTAATATCCACTTCAAGTAAGTGATCCCTTCAAGTGCTCAAATAGAGAGTAGGAACCCCCCTATAGTGTATTATATAAAACAGTATCCAGCCATTTATTTACTATAAATTGCACTCACAAGTATAAAAGCATTAAAACTGTGTACAATAACAGTCACTCACTGCATTTCAGGTTTCATATCCAGATTGGAACCAACTCCGCCCGACACAATGCGTCACTGGTCACAGGACTTTCTCAGTATTCAGCTTCATCTTTGACTTCACTTGAGATGTTGAGTGTAATGGTATTAGCTCTGATTTCCTTGCCAGACTCAGGATCAACTCGATCAAATGTAGAACCAATGGGAATTGTAATGGAGTCATAATTCAAGATGCCAGGTGGGAACAACTATGAAATGTCCAGAAACTCAGCAGTACTGCAATGTGCAGTACTGCATGAGTGCCACGATCAGTTGGGTTGAGGTCCATAGGAACAGAGTGCCATTGATTGGGATTGGAGAGCCTTCTGATTGTTACCAGTAAGTTATATTTTGAAATGTAATATATCTTAGCTATGATTTGGGTTAATAAGAGTTATTTGACCATGAGTGAAAGCTTTAATACAACAACAGAAATGTATTGGTAAATAGTAAGGAGGCCTAAACTAATACACCTATTTCTCATAGACTTGCATCATAGGGCCATCCCCATTGGTGGAGCTATCTTACCCCTCTCCTCCCTCGAGGTGTATCTCATCCCCTCCCCTAGCTTTTAGCATAATTCAGCCCCTCGCTAGCACCTCCTCTCTGGGGGGGGGGGATTAATTATGCCAGGTAACCTTCTCTTGAATGGGGCATTAGGTATGCAAGGTCATATCCTGGCAAATTGTCCATTCCTGAACAGATGGCCACCTTCATTGCATAACTAAAGAGAGGGTCTTTGAAGCAGAGGTAGAGATAACAAAGGAAGTGAAACGGCCTGGTCTAAATCTTTACCTCGGCCCCGTATAGTCTGCGAAAAGGAACTTAATTAGGATGTTTTCCTTTCTCGTATACAAGTTTATGATGGGTAAATAGCAGGACATCTTTAGGGACACACACACATGTTTAGCCCAACCTAACAGTCCTGCACTTCAAAAGGAATTGGTAAATCAATTCATTTCTTATACCAAAGCCTGCAAACTGTTCTCACAAATGGGTATATCTAACTATATCAAATTATTAGTAAAACCAAAAGCCAATATCTCATACCACTATATATATATATATATATATATATATATATATATACCTGTATATACAGTGGTGTACCAATAGGGGGGGTGGGGGGGGGGGGGGGCGGTCCGCCCCGGGTACCAATCACTGGGGGGGTGTCAGAGACAAACTGGTGCCGGGCCGGCCCGCTGCTGTGTATAGCATGAGAGAGATGTGAAGGCAGTTTCATTCCAGGACAAAACAGAGTCCCCCCGAATGAAATGCATGCTGCCTGCTTCCTCCACTGGTTGCTATCTGACTGCCGCTTGGCGTCTAGCAACCAGTGACGTCAGGCACACACAGGGAATGCCCCAGCATTCACAGCGGAGGAGGGTTTAAATTCCTCCTCCTGCGTGCCAAGAACGTGACGTTGCTCCACCCACCTCCTACTCGCTGCAGCCTGCAAGTAAGTGTCCTCAGTCCTCTGTAAATCTGTAATGATGTACAGTAAGTGTGTGTAGTTATAATGTCCTCCTCGGTCCTCCTCAACTGTCTGCAAGAGTTCTTCTTCCTGTCTGTGTGACTGTGTCCCTGATAAAAATCACTGCCCTGGGGCTGGGTGTCCGACTTCTCCCTCCTCGCCAGCCCAGGTCCCGAGTCCTGACTGAGGGGATCTGAGAGAGAGAGAGAGAGAGAGAGAGAGAGGACACACCAGTCTGTCTGGGCACTACCATCGGGGGGGGGGGGGGGGAGGGGGGGTGCTGTGTGTGGAGATCTGATCATCTGCCTAATGGATTCTTCCAGCCTCGCTTGATTCTGGGCAGTCTGGGCACCATATAATATCAGTACATAAAATAAAATTACTTATACAGCTTGAATATATCTGTTCACTAACCCCCCAAAAAATATACACTTGACTCTGCATACTACATACCTCCTAAATGGCCCTATTTCTGGTAAGGCAGTCCTCCTGTTTTTTTATATCTGCAACATGGCTTGTCACAGTACACCGTGCTATTTTAATCAAACCCACTTCTGTTGGCCCTTCGTTGCTCCTGTATACATGCTGTATACTTAACCACTTTCCAACTGCCTACAATATATTTACGTACGTATATGTAAGTATATGTCGCTCGCCTGAAGGCCGCTAGGTGGCGAGGTCCCGCTCCCGATCGTCATTGGGGAAGCTGATGGGGGTTTCAGATGGCTCCAATTGCCGCCTGACACCAGCGATCGCTCCCCACTGAGAGAGAAGGACGGTCAGATGTTGTAAACACAGCGACCATTCTTCTCCCTGGAATGATCATAGAGCGCCTGTGATCCTTCTATATAGGATCACAGGTCTCTATGATCATTTCACAAGTTCAACCCCCATACAGTTAGAATCACTCCCCTAGGGTCACATTTATCCCCTTGATCAACAATAAAGTTAACCCCTTCCCTGCCAGTGTAATTTTTACAGTGACAGTGCATATTTTTAGCACTGATTACTGTAGTAATGTCTCTGGTCCCCCCAAAAGTGTCAAAAATCTCAGTTAGGGGTCCGATCTGTCCTCCGAAATGTCGCAGTCCCTCAAAAAAAAAAAATGCAGATCGCCGCCATTACTAGTAAAAAAAAAATGACAAATCTTTCCCCTAGTTAGTAAATGCAGTAACTTTTGTGCAAACCAATCAAAATACGCTTAGGGTCCATTCACACTAGCGCGACTTGTCAGGCAACTTGGTCGCCTGACAAGTCGCGGTCGGTCGCTCGCCCGCCATTGAATAGTACAGGACCCGTTCTAATAGGAGCGACACAAGTCGCTCCGACTCTTTAAAAAGGGTCCTGTACTACTTTGGGGCGACCTGGAGGCGACTTGCATTGACTTCACAGGTCGCCCCACAAAATCCTGTCGCGGCAGTGTGAACGGGCTGTTATTGTATTTTTTTTTTTTTTTTTATACCACAAATATGTAGCAGAAAACAAATTGGCCTAAAATGTTAAAAAATTTTGATTTATACATTTTTTTGGGGAATGTTATATAGCAGAATGTGAAAAATATTTTTTTTTTTTTTTTTTTCAAAATTGCCGCTCTTTTTTTCAAAAATTAAAAATCGCACAGGTGATCAAATACCACCAAAAGAAAGCTCTATTTGTGGGGAAAAAAGGACATAAATTTAATTTTGGTACAGCATCGCACAACCGCGCAATTGTCCGTTAAAATAACACAGTGCTGAATCGCAGACCATCAAAGGCAACCAACATACTTTTTTAACCACTTGAAGTCCAGGCCTTTTCTGGCACTTTTTGTTTATAAGTTTAAATCAGAACACCCAAACATTTTATATATATATATATATATATATATACAGTATATTAGCAGAAACCTTAGGGAATAAATGTGAAAGTAATCGTTGCAGTTTTTTATGCCACACAGTATTTGCACAATGGTTTTTCAAATGCAGTTTTTTGTAGAAATTAATTAATGAACGACTGCTCCGTCAGATCAGTGACCCACCCACATCTTGCAGCCATCAGCTTCATCCAGAAAGCAGCAGGTCACAGCAGCATCTTGCCATCTTCCCTGCGGCCATCAGATCCCGTCCACGGTCCAGCAAGCAACACACCTTGTCATCAGCCAGGTCAAAGCATCTTGCCATCTTCCCTGCAGCCATCAGATCCAGTCCAGCAAGCAACAGCAGGTCAGTTCCAAAATCCAAATCAAATTATCAATGCCAATGATGCCATTGTCTGCTGTCCCCAGAGACAGATCCAATCCACAGATCACCATACAGTGGGATCTCTGGATAAGATCTGTCCCTCAGGACAGCAGATAATGCAAAGTATGGGCTATACTTTGTATTGTCAGCTGTCTCCCCATGTCACTGACCGCGATCTGTCCAAAAATGTGTGATTTGCTCAAACCTGAGTGACTGACAAGTTCTGCTGGAACTGGTTTTGAGCAGACACAGTGGATTGTTTTAAAAGAAGGGTTGGATGTGTTTCTAAAAGGCCAAAATATAAATGGCTACTTATAGTTCTAAAAAATTCATATTAGAGTGTTTATCCAGTGTGTTTTTTGATTGCCTAAGGAAGGAATTTATTTCCCTGCTAGAACAAATTAGACCAGGGGTAGGGAACCTATGGCTCGCGAGCCAGACGTGGCTCTTTTGATGGCTGCATCTGGCTCGCAGACAAATCTTTAATAAAGGGGGGCATGTCCGGACCTGAGCCGCGCTTGACGTGTAGTCCCAGAGCTCCGCCGCGTCTGTCCTGTCCTGTTTATTGTCACTGCCTGCTATGGATGAACAGCATCAGGAGCTGGAGGGGACGTCCCCCCCCCGCCCCTCCGCCCGCGTCTCCAATCCCACCAGGAAACCTAACTTAGATTTACCTTATTACTTATAAACTACTCATTCACTTCCTTTTTATCTCTCATCTTGACTATTGCAACTCCCTTCTCATAGGTCTTCCTCTCCATAGGCTATCCCCTCTTTAGTCTATCATGAATGCTGCTGCCAGGTTTATCCACTTTACCAACCGCTCAGTGTCTGCCACACCTCTCCACCAATCCCCATACTGGCTCCAGATTGCCCATCTAATTAAATTTGAAATACTAACCACAACCTACAAAGCCATACACAACTCTTCCCACGAGCTACATCACCAAACTTGTCTCCAAATATCAGCCAAACTGTTCCTCTCCGCTCCTCTCAAGACCTCCTACTCTTAGACTCCCTTGTCTCCTCCTCCCATGCTCATCTCCAGGATTTCTCCAGTGCCTCTCCCATCCTCTGGAACGCGCTACCTCAACCAGTCTGGCTATCCCCTTCTCTAGCTGCCTTCAGGCGATCCCTAAAAACTCATCTCTTCAGGGAACCCTATCACACCTCCAAGTAATCTTTGACCTCTTCCATCAGCTCATTCCCCACAGTTACAACCTTTTGTACCACCTGCCCAACCCTATTAGATTGTAAGCTCCTCTGAGCAGGGCCCTCTTAATCCTCCTGTATTTTATTTATTGTAACTGTATTGTCTTGTAAAGCGCTGTGTAAACTGTTGGCACTATATAAATCCTGTATAATAATAATACTTAGATTAGTCAAAATCATTTTTACCAAGTGGAGTGGACACGCATTACTCTTTTAGTAAACCCCTTCCATTATCTGTTAAACACAAGTTTAAATTGTGTAACTGCTTAACACACAAACCCCTTTACAACAAAATAACCAGACAAATCCAATTCTTGGTTAAATTTAGGTTATTTTAAACTACATGATCTGTAATCAAGAAACAAATATGCAAAAAGGTATTCCACACAACTAGCTACATGTAGTGTTGAGCGAACACGGACTGTATTATTCGTGTTCGTACCGAATAATTGGATTTTTGTTACCCGAACACGAACACGGACACTTTACTGTATATTCGGGTAAAAATCCGTGTTCGGTCGTTTTATTTCCGGGTTTTGCATGCTTTGGCGCTCTTTTCATGGCGGGCTTTCAACAGCCAATCAACAATCGTTTAACTGGTGTGCCTTAAGCCATCCCAGCCATGCCTGCAAATGTCTCAGTAGCTGTGATTGGCCGTCTGAAGCATGTGACCAAGTCTTTATAAGTTCGAGGCAGCCGCAGCGGCGTCATTATGCTGCTTAGATCAGGGACAGAGCACACATCAACGTGCTGGCTGCTGATTAGGGAAAGATAGGCAGGAAAAAAACATTTGTGTCCGGGTAGAATTGAGGGACAGGTCGGAGTGTTTAGGCAGGGCGAGTTGTAGGCATTTTAGGGATAGAGTCTGCTGAATTATAGGGTCAGTGTCTTCTGCAAACTACAATCGATATTGCTGTGTGGGGGGTGGGGTCTGCACTCAATCCTGATCTACGATCTCTTCTCAATCCTGTTAGGGAGAGGCTGCTGCTGAATTTTAGGGTCAGAGTGTTCTACAAACTACAATCGATATTGCTGTGTGGGGTGGGGTCTGCACTTAGTTCTCCTGATCTACGATCTCTTCTCAATCCTGTTAGGGACAGAGTCTGCTGAATTTTAGGGAAACTGTGTTCTACAAACTACAATCGATATTGCTGTGTGGTGTGGGATAGGAGATAGGCAGGTGTCAGTGATCCACATCCATTTTTCTGTGTGTGGGCTGCAGTGAACACAATCTTTTTGGGGTGCAGTGAACACAATCCTTTTGGAGTGCAGTGAACAAAATCTTTGTGGGGTGCAGTGAACAAAACCTTTGTGGGGGTACAGTGAACACAATCTTTGTGGGGTGCAGTGAAGACAATCCTTGTGGGGTGCAGTGAAGACAATCCTTGTGGGGTGCAGTGAACAAAATCTTTGGGGGGTACAGTGAACACAATCTTTGTGGGGTGCAGAGAAGACAATCCTTGTGGGGTGCAGTGAACAAAATCTTTGGGGGGGTACAGTGAACACAATCTTTGTGGGGTGCAGTGAACAAAACCTTTGTGGGGTGCAGTGAACACAATCTTTGTGGGGTGCAGTGAAGACAATCCTTGTGGGGTGCAGTGAAGACAATCCTTGTGGGGTGCAGTGAACAAAATCTTTGGGGGGTACAGTGAACACAATCTTTGTGGGGTGCAGTGAACAAAACCTTTGTGGGGTACAGTGAACACAATCTTTGTGGGGTGCAGTGAACAAAACCTTTGTGGGGTACAGTGAACACAATCTTTGTGGGGTGCAGTGAAGACAATCCTTTTGGAGTGCAGTGAACACAATCTTTGTGGGGTACAGTGAACACAATCTTTGTGGGGTGCAGTGAACAAAACCTTTGTGGGGTACAGTGAACACAATCTTTGTGGGGTGCAGTGAACACAATCTTTGTGGGGTGCAGTGAACAAAACCTTTGTGGGGTGCAGTGAACACAACCTTTGTGGGGTACAGTGAACACAATCTTTGTGGGGTGCAGTGAACAAAACCTTTGTGGGGTACAGTGAACACAATCTTTGTGGGGTACAGTGAACACAATCTTTGTGGGGTGCAGTGAACAAAACCTTTGTGGGGTACAGTGAACACAATCTTTGTGGGGTGCAGTGAACACAATCTTTGTGGGGTGCAGTGAACAAAACCTTTGTGGGGTGCAGTGAACACAACCTTTGTGGGGTACAGTGAACACAATCTTTGTGGGGTGCAGTGAACAAAACCTTTGTGGGGTACAGTGAACACAATCTTTGTGGGGTACAGTGAACACAATCTTTGTGGGGTGCAGTGAACAAAACCTTTGTGGGGTACAGTGAACACAATCTTTGTGGGGTGCAGTGAACAAAACCTTTGTGGGGTACAGTGAACACAATCTTTGTGGGGTGCAGTGAAGACAATCCTTTTGGAGTGCAGTGAACAAAATCTTTGTGGGGTACAGTGAACACAATCTTTGTGGGGTGCAGTGAACAAAATCTTTGTGGGGTACAGTGAACACAATCTTTGTGGGGTGCAGTGAAGACAATCCTTGTGGGGTGCAGTGAAGACAATCCTTGTGGGGTGCAGTGAACAAAACCTTTGTGGGGTACAGTGAACACAATCTTTGTGGGGTACAGTGAACACAATCTTTGTGGGGTGCAGTGAACAAAACCTTTGTGGGGTACAGTGAACACAATCTTTGTGGGGTGCAGTGAACAAAACCTTTATGGGGTACAGTGAAGACAATCTTTGTGGGGTGCAGTGAAGACAATCCTTTTGGAGTGCAGTGAACAAAATCTTTGTGGGGTACAGTGAACACAATCTTTGTGGGGTGCAGTGAACAAAATCTTTGTGGGGTACAGTGAACACAATCTTTGTGGGGTGCAGTGAAGACAATCCTTGTGGGGTGCAGTGAACAAAATCTTTGGGGGGTACAGTGAACACAATCTTTGTGGGGTGCAGTGAACAAAACCTTTGTGGGGTACAGTGAACACAATCTTTGTGGGGTGCAGTGAACAAAACCTTTGTGGGGTACAGTGAACAAAACCTTTGTGGGGTGCAGTGAACAAAACCTTTGTGGGGTGCAGTGAACACAACCTTTGTGGGGTACAGTGAACACAATCTTTGTGGGGTGCAGTGAACAAAACCTTTGTGGGGTACAGTGAACACAATCTTTGTGGGGTACAGTGAACACAATCTTTGTGGGGTGCAGTGAACACAACCTTTGTGGGGTACAGTGAACACAATCTTTGTGGGGTACAGTGAACAAAACCTTTGTGGGGTACAGTGAACACAATCTTTGTGGGGTGCAGTGAAGACAATCCTTTTGGAGTGCAGTGAACAAAATCTTTGTGGGGTACAGTGAACACAATCTTTGTGGGTTGCAGTGAACAAAATCTTTGTGGGGTACAGTGAACACAATCTTTGTGGGGTGCAGTGAAGACAATCTTTTTGGAGTGCAGTGAATACAATCTTTGTGGGGTACAGTGAACACAATCTTTGTGGGGTGCAGTGAACAAAACCTTTGTGGGGTACAGTGAACACAATCTTTGTGGGGTGCAGTGAACACAATCTTTGTGGGGTGCAGTGAACAAAACCTTTGTGGGGTGCAGTGAACACAACCTTTGTGGGGTACAGTGAACACAATCTTTGTGGGGTGCAGTGAACAAAACCTTTGTGGGGTACAGTGAACACAATCTTTGTGGGGTACAGTGAACACAATCTTTGTGGGGTGCAGTGAACAAAACCTTTGTGGGGTGCAGTGAACACAATCTTTGTGGGGTGCAGTGAACAAAACCTTTGTGGGGTGCAGTGAACACAACCTTTGTGGGGTACAGTGAACACAATCTTTGTGAGGTGCAGTGAAGACAATCCTTGTGGGGTGCAGTGAAGACAATCCTTGTGGGGTGCAGTGAAGACAATCCTTGTGGGGTGCAGTGAACAAAATCTTTGGGGGGTACAGTGAACACAATTTTTGTGGGGTGCAGTGAACAAAACCTTTGTGGGGTACAGTGAACACAATCTTTGTGGGGTGCAGTGAACAAAACCTTTGTGGGGTACAGTGAACACAATCTTTGTGGGGTGCAGTGAACAAAACCTTTGTGGGGTACAGTGAACACAATCTTTGTGGGGTGCAGTGAAGACAATCCTTTTGGAGTGCAGTGAACACAATCTTTGTGGGGTGCAGTGAACAAAACCTTTGTGGGGTACAGTGAACACAATCTTTGTGGGGTACAGTGAACACAATCTTTGTGGGGTACAGTGAACACAATCTCATACTTCTGAAGCTTTGAGGGTGCTGCCTGTTCTATACTCCTCCTCCTCTTCCTCATCCATCCTTTTAGGTGTACAAACAATAGTAATTGGGGCCTAGTGTGCTTCTGTACGTGTGAAAAACATACACTTTTTTTTATCATATTTCCTATTCCGCTATTCAATAAAAACCTTTGGGGCTCAATTAAATTGCGGAATAGTCTGTGTCGGTACGTGTGAGATCCACCTTTCCAAGTTTTTGGGGTTCATCTCATACTTCTGAAGCTTTGAGGGTGCTGCCTGTTCTATACTCCTCCTCCTCCTCCTCCTCCTCATCCATCCTTTTAGGTGTACAAACAATAGTAATTGGGGCCTAGTGTGCTTCTGTACGTGTGAAAAACATACACTTTTTTTTGATCATATTTCCTATTCCGCTATTCAATAAAAACCTTTGGGGCTCAATTAAATTGCGGAATAGTCTGTGTCGGTACGTGTGAGATCCACCTTTCCAAGTTTTTGGGGTTCATCTCATACTTCTGAAGCTTTGAGGGTGCTCCCTGTTCTATACTCCTCCTCCTCCTCCTCCTCCTCCTCATCCATCCTTTTAGGCGTACAAACAATAGTAATTGGGGCCTAGTGTGCTTCTGTACGTGTGAAAAACATACACTTTTTTTTAACATATTTCCTATTCCGCTATTCAATAAAAACCTTTGGGGCTCAATTAAATTGCGGAATAGTCTGTGTCGGTACGTGTGAGATCCACCTTTCCAAGTTTTTGGGGTTCATCTCATACTTCTGAAGCTTTGAGGGTGCTGCCTGTTCTATACTCCTCCTCCTCCTCTTCCTCATCCATCCTTTTAGGTGTACAAACAATAGTAATTGGGGCCTAGTGTGCTTCTGTACGTGTGAAAAACATACACTTTTTTTTGATCATATTTCCTATTCCGCTATTCTATAAAAACCTTTGGGGCTCAATTAAATTGCGGAATAGTCTGTGTCGGTACGTGTGAGATCCACCTTTCCAAGTTTTTGGGGTTCATCTCATACTTCTGAAGATTTGAGGGTGCTGCCTGTTCCATACTCCTCTTCCTCATCCTCCCTTTAGGGTAGGAAAAAATTTAATCGGGCCTAGTCTGTGTTTGTACGTGTGAGATACACAGTTTTTTATCCTATTCCGCTATTCAATACACACCCTTTTGGTGTAAAAAACATTAAATTGCGGCATAGTTTGCATATTTGACTGTGAGATACACCCGTGCGATACTGTTGTTCTTTTGTTCCGCTATTCAATAAAGACCTTTCTAGGGCAAGATCTTAAATTTCAGAAATATGAGGAGAGCGTCAAATAGGGGCCGTGGCCTGGGTCGTGGTGGTGCTGCTGCTAGAGCTCCTGTTGCAAGGAGAGGACGTGGTCGATCTGTGCCAGCTACACGCACAAGTGAAACACCTTCCTCAAGTGTGAGTAGGCGACAGAACCTGCATCAGTATTTGGTAGGGCATCATACGCCCCTAGAAGTGATGAGGCCAGAACAAGTGGAGGCGATAGTAGATTGGTTTGCTGCTGACAGTGCCTCCAGTTCCTTCACATTGTCTCCCACCCAGTCTACTGCAGAAAGGTCACAGTTGGCACCTGCAGCCGATGTCCAACCGTCTTTCACCTCACCCCCTTGCAAATCAGGCAAGCAGTCTGAGCCCCAAGCCATACAGCAGTCTCTTCTTCTTTTTGATGACTCTGTCAGCAGGGTTTCCCAGGGCCATCCACCTAGCCCTGCCCCAGAAGTGGAAGAGATTGAGTGCAGCGATGCCCAACCACTTATTTCTCAAGATGAGTACATGCAAGGATCATCGCAGCACGTCTCCGATGATGACGAAACGCAGGTGCCAACTGCTGCGGCGTTCAGCATTGTGGAGACCGACAAGGAGGGCAGGGGTGAAGACTGGGTGGAAGATGATGTGGAGGACGATGAGGTCCTCGACCCCACATGGAATGAACGTCATGCAGGTGACCTGAGTAGTTTGGAGGAAGAGGCGGTGGTCGCACAGAGCCACCAGCACAGCAGAAGAGGGAGCAGGGTGCAGAAGCGGAGCGGCCGTGCCCTAGACACTACGCCCGCTACTGTCCAACGCAGCAAGGGAACGAGCGCACCAAAGTCAGCTCAAAGGAGTTCTCTAGCGTGGAAGTTCTTTAGAAAATGTGCTGATGACAGGACACGAGTGGTTTGCACCCTGTGCAATCAGAGCTTGAAGCGAGGCATAAACCTTCTCAACCTGAGCACAACCTGCATGATCAGGCATCTAAGTGCAAAGCACGAGCTGCAGTGGAGTACACACCTTCAAAACCAAGAAACGTCTCTGGCTCATCCTGCTTCCTCTTCTGCTGCAGTCTCGGCCGCTCCAGCCACATCTGTAGTGATACCGGCACCTGCCACCCCGCAAACAGACGATCTGTCAGCAACACCACCACCTGGGTCACCAACAACCATCTCCACAATGTCCCGTGGAAGCGTTCAGATTTCCATCTCCCAAACACTTGAGAGGAAGAGGAAGTACCCCCCATACCCACCCGCGATCCCTGGCCCTGAATGCCAGCATTTCAAAATTATTGGCCTTTGAAATGCTGTCATTCCGTCTGGTGGAGACGCACAGTTTTAAAAACCTTATGTCGGTGGCTGTCCCACAGTACGTCGTGCCCAGCCGCCACTACTTTTCCAGGCAAGCCATCCCTTCCCTACACAACCAAGTGGGGGAAAAAATCAGGTGTGCACTGCACAACGCCATCTGTGCCAAGGTCCACCTAACTACCGATACGTGGACCAGTAAGCACGGTCAGGGGCGTTATATCTCCCTAACGGCACACTGGGTAAATGCAGTGGCGGATGGGCCTGAGGCGGATAGCAATTTGGCGCATGTCCTTCCACCACCGAGGATTGCAGGGCGCTTCAGTTTGCCTCCTGTTCCTAACTCCTCCTACTCCGCTTCCTCATCCTCTACCGCCTCCTCATCCGGACAGCGTAACACCTTCACCACCAACTTCAGCACGGCCAGGGGTAAACGACAGCAGGCAGTTTTACAACTTGCCTGTTTGGGGGACAAACCACACACCGCGCAGGAGTTGTGGAGGAGCATGGAACAGCAAACAAATGAGTGGTTGCTGCCAGCGAGCCTCAAGCCCGGCCTGGTGGTGTGCGATAACGGGAGAAATCTCATAGCAGCTCTGGGCCTAGCCAGTTTGACGCACATCCCTTGCCTGGCGCATGTGCTGAATTTGGTGGTGCAGAGGTTCCTTAAAAACTACCCCGATATGTCAGAGCTGCTGCAGAAAGTGCGGGCCGTTTGTGCGCACTTTCGGCGTTCTCACCCTGCTGCTGCTCGCCTAGCAGCGCTGCAGCGTAACTTCGGCCTTCCCGCTCACCGCCTCATATGTGACGTGCCCACAAGGTGGAACTCCACCTTGCACATGCTGGAAAGACTGTGCGAGCAGCAGCAGGCCATAGTGGAGTTTCAGCTGCAGCACGCACGCGTGAGTCGCTCTGCGGAACAGCACCACTTCACCACCAATAACTGGGCCTCCATGCGAGACCTGTGTGCCTTGTTGCGCTGTTTTGAGTACTCCACCAACATGGCCAGTGGCAATGACGCCGTTCTCAGCTTAACTATCCCACTTCTATGCCTCCTTGAAAAAACAATTCGGGCGATGATGGAAGAGGATGTGGCACAGGATGAGGAGGAGGAGGAGGAGGATGAAGAGGTAACATTTCAAAGGCTTTCAGGGCAGTCATTCGCAAGGGGCTCTGAGGGTGGGTTCCTGCACACACAAACGCCAGGGACACAATTGTCCAGCAGGGGCACAGTTCTGGAGGATGAGGAGGATGAGGAGGAGGAGGAGCTGGAGGAGGAGATGGAACCATGTTCACAGCAGGGTGGCACCCAGGCCAGCTCATGGCCATCACTGGTGCGTGGCTGGGGGGATACAGAGGACACGGACGATACACCTCCCACAGAGGACAGCCTTTCGTCGCCTCTGGGCAGCCTGGCACACATGAGCGATTACATGCTGCAGTGTCTCCACAACGACCGCCGAGTTGCCCACATTCTAACTTGTGCTGATTACTGGGTGGCCACGCTGCTGGATCCCCATTACAAGGACAACGTACCGTCCTTAATTCACTCACTGGAGCGCGATCGCAAGATGCGCGAGTACAAGCGCACGCTGGTAGACGCGATGCTGCTGGCATTCCCATCTGACAGCGGGGCCACAGTGGAAGCACAACGCAGAGGAGGAGGAGGAGGAGGTCGCCAACTCAACCAGGGCACCGCCAGCACCTCAGAAGGCAGGGTTAGCATGGCCGAAATGTGGAAAAGCTTTGTCAGCACGCCACAACAAACAGCAGCACCAGCAGCTCAGATGGAACGTCTTAGCAGGAGGCAGCATTTTATCAACATGGTGGAGCAGTATGTGTGCACACGCCTACATGTAGTGAATGAGGGGTCTGCCCCCTTCAACTTCTGGGTCTCCAAATTGGGCACATGGCCTGAGCTTGCCCTTTACGCCTTGGAGGTGCTGGCGTGCCCTGCAGCCAGTGTATTATCTGAACGGGTATTTAGCACGGCTGGGGGTGTTATAACAGACAAGCGCAGCCGCCTGTCCAGAGACAATGTGGACAAGCTCACGTTCATTAAAATGAACCAGGCATGGATCCCACGGGATTTTTCCGTACCTTGTGCAGAATAGCAATGGATACCGACCTTACCCAGCCATTGTTCCATTTTTGCTCTTTCTCACTCTTTTGGGGTGTACCCTCATTTAAAATTTGTGAAAAGAAGCAGTGTTGGCTACCTCGTCCTCCTCCTCAGGGCCAGATTAACGTAGGGGCTATTGGAGCTGCAGCTCCATGCAGGCCCCTACCTTTTATATAGGCCCCGGGTTGGCCATATTCACTGTGACCGCTCTTCTGTCACTTGTAAACACAGAAGTCTGGCTTCTATGCTCGCTTCCCCAGGCAGCACCCTCAGAACCTCCCCACACAGCGCGAAGGCCGGACAAGGAGGGACAGTTGCCGATGCATGGATGTGTTTATGGGCTTCAGAGACAGCATCCCATGTTGAATTAGGCATGCATGGCTGCACCCTTCCTCCTCTGGGTGCATGCCAAGGCACGGCCCTTAAGGCCCTTCAAAATCCTCAGCACCAAGACCATGATGCTCTTAATCCGGCCCTGGTCCTCCTCCACCGCCGCTTCCACCTACACCGCCCATAGGTGTGCGCAGCCTATTGCATTAGGGTGTGCACCCCAAAGTTGAAATACACATGCATGTGTTTGCCTACATGTACATGGCCCCGATACATTACTCTCCCTGCTGGCAAAGAGAAATAGAGCAGAGCAGGTGCGAGGGAGATCTTTCCCATCTCCTCACTGGCAAACAGAGCGATAATGCTATGTGCCCTAGGTGATTAGGGTGTGCCCAGGTACACCAGGCACACCCTGTGTGCACGCCTATGACACCGCCACATCCACCACCACCTCAACCTCCCTCCTACTCCTTATGGGCCTTGTCCTTCAGAGATGAAGAACATTGTTTTATTTTTCTGTTTTTTTTTGTTGTTTTAAGTTATTTCCCTATCCACATTTGTTTGCAGAGCACTTGCCATGCTCTTAACTACGTTTTGCTGCCATTTGCAGCACTCTAGCCCTTTCCATTGGTGTTTTAGAGCCATTTTAGTGCCTTAAAGTTCGGGTCCCCATTGACTTCAATGGGGTTCGGTGTCCGGGAAAAGTTCGGTAAAAGTCCGGGACACGGACCCGGACTTTTTTTTAAAGTTCGGCCGAACCCGTCGAACACGGACATCTAGGTGTCCGCTCAACCCTAGCTACATGCTAAACATTATCAATTAAAGGGAATCTATGGGGGAAACATAGACCAGATATCCCACTAACTAACCCTATGGACTTGTAGGTCATAGGCTACGATTGAAGAATTATTTTCAGAAAATACCAATATGAAACGAATCCGACCAAGTGGGTTTCAGCAAGGAAAAATGAAGAAGGCAAAAGAGCAGTCAGCTGAAGTGATGTCTGGATCCATTTTAAAATATGTCACGCCTTCAACATGTACCGCAGTAGGAGAAAGTGCTGATAGCATGCAGTCTGGTGAATCAAAGGGGGAAATACCAGAAGTATATTCTCAAGAACAATTATATAAAAAAATGCAAGATTTTAAAAAGATCAACTTATCTTCAAGTAGTGAGAGTGATGTAGAGGAAGGCGATGCCAGCAGAAGCCTCCCCCATCAAGACTCTGAGGCAGAAGAAGAGACTGTCACTGATAAACTATCAGTTTATTCTGATGTTGCTGCTTGGCCAGTTCCAGTTCCAGATGATTTAAGAATGGACCTTATTAGGAGAGGAAGTGAACCTTTCCAAAATAGAGGTGGGCCTTTCAGTGCTGTTGAAAGACGAGGAGAGAAATCAAAAGGGAAAAGTTGACAGCTCACCATTGCATGGTTCTATAAGGCTCTGCCCAATGGTGAGAAAATTCTTAGAACGTGGATGGTGTACTCTCCATCAAAAGAAAGTTTGTTTTGTTTTTGCTGCAAACTTTTTGCTCCTAATGAAAAAACTTCCAGTTTTGTTACTGGGTTTCAGGTGTGGTGGAAGCTGAATCCAAAGGTGTCTGATCACGAAGCTTCTGAGCAGAATCTTACATGCTTGGAGAAATGGAAGGCCTTGAGAGCAGGACTGAGGCTACAAAAATGCATTGATCATGTCCACCAGACAACAGTGGACAAAGAGAAAAAGAAATGGAGGGATATTTTGCATCGCCTCTTGGATGTAACCTTGTTTTTGTCTCATCAGAATCTTCCTTTCCGTGGTCATAGAGAGAACATGTCATCAGCAAACAAAGGAAACTTTCTGGAATTGGTAGAATTGCTCTCAAATTATGATCCAGTTTTAAAGGAACATTTCATAAGACTGAAACATTCTATTGGTTCTGGGAAGAGAATGACTTCTTATTTCTCTCCAAAAATTCAGAATTAATTCATTTGTCTTCTGGGGAATCATGTGAAAGAGAAAATAGTGGCTGATATCCAGAAGGCAAAGTATTTTGGGATTCTCTTTGACAGCACCCCTGATGTGTCACACACTGATCAAATGTGCGAAGTGATCAGATATGTCCATATTGAAGGTGACAGTGTTCAAGTAAAGGAGTCATTCTTGGGCTTCTTTCCTATTGCTGGAAAAACTGCTGCTGAGCTCTCAGAAAATATCCTGCAGCATCTGGAGGAAGATGGACTGGACATAAGCCTTTGCCGTGGTCAAGGATATGATAATGCTGCAACCATGGCAGGGATTCATGGTGGTGTTCAGGCAAAGATAGAAGAGATTAATCCCAAGGCTTTGTTTATCCCATGTGCAAACCATTCTCTGAACCTTTGTGGGGTGCACTCATTTGGAAGTGTTACTTCCTGTGTTACTTTTTTTGGAACATTGGAGAGAGTGTATTCCTTATTTTGAGTTTTTTACACATCGTTGGGAATTGCTGATGGAGAATTTAGGTGTGACAGTAAAAAGACTTTGCCAAACAAGATGGAGCGCTCATTATGATGCTGTGAAGGCAGTGAGGGCAAATTTTGAAAAACTGACTTCAGTCCTTGAAAAACTGTGTGATCCCAAAGAAAATGTGGACACAAGAGGATCTGCTCAGATGTTACTGCCTGCCGTATGTGATTTTACTTTTTTTGTGTTATCTTTCTCTCTGGTGTGACGTTCTGGAAGAAGTTAATATCACACAGAAGTATTTGCAAACAGTGGGGCTCACTTTTGAAAAGTGCATTATGAAGCTACAAGCTCTAAAAGCATTTCTTGGAGATTAGCGAAATGAAATTGTGGAAAAAGCCATTTGTTATGCAACTACCACGTGTGAAGAAATGGGCATTTCTATGGAGAGAAGAGGGAGAGTAAAGTTTCGTAAAACAATGCCAGGAGAGAAGGCAGAGGAGGTTGGTCTCACATTGCCAGAGGAAATAAAAAGGGCTATGTTTGAGTGCCTTGATCGGTTTCACCAGGAGTTGGAAATTCGTACTAAGGCAATTGAAAAAATCCTTTCAATGTTTGCTGTTATTCAACCGAACACTCTGGTTGTTGCAACAGAAAAGATCTTCAAAATTTTACTCCAAAATTGACTGAGGTTTTTAATGAATTCTCTAATGAAGACATCTATGTGGAGATCAAACGCCTTCGAAGGCATTTGGAAGCTGCCAAGATCAGCATTGAAGAGGCAAAGAAATGGACAGTTTTGCAGTTTCTGCAGTTCATTGTTAAATGGGATTTTTGTGAATCTGTGCCTAACTTGTCACTGTGTTTTAGATTCTTTTTGACTCTCTGTGTGTCCATTGCTTCATGTGAAAGAAGTTTTTCAAAATTAAAATTAATAAAAAACTTTTTCCGCTCCACCATGAGTGAGAATAGATTGACAAATCTTGCCATACTTTCAATTGAACATGAATATGCAAAGAAGATTAACTTTGATGCAGTCATTGATCAATTTGCGGAACTGAAGGCTCGGAGGCAGAGGTTGTGAATGTATCCTTTCAATATAGAGTGGTCACTTTGGAGTTTGGATCTGTGTTTTTTGTTTATTAAAAGCAGCATAATTTTTCAAGTTGACGTAAAGTTTACAGAGTTGTGCAATAAATATTCTTGAAAATATTACAATAAATATTCTTGAAAATATTACAATAAATATTCTTGAAAATATTACAATTTTTTTGTGGGTGTTCTTACATTTTAAAGTTGGGGGGTGCCAGATATCAGATCCGCCCGGGTGCCAAATGGTCTAGGTACGCCCCTGTATATATTTATATATATATATATATATATATATATATATATATATATATATATATTTACAGTTGCTAATCGAGGTTACACATAAACTCCTCATAAGGCAACATGATGCATTCTTAATGACATACACATAGAACTGTTTTGTTTGGTTGTGTATATATCCCAACACTATCTTGCTGTCTGTGTAAAAGTAAAAAATTTATATTTCAAAATGTATTTCATGTTTTATAAGCCCAGCAATTTTAATGCTTAACACAGTTACACAGGGTTCAAGCTTTGCAATGGTATGTGCTGGTTTGGGGTTAGCTTGGCCTTACTGAGGTCAAAACTCACAGCTGCTTTTTCTCTTGGATCTTTAACTTTGAGGTAGGCTACCACGGTTATTGGTTCAATGGAAGCATCGCATAAAACATGGATCTCTTTTCTGGCAACTTTTGTTAAGGATGCAAGGATGTAAGTGACATTTGAAGTTGTGCTTTCAGGGAGTGTTTCCATGATTCCCATCTTTGTTGTTTCTCTCTGGATAATTGAGTATCACAATCTGTGCTTTCAGTGTCTTAGAAGTATCTTACCCTGAATGGAAAAGAGTGCTTTGAAATCCAGGGGATTGTCAATGCTGTTCACAGCAGACAAAACCCCTTGTTTCATGAAGGGCTTGTCATAAGTTAACCGCCTTAGCGGTATCCCCGAGTCACGCTCGGGGTCAATGGGCAGAGCGTGCAGACAGCGCAGCGGAGCTTCTCTTACCTTATCCTGCCGATCCAGCGATGAGCTCTCATTGCTGTGACCGCCAGCCGAGATCTCCGCCGCTCGTCTGTCGGTAGGAGGACTTCCTAGTTCCGTTCCCTGCAGCAGCAATGCTGCATGGGAGCGGAACTAGGGAGGGAAATTCAAAAAAAAAAAAAAAACGTTGCACAAAACACATAACACATTTTATATTATATATATGCATATATATATATATATATATGCATATATATATATATGCATATATATATATATATATATATATATATATATATATATATATATATATATGCATATATATATATATATATATACCTATATACACACACATATATATATATATATATATCTATATACACACATATATATATATATATATATATATATATATATATATATATATATATATATATACACACATATATATATAATATATAACGCATGAATTATAATCTAATCAATAATATAATTTTATTATATATATTATGTATTAAATAATAAAATAATATTATTGATTCGATTATAATTCACTTGTTTGTGTTTCAAATTTATCACATCTGGGATGTCTACTAGAGTCTTATTTTGGTCAGGTTTAAGTCAGTAATTACTAAGAATTGTAGGCCTATAATACATAACGCCAAATTTCCATGAAAAGAATTGTACCGCTTTTGGAACAGAATTCCTGACAGAATCATACCGCCAGGGAGGTTAATACTTCAAATGTAAATGTGTCTTGTTTGACTTCCCAAAGCAATCCAAGGCTATGCTGTGTTAGGGTAAGATCTGTTCCTGGATCAAATCCCTTTATGCTAACAGCATAATAATCAGAGGAAAGGCTTTCATTACCTTGTCACTTTTAGAGAAAAATTTTTGAAACCTTTTGAGGTTTACAGTGGCAAACATATTTCTGAGCCCTCTTGAGAATATCAATTGCTTCTCCTTCTGTAACCAGAGATTTAAACCCCTTGACTACGTAGAAATTCCTTTCCACAAATTCACATGCATCAGATACAGATTCTTTTTCACCTTTTTAAGCTGTCCTAAACAGCGCATAAATTACTATAGCAGGAGAAGGGCTGTTACCAAAAACATGTACTTCCATTTGGTAGTCTATGACTTCCTTGTTTCAATACCATTGGAACCTAAGAAAGTTTCTGTTGTCATTTCGAATTATGAAACAGTGGACAATTTACTAAATGTTGGCCAAAACTGCAACTGTTTTTAGTATTAAGTGAAGCAAAACTCCTATAAGGTTGTTGTTAAGATTCAGATTCAGATTAAGCCTGGGGAGAAAGACATCACTGAGGGAAACACATTTGTATCAAGCACTTGATTTAACCACTTTACCACCGGAGGATTTTGCTGTCTTACATCCAGGCCACTTTTTGCGATTCGGCACTGTGCGACTTTAACTGACAATTGCGCGGTCATGCAACGCCGTACCCAAACGAAATTTACGTCCTTTTTTTACCACAAACAGAGATTTCTTTTGGTGGTATTTGATCACCTGTGTGATTTTTACTTTTAGCGCTATAAACAAAAAAACAGCGACAATTTTGAAAAAATAACAATATTTTTCAAATTTTTTTAGATGAAATTCCCCCCAAAAAAATGTAAAAATCAAAATTTTTTATCATTTTAGGCCAATTTGTTTTCTGCTACATATTTTTGGTAAAAAAAATCGCAATAAGCGTATTTTGATTGGTTTGCGCAAAAGTTATTGCGTTTACTAACTAAGGGAAAGATTTCTGTCATTTTTTGTGTTTTTTTTTAACAAGTAATGGCGGCGATCTGCGTTTTTTTTGCGGGACTGCGACATTGCGGCGGACAGATCGGACCCTTGACTGACATTTTTGACACTTTTGGGGGTACCAGTGACATTACTACAGTAATCAGTGCTATACATATGCACTGTTACTGTAAAAATTACACTGGCAGGGAAGGGGTTAATTTTTATTGGTGATCAAGGGGTTAATGTATGTCTGGTGCTTAGTGACGTGTGTGGAGGGAGGTGACTGAGTGACACAGGGACAGATCACAGGTTCAGCTATGCTGAACCCTGCAATCTGACCCTGTCTGTCACTTAGGAGATCCGCCCGCTTGTGTTTACACAAGCGGGCGGATCTCCACACTCGCTTCCCCGACGATCGGGGAAGAGCGGAGGTGATCACCACCGATCCTCCCCTGGCCCGACTCCCGCTGTAACTGAATACAGTGGGAGCGAGCCTCCATCGGCGAGAGAGGGGAATGTCTGGTGACGTAGGTCTACGTCGCCAGACGATAACAAACCACTTTGCCGCAGTACAGTCAACGTGACTGGTCAGCAAGTGGTTAAAAAACACCCTAATCTCATTTGGCTTGCGAGGATGTTACACACCAAAACATGGGAGGAACCAACACTTCTCTCCTTCCCTAAGAGGTGGTACAGGCTCAACGTGATCTCTCACAAATGCCTTCTGCATAAAGTCAACAAAGTGTTTTTTCATCCTAGGTTTTCTGTTCAGGGTAGGTTGTAAAGAAATAAATTGTGCTGCTACACGCTGAATATTATTTGATAGTTTTCTTCTTGAGGTATAAAATGGTAGTGGAACTACCCAGCTTTTGGACCAGATAGAACTTCTTGCTCATAGTTTTTAGGAACTTCTTATATTCTATGTTGGTTATAAGCTATTTGTCTTCAGTTGATATTGAACACTGTGGTGCCAATATTATTATCCCAGAAATGAAGGGCCTTGTTCTCACCTTGTGTGAAAAACTGTTGTATGTCTCTCCTGAAAAGTCTTTCTTTGAAATGGTGCTGATGTGGACACAGGTAATGTAATAATTTGGCAGGACGAGTGTCTTAAAAGAAGAAACTGTCAAAGACCTCCTGACATTACTCAGATAGATGTTGCCTATGATGACCCTGTCTAGGTCCAGGTGTTGGTCATATGGTGCATCATGTGGCCTGTGGATTTCTTGGTGAGCCTTTTGTACCCTTAGGATGTCCCTGCTGGGAAGTAGGAACATATCAGAATTTTTGTCAGGAGCTGGTTAATGGTCAGCTATGCCTCACAAGTAAGAGGCAGTCATAGAAAGTAGACAATGATATTTAGATATTTTTACACTGCCATTCAGGTTCTCCTGTCTGAAACTTCTGGGATGCCAGCACAGGTGCCCTGGGTGTATGGCAAGGTAACTCCTGTTATGTTTAACAGGTCAAAAAGCTTTGCTCTCACAAGAGACCAGTTATCCTGATCATCTAGAATAGAATACAGTCTTACAGCCTTTTCAGGTTAACCTTTGGGGTATATACAAACTAAGCACATTTTGGCACAGGATTTGTCTCAGAGACTTTCTCTACAGACTTTTGTACATGTATTGAGGAAACTGGAGTATGAGCCACTGTTTGGTCTGTGCTCTACCTATAATGCTTTGCCTCAAGAAGATGAACTGTGGACATAGTGGGACTGTCTTGAAATGTATGAAGAGTTTGCACGTGACCATCACTGTCAAAGTGTTTAGTATGGTGTTCTGTAGAAGCACAGCATTTGAAGCAAACCCTACATTTCTTTAAAAGCTCTTAAAATTCTTGCAAGTGGGTGTGGTTTGTTCTGTATGGGACATTGGCGTTTTAGGTTCTTGATTTTCATGTTCTGATCACTCTTTTCAGGAAATGTAGAAGGGGCATGTAGAATATCAGTTCTTTTCACAGATAATGAACCTCAGTGAAATGAGGGAGTTTGCAGGCCTTAAATAAGGTAGATGGACTCCCCATAGAAGAAGCTTGGATCATTCTTAGTGTATGCAATTCTCCTAATGAACTCACACAAGTAGGAAAAGGGTGGAAAGGAGGCTTTAAAACAAAACAAACCCCCACTAAGAGGTAAGTGGGACTTTTAATGTACTTCACCAGTGTTATATATAGGAGTTCTCACAACATACCATTTGTCATAAGTACATATTTTATGTTTTACAAAATGTAAAAGCAACCACAAAACACAGTTTAGACACTTCAGTAAATGTAGACAGAGGGTCAAACATGCACAACACAAACAAGGACAACCCACCTAGAACAAAACCAGGCTGGTACATAAAATACCAAGCTGGAGTGATGATTGTGCTCGCACTAGGTCCCCCTACTTGGCCTGTGGGAGGGCAATAATCCAACTAAAATGAAAGAGACAAATAAGAGGAGATTTGAATGTAAATGAAATAGTCCAAATCCATGCACAACACACTATATAGGCAGGATGAGGGCTGCCCGAAATAAAATATAAAATAAAAAGGAGGATTACCTATTGCAACAGATCCAGGGATGCTTTGTTTTCTTCCTTATACCTTGTTTAAAGTGAAGCCCATTTTTCCTGCATACTATAAGGCAACTTGGAGACTATTGGGATGATCCCACAGTGGTATCTTGGTAACTGAGACCAGGTAGGTGGTTATCAGCTTTGGCAAGTTGAAGCTCCAAGAGAAGGTCACTGAGATCTTGAAACCTTAGAAAGTTTCTGCTAGATGTTTTGGAAAGCTTTGCAACCTTATAAATAAGGCATCTACAAGGCTTTTGGGCTGTCAAAGTAATGCTCAAGTATCACATCCATTTAGCCTGAAATGATGGGAAAGGCCTCTCCTTTTCCTCTGACTCGGGGGCCCCTGGTAGTGTGAACAGGAGATGCAGGAGTGCAGAGTGGCATGAGTGCCTATAAGTCTTGCTGGTAGCAGAGCGGGTATTCATGCCAGGCAGGGGAGTCATCAGTAGTCTTCAGTGAAACTGATAGCTGGTGGATGGCAGACTGAAGGCGGGCTGGTACTGGTGACAGTGGGCAGGTGAGGCATGCACTGTTAGCAGACAGAGACACAGGATACCTCCTGTGGTGTCTGCTACAGAACAGCAGACACCACAGGATGTATCAGAAAGCAGATTCAGGTGAGTCGAATGAGGATAAAGAGTCCCAAGGTCACAGGATACACTGGAGTCTGAAAAACAAAGCAGCACTGAACCAGAGCACTGACACAGTTTAAATAGCCCAGTTGGCACCAACATCTGTCAGCTGTGCACGTGAGCATGCTGATGCGCACCTCTGTGCAAGCCCATATGCATTCACGCATGTGCACACGTTTTAGTCAAACTCCTACATGTATGAGAGGTCCCAAGCAGCGTTAAGACCTGCAGGGGGATTGTCACTGTAAGCAGCTTTGAGTCTTTTGATACATTTCAGCTGATTGAGGACCACCTGATAAGCAGATCTAGTTCTTTTGTAGTTTTGACATCGTATTCACTGATTGTGGCTTTAAAGGTAGATTTCCAACCTCTCTAATTTTCTGGCTTGTCAAAAAAATTGTGAGACCTAACTAACTCAAAAATAACTGTCCAATAAATGTAAAAAGAAAAAATAGAGAAAAGAAGCAGAGAAAAAAGGGGATGAGGGAACCGAATAGGAGAGGATACATTCTTCTAAGTATACTGGACCTAAGCATTTTAATAAAAGCATGAACATCTCCATCAACATAGAGACCATACCTGGAAATTTACCTTTAAGTAGCTGTTACTAGTTGCCCTTAACAGCAAATAACCAGCCCTTATTTAGACTACCTGCTGAGATCATGTGCACAAATCCAATTATTATGGTCCCAAACCTTCTCCTATATGGCTTAACTTACAGGACGACTACACCCTCTCTCAGCCTTGCTTATATTATATTATGTAAAAAAACTGGATCAGAACCAAATACAAACATCTTTGCACCCTGGCTACAAAACAAAAGGAATTCCTATTATTTGGATTAGATCACAGACCCCGTCAATCTCAGATCTCTCACAAAAACCATAAAAGCTAATGCTTTTTGATAAAATGGAAGCCTCCAATAATGAGAATGCTCTAACTAAATAAATTCTTCAATGCATGGGCACCATACTTGGCTAATACATTAACACCAGCAACACTCAAAAATTTAGTAACCCTATTTAGACAAATTAAATCTTCAAAAAAATCCACCCATCCCTTGCCTTGGTGAGCGAGATCCTTTTCTACGTCTTAGAGATCCCGAACATGTTTTCTTTATGCTGCATTCCTAATACTTAATGCCTATGTGGATGTTTACTGTTGAGTCAGTGTTAGTCTACTTTTTCTTGTCGAGGTAAAGGTTTTAAATAGGAACTACAACACAAAACACCACAATGTTTTTATGAAAAGCCCAGAACTTTTAATACTGACTATTTGTTAATATAGTTTGCACATGTATTTGTACTAAGGAGTGGTGTATCAACACAACAATCCTTTGTATGTACCTGGAAAGACTTACTGCTTACCAAAGAATAATAAAAAGTGGTTATTATCATCTTCTCTATCAGCTCTCCCCATAAAAGTGACTATTATACCTACTTGATACATTTACTTCTATCTTCTCACTTTGTAAATCAATTGTTATTCTTATCTCAAAGTTATGTCTTTCTATTTCTATGTGAAAGTTTCTATTAAACAGCTTTTAAAAAAAATAAAAAACATTCTTTCTAATAGAAGCAGTGGCTGAATTGTAAATCTACACAGCATGGATCCAGATAGTGAAGAAAAATGTATTTCTGATGTACTGGAGCTGCAAAGAGAAACAGCCCTTACTGCAGAGAAAGACGAAAACTACCCTAGGAAGGAAGGTGTTCCTGGGTTTCAACAACCCTTTATGTTTGTTTGAGTCAGGTTTTTGTTTAACCACTTCAATACCAGGCACTCTTACTTCCTTCCTGTCCAGGCAAATTTTCAGCTTTTAGCGCTGAATGACAATTGCACGTTCATGCCACACTGTACCCATATGAAATAATCTTCACACAAATAGAGCTTTCTTTTGGTGGTATGTAATCACCAATTGTTTTTTTTTTTTTTTGATAAAGAAATTAAAAAAAGAACAAAAAGTTTGAAAAAAAAAAACATTTTTAGTTATAAAATTTAGCAAATAAGTAATCTTTCTTCTTAAATTTAGGCCAAAATATATACTGCTACATTTCTTTGGTGAAAATAACCCAAATCAGTATGTATAACTTTCCTACAGACTAAATAATATACAGGCTAAATAATATAGAGTCCACAATCTATAGTATATATATATATATATATATATATATATATATATGAAAATTGATTAATCCTGATGTACTGGCGGCCCATCTCATTTCTTGAGGCTTGAAAATGCCAGGACAGTACAAATAACCCCCAAACGACCCTTTTTTGAAAAGTAGACAGTCCAAGCTATTAAGTAAAAGCATGGCAAGTTTTTTGAAGTTGTAATCTTTTGTCACAATTTTTGGAAAAATTTTCTTTTCACAATTTTTGTTTTTATACTGCCACCAGTGCAGTACAGCATCATCATATAGCTGATCAGGAAAACTGACTGGTGACAGTATGTAAAAGGAAAAAAAAAAAACAATTTTGTTTTTTAACCACTTCCCGCAAATCGACGTAGCTCTACGTAGGCTGCAAGAAGTGGTTGTACCGGGGTGATGCCTGCAGCTAGAGGCATAATCTCTGTACCATTTTTTAGAGCCGGCAGTTGGCTTTCAGGTGGTAATGGCCGATGCGGTCGTCACCCCAGCGAGTGGGAGGGGACACCCCCCTCCCACCGCCTTCTGCATGTCTGCCAGGGTCTCCCGTCCCACCAGGAGACCCGAGCAACCAGCCGGCATGTCCGCCAGCTGCTTCCAGTCCGAATGAACGATCGCGTCTCTGATGATGTAACCCGGAAGTGGCATGCAAGACATCACGTCCGGGTGAGCTCGCACACGAAAGAAGACATATACGGAAGTCACACCCGCAAATTAAATTGCTGTTTAAACCACACATGCAAGGTATCGCCAAGATCGCCAGAGCAAGAGCAATAATTTAAAAAAAAGAGCTACTCTGTAACTCTAAACTGGTAACCGTTAAAAATGTTTAAATCATCGCCAATGGAGATTTTTATTGACTGTAGTTTGTCGCCATTCCGCAGGTGTGTTCAATTTGAAACCGTAATATGTTAGGTATCTATTTACTCAGCGTGAGATCATCTTTCACAATGTACAAAAAATGGGCTAACTTTACTGTTTAGTTTTTTTGAAATGCAGTGAAATTTATTTTTTTCCCAAAAAATGTCATTTGAAAGACTGCTGCGCAAATACCGCGTGACAAAAAATATTGCAATAACCGCCATTTTATTCTCCAGAGTCTTTGCTAAAAAATATATATATATATATATATATATAATGTTTGGGGGTTCTAAGTAATTTTCTAGCAAAAAATACAGATTTTAACTTGTAAACAACATGTGTCAGAAATGGGCTCGGTCCAGAAGTGGTTGATACATTGTTTTTTTGTTTTTTTTTTACATTCTGTGATAAGAGCAATACAGTGTTACCATAGTAACACTGTACTACTCTGGAGAGGTGATCAGGATTTTTTTATTTTACAAACTATGATTGCTTATAATAGTAAATTTCACTGTTATAAGCAACCATTTTTTCTGATTAAAAACTATTCATTCAGTATTTACTATTGTGCTTAGCTGTGATTGGCCACAGCTAAGCACATGGTACTGGTGGGCTGTAATTGAGCCTGTCTGTACTTTGTGATCACTGTGACCAATCAAAAAGATCCACACAATTGTATACGATAATGGCATGAATAGAAGCCAGCCATTGTGTTCATTTGTCTCTGATCCGCTGTGATTGGTCACAGCGATCACATGGTACTGGCAGCAGGCCGGTACACTGAACCATCATTGGTTGTGTCTGTTGGACACAGCGGGTGACATATCATGCCACAGCGCAGCCCGTGGGGCATGCGGAAGACGCATTCTTGGGACAACGTCACATGATGCCCACCCAGAAACAGAAAGATGCTTAACACCTAGATTTAATATTTATACATAGGCTGACTTTGGAATTTCTAAGGTAATCAACAGTATTATTGGGTTTTAGCAGTACCCAAAATGTACCCACACTAGCTGCATGAAGATCCATAAGGTACATTTATAGTGTGCAGATTAAAACTCATTATTATTTGTCATCCCAGTCTTTATCCTGTATACCTTGTATCTTAACTATCTTTGAAACCCCTCTGCATTCCTGTGTTTACCAAGTACATTCTATTGGGTTGAATGTCTTTTATTCATATGAGATGTTCATAGAAAAAGAGTTTTAGGAAATCAATACTCTATCCACCTGTGAAGCAATAAGTGTGTGAACAGGGGTAATCCTGAAATGATATACATTTGTGATGTCATCACACCCCCTTGAGTCTGGAAATGGCCCTTTTGAATACAGGTAACAGCTTTTGTTCTTATAGGCATTGTTTATCTGTACATTTGTGAGTATTTTGACTATTTTATTAAACTCTAACCCTACAATTTTACACTATTTGGCATCCTTGGCTTTTTTTGCAAGAATATCTGGGAGCTTTGAAGGGTAGCCATTAGAGACCTGTCTAAGAGGAGTATTATATTTCACCACAGAGGATCCCTTATATTCATATGCATATTGGCTTTTCTTAAATAGAGAGTCAAATGATTCTTGTAAGCATGTTTTGAGCATGCTGTGAAGGAACACTGTAGTGTGGTGTCCATGAGTGTGAAGAGCTGCACATTATTATAGTTAAGGGAAGATATACAATATTGTCAAAATTATTGGGATGCCTACCTACACACATGAACTTTATTGGCATCCTGGTCTTAGTCTGTAGGGTTCAATATTGAGTTGGCCCACCCTTTGCAGCTATAACAGCTTCAACTTTTCTGGACAGGCTGTCCACATGGTTTAGGAGTGTGTCTATGGGAATGTTTGACCATTCTTCCAGAACCCCTTTTTTAAGGTCAGACACTGATTTTGGACGAGAAGGCCTGGCTTGCTGTCTCCGCTCCAATTCATCCCAAAGGTGTTCTATCAGGACTCTGTGCATGCGAGATAAGTTCCTCCATCCCAAACTCACTCATTCATGTCTTTATTCTTTATGGACCTTGATTTGTGCACTCACATATGGAAGAAAAATGTATTTCCAATATATTTAGGGAAAAATATTTTGAAATATATTGAATATGGCCAAAATTGTAGCATTTCAAATATATTTCCAATATATTTGGGATAAAAATTTTAGAAATATATTGAATATGGCCAAAATTGTAGCATTTTAAATATATTTCAAATATATTTGGGAAAAGTAAACAATGTTTTTTTAAAATATATTTTTCTTCCATGTGGGCTAGTCCAAATCATTTGGTGGAAGTGGGTATATGGTGTGGGTTTTTTTTTTTTTAGGGTTGGGCGTGGCTCCTTTATTCTAGTGAAGGGAATGCTTAAGGCGTCAGCATACCAAAACATTGTGGAAAAATTCATGCTCCCAACTTTGTGGGAACAGTTTGGGAATGGCCCTTTCCTGTCCAACATGACTGTGCATCAGTGCACAAAGCAAGGTCCATAAAGGAGTGAGTTTGGGGTGGAGGAACTTGACTGGCCTGCAAAGAGTCCTGACCTCAACCCAATAGAATACCTTTGGGATGAATTAGAGCTGAGACTGTGAGCCAGGCCTTCTTGTCCAACATCCTCACCTCTCAAATGCTCTTCTGGAAGAATGGTCCATTATTCCCATAGACACACTCCTAAACCTTGTGGACAGCCTTCCCAGAAGAGTTGACGCTGTTATAGCTGCAAAGGGTGGGCCAACTCAATATTGAACTCTACAGACTAAGACTGGAATGCTATTAAAGTTAATGTAACGGCAGACGTCCCCATACTTTTGAAAATATAGCGTATATCGCAAGCCATTTATATTCACTTCACATTTCATGGTGGACTTTATTTTATTAGTTTGGACTTTTCAATTTTTTTACATTTCTATTTTTTTAAACTTGGTTGATTTATTTCTGATATGACTTTCCAGTTATACTGTTTTTAGTGCAGCACTTTTTTTGCAATCTTAGTTACCAATATATATCTGTTGGTATACTAGCAGCTTATATTGTATTGTACCCAGTAGCACAATTTCACTCTCTATTCACAATTTCACTCTCTATTAGTGGCTGATACTATTTATTGTTGTACTTGTGCCAATGTTTCCTTGTATTTAAATAATTATAATACCTCTACCTTCCAAAGCTGTCTAAGATTTTAGTGTGATACTAGCTGTGTCTAAAGTTTTGTGCATGCAGTCAGTTTTACAGCTTAGATTTTTCTGCTTTTAGCTGTGGTTAAGATGTCGACTATGACGTGGATATATATAAAAAGCTCTTTGAGGCCCTCAATGCGTACATTTCAGTGCTGTGGGTACATTGCAAACCCATACTTATTTCCTTAAATGCAAATATAAATTCTACAGCCTGGATACTTTTTACAGAATGAATGGATATCACTTCATACCTTATAAAATGTTTTGCATTAAAATGATATAGAGTTATGCTCTATTCGCTGATAAAACTTTTTGGACAAATTAGCATAAAACAACGTTTAGGGTACTGGAAAATGTTTTCATTTTGTTCTGCTGAAAAGCCAAAACTGAGTGCCGGTTCACATTTTTGCGATGCGGGAACGCTGCGAATATACAGCGTGTTCCCACATCGCATCCGCACCCCTGGCAGTTCACACTGCCATATGCGATACGCTGGGGGTGTCAATTAAAAGTTAACGACACCCCCAGATCAGATCGCATATCGCAGTGCGATCTGAAAGTTCGCACAGAATCGGATCGCACTAGTGTGAACCACCATGCGATCCGATTCTGCTGCGGACCAAAAAAAGGGTCCTGTGCGTCTTTTAGTGTGATTGCGGGGCGAATTCAGCCATACAAATTGTATGGCTGAATTTGCACCGCACAGAGATCGCATGTAATTTTAGGAGCAGTGCGCTCTGAATGACATGTCATCTCTGTGATTGCACTAATGTGAACCGACACTGAAGGTCAAGGAAACAATTCCAGCAGGTATTTCTCATTAGATCACTGTGTGAATTAGGGGAGGATTCATTGTTCAATATGATTTGATTCATTACATTTACTTTTAATACATTGGTGTCAATCACAGTGGGTAGTAAAAAGAAAGGCACAGTTCAGAAGGAGGTGTGTTAATCACTTTAAGACCGGGCCTATTTCTGACACTTGTTGTTTACAAATCATTTTTTATTGATAAAAAAATACTTAGAATCCCCAAACATTATATATATATATATGTATATATATTTTTAGCAGAGACCCTAGAGAATAAAATGGAGATCATTGCAGTTGTATTCCAATTGCAATTTTTTGGGAAAAATTTGAATTTTAATTAAAAAAAATAAGAAAACAGTAACGCTAGCCCAATTTTTTTCTATAATGTGAAAGATAATGATACACTAAGTAAATAGATACCCAGCATGTCATGCTTCAAAATTGCGCACGCTCGTGGAATGGCGGCAAACATTGGTACTTAAAAATGCACATAGGCAACACTTTAAAAATTTCTACAAATTACCAGCTTAGAGTTACAGAGGAGGTCTAGGGCTCAAATTATTGCTCTCACTCCACCAACCGCGGCAATACCTCACATGTGTGGTTTGAACACTGTTTACATATGTGGGCGGGACTTGCATATGCTTTCACTTCTGTGCGCGAGCTAATGGGACCAGGGCACTTTAATTTTTTTTTCCTATTTATTTTATCTATTATTTTTTATTTTTACAATGTTTTTTTTTAAAAAAATTTTGATCATTTTTATTCCTATTACAAGGAATGTAAACATCACTTGTAATAGAAATAGGCATGACAGGACCTCTTTAATGTGAGATCTGGGGTCAAAAAGTCCTCAGATCTTACATCTACACTAAAAAAGAAAAAAAAAAAGGAGTCATTTTTTTCATGATGAAAAAAAATGGGGTACTTTAAATCCGTTGCTAGGAAACTACGTTTGACGTCGCTCCAGTCCTCTAAGGCCATAGAGTCGAGTGAGGGCCATCTTGCCCTCACTCGACTTCCTGCCTGTAAGGAGAGTGGACCGGATTGTTTTCCCCGCTACCAGCAGGTCCAGTAAGTGGGGAAAACGACCCGGAAGTGGCGGGAGGGTGCACCTCTCCCTCCGCCCATAAGGGTGATCCTGCAGTGAATCCGCTGCTGGGACTACCCTTATGTAAAAGAGGACCGCCGGCAGTTTAAAAAAATACCGGGGTTATGGCAGTTATCTGGTGCCATAACCCCGGTATTTAATGTCAAAATACTGATGTAAAACTGCAGGGGGTGGTCCCACTCCGGAAGTGGTTAAAGAATATCTTCGGAACCTACTTAGAGATCCCAACATGCTCTGAAGATAGTTTAGAAATTACTTTTTTTTTATGGAGTTGGGGCATAGCCCACATGTTTCCGATATACGGTATAGATTCTTTTTCAAACACTGCAAAAAATACAAGTGTACAGGTATAGTTATGCTATTTGATTGTGTGCAAGTGATTGCCAAACCAAAGATTTGTAGTCATCTTAAACATTTTCAAGGTCAAGAAGATGTGTTTTTATGTAAACATAGATAACTAAACGACTCTGTAGCTCCACTAATATCTGTTGGTAAAAAGCTATAATACCTCTATCTTCATACAAAATAGCATTGTTAAGAGCTAGTACAAAGAGCTAAAGTAGCTGGGGTCACCCAAGCACAAGGGCTCTTATGAGTCATACAAATGAAATATACCAGCTGAGATAATAGATAATACATTTCGGCGTTGTAAAGATTATACTATTAAAAGTCACTTCCATATTCTCTTAAAATAAATTAGAAATATATATTCTATCATTTACAGTTCTAGTGTTCGAATAAAACTCAAAAAATACAAACATAAAAGTAATTTTAGATTTTCTGTATACAAGTGAGATTTATGACTGTATATAATGCCTTTTTTTTACCAACAGATGTGGATACAGCTCAAATAAATGTGCAACAAGACTACATACAGTAAATTTTCAAGTTTATGTTGTGTTCTAAAATTATAAGAAACACAAAGGTAACACCCTTTGCAAGATTTAGGGGTAATGGATGGTGGGACAAAGAGGAGGAGGATAGATTGGATAAGAGGAACTGAATGTGTTTAGGAGATTAAGAGGGATATGATCAACATGTACAAATACATAAGGGGTCCATATAGTGAACTTGGTGTTGAGTTACAGTATTCACTTTAGGGTCATCGCAGAGGACAAGGGGGCACTCTTTACGTCTAGAGAAAAAGAGGTTTCATCTCCAAATACAGAAAGGTTTCTTCACAGTAAGAGCTGTGAAAATGTGGAATGGACTCCATCCAGAGGGGGTTTAGGCCAGCTCAGTAGATTGCTTTAAAAAAGCCTGGATTCTTTCCTAAATAAACATAATATAACTGGGTACTCACATATATAGGTAAAGTTGATCCGGGGAATATCTGATTGCCTCTTGGGGGATCAGGAAGGAATTATTTCCTCTGCTGCAGCAAATTGGATCATGCTTTTCTGGGGGTTTTCGCCCTTCCTCTGGATCAACTGTGGGTATAGGATTGTGTATATCGGATTGTATGTTTTTATTATTATTATTTTATTTTTTTATTGGTTGAACTAGATGTATTTTTTCAACCTGACTAACTATGTAAAGAAAAGGGATGTTATTTCTTAAATTAGTTATGAAGAGGCTGACTCTGGGTCATTTAGTGAGGATGTAGTTCTAGATAAATCATGAGAACGGGTTCCCTTCATAACAAGAGAAATTAAAGGAGGCCTTTTTTCTTCAGTTGACTATCAATGTTTTTTCGATGGCATCCCTTGATTTGTAGTTACACCCCTGCTTCCTCTCGCTTTGCACCAGGCACTTTTCTACTTGGGAGGTCTGATAGAAGAAAGGCAAGATTCTTGTGTGATGGTCAGATATAAACACTGCAGTTATTTTACTGTAGGGTTCAGGATTTTCTTTAAAACACTGAACCACCAATAGTTTGAGGCTCTCTTCAGTGCAAACCCCAGACATACTCCTGACTGCTTCATTCTGTTGAGCTGTGCTTTACATTACATATTCCTAGCCAAAGCATCAAAAAGCTTTCAAAACATAACTGCATAATCAATGGGAATTTTTTGTACATGTAGTGTTAGAGATAAAGCATGGTCATGTATTAGATATATGTACTTAATAGTTGTGTGTTTTTTATTGCCCTTACATACACAATAAAATTGTCTCACACCACGTGCTAGCTCTATGTCTCTATATTGTTGGCAGTAAAACATATGCAATGCCATGGTTTCACTTTTTTAAAATGCAGTCCACATTCCAAAAGGGTCCTGTGTGTGTTTCGGTCCAGTTTAGGTGCAAATTCAGGCAAAATGTCAGACCTGATTCGCACCTGAACTGGTGAACAGGAACAAAACGGACAGCATGCTGGGAACTGTGGCCACACATATGTGAACCCGGCCTGCGGCATATATATGTGCTATGCAAAGTCTCAGGCTTTATTCAACCATTTTACAAATTTTGAAATGCCCCTGTATAGATGCCAAGCTGGACAGGACACAACAGAATAAGCAGCAAGAAGAACAAGATTGCTAAAGGAATCCCATAGTTTTGCCTATAAACTGCAAACAAGTATCGCTCAGCACATATCCTCTTAATTTAGTAGCCCAAAAACTCATATCTAATCTTAATGATAATGGTCAATAACACATACGATCTAAATAAAATAATGAGGGAGATAAGATAAAATGGTAGTAATTAAAATTGATGTACAGACAACTTGAATTCTACAAAAGATATGTAAATGTTGTTCTTTCATTCTCTCATGTAAGATCCCTAAGAGAGAGAATGGTGCATTGGAATCCCCTTTATGTCTAGTAAACGTAGCCTTCAGAATGATCCATTTGTCATGCTCTCAGCCAAAATATATGTGTATGTCAAATGTAACTGAGGCGAATCCGATATTATGGGCTGGAGGTCTAAGCATATATGGCTCATTAGGCTAATAGTTATTTATCAATCTGACGGAAGCAGTGAGCTCATCTGCTCATTTAAAATAGACTATTGTGAATGGACAAATGTTTCCTATTTGGAAACAATAGGCATTTTTCAAGGTTTTTCTCAAAAAAAAAAAAAGAAAAAGAATATAATTTATTTTTTTATTTTCTCATGCAGACAAAGATCATGCAGACAAGTCAAAATACGTACTGTGAAAAGCAGCAAAATAAATTATATAGTTTATATTTAAAGGACACAATGAGTGAAAAGGACTATCAATGAAGCTAAATGTGTTCTCAGTGAATACTTTTTAGGAGATATTACTGTAATTTAATTATTTTTATATTATATTGTATTCATTTTTTTACATTTCTAATAGTTTTCTGTGCCATATTGTCATGATCATATTTCATATACAGATGTGTATGTTGTCCATCTTGTTTTTCTGTCTGTGTGACAAACAACTGTATGATTGATTGTAATGAGGTTATACACCTTTCAAGGGGGACACCAGGCATTGCTTTCACACTTACAAATGGGGCATTTGCAAATAGCTTCAGGAAACCCAGTGGGGGGTTTCCTGCAATTAGCAGGGGGTGGGAAGTCCTATTGAAAGCAATAGGAGACTGACAGCTCCCACAGCTATTTGCTCATGCAATGATTACTTGTGAATGACGTTTTTTTGCCTGCAGCCGACCCCTGCTGGGTCTCCCAAAGTTAATCGCAAATGGACCTATTCACAAGTGTGAATACAACCTTATTGATAACATGAGCAGTTATAATTATAAACACAATTCATTATTTTTAATAAAATTAAAAATTGTACTTCAGGACTCAACACCAGGTCCTAACTTCATGGAAAATGGCCTGTTAGGTACTTGTTGGAAATGTAATTTATGGACCTTTCAAATGATAAAATGCAATATTGAAAAATAAAAGTAGTCAAGTCAAAAGCAACCATGGAATAAAATGGCTTATAGCGTGTGGCAGCAGCCCTAACCACAACACCACAATGTATTTCTTTGAAAACTGCAATTTCTTTCAATGTATAGTACATCCACTTCACCTACATTGCAATATTAGAAAACAATACGAGATTTTAGAAAATGTTTAAAATAGGGATTTTTTTGAATCTGGTACTGTGGTCCATTGATGTTAATTTAAGAATTTTTCTCCAACAGCAAGTTTAGACCACCAATTCGACCCAGAGATGTATGCAATGGTTGTAAGCCATTGTACCAAATTCAAGTACAAGTTCTAGACAGATACATAAATTTGGCGCACAATATACCACTTTCAGAATGCCTGGCAGTCACGTTTGCAAAATCTGACTGCGCCAACTGTTACTGAACTCCAGGGAGAGCTTGTCCCTGCACTAAAGCTCACCACATGCTTAACAATCTGACTGTACAATCTCCTTTAGATCTACCAACAAATACTGTATGTAGTGCAAGGATCTGTCTGATTAGATACAAATTAATTGGCTAAATTAGGTAGACCATCATTTTAGTTTCAGTAAATCAAAAGTTGGTTGTACAAAGATTGTAAGGTCAGATTGTAATGTATATGGTGGCTATAAGGCCCCTTTCACAAGGGCTTTCCGATCAGGCCCGCTCGTCAGTTTTTCAGGCGGAACTGATTGGATGCTTCATGCACCGCTAAGGAGAGGTGGTTGTCAGCGGTGGCATGTCCGCTGTCACCCACTGCTACCCGATCTGATCCTGTCCCTGAAATTCAGACGGATGGAAACTCTATTTTCCATCCGTCTGGAGGATTGGATAGGATCTGATGAAAATTAACATGCGGCCCGTTTTCATCCGATATCCCATAGAGGAGAGCAGGGATCTGACAGGTCCGTCTCAGTACAGAGAGCGGAGATGGACCTGTCATCCGTCTGCTCAGCGGGGATCAGCGGATCAATCCCCCGCTAAGCAAAACTGAGTCCACCGGGCAGAAAGCCCGTGTGAAAGGACCCTAACTGTTCAAACTGTCAATTTAAACCAATAGCTAACCTCCTTCCCCCAGTTTCTTTCTGTCCTAATTGGAGGAAATCTCACCATCATATAACAGTGGGAATAAAAGTTACTGAGGACTCCAAAACAGGAGGATAACTTTCCCTTTTTAACCACTTGAGCTCCGGAAGGTTTAACCCCATTCATGACCAGGACATTTTTTGCTATTCAGCACTGTGCTACTTTAATGGCCAATGGCCTGGTCATGCAATACTGTACACAAATACCATTTTTGTCATTTTTTCACACAAAGCTTTCTTTTGGTGGTATTTGATCACCACTAAGCTTTTTATTTTTTACACTAAAAAGGAAAAAATCTGTCTATTTTGAAAAAGCAATCTATTTTACTTTCTGTTATAAAACGTATCCAATAAAATCAAATTTTGTCATATATTTAAGCCAAAATGTATCCTGTTACTTGTCTTTGGTAAAAAAGATCCCAATAAGCGTATATTGATTGGTTTATGTAAAAATTATATCGCCTACAAACTATGGTATCTATATTTGAAAATTGATCAATTCTAATATACTGATGGCCTATCTCATTTCTTGAGGCCCCAAAATACTAGGACAGTACAAATTCCCCCAGATGACTTTTTTGGAAAGTAGACAGTCTGAGGCATTTAGTAAAAGGCATGTTGAAGTTTTTGAAGTTGTAATGTTTTGTCACTATTTTTTTGAAAATGAAGGAATTAAATAAAACATTTTTTTCACAATTTGTTTTTACATATTATCACCAAGTTGCAGGAAGCAGACCTCTATTGTTTATATTGTACTGTATAACAAAAGTTATGAGTTGAGTGCTGTTAGCATTCCTTGTTTCCTACTGTGTGTCAAGTGCCAGAACTATCATTACAAATGCATACATGTTGTTTAAGTCAAATGTTATTTATTCTTTAAATTTCTATTGATTTTTACTGTTGGTGGGGGGGGGGGGGGGTAGATATTTTCCTTATATGACAGCATATATAGGCTCCATTGGGCTCCCTCCAGAAAGGTGAACAAATGAGCAGGCAAAACAAATGACAAAACACTACCAGGCTTCTGTCCCTCCTTTAGGCACAGTTCAAAACTGGGCCATTTGAAGCCTTGAACCTGTGTAACCCTCAACATCAAGATTCTTATTATATGCAGTGGTGCCTGTTCAACTTCTCACCAGAGAATCGTGTTGCTTAAAGACTATCAATTGAAGCTGAAAAAAGTACATGAGCTTCTTTGGGGCAGAGTCATTCAGTTTTGGTCTCTTTAGACTTCAGTGTGAATGCCTGATTACACATGAAACTGTGTGTAACACCACACTTTGAGCAATTTCTTGCCTGTCCTTTTCTGAGTAACTTTCCATTATTTAAAAAAAAAATGCTCAAGCCTGAAAACATGTACAAACATGCATTGAAATGCTTCAAAAATGCTTGCAGATACTCAAGCTGAAGTATGAACCTAGTCCTAATTTGAATGGCTTTCAAATGGCAGTAAAAAAGACAATAGGGGCTTTATCTGAGTAGGCAGGTCATTTAACATGTATATAATAAAGCACTACTATTCTCTTGCATAATATCAGGATGGAAAAAATCTGGTCTTAGTGCTCACTGTTAACTCTCTCTCTGGTCAGGCATCTGGTCTTCCTGTAGCAGCTTGGTTTACATAGGCAGGGCTGCAACCTGAGGCCTGCATGGATGCATGGGCTCACTGCAATCCTCTTTCCAGCAATGGCAAGCTTTTCATGCTCTCTCTCCTTAGGTCACAACACACTACACAGTCTGTGTTTGCAACCTGTCATTTTGTGTGTGTCTCAGCTCAGGCTTTCTTCTCTCTCTCTGGGCCATCTCTGCTTCCCCAGTTGCCCTTGGATGTGTAGTCCTGATCCCCTTCCCCACAGAGCTCTGTCTTTGTAAGAGGTACACATCTCCCATAACTCTTTGCAGTCCCCTTCTAATCTGAGCTCAGAAGGGGGTTGTGGGGTGGGTGTAATTCAGGCTACTGGGTGGTCAATCACAATCCTCTTTACACTCTCTTCCCCTAGTCCAACTGCACAGTGCTATCGCTGCCAGGGAGAGAGAGTGCAGTAGCAAGGTGGGTTGCCTCTTGCCCAGGTAGAGTGGTAGTCAGCCCTTAAAGAGCCTCGGTGTAGATCTGGCTACATACAAATAATACTGATTGCCTTGACTTAGTTAATCATTATGGTCAAATGATCAGAAACCAAGAAAATGTTTTTTCTCCTTTCTGCAGTATACAAGGCTGCTGTTAGTAGCCTGGGTCTGCAGTAGAACACCACTCAAAAGTGGTGGTCAGCAGCTATTAACTACAAATTAACATTGTGTTGGCACAGGAAACTTGCCAGTGAAGCCATTGTTGGGTTCTCATTCTGCAAATTTTATTATTCATATTAAAAGTTTTACATCAATGCTTTGACTAATTTACCCACAACAAGTATATTGATAACATCTTCTTTTACTCTGGCTTTTATACCTTTTTCACATTTCTTTAAAGAAAGGTGTACTTTAACCGCTTCTTCAGTGTGGGTGGACATACAAAATTTGATCATTTTGTGGGTGTTTCTACTGTCCTGGCACTTCAGGGACTTAAGTAATGTGATAGTAGTCAGCAAATTTGACAAATAATTTAGGCTACTTGGAAGCCCAAAGTGCTCCTTGGATTTTGGGCCCCTCTATGTTTCTAGGCTGTGAAAAAGTCTCACACATGTATCCCCATACTCAGGAGGGGTAGCAGATTATTATTATTTTTTTGGGGGGGGAGGGTGTAATAATAAATATGCCCTGCTCTGTGTGAAAAATAACTTGTTAAAATGACCACTATGTGAAACAAATAAATAAATGTTATTTAATTTCATAATTTTCAAAAAAAAATAAAAAGACAAAACATTTGCAATTTAAAGCAAACTTACCATGCCTCTTAAAAAATAATTTGGACTGTCTAATTTCCAAAGATGGGTCATTTTGGGGAAATTTGTATTTTCCTGGCAATTAAGGGCTTCAAGAATTGAGATAGGCAGTCAGTACATTAGGACTGATCAATTTTAACATATACAGTATATACCATAGTTTGTAGACTTTTTTTAATTGTCACACAGACTAAATAGAACACACTGATTTTTCCCCCAAAAATTTAGCAGAATGCGTTTTATAACAAAATCAGTTCAGCCTTTTTTACTGTATACAGTGTAGTAAAAATAAAAAAAAAACTGTGGTGATTAAATACCACCAAAAGAAAGACCTATCTGTCTCATAAAATGATATAAAATTAATTTGGGTACAATGTTGCATGTGATAGCGCTGAAAACTGAAAAAGTCCCCCTTTCTGGACTGGAAGGGGATGAAAAATTCCAGTCTTCAAGTGGTTAATATATGGATTTTCCATATAAAGGCTTCTACTCATGAGCCTCTGCACCTATGGCTATCTGAGTGTCAAAGTTCTGATCATAGTATAATGAAAAGTCTACCATACAAATAGCTGCTCTTTTCAGTGAAAGGAAGTTTCAGTAACAATTTATTTATTTATTTATTTTTTTAGCACTGGACACATACAGCATGTGATGTATTGACATATACATCCATCATAAAGAGCTTTTATGATGGATATGTTTACATACTTTGCCTGGGAATGAAAATTACTCTGATGGCCCTGGACTCCATGTCAAAGCTGTTTGAGTATGAATAGATACTCACTGGGGATATTATGATATGACAAGATCTGCAAGTATAAATTATCTCACTCTTCCTGTTCAATACATTTTTATTTAAAAGAAAAACGATTTTAAATTGGTATACAAAATGACATTGGTCATTAAACAGTATCTAAAAAAAAATGAGTACACCCCTCACATTTTTGTAAATATTTTATTATATCTTTTCATGTGACAACCCTGAAGAAATTACACTTTGCTACAATGTAAAGTAGTGAGTGTACAGCTTGTATAACAGTGTAAATTTGCTGTATCCTCAAAATAACTCAACACACAGCCATTAATGTTTAAACCACTGGCAACAAAAATGAGTACACCCCTAAGTGAAAATGTCCAAATTGGGCCCAATTAGCTATTTTCCCTCCCCGGTGTCATGTGACTCGTTAATGTCACACGGTCTCAGGTGTGAATGGGGAGCAAGTGTGTTAAATTTGGTGTTATCGCTCTCACTCTCTCATACTGGTCACTGGAAGTTCAACATGGCACCTCATGGCAAAGAACTCTCTGAGGATATGAAAAAAGAATTGTTGTTCTACATAAAGATGGCCTGGTCTATAAGAAGATTGCCAAGGCCCTAAAACTGAGCTGCAGCACAGTGGCCAAGACCATACAGCGATATAACAAGACAGGTTCTGCTCAGAACAGGGCTCGCCATGGTCGACCAAAGAAATTGAGTGCACATGCTCAGCGTCATATCCAGAGGTTGTCTTTGGGAAATAGATGTATGAGTTCTGTCAGCATTGCTGCAGAGGTTGAAGGGGTCAGTCTGTCAGTGCTTAGATCATACGTCGCACACTGCATCAAATTGGTCTGCATATCCATCATCCCAGAAGGAATCCTCTTCTAAAAATGATGCACAAGAAAGCCCGCAAACAGTTTGCTGAAGCAGACTAAGGACATGGATTACTGGAACCATGTCCTGTGGTCTGATGAGACCAAAATAAACTTATTTGGTTCAGATGGTGTCAAACGTGTGTGGCGGCAACCAGGTGAGGAGTACAAAGACAAGTGTGTCTTGCCTGCAGTCAAGCACTGGGGAGCTACAGTTCTTTGGGGGATCCATAAATGCCAACCTGTACTGTGACATACTGAAGCAGAGCAGATCCCCTCCCTTTGGAGACTGGGCCGAAGGGCAGTATTCCAACATGATAACTACCCAAAACACACCTACAAGGTGACCATTGCCTGGCTAAATAAGCTGAGGCGAGGGTAAAGGTGATGGACTGGCCAAGCATGTCTCCTGACCTAAACCCTATTGAGCATCTGTGGGACATCCTCAAATGGAAGGTGAAGGAGCGCAAGGTACCTAACATCCACCAGCTCCTTGATGTCGTCATGGAGGAGTGGAAAAGGACTCCAGTGACAACCTGTGAAGCTCTGGTGAACTCCATGCCCAAGAGGGTTAATGCAGTGCTTGAAAATAATGGTGGCCACACAAAATATTGACATTTTGGGCCCAATTTTTCCCTTTTCACTCAGGGGTATACTCACTTTTTTTGCCAGCGGTTTAGAAATTAATGGCTGTGTATTGAGTTATTTTGAGGGGACAGAAAATTTACACTGTTATACAAGCTGTACACTCACTACTTTACATTGTAGCAAAGTGTAATTTCTTCAGTGCTGTCACATGAAAAGATATAATAAAACATTTACAAAAATTGGAGGGGTGTACTCACTTTTGTGAGATACTGTATGATCTTTTGTGCATTCCTACTGTACACAACTGTAGATGACCAAAGTTTGGGGGATGTTGGATAGGTGGTATTATAAACACTGGCTAAATTGAGAGAGGCAGTAGGGGAGATTTACTAAAACTGGAGAGCTCAGAATCTGGTGCAGCTGTGCATGGTAGCCAATTGGCTTCTAACTTCAGCTTGTTCAGTTAAGATTTCACAAACCTAGAAGCTAATTGGTTTCAATGCAGAGCTGCACCAGATTTTGCATGCTTCAGTTTTAGTAAATCTCCCCCATTATCTGGAGCTCACTCTGTGGGATTGAACTTGAAAGGTCACATTACCTAACTTTGGTGCTAGGAGGGAGGAGATACCCATATTGTTAAGGATGGATAAGGTAAAGGGAAGAAAGAAGGTTAAGCTGGTATCTTCTTCCCGCATAACCCAATGCACCCTTCTTTGTTCTAAATGAGGGTTACACAAGAGTCAGGGACCCTATACACAAAAGAGTGATTGCCTAATATGTTGAACAGAAACCCACAGGGGAAAAAGGAATGTAGGAAGGTACTTTTGCTTTTACTGTTATAAGATCTATGAGTTTAGAGCAATATGGAGACATAACAAAGCTTTAGGGTAACCAATCCATTATCTATGCTCCCAGATCCCTTTCAACTAGAGTGACTCTTAAAAACTGTAAGTTTTTTCAAATAACTTCATCTGTTGCACTCTGCCCATCTTTCAAATAGGAGTGAATCCAATTTTTTATACTTTGGCTATAATTCTTCATGCATTAGTAGACTACACTGGAAGTTATTTTGATTTACTTTTTTTAAGAAGATCATTGTAACAGTTATGAGAATAGGAGATTGAAAGAACTGAACAAATCAACTTTCTTATTTAAGCCCTAAATGCTTTAGCACTAAATATTGTCAAATCTACCAGGTATGAGCAGCTACAAAAACAAATAGATGTGTAATACTCAGGGTTAGATTGTCATCACTGCAGGTACCCTACTTTTGGCAGCCTGAGTAACAACTATTTGCTAGGACCACTTTTTTAACACAGGTAATTTCTTTATTTTCCTGGTCACAACCTGGCTTAGAATTTTTCGATAATGTTTAAATATTCTTAAAAGAGATAATCATTCTTATTGGGGATAGCAATGAAACGTGTGTCTGGTAATTATACAGACAAATAGTACTTATTTGCCTCTGTCACCTATAAGCACCTGTGTACTGTGCTTAATGATAAATCTGGTCCAGTTAATAATAAATCCTTTTTGTTCAACTGCCACTGCAGAATCTGATAATTCTGCGCTTTGCATTTCTTGCAAACTTTACATTGTTATTCAATAAAGTGTAATACATAGCTGACTAGATCACACAACAGCTTGTAAAAACCTTTCTGGCAAGGCCAATGCATGTGCTCTGCAATCCTATTCATTCTTATGGAAAGTAAGTCCAGTACAAGCACATATTTGGAAGCTTTATAGGATTGCTTTTTCTCATGTACATCCATGGAAACTTTTTCATTCATTCCTATAGAGAGACTGTCTAATCACATCATAGATGACCTCTTTCAGTGGGTGAGCAGAGGTGATTGAAAGGTTTTGTGAGGGGGATACAGATACCCCTTAGGAAGTCTTTATTGAATAAAGTTGAGTCTCTGTGAATAATGCCTGACCCTGACTCCTACACTATTAACCACTTCCTGCTCAGCCTATTGTAAAATTATGGCCAAGTGGAAGCACTGTTATCCAGGGGCTGTGCAGCGATGCAGTCTGTCACCCACTGTGTCTGGTGGACAGATCATTGTACTGGGCCAGCCCTGATACCATGTGATCGCTGTGACCAATCCAGAATTAACATGTCAATGGTGCACAATGGCTTTCATTCATAGCCATTCATTGTGCACTATTGTGATCCCTGTGACTGATCACAATGATCTCTTGGTACAGACAAGGGCTAATCACAGCACTCCTGCACCATGTGATAGTTGTGGCCTATCACAGTTGTACACAATGACACATGAATGGATGCCATTCATAAAAAATGATTGCTTATAACAGTGATCATCACTGTAATAAGCAATCATAGTGCAAAATAAAAATCCTGATCACCTCTGCAGAACAGTACAGTGTCACTATGGTGACACTGTACTGCTCTGGTCACAGTACGTAAAAAAATATTGTAAGAAAAAGAAAAAAAATGTCAAAAAGATCAGAATTAAAAAAAAGTTGTTATAAATATTATTATTTTTTTTTTACATATTGTCACCTGTCTTGTCCCTGATCATTGCCACACTAGTCAAATGGTGAAACTTTACTTCTCTGGTGACAATATGTAAAAAAAAAAGTGAAAAAAACCCAAATTTTGTTTAACATCTTCACAAATGATAAAAAATTACAACCTTTAAAAAACTCTTCATGCCTCTTACGAAATACCTTGGACTGTATCTACTTTCCAAAAAGGGGTAATTTTTGGGGTATTTGCATTGTCCTGGCATTTTATGACCTCAAGAAATGAGATGCAGTCAGTACATCAGGATTGATCAATTTTCAAATATACATTTATACTATAGTTTGTAGACTCTATAACTTTCACACAGACTATACAATATAATCAGATTTGGGATTTTGGAAAATATAGCAGAATATATTTTAACCTAAATGTATGAAGAAAGATTATTTTTTTTTTTGCAAAATGTTCTTACAAACAGAGAAAAACATTTTTTTAAAAAAATTTGCAGTATTTTTTTTTAATTTACATAGTAACCCCCCCCAAAAAAAAACAAAAAACAAAAAAAAAAAACAGTAGTAATTAAATATCATTAAATACCACCAAAAGAAAGCTTTGCTTTGGGCACAGCATGACTTGACTGAGTAATTGGAATTTTTAACAGTGATATCTCATTACCAAGGTATCTGACTCCACCACCCACCATAAAGGGAAATAAAAAGTTCAAGCTGGGATTTTATTAGGCACCAATTAAACACAAATATTTAAAATTTCAAAAACATTTTTATTAAACATCAAATAAAAGAGGTTGTCATAAAAGCATTTCAGCTAATTAGTTTATATAGTAAAAAATGTTCCAATTCTGTCTATTTAATCAAGACCACCTGACATACATGTTTTACAAAGAGACTATTACAGTAGTCACCCTTTGTCTGAATTTTAACATATGAATAACTTTTTACATATGAATCCCAACTAGGGTTGAGCGAACCCGGACTGTATTGTTTGGGATCGTACCAGACTTTTGGGTATTCGGTACCCGGACACGGACCCGAACATTTCACTGTATGTTCGGGATACTGTCCGTTGTTTGGTATGTTTTAGCACAGTTTTAATGGCTCGGTTTCAACAGGTGCAAGGTAGACAATCAGCAAGCATTTAACTAGTGTGCCCTTAGAAGCCATCACAGCCATGCCTACTAATGGCATGGCTGTGATTGGCCAGTGCAGCATGTGACCCAGACTCTATATAAGCTGGAGTCACATAGCGACGCGTATCACTCTGCTATAACTATACTAGGGGGAGGTTCCTGAAGCTGCTGCTGAGGGAGAGATAGGAGATTATTGTAGGGGCAGGCTGGAGATTGCTTTCAGGGAAAGAATAGGAAGAATCTTCTTTAATCAGACAGCGATCTACATTGATTGTATTGTGTGGGGGTGCAGTGCATGATCTTTATGCCCTGACCTGAGCCTAGTGGGGAGGAGGGAGAAAAAAAAACTTTTATCAGTCTGTTAGGTGGGCGGCGTGCGGTGTGTAGCGGCCATTTAATGCAAGCTCAGTGCATATGTGTCTGCTTAATCTGCATTTAAAAAAAAAAAACGTTTATCCTTCATATTTTACTTAGACATACATTGTTTAGACAGACACTGCTTTTTCTAATCTGCTCTTCAAAAAGCACCAATGTAAGAGAAAAATTATTATTTTTCAGTATTTAGGGAAAAAAAATATTTTTCCGTTTTTCATTCAAATGGGTTTTTTTTAATTCAATAGTGGAATAGAACAACAACAGTATCCAACCTGTTAGGCGTGCGGTGTGTAGCGGCCATGTAATGCAAGCTCATTGCATATGTGTCTGCTTAATCTGCATTTAAAAAAGAAAAAAACTTTTTTCCTTCATATTTTACTTTGACATACATTGTTTAGACAGACACTGCTTTTTCTAATCTGCTCTTCAAAAAGCACCAATGTGAGGGAAAGATGATTATTTTTCAGTATTTAAAGAAAAAAATATATTTTTCAGTTTTTCATTCAATCTTTACTGTGACACTGTCATACAGCGTTTAGACACTGCTGTTCAAATCTGCCCTTCGAAAATCACCAATTAAAGGGAAAAATAGAAATGTTGTTCTATTCCGCTATTCAACTAACACCCATTTAGGGAAAAAATATTAAATTGCGGCCTAGTCTGTATCTGTACGTGTGAGATACACCCTTTAGATACTGCTGTTTTATTCCGCTATTCAATAAACACCCATTTAGGGGAAAAAAATTAAATTGCAGCCTAGTCTACATATGTTACTGTGAGATACACCCTTTGGATACTGTTGTTCTATTCCGCTATTCAATAAACACCCATTTAGGGAAAAAAAAAATTGCGGCCTAGTCTGCATATGTTAAAGTGAGATACACCCGTTGGATACTGTTGTTGTATTCCGCTTATGAATAAAAAAACATTTAGTGGAAAAAAAATAAATTGCGGCCTAGTCTGCATATGTTACAGCGCAAAAAGGCGCACAGGTCTCGCATGGAGGCCCAGTTATTGGTGGTGAAGTGGTGCTGTTCCGCAGAGCGACTCACGCGTGCGTGCTGCAGCTGAAACTCCACTATGGCCTGCTGCTGCTCGCACAGTCTTTCCAGCATGTGCAAGGTGGAGTTCCACCTTGTGGGCACGTCACATATGAGGCGGTGAGCGGGAAGGCCGAAGTTACGCTGCAGCACTGACAGGCGAGCAGCAGCAGGGTAAGAACGCCGAAAGTGCTCACAGACGGCCCGCACTTTCTGCAGCAGCTCTGACATATCGGGGTAATTTCTAAAGAACCTCTGCACCACCAAATTCAGCACATGCGCCAGGCAAGGGATGTGTGTCAAACCGGCTAGGCCCAGAGCTGCTACGAGATTTCGCCCATTATCGCACACCACCAGGCCGGGCTTGAGGCTCACTGGCAGCAACCACTCATCAGTCTGCTGTTGAATGCCCCTCCACAACTCCTGCGCGGTGTGTGGTTTTTTCCCCCAAACAGGCAAGTTTTAAAACTGCCTGCTGTCATTTACCCCTGGCTGTGCTGAAGTTGGTGGTGAAGGTGTTACGCTGACCGGATGAGGAGGCGGTAGAGGAAGCGGAGTAGGAGGAGTTAGGAACAGGAGGCAAACTGAAGCGCACTGCAATCCTCGGTGGTGGAAGGACATGCGCCAAACTGCTATCCGCCTCAGGCCCAGCCGCCACTGCATTTACCCAGTGTGCTGTTAGGGAGATATAACGTCCCTGACTGTGCTTACTGGTCCACGTATCCGTAGTTAGGTGGACCTTGCCACAGATGGCGTTGCGCAGTGCACACCTGATTTTTGTCACCCACTTGGTTGTGTAGGGAAGGGATGGCTTGCCTGGAAAAGTATTGGCGGCTGGGCACGACGTACTGTGGGACAGCCAACGCCATAAGGCTTTTAAAACTCTGCGTCTCCACCAGATGGAATGACAGCATTTCAAAGGCCAGTAATTTTGATATGCTGGCATTCAGGGCCAGGGATCGCGGGTGGGTGGGGGGGTACTTCCTCTTCCTCTTCCGCTCCAGTGTTTGAGAGATAGAAAGCTGAACACTTCCACGGGACATTGTGGAGATGGTTGTTGGTGACCCAGGTGGTGGTGTTGCTGGCAGATCCTCTGTTTGCGGGGTGGCAAGTGCCGGTCTCATTACAGAGGTGGATGAAGAGGCCAAGACTGCAGCAGAAGAGGAAGCAGGAGGAGCCAGAGACCATTCTTGGTTTTTGAGGTGTCTACTCCACTGCAGCTCATGCTTTGCACTTAGATGCCTGGTCATGCAGGTTGTGCTCAGGTTGAGAAGGTTTATGCCTCGCTTCAGGCTCTGATTTCACAGCGTGCAAACAACTTGCGTCCTGTCATCAGCACATTGTCTGAAGAACTGCCACGCTAGGGAACTCCTTAGAGCTGGCTTTGGTGTGCTCGGTCCCTTGCTGCATTGGGCAGTAGCAGGCATAGTGTCTAGGGCAAGGCCGCTCCGCTTTTGCACCCTGCTCCCTCTTCTGCTGTGCTGGTGGCTCTGTGCGACCACCGCCTCTTCCTCCAAACTACTCAGGTCACCTGCATGACGTTCATTCCATGTGAGGTCGAGGACCTTATCGTCCTCATCATCATCTTCCACCCAGTCTTCACCCCTGCAACCCTTGTCGCTCTCCACAATTCAGAATTCCGCAGCAGTTGGCACCTGTTTTTCGTCATCATCCAAGACGTGTTGCGATGGTCTTCCCATGTACCCATCTTGAGACATAAGTGGTTGGGCATCGGTGCACTCAATCTCTTCCACTTCTGGGGCAGAGCTAGGTGGATGGCCCTGGGAAACCATGCTAACAGAGTCATCAAAAAGAAGAAGAGACTGCTGCATGACTTGGGGCTCAGACTGCTTGGCTGATTTGCAAGGGGGTGAGGTGAAGGATTGATGGACATCGGCTGCAGGTGCCAACTCTGACCTTTCAGCAGAAGACTGGGTGGGAGACAATGTGAAGGAACTGGAGGCACTGTCAGCAACCCAATCTACTATCGCCTGTACTTATTCTGGCCTCAACATTTTTAGAGGCACATTAGGCCCTGGCAAATACTGCTGTAACTTTCTGTCGCCTACTCGCAGCTGAGACAGGTGTTTCACTTGGGCGTGTAGCTGGCACAGATTAACCACGTCCTCTCCTTGCAACACAGGCTCCACCATCAGCACTACGACCCAGCACTAACATGGTGGAGCAGTATGTGTGCACACGCCTAGACGTACTGAATGACGGGTCTGCCCCCTTCAACTTCTGGGTCTCCAAATTGGGCACATGTCCTGAGCTTGCCCTTTATGCCTTGGAGGTGCTGGCCTGCCCTGCAGCCAGTGTATTATCTGAACGTGTATTTAGCACGGCTGGGGGCGTTATCACAGACAAGCACAGCCGCCTGTCCAGAGCCAATGTGGACAAGCTCACGTTCATTAAAATGAACCAGGCATGGATCCCACAGGACTTGTCCGTACCTTGTGCAGAATAGACATGTATACCGGCCTTACCCAGCCATTGTTGTATTTCATCTTTCTAACTCTTTTGGGGTGTACCCTAATTTAAAAAGAAATAAAATTAAAAACAAAAACCAGTGCTGGCTACCTCGTCCTCCTCCACCGCCGCTTCCACTTGCACCGCCACATCCACCGCCACCTCAACCTCCTACTCCATATGGGCCTCGTCCTCCTCCTCCACCACCGCCTCCGCTTCCACCTACACCGCCATATCCACCGCCACCTCAACCTCCTACTCCATATGGGCCTAGTCCTCCTCCTACATCATTCAAGATTATTATATTTTATTTTTATGTTTTTTATGTTATTTTAAGTAATTTCCCTATCCACATTTGTTTGTAGAGCACTTGCCATGCTCTTAAGATGATTTTGCTGCCATTTGCAGCCCTCTAGCCCTTTCCATATTTGTTTTAGAGCCATTTCAGTGCTCAAAAGTTTCGGTCACCATTGACTTCAATGGGGTTTTGGATCATGGTAAAGTTTGGGTTAAGTCCGGGTCACGAACACGGACTTTTTTTTCAAGTTCGGCCGGACCCGCCGAACCCGGACATCCAGGTGTTCGATCAACTCTAATCCCAACTAATTTTGATTTCAACAACTGGTGGAACAGTCTGAAATGGAAATATACATATCAGAAAATATGCTCACATATGGTAAAACATACAGTATCTCACAAAAGTGAGTACACCCCTCACAATTTTGTAAATATTTTATTATATATTTTCATGTGACAACACTGAAGAAATTACACTTTGCTACAATGTAAAGTAGTGAGTTTACAACTTGTATAACAGTGTAAATTTGCTGTCCCCTCAAAATAACTCACAGCCATTAATGTCTAAACCGCTGGCAACAAAAGTGAGTACACCCCTAAGTGAAAATGTCCAAATTGGGCCCAATTAGGCATATTCCCTCCCCGGTATCATGTGACTCGTTAGTGTTACAAGGTCTCTTGCTCGTTAGTGTTACAAGGCTATTGCTCTCACTCTCTCATATTGGTCACTGGAAGTTCAACATGGCACCTCATGGAAAAAAAACTCTCTGAGGATCTGCAAAAAAAGAATTGTTGCTCTACATAAATGTAGCCTGGCTGCAGGTTTCATCTAAAGTTGTTTGGGGTTGTTCTGTCTTTTTACTATTAAAGGTTCTGCAAGCCAGCAGAACATTGGGTTATGGGAAATGTAGTCCTGGAAGGAATGAAGATTGTGGATCACTTGTTTAATTGGACTATTCTTTCAGGGGCAGATGGGAGTGTCTATAAAAACAGTGGGCGGACCCAATATTCTTGCCTCGAGGACAGCGCGCTGTGAGGAGGGGAAGAGCTGCTGCAGAGTGCAGAGAAGGATAGGCCGGAGGCCTAGTGGAAGGACACCGGAGAGAGAAAGCGGTGTGGGATCGGCGCTCGGTGGCAGACCGGGTGGAGGGCCACTCAGAGAGACTGTGAGTGCTTCTGAGGAGAGCGACATGCTGGCAGTACGGATAGGGGATCGTGGAGTTCATCACACTGGGAGATCCAATCTGAAAGTATATACTGAAATTGCTGGACTGAGCCAGGGTGGGCCTGTGACGCAGTTTAGTTTGAACAGAGGGCTGCACTTGTCATATAACGGTTGCCACAGGACGCTGCAGTACTGAATGGTGCGTGGCAGATCAGAAGGCCTCACCCCACCTTTCCAGTTTCCTTAGATTGGGTACCAGTTGATTGGGTACAGGGGCCCATTTTCCTTTCTAGTTTGGATTACAGTTGATCATCACCTTTTACTGTGGATTACAAATAATTTTCCTTGGATGATTAAGGACACCTTTGCAGGTGAAGATTAGCAAGGCCTTGCTTGTTCAGGAGACTTTTGCAATCTAAAGTAAAGAGGCCCCCTATAGGGTACAGAGTGCACTCTGATACATAGCCTAATTGCAGGTTAATATAGATATATAGATAAATTAGAAATATTGTGGTGTTATTCTTTATTACAGTAAAGCATTGATTTCTATGGTCGCTCTCGCATTACATTTGAGGAGTAATCTATTGACAGATTATTGATACATTAATCCTCAATTATATAGCAAAATATATGTATGCATTTGTGTTGCTCTATTAGATCCTGAGTGCTGAATCTTATACAATTCTGGGTTGAGGATTCAGGATCTCTCTTGCATTGTTGATCTTCTATATTGATCGTTTTATTGAGACTGTTTGTTCATTCTTCTAATCACAAGTTAAATATAGTAAACTTGATCTTTTATCGCAATCTGGTAGTGTCTAATTATTCAATATGTCTGAACTTATAGTGTCAAGTGGGTTGGACAATGTTCAGGGCAACAGAAGTGAGGAGGATGTGTATACACTTAGCCACTCCCCAGGGGGTAGGGCTACATAAAGATGGCCTAGGCTAAAAGAAGATTGCCAAGACCCTGAAACTGAGCTGCAGCCAAGACCATACAGCGGTTTAACAGGACAGGTTCCACTCAGAACAGGCCTCGCCATGGTGGACCAAAGAAGCTGAGTTGTCTTTGGGAAATAGACATATGAGTGCTGCTAGCATTGCTGCAGAGGTTGAAGGGGTGGGGGGTCAGCCTGCCAGTTCTCAGACAATATGCCGCACACTGCATCAAATTGGTCTGCACGTCCCAGAAGGAAGCCTCTTCTAAAGATGTCGCACAAGAAAGCCTGCAAACAGTTTGCTGAAGACAAGCAGGCTAAGGACATGGATTACTGGAACCTTGTCCAGTGGTCTGATGAGATCAAGATACACTTATTTGGTTCAGATGGTGTGAAGCGTGTATCACGGAAACCAGGTTAGGAGTACAAAGACAAGTGTGTCTTGCATACAGTCAAGCATTAGGGTGCTACAGTTCATTGAGGGAACCATAAATGCCAATATGTACTGTGACATACTTAAGCAAAGCATGATGCCCTCCCTTTGGTGACTGGGCCTGCAGGGCAGTATTCCAACATGATAATGACCCCAAACACAGCTCCAAGACAATCACCGCCTTGCTAAATAAACTGACGGTAAAGGTGATGGACTGGCCAAGCATGTCTCCAGACCTAAACCCTATTGGCCATCTATGGGGCATCCTCAAACGTAAGGTGGAGGAGCGCAAGGTCTCTAATATCCACCAGCTCTGTTATGTTGTCATGGAGGAGTGGAAGAGGACTCCATTGGCAACCTTTGAAGCTCTGATGAACTCCTTGCCCAAGAGGGTTAGAGCAGTGCTGGAAAATAATGGTGGCCACAAAAAATATTGACACTTTGGGCTCAATTTGGAAATTGTCACTTAGGGGTGTATTCACTTTTGTTGCCAACGGTTTAGACATTAATGACTGTGTGCTGAGGTATTTTGAGGGGACAGCAAACTTACACTGTTATACAAGCTGTACACTCACTACTTTACATTGTAGCAAAGTGTAATTTCTTCAGTGTTGTCACATGAAAAGGTATTATAAAATATTTACAAAAATATGAGGGGTGTACTCACTTTTGTGAAATACTGTATATACAGAGCATATATGGCATAATACATAGACAACATTACACTACCCCAAGTACTGCCTTAAAAGTCTCATCCAAATGTGCTTGTTGTTGTGTTTTAGTTAATGAAGGGATGTTGGCATTCACCTTTTGTGGGTGTGAGCACTCTTGAATATTATTTTGTTGAGTGCTCCCATCCAAGGAATCATACACAGAGTTTTGGAACATGAGATTGTGTTGCATTGAAGGATCATAGAATTGTTTTGATTACCATTGATTGCATTATGATAGAATATCAGGGTTCCCATTGGGACACTATTGATGGAGAATTATTAGACACACACCATACATTCTGAAGTGATCTTGATATTTCTGAATTTAAGGAAAATTCTAGATAAAAAAATCTCGTAACCGTTTTGTGGAACAGGATTGATTTAATATTCAGGACTCTAGGACCTTCTGTGGCCTCTTTGACATCCTTGCGGAAAACGAGGTTTGGGAATTAAATTAATGACATTGACCTAGAACACCTTCTTGATGCAAAATTAAGAATAAGTCCAGCAAATTTCCTACACACACAAATCCCAACATTTTTGTTTTCTGCAGCAAACAATTATGGAGCTAGGATCCATGCCTGTACGAAAGATGCAGCCACTTAATTTAACACAAGCTGTGTGAGACTTTATACACATTTAGGAATAATTAGGAAATGACCATCAAATTATCTGATAAAGATAAAAATCACTGCGCTTAGGTTCTATAACAAAAGAACAGCAGCCAGCATGTATTGCAGGTAACAATAGTAAAGATATATAAGAGAAACTGCTGCGCTAATAAAAGTCCATAAAAAGTCCACAGTCCCCAAGGAGCACCTGAATGTGCAAATGGAGATAGCTTGCAAGTAAAATAATAATCCTCCACCAAACACCATAGCAAACTAAGCCTCTTACTCCTGGGAGTGGACCACTAGATTACAGGTGGTCACAAATGGACAAACATAAAGCAGCAATGATCCTGTTCACCATAGTTTTTACAATACAATTCCAATCCTGTTGTCCCCCTCTGAGAATATCTTTCCACCGGTTTAGACGTATCAAAACAAGACAGAGGCCACTAAAAATAGTCTTTGTTAGGGTTATAGTGTAATAAAGAAAAACCAGGGGAGCAAAAAAATAAATAAATTATAGCAGAGAGTGTGCAGTAATCCCCACATGGCAAGACTTAAAAATATCTGATAAAGATGGCAATGTGGTCATCATGGACAAACACCAATATGAGGTGATGTGCCACAAAATATCAATGTAACAAAGAGTGGTAAAGGCCGAGTTTTATACACTACCTGATACTTGGGAATATATGAGGGTACAGCACTCTAAAGTAGCTCCTTTATGCCCTCCTGAAAACTCACAAAATATGAAACCCCCCTGGCAGACCAATAGTTTTGGGTAGAGGAAGTTTTACAGAAAAGGCTAGTCACTTGACAGATGTTCATCTTTGCCCACATGTGTTCAATCTTCCTTGCTGTGTAGAAGACACTGTTCATTTTTTAAAGAACATACAGGATTTACAGCTTCCCAAGGATGCCGTTTTGGTGACAATTGATGTTGAATCTTTGTATTGCGGCATCCTTCATAATAGGGGTCTCTCTGCCATCCAAATCCTACTAAATCAAATAAGTAGTGACCAGTGGATCTACAATCAGTTAATTTTGGACATTGTTCTCTGACATAACAATTTTAGCTTTGGTGATTGTGTAGAAAAGAAATCAGGTGCGCTAAAATTCACTAGTGTCACAAATCAGGAAAAGGTGTGACACTATAATTAGTGTCCCCCATATACCTGTGATGTGTTTCCAAAATTGATGTGCACTTGAACGGGTGTACAGTAAATACTATGCACCCTGGTGCATATACTTGGGTGTGTTATGGTGAATAGGTGATGATAAATGGATAATGTGATACCAACATAAACCAACAAAGTGCACAAGTAATTCAAAGAAAAAGTGTCCAATATTTCAATGGTTGCCACCTCAGTGTATAGTCCATATACATATAAAAGTGCATAAAGTCCCAATCGTCCCCTCACAGGCTAAAGTAAAATCCACTCTGTGGGTTCCTCTAGATCCGTGGGGTGCAGATGGGTTCCACCACCTTTGTGGGGATTAGCCCCTTACCATAGAGAAAAGAGGTTAAGGACGGATAATCAGCCCAGTAGTGTCTTGGGAATTCAGGGAGGTCACCGTGAAATAATCAGATAGTAAGTGTGGCCTCTTACCGGATCGCTCAAACCAAAAGGCGACTGTCTCACTGATCTTTCGGTGTATCAACCCAATCCTGGTCCACTCTTGTTCTGGGTGTTACTCTCCGCACAGGTGAGGGCTTCCACGTGTATCTCACAGAAACAGAATCAGACCATAGCGCAGTACCTTTGACAATTTATTAAAACAAAAGTATCCAGTGCACTTACAGTTAGATGTTAACTAATGGACACAGGAAACCGATACCAATATTGGAGAGGCCGTGGCCGCCTGCAGTGCGGTCCTCGGCAACTTGCAATGACGATGCGGCGCTCCTCTGTGACGCGTTTCCACTAAACAGTCGTCTACGGAAATAGGAGTCATTGGTGATTCCCTGATGCAGAGTATATTCCAGGGTAATAGAAGAGGGGACCCGTGCATTGCAAAGAGTTCTTTTCTATACGGTGAATGTGCCTATTGTCATTATATTGAGACCAGCAAGTATGTGACTCTCCTTGATGGGAGTGCTTTTAGGCCAGACATTTAGACTTTTTGACAACTGTAAGACCACAGGAATTATCTTTTGTTTTGTGAGTCTAGCTCCTTTTATATGGGTAAAACACAATGTGAGTTTTGGATGGATATAAGGGACCAAGTGTATGCGATGCTGACAGGCAATCTAAGCTTTGCAGACATGTGGCCTTTCAACATAATGATCAAATAAACTGTGTAAATTTTTTTGGACTTGACAGAGTTTATAAAGATCATCATTGAGGTGATTGGAACAAATGATTTCTTCAGGTTGAAATGAGGTGGATTGTTTGTTTACAAGTCACCACATTCCCTGATTTAAATAATGCCACAAGTTACAAACTGTTTACGGAATAATGATCTCTCCCCCTTTTTTTCTTTATTATCGTTTATCAGCCTACTGATGTTTTCTTCCATCGCGCTGTAGTAGTCTATGAAGTGGTGTGTATTGATAATCATATTGTGACATATACATATCATGTATTTACCACTGTGAATGTACAATTTATTTATTTCTAGTAGATCTTGTTTGTTGTAATAGGGCATGTATACTGATTATGTAATCTTGCTGGCACATATACTGTATATGTTGTTTGTTATCTCTTAATAGTTTTGTGAATTTTTTTTTTTACCTTGAATCCTGGTTCTGCCTTTGCCGATGATGTTGCCCTGGCACCTGTCCTTTTCCATCATGGCTTTGATGCATTTCCATCAGTTGGGTTGCTTACTGCACTGGCACAACTGAGCGGGATGATGTCATAAATCTCAGACCTGAATGGATGGGTGCCATTTTTACTCTTCCCCTCCATATATTGAGTTCATGTTTTGCCAATACTTCACCTTTTCACTCATAATTACAATCAGGTGAATTGAATCAACAATTATTAGGTATCCCTTTGTGATTGCATAAATACATTACAATATGGAGGGGGGATAGCTGCGGTGCGGTGCCCTGAGATGGTGTTCTTGAAGCTATTTAAATTTTTTGGTACTATGTGTTATCATTCTCTCCTTTCTGTTAGATATTATACATGTCTAGCCCCATACGTAGATTCAAGCTACTTTTTGAAACAACTATTTTGTTTTCTTTTCTTTTTCTTGAATATATGCCCTATTTGTTTTACATCTGCTCCATTTACATGGAAGTCAACTAAGGCAGAGACTTATCTACTATAGGTAGGACTATTATGTTTAGGGATATATGGGTTACACAGTGTGAATTCTATTGTGGCACTGCACCAACCATTTTGGGAGGGGGGTGGTTAATTGTATATATAAACATCTGTTTTTGTTTTAAATATTTTTTTAATTTACTTTGTTATTTAGATTTGTGCTTACAGGTCCTTGCAGTGGAGGCAGCTCCAGGTCTTGCAGAAGGGACTATACCAGAACTTTTTAATATTAAAGCTATTTTTACTAGGGTGGCGGACACATATGTGTACATAGGTGCAGTACGTTTGTGGGGATGTTCACTTGTAATGTATGTGAAATATGACATCAATGGTTGCTATATGTTATATGTTTTCAGTGAATGAACTCTCTTCTACCCGAGAAAGAGAGAAATGTTGACATCATGACAATATATTTGTATTGTCAGCCTGCTGAGATTTCTTTTTCTTTATATGTGCCAGTAATTTTTGAGTATTTGTAATAAATATGCTTTTTCATTCATGTACATGTGTGGACATGACTAAGCACTGATGTTAGTGCGAAACGCATCAGCTGTCTATGTTCCTGTACCTTTGCTTTGCTGTATGGATTTTATTTATTACAATAAATGGGAGTTGCGTCAGTGTTCGGCTATCCAGACATTTTTTGTTTTTTTATGACATGTGGACATACTGAATGCCTGAAACGTTCTATCCAGATATGTTTTGTTGCTCTAGTCTATATAGGGATGATGGCATTCACCTTTTATGGGCACTCTTTAATAGGATTTGTACATTTGGAAACAGTGCTACCCACATTAAAGTCAGACTTGGGGAAGTAGAAATAATGTAGGAGTTACACCACTAGGGGAGAAATAATCCTTAGAAAGCTTTAGTGCAAGGGAATAGTAAAGAAAGATGTGGTCTTACTTGACTGGTAAAATTCTGCACAAAAAGAAACAAAATAAAATGAATAGCTGTCTTGTTAGTGATGTAAAACATATACAGTATATCCCCAAATAGACACCTCTATAAATGTGTCAAGTATACCTTAATGTTCACATAAATAAAAACAATGTGCTCCACAAAAATGTTTAGTGTGCATATATTGTGCAAACATTAACTGAAGTGTTCAGGAAACAATCCTCTTTGCTTTCCCAAACTTTTAATCCATGAAATAATATTCTTTAGGGCTCCAAATACTGTGTATAATTAATTTGTGATTCTTCTTCCATAAACACCTCCAATTCACCAGAAATCTTTTCGCACACCCCAGTGGAAATTAACTTATCAGATTAAAATGACCAGTTATATTAATAAACTGATCTCAAAGAACTTGTATTACAAACTTATTTATCTTCTATCACAGACGATAACCACTAGCAACGCTTGAGGATGTGAGGATGACATATGAAACACAAAGGAAGAACAATCATAGTGTAACCATATTTATTATTAACTAAAGAAACAAATGGATATATATATATATATATACATAATACAAAAAGTGCTATCCCAGCACATAGGGTAAAATGGCTGCAACTGTTTGGTCTGGAGGAGCACCTAGAACTGCTCCAACACTTCTACCCTTGCTGCACCATTGTCTTCCCAGGAACATGATGATCTCACTGTGCATAAGCTCTGCCAAATGCATTTCATCAACTTGACTGGTAAGCAAGGGTCAGATGGCAGGGAGGAGCCACTGTGATAGGCACTGTGGACTTCTGGGAGGTCATTTCAGAAAGGTTAATGGGAGAGAAAAGTTGTTCCATCCACCTTTTTATCAGTTTTGATAAGCAAAATGGGATTGGATTGTTGATAATTGTCATAACAGTTTGTAAGTAGGGAGGTCTGGAGAGAAGCAGATTTATTACAATACAAAAGGCCTATCTGATAGTATAGTACTTACCTCCCTTTAGTTCCGGTTGTTATCATAGGGGTTTAAACCCTTGAACAAAGTCAAAAGTGCCTAATTTTTGTATTGGCCACAAACTAGTGGGGTGTTGCTGGGGATAAAACAGGAATGAACTGATGAATCCTTCACCTGTGTAACTATTTGCCAGTTTCTGCACAGTGCCAGCAAAGTCCAAAAGCTGTATATCAAAATATACAATGCTTGAAATGCAATATACAATGCCTAGGAGTTCCACAAGTCCCCACTTTCCCATTGCAGGCATACCCTGATGTCAATTAAAAACAAAACTTTAATTTTTAAACAGAAATATTTCAATAGTGAACAAGCTGTACGGTATTTTTAAAATAATAGCTTTAAAACATTATTTGAGTATTTGTGTGGTTCATTGTGTTTCAAAAATGGATGTTTGATTTTTAATATAAAATAATGGAAATGCACAACAAAAAAATGCTAGAATGGCATTTGGGCAACACATTTGTTGAATAAAAATATATTTATATTGCACATTTTTCTCCCTGGCTGAAAGATGCGGTTTTCTTCTTATTTGGAAAACACAAGCTGTTTACACTGAGAAATGAATTAGGAGAATGGGAATGTCTATTGCTATCATTAACAATAACAATAACTGCTGAACTAAAAGCCTACTGTCTTGGCAGCAGGCTTGTGTGTCACCAGGGTTCTGATCTGGTAAACACTAAGCTTCATTACTGTATAATGAAACAACAGAATTGTGATTCATAGAGGGTCTGCTAATATCGGAAGTGTGGGGAGTGAGCCAATATATAATATGAAACTTCCTATTTTAATATGGAAAACTGGATTTTGTAGACTTGCCTGAGAGTCAGATGGTAGCAGCTGGTGTCAGCAGGTATAGGCTAATGAAAAAAGACCATTAACAGTTGCTCACATATGGGTCATTACTGGATATGAGCACATTGTTTTTATTCTGATCTGATCCATTACCTGTGGTCTGTGAATGCAGAAAGTCCAAGTTTAGTCTGGGTTGAGGAGATATGTTAATTTTAAAGGAAACTGTGATATTATTTACTTGCCAGAGTGTGCTGTGTACAATGTCATATTGCCCCTCTATCCAACCAGCAGAACGATTGTGGCAGTATTCATTGCCAGTGTTTTGGACATATACAAGTTCTAAGTCAGTGACATCACTATTATTCAAGTTGAATATATTAGATGATTCCAGAGACAAAAAAAAAAGAAACTGAGTTCCTTGCAATTGAAAAACCAAAATTTGAACACCAACCACTGTTTAGACTGCAAAGGATATTTGATTATAATGATATACAGTATGAACAATCCAATAACTAATCCACCAATCAATACCTAAATAAATATTTCCCATTTTACAATCATTTATTGTGCAAAAATATGCATAAAAATACCATGGTATAATAAATCCATATTAAAATCCCACCCACCACATGTCCCAAGAAGAGTTCTAAATATGATTTTAACACTGCTATCACAAAAAAATGTCCAGAAAAGGGACAAATAGTTCATACATGAAGCAGCACAGTCAAACACCTACTGTGTGTGCATTGTGAGGTCAAACATAAATAGTATGTGTACATAAAATACCTCCCTCCAAAGGCACAATAAGAAACTAATAAATGTGTCTTATGTTATCAGACAAGAATATCAAAAATATGCATCAGAAATTGCATACAGCTGTGATAAGGCTAATCATTTGTCATGGATCGTATAATGCCATCGTCCATAATATTGGTGAACCTGTGGGCTCAAAAATAATCATGAATCTTCTTAGAATGTAAATTTCAAAGGGTCTTCCCCCTTGAAAGGTGGTAAACTACACATAGTAATAAACAAGATGGTGATTTTAATCTTCTCTGCTAGATGCTCATAAACATGTTCAATATATGTATCACTGTATGCAAAAGTCGATATCCAATCTGCATGTGTATTTGAATAAACTCATTAGGGACAAGTACACTATATTGGCCAAAAGTATTGGGACACCTTCCTTTACACGCACATGGACTTTAATGGCATCCCAGTCTTAGTCCGTAGGGTTCAATATTGAGTTGGTCCACCCTTTGCAGCTATTAAATTAATTTATATGCTTTGTGGCTTTTGAGGAAAGCTTCAGCTTTAAAATTCAATTTTGACTGTGATTTGTGATAGAGGAAACAAGAGGAAGGCACAGGAAAGGACAGCACAGGCTACATGAAGCACAATGCCAATGACCCAAGGAGGTTGTCTGTGGATTCTCGCTTTTGAGAATTACAGAGAACCAGTGGCGGCTGGTTTATATGGGGCACAGGGGCGCCACCCCCTATCCTTGTGTCCGGCCCCCTATTCTACATGCGGGGCGCCGGACACATGGAGTTCAATGGGATTTTTTTTTTTAGCCATTTGATTAGAGCCAGAGGCTCTCACATGGCTAAAAAAAAGGTGGGCTCTGGGCGCAGAGCAGGACGCCCCGAGCCCACCCAGTTGTGTGACAATAGTGAATGAAAATTCTGTATTGTCACACGGATTCTCCTCCTGGCCATGAGACCGGGTTCTGAGACCCGTTTCCCAATTGGCTGAAAGGAGAAGCCATGCCATTGGGCATGGAGGAGGAGGAGGGAGGAGACGCAGAAGCCGCCGTCGCTGTCACCGCCGCCGTCGCTGATGTCCAGGCAGGGTAAGTGATCCTGTCCCGTCCTGGGGGTCCTGTCCTGGGCGTCCTGTCCTGGGCATCCTGTCCTGTCCTGGGGGTCCTGTACTGGCCCAGGGGTGTGCGGCCTGGTGTGATCCGGGGTGTATGGTGCGGTCCGCATAAAATGTTGCTCTTTCTTAAAAGGATTTGGTGCCGAGTGTTCTGTTAGTGCCCACAGTTCTTAAATATTTTGACAGATGGAATTGTTTTGCACATCCCTAATTAGAAGATGTAATTTACTTGGTTGTACAGAGGAAACTTCCCGCCATGCCTAACACACACCTTATTGGGTCATTGGGAGTGGCCATTTTCAATTGTTTAGATCATTTTCTTCTTTACTTACCTAGAATTCCATTACCACATTTATTCCAATAAATTCTCTAAGAATAAGAAGACCATTACAGCTGATATGTTACATGAACTATATGGTTGTTACTGTATTTTGCTGGTATGGTTTTTGCTATATGGCACTGCGTTACTTTAACTGTCAATTGCGTGGTCGTGCAACACTGTACCCAAATACAATTTTTGTCCTTTCTTTTCTACAAATAGAGATTTATTGTGGTGGTATTTGATCACCTCTGCTCTTTTTCTTTTTTTGCGCTATAAATAACAAATAACATACTAATAGTGAAACACTATTTATTTAAAATCCCAATGTAATACAGCAACTCTCCAGCAGTTGCTCTTACATTGAAAAGTGCCCAAACCGGCACCAGCTCTTTGTGCAAAAAGAAATACTGTATAGTCAACATAAGATGATACAGGGAAAACACTCTCCCCGCGCCTGACCTCAGCTCCTCAGCTGGCGTGCTTTCCAGTGCTCCCAGAAGTGACGCCAATGGTTAGTCCCAGACGATAGAGGCAGCAACCTGAGCTTTATGCATTTTGCCACATAGGCATCATCAGGAAATCCAGTTGCTGCCATTGTACTGGAGATCTATATAGTTACTGCCTCTATCCTATTGGTGGACCGCCAATTGACTTTAGTGGATACTAATAGGATAGAGGCATTACCTATATAGATTAAAGATATAGATACAAATTTGTTTGAGAACATTGATTGGCTGTCCACCAATAGGATAGAGGCATTAACTATATAGATCTCTGGTACAATGGTGGCAACTGGATTTCCTGATGATGCCTATGTTACGAAATGCATAAAGATCAGGTTGCTGCCTCTATCATCTGGTGTCACTTCCGGGAGCACTGGAACGCATGCTGGCTGAGGAGCTGAGGTCAGCCGCAGGGATAGTGATTTCCTTGTATCATCTTACGGTGACTATACGGCATTTATTTTGCACACAGAGCTGGTGCCGGTCGGGGCACTTTTTAATGTAAGAGCATCTGCTGCAGAGTTGTTGTATTATATTGGGATTTTAAATAAACGGTGTTGCACTATTAGTATGTTATTTGTTTTCCAGGCAAGCTGACACCATATGCCTGATGAGAGGAAGCAGTCATTTATAGGAGTATAACACATCTAGTGATTATACAGTCAGGTCCATAAATATTGGGACAATTCTAATCTTTTTGTCTCTATAATGGATTTGAAATGAAACAAACAAGATGTGCTTTAACTACAAACTTTAAGCTTCAATTTGAGGGTATTTACATTCCCTCATTATTCCATTTACAAGAAGCAGATACAAGGTCCAGAGTTCATTTCAAGTGTGCTATTTGCATTTGGAATCTGCTGCTGTCAACTCTCAATATGAGATCCAAAAAGCTGTCACTATCACTGAAGAAAGCCATCATTAGGCTGAAAAAAACAAAACAAACCCATCAAAGAGATAGCAAAAACATTAGGTAGGGCTAAATCAACTGTTTGGACATCCCTAAAAAGAAGGAACACACCGGTGAGCTCAGCAACACCAAAAAACTCTGAAGATAATGGAAAACAACTGTGGTGGATAACCAAAGAATTATTTCCCTGGTGAAGAAAACACCCTTCACAACAGTTGGCCAGATCAAGAACACTCTCCAGGAGGTAGGTGTATGTGTGTCAAAGTCAACAATCAAGTGAAGACTTCATCAGAGTGAATACAGAGGGTTCACCACAAGATGTAAACCATTGGTGGGCCTTAAAAACAGGAAGGCCAGATTAGAGTTTGCCAAACAACATCTAAAAAGGCCTTCACAGTTCTGGAACAACATCCAATGGACAGATGAGACCAAGATCAGAGTGATGTACCAGATGAGTACCAGAGTGATGGGAAGAGAAGAGTATGGAGAAGGAAAGGAACTTCTCATGATCCAAAGCATACCACCTCATCAGTGAAGCATGGTGGTGGTAGTGTCATGACGTGGGCATGTATGGCTGCCAATGGAACTGGTTCTCTTGTATTTATTGATGATGTGACTGCTGACAAAAGCAACAGGATGAATTCTGAAGTGTTTTGGGCAATATTATCTGCTCATATTCAGCCAAATGCTTCAGAACTCATTGGACAGTGCTTCACTGTGTAGATGGACAATGACCCGAAGCATACTGCGAAAGCAACCAAAGAGTTTTTTAAGGGAAAGAAGTGGAATGTTATGCAATGGCCAAGTCAATCACCTGACCTGAATCCGATTGAGCATGCATTTCACTTGCAGAAGACAAAACTGAAGGGAAATGCCCCAAGTACAAGCAGGAACTGAAGACAGTTTCAGTAGAGGCCTGGCAGAGCATCCCCAGGGATGAAACCCAGCATCTGGTGATGTCTATGCATTCCAGACTTCAGACTGTAATTGACTGCAAAGGATTTGCAACCAAGTATTTAAAAGTGAAAGTTTGATTTATGGTTGTTAATCTGTCCCATTACTTTTGGTCCCTTAAAAAGTGTGAGGCACATATACAAACTGTTGTAATTCCTTCACCTGATTTGGATGTAAATACCCTCAAATTAAAGCTGAAAGTCTGCAGTTAAAGCACATATTGTTTGTTTCATTTCAGATCCATTGTGTTGGTGTATAGAGCCAAAAAGATTAGAATTGATGTTGATGTCCCAATATTTATGGACCTGACTGTATGTCTACTGGTCACTGGGGGCCTGGGGGCTCTGGTGAGTGCATTGTACTATCACATCTGCACGTGGTGGAGCACTTTTTTGTTTGGAGCAAGCACAGAATTTGCACAGATATGGATATATGGACTCAAAATTTTCACAATCTTTTTGAATTGTCACAATTTTTTTTTCTGAATTTTCTATCACAATTGGTTTGGAGCATCAATCATCTATCAGCTATATTATTCACTGAACACTTTCAATATTGTTGATATTCAATTTTTATGTTGAGATATCATCTAATTATTGACACATGTGAATATTAATTTATTGGGAGCTAGTCAAGTGGGATTTTTAGTTTATGAATTGTGTATAAGTTATATATATTTGAGTTTAACACACACAGATATATATTCTAACTTTAGCCTTATTTTATCGCGGACACGTGTACATGCATCTTTGTGGTCAGTTGTGCAGGACTACCCTTCTCTCCCTACTCCCCCTCTCCCTCTCCCCCCACCTCTTCTTCACCCTTCCTCAAGACTCCTGGAGGGATTCCCCTCTCTTTTGCGCTTAACCTAATCTGTGTAAAGTTAATAGCCTGCTCACTGGGCCTTCCCCAGTTTTGTAAGCATTCATGTTCAGGTTATAGTTTATTTTGTTACTGTTTTTTGCTAAACTCAAATAAAGTATATTAAAAAAACAAAAAAGTGCACTAACACATTGCAATATACTGCGGTAAATGTGCACTAACGCACTGCAATATACTGCATTAAACATGCACTAACGCACTGAAATATACTGCAGGAAACCTGCCCTGACAAAATAAAATGACACTAAAGTAAAAATGAATTGTCACACTACACTTACACTGCACTATCACTAGATTCACACTAAATTGACACGAAAGTAAAAATGAATCATGGCACTATACTCACACTGCACTATCACTAGATTCACACTACTTTACACTCACAATAGAATCACAATAGCCCACTATAGCACACTAACTCGCTAGTAGCACTGAACAGAGCCCTGCTCTATCTCTCTCCATGCCAATGCCCCACTGCAAATGACCACTATGGGAAGAATGTTTTTATAGTGTGGGGTGGGACTAAGAGCAGTGAGCCATGATTGGATAGAGTCATCATAACAGTGTCCAATCATGGCTCTGACAGTGCTATGTACCCTGACTGGGTAAAGCTTTCATTGCTTCAGCCAATCAGGGCTTCCAATGCACTGAGTGGCGGCGCAGTGCATTCTGGTCATTCGTTAGGCCGAACAAACAGTCGAACGCCCTAACAATTCCAAACGGGCGAACAGCCAATGTTCGGCCTAAACTCATGCTCGGGCCGAACCATTTGCCCAATGCTAGTAATAAAAGTAAACTTAATGTATTATCACTCAATATGATTGCTAGAAGTAAGTATTTGAAGTACTGTAAGATATATAACATACACATCAGGATAAACAGTAACAAAGCCACCTGAAGTGTAGGGATGATCGAACGGTTCGGGTCAACCATCGGTTCGGCCCGAACATTGGGTGTTCGAGGTTCGGCCGAATTTAGAACTTTTTGCCCAAAAAGTTCGGAATTCGGCAACGAGAACCGACCAAAATGCAATGCTTCAGGAAATGGGCTTTAAAAGCCTGTGATTGGACCAGAACCATTAGCAAAAGCCAAGTGAGGGGGCAGGAGAATGCTAGGAATTTTTATTTTACAGAATGTATTTTTTATATAGAGGTGTTTTATTCATTTATATATATTTTAAAAGGTATTATGCTGTATTTTAGCTTTAGATTTTAAATATATATCTATATGTCAACATATCCCTAGTTATAGGAATATCGGACCCTTCACTTCCGGTGTCAAGGTTGACATTTAAATAGAGATATCTATGTAAGATTTTATCCCAATTATAAATGTGGATAGACTATACTCCTTATTGAGAGTTTAAAGTACATCCAACATTAAATAGTTGAATTTTAACGGTAGAGAGATCGAGAATGAGGAGATATACAGTCACTTGCGATGTACTAAAAGTATTAAAGAGGAACCTTTCCATTTCAAATATCACTAAACCACTTCCAGATTTGATTACTGTTATGGATATTAAGATATATTTAATAATTTGAAGCCGAGGAACCCGTAAGAGACTTCCGGCGCCTCCTCTGCAGACACCGGAAGTGACGCGGCTCCCTTTAGAATAAAAGGACGGAAGTGATGGCGCGCGAGAACCTCCTTTCTCTGAAGATAGCCAATCGGCGGAAACGCGTCAGGCAGGAGGCGTGCCGTCACCACGTCGCTTAGGATCCGAGCTGCAGCCGGACCCAGGCATTTAGGAATCCCTCAACGCTTTGTATCTTTATGTGAAATCCATTCCGCATACATGTAAGTGCAATTTTTATTCATTAAAGCAATATCAAGGGTAATGCACTATGGGCAGTTATTCTTTTACATGTTAATGCTGGAGCGAAATGATCCTCTTAATCACCCATAACAAGTGGCCATGAGTACTATCTGAACACAGAAACCTACCCGAATGTGAACAGTGGAGTGACATATGAGTTCTACATCCATTGTGGCTACCAATATCGGTTGAACCTGAGGGCAGTGAGCAGTGCTTGATATACCCATTTGATCTGGTAAGAGGCCTGACGGGCCCTTGTGAATGCACGGCTGGGAGCACTTTGTTCAGTTTGGGCACCAGGATTGTTTATTTTCACTATAGAAAAGCACTTACCCTATTCCGTCCGGTAAGGAGGCTTTCCAGCAGGTGGAGGGAACTTCAATTCACAAAGCGAATTAACCATCACCTGTCAGCACCTCACCATTGTTGGTGGTTTCACCATTGATTCAATTGTGTTGGGACTTATACACCGTTTATTTACATTTTGATTTGTATTGTACAGAAGACACATTCACTTGTCACCATCACTGTTGGTGGTCTCACTATTGACACAGTTGTGTCGTGGGACTTTTCTTCACCATTTCTGTATATATATTTTGTTTATATTTGGAATTGTTTTTGTATTGATTGGAATACACACTTTATAATTTTTGATATAGCGCACCATTAATTATTCTATCACATATTTTTTCATCTGGCAGCAGCATATCACAGATCAGCGCACTTTACTCTTCATATCAATGCTAGGAATTTGATTGGAGTGACTAGGGGGTCCCTAGACCAATCATTAGTGAATACACCCCCCAGTATATAAGATCGCCCCCGCCATATTCCTAGCATTGTTATACTGGACATGGAAGAGAGTGGAAGTAGTTCTGTTAATTTTACTTTAAAAGTGTCATTTAGCATTTATTAGTGTGAGGAAAGGGATATCTAGTGTAGTTAGAGTGCTCCTTTACACTTAAGTTAGCTTCAAAAATTTAGTTTCTGTAGGGAAAGTGTTAAGTGTAAGGGGACCGTAGTGTAGTGTAGGGTTAACTGACAGTGACTGCTATGGAAGGGTGACAAAACCCTTCCATAGCAGGGTGACCGCTATAGAGAAATTATCATTTCTCTGAATTGCTTCGGAACTGGAATATGGCTTCTCACCAGCCAAGCATTTTTCATGCTGCAGGGGCTGCCACTGCCAGTGCTTTTTTGAGGACATGTTTGATGTCAGACATGACATCTGAACATGTGTATAGGGGGTATATACCCCTAGACATATATAGGTGTGATAGTAGCAGAAATATATGCTTGCGCTAATGAAATCATTTACAGTAATATATTTCTGCTACTATCACACCTATATATGGCTAGGTGTCTATATACATGTAATTATGTGTGTATATATACCACTATACACAAGTTCAGATGTTTTGCCTGCCTCAAAAGAACCCCCAAAAATGCCAAAAAAAACGCTAGCGTCAAAAAAAAATGCCCAGGTGTGTTTTTGCTGGCATTTTTTGGGGGTTTTTGGAGGCAGGCAAAACATCAGAACTTGTGTATAGTGGTGTATATACACACATACATATATTTATATACACACCTAGACATATATAGGTGTGATAGTAGCAGAAATATATGCTTGCGCTAATGAAATCATTTACAGTAATATATTTCTGCTACTATCACACCTATATATGGCTAGGTGTCTATATACATATAATTATGTGTGTATATATACCACTATACACAAGTTCAGATGTTTTGCCTGCCTCAAAAGAACCCCAAAAAATGCCAAAAAACGCTAGCGTCAAAAAAAAAATGCCCAGGTGTGTTTTTGCTGGCATTTTTTGGGAGTTTTTGGAGGCAGGCAAAACATCAGAACTTGTGCACAGTACCACTATACACAAGTTCAGATGTTTTTCCTGACTGCAAAGAACCCAAAAAAATGCCTGCTTTGAAACCGGCAAGGTGTGAAAACCGAGGAGAGAAGCTAACCCCCTGAGCTGAAAGTTTTCTAATACAAACAATCCTTTTTTTTTTCTGGTTCTGGACATGCTACAGAGCTGAAACTTCACAGGTACACCTTTTAGACCCCCCAGACACAAAATCACACAAAATAAAGTTCTTAAAAATTGTCATTTTTGATAAAAAAGCCAATTATTGAAAAAATTTAAAAAAAAAAGAGATTTTTTGATTTTTACTTTGGATTTCAGATCTGGGGGGTCTAAAACGTGTACATGTGAAGTTTCAGCTCTGTAGCATGTCCAGAACCATAAAACAAAAGATTGTTTGTATTAGAAAACTTTCAGCACAGGAGTATGGCTTCACTGCTGTAACACCTTGCCGGTTTAATAGAAGGCATTTTTTTGGGTTCTTTGCAGTCAGGAAAAACATCTGAACTTGTGTATAGTGGTACTGTGCACAAGTTCTGATGTTTTGCCTGCCTCCAAAAACCCCCAAAAAATGCCAGCAAAAACACACCTGGGCATTTTTTTTTTGACGCTAGCGTTTTTTTGGCATTTTTTGGGGTTCTTTTGAGGCAGGCAAAACATCTGAACTTGTGTATAGTGGTGTATATACACACATACATATATTTATATACACACCTAGACATATATAGGTGTGATAGTAGCCTAGAAATATATGCTTGCGCTAATGAAATCATTTACAGTAATATATTTCTGCTACTATCACACCTATATATGGCTAGGTGTCTATATACATATAAGTATGTGTGTATATATACCACTATACACAAGTTCAGATGTTTTGCCTGCCTCAAAAGAACCCAAAAAAATGCCAAAAAAAACCGCTAGCTTCAAAAAAAAAATGCCCAGGTGTGTTTTTGCTGGCATTTTTTGGGGGTTTTTGGAGGCAGGCAAAACATCAGAACTTGTGCACAGTACCACTATACACAAGTTCAGATGTTTTTCCTGACTGCAAAGAACCCAAAAAAATGCCTTCTATTAAACTGGCAAGGTGTTACAGCAGTGAAGCCATACTCTTGTGCTGAAAGTTTTCTAATACAAACAATCTTTTTTTTATTGTTCTGGACATGCTACAGAGCTGAAACTTCACATGTACACTTTTTAGACCCCCCAGATCTGAAATCCAAAGATCAAAAAATCTATTTTTTTTGTAATTTTTTCAATAATTGGCTTTTTTTATCAAAAATGACAATTTTTAAGAACTTTTTTGTGTGATTTTGTGTCTGGGGGGTCTAAAAGGTGTACCTGTGAAGTTTCAGCTCTGTAGCATGTCCAGAACCAGAAAAAAAAGGATTGTTTGCATTAGAAAACTTTCAGCTCAGGGGGTTAGCTTCTCTCCTCGGTTTTCACACCTTGCCGGTTTCAAAGCAGGCATTTTTTTGGGTTCTTTGCAGTCAGGAAAAACATCTGAACTTGTGTATAGTGGTACTGTGCACAAGTTCTGATGTTTTGCCTGCCTCCAAAACTCCCAAAAAATGCCAGCAAAAACACACCTGGGCATTTTTTTTTACGCTAGCGTTTTTTTGGCATTTTTTGGGATTCTTTTGAGGCAGGCAAAACATCTGAACTTGTGTATAGTGGTATATATACACACATAATTATATGTATATAGACACCTAGCCATACATAGGTGTGATAGTAGCAGAAATATATTACTGTAAATGATTTCATTAGCGCAAGCATATATTTCTGCTACTATCACACCTATATATGTCTAGGTGTGTATATAAATATATGTATGTGTGTATATGCACCACTATACACAAGTTCAGATGTTTTGCCTGCCTCAAAAGAACCCCAAAAAATGCCAAAAAAAACGCTAGCGTCAAAAAAAAAAATGCCCAGGTGTGTTTTTGCTGGCATTTTTTGGGGGTTTTTGGAGGCAGGCAAAACATCAGAACTTGTGCACAGTACCACTATACACAAGTTCAGATGTTTTTCCTGACTGCAAAGAACCCAAAAAAATGCCTTCTATTAAACCGGCAAGGTGTTACAGCAGTGAAGCCATACTCCTGTGCTGAAAGTTTTCTAATACAAACAATCTTTTTTTTATGGTTATGGACATGCTACAGAGCTGAAACTTCACATGTACACTTTTTAGACCCCCCCCCCCAGATAGGAAATCCAAAGTAAAAATCAAAAAATCTCTTTTTTTTTTTTTTTTTTTTAATTTTTCAATAATTGGCTTTTTATCAAAAATGACAATTTTTAAGAACTTTTTTGTGTGATTTTGTGTCTGGGGGGTCTAAAAGGTGTACCTGTGAAGTTTCAGCTCTGTAGCATGTCCAGAACCAGAAAAAAAGATCATATAGGTGTAAAAGGAGGGTGCCACATCCCTGTTCTACTGAAAAATTATCTTTTTTTTTTTTTCATGGTTCTGGACATGCTACAGAGCTGAAACTTCACATGTACACTTTTTAGACCCCCCAGATACTAAATCCAAAGTCAAAATCAAAAAAATCTCTCTTTTTTTTTTTTCAATAATTGGCTTTTTTTTATCAAAAATGACAATTTTTAAGAACTTTTTTTGTGTGATTAATAGTTAATGGGGCATGACCCAGAACCCTAGGCACTTTTTAGGGGCATTTATTGGGTTTTAGGGCTTAAAAATTGTGTTTTTTGATTACCGAAGTTCGGGTCCCATTGATTTCAATGGGGTTCTGAAATCCGAACCGAACTTTTGGGAAATTCGGGTGTTCTGGTCGAACCAAACTTTTCAAAAGTTCGATCATCCCTACTGAAGTGCAGCAGTAAAAAGATTTGATCTACCAAACTGCAGGAACTATACTGCCAGTGTGCACTAATGGTGGCTATGCTGAGCCTAAACTGACTGGGTAGGCACAGTCCTTATTAAAATTATAAAAAGGGGCGAAGGGGACAAAGGGAATGTACTGGGAGATTAATTGAAGGGGCTATCATTGGGGCCCTTCAAGAAGCGTTAGTGCACTTGATGTTAGTCTTTTTGACCTGAATGCAGTAAAGTGTTGTGACATGCCATACAGTGTTAGCAAGAGGTGCCGTGGATGCAGTACAGATGTGATGGCAGTGTGGTATAACCACAGCACAGGGCTGATAAGGGGGTATTATGGAGGTGGTATGAATTGAGCCTGAAGGTGTTGCAGGTGTGCCAACATAGGAAGTGAATTCCTACGGTGGCACATGAGAAGAGAAGGAGCCAGAAGTTACAGCGGGGACCCCAGAAAAGGAGGATTGGGGCTGCTCAGTGCAAAACCATTGCACAGAGAAGGTAGGTATGACATGTTTATTATTTTAAAAGAAAAGAAGGTTTACAATCACCTTAAATTTAGAGTTCTTAAAAAATGCAACATCCATGTTATAAGGAAGTCTGAACAGATTACTACATATAAATTTGGGTTAACATGCAATTCAACCAGGGTGCCTACCAATTGTCAGGAGGGGAAAAATCAACTTACACCTACATAGGAGTGTCAGGGGGTGAGTGCAGGTTACCTCATACATAACTTGCAGTAAGGAGGGCTTACTTATCATTAGTTCATTGAGTAGTATAAATTATTTCCTCAGAACTTTTCCCCAATGTGTCATATGTCAGTCTTTCTAGGTAGTTGAATGCTGCATTTTGCTTGTAACTCCTAAAGTTCAAGAGGCTCTATTTCCTCTATTTCCCTTATTGACTCTTTAGTCATTGCTTCAGTCTCTGCATGCTCTTCATCTGATGGTGACATTGTAATCTCTTCTGATACCTCCAATTTTAGGCTCTGACATCACAGTTCTTGGGTCTCAAGCCTGGAGAATACTGGATCTGTTCCTTCGACCAGGGGGATGTAACAAATGGCAGATGAGAGAAGCCACAACCAGTCTGTGCTCATTTCCTCCTCCTCTTCACCCTTCACCTCTGAGGTTAGAATTGTGTTTTGGGAACAATTTAGGGGATGGGACCTTCAGGATGCAGTATATGTTGGATTGGAATCCGTTTTTTCAGGCACTCGAATGGCGTCAGCTGTGGGCAAGAGATGATTTTGGTGCCAGATTTTTACTGGACCTCTTTCCTTCTGGAAGGATTTGGTAGGCAGACAGGCAAAGAAACTGTTTGCAGAAAATATAGGGTTGAGACTTTTCAGAAATCAGCTAGCTTGTGTTTTCTAGGAACTCCCAGATTTCTTACCAGTACTCAGGTAGGTGGTCTTTCGTGCTTTTTTTCAAGCTAAAGTTTATTCTGTTGACCCCGAGCATCTGATGCCTCTAGAGCCTTTTCATATGCTGTTCTTAAGTTCTTCCTTAGGCAATCAAGATATCCTCATGGGAAGTCATTGACATTTGGTCTGAAGGAGTGCCAAAAGCTAGATCAACAGGAAGCTGGGCTTCCCTCCCAAACATCACCATTTACAATGACATTTTTTTAGTGCTATATTAAGCATGAATTATACGGGCTATTTGTCTACTCCAATGTTGCTTCTTTTTCAATAGGGAGAGTTCCAAGCATGTCCAGAAGAGTGCAATTGAATCTTTCTAGTTGAGGGTCCCCCTGAGGGTGCCCAGAATATCTAACAATCTCTTAATAAGTCTGCTCTCAAAGTTCCATTGGTCAGAATGGATGTGCTGAGGCAAATCGTAATGGACAAAGAACTTCTCCACTAGGACGTTAGCTACTATTGAGACGTGTTAGTCTTTGGTGGTCCCTGACTCTGAAGATGGTCTATGGGTTAGTTCTGATTGGTAAGGTCTTGCATTGGATACATCTTAGGTAAGAGTAACATGCAAGTATTGCAAGTACTTTCTGGCCTCAGACGACCATGTTTATTATGTAGGCCAATCAATACAGTCCCTTTCTGTAACTGCCATCTATTATCATGGTCATGTGAAAGGCCCCCTCAGTAGATCACACCTTTCTCAACTATAGTTGAGGTTATAGTTAGATGTAATCTATCAAACTGCAGGAACTACACTGCCAGTGTGCACTAATGGTGGCTATGCTAGGCCTAAACTGAATGGGTAGGCACTATTCTTATGTTAACCTCATCCCGTCTGGCCTATTGTGAAATGGTGACCAGGCAGGACCGCTATTATCCTGGGAGCATGTCTTGTGATGTCTTTCCACTTGCCCGCCTCATGCACACCCTAGGGGGCATGCAGTGCCGCGATCTGTCACCCACTGTGTCTTCCGGACACAGTGAAAGGCAGATTATGGTACCGGGCTGGCCCAAGTATCATGTGATTTTTGTGACGAATCACATGTCAGTAGTACATAACGGTATTCATTCATTGCCATTCAGCGTGTACTATTGTGATCTTAGTGGTTGGTCACAGTAATCTCATGGTACAGAGGCCAATCACAGTGGACCTGTACCATGTGATAGCTAGGGCAAATCACATATAAAATAGTAAAAAAAAGAAAAAAAATGTAACAAATTTCAATAAAATATTAAAATGTCAGTGTCCTCGATTACTGCCACACCAGTCATATGATGATGCTGTATTGCTCTGGTTACAGTATGTAAAAAAAAAATGTAAAGCAAATCTAAATTTTATTTACTTTCTTCATTTTCCAAAGAATTGTAATAAAAAAGATTATTTTTATCAAAGAAATGTACCAGAATAAATTTTGGCCTAAATTTTGTTTTTTTGCAAAATTTTATAACAGAAACAAAGAAAAACATTTTTTATTTTAAAATGTTCTGCATTTTTTGTTTATATAGCAAAAAACAAAATACAAAAAAAAAAAAACAGTGGTAATTAAATAATACCAAAAGAGTAAAAAAAAAAAAGCTCAGTCTTTCTTAAAAATGAGAGCAATTTCATTATGGTATAGTGTTGCATGGGTGGCTTTGAAAGGCATTGAAATGACAGCGCTGTAAGCTGAAAATTGGGCTGGGTAGGAAAGGGGGGGGGGGTTGTAAGTGTTGGGTATTGAAGTTGTTAAATACTAAAAAATGGCAGGGGGGAGAAGAAAATGTGCCTGGATTGATTAGAGGGCCAGTCCTTAAAGTAGAAGTTCAGACATAACTTAACTAACTCTAAATCTACTCGCAACCACATTCTAAACCTAATCTTTCTAGCCCTGTAAAGAAATAAAATTACTGTACTTGAGCTGTCAGCAGTGGTTTCAATGTGTAGGTGTGTGAAGGGGAGGCAGCAAACAACAGAAGCCCCATAGTAACCCTTATGTTCCCAGCTGTTGTTTGTTCTCTCATACACAAAGCACCGCCCTTGGAGAATAGACTTGATCGGCTTCAGAAATGGTATATATAGCGATTTCTTCTTTACAGGTTAGTTAGATTAGTTTTAGATTAGTATTAGAATGTGGCTACGAGTAGATTTAGAGTTTGTTTTGGCTGAACTTCCACTTTAAAGTTGGTCTTCTGACGGCGATCGTCGGGGCCCCGTTTAAGAATCATCAGTGCACTTCATAATAGTCTTTTTAACCTACATGTAGTAAAGTGTTGGGAGGTGCTGTACAGTGTTAACAAGAGGTGCCATGGATTCTGTCCAGATGTCATGACATCTACAGTACAACTACAGCACAGGGTTGATAAGAGGGTAGTAGGTAGGTTTGGGGAAAGTGAGGTATGCATTTGGTGCACTAAATGTCCTGCACTTAATGGCTCAGTTTCTGATAGCAATGTAAAGGCAGGTCATCTGCTCTCTCACCAACTCCAGGAGGTGGCAACAGGCTCTCACAGTGAAAGGGAGCTTGTCCGGGTGATTCAGCCAATCAGCAATCTAAAATGAAATGCGAGATTAACGCTCTTATCTCCCTGCCGCACTTGTACAAAGACAGACACTTGTGCAAGGACTGACAGGACTGTTGAATCTCCTCTCACAATCTTGAGCTTAAAAAAATAAATGCAATTTCCATAAATATATCCCATAGTTTGTAGACACTATAACTTTTATGCAAACCAATCAATATACTGTAGGCTTATTGGGATTTTTTACCAAAAATATGTAGCAAAATACATATTGGCCTAAATTTATGAAGAAATTTGATTGTTTTGTTTCACTCTTTAATGAATATGTTTTATAGCGGAAAATAAAATGTATTTATTTTTTTAAATTGTCTGCATTTTTTTGTTTATAGTGCAAAAAATAAAAATGCAGAGGTGATCAAATACCACCAAAAGAAAGCTCTATTTGTGGGGGGAAAAAGGAAATCAATTTTATTTGGGTACAGTGCCGCATGAAGGGGGTAAATCTTCTGGAGCTGAAGTGGTTAATGAAACTAAATCAAAAGCCCTAAACATCTTCTTACCCACAGAAACAATGCATGCCCTCCAACTTTTCTTTGGCTTCTCTTGAACATCCTCCTCCTTGCCCTAACTGGGAGTCCATCTCACTCTGACTTACGCTATGTTATAAGTGAACTACCTGCTGTTTACTTGAACGCGCTTCTCACATCTTGAAAAAAACACAATATCTCCTCGTTAGGCAGGACTATGGTGGTGAGGGTGATGCTATTACCAACATTTTTATTTTGCCCAGGTTCTCCTTGTTCCTATTCCATCTTAACGACTTAAAGCGGAGTTCCGGGCACAAAAAAGATTTTTTTTTTGTGCCCCTCCGCTAGGTATGCCTCACCTGAAAAGGAATTGGATAGTTATTTTTTTTTTTTTTGTTTACTCACCTTTTTATTGAAGATCGTAAATACTCACCTATGACAGCTTCCTCCTCCAGCGCCGAGGCTCACCCCGTCACTTCCTGCCTCGCGATGATTCCTGGGAGCTAAACGTCATAGCTCCCAGGAATCAATGCGACGGCACCGGCCCCGCTCGTCATTTCCGGGCGACGCCGCATTCCCCTGCTAAACAGCTTCTGGGCATGCCCATAAGCTGTTTAGGAATGCGGCGCCGCACCGGAAGTGACGAGAGGGGCCGGTGCAGTGCATTCTGGGACACGAAGACGCGGAAGAAGACAGAGAAGAGGACCGCGCCGGCTTCAGCTGCCCACAACCGAGATGGAAACGCTGTGGAAGAAAATTTCTAAGTAAGTATTTCTTCTTACAGGTAAGTGCGAACTGGGACAGATCAGAGGCTAGCCATTGTGGAATGTGCTAGCCCTGACTGTCCTGGGGGTATGTTCAGAAAAAAATCGTTTCTCTGCCCGGAACTCCGCTTTAATGCTATACAGAGGCCTATTCTACGATTTGTTTGAAATTGTACTTTCTCCCAAGTGGCTTAGACTATTTTATGTAGATCTAAAGCTAATGGGGATCTAGGCCACCCCCTTTTATGACAATACTACCACGGCTTGTAATAACAGATACTACCTACTGTGCTCTTGCTTGACTTAGCTTGTATTTGTTTCTTGGATTACCATGTATGATCTAGCTTGCTCTGACTCTACTTTCTCCCCTGTGATTCTGTTCTGTATTGAACTCTGAGCTATGTGTTTGTGACCCGCTGGTCCAGATAATGCCTTTGCCTGACTCTGTTATCAGACTCTCTGTTACTGCCTGGTCTGCTTTACTTGCCCAATCTATGCAACAGTCCTTGCTGCCCTGCTGACATCTGCAGTGGGGCACCACAAGTACCAGCCAGCCTGCTCTGCCTATGATCCTGCTTATGTAATTCACCAATACTGGAAGTGAGGATCCTGAATACCCACAGAGATTGATCAGTGGATTTATCTGGTGATCCAGGGAGGGAGACTAAGCATGTTTTGACCAAGTGGTCTTTCCGTAAGGTGAGCAGCCATTTCACCTGCTGCTGGTGGTTCTGTCCTATTGTCAAAGCTTTCTCAAGGATTGTTATATATCGCTGGATGAAGGAATACATTCAACATTTTGCGGATTGATTTTTCGCATTTGAACTTTTGAGTACATTTTTTGGATCTTTTATTTTTTTCCTTTTTTAATGTTTCTATATTCCTTTTTATATAATACTTTGATTGTTTCTTCATAATAATGGTGTATTTCACTATTCAGTTTTTATGTGGATCTATCTTATGAACACATATAAGGTTTGTTTATGAACAAGTGCACTGTTCTGCTTGTTTTATACTACCAAGCGGCCCAGCTTTGTCAGCTGGCACATTGGCAGTCCCCTGAAGGGGTCCTCTTGTGGGTCTCCCTGGAAGTTTATTTTGCAATTCTATCTCTTTTGGCTAAATTGTAGGGAAAGGGGACTGCTATTGTGTCCAATTATGAAACACACCTTGTGTAAGACAACTTAAAGGAGTTGTAAAGTCTTAAGGTTTTTCACCTTAATGCATATGCATTAAGGTGAAAAACTTTCTTGTTTGCAGCTGCCCCCCAGACCCTGCATTATTCTTTCCTGAACCTGAATGTTCCAGCGACAAGCATGAGCCCAGCAGCTCCAGACGCTGTCTCAGGTCCTCATTGGCCCCATTAGCTCCTGCTTCTGTCAATCAAATCCAGTGACACGAGAGCGGGGGGGGGGGGGCGGCGGAGTCCTGCTGTCTGTGTCAATGGCAGCAGGACTCAGGAGCACGCCCACACAGGTGCCCCCATGGAAAGCAGCTCTCCGTGGGGGCACCCGATGAAGAGGAGGAGCCAGAAGCGATGCCAGGGCACCCCAGAATAGGAGGATCGGGGCTGCTCTGTGCAAAACTCTTACACAGAGCAGGTAAGTATAACATGTTTGTTATTTAAAAAAAAAAAAAAAAACCTTTACAATAAATTTAAATTTTTAAATCCTAAACATAGACTGATATTGCCCCATACCCCTTTGCTTTCAATGTTGGGCAACCATGTTTTAACAGCAGGTTCTACATCCCCATCTGTATTTCGCACATGGTTCCAGCATGGCTTATACCGAATCACCCAGTTTTTGACTGATTCAGACACTCTTCCATTTGAAACTTTAAAAATAGATGTAAGTTTGAATTCAGCAACATCTTCCAGTACCTGAAAATGAATAATTTTTTACCATCATGAAACCAAAATGCTACTGATCGTTCCTCTTTCGCTGCTTTTAAATATGCACGCTTGAACAAGCTTAGATATCCAGGCCTCATATCCTTGTGCTCTTAGACAGTGACTACACTCCCCTCCTACATGGTCAAGTGAGATGATAAATTAGGAAGCCACACATCAGAGGAGGACTTGGTTCAAATGTGAACAAATGTGTCAAGAGTTTCACGCCAAGTGTTAGCTGTTGAGGCCAACTATAAGGTCCTCCTTTGGTGGTACCTTGTCCCCTTTAGAATTTACTGTGCAATTCCAACCCAGTCTCCTAAGTGTTTTTGAGGATGCCATATGGACTTATATTTTGAACATATTTGGTGGGATTTCCAGAAAAAAGATTTTGGAATAGGGTCTATCAAATGCTCTATAAAGTAAATCCTTTAAATTTAATAAGAACCCTTCTATAATCATTTTGAACAGACACCCCTAGGAATGTACTAATACTCAGTTTAGACTAGTTACATGTATTTTTATGGCAGCAAAGATTGGTAAGGTAAATGCATGGAGGATCCTGACCATCCCCTTTGCTAAAGTCAAACACCAAGTTTGTAAAGTAATGGTCTTTGAAAAAATGGACTGCTAGGCAAAATGAAAAAAAAAAATAATAATAACATTTCACAAATATGGGAGCCATGGATTGAATCATTTATGGGACACTCTTTTAGTCCAGAGTCATTGCCCTTATAGAGGGTGAGAGTGAGGGGTGCATGGGTGATGTGACATTTTATTTTTTTCTTTCCCCCCTCCCCTTCTACCTCCCTCTTTCTTCCCTTTGCATTTTTCTCTCTTGCTTCCTTTGGGGGTGAGGTGGACTCGGATTTGGGATGAGATATCATATTCTGAACTTCCCCTTTACATCTGCTACATAATCCGCTCTACTCCTTACTAGGGATAATCGACAAAGTTCGGAAAAAGTTCGGAATTCGGCAACCAGAACCGACCAAAATGCAATGGGCCAGGAACTGGGCTTTAAAAGCCTGTGATTGGACCAGAACCATCAGTAAAAGCCAATTGAGGGGGCAGGAGGATGCTAGGGATGTGATTGGAATGACTAGGGGGTCCAGAGGCCAATCAGTAGTGAATACGCCCCCCAGTATATAAGATAGCCCCGCCAAATCTCTAGCATTGTAATACAGGGCTGTGCAAGAGAGTGGAAGCAGTTCTGTTACTCCTGCTTCAAAAGTGTCATTTAGCAATTATTAGTGTGAGGAAAGGGATATCTAGTGTAGTTAGGGTACTATTTTCCACTATAGTTAGATTCAAAAATCTTGTTTCTGTAGGGAAAGTGTTAAGTGTCAGGGGGACCGTAGTGTAGTGTAGGGTGAACTGACTGCTATGGCAGGGTGACCAAACCCTTCCATGTCAGGGTGACCGCCATAGAAAAAAGATCGTTTGTATTAGAATTGCAGTAGAGCAGGGTAGTGGCTCCGCTACTTTCACACCTGGCCGTTTTTGTTGCAAGCGTTTATTGGGATTTTTTTGGATGTCCTTGGAGGCAGGCATGACATCTGAACTTCTGTGTAGGGGTATATATACACATACACATATATAGGTGTGAAAGTATCAGAACCCTATGAAATTATTTGCAGGCATAGGGCTCCGCTCCTATCACACCTATATGTGTGTATGTGTATGTGACGAGACCCTTGCTCGCTCTGTCCGCTCTCCCAACACTCCTCTGTTTCTAGTAAGTCAGCTTGCAGATTGCAACGTCTGATGGTCCGGTCAACCAAGGATCCGGGATCCGAACTACAGCTATGTGCCGTCCGGAATCCATTAGAACAAACACCAAGCAAGCTGTATGTAAGTTCAAACAGGAAGACATTTATTGGAAGAACACAGCACACTTTTATACAGAATTTGGAACATCCTGCCCCCAACAACCGCCCTCCCATTGGTTAATTGCAAAGTACCTGCAGTTCCCATTCAGGTCCTCTTTTAGCCATGCAAATGAGGAATTGAAAATGAGTCAGCAGTGATTGGTCAGATAGATTGACCAGAAGGACTGCCATGCAAATGAGGACTTGAAAATTAGTCAACAGGGATTGGTCAGATAGCTTTGACCAATGCAAGGAGACAGAAGCCCCAGGGGACAATCAATGTACACCATAGTCAGACACAGAACAATGGTTCCCTAACGAGCCCTCAATACACATTACTCTGAGTGTCAATACATCCCTTAGCAGACAACAGGTGAGGTCATTAGCACACCTGACAATAGGTGAATGGAAAGCCACCTCAGACAAAAAGCAACATTGTTAGCCAGTCCGTCTCCCCATTGAACTTCCTGGAATGACCATATTAGGAGTGGACTTCCTGCTCAGAGACCTCATGGCAAATGGAACAATTGACTTTGCTGACAAATATGAAGCAATTCAACCCATCACCCAGCTGTCCTTAAATTCCAGTGATGGTGAACACCATCACAGTGTATATATACATATAAGTGTGTGTGTGTATATATACCCCTATACAGAAGTTCAGATGTTATGCCTGCCTCCAAAGACGCCCAAAAAATGCCCAAAAAAACGCCTGCAACAATACACCCGGGCGTTTTTGTTGCAGGCGTTTTTTTGGGCATTTTTTGGGCGTCTTTGGAGGCAGGCATAACATCTGAACTTCTGTGTAGGGGTATATATACACACACACATATATGTATTTATACACATACACACATATAGGTGTGAAAGTAGCAGAACCCTATGCCTGTGCTAATGAAATTATTTGCAGGCATAGGGCTCCGCTCCTATCACACCTATATGTGTGTATGTGTATGTATACATATAAGTGTGTGTGTATATATACCCCTATACAGAAGTTCAGATATTATGCCTGCCTCCAAAGACGCCCAAAAATGCCTAAAAAAACGCCTGCAACAACACACCTGGGCGTTTTTGTTGCAGGCGTTTTTTTGGGCATTTTTTGGGCGTCTTTGGAGGCAGGCATAACATCTGAAACTTTGTGTAGGGGTATATATACACACACACATATATGTATTCATACACATACACACATATAGGTGTGAAAGTAGCAGAACCCTATGCCTGCGTTAATTAAATTAATTGCAGACATAGGGCTCCGCTCCTATCACACCTATATGTGTGTATGTGTATATATACATATAAGTGTGTGTGTATATATACCCCTACACAGAAGTTCAGATGTTATGCCTGCCTACAAAGACCGATCTTTTTTTTCTGGTTCTGGACATGCTACAGAGCTGAAACTTCACAGGTACACTTTTTAGACCCCCCAGACACTAAATCCAAAGAAATCTCATTTTTTTTCCCAATAATTTTTTCAATAATTGGCTCTTTATCAAAAACAACAATTTTTAAGAACTTTTTTGTGTGATTAATAGTCCCTGGGGCATGGCCCAGACCCCTAGGCACTTTTTAGGGGCATTTATTGGGTTTTAGGGCTTCAAAGTGGTGTTTTTTTTATTACCGAAGTTCGGGTCCCATTGATTTCAATGGGGTTCTGAAATCCGGGCCGAACTTTCGGGAAGTTCGGGTGTTCTGGTCGAACCAAACTTTTCAAAAGTTCGATCATCCCTACTCCTTACTTCCTAGGTCATGGGGCACACCTTCAACCGTGTTAATATGTATTGTTATATTCTTGTTTCATACAGTCTTAGCCCACTAGTGTTCTGTATGTGACAGACTCTATATCAGGTGGTACAACAACTCTCTGTTTTTACTCAAGGTCATCCTGATATGTAAAGAGTAAGCCACTACTTGCAAAAAATGATGCCACTGGAGGACATAGTCTTTTCTCACTACATTTGAAAGGACAGACAAACATAAGCTCTGGCTAAAAGAACAATGAAATGGCTATTGACCCTGCTCCTTTCTAGTGAACCCAAAAAAACTCACTAGGAACTAGTCTTGGTGAAGGCCAATTGTAGCGTTACCTTCACAGGAACTGCTGGTAGTTTGGTTCCATTTCCCCCCTCAGTCCACACACAGCCAGGCACAAAGCATTTTCACCACTCTTCCTCTGGCTCAAAAAATCAGTCTAGGGGTTTATTTTTGGGGTTTTATTGGAACAAAAAATTGAATAGGGATAGGGAGCATGGGATACCCCAAAACTGTAGAACTGTACAACTTGAGGACTGCTTGACTTCTGGCTGCTCTGTACAAAATAAAGACTGCATTGCACAACCTCTGTCTGCACTTTACTCTCTTTGTTGTCTTGTATAACTCTTGGCTGTCATGCACAATTCAAGGCTGTACTAGGCTAACTATTTACAGTATAGCACGCTCCTGGCTGAACTGCACTTGCTTAGGAGATAAAAACAAATAGGTGTAGCGCTTGAAATGAAATGTGGAAGAACTACACAGTCCTTATAAACAGATAGTCCATATAAAAAATGTCTGTGTATAAAAATCTTCCAGGAAAGATAAATTCAGGTGCTCCTAAGGACACTCCAAACAACGATAACCCCGTGCAGGAAGTACCACCACCAAGGTAAAGGTTGGCCTCTTACCGCAATGATTTGTATCCCGTACACACAGCCAGACCTGAAGGTCTGATACAGGCAGAAGTGGACGTGATCAGGGAGTGAGCCGGTGCGGGACTTGCAAGTGGAGGTTATAACATGCTGTCTTTGATCTCTGTCATGGGGGTCAAATCATTGCGGTAAGAGGCCAACCTTTACCTTGGTGGTGGTACTTCCTGCACGGAGTTATCGGTGTTTGGAGTGTCCTTAGGAGCACCTGAATTTATCTTTCCTGGAAGATTTTTATACACAGACATTTTTTGTATGGACTGTCTGTTTATAAGGACTGTTTAGTTCTTCCACATTTCATTTCAAGCGCTACACCTATTTGTTTTTATTGTTTATGCGGATCTGTTTTATCTAATTCGTGGATCAAGTGTTGGCAGCTCATTCATTTATCATAGTCATTTATTGAATTGTATTGTATCAATTGTGCTCAATTTCCATACATGCGCAGCATATCCTATGTTTTTTTAACTTGCTTAGGAGACCCACACGCCACAGCCATTTCTCCAATGAAAAATTGTGGGGGGGGGGAGGTCAGTTACTCACTCAGTCCCACACTGTTCCCCCCATCAACTCCCTTCTGGCTCAAGTCAGTCTCTGGACATAGTTTCCTTTGGTAGTCCCCCAGCTATGCCTAGCTGGAACCTCAATGTCTTTACCTTGGCTCTTCTAGTTTCCTCTCTCTCTGTCCCAGGGTCAGACCCCATGCCTGGGGGGTCTCCTTCTGCTGGACGGGACCTAGGAACTATACCTGCCTGCAGCCAGGTCTCAGACTGCTTTTGGGCTCTCCCTACACCTTTTGGGCACACTCCCCAGGGATTGGCTGAAGTCTCATAAATAGGAAGACTGTGAAGCACTGAACAGCCCAAAGCAAGAAATCCCTGCTCCACTATTTATAAAGAAACTGAACAAAATTTACATAGCAGCCTACTTTGCCCTAGGAGGCTGATAAACAGTTAATATGAAACATTGAAAGCCGAAATTCTCTGATGCCTGGGTGTCATGAATTATGTATGTGCCAAATGCATATGCTGCTGGACCTGTCAGGCAGGAGAGCTACCTCTTTCCCAGATGCAGGAACTTATTTGCCTTATAAAAAAAGTAGCTGGATCCAGAGAGGTGGTCCAAATTGTGGAGTAGGTCATTCTGGACCACTTTGTGTGGGCCCTACCATCCACCCTAAGGGCATGGGTAAACAAGGCAGACCCAAATCCCCACACTAACTGGTGGGTTAGGTTGCCGGACCTTCATATCAGCTCTGCTGCTCCTGTTTCCAGGGTCAAGGAAGCCTCTAAATTGGGGGAAGCTGAGAGGTCTTCAAAAGCCAATAAGTGGTTTTAGTGTACAGAAAGGCCTGACACTGAGATCCCAGCTGAGACTGGTGGCCAATACAGTGCTGAGAGTGTGGTAAGTGAGGACATCTTACTGAAAATGTACTCTGTCCCAGGTCTCTTTGGAATGTGACACTGCCATGCACATGTCTTTGTTTGCTCACCCAGATCTAGTTACAGATTCCTACATGCTGAATTGTGTGGTGAAGAAAGGTGTACTCTAGTGCATACATAACTCATGGACTGTGAACATTTGATCCAGCCCCGTGTAAGAGTTGAAGCATACATGGCGATCATAAGAATGTTTCACTGCTACAGTGACCTTTGAAACCAGTCAGGAATCTGTCTGCCAAGAGGCTAGCAGTGTCCCCTTTATGTTGCATAGTGTGACCTTAGAGAGAGACTTTCCACTGTTCCAGGAACTGTGCAGTGGTCAGAATAAGGCCCCAGAACCTAAAAATGCTAAAGGATCTCATGATTGGATACCAGACCCATTTGAACATAACTCTGATGTTGGTGTTGTAGAGGGGGCCACTAATAAAAGTGTATAATTTTTCTTAACAGTAACTTTAACTGTTAACTTCCCAGTTACAGTTACAGTTAGCTCTAGAGCTATCATAGACGACAGTTTTGGAACTTCCCTTGACAGTATCAAGAGCTTGGGATAATGTAAGTGTAATCAGCAGAAACACAGTGAGTCCTGGTGTGAAATAAGTATTCTCTCAGATTGTCCTCCATCAGAAACTGCTTCACCAGGTTGATCAAATTTAGGATAAGGATGTAGTGCAACTCATGGCCTGGGCCCTATAGGAGGATTGTGTTTGATTTAGCACATAAACCTCCCCCAAGGAGGCCCCTCTCCTCTCCTCTCCTCTCCTCTCCTCTCCTCTCCTCTCCTCTCCTCTCCTCTCCTCTCCTCTCCTCTCCTCTCCTCTCCTCTCCTCTCCTCTCCTCTCCTCTCCTCTCCTCTCCTCTCCTCTCCTTTTTCTATTCCAGGTAATGTGCCTATGATCAGGTTACTCAGAACAATAGAATTGTTCTGTTTCCCTTGATCACAGATACATTACTCAGTATACATACAAGAAGTACAATACATAAGAAGTACATTGCTGATCATTGCGATGCACTTCTTTACTGTACAGTTATGTACTGTACAGACACTATTCCCATGTGCAAACACAAGACCAGTGTCTGCTCCCTCTGCCAGTGTACCACCTCCCCATATGTGTGCTGACACCCCTGCTCTGTCACCCCCCCCCCACCCTGCTCTGTCCCTCCAGCCACTCTGCTTCTCCTCTCTTACTGTCTCTCCCTAGTCGGCTTCAAACTCTAGAGATAAGCCCACCCCCATCAATTCCTTCCCTTTTTCACCAGACAGCCACATCTACCAGTGTAATCCAGCAGTGATGTGAGGAAATCAAAAGTGCTGCTCATTTCCTTTTTTTAGCCACAATAGGGGTAATTTCTTCTAATTAAGGAGTCGCTTAATGCCCACTTCCTACAGTGGTAAATAACAGTGCTCCTCTCCTACAGCCCTTGCTAACAGAGACAATCACTGTCACTCAAACCTCCATCTCCTTGCTAGCAGCATTATTGGAGGTGACCACTTTTTGCAATATCGTATAACGTTTATATTGGTCAGGCAACGCACTGACACCTTTGCTGCCATTGGGCTATGTGCTGGGCATTCAGTGTGACCCTGCGCCTTTAAGGAGGGGTGGGCTCCCTCCAGTCACCTGTCCTCCATGTATCTCATCAGAATGCATGTGCTCCCATTGTGGAGACTCTTTAAAGGTAGAGTTAGGGACTGCAGATATCAGGGTGCCTTGTCACGGCCTGCAGCTTACGCATGTATTTGCAAATGTGTGCAACTAAACCCCTGTTTTTAACGCATACTGTTAGACAGATTAATTTGGCTGGTTGCTGGCTGGTTGGTAAGTAGTGACTGGAAATCCCTTTGCTTTTTTAAATTATTGGATACCTGCAGTGGGGAAGGTGGGTGGGGGTGGGGAATGTTAAAAAATATTAGAAAACAGAGCTGGTTGTAATAAAAAGTGCAGATGCCCTCTCAAGAGCACACCTTTTCTGGCCAGCAGGTGTTTGAACACAAAGGTTCCAAATGGGGAGGGGGTGGGGCCAGTGGGATATGTGACAGACAGCCCAGCTGGTTAAGGACATGTTACAGAATAGAGTGTATTTGCCACCCAGAAAATTGCATTTTATCAGGAACCCAAAAATGAATGACTGCCGGCTGACTTTCAGCAGGCAAACTGGCCAAATCTGGCCATTTAGTTTACCAGTTCAAACCACACAAATATGGTACAGGTTGAACTCATGGATTTGTGTGTTTCCATATAAACATTTGATATTTTTTATATAAGTTCTAATCCCTTTCTAGGAAGTTCTTTACTCAATTTTTGTTTTGCTGGTTGTGTAACTCTGAATTATCAGCCTGAGTGCTGAATGGTTCTGATTAGTGTTGAGCGAACACGGACTGTATTATTCGTGTTCGTACCGAATAATTGGATTTTTTTTACCCGAACACGGACACGGACACTTTACTGTATGTTCGGGTAAAAATCCGTGTTCGGTCGTTTTATTTCCGGGTTTTGCATGCTTTGGCGCTCTTTTCATGGCGGGCTTTCAACAGCCAATCAACAATCGTTTAACTGGTGTGCCTTAAGCCATCCCAGCCATGCCTGCAAATGTCTTAGTAGCTGTGATTGGCCGTCTGAAGCATGTGACCAAGTCTTTATAAGTTCGAGGCAGCCGCCGCAGCAGCGTCATTCTGCTGCTTAGCTAAGGGACAGAGCACACATCAATGTGCTGGCTGCTGATTAGGGAAAGATAGGCAGGAAAAAACCATTTGTGTCCGGATAGAATTGAGGGACAGGTCGGAGTGTTTAGGCAGGGCGAGTTGTAGGCATTTTAGGGATAGAGTCTGCTGAATTATAGGGTCAGTGTCTTCTACAAACTACAATCGATATTGCTGTGTGGGGGGTGGGGTGAATCTGCACTCAATCCTGATCTACGATCTCTTCTCAATCCTGTTAGGGACAGAGTCTGCTGAATTTTAGGGAAACTGTGTTCTACAAACTACAATCGATATTGCTGTGTGGTGTGGGATTGGAGATAGGCAGGTGTCAGTGATCCACATCCATTTTTCTGTGTGTGAGCTGCAGTGAACACAATCTTTTTGGGCTGCAGTGAACACAATCTTTTTGGGCTGCAGTGAACACAATCTTTTTGGGGTGCAGTGAACAAAATCTTTTTGGGGTGCAGTGAACACAATCCTTTTTGGTGTGCAGTGAACACAATCTTTGTGGGGTGCAGTGAACAAAATCCTTTGTGGGGTGCAGTGAACACAATCTTTTTGGGGTGCAGTGAACAAAATCCTTTTTGGGGTGCAGTGAACAACATCCTTTTTGGGGTGCAGTGAACACAATCTTTTTGGGGTGCAGTGAACAAAATCCTTTGTGGGGTGCAGTGAACACAATCTTTTTGGGGTGCAGTGAACACAATCTTTTTGGGGTGGAGTGAACAACATCCTTTTTGGGGTGCAGTGAACAAAATCCTTTTTGGGGTGCAGTGAACACAATCTTTTTGGGGTGCAGTGAACACAATCTTTGTGGGGTGCAGTGAACACAATCTTTTTGGGGTGGAGTGAACAACATCCTTTTTGGGGTGCAGTGAACAACATCCTTTTTGGGGTGCAGTGAACACAATCTTTTTGGGGTGCAGTGAACACAATCTTTGTGGGGTACAGTGAACAGAATCTTTGTGGGGTGCAGTGAACACAATCTTTGGGGGGTACAGTGAACACAATCTTTTTGGGGTGCAGTGAACACAATCTTTGTGGGGTGCAGTGAACACAATCTTTTTGGGGTGGAGTGAACAAAATCATTTTTGGGGTGCAGTGAACAACATCCTTTTTGGGGTGCAGTGATCAAAATCCTTTTTGGGGTGCAGTGAACACAATCTTTTTGGGGTGCAGTGAACAAAATCCTTTGTGGGGTGCAGTGAACAGAATCTTTGTGGGGTGCAGTGAACACAATCTTTGGGGGGGGTACAGTGAACACAATCTTTTTGGGGTGCAGTGAACACAATCTTTGTGGGGTACAGTGAACAGAATCTTTGTGGGGTGCAGTGAACACAATCTTTGGGGGGTACAGTGAACACAATCTTTTTGGGGTGCAGTGAACACAATCTTTGGGGGGTACAGTGAACACAATCTTTTTGGGGTGCAGTGAACACAATCTTTGTGGGGTGCAGTGAACACAATCTTTGGGGGGGTACAGTGAACACAATCTTTTTGGGGTGCAGTGAACAACATCCTTTTAGGGTGCAGTGAACACAATCTTTGTGGGGTGCAGTGAACAACATCCTTTTAGGGTGCAGTGAACACAATCTTTGTGGGGTACAGTGAACAGAATCTTTGTGGGGTGCAGTGAACACAATCTTTGGGGGGTACAGTGAACACAATCTTTGTGAGGTGCAGTGAACACAATCTTTGTGGGGTGCAGTGAACACAATCATTGTGGGGTGCAGTGAACTCAATCTTTGTGGGGTACAGTGAACACAATCTCATACTTCTGAAGATTTGAGGGTGCTGCCTGTTCCATACTCCCCCTACTCCTCATCTAGCCTTTTAGGGGTACAAACAATAGTAATTGGGGCCTAGTGTGGTTGTGTACGTGTGATATACATACACTTTTTTTGGATCATATTTTCTATTCCGCTATTTAATCAAAAACCTTTGGGGATCAGTTAAATTGGGGGATAGTCTGTGTTGGTACGTGTGAGAGAGATCCACCTTTCCAAGTTGTTGGGGTTCATCTCATACTTCTGAAGGTTTGAGGGTGCTGCCTGTTCCATACTCCCCCTACTCCTAGCCTTTTAGGGGTACAAACAATAGTAATTGGGGCCTAGTGTGGTTGTGTACGTGTGATATACATACACTTTTTTTGGATCATATTTTCTATTCCGCTATTTAATCAAAAACCTTTGGGGATCAGTTAAATTGGGGGATAGTCTGTGTTGGTACGTGTGAGAGAGATCCACCTTTCCAAGTTTTTGGGGTTCATCTCATACTTCTGAAGATTTGAGGGTGCTGCCTGTTCCATACCCCCCCTACTCCTCATCTAGCCTTTTAGGGGTACAAACAATAGTAATTGGGGCCTAGTGTGGTTGTGTACGTGTGATATACATACACTTTTTTTGGATCATATTTTCTATTCCGCTATTTAATCAAAAACCTTTGGGGATCAGTTAAATTGGGGGATAGTCTGTGTTGGTACGTGTGAGAGAGATCCACCTTTCCAAGTTGTTGGGGTTCATCTCATACTTCTGAAGGTTTGAGGGTGCTGCCTGTTCCATACTCCCCCTACTCCTAGCCTTTTAGGGGTACAAACAATAGTAATTGGGGCCTAGTGTGGTTGTGTACGTGTGATATACATACACTTTTTTTGGATCATATTTTCTATTCCGCTATTTAATCAAAAACCTTTGGGGATCAGTTAAATTGGGGGATAGTCTGTGTTGGTACGTGTGAGAGAGATCCACCTTTCCAAGTTTTTGGGGTTCATCTCATACTTCTGAAGATTTGAGGGTGCTGCCTGTTCCATACCCCCCCTACTCCTCATCTAGCCTTTTAGGGGTACAAACAATAGTAATTGGGGCCTAGTGTGGTTGTGTACGTGTGATATACATACACTTTTTTTGGATCATATTTTCTATTCCGCTATTTAATCAAAAACCTTTGGGGATCAGTTAAATTGGGGGATAGTCTGTGTTGGTACGTGTGAGAGAGATCCACCTTTCCAAGTTGTTGGGGTTCATCTCATACTTCTGAAGGTTTGAGGGTGCTGCCTGTTCCATACTCCCCCTACTCCTAGCCTTTTAGGGGTACAAACAATAGTAATTGGGGCCTAGTGTGGTTGTGTACGTGTGATATACATACACTTTTTTTGGATCATATTTTCTATTCCGCTATTTAATCAAAAACCTTTGGGGATCAGTTAAATTGGGGGATAGTCTGTGTTGGTACGTGTGAGAGAGATCCACCTTTCCAAGTTTTTGGGGTTCATCTCATACTTCTGAAGATTTGAGGGTGCTGCCTGTTCCATACCCCCCCTACTCCTCATCTAGCCTTTTAGGGGTACAAACAATAGTAATTGGGGCCTAGTGTGGTTGTGTACGTGTGATATACATACACTTTTTTTGGATCATATTTTCTATTCCGCTATTTAATCAAAAACCTTTGGGGATCAGTTAAATTGGGGGATAGTCTGTGTTGGTACGTGTGAGAGAGATCCACCTTTCCAAGTTGTTGGGGTTCATCTCATACTTCTGAAGGTTTGAGGGTGCTGCCTGTTCCATACTCCCCCTACTCCTAGCCTTTTAGGGGTACAAACAATAGTAATTGGGGCCTAGTGTGGTTGTGTACGTGTGATATACATACACTTTTTTTGGATCATATTTTCTATTCCGCTATTTAATCAAAAACCTTTGGGGATCAGTTAAATTGGGGGATAGTCTGTGTTGGTACGTGTGAGAGAGATCCACCTTTCCAAGTTGTTGGGGTTCATCTCATACTTCTGAAGGTTTGAGGGTGCTGCCTGTTCCATACTCCCCCTACTCCTCATCTAGCCTTTTAGGGGTACAAACAATAGTAATTGGGGCCCAGTGTGGTTGTGTACGTGTGATATACATACACTTTTTTGGGATCATATTTTCTATTCCGCTATTTAATCAAAAACCTTTGGGGATCAGTTAAATTGGGGGATAGTCTGTGTTGGTACATGTGAGAGAGATCCACCTTTCCAAGTTGTTGGGGTTCATCTCATACTTCTGAAGGTTTGAGGGTGCTGCCTGTTCCATACCCCCCCTACTCCTCATCTAGCCTTTTAGGGGTACAAACAATAGTAATTGGGGCCTAGTGTGGTTGTGTACGTGTGATATACATACACTTTTTTTGGATCATATTTTCTATTCTGCTATTTAATCAAAAACCTTTGGGGATCAGTTAAATTGGGGGATAGTCTGTGTTGGTACGTGTGAGAGAGATCCACCTTTCCAAGTTGTTGGGGTTCATCTCATACTTCTGAAGGTTTGAGGGTGCTGCCTGTTCCATACCCCCCCTACTCCTCATCTAGCCTTTTAGGGGTACAAACAATAGTAATTGGGGCCTAGTGTGGTTGTGTACGTGTGATATACATACACTTTTTTTGGATCATATTTTCTATTCCGCTATTTAATCAAAAACCTTTGGGGATCAGTTAAATTGGGGGATAGTCTGTGTTGGTACGTGTGAGAGAGATCCACCTTTCCAAGTTTTTGGGGTTCATCTCATACTTCTGAAGATTTGAGGGTGCTGCCTGTTCCATACCCCCCCTACTCCTCATCTAGCCTTTTAGGGGTACAAACAATAGTAATTGGGGCCTAGTGTGGTTGTGTACGTGTGATATACATACACTTTTTTTGGATCATATTTTCTATTCCGCTATTTAATCAAAAACCTTTGGGGATCAGTTAAATTGGGGGATAGTCTGTGTTGGTACGTGTGAGAGAGATCCACCTTTGGAGTTGTTGGGGTTCATCTCATACTTCTGAAGGTTTGAGGGTGCTGCCTGTTCCATACTCCCCCTACTCCTAGCCTTTTAGGGGTACAAACAATAGTAATTGGGGCCTAGTGTGGTTGTGTACGTGTGATATACATACACTTTTTTTGGATCATATTTTCTATTCCGCTATTTAATCAAAAACCTTTGGGGATCAGTTAAATTGGGGGATAGTCTGTGTTGGTACGTGTGAGAGAGATCCACCTTTCCAAGTTTTTGGGGTTCATCTCATACTTCTGAAGATTTGAGGGTGCTGCCTGTTCCATACCCCCCCTACTCCTCATCTAGCCTTTTAGGGGTACAAACAATAGTAATTGGGGCCTAGTGTGGTTGTGTACGTGTGATATACATACACTTTTTTTGGATCATATTTTCTATTCCGCTATTTAATCAAAAACCTTTGGGGATCAGTTAAATTGGGGGATAGTCTGTGTTGGTACGTGTGAGAGAGATCCACCTTTGGAGTTGTTGGGGTTCATCTCATACTTCTGAAGGTTTGAGGGTGCTGCCTGTTCCATACTCCCCCTACTCCTAGCCTTTTAGGGGTACAAACAATAGTAATTGGGGCCTAGTGTGGTTGTGTACGTGTGATATACATACACTTTTTTTGGATCATATTTTCTATTCCGCTATTTAATCAAAAACCTTTGGGGATCAGTTAAATTGGGGGATAGTCTGTGTTGGTACGTGTGAGAGAGATCCACCTTTCCAAGTTGTTGGGGTTCATCTCATACTTCTGAAGGTTTGAGGGTGCTGCCTGTTCCATACTCCCCCTACTCCTCATCTAGCCTTTTAGGGGTACAAACAATAGTAATTGGGGCCCAGTGTGGTTGTGTACGTGTGATATACATACACTTTTTTTGGATCATATTTTCTATTCCGCTATTTAATTTAACTGGGCCTCCATGCGAGACCTGTGTGCCTTGTTGCGCTGTTTTGAGTACTCCACCAACATGGCCAGTGGCAATGACGCCGTTCTCAGCTTAACTATCCCACTTCTATGCCTCCTTGAAAAAACAATTCGGGCGATGATGGAAGAGGATGTGGCACAGGATGAGGAGGAGGAGGAGGATGAAGAGGTAACATTTCCAAGGCTTTCAGGGCAGTCATTCGCAAGGGGCTCCGAGGGTGGGTTCCTGCACACGCAAACGCCAGGGACGCAATTGTCCAGCAGGGGCACAGTTCTGGAGGATGAGGAGGATGAGGAGGAGGAGGAGCTGGAGGAGGAGATGGAACCATGTTCACAGCAGGGTGGCACCCAGGCCAGCTCATGGCCATCACTGGTGCGTGGCTGGGGGGATACAGAGGACACGGACGATACACCTCCCACAGAGGACAGCCTTTCGTTGCCTCTGGGCAGCCTGGCACACATGAGCGATTACATGCTGCAGTGTCTCCACAACGACCGCCGAGTTGCCCACATTCTAACTTGTGCTGATTACTGGGTGGCCACGCTGCTGGATCCCCGTTACAAGGACAACGTACCGTCCTTAATTCACTCACTGGAGCGCGATCGCAAGATGCGCGAGTACAAGCGCACGCTGGTAGACGCCATGCTGCTGGCATTCCCATCTGACAGCGGGGCTACAGTGGAAGCACAAGGCAGAGGAGGAGGAGGAGGAGGTCGCCAACGCAACCAGGGCACCGCCAGCACCTCAGAAGGCAGGGTTAGCATGGCCGAAATGTGGAAAAGCTTTGTCAGCACGCCACAACAAACAGCAGCACCAGCAGCTCAGATGGAACGTCTTAGCAGGAGGCAGCATTTTACCAACATGGTGGAGCAGTATGTGTGCACACGCCTACATGTAGTGAATGACGGGTCTGCCCCCTTCAACTTCTGGGTCTCCAAATTGGGCACATGGCCTGAGCTTGCCCTTTACGCCTTGGAGGTGCTGGCGTGCCCTGCAGCCAGTGTATTATCTGAACGGGTATTTAGCACGGCTGGGGGCGTTATAACAGACAAGCGCAGCCGCCTGTCCAGAGACAATGTGGACAAGCTCACGTTCATTAAAATGAACCAGGCATGGATCCCACGGGACTTTTCCGTACCTTATGCAGAATAGCAATGGATACCGACCTTACCCACCCATTGTTCCATTTTTGCTCTTTCTCACTCTTTTGGGGTGTACCCTCATTTAAAATTTTTGAAAAGAAGCAGTGTTGGCTACCTCGTCCTCCTCCTCAGGGCCAGATTAATGTAGGGGCTATTGGAGCTGCAGCTCCAGGCCCCTACCTTTTATATAGGCCCCGGGTTGGCCATATTCACTGTTACCGCTCTTCTGTCACTTGTAAACACAGAAGTCTGGCTTCTATGCTCGCTTCCCCAGGCAGCACCCTCAGAACCTCCCCACACAGCGTGAAGACCGGACAAGGAGGGACAGTTGGCGATGCATGGATGTGTTTATGGGCTTCAGAGACAGCATCCCATGTTGAATTAGGCATGCATGGCTGCACCCTTCCTCCTCTGGGTGCATGGCAAGGCACGGCCCTTAAGGCCCTTCAAAATCCTCAGCACCAAGCCCATGATGCTGTTAATCCGGCCCTGGTCCTCCTCCACCGCCGCTTCCACCTACACCGCCCATAGGTGTGCGCAGCCTATTGCATTAAGGTGTGCACCCCAAAGTTGAAATACACATGCATGTGTTTGCCAGCAGGGAGAGTAATGTATCGGGGCCATGTACCTGTAGGCAAGGAGAAATAGAGCAGAGCAGGTCCCAGGGAGATCTTTCCCATCTCCTCACTGGCAATGCTATGTGCCCTAGTTGATTAGGGTGTGCCCAGGCACACCCAGCACACCCTGTGCGCACGCCTATGTCACCGCCACATCCACCACCACCTCAACCTCCCTCCTACTCCATATGGGCCTCGTCCTTCAGAGATGAAGAAGAACATTGTTTTATTTTTCTGTTTTTTTTTGTTGTTTTAAGTTATTTCCCTATCCACATTTGTTTGCAGAGCACTTGCCATGCTCTTAATTACGTTTTGCTGCCATTTGCAGCACTCTAGCCCTTTCCTTTGGTGTTTTAGAGCCATTTTAGTGCCTTAAAGTTCGGGTCCCCATTGACTTCAATGGGGTTCGGTGTCCGGGAAAAGTTCGGTAAAAGTCCGGGACACGGACCCGGACTTTTTTTTAAAGTTCGGCCGAACCCGTCGAACACGGACATCTAGGTGTCCGCTCAACCCTAGTTCTGATGTGTTTTAATCTTTTTACTGTCATTAGTTTTTGCAGACATTTGGAATTTTTGTTCTTACATGAAGCCACTACTCTAACACAGCATGCCATAGTGGGGCAGGTCTGAATCAGGATAAAAAATCTCAGTACCCAGAATGCTTGTGTGTGTAATTTGTGAAGTCAATCAGCATGACATTGGAGAGGATGGAGACAGAATATTTTCCAAGAATATCAAGTTTGTTCTACTTTGTTCTCATACTATCAAGAATAAATGTAAATGTTGTACTTAGTTTTATTTTGTGATTTTGCTGGCTTCACATTTTACAAAACAGAGGCTATACTGAAGTCAAATAAAAATTCTTCTTTGTTGTCACTTGCAGTGGTGAAATAACTTTAAGGGGTCAGGGAGGTCCTGAAAATATTACTGTCATAATTTTACATAGAAAATATGGTTTTTGAAACCATGTGTACATTAAAGCAAATCTTACATCAAAATGCAATGTAACTCTTAGAACCCCTATAGAGCGTCTCTTCTCTGAAGATTTAGAAGTTTCTCAACTGTGCCAGGATCTTGCTGGAAGGCCCATGACCTCACTCTCGCTTAGGCACTGCCAGTGAAAGCAAAGTTGTGAGGTGAGTACAGTTTTTTTTTTTTCATCCTGTGTGATGTCTTTTAAAATGCTACTCTTCTTTTTTCCCATGGGGGTGTCTAAGAGTGAAGCAGACTTTGAATTCAGATTTTTACAATTTTATTTAACGAATAAGAACTTAAGAATCAAAATGCAAGCTCCAATTCACTTGCAGACTCCCCAGAATGTAAAAAAAACAAAAGTGGAGTAATGTGTTAAAACAAATTACACATCTCCTGAAGAGGTAATAGCAAAGCACTGATGCAGTATATTGCATGTCACTTACGTATGTTGGCTGGGACATTACTAGCCAAGCCTCTATATACTGTATAAATCCACCAATATTTATAGTCGTGTGGAAGACATTTCTGTTTCCTTGGAAACTGCCTAGGGACCCAACAAGCTCTGGCTTTTCTCTTTCAGAATTAGATAAGACTAGCAAACCATCCCTGCTTGTAAATAGATATGAGACTTATTGTAGATAATGGTAAGCTTGTTTACTTTCCAAATGTTCCATATTGAGAAACGACCTTAAATTTGCATACAACGGTTAAATCATAAGATAAAAAATGGATAGAGGAATGGTAAATCTATATTTAAAAAAGGCAATTAAAAATATTTGTTTTGAATCTATGCTCTTATTCCTATCCTTTACCTTATCAGTTAATGTAGCTGGCCAGCTGGAACCTGTCCTAGGTTGCTAATATGACCTACATGCATATACAGCTAGACCTGTTAATAACCTCAATACAGTGCATATGTTTATATGTGAGAGACAAAAGCAGAGTTATTTACTGTGATTTCATGTTTGGATGTCACATAACAGTTGTATGTTGTGTTCACAGAAGCAAAAGGAAATTTGCCTGTAAGATTAATTTATATGCCTGTAAGGCCAATCTCACACTCAGCAACAGTCTTGGCCAATCTCAGCCAGCCTTACACCCATTTTTTCTCTGAAGCCTCATGCTTTCAGCCAACCTTCTCATTCCACTACAGAGCAAGAGAACTGAATAGACACACAGACCCACAGAGAAGTTTTATGGAAGCAAGTGGCCAAAAATAGTTCCACCGAACAAACAAACTATCAAACTTCAAAAGTTATATCGAATTCAAACTATCGAACAAACCCAAACAACTCTAACAACTCAAAACCAAACCCAAGCAAACAAACTCAAACAGCAAACAGCAATAGAGAGAGAAATATATCCACTATTTTGTTATACTTTATTCAGCACATGTTGTACATGGACTGTCTGCTGCAAAAGTGTCACCGTTATCTATGAAGAAAAGTTGAAGTTAATAAAGAAGATATCAGAAATAATAAACTTATGCGCGATTTTGAGGTAAGCGATCAAATGGATCTTCCCAATCTAAAAAATAGATGTGGAACTCCTTCAAGCCAGCAGCTGATTCTGATAGTGTCACCACTAATCACAACGTAATTAAAAAATATAAAGATCAGCGCTCAACTTTTTAACAGGGGGACCACTAGATCTAATATAAATGTATGTAGAAAAGACGTGCCTTAAAAGAATATTGAATGGTGATCAAATTAATAAATGTGTCAATAAAAGTGTGTTCAAAAATGCTGAATGTATAGAGTGATAATAGAATAGATAAATGTATACAAAATAAATCCAATCAAAGATACAATACTGAGTGACTGTTCAAGTAAACCAAACTCATGTGCGACTCTATACGATCAAATAAATCCAACTCGTAAAAGTGTAGAACATGAGTGACAGTGACAAAAATAAAAACAACTAAATATAGCAATATTAAGCTAAAAAAGTGCTTCAATAGTCCATAAAGTGCGTATATTAATTTAACAAATATTCATGATAGCAGTCCCAAATGAAGTAAATAAAGTGCAGTGTGCCAAAATAAATCTTTCTATATATGGTGATCTTTCCAATCAACTCAAAAAAGTGAAAGGTGCTCTTCAAACACAGCAAGGTGAGTGTATCCCGGTGAGCATACAATCCAGACACCGAGTGCAGTGGCCGCTCACCTCCACAACACTCAGATTGAGCGTTAGATAACAATCCTGGCAACCCTTTTCAACTTGTTCGCTAACAACCCAGCGTGCTCCAGCAGCAATGGATACAATAATGGAGATATCGCAGCATAGGAAGCTCAGAACTGCCTTAATTCCTGTGTTGGTAACTTAAAAAGAGAGGCTCTCATGGTGCAGAAACGTAGGGTAGTATTTATTAACAAACAATAGTAGTGCAGGCTACTCACATTACAGTCGATAAAACAAAGCAGGTAGTGTCACAAACCGCCGATGCGGTGTAATCCGAAGCTTCCGGTCACGGCCGAAGACCGGAAGTGACGTCGGTACGGCTTACTCTGACGCGTTGCGCTACGAACACCAGTAGCTTTCTCAAAGGGGGAAAACCCCTTTGAGAAAGCTACGGGTGTTCGTAGCGCAACGCGTCAGGATAAGCCGTACCGACGTCACTTCCGGTCTTCGGCCGTGACCGGAAGCTTCGGATTACACCGCATCGGCGGTTTGTGACACTACCTGGAATCTCGCATTGATGCAACTTTTTGTGTTAATCCTTCTAAAATCTATAATAAAGACAAAAGTAAAAAAAAAAAAAAAAATATATATATATATATATATATATATATACATACACACATACACTAGATTACCAAAAGTATTTGGACACCTACCTTTAGTCCGTAGGGTTCAATATTGAGCTGGCACACCCTTTGCAGCTATAACAGTTTCAACTCTTCTGGAAAGGCTGTCCACAAGGTTTAAGAGTATGTCTATGGGAATGTTTGACTATTCTTCCAGAAGCGCATTTGTGAGGTCAGGCACTGATGTTGGATGAGAAGACCTGGCTCACAGTCTCTGCTCTAACTCATGCCAAAGGTGTTCGATCAGGTTGAGGTCAGGACTCTGTGCAGACCAGCCAAGTTCCTCCATCCCAAACTTGCTCATCCACGTCTTTATGGACCTTGCTTTGTGCATATTACTTTTGGTAATATAGTGTGTGTATATATATATATATATATGCATATACCTCTGTTACTTACTGGGGTCACTTAGAAATGTCCTTATTTTTTAAAGAAAAGTACTGTTTTTTAATGAAGAGAACATTAAATTAATCAGAAATACAGTCTAGACATTGTTAATGTAGTAAATGACTATTCTAGCTGGAAATGGCTGTTTTTTAATGTAATATCTACATAGGTGTACAGAGGCCCATTTCTAGCAACCATCACTCCTGTGTTCTAATGGTACATTGTGTTAGCTAATCGTGTTAAAAGGCTAATTGATAATTACAAAACCCTTGTGCAATTATGTTAGCACAGCTGAAAATTGTGCTGATTAGAGAACCTATAAAACTGGACTTCCTTTGAGCTAGTTGAGTTTCTGGAGCATCAGCATTTGTGGGTTCAAATATACTCTCAAAATGGCCAGAAAAAGAACTTCCTTCTGAAACTCGACAGTCTATTCTTATTCTGAGAAATGAAAGCTATTCCATGCGAGAAATTGCCAAGACACTGAAGATTTCATACAACGGTGTGTGTACTACTTCCTTCAGAGAACAGCACAAACGGGCTCTAACCAGAATAGAAAGAGAAGTGGGAGGTCCCGGTGCACAACTAAGCAAGAGGACAAGTACATTAGAGTCTCTAGTTTGAGAAATAGAAGCCTCACAGGTCCTCAACTGGCAGCTTCATTAAATGGTACCCGTAAAATGCCAGTCTCAATGGCCACAGTGAAGAGGCGACTCCGGGATTCTGGCCTTCTAGGCAGAGTGGCAAAGAAAAAGCCATATCTGAGATTGGCAAATAAAAGGAAACGATTAAGATGGGCAAAAGAACACAGACATTGGACAGAGGAAGATTGGAAAAAAGTGTTATGGACAGACAAATCTAAGTTTGAGGTGTTTGGATCACACATTTGTGAGATGCAGAACAAATGAACAGGGGAGTGCCTGACGCCATCTGTCAAGCATGATGGAGGTAAGGTGTTGGTCTGGGGCTGCTTTGGTGCTGGTAAAATGGGGGATTTGTACAAAGTAAAAGGGATTTTGAATAAGGAAGGCTATCACTCCATTTTGCAATGCCATGCCATACCCTGTGGACAGCGCTGGATTGGAGCCAATTTCCTCCTACAACAGGACAATGACCCAAAGCCCAGCACCAAACTATGCAAGAACTATTTAGGGAAGAAGCAGTCAGCTGGTATTCTGTCTGTAATGGAGTGACCAGTGCAGTCACCAGATCTCAACCCTATTGAGCTGTTGTGGGAGCCTCTTGACCGTATGGTATGTAAGATGTGCCCATCAAGCCAATCCAACTTGTGGGAAGTGCTTCAGGAAGTGTGGGGTGAAATTTCTTCAGATTACCTCAACAAATTGACAGCTAGAATGCTAAAGGTCTGTTTCAGAGAAGTCTGATCCATAAGGTAGTTAGAACTTCCCGCCATTAGATGGCGCCGAGCTGGCTATTTAAACTGACTCTCTGCATGGATTCATTGCTGTTTGGTCTGCAGCTTCCTGTGTACTGTTCCTGACTCCGTGTGACCTCTGATCTTGATCCGGCTTGTTGTCTCTAACCTGTGCTTGTCTGCTTCCTACCCTGACCCTGGCTTGTCTTCTGGATTTCGCTCCTGCCTGTTGATCCTGCATTGCTGCTCTCCTGGTACCGACCCGGCTTGTGACCCGATTACTCTGCTGCCTTTGGTCTATGTCCTTCCTGCCCGACCATGACCTACCCGGCTTGTTTGACCCTGCACCCTGCTCATCCGGCCTGCTACAACTCCAGCTCAGCAAGCTCGCTCCCAGCAGTCTCATACCAGCCCGCTCACTGCGGCCACGCTACTACTGGACTGGTTACAGCCACTCCTACATCACCGTGCTCCTCTGGCTGCTGTCTCACTATCAGAGGCCCACGAGCTGGAGTTGTACGAGAGGCCCTCCTCTACACGTCAGGCTCACCTACCAGGTACGTGACAGTCTGCAAGGCTGTAATTGCTGCAAATGGAGAATTCTTTGATGAAAGAAAAGTTTGAAGGACAAAATTATTATTTAAAATAAAAATCATTATTTCTAACCTCGTCAATGTCTTGACTATATTTTCTATTCATTCTGCAACTCATTTGATGAATAAAAGTGTGAGTTTTCATGGAAAACATGAAATTGTCTGGGTGACCCCAAACCTTTGAATGGTAGTGTAGATTGTACAGGCAAGCAGCTACATTTTCAAATCATATATACTGTGTGTGTATATATATATATATATATATATATATATAGTATATACACATATTTCCAAATGGTTCTCAATCTTAGTTTGTAAAAAAGCAGGTTAGATCTACTTCTGATGACTATTCAGAGAGGGCATTTGACACAAGACTACCAAGAAGGCCTATTAAAAGAAAGCGGAACTGATGGAAATTGTTTTGGTAAATTTTAGATTAATTTCAGCACTCAGACCTTATTTTAGGATTATAAGGAATTCTTATTCTCTATCTCTTGTATAGTAACTGTTTAAATAATTCATTCATTTGAAAATATTTGACCAAGACTGGTGTAGTATTTCCTGTCAAATTAATAAAGTAATCAACAAGTTTAAGCACATGTGGGAATCTCCCCGAATTTCATTCTCCATTATCATGATGAATCTCTGAGATTCATGCATCAGAACATATTTAACAAAAAAGAAAACCCATTGGGGAGTAGATAATATTTATGGCCTTATGCATTATTTTTAAAAGATAAACATCCATTTGTTTACATTTATCCTTTGTTAATAGGGTCATTACATGGTGCATAATTTAGTATACCATCATTGACCAAAAAAAAAAAATCCGAAGTAGCCAATAGAGGGGCAGCACATTAGATTGGCTTACACATATCTGCTAATATTACATAGAAAGCTTTTGTATTTGTATGTAAAGTATTTACTTTAGATGCTAAGGTAAATGTTGAGAAGGTGGGGTTTATGTCAGGCAAATTGAATAATGTAACCAAAACCAACTTCATACTTACCTTGGTATCTAGACTCTTGCCCATTCTGAGCAATACTTGTGGATTACCTTTGAAAAGTACCCCGGGCACTGTAAAGGCAAGGCTATATGAATTGGTTTCTTCTATTGTAGATCAGTGTTGATGCCCTGTAAAAATTATTCAAAGTCCCCTTTGTTCTCTTGCCCTCCTTTGCTACCATCCTCCCTTTCTTTTGGACAATGCATACCTAATCAGTCTAGGACTAGATGTGCCACAATTATGCACTCTGGCAGTATGGTTCCAGCACTTGGTAGATTCAACTTTTGCTACTGCTCACTGTTGCACTTGAAGTGGCCTTGCTACTGTTTATGCTGATCTGGACGTCAAATGCCCTTACTGTTAATCATTTTGTTTGCTAAATTGTGTTATTAACACTGTTAATCCATTTTCTGCTTGCCTAGTTACCAACCATATTGGGTGACAATATATTAAGTTTGCCTTTACTGCCAGTTTTCCTTGATATAGCACTACTATTGGTATTATTTTCAGTGATTTTCTGTGATATTGCATATTTGTACACTCAACCTGGTTTGTCATAGGGTCTTCCCTCTTTGGGTAGCCCTACACACATCTACTACCTTTTACATATATTAGGATAATGCATGTTATAGTGTAGTTACATATGTAACTATGTAACTATATAGTGTGAATCATGAACCCTAAATGTTCAACAGTACTTAGTCACATGGCCCGCCAAAATCAACTTTGCATCAGTTTTGCATGCTTTTCCATCGAAGTGCTCGATTTTGCATGCAAGGTGTCCCTTTTGATAGGGTCAAACTTGTATCTAAAGCTGTTTTCACTTGAATATACAATTAGAATTGTAATCTAAAGTGTTATCACTGTAATACAACATTTATTCAACTGATTTTTCAGTTAAAATTGAAAGATTTGTTTGATTATACCATACATACTACAACCACACAATCACACTAAAAATCAATTAAACCTTTTCCTCCTGGTTTCCATTTCCACAGAAGCCTACAAAAAAAAATAGGCTGCAATAGAAATATTTTCCACAAATACTTCAAGATCACATTATTGAGCAATTTAATTGAAACATGTGATGTCCTTAGTTTTATTTCCTAGGTATGTATTGTAGGTTAAAGCTGAATTCCAATCAGATATCAGACACATGTAACTCAACTCTGCTTTTATTAATACAGACTTAAAAGGCCTTTTTTTTAATACGAGTAATGTAAATACCTCTTGGCAGGGCTTTTTTTTTTCAGCTGTAAGTTAGTGAGTCACAATCAGCACCAAGAGACTGGCAGAGGCAGAGAACCCGCAGCAGGAAGGTACCACAGCCTCATTGCACAACTCCAGGTGAAACCCAGTACTGGGATCAGGAACTGCACAGTGATGCTGAGACAAACTTTGTGGCAGCTGGGTTTGGGATCCAAGTTGCATGAGATGATCAGGTGTGTAAATCACAAGGAAGGGGGGTGCAGTTTGGCATTTTCACCCTAGACACTGAATTATTTTGTCCCAGCATTGCTCAAGGTTGCAGACTAGCACATTTGCCAGGCCCTTATTTCCCCATTCTGCAGATTTTAATACCTTCTAGGAATAATCCATGTGTAGCCACAAGCAGAATGATATCACATCTTTCCAGTTCATCTAAGTCACCAAAATAAATCACAGCCCCATCGCTGCTGTATGTACTTTTAAATAAAGCATTACATTGACAAGACAAGACATTTGGCACACATTGTCCTTTAGGGAAAAACACAAATGCAGTTCACCTGGAAAAATGTTTTATTTTCTTTTCTTTAACCACTTAAGCCCCGAAAGATTTTAACCCCTTCCTGACCAGGCCCTATTTTGCGATTTGGCACTGCGTGACTTTAACGGACAATTGCGCGGTCGTGCGACGCTGTACCTAAATTAATTTGACGTCCTTTTTTCCCACAAACAGAGCTTTCTTTTGGTGGTATTTGATCACCTGTGCGCATTTTTGATCATGCGCTATAAACAAAAAAAGAGCGACAATTTTGCAAAAATAATAATATTTTTCCTATTTTTTTATATGAAATTCCCCCCCCCCAAAAAAATGGAAAAATCGAAATTTTTTAACATTTTAGACCAATTTGTTTTCTGCTACATATGTTTGGTAAAAAAAAAAATCGCAATAAGCGTATTTTGATTGGTTTGCGCAAAAGTTATTGCGTTTACCAACTAAGGGAAAGATTTTTGTAATTTTTTTTTCTAACGAGCAATGGTGGCGATCTGCGATTTTTTTTGTGGGACTGCGACATTGCGGTGGACAGATCGGACCCTTGACTGACATTTTTGACACTTTTTGGAGTACCAGTGACATTACTACAGTAATCAGTGCTAAAAATATGCACTGTTACTGTAAAAATGACACTGGCAGGGAAGGGGTTAACTTTATTGGAGAAGGAGGGGTTAAGTGTGTCCCTAGGGGCGTGTTTCTAACTGTGAAGGGATGTGCCTGTTTGTGTAACAACAGAGAAATACGATCCTGCATAGCAGGACTGTATGATCTCTGTTCTTACACAGGGGAGAATGACAGGTGGCTTTGTTTACATTAGCCGCCTGCCTTTCTCCCTCTCCACCCGACGATCGCGAGTGAGAACGAGCGGGGGTGGGAGCGTGCCTCTGGCAGCGTGCCCTCGCCCCCTAGAGCCTCACAGGCTAGTGACGTACCTCTAAAAAAAATTATTATTATTTTTTTTCTTTAAATCAGAAATGTTCACTGCTTAGCCCTGCCAAAAGGCACACAATTTTACACAAATCTTTCCCACCAGGTCCTTCCCATTTTCACATGCTTATCACCATTTATTTTGTAAGGGTAAGTGTACTCTGCAAGATCACTGGAGCCATCCTTGAGTATGGCTTCCCATATAAATAAAGAGGATGTGGTGTGAATGCCCAGGATGATGAGGACCCAGTGTGGACAATTTCTGAAATGAGGCTGTATGGTTTAGAGCAGGGTAGCACAAAGAAAATCACTTGATTAAGAATAAAGTTAAATATTTCCCCAGGTCGGCTGCACTTGGAAAGTGGGGTGATGTTCTAAAGGACAACTTGTACCAAAAGTATAGTTGTTGTTTATGTACATAGAGCACCAGGGAAAAAACACTGGATTTTTTTTAGGCTTCCTTTGCCTCCCCTCCCCTTCCCACAAAGCGATGTTACAATTCCAGTTTTCCTGTCTATCTTCTTGAAACTCTAGCAAATAAGAGGTCTTGACATCCAGCAGTACCCTTATCCTTATTACTTTCTTTGTTTCCCTAGTTAACTCAGATAGCAGAAAATTAAAACTAACAGAATTAATTGCGAAGAAGAAATATAAACTCTTACACCGATAATTGTATGTAAGTAATTTTATTCTCAGGTCTGCAATATTGAAACTTTGAAGGCGCTATTTTTCAAGGGTATTTGTGCAAGATCCCTGAGCTGTTTCAACTCTGGACCTTATAAAAAGTGTTTAATTCAATGCAACTTAAAGTATCTAATGTATTGGAAATGGTTTGAAATATAAAACATAAGTGATAAATCGCATATAAGTTAACAAGTAAAATAAATAGTTAAAAAAGAAATTGACACATAATTTATTAAGTACTTCTGGATCCAAACGCCTTTGATTAAAATTAAGTGTGCAAAAAATACTATGATGAAGAATAAAATCAACTTAGGGCATTGCTTGTCTCTGGGGGCCCAGGCCTTGAATCCCAAGAACTTTGCTTTGGATTTTATTGATTTTATTAAATAGAAGCTAACACTTATAATATCACATAAAAATTAAATTGTATAATCTGGTATGCTATAATAAACAAGGCTATTAGTTACTTCCAGGACTCAGGGTCTATCAACTGGAAGCCATGCACTGTTCTCAAGGCATTGGCCTTCACTGTCATCTTCTCATTATTATGTGGAGAGTCAGCCTGAGACAGGGTTAAGAGGGGGGTTGATTTTGGGGTGCAGATACTTCCCTTACAGCCCTACCAATAAACAGGTAAGCTCAGAAAGATTCTGGTGATGGTGTGTGAAGGAGAGATGCTGTGCTGTGCCTCAATTTTAGTGAAAAGCTGACACACTGGGCTGCCTGATAAGGTTACATGATGTTGTCTCCTGGCTGGTGAACTCAGTTTTCCAAGTTTAAAGTGGAACTTTAGTCAGAAAATTAAGTCCTGATAGATTACTTCATGCCTGCCACTTTTGCAGGTAAAAGTGAAACATTAAAAATAAGTGCCTATACTGTATAAAATCCAGTAAATCCAGTAATGTCTCGTCCTATGCTGCTTTATTTGTTTTCTATTCTTGCAACTGTACTGAAAATCAGAGCAACTAGAGGCTATTCTGTTGACAGCCTAAATATTTACTGCTGTTTAGGGGTTCTGGGCTTAAGCAAAATGGCGGGCTCCAGCAAAAAGAAACATTAGTAATGCTGGAGGCAATTTGCAGTACACCCTGATTTTGGTAGCATAATTATTCTTGTGAAATGTATGTTCCTTGCTAAAGAATATTAATTTTTATAAAGTTTCATGGGTAAAGTTCTGCTTTAAGGACTGTGTTATATGCATTTCTTTTTTGTGTTTTTCATAAAGCAGATTTTACCTTTAAAGAACTGTGTTGCGAAGGCCTGATTTCCCCCATTACATGACAATGTAGGGCAGTCCAATGGCATGGGTTAAATCTACACAGGCTTAAAAAACAAAGAAAGGCCAAATTTCCATACATGTATACCCAGGTTATGAAAGAGCGCTGTAAAATATTTACATTAAACACTCATGGACTTCTGTTGGTCACCTGAAAACTAATAAAATAGTCAAAAGTAGTAAAGGTAACTATTAGGTCTACCAGCCCAAAAAAAGAAAATCTTACCAATCTATCATGTTAACCTGATCAAAGCCTGGAAGAAAAGAAAGACATTGACAGTGGATCAGAAAGTTCCTGAAGATCCTGATGCTTAAATTAAGAAAAAGTAGGGAATACTGAGACCCTCTCTCCTTTCAAAAACAGAAGTCCTGGGAATTCTTGCAGAGAAACCAGGAACTTTTCTCAAACTAATATAATTGAGCATGATATTCTCACAGACCCTGGTGTCCGCATGAATATTAAGCTACTCTGCATACCTGAAGCTTGCCATAAGAGCTTGGCAGAGTCTAAAAGTTTGTTGGACCTTGGGGTTATTGAGGGGTCCTCCAGTAGTTGGACGAGCCTGGTAGTCCTAGTGCAACTTGGCAGTTCTGTAATGATTTTCAAAAGTTAATTGAAGTATCCAAACTGGATGCGCATCCAATGCCTCTGTAAGATGAATTAACTGAATGAATATATTTGGCCCGGTACTTTACTCTTGATTTAACAAAGAGTTACTGCAGTTGCCATTCTCCAAGAAGGCTAAAGAAAAAAAAAAGCATTTTTCAAATTAGAGGGGTTATGGCAGTATGTCAGAATGCTTTTTGGGTTGCATGAGACTACAGACACTTTTAATGGTGTCATGGACAAAGTCCTGAGACACCATAAGGAATTATCTGGAACTTACCTAGATTATATTGTCACCTTTAGTCATGACTGAGAAAGTTCATTTTGCCCTTGATGTCCTAAGAAGGGTGGGGTTCATGGTGAACCATGGGAAAAGTAAAACTGGATTAGAGGAGGCCCAATATCTGTTGTACACTGTAGGCAGAAGCGTGATCAAACCCCAACTGAACAAGATGGAAGCCATCCAAAAGTCTTTTCTTTTTTGGGGTATTGTAGTAGGTTTCTTTCCAACTTTGCCAGCTTGGCCACACCTTTGATAGACCTCACAAAGGAAAACAAAACCTCAACTATCATTCACTGGAATTAAGAGGCAGAAACAGCATTTTGCCAATTGAAGCAGACTTTAAGCCATTTTATGCTCATACCCCCAGCCTGGAACAGAAAGGGAAGGGTTTTAGGTGGAGAGTCATCTTGATGCAGGGTTAGGAGGAGGTTAATTTTGGAGGAGAGTTACTTCCCTCACAACCTTGCCTGTTAAACAGGTGAGTCTGGCCACAGTCTGGTGGTGATGTAAGGAGGAGGGAGTTGTTTTATGCCTAGATTCCAGTAAAAACCTAACACACTGGACTGCCATAAAGAACTTGCGTGTCATGGTCTCTCTCGCCTGGCTGATGAGCCTATGTACTGAACTTTTTTTGTACTGTGCTGAAGCAAAGCACATACCTTACTAAGCCTAGATACTGTGTTCTGGGCTTAAAAGAAGCCACTTTATGTTCTATTTGCACTGTTGCTGAATGAAAACCATATTGTTCCTTGTATATGTGGACAAATAAAGCAGATTTTAAGTTTACAGAATTGTGTTTCATAGTTTTCCCCCTGCTCCATGAAAAGTAATCATACTATGTACTCATTTCTTCAAAGAAGAGATTTAAATTCCATGGAGAAGCATGACTACCTAAATCATGAGTAATGAACATACCTATTTTTTCTTACTTTGTTCTTACTTTTTAATCTGGTAAGTGCTGCAGCAAGCATTAAAATACCCTGTCCTAACTGCACTAAGAGACTTAGACTGCTGCTCATATACAAAAGCTGGCATTCATACACAGCAGCCTAATACTTTGACACAAGCCCCTAAATACTGCTCTAACCGACAGCACTGCTCAGGGAGTGAGAGAAATGTTGGTTAGAGCTGTATTCAGCAGGACACATTAGAGCGAAGAAGTGACAGCCTGTTGATTACGTATGAGAAAGACTCTTCTATGTGCTGGCAGCACAGGGTTCTACTGATTGTGTCTCAGTAATAAACGACAAGGGTTAATTTAAGCTTTAAGTTGAAATAAATCAAAAGGGTTCATTTAAGCTTTAAGTTGAAATGACCAGACACTAAGGATAGGCAAACGGTTCGGCCAGAGCATGGGTTCGGGCCCAACATTGGCTGTTTGCCCATTTGATGAACACTGGAATTATCGGGGGGTTGACCGTTTGTTCAGCCCGCTGAATGACCACAATGCACTGCACTACCGCACAGTGCATTGGAAGCCCTGATTGGCTGAAGCAATGAAAGCTTTGCCCAATCAGGACATAGAGCACCGTTAGAGCCATGATTGCAGAAAGTAATGATGACTCTATCCAATCATGGCTCATTACTCTTTGTCCTGCCCCACGCTATGAAAGTATTCTTTCAATAGCAGCCATTTGTAGTGTGATATCAGAATGAAAAAAGATAAACAGGGCTCTGTTCAGTGCTACTAGAGAATTAGTTACTATAGTGTGCTATTATAATTCTTTTGTCAGCGTAGAATATCAATTTAGTGTGAATATAGTGATAGTTCAGTCAGAGTGAGTGTAGTGGCCATTCATTTTTACATTAGTGTCAGTTTATTTTGTCAGGGCAGGTTTACTGCAATATAGTTCAGTGCATTAGTGCCCGTTTAACAGAGTATATTTCTGTGCATTACTGAACATTTAATGCAGTATATTTCAGTGTGTTCCATGCTGTTTAATACAGTACATTTCAGTGCCTTAGTGCACGTTTAACTCAGTATAGTTCAGTACATTACGTGCCGTTTAAAGCAGTATATTTTAGTGCGTTAGTGCATGTTTAACATAGTATATTACAGTGCGTTACATGTAGTTTAACGCAATATATTTCAGTGCGTTAGTTCATGTTTAACACAATATGTTTCAGTGCGTTATGTGGCGTTTAATGTAGTAGATTTCAGTGCGTTACTGCACAATAAACGCAGTAAATTTCTGTGTGTTAGTGCACGTTTCACGCAGTATATTTCAGTACATTACGTGCTGTTTAATGCACTATATTTCAGTCAGTTAGAGCATGCTTAACACAGTATATTTCAGTGCGTTACGAGCCATTTAACGCAGTATATTTCAGTGCGTTAGTGCATGTTTAATGCAGTATATTTCTGTGCATTACTGAATGTTTAACGCAGTATATTTCAGTGCGTTACATGCCGTTTAATGCAGAACATTTTAGTGCATTAGTGCACGTTTAACATAGTAAAGTTCAGTACGTTACGTTTCATTTAAAGCAGTATATTTTAGTGCATTAGTGCATGTTTAACACGGTATATTACAGTGCATTACATGTAGTTTAAAGCAGTATATTTCAGTGCATTAGTGCACATTTAACGCAGTATATTTCAGTGCGTTAGTTCATGTTTAGCACAGTATATTTCAGTGCTTATGTGCCATTTAATGTAGTAGATTTCAGTGTGTTACTGCACGTTTGACGCAGTATATTTCTGTGTGTTAGTGCACATTTTACAAAATATATTTCAGTACGTTATGTGCCGTTTAATGAAATATATTTCAGTGCATTAGTGTATGTTTTAACACAGTATATTTCAGTGCGTTAGTGCACGTTTAACAGTATATTTCAGTGCATTATGAGCCGTTTAACGCAGTATATTTCAGTGCGTTAGTGCATGTTTAATGCAGTATATTTCTGTGAGTTACTGAACGTTTAAGGCAGTATATTTCAGTGCATTACGTGCCATTTAATGCAGTATATTGTAGTGCGTTAGTGCACGTTTAACACAGTAAAGTTCAGTACGTTAATGCAGGTTAAACAAAGTATATCTCTGTGCGTTACTGAACATTTAACTCAGTATATTTCAGTATGTCACGTGCCATTTAATGCAGTATATTTCAATGCATTAGTGCACGTTTAACTCAGTATATTTCAATGCGTTACGTGCCATTTAACGCAGTATATTTCAGTACGTCACGTGCCATTTAACGCAGTATATTTCAATGCATTAGTGCACGTTTAACACAGTATATTTCTGTGTGTTTGTGCACGTTTAACGCAGTTTATTTTCATGCATTTGTGCACATTTAACGCAGTATATCTCAGTGCATTAGTGCATGTTTAATGCAGAATATTTCTTTACATTAGTGTACGTTTAACTCAGTATATTTCTGGATGTTACTGCACATTTAACACAGTATATTGCAGTGCGTCAGTGCAGTTTTACTGCAGTATATTGTAGTGTGTCTGTGGAGTGAGTCTGTGAATTGAGTACTCAAATTAAAGTGCACCAAACATCACTTTCCATTTGTTAAGGTGCATCCACGTACATATTTCCACATCTTTATTACATTTAGTTAATAACTCCCACCCATCATGTCTAGGACTTCAACAAGGAGAGTCAGACGTTCCCATTGGCACTGTAAGAGGGCCAGCAGCGTATGTGTCCACAGGCAAAGGTGGACAAAGTCAGTCCTCAGGCAGGGCATAATTTCCTCTGTTTAGTGATGTTGCCCGTGCTATTCAGCCCCAGCATGCAGAGGAGGTGGTGGACTGGCTTACTAAGCCATACTCATCCTCCATCACCCAAGCAGAGACTAGTGCTCAGTCCACTGCAGCTGCCAGAGTGGCTAAATCTGCCTCTTTGTCCATGGCTATTCCTGCAATAGCCCCAGCATCAAGCATGAAGGAGTCAGCTCAGTTATTTGAATACAGCTTTAGCCCCTTGCTCCTTGATGATGCACAGCCATTACTTGATTCAGATGTTGGTTTTGAGAATGAGGAAGGTAGGAACATGAGCCTACAGAGAGGGGAGAACACTGGTTGTATACTGGCAGTCATGTTCCCCCTACCGCAGTGTATTGCCAAATTGTCTCCAGTGGTAATGAGGATGGAGAAGATAATGATGATGAGGTCACTGGCACAACTTTGGTGCTGAATAAAGCAGAGGAGGAAAGTGAGGCTAAGGCACAACTGCAACAAGGCAGCCTTCACAGACGAATAGAGAGAAACCACCCCATTCCATCACAGTGGAGTATTTATCTCCTGGCCCACTTCCCACAGCTCAGATATCTGGGCCTTTTTTTAGCACCTGTGCAGCCGATCGCACTGTTGCAATTTGCAAACCTTGTCTCAAGCACATCAAGCATGGCAAAAACAACAGCCATTTACCACTCAGTCCGTTGGCAGGAGCACCTGAAAGCCACACAAATGGATGCAATTCTGTTCCTTCTCCTTACTCAGTCTACCCCTGCTATACCTCATGACCTCTCAGCAGCCTCCACTGACAGGGATGATGGTATAGTGCAGGGTGTCCTAGATTCTTTGCAACACATCAGCCAGTAGCACACTACTAGCGGTAGACTATAGCCTGCACATTTCTCTGTCCCATCTGCTGCTGCAAAAAAAAATAATACATTCACTGCCACCCACATGCCCAACATCTAAATGCAAGCTTGCCAAAGCTGCTGGCTTTAAAACTGCTGCCTTTCCATCTGATGGATTCTCCCTCCTTTCGTGAATTTGCAGAATATGCTGTACCACAATTGCAGGTTCCCAGTCATTATTTCTTTTCACGTAAGGCCATTCAAGCTCTGTACCATCACATGGAAGGCAATGTTGTGGCATCGTTGGGCAAGGCAGCCAGCTACAAAGTCTATATCACTGCTGACACGTGGTCCAGCAGGCATTGTCAGGGACGCTATATTTCATTCACAGCACACTGGGTAACTCTGCTTGCAATTTGGAAGGGTGCAGTAAAGGGCTCAGTGCTGCAGCTTGTTTTGCCGCCACATCTCCATGCAGCTAGTGGTGATGATGGGAGATTTGTCAGATCTACCCACTCCTCCTCCTCAATGCCCTCCTCTATGAAATTGTCCTAAGAACCACAAGTACCCCCTAAGCATTCAAGGAGCTATTCAATGAGTCAAGCTAAAAGGTGCCATGCAGTGCTTCAGTTGGTGTGTCTAGGGGAAATGAACCACACCGGAGCAGAGATTCTTGGAGCTCTTCACAGGCAGGCCCAGAGGTGGTTCAGACCATGCCAGCTGGAGCCAGGAATGGTGATGTGCGATAAAGGCACAAACCTCCTGCCTTCCCTAAGACAGGGAAAGTTTAAAACATGTGCCAGGCCAATGGCTGCTAATAAAGGGTGCATGCACTGTACTGTTACCAATTGAGGAGGCCACAAGGATGGTGAGCCATGACAATGCATGCTTCAGTGACACCATTGCTGTTGTGTTCCTGCCGGAGCAGACTCTGCGTGGTATTATGGATGGGGCACTCAAGGCAGAGCAGCAGAAGGAAGAAGGGGACTTCCTTTCCTCACAATTTCCACTTTATGCAGACACCATGCTTCCTATGCCACAGAACACACAAGAGAGGAGAGAGGGGGAGGATTCTGGCAGTTTTGGAGGCATTGAAGCAGAGGAAGACATAGGTGAACCCTTAACAGATGGTTTGTCATCCTAGGAACCCTTGGGAGTAGTATGTCGCTGGGAGGAGGCAGTTCCAGATACTGTAATCCTCAGTGACCCAGAGAATTCTGCTCCTCATGCCTCCACAAACTTGCAGTGCATGGGCTCCCTCATGCTTCAAAGCCTATGAAAGGGCCCAAGAATACGTGGCATAAAGGAGAAGGATCACTAATGATTGGCAACCCTCCATGACCACCGTTACAAGGGGAAAGTCTCAGAACTCCCTTCCCCACAGAGGGTGCACGAGATTAAATCTCTTGAGGACACCTAAAAAGGAATTTATCTAACGCTTTCCCCAACCTCTTAGTTACAGTGTTGTGGAAAATATAGTTTTGAGGCTTCTGTTGATCAAGAGAGGAGCGGTGGAGAAGGGGGCCACCTAAGTGATGCATTTCACAATTTGTTTAGTCCTTGACGCTCTGGGCTCTCAGCTTGCCCATCCCATCAGCAGTGTCTGCACCATATGGTAGACGATTATCTAGGGGTGAAAACAGAGATGTAGAGCTTTCCAGTGGATGATCCACTGGGTTCCTGGGTCATGAGAATAGACCACTGGGCAGAACTTGCCCAGTACGCAACTGAGCTGCTGGGCTGCCCTGACATTTATCAAAATTAATCAGTCCTGGATTATCACCAGCTGTGAAGTCCCTGATGCCGATGTCACTCATTAGGTGCTTTTGGAATGTGGAATCTCTGCAAGACTTCTAGGCTGCCTAGCGTTGTAGGTGTTGATTTTATCTGGAGGAATTTTTTGGGTGTAGGTTTCATGTGCACAATTTACACCCAAAGACCAATTTTCCTGCACCTGTTTGACAGGTGCATATCATTTAAATTTTTGACAGCAAGGCCAATTCTTGCTTTTATCAAGAGTTCCTCTATAGGTTACTGTGTGAAGACACCTCCGACGCCCAAAGACCAATTTTCTGCACCTGTTACTTCTTTCCAAAGTCTGCAGAAGAGACACCAGAATGTATCCAAAACATTTCTAATCTTGTTCCCAGTGCACTACAATGTGGCTTCATCATACAGACTGTCTCCCCAAGCCATTGTTTATAAAATAAAGAAAGTTTGCAGGGACAATGTCATTTTTTGGCTTTATAAATGCAATTGTTGCTGCAGCAGCTTCTATACACAGTACAGATGTACCACTTTACAGGTAGACTAAGGGGGCCCCACCAGGCACAAAGCATTTTTCATTTTTATTGTTCTTTCTCATTTTTATGCTTTCACATTAAGCATCAGTAAATCACTGCTCATTTAACTACCTCAATACTTGGCACTTAAACCCCCTTCCTTCCCAGACCAATTTTCAGCTTTTAGCCCTGTTGCATTTTGAATGACAATTGCGCGGTCATGCAACACTGTACCTAAACCAAATTTGTGTCATTTTTTCCCCACAAATAAAGCTTTCTTTTGGTGGTATTTGATCACCGCCAGGTTTTTTTCTTTTTTGGTGCACAAATAAAAAAAGACCGAAAAGTTTGAAAAAAAAAAAGTTTTTTTGTTTAGGTTATAAAATTTTGTAAATAGATAAGTTTTTTCCTGCACTGATGAGCACTGATGACGCCGCACTGACAGGCACTGATGAGAAGACACTGATGGGGTGGCACTTATGGGGTGGCACTGATGGGGTGGCACTAATATGCAGCACTGATGGGCACTGATAGGTAGCACTGATATGCAGCACTGATGGGCACTGATATGTGGCACTGATAGATAACACTGATATGCAGCATTGGTGGGCACTGATAGGCAGCGCTGATGGGTACTAATAGGCAGCACTGATAGGGACTGATCGGCGGCACTGATGGGCACTGATGGGCACTGATAGGCGGCACTGATGGGGGGCACTGATGGGCACTGATAGGCAGCACTGGTGGGCAATAATGGGCACTGGTGGGTGGCACTGATAGATGGCATTGGTGGGCAGCACTGATAGGGGGGCACCACTGGCAGGCTCTCTGAGCCCTGTTTGCCATCCCTGGTGACCATGGTGGGCATCCCTGGTGGTCATGGGTGGGCATCCCTGGTGGCTCTAGTGGCACCCCCTCCCCCCAGGGCTGCACTGGTAATCAATCATCTGATTACCAGCACAGACCCCCCCCTGTGATCAGTGAGTAATTAAAAAAAAAAAACTGATCCCCCTGGCTGCAGCAACGATCCTCTGCTCTTCTCGTCACTGACAGGATCTGTCAGGAGGAGAAGAGATCGAAGCCGTTACAACGGCTGTATTGACATTACATGACGGCTGTGATTGGACACAGCCGTCATGTGATCAGGAGGGCCAATCACAGGGCCCTCCTGCCGCATCTTGTTGCTCTGTGTCCTAGGGACACAGGCACATCGAGATCACGCCGCAGCACGTGCCCGCAGCGCGTGCCCGCGGCGGCGCGATCTCTCTCCTTCTGAAGGACGTTCCGGAACGTCCGATCAGAAGGACGAGACTCCCACCCGGCCGTATATGTACAATGGCCCGGATGGGAGGTGGTTAAAAATGCTGTTTTTTACAAACTTTTTGCTATTAATACATGTCCCCCAGGGCAGTACCCGGACCCCCATAACTATTGTATGCCCAATAGTAACTATTGTATGATTTTTACAGTTCTGGTCCTATAGACTTTAATGGGGTTCGGTATTCGGTTTTGAACTTTTGCAATGTTTGAAAGTTCTGGTGTGAACTGAACAGGGGGTTGTTCAGCCCACCCCTACCAGACACAACGATGGTGGGATAATGCTGCAAGACTTATCATTGATTCATCATGAGTCTTGAGCTCTAAAGACATTTATGAATGAATAAGGCAAAATATATGGAAGAAATGAGTATTACTTCTTTTTGTATAATTTCTAACTGGTCATTGTGCATAATAATAATAAGGGCTAATAAGGAAACATGGATGAATGGCTTCACACCGTGGAAGAATGACAAGGATGGTGTTATGATTAAGCACTGTTATCTGCATGAAATGCGTTAACATTTTTATCTCCTGGTGCTCACTGTCCTGTATATGCTTTTATTTGTAGATCACTACAATAAATATTTGCCATGCTTCCTGAGTGAGCAACCATTCATCCATTTTTCAACCATTTGTCTCCCTGAGGTGAGCCGGGTGGGCACCTCTGCTTTGGAAGCAACACTAGACTTGCAGCACTCACACCTTGAGCAGTGTTTCCTCATCATTGGACTAAAGCATAGCTAACAACTGACTTTTTAAGAAACTGCTTTTGTTTCTTGAAAGTGTCAGGTTTTACAGAAGGTTATGGTGTATGTGGATGACCTACTTTTCCGGGTCTCTACTCCAGTGGTGACACTCACAATCCGAATGTCCCTGGTTCTAGCAGTATTGGACTTTCTCTAATTACTAGACAAATTATTCCAAATCTGAAGCCCCCTGGGCTACTCTCAGTCTTAAATATTTAGGGGCTCAAAACCCTCCTGAACAAGATCAGTTAGTTTTTGCAAACTTTTGGCCCCTCATGAGCAAGATTCACATCTACTTCAGAGGTGGAGGACCCTGAACTTGACCTGGTTTAGGCGATGTAATAAAATGACCACTTTACCCCAGATCTTGAACCTCCAACTCTCCCGATCTGGATTTCCCTAGTCTTTTCTACTCAGCTGAAAACTTTACCCTTTATTACCCTTTTTATCCCTACCTGAACTGAAAGGCGGAGTAGGATTGCCTGAGTGGAAGCAAACTCTAAATGGTTGGTCATGATCGAATATTAACTTTCACCAGTTCCTCTATCTTTACTCCCTTGGTTCACCATCTCTCATGTGTACTTTCTCTGCTCACAAATTCGATAGTTGGTGAAAGCCTTAGGATGATTTTCTCCTCCTTCAATTTACAGAACATTTTGCCTCCCATCTCCCATGACCCCAATTCTATGGAACCTGGAATTCACAATAGGTAATATCAGTACCCATCTGGACCGTCTCTTGGATGTGGGCAATTCTGTCTTTTATACCTGGCTCCATCCTCCTACTCTCCTCCTTTGGAGAATGTTAAGCAGATGCTGAACCTGCCCACGCCTAGCTGGTCTGCATATCAAATGCGTAATTTTTTTAAAGTCTACTATTACTAAATCTGGAACCATGCCAGCCCTCACCCCATTTGCAGAACTATACCTGGACACGTCTTATGTCCCTCACCTTTTATCTCAACTGAATAAACTTATAATGGTCCCCCCAGCAGGCTTTGTTCCACAATATATCTGTAACTGGGAGGAAGATCTGCACGTGACTTTTTCTACAACCCAGGTGGACCAAGCCATCTTGTTTGCTCATAAATCCCCTATTGCTTATATATTTCAAGAACAGGGCTATGAGATTTTATGTCACTGGTACAGGATCACTACAGTGTTGCACAAGATCTACCCGCATTTATCAAACCTTTGTTGGAGGTGTGGCCAGTTAAAGGGCTCATATCTGCACATCTTCTGGGCCTGTCTGAAATTGCGTCCTTGTTTTTGGCATCAGGTACAGCCATTAGTGTACAAGATTACTTCACTTGGGTAGTAATCCAGTAGGCTTTTTGCTTTATCTTAATCAGGTCCTGCTCTCACAGGTACAAATCCTCCCTTACAGTGCACTTGTTAAAGGAAGATCAGGCGTGTATTCCAGCTCTTTGGAAATAACCTGTTACTCCCTCATCTCTCTTTGGCTGTCCAAAATCAATGATATTAAGCACATGGAAAGCCTAATGGCCTCTTTTTTTAGAGAGAAGAAAAATTTAGTATAACATGGTATCAATGGTCAATTGTTTCCTATTCCAACCCCTACCAGGAATTATTGGGTTTCTTGGTGCAGGATGTCTCTTGGGAAATCCTGACTTCCCTCCAGCTCTTAATGAGTGGAGAGCAACCCAGGCAGCTACGGCATGGCCCCAATCTGTCAATTCCCATATCTTCTTTGGGCTTTGGTCCCCCCAGCACCCCCCTTCTCTTTTCCCTTCCAACCCCACCTTTGGGTTTTTCTTTCCTCTTTTCTCATTTTCCATTTTTTCCTTTCCAATTTGTGTCTGTATATTTTCTTTTCCTTGCACACTTTTTTAATATAACTTCCGAAAAAAAATTTAGTCAAGGGGAAATGGATTTGACTCTCCAGCAGGCAGCCAGTATGAAAATCATGTTTGTTCTCTCTGGAAACTTTATTCCTTCTTTACTCATCTCGATGTCTGCAATTATTAAGGTTTTAGACCTCTTATACACTATGCTTGAATGTATTCAATGAACCTTATATCAGCCCTCATAATTTTTGCATGTTCACATTTGGAGAGTCTAAATAAGCTGAGGGTGGGTGTGAGGCCGCATTGGTGGGGGGGGGGGGGCAGGCACTGCCAGCAGGCAGGGTTCAATGGGAGCTAATTCTCCTTCCAGCCCTCGCCCCCCCCTGTCATTCTCTTAGCAGGGCCTGGCATACAGTGGGAGTCAGCAAAGAATTAGATGAGGTTGAGGCTAGGTGGGGGTTGGGCCAGCGTTGCCAAAGTTTACTTTTCCTAATAACAAGCTGGTGATTGGTTGCTCAGACACCTAGCAACCAATCACAAACATGTTAATAGGAAAAGTTAACTTTGGCAGCTCCCGCTCCCCTGTCCAGGGCTGTGCTCCACTGTAGATCTCTCTGCATCCTAAATCAGTTAAAGTGTCATTCATTGGTTTTAATTTTTTAATGCTATATCTAATATAGCATTCAAAATTTTACTTAAAAATACAGTAATGATGTGTACAGTGCCTATAGTAGCCAATCATATTTTATCCTTATTTTATTTATCAGAGTCAGATCAATGAAATATGCTTTATGTCAATATTGTTAAAGTTGCTCATATTTATTTTTGTAACTTAATTCTGCATAAAACATTTAACAGTGTCATTTCATGAGATAATGTATGAGGGTGTGTTTAAGGGTGGAATTAGGGGTTTGGCATGGTAAGGGTTGGGTGGGGCAAAATTTAAATAATTTAGGTTACAAAGATTTGTCATAAACTGCCCTAACTTACAAATGTGCGTGCTGTACAATAATACTACAATGCAGTTTTTATTTAATAATGTGTTTTAATCGACACTACAATGCTGCATATTTTGTTTTATATCAAAAAATATATATAACAGCTTAAAAAAAGCAAAATTTAAACACAAGGCCCGAAAAGCAGATTTATGTAGTAAAGGGATAAACTAAGATCTATAAATCTACAAAAATGCTGGAATGTGTATGAGAACATTGAACTAACTCTTTATGAACAGTTAACCTTTGTAGGCGTTTGGACTCAGCAACAGTAACAGCCTTATGAGCAGCATTGAAATAGCATTTCCTGCTTAAACAATTAATACAAATTACTTTGATAATGTTGCAGTCTCCTTTTGATTCTATTTATTGACTTTACTCTAAAAGAATATAAAACAGAGAGTTGGATAAAATGTGTCAAAGCGAGTTTCTTTTACAGTGTGTAAGCAATTGAAACCACTTCTTTATATGTGCTTGTGTGTGTTGGAAGTGAGAAAGAGAAAGAGAGAGAAAGAGCGAGAAAGGGAGGAAGGACGGATAAACAGCTTGGAGACAAGCAATTAAGTTGTCCATCAAGTTAGATTACCCATTTGATATAAAATAGCTGAAACTGGGTTGGAAGCTATAGACCACCAGTTCCTTTGTGAATCACCTCCAGGGATTGGGGGAGGAAAAACATATAAAGAGAATGAGGATATAAGAGAGAAATAGAAGTGGGGAAGGGAGAGAGAGAAGGAGCAACATAGAGTAGGTAGAGGAAGGTGGTAGGATGTGTACATGTAAGTGAGAGCTGGCACTGTTTTTTTTTTTTTCTAAACATATGAACGTTTAAACCAAAATAATAAACTGTTCTAAGATTTATCTAACATTTGGAATATTCTACCACCATATAACCAATGCCTAAACCACTGTAATTCAGCTTTATTTTTATCTTTTCTTTGTACTGAGGCTAAAAGTTCTTTTTTTTTTGGATTATCCATTGAATGGGTTGTATTGGATACTTGTTTCTCGAAGAAGTTCCATCAAAACATTCTCTTAGTAAGACCTAGGGTGAAACTTAGAAAATGCAAAAAAAAAATCAAACAGTTGTAATTTGGTCAACCACTCTAGTGCTGTCCAGGTCCACCATTTCAACGCATTCTATCTCTTCACGGTTTTCCTGGGATTTCTTTTCTTTCCTCTTCTTCTTTGAGGGTGGAACGAAAGTCAGCATAACTGGCAAAATTGCAAAGCAGTGAAAGAATGTGACAAATGCTATCAAAAACAAGCACCTGAACAGTGTACGGGTCAGATTTGAAGGCACAGCTGCGAGAGGGATCAGACCAACAGTGTAACAGAGGTAGCTCTGTAAAATGGCTACCCCATGCAATTCTAATGAATTTTTCACCCACTTAGTCCTAGTAAATTCTTTACCCAAGATAAATGTTGATATTAGTGGTGCACAGTTGTCTATGGTGTAGTTAATCCCATAGATTAGGCAAAGTACAGATATGCAGTCCAACTCAACTTTCCATAATGTCATGAAACCGATTACTCCAAACTCTACAGAGGCCACGGTTAGTGTTATCCAAATATTGATGATAGAGCTGGCAACAAGAAATGATGAAAAAAACAGCAGGAACAAAGCACTTATGCATGAGTTTTGTAATGGAGCTCCAATTGAAGAAGCATATCGGTCCATGTAGACAAAAGATGGATTGAAGACAATGAATTTTACTTTGGACGTAAGAGACAGTTTCCTTAAAGTTTCAAGAAGATCATAGAGTTCTTCCCTGTTTGTTTCCATGGTCTTTGCAATCAGAAACATCCTAGAGGCCACAACATCTACTTCATTGTTGTATTTCTTGGGTATGATGATGTCTTCAGAAAAATATGCGTACCTTGGGTTTTTCAGAAAAGAGTATCTCAGTATGTCAGTGAAATTCTTTTTGGGTAATCCAGTAGATATATTAAGTTTTCTGAGATAGTTTAAGTAACTCTCAAACCAGGATATTCTTACAAATCCTTTTGTGTATTCTAGAACATCCTCCTGGACACTTGTATTCCAGTATTCTATAGATTCGTAGATGTAGAAGCCAATGACTGGGCTGTAGTTACTGAAATACTTTTGCTGGATTGCAGTGTACGTTATGGTTCGTGTCTCAGTTGCAACTATGTTACTCAGGTCAGACCCTTCATTGACCTGCAAGTAGCCCATTAAGGCAAAGGAAATATAAACAAGGTAAAAGAGAACTACAAAAGGTTTTACATATGTATTTGTTATCCAGTCACAGTAATATCGTCTAAGGAAGCAAACCAAAAGGTGACTTTCATAGGAGTTTGTTTCTTCAGAGTCTGTTGTGTCTTCACTAAATCTTGCAGTCATAAGAAACCTGTACCACAACGATTTGACCTGTAGAATTTCAGGCTTTGGCACCTTCCTGCAAAAAATACTATGCTGGTAATTGTTTTCAATGTATCCAGTAAACACAAGGCTAGAGCCATAGAATGAAATTATGTAGAGGTAGTTAAAGAAGATTGCTATACATGAATTGCGGCAAAATATCCTTGCAGCTTCGATGTTTGTGAAGGGACTGGCACCAATCCCAAAGGTAACAAGATACATGGCAGTGGTGAGAGAGAAGGAAATCATGGTGTCTGCATACACAACTGCTGTCCTTTCCTTTACATGTTGGTCTTCTCTAGTCTTCCTCCAAGATGACAGCATTTCAAATGTTCCATATAATCCATGACCTGGAAAGAAGAAAGAACAACACAAAGTTATAAGCTATCCTTCCAATATAACACTTCCTAGCAATATTTATTGCTTTAGATTCCAGCCTAACCTCTAGACTACAGATTTAGCATATTCTTCAATTTCCTGTGATTTACTCTGTTACTCATTTAATTTACAGGTTCTAAGACTTCTTTAGAACCAGCATATTGAATTTTTCATTTGCTATTTTGATTGCAGCTATGTATTTTTTTTTTTTTTGTCCACTGAAAGGAATCATGTTCAAAATTCACCTTTTCAACGTCACACTGTTAGAAGGATGATAACACATTTGATAATGTCTGACTGAGCAGACCAAAATCCAAACTGCAATATCTGCTAAGTTTCAAAGTTCTGCTATAGCTAGTTGAAAGGCCTGTGGCCAGTGTAAAGCAAGAAAGAGACAAATACATTTCTGTGACCAGACATTAAAGTGTACTTGCATTGTTTTTTTAAATGTTAATGTTTTTTCTTTTACATAAAAAAAAAATGAGTGAAGACCAAATCACTATCAAATTGGTTTAGGACCATTCTCAGCTCTGTGATCCCCCCCCCCTTTCCTATCCCACAGCTCCTTCTTTACTCCTTATCTGACTAACTTATATTCACACTTTATTTACTCCATGTGTGCATTTTTATCAGATTGTCATCTTTGCAGATTTCTTCTTAACATTTTGCTAAGCTTTTATGTATCAGTACTGCTTGGATCAAGAAGATGAAGGTACACCCAAAAACTCTGTCCTAAAAATGTAACTGCTAATGCAAACAAAAAAGTAGCATGGGCAGTACTCAGCTGTGGTATATCAAGTGGAATAATTTAGATACAATCACCTTAAGCATTCTATAAATACATTATAGAGCAAAAATATGTTTCTTTAATTACACATTGAAAATAAACAGGATGGTTTAAAAAAGTAAATTAACATTGTAAGTCAGTTTTATATATGGGCTGGTTATGCTTCATGTGGTATAGCCACCATGACCATTCATTCCAAAAGATGGCTTTAGTAAGATTCATAGGACAGTTCAGAATTTTTATCAGTTTTATAAGAACACACCATGTTTTTTACTACACATTGAAACAGTGCAAAATGCTTATCCTTCATATATTTTCTTTTAAATACATAATTTACATTCAATCCCCTACCTTTAAGTTAGATTTTCTGTGCTAAATATCTGCAGCATCGAAACCCAGTAATGGAGAAACATGATTGGATTATGTACTGCTGCACACTGATCACTATGCCATACCTCAATGAATAGAAATTTATGAAGGTGACGTTTTACTAATTCATTTAAAATTGCATAATAAATTAAACTGTTAAATAAATACTGCTTGTCTGTGTATTATTTAATAATTAAGACTGTAATCAAAATGAAAGTAGAAATAAGCAAATAACAAAACGTGTTTTACTGATGATTCACCTAATTAGTTCCCTTTTTAATTTTAAACCCCTTAACAGTGCCTCCTGGAAGCTTTTTAAACAGGTTTTAATGCCTGGGAGGCAGCACAGCTTCTGTATCATGTGGCTGCTGTGATTAGCTCTCACAGCTGTCACATGATAAGGAACCTATTCCACAGTCAAGACTGAGAGCTGTCAGTGACAGCTTGATCAGTATGCTGGGAGTGCATAATGAGCCCGCTCTCAGCACAAAGCCTCTGACTGTGTAGATGCATATGCTTGGTGGCTGAACATTGAAGGCCACCCTCTTTTTTTCTGCTTACAGTACATGGAAAACAACTGCTTGGATGTCCATAAGACGAAACTCGTAGAGTGAGTGCACTTGGTGTTGGGGCACGTGGTGAAGAATTGAAGTGTGGACCACACGGGTGCATATGAACTGTCAATATAGTGCATGATCTGGATTTTTTTTCATAATAGTTTTATAGGCTGTCAATGAGGAGTATACACTGTTTTATATTAAGTTAAGATTGATTGAAAGTGTTTAGCACATTTAGAAGTGCTGCTTTTTTAAAAGTAGTTGTTGATGTGATACATTAAATGATAATTTGTTTACTACTTGGGTGTGCGCGCAATGCTGTCATTAGACACTGCAGATCACATGCAAAATGCACAAATATATTCAGGGTGGCTCTGTGTCCTGTAATCGCTGTGATAGCCAATCACAATTATCAAAAATGTGAACACTGCAAGTGTTTTACATTTGGATGGCCTCTCCTTCCTCTATTCATAAAGGAAGATTTATGCATAAAGGAATCCAATTTAATGAACGAAGGGAAGCAGCAGATTCAGATTCAAGGTGATGTGCGCTTTGATTTATTTGATTGGGATTGAGTTTTAACCCTTTAACACCTCCACCTGTACATTAATGAGTTTTCAGAGCCCAAAACACAATAAACCTGATTTGACCAGTTATGACCTGTTGCCCGAGATGCCCCATACACACAAAGAACTGTGGGGATTCTGAAACAGGCCCAGCAGACATCATCCCAATACCTCTCCAGGACAGCTGGACAGCTTGCTGTATGGACTTGCTGTATGGACTTGCTGTATGGAAGAAAGCCTGGTAGTAGGAAAGTAAGCGAAGCGAAAGGACCATGGTTCAGTCATACCTTACAGCTGCTACTGACACATGGAATTGCATTTGATTCTTGACAAATTTAAAGCAGACTCTTCTCTTCTCTCAGTGAGAAAAATAGTAAGTGCCTGCTGTATGATGCCATTTTGTGTTACATCAAATGTAACTGCACATCAGAGCAGTAGAAACTGCTATATTTAATTAGCCCAACTTAATCAACAGCTAGTATTAAAGATTGCTGTTTTGTGCAACTGCACTCACTCCTCTGCATCATGAAAAAGGACAATAGACATAAGGGCTTCATATTTTTGCCTTTAAGATAGCTGTCTGTTGCCGAAACTAGTATAATTGTACACATTAATAGCGCCTGCCATATTTGGGACTTATAGTATAAGCAGACTAATTGGTTGGTGTGATGTGCAGTTACATTGATGCATCACGAATACAAAATGACAATACAGGGGTTGAGAAAAAAGTAAAAATTGCCTATAGGTGTACACTCAAAACCTATAAAGTTATTTTTAGGTTCTAAAAGAAGCAACTATCTTTTTTTTCTGATACCAGTGTAACCATATTAAAAGAAGAGTTAAACCTGTAAACTAAGTTTTTTTAATTTTTTTTTTATTTAAAGACAGGAAGGGTTGTAATTGAGCCAAAATTAGCTCCATAGTCTTTTTTTTAATAAATGACCCATAGGCAAATATTAAAGTGCAATTAAAAATCTGAAATTGTAAAACAGCTGTCTTTATCATGTAAGAGGATGTGGTAGGCCAATCCTCTAACTCAACATTTCTCAACCTTTTTTCAGTTGCGGCACCCTTTAAAGTTCTGCAAAATCTCAAGACACCCCATCCTAAAATGTAAAAAAAAAACAAAAAAAAAAACTAATAGTTTTACATAACGCAGCAACATCCATACACATGGGCCATCCAATATTAGAAGTTTTTTTTCTTCCACAATTGCAAACTGGTACTGACTAGTGATGTCGCGAACCTAAAATTCGCCGTTCGCGAACGGCGAACGCGAACATCGGCAAATGTTCGCGAACCGGCGAACCGGGCGAACCGCCATAGACTTCAATAGGCAGGCGAATTTTAAAACACACAGGGACTCTTTCTGGCCACAATAGTGATGGAAAAGTTGTTTCAAGGGGACTAACACCTGGACTGTGGCATGCCGGAGAGGGATCACGCAAAAAAAGTTCTTAAAAATTATAATTTTTTGATAGAGAGCCAATTATTGGAAAAATTAAAAAAAATAAAAATAAAAAATTTCTTTGGATTTAGCATCTGGGGGGTCTAAAAGGTGTACCTGTGAAGTTTCAGCTCTGTAGCATGTCCAGAACCCCTAAAAAACAGCATTTTTCTTATATTTTCAGGGATATGGCTTCTCTGCGGCTGGCTTTTTCTCTTGCAGGCATTTAGCGGGCATTTTTTTAGGCAGGCATGTAATTTTTTGTATTTAGTGTCTGGGGGGTCTAAAAAGTGTACCTGTCAAGTTTCAGCTCTGTAGCATGTCCAGAACCCCTAAAAAACAGCATTTTTCTTATATTTTCAGGAATACGGCTTCTCTGCGGCTGGCTTTTTCTCTTGCAGGCATTTAGCGGGCATTTTTTTAGGCAGGCATGTAATTTTTTGTATTTAGTGTCTGGGGGGTCTAAAAAGTGTACCTGTCAAGTTTCAGCTCTGTAGCATGTCCAGAACCCCTAAAAAACAGCATTTTTCTTATATTTTCAGGAATACGGCTTCTCTGCGGCTGGCTTTTTCTCTTGCAGGCATTTAGCGGGCATTTTTTTAGGCAGGCATGTAATTTTTTGTATTTAGTGTCTGGGGGGTCTAAAAAGTGTACCTGTCAAGTTTCAGCTCTGTAGCATGTCCAGAACCCCTAAAAAACAGCATTTTTCTTATATTTTCAGGAATACGGCTTCTCTGCGGCTGGCTTTTTCTCTTGCAGGCATTTAGCGGGCATTTTTTTAGGCAGGCATGTAATTTTTTGTATTTAGTGTCTGGGGGGTCTAAAAAGTGTACCTGTCAAGTTTCAGCTCTGTAGCATGTCCAGAACCCCTAAAAAACAGCATTTTTCTTATATTTTCAGGAATACGGATTCTCTGCGGCTGGCTTTTTCTCTTGCAGGCATTTAGCGGGCATTTTTTTAGGCAGGCATGTAATTTTTTGTATTTAGTGTCTGGGGGGTCTAAAAAGTGTACCTGTCAAGTTTCAGCTCTGTAGCATGTCCAGAACCCCTAAAAAACAGCATTTTTCTTATATTTTCAGGGATATGGCTTCTCTGCGGCTGGCTTTTTCTCTTGCAGGCATTTAGCGGGCATTTTTTTAGGCAGGCATGTAATGTTTTGTATTTAGTGTCTGGGGGGTCTAAAAAGTGTACCTGTCAAGTTTCAGCTCTGTAGCATGTCCAGAACCCCTAAAAAACAGCATTTTTCTTATATTTTCAGGAATACGGCTTCTCTGCGGCTGGCTTTTTCTCTTGCAGGCATTTAGCGGGCATTTTTTTAGGCAGGCATGTAATTTTTTGTATTTAGTGTCTGGGGGGTCTAAAAAGTGTACCTGTCAAGTTTCAGCTCTGTAGCATGTCCAGAACCCCTAAAAAACAGCATTTTTCTTATATTTTCAGGAATACGGCTTCTCTGCGGCTGGCTTTTTCTCTTGCAGGCATTTAGCGGGCATTTTTTTAGGCAGGCATGTAATTTTTTGTATTTAGTGTCTGGGGGGTCTAAAAAGTGTACCTGTCAAGTTTCAGCTCTGTAGCATGTCCAGAACCCCTAAAAAACAGCATTTTTCTTATATTTTCAGGAATACGGCTTCTCTGCGGCTGGCTTTTTCTCTTGCAGGCATTTAGCGGGCATTTTTTTAGGCAGGCATGTAATTTTTTGTATTTAGTGTCTGGGGGGTCTAAAAAGTGTACCTGTCAAGTTTCAGCTCTGTAGCATGTCCAGAACCCCTAAAAAACAGCATTTTTCTTATATTTTCAGGAATACGGCTTCTCTGCGGCTGGCTTTTTCTCTTGCAGGCATTTAGCGGGCATTTTTTTAGGCAGGCATGTAATTTTTTGTATTTAGTGTCTGGGGGGTCTAAAAAGTGTACCTGTCAAGTTTCAGCTCTGTAGCATGTCCAGAACCCCTAAAAAACAGCATTTTTCTTATATTTTCAGGAATACGGCTTCTCTGCGGCTGGCTTTTTCTCTTGCAGGCATTTAGCGGGCATTTTTTTAGGCAGGCATGTCATTTTTTGTATTTAGTGTCTGGGGGGTCTAAAAAGTGTACCTGTCAAGTTTCAGCTCTGTAGCATGTCCAGAACCCCTAAAAAACAGCATTTTTCTTATATTTTCAGGAATACGGCTTCTCTGCGGCTGGCTTTTTTTCTTGCAGGCATTTAGCGGGCATTTTTTTAGGCAGGCATGTAATTTTTTGTATTTAGTGTCTGGGGGGTCTAAAAAGTGTACCTGTCAAGTTTCAGCTCTGTAGCATGTCCAGAACCCCTAAAAAACAGCATTTTTCTTATATTTTCAGGAATACGGCTTCTCTGCGGCTGGCTTTTTCTCTTGCAGGCATATATATCAGTGGTGGGTGGGCAGTGGCACAGTACACTCTCTGTGGACCTGACAGCAGTCACTGGCACCCAGGCAACTGCAATTTAAAAAATATATATATATTTTTTTACTTTGCAAGCTGCTGTGCCACTTTATATATCAGTGGTGGGTGGGCAGTGGCACAGTACACTCTCTGTGGACCTGACAGCAGTCACTGGCACCCAGGCAACTGCAATTTAAAAAAAAATATATTTTTTTTTACTTTGCAAGCTGCTGTGCCACCTTATATATCAGTGGTGGGTGGGCAGTGGCACAGTACACTCTCTGTGGACCTGACAGCAGTCACTGGCACCCAGGCAACTGCAATTTTAAAAAAAATATATTTTATTTTACTTTGCAAGCTGCTGTGCCACCTTATATATCAGTGGTGGGTGGGCAGTGGCACAGTACACTCTCTGTGGACCTGACAGCAGTCACTGGCACCCAGGCAACTGCAATTTAAAAAAAATATATTTTATTTTACTTTGCAAGCTGCTGTGCCACCTTATATATCAGTGGTGGGTGGGCAGTGGCACAGTACACTCTCTGTGGACCTGACAGCAGTCACTGGCACCCAGGCAACTGCAATTAAAAAAAATATATATTTTTTTTTACTTTGCAAGCTGCTGTGCCACCTTATATATCAGTGGTGGGTGGGCACACAGTGGCACTGCAGTGGGCACAGTACACTCTGTGGACCTGACAGTAACTGGCAGCCCAGGCAACTGCAATAATAAAAAATATTTTTTTTTTTCAATTTATTGCAACAAGATGCTGTGCCACCGTATATATATCAGTGGTGGGCAGTGCACTGCAGTGGGTACAGTGCACTCTGTGGACCTGACACAGCACTCACTGCAATTATGACAGAGGAAAAAAAAAATATTTTTTAAAATGCAAGGTACTGTGCCTGTGCCACCCGAAATAAGTGTGGTGTGCACACAGTACAGTCTGTGGTAGGTCTGTGGCCTCTCACACACAGCGGGCAGGCAACTGCAGTGTACAATAGATATATATAGATATATATATATATATAAAGAAAAAACTCTATTACCTTACCAGCCCTTAAAAGGGCTTTTGGGGACACTATATATATATATATATGTATATATATAAATAAAAAAAATCCTCAATTACCAGCCCTTAAAAGGGCTTTTGGGGACACTAGATAGATATAGATATATATATATATATAAGAAGAAACAACTCAATTACCAGCCCTTAAAAGGGCTTTTGGGGACGCTAGGTATATATATATATATATATATATATATATATATATATATATATATATATATATATATATATATATATATATAAAAAAAAAAAACACAAATACCAGCCCTTAGAAGGGCTTTTTGGGGTGCTGATATTACAGCAGTAGTGGACCAAGAACACTGCAAGACCAGGAACACTGACTAACTGTCCCTAGCTTAACAGCAGCAGCAGCTCTCTCCCTACTCTCACTACACACACTGCTTCAGAATGATCTAAGATGGATGCTGCCTTTGCTTATTTATAGGAGGTGGGAGGGTGTGGGAGGGAGGTACGCTGATTGGCTGGAAATGTGTCTGCTGACTGTAAAGTTCAGGGTCAAAGTTTGCCTCAATGATGTCTTATGGGGGGCGGACCGAACATCGCATATGTTCGCCGGCAGCGGCGAACGCGAACATGCTAAGTTCGCCGGGAACTGTTCGCCGGCGAACAGTTCTATACATCTCTAGTACTGACTAGTATTCTAGCATTTCTCTTCTCCTTCAGTGTCTCTTCTTCTAAGTGCCATTGTGACTCACAGTGTTGATGGAGAGGGGAAGAGTAAATAAGGATGCTATGCAAGGCCCCCTTCGTCCTCCTTATCAACCAGTGATGTAATTGGTTGTCAGGATGCCAGTGGCTTGACCTGCATGGTGCCCAGGGTTGTAATACTGCAAAGTTAAAACCTGTGGCAATATGTTGCAATGTATAGGCATTTTGCCAAGGCACCCCTGAAGAACCCAGGAGGCATCCTGGTTGAAAAAGGCTGCTCTAACTTCCTGGCTTTCTCTCAGAAAATTGTTTTCTGGACACAATTTTTAAATTTATTTTAGCAAGTGCCTCAGTTTTAATGAAAGGCTTCCTTTTTAGGCTGCACCAGCTTCTCTCTCTCCTAATTCATCAGGAAATACTATCTGTTAATTGTTCTTGGACCAACATTTCATGGCAGCTGGCTATCTGTGTGTTACATAGTTACATAATTACATAGTTAGTGAGGTTGAAAAAAGACACCAGTCCATCCAGTTCAACCTATGATGTGTGTGTGTTTGCTGCTAACCGTACATTGTATACCCCTGTATGTTGTGGTCTTTAAGGTGCCCATCTAATCGTTTTTTGAAACTATCAATGCTCCCTGCTGAAACCACTGCTTGTGGAAGAGAATTCCACATCCTTACTGCTCTTACAGTGAAGAACCCCCTGTGTATTTTAAGGTTAAACCGCCTTTCCTCTAGTCTTAGTGAGTGGCCATGTGTCTTATTGTATTTCCTTTCTCTGAATAGGTTTTTCCATATGCTAGGGTTGCTAGTACAATATTTGTACATTGATATCATACCCCCCCCCCCTCAATTGTCTCTTCTCCAGAGAGAATAGGTTCAGTGCTTGTAGTCTTTCCTCATAGCTGATGTCCTCCATTCCCCTAATTATTTTTGTTGCCCTTCTCTGGACTTTCTCCAGTTCCAGCACATCCTTCCTGAGGACCAGTGCCCAGAACTGGACAGCATACTCCAGATGTGGCCGGACCAGACTCTTGTAGAGAGGGAGAATAATCTCTTTATTTCTGGAGTGAATCCCCTTTTTTATACATCCCAGTATTCTGTTGGCTTTGCTTGCAGCGGCTTGGCATTGCATGCCACTGCCAAGCCTGTTGTCTACCAGTACCCCCAGGTCCTTTTCCATGCTAGACTCACCCAGAGGTTCCCCCCCAAGTGAGTAGCTTGCTTTCTGGTTTCTGGCACCCAGGTGCATTACTTTACATTTTTCAACATTAAACCTCATCTGCCATGTAGTTGCCCACCCCATTATTTTGTTCAGGTCCGCTTGTAAGGTTTCCACATCCTGCCCAGAAGATATTGGCATGCTTAGTTTAGTATCATCCGCAAATACTGAGATTTTACTCGATATCCCCTCCTCTAGATCATTTATGAATAAATTAAACAGGATTGGCCCCAGGACAGAACCCTGGGGGGACCCCGCTTTCCACACCTGCCCAATCTGAGTACTCCCCATTAATCACCACCATTTGCAACCTCCCCTGGAGCCAGTTCTTTATCCAGGTACTCACCTTATGGTCCATACCTACCTTCCTTTTACAGTAAGCGTTTGTGGGGAACGGTGTCAAAGGCCTTTGCGAAGTCCAGGTACACCCCATCCACAGGCTTACCTTTATCTAGGTGGCAGCTCACTTCATCATAGAAGGTTAATAGATTGGTTTGGCAAGAACGATTTTTCCTGAATCCATGCTGATTACTACTAATAATACCATTTTCATTACTAAAGTCTTGTATGTGGTCCCTTAACATCCTTTCCAAAATCTTGCAGACTACTGATGTTAGGCTGACCGGCCTATAGTTACCCGGGATATACCTCGGCCCCTTTTTAAATATTGGTACCACGTTGGCTTTTTTGTGCTAGGTCCCCCCGGTACTAATCCAGCTGTAGTTCTGCAGGTCATGTTAATATGATATAGCGCACCCTGCAGACTCCTTCTGGTAAATAAAGATCGTGAAGCTGGGTAATGATATCAATGATTTCAAATAAGATTTTTAGGCCAGTAAAAAAGTGTGATTCTTTAAAAAGGTGGAGAGGTTTACCCACTTCAGCTCTAGAAGGTTTTACCCTCTTCCTGACCAGGCCATTTTTTGTGATACAGAACTGTGTTACTTTAACTGACCATTGCGCAGTCATGCGATGCTGTACCCAAAATAAAATTGATGTATTTTTTTCCAATAATAGAGCTTTCTTTTGGTGGTATTTGATCACCAATTTTTATTTTTTGCGCTATAAACAAAAAAAACCAACAATATTTTTTACTTTCTGCTATAAAACGTACCCAATAAAAAAAAATTATCATCAATTTAGGCCAATATGTGTTCTGCTAATGTTTTTTGGTAAAAAAAAATCCCAATAAGTGTATATTGATTGGTTTGTGAAAAAGTTATAGTGCCTACAAACTATGGGATACATTTATGAACTTTTTATTTTTTTATTATTTTTACTAGTAATGGTGGCAATCAGTGATTTTTAGCAGGACTGCAACATTTCAACAGACAAATCTGACACTTTTTGGGGACCAGTGACACCAATACAGTGATTAGTGCTAAGACAAATGCACTCTTACTGTATAAATAACACTGGCAGGGAAAGGGTTAACACCAGGGTCGATCAAGGGGTTAAGTGTGCTCCTAGGGAGTGCTTTCTAACTGTGGGGGCAGTGGATGCACTAGAGTAAAAGAGAGATCTGTGTTTCAGCTTAGCTGAAACATAAGATCTCTCTTTTACTCCGTGACAAAACAGCGGTCTGCCTTGTTTACATAGGCAGACCGCCGTTCTGTCATTCCGCCAAATGGGCGACAGGTGCTGGCAGCCATCGCGGCCACCGAACCCGCTGATTGGCTCCTGCTGTGTATCCCCTACTTCTTATAACCAAAATCCCATATGTCCTGCCGCAGTATATATGGGGTGGGTGATCCAGAACTGGTTAAAGTGGTTGTGAAGCTTAAACATTTTTTACCCTAATGCATTTCCCCTCACCCCCCTTTTACTTACCTGAGCCCCCATTTGATACAGTGCCGTGCACGTCTGCAGATCTTCTCTCCTTTAAATTCTTGGTCTCGCTGGCTTTCCGGGGGCATTGGGAGCTATTGGCTTTCAGTGCTGTCAATTAAAGCAAGTGATGAGGGAGCAAGGGGTGGGGCCGAGTCCCGCTGTATGTGTCAATGGATGCAACAGCAGGACTCGGGTTCATGCACGCACGAGTACCTCCATGGGATGTCGCTTCCCATGGGGCACTGGACAGAGGGGAGGGGCCAGGAGCACTGGTGGGGCACTGAAAGGAGGAGATTCACCGGCGCTCTGTGCATTTCCATTGCACAGAGCAGGTAAGTATAGACATGTTTGTTATTTGAAAAATAAATGTACCTTTACAATCACTTTAAGAAAAAAATGCATCTCACATTGCGTACATGTTCCCTGTAAAATCATTTTCAGAAATACAATTGGAATTTAAAGTAAATATCAAATTGAAATCCTTGATGAGAGGGACAAAGTCCTTTAACCACTTCTGGATAGGAAGATTTACCCCCTTAATGACCAGGCCATAGTTTGCGATTCGGCACTGCAATATTTTAACAGGCAATTGCGCGGTCGTGCAACGCTATACCCAAATAAAATTGATGTCCTTTTTTTCCCACAAATAGAGCTTTCTTTTGGTGGCATTTGATCACCTGTGCGATATTTACATTTTTGCGCTATAAACAAAAAATAGCGACAATTCTGAAAACAAAAAACAATATTTTTCACTTTCTGCTATACAACATTCTCAAAAATATATTTAAAAATTAAATTTTTTTAACATTTTAGGCTGATTTGTTTTCTGCTACATATTTTTGGTAAAATACCCTGTTAGGAGGATTCACCCTCCCTTTCCCTGTCCTAGTTACCATTATCTGTGAAAATGAAAGTAAAAGAAAATCCCATATTTTGGGTTGTCCCCCGAAAAGTATTAGAGGGTAATTATTCCAATGGGGACCTTGGGGTCACCCAGAGAATCTCCTAATTTGCAGATATTTCTTCTCACTGGCTATGGAGACAGGAAGTGAAGGTAAATCACCCCAACAAGACAAAGATGGCAAAAATATACTTTACTGGGGTTATATCCAAAATCCCCAAAACTTTATCCAAACTGAAAAAAAGAGGTTTTGCCTATAGTTCTACATTAAAATAGGTACAAAATTTTTTTTTTTTTTTTTTATAATTACGTGAGACACGTTGAAGATCATGAGTTTGTATATTTGACTCGGGTATTTGTTTTTAAATATGTGACTTGCATGTGAGTCCTTGATTTTGTGTTCCTATTTTTCTTTGATAAATATTTGCTGATTTTTTTTACTGCATTTCTTCTTTGATCTTTGAAATATACCAGCCCAGTACATACCAGGCATACAGCGTTCTGTACATAAAGAAGGCCTGCCATGTTCCTGCTATGTTAATATTAAGCTAATGCCCCCTCTAAATATTAGCCTTAGGTGCTGAAAGCAGTACCATTATTTTGCATGTAATTCTTAAGAATAAGCAGCCCAAACCAACTATTTACATATGATTTTTTTTTACTGTGCGTTCTTCTTTATAACATCTCGGGTATGAAAAAGTTTGAAACACAAAATCATAAATTATAATATAATAAAAAACTATAAATAAGTTAAAGTATGTATGTATGTATACATATATATATACTGTATATATATATATACCTATATATATATATATAGGTATATATATATATATATATATATATATATATATATATATATATATAAAGTACAGTAAAACTGCAGGAAAGGGCACTGGGGGGCAAACTAATGTGATTTTTTTTATTTTGAATTGTATCAGTGTGTTTGGTGTGTTTTACATTTGAATTTGCCACCGGTTCCACCCCCCTGTGAATGTCACGTCACAGGAGACGGAAGCCGGGGCACGGAGAGGATGGGGAGGAAGCTCCGCCGCCAGACACCGCCGAGATACATCGCTGGATCCCGGTGACAAGGTAAGTAACCCCGCTTTCAGGATCCAGCGATCTTCCTAGCGGTACCCCGAGTGTGGCTCGGGGTTACCGCTTTTGGCTCTGAAATTTAACCCCGAGCCACGCTCGGGAATACCGCTAGGAAGGTTAAAGGCATTAGGTTTTTCTGCACTTCTGGTACCCCAAAAAGATGAGGCGAGCATTTCTGAGGTTTTATGTACAACATATATTATGAATATGCTCATTATCCTATTGCAACAGTTTATGATAACATTGATATAGCTAAGGGTATTGCTGGAAAATATCAGACATGCTGAGAGTCAGATATCTCCTACCACTAACCACGTCCACATGCTAGGAACCTCTTCTCAAATATCATTGAAGCTGAACTCCTGGCAAACACTAAGGTGTCTATGTATAAAACATTTACTTTGTGGATTTGGCAACTATCCCCACAGTGAGAACAAAAATTTGCCATATTTTCTATAATATAATTAGTACTTATATTGTCGGAGACATCTAGTGGCCTTAATGTATTTTTTTCCTAATTGATGCATTTCTGGAAAAAAAAGTGCAATGCTCCTGATTGGCTCCTTGTGCTGCTACTGCCTCTCCTTCACCAAGCTTTGCTCTACCTGCTATACAGCTAACTGCAAAAGGATGCTACCAAGTCAATTGTTAGTGCCTACACGGCTTACGTTTACACAACAGTGCAATTAAAAAGACACTTCCCACTTGACCAGATAGCCTTCCAGACAAATTATATCTGTAAGTAAAATGTGAATATAATTTAAAAACTGGTTTAAGGAAAATCTCACTCTTCCTAATCAACGTACATAATCCAAAAAACAAAACAATATCTCAACCACATTTTCAGTGATTCAGATCTAAAGAGCCAAATGACAAAATTCGCCATTACCTCCTTGGCAACTAAGTGGAAAGGCCTGAGTATGGATGAGGATCAGGTTTGGCCCAATATATAGTTTGACTTTTCATGTTTTGCATTCCTGGACTAGACAAACTGTTTGTCATTTTCGCCAACACTGAACAACCAGCACAGAAACAGCAGAAAGTCATTCATCCACTAAGTCATCCACAACTCGGCTCCCGGCTACACCACTAACCTTGTCTCAAAATACCAACCTACTCATTCTCACCTTCGGCTCTCTAGCTCCCTCTTCACCTCTTCCCATGCTCAACTCCAGGACTTTTCTCAAGCATTTCCTATGGCACTTCCTACCCCAATCCGTTCTATTATCTCCTACTCTGTTTGCTTTTAGATGATCCCTGAAAACCCTCCACTTCAGAGAAGCCTATTCTGCCCTTACCTGTACTGTTATTTTTTCCATCAGATTATCCCCCACATTTATTACCTTTTGTATCACTTGACCCTCCCTCTTAGATTGTAAACTCTAACAAGTAGGACCCTCTGATTCCTCCTGTATTGAATGGTATTGTAACTGTACTGTGTGCCCTCGTGTTGTAAAGTGCTGCATAAACTGTTGGTGATATATAAATCCTGTATAATAATAATATTAATAATAATTTATGCATTCATTGGCAGTATTACTACCACCAATAAATAAATAAATACTTCCACTGTGCGGGCTGTACAGTGTCATTGGTTGCTAAGATGCCAGCTGCAGCCAGCATTACTGCTCTGCCTGACAGCTTGTAAACAAGGTTCCGGACAACCCAGGGGATATTATTGACAAATAATCATCATGTTCATATTTGGTCAATGATGTCAGACAGCTTTAGGCCCTTTTGTTTACATTCAGATGAGAGCTGTCCATTGCATTAAATCTTTGTGTGCGATTGCGGTTTTTCATGGACTGTTATCATTCATCGTGACTGACAAGGATCTGCATAGCTATATGACATGATTGATGAAGGATTTACATAATGTGATATGTTTTTTTTTTTTAAATAAAGAACCTGTAAAGGGTGTCTGTGGGTTTATGTGAATGGTTCCAGATTTCAATAAATTCCCCACCCACAGTCCCCCACAAGCACCAGCCTGGACTTTTGTCTTCATCAACAATGGAAGAATGTGCTTTGCCAGGGGGACTCCCTGGCAAGTTACCCCCCTCCCCCATGTTGGGGGCATGTGGTCTGGTATGGTTCAGAGGGGAGCATTCTCCCCAGGCTGCATGCTTTAATATGTGTCTGGATTCTAAAGGGGGGAGAATGCTTCATTTATTTATTTATTTTTTTGCATTGGGTTTCCCCTTCAAATTCACACTAGACCATCATGAAGGAAAAAGATCTGATATATATTTTTAGGTGAAACCACATGCATTTTTTTTCTGCATGACTTCCTTCTTAACATTCATTTTAGATCCTCATCGGGGATAAGGAACTTGTATAGATGAAAGGGAATCCCCATCCACTTTGTTTACAAATAAAATGAAATGGCCAAAAAATGTAACTTACTTGCAATTTAATTGGTATTTTTTCTTTGTAAATGGCAGTTTTGCATATAGTACATTGTATACATCATACAGATGTGCATCCTTTCACAGGCATTTTTTTTTTTTTTTTACAGGTATGCACAGGCAGGTTTAAAGTATATTTCCACTATTACAGCCAATTTGGGATAACAACAACTTTATATTTTTCCGTTTTTACATTGACGGATGCACTGTATATATATATATATATATATATATATATATATATATATATATATATATATATATTAGTTTTGAAAAGAGTAGAAAGAAGTTAAAACCTCTGTTTGATACCTTTCCTCTCACTTTTTATCTGATTGAACAATGTCAGATTGGGAAACAATGTGAAAACTAGCCAAACAGGAACAAAGAAAGATATAGAAAGTATTTCCTAAAAGTGGGAAAGATCAAAACCTGTCAGGGCTATATCATTGTTAGAGCTCCTATTGTGTTCAGGTGACAGATGTCAAACAGTACGGTAAGTGAAGGGAAGTCACTCTGATAAAACCACAGTTATCAATAAAACCCTGACAGCCCTTCCCACCTAAAAAAATAAAAAGTTTCACTAAAATCAGGCTTTAACCACTTAAGCCCCGGAGGATTTGGCTGCTAAAGGACCAGGGGTTTTTTTGCGATTTTTTACTGCGTGGCTTTAACGGACGATTGCGCGGTCGTGCGACGCTGTACCTAAACGAATTTGACGTCCTTTTTTTCCCACAAACAGAGCTTTCTTTTGGTGGTATTTGATCACCTGTGCGATTTTTTGATCACGCGCTATAAACAAAACAAGAGCGTAAATTTTGCAAAAATAACAATATTTTTCACATTTTTTTATATGAAATTCCCCCAAAAAAAAAGTAAAAATCAAAATTTTTTAACATTTTTCGGCCAATTTGTTTTATGCTACCTATGTTTGGTAAAAAAAATCGCAAAAAGCGTATTTTGATTGGTTTGCGCAAAAGTTATCGCGTTTACTAACAAAGGGAAAGATTTTTGTCATTTTTGGTGGTTTTTTTTTTAACGCGTAATGAAGGCGATCTGCGATTTTTTTTTCGGTACTGCGACATTGCGGCGGACAGATCGGACCCTTGACTGACATTTTTGACACTTTTGGGGGTACCAGTGACATTACTGCAGTAATCAGTGCTATACATATGCACTGTTACTGCAAAAATGACACTGGCAGGGAAGGGGTTAACTTTATTGGACAGGGAGGGGTTAAGTGTGTCCTAGGGGCGTGATTCTAACTGTGTAGGGACATTCCTATTGGTGTAAAAGCAAAGATCAACCGTTCTACATAGTAGAACGGACAGATCTTCACTTTTACACAGGGAGAACTGACAGGCAGCTTGTTTACACAAGCTGCTCTGTCTTTCTCCCTTCACAGGAGCGATCGCAGTGTGACTGGCGGACATCGAGTCCGCCGGTCACACGCACTGACTTGTCTGTGAACGAGCCACGGCGGGCGCGCGCCCGCCCGCGATAGGCTCGCAAGTCAGTGACAGGCGAGTGACGTACCGATACGTCACTCTGCCTGGCCGGGGCTGACCGCCGCAGTATATAGTCGTGCGGCGGTCGGCAACCGGTTAAATAACGACAGTTATAGGCACAATCTGTTATCATATGTTTAGTAATGCATCAAGCCTGAAATATCATGGTGTCCCACATTTTGGTGCAATTAGCGCTAAATTTTAGATTCTCACTAAAACTTCCTTTGCTTGATATGCAATCAGTGCAGTCATTGAAAACAATCATTCATACCATGTTCTTGTCTGTATCATCAGTCTAAATGTTTTCTGGGAAAACAATCTACATATTTTACCTGACTTCTGCACTTGGAAATAATCGTCAATTAAAGAACGTCTATAACATACAGTGACTTGTTTTATCTGGTTTAGTACAGTGATCTGACCTTGCAGAAAAGAACACGCATTTAGTATTCATTCCGTTCTTTTCCTTTTGCAGACATTACTGAATTGTCAGCAATTATGAAATATGGTCAATTATGTAGAATACAGTGTTCAAGGGTAAAAGCTGTAATGGGCTGTGTATCTTAGCAAGCATTTGGGGCAGAATGAGTTGCTTATCCTTGACCTGACTGGCAATATTAAGAGCTAGAACAACAAGTGAGATTTAGCACCATCTTGGATTAATGTCCATCCACTCTAGAGGTGTGCCAGAATCACTTATTTACTAGGGATTTGAGTAGGACAGATATAAAATTATATTGTGCCAAAACTCCTAAGCATGCATTTGGAAAAACACAAGACACACAGAGAACAAAGATAATAGCAGAGCAATAAAATAAAAAAGACACTTATGGAAAAATGTAATATTTGCCCAACGAAGCACTGTCAGTTGAAATGGAAAACATCAAGTGCTGCTGATAAAAAATCCTGACTATTCAAATGAAAAATATTACTTTATCTTCCATAGTTCACTTACAGTGGCAGAGTATAAAATTAATAGTGCTTTTTAAGCTGTGTCTGGGGATCCTAGATCTTGTCCCTCCTTAATGAATTTTAACATTTTAATATTCACATGTCAATGTATTTGCTAATTAGCAAAGCATTTCTTAGGAACAGAAGTGTAAAGCATCTAACCTGTTTAAATATGTCTATAAATGAAAACATACAGAAAAGTACTCAAAGATAACTGTTGAAAGTGGAATAATGTGTGCTTTTAGAGTGCATAAACATTTGTATTTTGCATTTTTACATTAGTTCACAAAATAACAGTAATAGCGATAATAATTTTTGGTCTTCACAATGAATGAATTCTCAATATTAGGCATATGAATTTCATGCAATTCAGTAAAATGTATGGAATTGAATGAATAGCTGATGACACAGCAATTTGTTCCTGGTTACTGTCACCACATCTTCTACCCAACAATGTTTTCCTGTCCCTGTCTACCAAATAACAGGAAACCCAAACTGAATGAACCTAAAGAAATAAAAAAAAAATAAAAAACACAACCAGAAGTGGACCAATAACATTACCATCTGTGGTGCACTATTGTGTTTTCTATAGAAAAAAATCCTGACTTATCTGTGGGAATGTTGGCTGTTACATACACTGAAATCCGACTAGTATACTTTTATTGATTTTTTATATCTTTTCCTTTTTTTGTATTTTATTTTTCAGAATCCAAAATTACAATGATGTACAAGGATTTTATCGGTAGCTGACTTTGTTACATATTTCCTAATTATATATACTCAGGGAGCTAAGGTCATACTATTTTTACCTGCTATTATAGCATACAAATATGTAACCATAAACTTATAATTCATTATTAATTACACTCTAAATAGATATATTCAGATCCCAGCAGGGTAACTATCACTGTTACATTTATAATGCTGTTAATAAAAAACAGGTTGACCTTTACTTGTATCTCCTCACCTGCAAAGTCTATAAAACAGGAACTTAATCATTTCATTTAGTACTAAGTATGTAGTACTTTTGACATCTAAAGGATGATTAACTATGTGCTCTGCAAAATATATTTTAAATGTAACACCTTTAATATCAGGCAGGAAGTGTATTAGAAATTTACAGTCTTATTCTAGAGACTGACTACAGTCCAGGGATACTGGTTGTTTCATTGCAAATTTTAATTTTATTAGAGCCCAGTAAAGATACATTTTATCCGTGATACTTAGGGAAGACAGCAAAGACAAAAAGACAACATTCTGTGCCGACTTACAAAAGTTGAATATCTTAAAAATATTTTACCAGATAAATACAATTTTCTTAATTTTTGTTTAGTCACATGTTTAGATAGCAGGTGGAATACTCAACTCCTTTTTAGATGTTTTCCTGTTAATCCTAATCTTCTGTTGAAAAAAAAACACAGATTTAAAAATATGTATAATAAGTTATAATTAACTCTATCCTCCTATCCTTGTTTTGCCACTTGATTCTTTACTTCCCGCCACAATTAAGGTTTCTTTTTCTTTTGGGCATCTTCATCCAAGGTCAGTAAAACCCCCTGTACACGCCAAAACCTTTGTTTTGGAAAGAATAGGACAGGACTTAAACCTCTGCCACCTTTTATTTGCAATCTGTGTCCCCATTGGAAAGATTTACCCTCACTTCCTGTTGGTACAGGAAGTAATGGGAAATCAATCAAGTGGAGAAACACTGTAAACAGTAAACTGTAAATTGTTTTTTTCCCAGTAAAATGGGAAAGGGTATAATCGATGGGAGGTTATTAGTACTGTCTATGACTTCCTGTGACAAATGCACCACTCATTTCTTGCTTGTGTCACAGGAATTAGAAGTGAGGTGAAATCTCCTCAATGGAGTCACAGAAGGCAATCAGAATAGAAACCTTGCTCTTCTCAAGTTTATCTGAAACAAAAAAGAAACAAATACAATTTTCCTCCAGGTGCATGCCGTAACTTGCCCACCTGAGCCTGCTTAACCAGGTGAAAATCTCACCATCACCAATCCAAAGGTAGATCTCAGGAACTGTGCCATAATGTTTTCAGAGGACATTCCTTTCTTTATTAAATTACATTAATAAAACAAAAAGTCAGGTTTTCATGTAGGAAATAGGTAATTTACACCAAAGCAGTCTTTGTGGGCTCTATTTACACAGAGTAAGAATGAGTCATAAGAATAATACATAGCCATTTCAGAATAAAAAGTGTATCTTTAGGCAATGGAAAAAGATGCTCCAATTTTATTCTGATTATCAGTTATTTCACAACCATTGCAAATGCTAATATCTGTTCATACAGCCTCAGGAAGCATTTAATAGCATATTATAGTTTCCGCATCAAAAAGGCTATTATGTTGTTGCTGTTATTTATTTATTACAAATGATGCCTAGAAGTGCAATATATTTACATTTATATGAGCAATTTTTAATATTTTGCGTCATTGCCAATTTTCTTTGAACAACTGTTTAAAAAGTTTTTATTACACATTTATATTTGTGCAATATCGAATCAAGAAATGATCAAAGACTGATTCTTTTTGAAAAACCTAAAATAAATATCAATAGTATTTTATTTTGTAGAGAAAATATTCCCCAGATGAATGAAAACTTCACAACTGGACCACACCTCAACATCCACCCACCTTTGTGAAACACAACAGTTTTTTTCAAAATAGTCAGTACAAATTGAGGTAGTTTAAGCATGAGAAAGAAAACATCTGTGTGAAATTGAGTCTCTGAGTGGCTGTCAGCAGAGGTCAGTCTTTGTCAGAATATCTAACCTTAAGAACTTCTAAAGAAAAATGACAAAACCTTGACAGCCACATACTAAAAAATACGTACCTGAGGCTAACTATCAGTTTTTACTACAATTCATGGTGAAAAAAAAAACCTGCAAAGCTGTGGGTGGAGATTTACTAGAACTGGTGCACACAGAATCTGATGCACCTGTGCCTAGTAACCCATCAGCTTCCATATTTTATTGGCAAAAAATATTTGAACAAGCTGAAGTTAGAAGCTGATCGGTTACTGTGCACAGCTGCTCCAGATTCTGTGTGCTTCAGTCTTAGTAAATCCCCCCTAGTGTCTTTTAAACCCTAGCTTTGGAACTCTTGGCCAAAAAAAAGTCAATGGGCAGCACCCATGTCACAATGTAGTGATGTGAACATTGCATTCCAGACTCTTCTACTCTACAGAGTAGAGGAAAGAAGACCTGTGACCATGTGATCAGAGTTTTAGGTAAAGCCTCGTACACAAGCGTCGAAAATTGGCAGGGAATTTTCGTCCAACGTCCGATCTGCCAATTTTCGGCTTGTTAGTATGATGCTTCCGACAACCGACTTCGACTTTTTGGCCCAAAAAAATCTGGTGTGCAGGCTATTTTTTGTTGGCCGTCAAAACACGGCCGATTTTCGTGCAGTCAGTACAGATTTTGACAGGGAAAAATCTTATGAGCAAGTCTGGGCATGCTCAGAGAAGAAAGAACACAAAGAAAGCAAACCAACACATGACATCACTTCTGAAGTAGTTTTGTTGGGCGAGAAAATTTGTGTGCAGTCTAGGCACATTCCAACCAACAAAACACCACTCTGGACAAAAGACGGACGATCGGTCGGCCGATAATCGTTGCGTGTGTACGGGGCTTAAGTATCTGGAGCTTTTAGTTAGACGAGGTAAAAATATGTGGAGTGGGAGGGAGACCAATCATAGCGATCACAGCATAGTGTTTATATCTGTGAACCCACTCATTCCTCCTACAACAAGGGAATGGGAAGAAACAGGTACTAATGAATTTATGACTCATTCATCAGTTCCTGAGCACTGTACAGATCATAGCAGCAGAAACTAAAAAACCCCACCCTCTATACCACTAATCTCCACCATGTTTCTTTGTTGTCTGTATATTAGCCCCTTGTCTTTCTTTATCTTGCACATCTACACATTAACCCTTTCCTCTCCATACTTCCATTGAATGTGACCAGCACATGGAGCCCCATTACCTAGCTCCATGTTTTAACCCGCTCAATATTTTAAGAGGTTAAAAGGCCTGTGTCTAGAGCAGTGGTTCTCAACTCCGGTCCTCGGGACCCACTAACAGGCCAGATTTTAAGTATTACCTTGGGGAGATGCAGACTAGAATACTGCAACCACTGAGCAGCAAATGAGATCACCTGTGATATAATTTAGTTATCATGCAAACCTGACCTGTTAGTGGGTCCAGAGGATCTGAGTTGAGAACCACAGGTCTAGAGGCTGTGGTGTTCTTCAAATGGATTTGCACTCCCACATAAGTCCATGGGAAAGCAAAGAAGCTCCCACTTAAGAAATCTCAAAAGCAGGTCAGAGAGAGGTCAATGCAGATAAAATGTACCTGTTAAGGATTTCTAATGATTATAGAAGTTGAAATATACACAGTCCAGGCACTTGCAACCCAAAAAAACCCCTTATGGAAAATTAAATGAATAAACCAATGGTCACTTTAATTGCAAAAACCACTAACAGTGTCGCCTGTCCCCAGCATGGGATGTGGATGCAAAGAGTTTTAAACAGAATATGGACAGCGCACAGTGATGGTATGTGTGAGAGATAACCCATGAGCAGCCGGCAAAAGGTAAAGGAGAACTCGTTTGTTAACAGTTAAAAGATAAATTAATGAAGTGCGAGTGGTTACCACATGGTCCTGAATAACAGTGAGGACATTGAGAAAGGTCCAATAATGACACTCAAGATGGACCAATTGCCAAGGGTCCCAACATCCTGATCGAGAGAGTGGCAATTGGTCCGTCTTGAGTGTCATTTTGACACCTTTCTCAATGTCCTCACTGTTATCCAGGACCGTGTAGTAACCACTTGCACTTCCTTATTTTAACTTTTAACTGTTAACAAACGAGTTCTCCTTTACCTTTTGCCGGCTGCTCATGGGTTATCTCTCACACATACCATCACTGTGCGTTGTCCATATTCTGTTTAATAATCATAGAAGCGTATCTAACTGATGTCAAACTGTTGCCATTGACACAAACCCAAAGCTCATCAATAAAGGCCCTTAAAGTGTATTGAGAACAGGTATGTTCTTAACAACAGCTATAAAAGATTAAAGCTAATCTCCATTCAAACATCACAATACACAGATGGAATATTTATCTGCCAAAAGAGGGCAGAAGACCTGATTTTTCTCTGATGCAGTTCATTATTGCTTACATATCTTGTCCCTCTCTCTGCTTGGGAATGGACAGTGAAAGAAGAAGAGGTTTACTGGTTAGCTAATTTTTTTGTCACTCTGTAGGTTGATTTACTAAAGGCAAATAGACTGTGCACTTTACAATGTCCAGTAGCATGCTGCAAGTGCAGTTTCTCCAGAGCTTAGTAAATGAGGTAAACCTTCATTTTGCAAAAAAATACCCAATCACATTCAAGGAAAAAAAACAGCATTTTTCCTTGCACATGATTGGATAATGAAAGTCAGCAGAGTTTCTGCTCATTTACTAAGCACTTTGCAAAGTGAGTGAGGGAGAAGAAAAAGGGTTTGAGTAAGGCGCTACCTGTTAGAGCAGTGATTTAAAATAAGGGGTTAAAAACCCCATACAGATTGTATGTGCACGGAAAAAGAGTTAGTCTCAGTGCTCAGTGAAGTTCTGTGTGAGACTGAGTGGTAGGGGTAAACAATGAGTTTCCCTTAGAAAAAAAGTGCTCGGTGCAAATGTATAGTGTAGTTCGATGCTCATATAAAACCAGAAATAAAAATAGTGCACAGAGTGTAATAAAACATTTAATGCCTATGGCAGTGCATTAAAACCACATAAGAAAAAAACAGCGGTGGTGCATAGTAGTATTTAAAATCCTTAATGGCAATAAACAAAACACAATATAAAAACACTATACCAGTGCTATAAAAACCGTGAATAAGTGGTTATAAAACGTGAGGTGATGGTGAGTTGGTGTGTTAAAATGGTTTCTTATGTGGTTTTAATGCACTGCCATAGGCATTAAATGTTTTATTACACTCTGCACTATTTTTATTTCTGGTTTTATATGAGCAGTGAACTACACTATACATTTGCACCGAGCACTTTATTTCTAAGGGAAACTCATTGTTTACCCCTACCACACAGTCTCACACAGCACTTCACTGAGCACTGAGACTAACTCTTTTTCCGTGCACATACAATCTGTACGGGGTTTTTAACCCCTTATTTTAAAACACTGCTCTAACAGGTAGCGCCTTACTCAAACCCTTTTTCTTCTCCCTCACTCATATTGCACCCCTGTTTTTCAGGGGTGGGTTTGTGGCCGCTTAAACCTGTTCATACAGTTAGCAATTTTAGTCATTTTTTCCATATTTAAGATATTCCATAGCGCTGGTCACCTTCGTGTTTTCACTTTGCAAAGTGCACAGTCTATTTGCCTTTAGTAAATCAACCCCTCTGTCTCCACCTATTAGCATTTCCTGTGTCAATACACATGCACTGCAGCCAAACTAACTGCCTCCTTGTGCTGTTTCTCTCTCCTCTAGTCTAAGCTCTGATGTAAAGAGTCTTCAAGAGGCTGATACCAAATCAAATTCAACACTGCTTGCATTTGAAAAAAATACATTAATGATGTGTCAATGAATACAGATATGCCATCATTTGTTTTTTTTGTTTTTTTATATCTGCCTAGAGCTTAAACATTTTGCAGTATATTTCAGCATTCTCTTTTTAGGCACATACACTGGAATCTTTAAAGGACCTTTTAATTTGCTATCCTTTGAAGGTTTTCTTTAGAACCCAAAATATGACTTTACTCTGGAGGCTACATGTAGCCTTCCAAGGCTTCTTAGGATTTTCGCTAGATTTAAAGCTGCCAAGACAATTGCCAATTAGCTTGAGCTCAGCGTTAAGGCTTGACTTGCCTCATTTGCAGCTCGCCTACAGTTGTTTTTCATTGCATATAGTGACCTGCGTATTTCTGTAATTGTTATAATTTAGTTGCTTTATCTGTTGCTGAGTTATAAATCAAAGCTAGCAAAAATGTATATATCACCCAATGAGTTGAAGCAGTGCTTATTCATGGGCTCTGAACAGGTTTTATATTCTGATTCACATTCATGCCTGCTATAGCAAAAGAGATTAACATGCAATATATGCGCATTATGCTGCTTTTCCATGCATTCTAAACATTCTGTCAATGATTCTGAAATTCATTGCATATATGCAATAAAAGCAAATATTCCTGTGCTACATTGTGACCAAATGCACAGATGTAATGTGATGAGCTACTTTAAAAAATATATTTTCAGGTGCTTTATTTTGTGTTAAGGGTCCATAAGGGTCCGCGCTTAATTTATAAAATAAGGTCTGCAGGTATCGACAGCAGGGTTTGCTCTTGGATACGGAACTGGCTAAAAGGGCGTGTCCAAAGGGTGGTAATAAACAGCCCATACTCAGACTGGTCTGAGGTAGTAAGCGGGGTCCCCCAAGGCTCAGTTCTGGGACCAACCTTGTTCAATTTATTCATAAACAGCATTGAGGTCGGGATCAGGAGTTCGATAACAGTTTTTGCAGATGACACAAAATTGGCCAGGGCAATAACTGCACAGAATGAAGCAGATATCCTACAGAAGGACCTGGACAAAATAACGGAGTGGGCAACGAATTGGCAAATGAGGTTTAATGTGGAGAAGTGTAAGGTTTTGCACTTGGGGACTAGAAACATAAAAGCACAATACACGTTAGGAGGAGAACCCTTGGGGGAATCAAAAATGGAGAAAGATCTGGGAGTCTTGGTTGATGATAGATTAGGCAATAGCATGCAATGTCAAGCGGCAGCTGCCAAAGCCAGCAGAATATTAGCATGCATAAAGAAAGGGATGTATTCCAGAGATAAGACTATAATCCTTCCACTTTATAAAACTCTGGTCCGACCGCATCTGGAGTATTCTGTCCAGTTCTGGTGGCCAGTCCTCAGGAGGGATGTGTTGGAGCTGGAGAGAGTCCAGAGAAGGGCAACTAAACTGATTAGGGGATTGGAGGACCTTAATTATGAAGAGCGTCTGCAATCGCTTGATTTATTCTCCCTGGAGAAGAGACGCCTGAGGGGGGACATGCTATCAATTTATAAATATCTCAATGGGGATCTCAGCTTAGAAAAAAAGCTGTTCAGTTGAAGGAATTGCATGAGGACTCGAGGGCATACAATGCGATTAGAGGAGAAGCGTTTTAACCTCAGGCAACGTGGGGGGTTCTTTACTGTTAGGGCTACAAGATTGTGGAATTCTCTACCACAAGAGGTGGTTTCTGCGGGTAGTATGGTGGCTTTCAAAAGACTCTTAGACGTACATCTCAAGGATCAGAACATTCAGGGCTATGTGAGATGATTACAGCCACACATACTTACACAGGTTGAACTGGATGGACTATTGTCTTTAGTCAACCTCACCTACTATATACAAAGTAAATGGAAGCTACTGAAAAACAAAATATCAAAATGCACATGTCAAGGCATACATAGGTGTGATTTGACCCTCATTGGTCTTTACTAGAATTGGCCGAACATCGACTGTTCACCCAACACCCAAATTATCAGTGCCTTCAACTGTTAGTTTGGCCTGCCGAATGACCACAATGTACTGCGCCACTGCACAGAGCACTGTCAGAGCCATGATTGGAGAAAGTAATGATGACTCTATCTAATCATGGCTCATTGCTCTTAGTCCCGCCCCGCACTAAAATTATTTCTTCTGTTTAGTGATGTTGCCCGTGCTATCCAGCCACAGCATGCAGAGGAGGTGCTGGACTGACTTACAAAACCATCCTCATCCTCCGTCACCCAAGCAGAAACTAGTGCGCAGTCCACTGCAGCTGCCAGATTGGCTTATTCTCCTTCCTTGCCCACAGCTAATCTGGTCATAGCCCCCAGCATCAGGCATGGAGGAGTCAACTGAATTATTTGAACACAGTGTCAGCCACTTGCTCATTGACAATGCACAGCCATTAGTTGATTCAGATCTTGGTTCTGAGGTTGAGGAAGGTAGGAACATGAGCCTACAGAGTAGGGAGAACATCAATAAACAACAATTTGGTAGTCATGTTTCCCCAGCCACAGCGTAGTTGTCTCCAGTGATAATGAGGATAGAGGGGATGATGATGAGGATGAGTTCACTGACGCCACTTGGGTGCCGGATAGATCAGAGTAGGAAAGTGAGGGTAAGGCACAACCCTAAAGGGGCAGCAGTCATGGTAGAGTTGAGAGCAGCCACCCTATTTCACCAGATTGTGGAGCTGTTATCTCCCGGCCCACTTCCCACAGTTCAACTGTTTGGCTTTGCCTCAAGCAGATCAAGCATGGAAAAAACACCAGCCATTTTGGGTACCACATGCTTGAAAAGGCATTTACTCAGCCCCTTTGGCAAGAGCACCTGTAAGCCAACGAAAAAGGGATGCAATTCTACTTCTCCTCACTCCTCACCTTTCAGGTCTACCCCCAATATACCTCATGACCTCTCAGCAGCTTCCACTGACAGGAATGATGGTATCCAGCAGGGTGTTCCAGGTCCTTGCAGCATCTTCCAGTAGCACACCACCAGCTGTAGACTTTAGCAGGCAAATGTATCTGCCCCATCTGCAGTAGTGAAAAAAAAAAATTCAGTCACTGCCACCCACATGTCCAGCATCTAAATTCAAGCTTTTCATAGCTGCTGGCTTTACAACTCCTGCCTTTTTGTCTGGTGGATTCTGCCCCCTTCTGTGATTTTTCAGAATGTGCAGTGCCACAATGGCAGGTTCCCAGTCACTACTTCTTTTCACCTAAGGTCATTCAAATTCTCTACCGTCACGTTGAAGGCAATGTTGTGGCATCATTGGGCAAAGCAGTCAGCTGCAAGGTCCACGTGACTGCTGAAACATGGTCCAGTAAGCATGGTAAGGGATATATTTCATTCACAGCACACTGGGTAACTTTGCTTGCAACTCGGAAGGATGCATGATAATGCTTAGTGCTGCTGCTTGTTGTGCCGCCATGTCTCCATACAGCTAGTGGTAATGATGCGGAGATTTGTAAGCTCTACCCCCTCCTCCTCCATGCCCTCCTCTGCTGAATTGTCTTATGAACCTCAATTACCCCCTAAATGATTGAGGGGCTATTCAATGACTCAGGCTAGAAGGTGCAATACAGTGCTTCAGCTGGTCTATCTAGGGGACAGAAGCCACACCGCAGCAGAGATTCTTTAGGCTCTGCATGGGTAGGCCCAGAGGTGGTTTATGACACACCAGCTGGAGCCAGGAATGGTGGTGTGTGAAAATGGCACAAACCTCCTGCCTCCCCCTAGACAGGGAAAATTGACACATGTGCCATGCCTGGCGCATGTCCTCAATTTGGCAGTGCAGCACTTCTAAAATAGGTGCCCAGGGTTGGAAGATCTGCTAAAGCAGGCCAGAAGAATATCTAGCCATTTCAGGCAGTTTTACACAGCCAATGTTTGGTTGGCTGAAATTCAGCAGGAATTCCACCAGCCCGTAAACCGCCTGATTTGTGACATGCCCACCAGGTGGAACTCGAATTTGGCAATGCTGCAAATGGCTGCTGATAAAGGATGCATGCACCCTAATTCTTCAAAGCCTGTGAAAAGACTGAACTCATCCAGTCCCCACAGAGCAAGTGGTTGATGAAATCTCCTGAGGACACTTTAAAGAGGAGTTTATGTAAAGCCTTTCCAGACTCTATGGTACGTCACAGTCTAGTGGAAATTGTAGTTTTGAAGCTTCTGTTGGTCAAGAGAGGAGTGGCGGAGAAGGGGGCCGCCTCAGTGATGCCTTTCAAATTTTTTTTAGTCCTCAGCGCCAAGGGTTGTCAGCTCCCACATCCCATCAGCAGTGTCTGCATCATATGGTGGGAGATTATCTAGGAGCGAAAACAGACATGGAGAGCTTTCCAGTTGATGATCCACTGGGTTACTGGGTCATAGGAGTAGACCACTAGCCAGAACTCACCCAGTATGCATTTAAGCTGCTGGGCTGCCCTGCATCCAGTCTGCTTTCTGAACAGGCATTCAGTGCTGCCGGAGATTTTGTGACAGATAAGAAAGCGTGTCTGTCCACAGACTCGGTGAACCAGCTGACATTTATCAAAATTAATCAGTTCTGGATTAGCAGCAGCTATTAAGCTTTGATGCAGATGTCACTGAATAAGTGCTTTCTGGATCTGTAATCTCTGAAAGACTGTCTAGGCTGCCTAGATTAGTGGGTGTTGGTTTCATCTAGAAGAAATTATTATAAAGAATTCCCACCCTCACATCTGGATTTTTAAAAATGTATTTTATATTATGGAAAAAGCCAAGTTTTTGGAACATACAAATGAGAGCAGGGACACCCAAACCTCCCAAATGCAAAGGAACAGAATCAGGGATTGTGGCATGAACACAGAAGTGGCAGATGGCAGAACTATTGAAGTATTCAAGACTAATACATGGCAGAAGCAGATGCAACCCAGCATGCTCCACCTATAACTAAACTATTACTTTTTGATGTACTGACCTTTTAAAGAATAATTGTATGTATCTTTAAAAAAAATTACAGTGTTAGCCAGACTACAGGTGTCACACAAACAATAGATATTATGTGAGCCCAGTAATCATTTTGCACATGGTCTGAGCAGTGTTTGCTATTTATGGTTCTACTGATTCTTAAACAATCAGCAAGCAGCTCAGGCCTGGTAGTTGTTGGGATCAAAAGGATTTTTTTCCTTTGTAAGGGGGGAGTAGGGAAGGATAGTGGTGTATGGTGGAAGAGACCAATAAAGTAAGGGGCACTAAACTAGAGAACTAGAAAAATATGTTGTACAAGGGGGATATGGATGGAATCGGAAAAATAAAAGAAGGGAGTTGAAGTAAAATAGGGCCAATAAGTAGTGAGAGTTGGATAAAATAAGATGCAAAGAGTTATCTGAATATGTACCCTTGTTAGCCTGTGTCTGAGACACGTCTGGGTGTAACAATATTTCTTAACACCATAAATACTCCTTGGAACGTTTTGCAATTATTTATTTAATCTGCCAGTAGAACCATTGGATAGGCATTTCCTTTGATAGGATTAAAATGCCCTTTACTCTGCAATAAACTTACAGAAGCATTGTCACCTTTCCTGCTGCTGTAGCTGCTTAGATGTTAGTACCATTGATAGACTTATGAACAAATAGCCATGTCTAGCTCCACCTAAAGTCTTTTAGATTGACAGCATTTTGTTGAGAGAAGATGAAAAGTACTGCTCAGTCCCTCCCACTCCTTCCAGCACTGTCTAGCAGGGTGCAAGAGAGATCCAGATTCCCAACTGCATTTACGATTAAAAAAGGGGTTAAATTACACTTCTTAATTAGATGGTCAATGTTAATTTGTTAGAAAAACTTCATTATGACATAATAGTGAAAGCAGAAACAAGAATGAAATCGTTATTATCCTGATCTTGTAGTTTTTTTAGCATTATTTTTTTTCTACTATGATAATTAGCGATCTAGGAGGAATTAAGTGGGAAAATTCAATCTCCTGAATAAAGTTTAGGACAGTTTCAATAACAGAAAGAACATTGAAAACATGGCTAAAGCCAGTCAAACAATAATGACAATGAAAAAATGTCAACACTTCAAGGTCAGGCCGAAAATGACAATCACAAGGTTGACTGTGGTGCAGCAGAACATCTCTGCAGGGAATTATTAAAGAATGTAACATGTGCTTTGCATACAAATAAAATGAGGACCAATAGAATGCAACAATCATCTTTATTATCTCAGTTGCAAGGGTTTTCATATTTTAACATGGCTAGGCCATAATATTTTCATATATCGACTTTCTCCCAGAAAAAAATGGCTAATGACATTCCTGTTAAATGACTGCTTGGATAAAATCTAGTGCAGAAAAGCCACCTCTATTGTATGCTGAGCTTTGTGTAATATTGTAGAAAGGAAAGCTTTAGTTCACTGTCAGGTCTACAGCTTGTAATAATGTTCTATTGACTCAGCTGTCAATGCTGTTTCTACTGTCTTTCAACAAAGTGTTGTGTAAGAGGTATGTGCAGGTATCAACAGACTTCAAAAGAGGCCCAATGAGTTATAATGGTGGGTTTTTGTATCGGTAGCTTCAGAGCCCTGCCCACATGTGCTGCGTTACTGTACCCTGTAATGATGTAGCGGCCAGTAGAAGGAACAGGGCAGAGTAGGGGATTTGGCATCTGACACACCCGAAAGTGCCAAATGTGGCGGCAGAGTGAAGAACAGATTAATAGGCAGCGATAAAGATGGGTATTAATATTACCCAGTGACAGAGTTGTATTTTGCACTTTCCCATGCTAAACAAAGGTGATTTTTGGCATAGAAGTGAGTTAAAAAAAACATAGTAACCAAACCTAATAGTAGATAACTGTCACCTCCCTGCAGCTGAAAAATATGGCAGTAATTCAGTCACTGAAAGCTAAGACAAGTGATTTCAGGTAAAATTCACATTCATTTTGCTTTAATACAAGTTTGCATTAATTCCAATAGGTAAAATGGAAGTGATACAATGTACACTAAGGCTCGTTACTGTCAATGACACCAAACAAGGTTTCCAACATATGATGCTAGAAACAAACAAACAAAGGTTTTTAGACAGTCTAGTGAGTTCTCCCATTATCTGTGAGGATATTAAACTCCTATTTCAAACCAACATAAATTCTTCACACTGCCGTTTAGTTCCACTAGTAAATTACAATTTATTATTGGACATGTACCTTGCAATGAAATTGTACTTTACTTTTTTGCACTATAAATTCGGCTCACATATTTCTTATAACACAAAATGCAAGGAGTTTTCTGGACATTATGATGTTGATTTTCTAAAGGCAATAGATTGTTCACTTTGCAAGGAAAGTTGCACTTTGCAAGTGAATTGGCCCCAGAGCTTAGTGAGATGAAGCCCTGCTGATTTAATGAACCCAATCGTATAGACAATGCTGTTTTTTGAAATTTTCTTTTACTTGATTGAGAATTCTTTAAAAGTGTAATTTCACCACATTTACAAAACTCTGGGGAAAATTATCTTGCAAAGTGCAACTTCCCTTGCAAAGTGAATAATCTATTTCCTTTAGTAAGTTGACCCCCCTGTTTTTCAAACAGCTTATTATAAATAAACATTTTAATTACAATATGGATGTGTTTTGTTGACTGATAAAGATTTTTCTGTTCTTGCATGATTACTCTCATCAATCACACAAGCTGTCACGGATCAACCGGCACCCCGACTGGGTACCTCCGTTGATGGATACTCCTAGTGCTTCCCGAGGACTCCAAGCACTCCACCAGACACCATAACCCCCTCAGACCCCACGAACCGCTGTAGCTTGGTTAGGGTCTTGCCGTCTCCTACCCACCCTGGACCTACGACAAGGCTCCAGGTTCCAGTGTGTGAACCTCTCTTTCCCCAGAGAGTGCAGCAGGAAAAGGAACAAGCTCTCACAAAAGCTTAGCGATTATTCAAGGGAGTATGAAGAGCATAGCAATCCCTTGTAGCAGATTCCCCCAATAAGAGACATGACTCTAGATTGAGGGTGAAGTAGAACTCTAGGTTTAATGGTACAGTTGCTCTTTTATACAGTTTTCCCCCCACAAGGTTACCGCCCAGGTGGACCTTGTGGGGAACAGGCCATGAAATTCACAATCCAATAAAAACAGAGTTTTACACTCAGTCACTCCCATACAGTGTACACAATTCCTCTCATCTGCCTGATTACATTATCATATGCAGATGAAATTGTATACAGGAACAGAATTAACCTAAACTAACCTAAACTAAACTAAACTAATTATCTAGCCATCTGGATAGAACAATGTGAGGTCATTAACATTTAACAATGGAACAGGCAGACAGACTTCACACAATCCACATTCAACCTAAAAACAGGCAATAGGACAAGACTGCCAATGACAGTCTGTGTGTCTCTTTCATGGAAATACATGGAATACACATCTAGACTTCATGGCAACAGGCTATAGGTCTCACAGTGTAAAGTGGGATTAAATCTTCATATTCCCTGAGAGATATTGCTGACGAATATTACTGTCCCATCTGAAGCGATCCAAACCATTCTCTCAGCATCCCCCAAGTATTTATCACTCACTCCCAGTGACGGTGGGCACGGTCACACAAGCCTTGCCTAATGTCTAACAGGTCATTAATCTCCATTTAAAAGGGTTAATTCACTTCTAAATGTTGCTCAGTAAGGAGGCCCCATTAGGCTATAAATAGTGCAGTAAAACTCTTCCTTAAATTTTCTGCCTCCGGTCCAGCTGCAACTTTCAGTATATGCTGTTTTAAAAGTTGCTGTGCCTGTGTCAGTGCCATCCCTACTAATTCTTAGAATGGATCAGTACATTTCGCTTTAAAATCAAGGATATAATGTATCACATGATTCAACTCTCCCCCACCACCTCTCCCACATCTTGCATGCACTCTGCAGTTGCATCCTGCCCCCTGATCACTGGGACGAGATAAATGGGTTGGTTTACCAAAGGCAGTAGACTGTTCACTTTGCAAGGGAATTTTTTCTGGAGCTTAGTTAATGAAAATAATCTCTGCTGATTTCCATCATCCAAACATGTACATTTTCCTTGCACATGATTGTGCATTATTTGTAAAGTGAAACTGTACCAAATTCACTAAGCACTGGGGAAAATTCCTCTGCAGAGTACAACTTTGCTTGCAAATTGAACAGCCTATTTGCCTTAAGTAAACCACCCCAGAGTGAGAAGCATGAGCCTATTCCCTATAAACCCCCTCACTCCTTCATTACAAACATTCCAACAACTCATTCACTCATAGGACACATAGGGGTTAATTTACTAAAAGCAAATAGACTGTGCAATTTGCAAAGTGCAGTTGCACTCTGCAAGAGCAGCAGTTGCTTGAAAGCTTAGTAAATGAGCAGAAGCTCTGCTGACTTCCATCATTCAATCATGTGCAAGCAAAAATACAGTTTTTTTAATTTTCCATGCATGTTTTTTGGTATTCTTTACAAAGTTAAGCTTTACCTCATTTACTAAGCTCTGGAGCAACTGCACTTTGCAGGGTGCAACTGCACTTTGCAAAGTGCACAGGCTATTCGCCGCCTTTAGTAAATTAACCCCATAGTTACTTATCACGGCATTAAACTACAGTCCCAGATTACTTTGTCCAAAGAAAGTAGAAAACAGTAAGAGACACTCTTCAGTTATAGTTCCTGTTGTATTTAATATGTCCATACTGAACTCAGTAGTGCACTAGCTTTGCTATTTGGGATTAGAAGACTAGACAACTAGCTAGATTTTTTTGTTCTTGGTTGTTTAAAAAATATTAATTTTACAAAACTGAACAGGAACAAATAATCTGTTATGCTATGCTCTTTCTTTTCTCTGATATGCTATATGTGGTAAAACTCATTAATTTATGTTCCTTAAGTATTTCTTATTACAAAAGTTTGAATTTTTTGGTGCAATTATTCTTTGAAAAGATTGCATTGTGCTTTTCAATATAGTTTTTTTTATGGATTTATTTTCTATGTCTAAGCCTAAACATTTTTATTATAGTTTTTTTTATAATTTTAGTCATCTGATCTTATATTTTTTCAATTAAATATGTTTATCTGTCTACTGTATGCTTAGATGCTTTGTGTAAAAAAAAAAAACATATTTTATGATTAATAGCTTATTTACACAAACTAATGAAAAAGAGAACCGTTCCCTTCAAACCCAAAACCCCCCCCCCCCCCTCCCCCTCTGCCTGCTCTGTTCAGATTGGACTGTATGAGTTTCAATCAGATCTCTCTTTACATAGTTACATAGGTTGAAAAAAGACACAAATCCATCTGGCTCAACCAATAAAAAACAAAAAACAGTAAAGAAAATCCAACCATACATGCCAATATACACAATCCCATACCTGCAGTTGATCCAGAGGAAAGCGAAAAAAAACCCAGCAAAACATGATCCAATTTGCTACAACAGGGGAAAAAAATATTTCTTGATTCCCAGAGAGGCAATCGGATATTCCCTGGATCAACTTTACCTATAAATATTAGTAGCCATTTATATTATGTACACCCAGGAAAGAATCCAGGCCTTATTTAAAGCAATCTAGTGAGCTAGCCAGAACCACCTCTGGAGGGAGTCTATTCCACATTTTTACAGCTCTTATGGTGAAGAAACCTTTCCGTATTTGGAGACAAAATCTATTTTCCTTTAGATGTAAAGAGCGCCCCCTTCTCCTCTGAGTTGACCTTAAAGCGGGGTTCCGGCCACAAAAAAAATTTTCAATGAAAATATCCCTGGGACAGTCAGGGCTAGTACATTCCACAATGGATAGCCTCTGATCTGTCCTGGTTCGCACTTACCTTTTAGAAGAAATACTTACCTTGAAAATTTCTTCTCCAGCGCTGCTATCTTGGATGTGGGCAGCTGAAGTCAGCGTGTCCTCTTCCGTGTCCTCTTCTCCCAGAATGCGCCTGCACCGGCCCAGCTCGTCACTTCCGGTGTGCGCGCATCATCCCTCCACAGCTTCTGGGCATGCCCAGAAGCTGTTTAGCAGGGAATGAAGCGCCACACCGGAAGTGACGAGCGGGGCTGGTGCAGGCGCATTGATTCCTGAGAGCGATGACGTTCAGCTCCAAGGAATCAATGCAAAGAGGAAGTGACGGCGCGGGCCGCGGCCTCAGAGGGAGGAAGTGAAAGAGAGGTGAGTATATTTTTCTGCAATATCAAGGTAAGTAAAAAAAAATAAATCGTAATTATCCATTTCTTTTTCAGGTGACTAGAAGCAAGCGGATGGCCCAAAATCGACTATGTCAATTTTGTGTCCGGAACTCCGCTTTAAAGTAAATAACTCAACACCAAGTTCACTATATGGACCCCTTATGTATTTATGCATATTGATCATATCCCCCCTTAATCTCCACTTCTCAAGAGAGAATAAATTCAGTTCCTCAAATCTATTCTCATAGCTGAGCTCCTCTATGCCTCTTATCAGTTTGATTGCCCTAGTTTAGAAAACGTATAATGCACTCGGATACCCAGAATGCAATATTTATTTGCTAACTAAATTTTATACAAGTATTAAAAACATAGTACTGTACCAAATGTACAAATGTTAAAATAAAATTGACCCACAGCATTATGGTATGAAATTAATACTTCTATTTTTTAATTACACAACACTACATATTTTAATACTATTCCAAAGAAGAAAAATACATCTATTGTACTACTTTGTTATCTTATGTTTTTTACTATTTTGTTACCTTTGTAATTGCAAAGGTAATGCTGAATAAATAGGCCCATAACAGAAATGTGAAAATTTCATAGGTATACAGGTGTGAGAGATGTAGTGGTCATATTATTTTTTGCCCTGAAGACTTTAAAGGACTGTAAAAAATGTATGTTAAAAAAAAAGAAAAAAATGCAACAGAGCTTTCTATAACCCCATAAACCATTTGCTGGTTCATGACCTGGTCTGTGTTGTCTATTCATACATTCGTTCCTGTGTATTTCCTACTGAAAATGAAGGCTCTATGCACAGAAGCATTTTTTTATAAGCTGAAAAATGCTAGGAAAAAACACTGGATGAAAAATGCTGATAATAGCTTTTTTTGCTGGCTTGTAGTAGCGTTTTAGTAGCTCTTTGAGTTTTATTAGTGTTTTTACAGTAAATGAAGAAAAAAAAGCTTGAAAAAAAGCTGTTAGGAGCATTTTAGTATCGCTTAGCGTTTTTTTTTTTCCAGGGAACGCTACCCAAAAACTTTACAAGAACTATTTTGTTTCTGCTTTTAATCGCTTAAGCTTGAAAAAACGCTTTTAGCATAAAACAATGTTAATGGACACATAGGATAACAATGTTAGCTTCTAGGATCAGAAACAAATGCTGATATTAGCTTCTAGGAGCTTAATAAATGCTAGTGTACATGGAGCCTAAAGATGTCTTACAGTAGTTATATTAGCTGCTGTCTGGCTTCCTCTTATTTGTTTGAGCTCTTTAAATACAAAGAGAGATTCCTGAATTTATACTAAAATAAAGGGCTGCACATGTTCTGTTTTACTGATTTATTTATATTTAGGAGTCAAAAAAAACAAAAACAAAAAAACATTATGTCTTATAGGTGATGTTCCCCTGGGTTATAAATGTATGGTGCGCTTTGTAATTTTTGTGGAAAACATGTCTACTTTTTCTGGGTTCAGTACTGTAAAGCAGAGTGACCTAGAAATGTTTTTTACTAAAAAAAAAAAAAAACAGTAACACAAAAATGAAGGTCCTATACTTGAAAATGACATTAAAGGTTTGATAAGGGATTTAATTACACTGTTCCAGGGCATACTAAAGCACCGTGTAATCACATACATTATACAAAGCAGTAACTGAAAATTAAAGACTCCCTTGACACAACAATGAACATAAAATCAGACAAAAAAGACCATTATGGCATCAAACAAGGAAATGCTTCATTGTTAGAGATCATGATAGTTTTACAAATAAAACATTAGCATATGATGATTCATTGACTTCTCTATTCATAAAATATATGAAGAGTGAACCATAGGAGATTTTCACAGTCATTGTCTCAGTGGGAATCCACGCTTTCATTCTACATCAAGAGCAAAATAATAAAACAACACAATCAATTATTATAAATAACAAGCAATTGTATCTGAAAAAATGTTTAAGTGGTAATTTGATGAAAGCCATATATTGCAAAAAAAAAAAAGTAGTTTGGCTAGGATGTCTGAAAACACCTTGAACGTGATATTGTGGAAATGGTGAGTACCCCAGGGGCATATATCCATTTGGAGCAGCAGGGGGAGTTGAAGAAAACAAAGTGCATACTAAGTCCAGAATCTAGAAATATTTATTTTAGAATGAAAAACCAAGGTAAAAAAGCCAACATGTTTTAGCTGTTGTGCAGTACCCACTTTATCAGGTCTCAGATTTCTCATTGGAAGAGAAAGGTGGATTGAGAGTTTGGTGAGTTCAGAAGTAAAATGGCTTCTTCATTTAAAGCAGGCTTCAAAAGGTGCTTAGCAGGACTCATCTTTATCTACAATACAGGTTCTATTGGGATCCTCAGCGCTATTGTCTCTACAAAGTTTGAGGATTTTTTGTAGGTGTTTATTTACCCTGAGTCAATACATCTAGCACTTAACCGCTAGCTCAGTAGGGTGACAGTGTGCATTAGATCTGCTTTGCAATAAAACAAGGATCAGCTTGTGGGACAAAGAAGTTGAGTTTGAGGATAGCTTATTGGGCTACCTGATTCACACTCATATGAGTGTATTTTCTAATTTGGTTAGTGATTTTGCTTGTGGAATTGGTGCAGAGAGTATGAAAGACAGCTAACTTGTACTAACAGTACATGATATGAGGGTGGAATAACGGGAGTGCACTGAAAAAGAGTGTCAGAGTCTGAAGATTACATAACAGTTTTAGTGGAGAAACACAGATGCTGATGTTTTCTTTAAGGGTAGCGAACATTTTCATATTTGGTATTACGGAGATCATCAATTAAATATTAATTTAGTTGTTATGAAATAATTTTCTTTCAATGCCAAACATATAAGAGAAAACGATCCTTTTAAGGACTGTTCGTTCACTAGTACCATTGATGGGGATAGGGAAATTGGCACTCATCCATCCAGACTAATTACATTTAGTATAACGTTGGGTGAGACCTATATTTGAAAAGAACAGCAAAGACATTACATGTGAAATAAATTAACCTTATTGTAGCTTTGTGGACATTCATGTGTGCTTATGGTCAATTAAGTGCAGTAAAGAATTACGTTAACTGTTAAAGGAACTGAAGTGAACTATACAAGAATTATATTATTGCATATTATATCCTCGCGGGAAGTGTTGAGGCCACTAATGTGAGTGGAAGTCGCTGCTAGTTCTCTTTTCTGGCGGCCATAGTGGACTGCGCGGCTTGGCAACATGAAGTTCAGTCCATTTGTTTTATGATATAATTTCTAGCACAGTTTATTGTTATCACTATTTACAGTTTGATTTATTATCATTATGTCAATTTAGCGCGGCTCTTCTTTTGCACATATTATATCCTTGGTATAGGCCCACGGCCCTGAAATTTATTAAAATTAATTTTAGATTTTTTTCAAATAAATAAGTAAAGATACATAACATAAAGGTTATTTTGTGCTAAGGGTATTTACCCTTGTTATCTTTAGATGGCATTTTTAGAGCTTTATTAACATAAGTCAAAGATCATATTAGAACAGTCCATGGTCAATGTTAACGAATAGTTTGCATTGGATAGTGGTTGATTGTTTTAGTGTACATGAATATATTGTCAGTTCATTGTTAGCCAACAATCCCTCTTCCCTTAACAAAAAGTTGAAGCGATATTACTATCTGATTGTCCCTGATTTAATACATATTCAGGCCTTACCAGTTTTTGGTTGGACAAATTAAAGTAGAATAATTATTTTTACACAAGCATGTGTCTGCTTCTGCTACTCCTAACATTATTAGCAAGAGATTGTAAGAATGTAACAACAAACTGCTGTACATCTAAAATCAATAAAAATTAGACTGTAATGTAACATTCCAGGGAGTAAGTAATGATGCAGGCTGGACATAAAAGACATTAAGGTGGACTATCGGTTACTTTAAAAATCTGTGTAAAAAAATGTCATACTATACATCAACAATCTGGTAGTGATCCAAATTTGTATTTGTTGATGGATTAGAAGTTAGAGGAAGGTTCTTATTGTTGGATGTGTCTCTAAACAGATGGGGCATATGGGGAATGCCACAGCTGACCTCCCAAAAACACTGTTTACTTGTCTGTCTCTGTCTACTATACATTACCCAAAGCAAGTATACAGGTTAGGAAGTCTGAGTGAGGTCAGAACTCCTGAGCTGCATTTTTCTTTTAGAAACTTGCTTCAGAAACTAGTAAAAGCATTGAATTAGTATAATGGCCAGACAAAAAGCAGTTCCAGAAGGAGAGTTCAGCAGTGCCCCGAGATACTCTCAATTATGGTCTCCTTTAAAACAAGCCGATTGAGGTTGAGCAAAAGGGACTCAAATCTAACCACTCATCCGATGCACCAGCCATTTTATTGGAAAGCAGTATGGTTGGATATAGTTGATTTGTTTTTGAAAAACACTAACATGATTTAGAATTCTCATCTTAATGTCATACTATTTATAAGGAAGAATAGTAGAAAAGCCCATATGTTGCCAACCTCCCTTTATAACTCCAGCAAAAATAAACAACTCAAATGAAACTTTTAGGGCAACTACAATTCACAATATAGTATAAAAAATATTATGTCTTTAATTATGCTTCACAAAATATACTTCTTTTGAACACATCATGGCTGGTAATATACATTCTTGCATCACAGCAATACCCAAAATGTACCCGGTCAGGGACCCAATTGCAAATGTTGTATTTATATTTCTATATTTGTCCAACAGCCAGGATGACCCAATGCATTTCCAATTTAATATTCCTCAGGGGGAAGGGTATGCCGCTCTAAAACTTAATTGTGAAAACTTATAATGTATTCACAACATATCCAAACTCAGACATATACAACGTAAACGTTACAATGACCTACCATACTGAGATGGCTACATTTTTGGATGTAAAAGTACATAGAGAACCTGGAAAGTGGCTGTCCAGTAGTTTATATCACAAAAAATGCAGGAAATACAATCCTGCATGCGACTAGTTCCCATCTGGAACCTCTGATTAAATCAATAGCCTATAGTCAGTATCTCCTCATTTGATGAAATTGCCCCATTGATGACACATTTAGGAGTGAGGCTAACAAACTGAAAGAATAGTTACTGAGTAGGGAATATACTAAAACATGCCTGAAAAAGGCATTTAATAGAGCCATTGGACAGTCCCGAGTTTATTTTCAAGAAAAAAATCTCCTCAATAAGAAAGTAACACACGAGTGAGCATGAGATATTCTAGTCAACATAATCAAGTTTTAAAGATTATTCAAAAATATTGCCCATTATTAACAGATAATGCAGTAGTGGGTAATGTTTGCATTAAAAACTCCATCTATCACTTTCAAAAGGGCCACATCAGTGAGGGACAAGGTGGCTCACAGTGACTATGATGAGGAGTCGAGAGGAAATCCATGCAAAGGTATAGGTGCATTTTTTTGTGGGACCAGTGCCTTTTGCCAATATGGTGACAGAAAGAAAACAACTGACATTGTCCAATGGAGAATACAGATTAAAGCACTTTATTAATTGTACTACAGAAGGAGTGATATATCTCACATGTGATTGTGGATCTTACAGTGTCTGTAAAATGTGTGAAGTGTTCTGGAAACACATGTATAGCCACATTCATAGTATGTCATTTGGAATTTATCTCTCCTGGTTGGGAGACTATACAGAACTATAAGTTTTCAAGAATCAAATGTGTAGCACTAGAAAGAGTACATAGACCTGCTCAATGAGGTGAATGAGGAATACATTTCTCTTGCAATGAGAGCTTAGATGGATACACCATTTATAAGTCACAAGTCCTCCTGGTCTCAAAGGGGCGGTCAGCTATAGGCACTTTTTGGAAGGTTTTGTATCTGGAAAAACTGATTGATCAAGGAGGTCTGATGTCTGTGCACTCCATTGGTTAATGTCAGTATTCATGTTTTATTTATGTAATTCTTATTATATATCATGTAATTACAGCTTGGTATAAGTGGATTTATTTTTCTTCTCTTTCCTTTAGTTCCTATGTAAAGATGTATATATAAATTGTTTTATTACCTTGCAGTTTGCAACTTAATATTGATATGGGATATAATTGTTGTGGTTATATTGATACTTTCATATTTGTTTTGCAAACAGGTGCCTTTTACATTATCTAGCAGAGGTGTGGGGATGCCTGGTAGGGTCCAACATATGCCACCAGGCATGTGGGGCCCTTCCCATTACTTTTATGGTTGTGTCCTTCTGTCCTCCCTTTGATAGGGTTTACATGATCTATACATGGACTTTAGCCTTATAATGGTTGTTTTTTTATGGCTGGGGAGTATGAGTCCTGCATTGGCTCGATATACCAGCCACTGATAGGCCCACAGGTTGTATTCGTGATCTTGTATATTGTTGTTACACATGCTTTAGGCTGTCTGTATGATCCTTTGTAATTTGTGCAGTGATTCCTTGCAGCCACCATGGTGGATAAGGAATGAGGCACCCAGATTTGTTAGCTATGGCTAACATGGCTGAAGAATATAAAATTAGAAGGGGTCATTCTGGTTGCAGAACAAATATTAAAATTTCAATACATTTGCAATTCAGTCCCTTACCAGGTACATTTTTGGTTTTGTTATGATGCAAGAATGTATATTACCAAGATGTATTGTGTACTGTTATGGTGTGCTTTAAAAAAGTATATTTTATGATGTATATATAAAGAGAATACACTTTTTATACTATATTGTCAATATTAGTTGCTTTAACAGTCCCATTGGAGTATTCTGATCATATTAGCATATTTACATATTCTGGTTCTTAAAATTCAAATGTAAAACTATTTACCCTAAAGTCACAGCAAATGAACTTCAGAAGGCAATAAAGGCATATTGAGATCCAGTTTACTTAATTGGCTGTTATTTTCAAGGCATATCCGACTCAGGGCAGGTTATTTCACTAAGTAATAAAAAAACAATATATACCGTATATACTTGAGTATAAGCCGAGTTTTTCAGCACATTTTTTGTGTGCTGAAAACGTACCCCTCGGCTTATACTCGAGTCAACAAAAAAAAAAAGTTCCCGGCCGCTCCGACGTGTTTAAGATTTAAAAATGGCACAGCCCGGTGTATACATGTCACCACGCATGCGCCGCCACCGCTCGGGACAGGTCGGAAATAGCCGAACGTATACCAGCTCTCCCGAGCGGCGGCGCGGGTGCAATGACGTGGCGGCGCCATTTTTAAAATGAAGGCGCCTCTGGAACAGGTAAGTGAAACACATCCGCACTAGCATGCCCGCAACCCCGCATCCTCTTGTACCATGCTTGCCACCCTGAATTCTCCTGTACATGCCAGCCACACTGCATTCTCCTGTACATGCCAGCCACACTGCATTCTCCTGTACCATGCCAGCCACCCTGCATTCTCCTGTACCATGCCAGCCACACTGCATTCTCCTGTACCATGCCAGCCACCCTGCATTCTCCTGTACCATGCCAGCCACACTGCATTCTCCTGTACCATGCCAGCCACCCTGCATTCTCCTGTACCATGCCAGCCACCCTGCATTCTCCTGTACCATGCCTGCCACCCTGCATTCTCCTGTACCATGCCAGCCACCCTGCATTCTCACCCTAGGTTTATACTCGAGTCAATCATTTTTCCCATCTTTTTGTGGTAAAAGTAGGGGCCTCGGCTTATACTCGGGTCAGCTTATACAGCTATATACGAGTATATACGGTAACCCAATTTATTTTGTAAAATATGAAAGATGATGTTACACCAAGTAAATAGATACCCAACATGTCATGCTTTAAAATTGCGCACGCTTGTGGAATGGCGACAAGCTATGGTACTTAAAAATCTCCATAGGCGACCCTTTAAAAGGTTACAGGTTATCAGTTTAGAGTTACAGAGGAGGTCTAGTGCTAGGCCTATTGATCTCGCTCTGACATCTGTGATGTGGTTTGAACACCATTTACTTAAGTGGGCGTGACCTATGTATGCATTTACCACTGTGTGAGAGTACAGGGGGAATAAAGGGACTTTAACATTTTTTTTGTACTATTTATTTTATTCAATTTTTTTAAAAATATTTTAACCACTTGCCGACCGCCGCATGACTATTTACTGCGGCAGTCAGCCCCGTACAGGCAAAGTGACATAGTACTACGTCGCTCGCCTACGAGCCTCTAGGGGCGCGCTCCAGCCCCCGCTCATTCCCTGACATGTCCGCGCGAGTGACCGGCGGTTCCGATGTCCGCTGGTCACCCGCGATCTCCCGGTGCAGAAGGAGAAAGGCAGGCGGCTAATGTAAACAACGCCGCCTGTCATTCTCCCTGATCTAACTGCAGAGATCATACGATCCTGCTATGTAGGATCGTATATCTCTGTGGTTACATCACTAGCCATGCCCCTTTACAGTTAGAATCACGCCCCTAGGGACACACTTAACCCCTTGATCACTAATAAAGTTAACCCCTTCCCTGCCAGTGTCATTTTTACAGTAACAGTGCATATGTTTTGCACTGATTACTATAGTAATGTCACTGGTACCCCCAAAAGTGTCAAAAATGTCAGTCAAGGGTCCAATCTGTCCGCCGCAATGTCGCAGTCCCGCAAAAAAAAAAAAACACAGATCGCCACCATTACTCGTTAAAAAAAAACAATAAAAATGACCAAAATCTTTCCCGTAGTTAGTAAACGCAATAACTTTTGCGCAAACCAATCAAAATACACTTATTGCGATTTTTTTTACCAAACATATGTAGCAGAAAACAAATTGGCCTAAAATGTTAAAAAATTTTGATTTTTACATTTTTTTGGGGGAATTTCATATAAACAAATGTGAAAAATATTGTTATTTTTTCAAAATTGTTGCTCTTTTTTTGTTTATAGCGCAATTGTCCGTTAAAGTCACACAGTGCCGAATCGCAAAATAGGGCCTGGTCAGGAAAGGGGTAAAATCTTCTGGGGCTGAAGTGGTTAAAATTGTCCTTTTAAAAAAAATTGTAAACATACCTTGTGATTGAAATATGCAGTAACAGGTCCTCTTTATGGAGAGATCTATGGTTAATTTGACCCCACATCTCTTCTCTACAATATAAAGCATTAGAAATAAAAAAAAAAAACATTGATCTAATACTGTAAGAAAAAAAATGGCCTTGTGTACATTAGAACTGAAGTGATGTCACCATTGTCACACTGGTACTCCATGGCAAACTTTGGCACCCCAGATGTTTTAGAACTACATTTCCCAAGATGCTTAACTACACTGCAGAGTGCATGAGCCTCATGGGAAATGTAGTTCCAAAACATCTGGGGTGCCAAGGTTCGCCATCACTGTCCTAGACCATAGAGATGAGTGGAGGGGTCATCTTCCTCTGCTCATCTCTGTGACCAGCCCCCCAAGCGTCATATCGGTTCCTTGGGCTACTGATAATTATTATTATGAATATTATTATTATACAGGATTTATACAGAACCGTCAGTTTACACAGTGCTTTACAACATAAAGGCGGACAATACAGTTACAATAACGTTTAATAGAGTAGGAATCAGAGAGCCCTGCTCATTAGAGCTTACAATCTAAGATCATCCAGGTAAGCTGGGAACCACTGGAAAGCAGTGGGAGGTAGGGGCAATCCCTCCTTCCACTTCTAAAAGTGATCCAGCAGCTAATCAGCCATTTGGATCACTTTTAGTGGCTACAAAACAATACTAGAGTCATGGCATATTTCTGCAGCCATAACCCCAGTAGTCCACTTCTTATCGAGGACATCTTTTGACTATGACCTGTTAAGAAAGTGTTTAACAGGTTGATAAATACTCATAATTTAGATGTTTACTCCTAAGGGACATAATGCAGGAGCATACTCAACAGCAGGTGGCAGGAACAGTAACGACCTAAGCTTAGGAACACTTCAGAACTGAAAGCCTGGCTTCAGCCTTATTTGTCTCTGCTGATCACAAAATTAATAAAAGCACTATCTGAAAAATTAGTAGATCCCTACACAAGTGTTGCTCAACAATCACCATACATAAACACACTCATATGCAGCAGACCATGACTAGATAAAGTTTTCATTACATTTTAGATTTGTTCAACAATATAAAATAGAGAGATTCATATATATTATGCAGATTATGCCCTTTCAATTGTTGTGTAGTTGAAAGGAGTATAAAAAAATTCTACAAGAATGTATTTGAGAAAAAAATCTGTTTAATAAAGCTGTTCCATCACTTTTATAAAGTGATTACTTTCGAAGTTTTCTCATAAATAATACAAACTCATATAATGCTTTCAACGTACTCTCTCAATAACCAGCAAGTGCCTCCAGCGGTCTAAACAAAACGGCTAAATGTCATCATTTCATAAAAAGCTTGCCTATTTTATTACCAGAAATATAGGAAATTGCATTTTACTAAGCCAGACAGTGGTCAAAATCAGTTTTTATAGTTGATAATGGATTTTATTTTGTTTGTTGATTGAAATTTTTAAAATACACACTTTTAGGTCATAATGTTTCATGATTAATGTTTAAAATAAGAAATGAGTATTAAGGTGAAACTCCAGAGTTGTTAAAAAAATGCATATGTCAGAAAGATTTGCCCAATATTTTAGCAGGTTCTTACATGCTTAGACTTAGTATTTAATCACATATGCCATTCCAATACACTTATTCTAAACTTTCACTACGGGCGCTAGGTTTCTAGCAAATCACATTAGTGTGAAACACTGTCTTCATGGCCTCCTTTTATATGTACAGCTTCTAAGCCAAAGGCAAATTGTATGCAACAGTGAACCAAATGACATTGTAGAGGTTATGTTATGTCATGAAATAAGCTGCATGCGATTTTGAGCTGTATATATTGTTTTAGAAAACGGAACGAGAAAAAGTTATATGGCAGCATTTAAAGTGGTAGTAAAGTCTTATTTTTAACTTGTACCTACAGCTAAGTCTATAATAAGGCTTATCTGTAGGTACAGTGAACCTGCACCAATGTACCTAAGCCTGCATGAATTAGGAGATCATGACACTGCATGCAGCTGGTGACATCACAGGCGCATGCACTCTGAAGGGACAGCCTACTCGTGCCATCCCTTCAGAGCTCCATGCTGCAGCTGCAACTCCTGCGTGCATGCATGGGAGTGATGTCATCGCAGCTTGGCCAATCAGAAGGCTGGAGCAGAAGGAAGACCAGGTGAAGATGGAAGCCCTGTCAGCGGTGACAGCGTGCCACTGGAGGTCTTCATTCTAAGGTAAGTATTATATAATGGGCTAGTATGCAATGCATACTAGCTCATTAAGACATGGTCTTGCAGATTAAAAAAAAAAAAAAGTGCGGCTTACTACCGCTTTAAGTTGATTATAAGAAGATTCCTCCACAAACCTCAGGGAATTGTCAACACAGACAGAAATACTAAGCTGACAATCCAAAGGTGAATGACTGTCTGAGTTACAGCCTAACTCACAATCCTCACAAGCATTTACTGGCTGATGGCCTCTTACAAAATATTGATTATGTCTTACAGCCATTGTTAGAGGCTCTCTCTTCTTTTATTAGAGACTCCCTACAACTTCATTAAACTTTTCAACATTATACGTGGGACTCATCATATCATTGGTTATCCCTAAATGGCAATTTACTATACACCTCTATCGTTCATGAAGTAGGCCTCAATCATTTTCTTGTGTCCCTCCCAGTGCTACATCATACACAGGCCCTGTTTATTTTGGAAAGCACAACATTTTGTCTCAAACACAATTATTTTGTTTTTAGTAAGGATTATTTTCTCCAGCTGCAGGGTATTGCTATGGGAGTCAGTGTTGCTCCCAGTTATGTCAATCTCACTTTGGGTAATTGGGAGGAACTATGCGTCTGAAATAAAAAATACTTTCACATCCCCTTTTTTGGGAACTATATTGATGACATCATCATCATATGGGAATGCACCCCGGCAATTCGACTTGTTTGTTCAATACTGTAATAATAACTCAATGGGCTTGTCTTTATCACGTGTATGGGACGCTATGTCTTTAGTAATTCTGGACGTGGAGTTGAGCCATATAAATAGCAGCATTGTCTCCAAAACCCATTTTATGCCATCATCTGAAATTCTTACTTACATTCCAGGAGCTGAAACCAGTCTAATTGGGTTAGGCACATTCCTAAAAATCAGTTCTGCCATCTAGGGGAAAAAAAAAAAAAACAGTTCTACAGAAGATGACTATTCTACTTAGAGTAAAATCTTGACTGACTGATTCCTTACAAGGGATATGATAGATCACACGTGGATGCAGATTTTTTAGATAATTTCCCCAAATTTAATTTTGGTGAAGAGGAGTGTAGGAATTAGCCATCTAACTCACACTAGTGTGAACCCAGCCTAAAGCTAAGCTCTAATGGTCACATGCACATAGCTGTAATTTCAGCCCACACACTGATGCAAGTGCTTGCTTTGAAAAATAAAATAAGTTGAGTTTCTTTTTTTGGATGCCTGTTTTATATAACATTTCAAAGATTGCCATAATGTCACCATACTAATTTTCTTTATATTGAAATGAATAAAAAACTTTTGAATGTAAAATTGGTAGAGTAAGAGCCAGAGTCAACAGCTCTTACGAGTAGGGCTCTCTGATTCCTCTTGTATTGAATCTTGTTGTAGCTGTACTGCCTCTTCTAATTTATCTATATAAATTCAGTATAATAATAATACTATAATTGGATTATGGGCAGTAGCCTCAGAAAGTTTTTTTTTCTTTCTTAACTGGAGTTTCCCCTAAAATGTTTTTTTTTTTTGCTCAAAATAATAAATACAATTTACATTTTATGTGATGCCATGTAGCTGTGGCTTTAATCTGCAGGTAAGATAACAGTAAGGATAAGCATGGATAGGCAAAAGGTCTGTTTCCTATACAGGTGTTTCACAGTCATAGCTGAGAAGCTCATTGGAACTAAATCATCCAATCTCAAGATTTTAATGTCTGTGAATTGGACAAGTGACAAAGCTTCACACAGAAGTGGTTTCTGTATGACTGCTATTGCAGAGAAAATCATCCATGGCTTATAAGCTAAATACTCTTTACCTAGAGGTCTGGATGGAAACGTAATCCTATATTGAGAAATAATAAAGAAAAATACCTCTTTCAGTCTGAAAGGTCAAGCGTTTTTATCTTCCGAATATGAATTTGAAAAAAAAAAAAGCTATCATAAATATTGCATTTGGTAGAGAAACATTGTGTTAGAGGGGAAACATTTCCCCAGGTTTTTTTGTGGGGTGTAATAGGGTATAACGTTTATTTTGCTTTAGAAGTGATTGTGAAGTGATAAAATGAAATGCCTGTATGTGTGTCTTTTCACATGTTTTGACATGAATGTAAAGATGGTGGACAGAATAATAAAAACACAGTTTGTGAAAAGGGTGAAACAGAACACAGCCGCAAAGGTAAATCTTTTAGTGTCAGTGACAGCTTGAAGTACATGCCAGACAAGTATCCTGGAGGGCAAAGAACAAGGGTTTGAGAGGATGTAGCAAACCTGGAAGAAACACAAGCGTAAAGCAGAAGTAAACTCAATGATTTAACTGTTTCCCAAAAAGAAATAAATGTTATTAACCACTTTAAGACCGGAAGGATTTGCCCCCTTAATGACCAGGCCCTATTTTGCGATTCGGCACTGCGTTACTTTAACGGACAATTGTGTGGTTGTGCGACGCTGTACCCAAACAAAATTTCTGTCCTTTTTTCCCCACAAATAGAGCTTTCTTTTGGTGGTATTTGATCACCTGTGTGATTTTTAAATAAAATACAGATGTGGGCTGGTCCATAGTCAAACAGACTGAATGGTCCTCACCACAATTAGTAAAAATAGAGGACTTTAAAGGGTGTGAGTGGTGCAATAGCCAATGTTAGTAACCAAGACAAAACATATATAAAAGATAAATTTTAATAATATTGCATTAAAATATATAACATAGTTGGAGAATACATAAAAATACAATCAAACATGGACATTTTTGGCCCCTTAATGCAAGTGGCCGATAAGTGGATACAGCCAAGGTGGGATGGGCTAACGTGTTTCGCTGAACAACAAAAGAAGTTCAAAAACTGCTTCCTCAGAGACCCCTTTAGACCCAGACAGACACTGGGATGTGAAGTTGCACATATAGGAGGGTCAAGCTGATGAAAGCCACAAAAGTATGCTGTAGATATCCGAGGTGGCTACTGGAAGAGGATTCCAAAGCATAACCAGGGTACCTCTATTGGGAGGTGCTGAGTGGCATATTCACAGGTGATAAGGCAATTCAACCAATAAGGCAGAAGAGGGAGAACACAGAAGGAGAAAAGTTCGCCACATATGAGGACCAAGAAAAGCACTGGCAGAATCTTAACGTTCCCACATAGACTGAGCTCCAGGCAATAGCATATCTCCTGAATAGGAGGCGGCCACCTGTGCGATTTTTATTTTTTGCGCTATAAACAAAAAAAGAGCAACAATTTTGAAAAAAAAATATATATTTTTCACATTCTGCTATATGACATTCTCAAAAAAAAAACATTTAAAAATCATTTTTTTAACATTTTAGGCCAATTTGTTTTCTGCTACATATTTTTGGTAAAAAAAATCCCAATAAGCGTAAATTGATTGGTTTGCGCAAAAGTTATCACGTCTACTAACTACAGGAGAGATTTATGTCATATTTATTGTTTTTTTTTACTAGTAATGGCGGCAATCTGCGATTTTTTGCGGGACTGCGACATTGCGGCGGACGGATCGGACTCCTGACTGACATTTTTGACACTTTTAGGGGGACCAGTGACATTACTACAGTAATCAGTGCTAAAAATATGCACTGTTACTGTAATAATGACACTGGCAGGGAAGGGGTTAACACTATGGGTGATCAAGAGGTTAAATGTGAAAAAAAATGTGTAATAATCTGTTGCACCATATAATAATGTAAAGACTGATGCTGCTACAACCCACAAGGGTAAAGGATGAAAAAAATGTAATATAGAATATTACTAACAGCGCAATGTCTCAAGGGGTGTGATATGGGTGCTAGCCCTATGACCCAAAAAAGGCAGAGGGGTAGGTATAGAAACTGGAGTGCGTATCAAATCTGTATGTGAATTAAATCAGATAAATGGCATGTATATATAATAAATTCCATAAAATATGTGCAAATTGAATTCACATAATATTCATATAAGTGTGTCTAGGGGGGGGGGGGTGTGGCTTCTGAAATGACCATAGAGACATGTGATCCTATATAGAAGGATCACATGATCTCTATGATCATTTCAGGGAGAAGGACGGTCGGCTGTGTTTACAACAGACGACCGTACTTCCCTCTCAGTGGGGAACGATTACGGGTGACGAGCGGGGGTGGGAGCGAGCCACCGCACGCTCGCCCCCTAGCCTCCTGTCCTCCTGAGAGCGAGCAACGTAGACCTACGTCGCTTTGCCCAGGAGCGGCTGCCTGCCGCAGTAAATCTGCGGTAGGCGGTTGTTAAGTGGTTAAATCTCTACTCAAACATACCAATCTTGTTCTTTACAGTGTTTTTATTTGTATTCTGCCTACTAGTATATGCGTAGTGTATGCTACATTTAAAACATAACTAAATGCAACATTTTTTTTCTTAGTTTTGGGTAGAAGGGAAATGGATTCGAACACCTGTCAGATTTTTATTGCTGTCTTTGCCCCTGTGAGGGAGATGAACCCTTTCACACTTATGCACCAAAAAGTCATGCACTTTTTAAAATCGGCCCAAAGTAGTGCAGGGACTACTTTGAAGTCGTTATGACTTGAAGTCGCACAGATATAAACGATACTCATTGGAATTCTTGAAGTATGACTTGTCATGCGACTTTGCAGCCCCAAGTCGCAGGACAGGTTTCACAAGTGTGAAAGGGGCCTTACCATTATCATTGAAAGTGAAAGTAAAAGGAAAATCTCATATTTTGGGTTGTCCCCCGAAAAGTAATAGAGGGAAAATAATCCAATGGGGACATTAGTTCTGGTGACCTGGGGGTCTCCAAGAGATTTCTTAAATTTGCAAAGATTTCCTCTCACTTTCTGTGTGGTTTTGGGACAGGAAGTGAAGGTAAATCTCCCCAATGGGGCAAAAATGGCAAAAAATAAACCTTTCAGGAGGTTATAACTCTCCCTTGAATGAAAAAAAAAAAAGTTTTGCCTATAATTCTACTTAAAGGTATATCTTTGGGGATAGTTGCAAGTGTGCTTTTGCCAGCTCCCAAAACCCTCAAATGGATGTTGATATAGCTGTTCATGTGTGTGGCACCATGGTAACTGCATCTCTAGAAAGAAAATCTGCATTTCTGGATGGTCTTGGATATTCAAAAATGCAATATTTATTTGCTTACCTCAGATACTTTTTGATGCTGCGACACCCCTTCAACTTTGGAAGGAGGGGTGTCGCAGCATCAAAAAGTATCTGAGGTAAGCAAATAAATATTGCATTTTTGAATATCCAAGACCATCCAGAAATGCAGATTTTTGTTTCATTGCTGCAGAGAACAGAAGGGTTTAGTTCCATTTTAACAATGGATGCTCAAACCCAATGGCAGAATCAGCAACAAGGAAACCAAAACTTTTTCTATACATATCCTTAAAGAAGAACTAATGGCAAAACTTTTATTTAATTTTGGATAGAATAGGGGAAGGTTATACCCCTGTCAGTTATTTTTTTACCATCTGTATCCCATTGGGGAGTGTTTACTTCCTGCCCCACAGCCAAAACAGGAAGTGAGAAATCTCTCCAAAGTGAGGGAATCCCTGGTTGTCACCAGGGTCACCAGAACTATTGTCTCAATTGAACGTTTTACCCTCTATCACTGTTCTGGGGACAATGCAAAATTTGTGATTTTCTTCTACAGTACTTTCAGCGTTAACATTATGAACTGTGAATCTCTTTAACAAAGGCACAGAAAGCAATAAAAACCTGACAGGTGTTTTTACCCCTCTCCATTCTGCCTTTAGTTATCCACTTAAGGTCAACCCTCAAGCAGTTTTACTGCTATAAGGCAGCACATCTGCGCTTGATCATGTATATACACGATCCAACTCCTCTGCTGCGGCTCGCTTTCGCTGTGATTACAAATAGTGGAAGCCAATCGACGGGTGCATAGGACCTAATGTCCTCCGGCACCCACCGATCATTAGGCAGAGAGACAGAACTTCAATCTGCCTATGTAAACAATTCAGATCACCGTTCTGACAGGAGGGAAGGGATAACATCTGTGTCCCTGCAAGGCAGGGAATAAATTCCATCTCTTCCCATGGTAAAAGCACCTCACACAGTATAATAAAGCACTATTTAGGCACACAGTTAGCCCTTTAATTGCCCCTGATTTTAACCCCTTCCCAGCCAGTGTCGTCAGTACAGTGACAGTGCATATTTTCTAGTACTGTATTAGTGTCCCTGGTCCCCAAAAAGTGTCAAAAGTGTTAGTTAGTGTCAGAATGTCCTCTGCAATATTGCAGTCTGGCTATTAGTCACTGATTGACGCTATAGTATTTAAAAAATAAATTATTTTATACGCTTATTGGGATTTATTTTACCAAAAATTTGTAGCAGAATACATATTGGCCTAAAGTTATGAAGAAATTACATTTTTTTATTGGGAATGTTTTATAGCAGAAAGTTAAAAATATTGTTTTTTTTTTTTTTTTTTGCAATTTTGTTTTTTTTTTTGTTTATAGCACAAGAAATGCAGAGGTAATTAAATACCATCAAAAAAGTTCTATTTTTGGGGAAAAAAAGGACATCAGTTTTATTTGGGTACAGCGTTGCATGACCACACAAGTCAGTTAAAGTAAGTAACGCAGTGCCGTATCACAAAAAATGGCCTGGTCATGAAAGGCGGTAAATCTTCCGGAGGTCAAGTGGTTAGAATTCTAAAGAATTTTCAGTTTGCTGTAATGTACTAACTAACTTACATACCGTAATTTACTAAAAATTTCTTGCTCCAATGACATCAAATGTGATTTTTTTTTGCACATGCAACCTAGATGCACAAGCATTCACATTTGCAACTTTGTGGGTACCACTTACAGTATTTAAAATTTTAATGGATGATTTAATAATTATAGTAAACCCAGTTTTAACTCATCCACTAATAAAAAATTATCTTTGCAAAGCTCTCTTTCTTAAATAAATAAGCCCCAAAGAATAATAAATAAGAATTTAGAATCATTTAGCGATAACATTTATTATATTTGGGGCATGGCTTGGCCGTGGTCAGAGATGGCTGCCTGAAGCAAGCGCTCCTGCACATGGAGGACCGATATTCACCTTTCTGGGAGTAAGCAGCAATCTTTCTCACCATGGTAAGGTCTAAAATAAATGCCTCTCCCCCGCACACTGAGGGAGACAGGGACCCAACAGGTCGGAACATCCCAAAACTCTTTCGCACACAACTCTCCGAGAGCCGTGTGGAGACACAGGCCTCGACATTGCACTCTCCCAGCAGCGGCTCCGAGGATCCATCAGGCAACAGAATTGCGAGTGCCATGCCATCCATAATAGCACCTAGCCTGTTTGACCTACAAATGGTGGCTTCAGACATCAAAAACACTCTGATGTCTGTAATCACTGACCTCCGGACAGATGTACAAGCGATTGCATCCTGCTTAAGTGAAGTAGAACACCTGCACTCATGCAGAAGCCATTTATCAGGTGCAACGGTCATACAGCTCACAGCTACCATATCTCCTGGAGATGCACAAACATCTCGAAGATCAGGATAATCGCGATCACAGATGGAACATAAGAATCAGAGGCCTGCCCGAGGCGGTCAATTTAGCCACCCTGGATCAAACAGTAAGCGCCATACTTAATGATTTGCTGGCACGCCCGCTGAAATCCCCAATCTACATGGAGAGAATGCATAGAGCCCTACGCCCCCGTCCTGGAGAAACAGAACCACCACGAGATGTAATCTGCTGCTTAGGTGTTTTTTCTCTCAAGGAAGAAATTCTATGCAAGGCTAAGGAGAGGGGCCAGATCTTCTATCATAAAACAGAGATAAAACATTTCCAGGACCTCTCCCAAATTACTGCACAGAACAGACGAGCTCGTTGTGCACTGCTAGACCCATCCGAACACGGGGAATCTCATATCAGTGTAAGTTCCCATTTTGTCTCTTTGCTACAAAAAGGGGGCGCACAGCACTCCTGCAAATGCTAACCTACCCAATTTCTGTGAAATCTTGGGCCTACATCCACTAGTGCTCCCAGACTGGTTCCCATTCTTCTTCCCCACAGAAACATGGCAGACCATATCAAGAGGTCCTTCTCCTAAAGCTCAGGGACACAGATCTTGCAGGTGCCAATGGAATCCAATCTCTCCATTATCACATTCTGCTAGACGGGACCTCAACCAACGTATACCTAATTCTTCACCAAGATAATGAATATCGAGGAGCAACATACAGAACATATTATGTCCTATGACAAAGATAAGTACTCTTTCTCATACCCTACTCCTGCAGCCATGTAGGGTTACATTTGTTCTTCACTAACCTAAACCATCAATTATTTTTCCTTGATCTCCAGCCTGGAATGCTGTTCAGCATCTACTACTGAATATTGAGTTCTATGTCTTTGTCCATCTATACTGATCTGGTGGATATATTCCTGTTGAGCCCAAAGCTTCTTCTCAGATATGTCTAGTTTGCATGATGTCTAACAGGAATTTTGCTTTCTCCTCACTCTGCATGCTCATCTACCAAAGGCAGCCCAACTCTGCATTTCTCAACAAGATGGAGGATACCTGTCACAACAGACGTGTATAAACTTACCTTAGTCTAAAAGACACCTATGAATCCAGAAACTTTGATAGAACCAATGTTCCTCTCCGACTATCATCCAATTACTATGACACTTATTTTCCCTGAAACCACTGCTATGACCAAAATCGAGAGACTAAATCCATCAATTCTGAAGAATTTGAAAGACATGAAATGCATTTCGACCTGCTTATCAAGCTATTTTAAGGAAAATGCTACCCCAGAAACTAGCTCTTTTGTCTTATGGGAGCCACACAAATGTGTAGTTTGGGGTGAGCTCAGCTCCATGTCACTTGCAGCTAAAAAAAGAACGTCGGGCACTGATTCATTTTTTGGCAGACCGCATCCGGTGCTTAGAAAAAATACACAAAAAAACACGGGCACAAAACACCTTAAGGGACCTTGAACATGCACGTTCCCTCCTGTTGGAGGAACTGGGTAAATGGACACAACGCTGTTATGTACTCAACCAGAAAATATTCTACGAACAAGGCAATAAATGTGGAAAGTTATTGGCCAGAGCTATTCATAACTCTCAAACTCCCCATACTATCCATCATCTCCAGGATGGTTCTTACTAAGAATGAAGACATAGGCAAACAATTTGAGCTCTATTATTCTAAAGCTTTACAATCTTGACTCTTCCAATCCCGAATCACACACTCAGAACACACGCACCCTCTTAATAGGGGAATTTTTATCTAATTTTTGCTCAAATGCCACCTCAACACAGAAAGCGCAGGAATTAGAATGACAATTTACTCTAGCTGAGTTAGAGATTGCCCTGAAACAAATGAAACCAGGTAAAAGCCGGGGTACCGATGGACTCACTGTCCAATATTATAAATGTTTTAAGGAAATCCTATTTCCTCAGCTTCTTAAAACCCTTAATTCACTACTTAACTCTCAAAATCCCCTAGATTGCTTACTTGAGGCTCAAACTACAGTCCTACAAAAAGATGCCAAAGACCCAACGCATACGTCTAGCTACAGAACAATTTTCCTGTTGAACGTGGATGGTAAACTTTATGCCAAGATGTTGGCCAATAGAGTACTTTTCTTTTCTCTCTTCCTTGATATCTTTGGACCAAGTGGGATTCATGCCTGGCAGAGAGGCCAGAGACAATACGATTAAAACCCTAAATTTACATCACTGGCTCTCATCTAATGCCCACCCAGACTTCTTCCTGTCACTTGACGCTGAAAAGGCATTTGACAGGTTGGCCTAGGATTACATGGCGAGCGGTGCTCCGAGCAATTGGCCAGGGCCCACGTATATGCGCCAGTATTTTAGCACTGTATTCTGCTCCTTTGGCCAGAGTGAGAGCCATTGGCCACCTGGCGGATGCTTTTTTAATTAAAAACGGAACATGCCAAGGATGCCCTCTCTCCCCTTTGGTGTTTGTACTGACTCTGGAGCCCATTTTAAACAGGCTCAGGGCCAATGCGAATATAAAGGGCCTTACGGTGAAGGATAAAGAATGCTAAGTGGCAACCTTTGCTGATGATATATTCTTGTTCCTCTCTGAACCCCACATTTCTCTGCCCAACCTTCTCAGCCATATGAAATTTTTCCAACAGATCTCAAATCTAAAAATTAATTAAACACAAAATCACTCGCACTAATTATCTCTCTCCCACCCTCCCTACTCACCCATTGTTGGGAACATTTTCTTTTCTCCTGGAAGAAGGAGGCTATTACATACCTGGGAATCCAGATCCCAGCTAAACTATCAGAACTATATGATAGGAATTTCCAGGCCATACTGGGGAGTGATGTCAAACACTGGAGCAACTTAAAAATGTCCTGGTTTGGGCGTTCTACCCTAATCTAAACGAACATTCTCCCGCGACTGCTTTACCGCTATACCAATTGTGATTCATCCTTCCTTTTTTTCTGCTTACAAAAGGAGCTGCTCTCACTTCAGTTCACCTCCGCACATTAGATACACACGTCTTACCTTGCCAAAACTTAAAGGTAGAATTGGCCTTCCGGACTTACACACATACTACATTGCTTGCCTACTCACGAGAATGGTGGACTGGTGCACCCACTCCCATAGGAAAACATGGGTTTCCCTGGAAAATTCTTATAGCGACTTGCCCCTACATCTTATTTCCTGGCTTCCACCTAGTGGGGTCCCCTTGACCCTCTTAGACCATCCGACTATTGGCCCATCTCTATCGAGTTTCAATTGGGCATGAAAATCTCATACATTTCCGTCAAGACCAGGCCCTCCTATGTCCGTAAGAGAAAACCCAAACTTTCCCCCTGGATTATCGGGACTTTTCTTGGCTGCAGAATGGCCACACAGAGATGTCTTGGCACTTCAGTTTTTCTCTAAAGGAAAGCTTCTTACCTATGATCAACTGACGGCTCTTTCTTTTTTTTTAACAATATTTTATTGAAACTTGTCAAGAACAGTACAGAAATAAAGTAGTGTACATACAATGCAACAGATCAGGAATAATAGTGGAGATCCAGCACCCGAAAACATAGCCAGGTGAGGAACAAGTCTCAAACATTTCTTTTCTATAACAAATATTACAAACAGTTTAGAAGTGCCCATCCCCATAGGGCCAGGCGTGCATCAAACAAATGAGGACAGGGGGGGGGGGTAGAAAAAGGAGAGGTGGGGAGGGTAGGAGGGAGGGAACGGCTCTTTCTAAGTCAGGTTCATTTCCTTTCTGGGCCTACCTACAGATACACCACTTTCTATCAATCAAAAAGGACAGATCCTGCACATGCTGATATACAACAAGTACAAAGAGGAGTACTTCACCAGCCCATGGCACTGTCCATGTGTTCACCTCCTTTGTTTGTATGTTTTTTAGATGAAATGTCCTGGTTGCTGCTGCTCCTCTCTCACTCCACTGGGGGGGGGGGGGGGGGCGGATCAAAACAATTCAAATCTGTAAAGAAAAGCGCACGCAACCTCGGGCAATAACGCTTTAATAAAGGACAACAACACACAGGCAGCCGCGAATGAGGAGACCGCAGAGTCACCATCTGGAGGGACGGGAGGAGCGAGTAGCTCCTGTTGGAATGCTGTAAAGCGATTGTCTTAAAGGAAAAGTGTGAGTGCAATTCCAATGTACTGTGTTGTTGTCCTTTATTAAAGCGTTATTGCCCGAGGTTGCGTGCGCTTTTCTTTACAGATTTGAACCACTTTCTATCACACTCAACCAAGGTTATCCTCTGGTCCAGGCCTCTCACGCAATTTGAAAATATATGCTGTAAACAATCTCCCCAAAGGCACCTAGTCTCTACAATATACTCTTTGTTATTACATACAGCACCTATACCACTAGATAGAGCCAGGCAAGCGTGGGAAAGAGACCTGCAACATACCCTCACAGATGAGGAATGGGATGACATAAATGAATATACTCACAAGGGCTCATTAAATGTGGCTATTCAGGAAAATGGCTACAAAATTAGGTCACGCTGGTATAGAACACCTGCCTTATTACATAAAATTTCAACATCAATCCCCAATGTATTGCGGAGATATGGCTCAGAGGTGGGAACTCTACTATACATTTGATGGGCCTGTGATATGATCTGCCCATTTTGGAAAATAACACATGATGTCATTACGAAAGTTACAACCTATACACTGAACTTTACACTGGAGCAATATCTGTTACATCACACCTCCCTGTCAAAGAAGACGTACAAACAATCACTAGGTATGCAGCCAGACTTTTCATCCCTGTACACTGGCAATCCACACATGTACCGTTGGCCAGGGAATGATTTTTCTTTATATGGAGTTGATCCATATCTCACAAGACCAACTGCCTAAATTGATGTCTACTTGGCTTTGCTGGTCCCACTTTAAAAATAATGAACAATGCAAAGCTCTTTCAAGGTAAAATTCCCTACCTTCTCAAGCTTAGCCTCATGCCCTCATTCTAGTCTATAACCTGAGGAACTTGGTAAGGAACCTGTACTAGTGCATGTTTATGAAGCTACTGCTACAAAAAAGGAGGAATGGGACAGGGTCTTCATCCCAGTTCCCCTTATCCCCAACCCACCCCCCCCCCCCCCGCCCGGCCCGGCCCGGCCCGTTTTTTTTTTTTGTTTCCTCTTAGTCTCTTTTTCTTTCTCCCTTCTTTTTTTCACCCTCCACTCTCATGAGTCGTTACCTTGATACTCATCCAGAAGCTCCAACCACCACAATTTAACCAGGAAGCTGAACCAGTTAGAAAACAACTATCACCTACCTCATTGCTATACCTTTAATAAACCTGGAGGCTTGCATATCAATATTATGTAGGCGAATGCTTTACACACATATGTCATATTGCTATAGACCTGTTGTAAGAACACACAATGTTCTACCTTTGAAGATCTGATATAGTTTTGTTAATTACATGAACATTCTTTGCTATCACTCTGGCAGGTTTTTGTGAAGTTACCAACTGTACATTTGTCCTATGCTGTCTTACAACACTTTCAATGAAAAAGTTTATGGAAAAAAAATGTTATACTGCCCACGATAGTGTGATTTAACCACTTTACCCCCGGAGGATTTTGCTGTCTTACGTCCAGGCCACTTTTTGCGATTCGGCACTGTGCGAATTTAACTGACAATTGCGCGGTCGTGCGACGCCGTACCCAAACAAAATTTACGTCCTTTTTTTACCACAAACAGAGCTTTCTTTTGGTGGTATTTGATCACCTGTGCAATTTTTACTTTTTGCGCTATAAACAAAAAAACAGCGTTTATTTTGAAAAAATAACAATATTTTTAACATTTTTTTATATGAAATTCCCCCCAAAAAATATGTAAAAATCTAATTTTTTTAAAATTTTTGGCCAATTTGTTTTCTGCTACCTATGTTTGGTAAAAAAAAATCACAATAAGTGTATTTTGATTGGTTTGCGCAAAAGTTATTGCGTTTACTAACTAAGGGAAAGATTTCTGTCATTTTTGGTGTTTTTTTTTTAACGAGTAATGGCGGCGATCTGCGATTTTTTTTGCGGGACTGCGACATTGCGGCGGACAGATCGGACCCTTGACTGACATTTTTGACACTTTTGGGGGTACCAGTGACATTACTGCAGTAATCAGTGCTATATATATGCACTGTTACTGTAAAAATTACACTGGCAGGGAAGGGGTTAATTTTATTGGAGAGGGAGGGGTTAATGTATGCCTGGTGCTTACTGACGTGTGGGGGGGGAGGTGACTGAGTGAGTTAGGGACAGATCGGATGTTCAGCTATGCTGAACACTCCGATCTGTCACTCCCTGTCACTTAGGAGATCCGCCCGCTCTGTTTACACAGGCGGGCGGATCTCCAAACTAGATTCCCCGACGATCGGGGAAGAGCGGCAGCGTTGGCCGCCGCTCCTCCCTTGGCCCAACTCCCGCTGTGAATGAAAACAGCGGGAGCGCGCCTCCGGCGGTGCGCGAGCGCCGCCTACAGGGGGAGGAGTCCAGCGACGTAGGTCTACGTCGCTGGACGATAACGAGCCACTGTGCCGCAGTAGAGGCACAGTGAGCGGTCATAAAGTGGTTAAACAGCTTGAAAGACAGAAAATAATTTACAACATGGAAGGGATTTTCTAATCAGACAAATCAAGGGCAAAGAAGTTGAGTAAAATTTTCCCCAAATATGTACCAGATATTTCTCTTTGCTACTGGCATAGAAAATAGAGAGGCAGAGGATTAAAGGGAAAGAGCATGCAGCTGAGAAGAGTAGCTCCTAAAACAAACCTGCTGCTTTTTCTTGCATAAATAACAGTATCTAATGATGCTTTAGGATAGCAGTTGCATGCTTATATATCTTATTTTTATGTTTATTTTTGTTTTTTATTGGTGTAAAGACAAAAATATGATAGAAATGAGTTGCTTTATAAAAAGAAACAAGACAAATTGTGCTTTTCAGAAATGTAATTATTATTGTAATTTTTAAAGGTGGTATATTATTCCTACTGACAACTGCTTTACTTAAGCTTTACTGTTCTTTGGTTAAAATTTCAGCCCCAATATTTCAAATACATGAACTCAAATTATTGTCAAAAGATGGACTTAATTACCTTATAATAATGTACAGTTTCACCTCTGACAAGTAATTTCTTATTTAATAGCGTTATTGTTTCCAAAACCACCACAGTGAGCTATACACGGATAGCACTTTGCTTTCCAAGGAGAGAAAACTGGCTTTAAAAGGAATTGTAATATCATAAGTAAGTGAATATATCAGCCATATTGATCAAACCTGTCAAATCCTGAAACATTTAAACCTTAAGAAAAAGAAATGCTGTATTCAGAATGACGGTTGTATGTCATTCTTGAGAGATGCGGTTTTACATGAATTTATTCATATTATTTGGCTCCCCTATTCTTTAGGTTTAAAAATTTTCTCCAAGAAAAAAATCAGCTATTTCCAGGGGTTCTACATTGATCTACACTACAGCCAGTTAATGGTTTCAAAATAACTGTATGCTTATAATTAAAAAAACAATACGAAAAATACAGTAAACCGTACCTTCACTGACCACCTCTCTATGTATGTTTTAAAGGACTGCTCAGAGAGGAAATATTTCCAACAAATATTACCCACATTCTAATTTGTCATCACTAGAGCAAAAAGGTAAAAGTGGGGCACAGGAATTTATCGGTACCATCATAGGACATCACAAAAAAAGGTTAAAATTGACAAATTGTTATTGTGTATATATAGTTTACAAGACAATATAAAAACCATATAAACGCACAAAATATACAATGAATATTATCACTCTTGGCGGTTACTGCACCCCTGGGATTTTTGTCACTTCTACCTTGGAAACTACTCCAGAGAAGCTATATAAGTGCAAGCCATCAGCCTCAATGTATTTTGTGGTCACCTGCTTCTTCAGTAGAGAAACAGAGGGAGAAAGCCACTATAATAGAGAAATATTCAGCAATTTAATGCAAGCTGTAGACAAATCTACATATGTAGTCATAAAAAAGTGCAGCACTCTCCTTCAAAAAAGTACACTGAGAAATGTGCTTTCTCAAAGGTTCAGGCTCACCCCATAGGTGGGGTGAAGGGCTCTGGGCTGATCAGAGGCAATTACTGAATAGTTTTTTGGTGTATGGGACTGCACTTTTTTTTCACAGACATTGAATCATTTATTGATGGACTCATGCAAATTTATTATATATACCGTATTTTCCGGCGTATAAGACGACTGGGCGTATAAGACGACCCCCCTAATTTTCAAGTTAAAACATAGGTTTTGGGGTATACTCGCCATATAAGACTACCTCCCTTCCAAAGCAAGGCAACACCGTTGAAAAACATCAGATTTCTCATAGATCTCTAAGGTACCCCAAGTACTGTAATACATGTAATCTCTCATAATATCTCCAAGGTACCCTAAGTGTAAGTATTACCAGTAGATGTAATCTCAAGACGCTGGCTGTGTGGGAATCCTGTACCGATATACCGTATGTACCGTAGCTTCGGCTACATACAGTATACCGCGCTGAGCCAATCACAGTGAGCGATGTATTCTATTATTGAATGCAAAGCCTGCTCGAATTGGCAGAGTCAGAGAGGTGGGCAGATGTTACTACACCAATCCGAGAAGGCTTTGCATTCAATAATAGAATACATCGCTCTCCCTGATTGGCTCAGCGCGGTACACTGTATGTATCTGAAGCTACACTACATACGGTATACAGGTACAGGATTCCCACACAGCGAGCGTCTTGAGAGATTACATCTACCGGAAATACTTATACTTAGGTTACCTTGGAGATATTATACTCGGCGTATAAGACGACCCCCCAATTATGGGGGATTTTTTTGAGGTTAAAAAGTAGTCTTATAAGCCAGAAAATACAGTAGATGATTTTTACACTGTTTTCAGATATTTATTTTTGCACTATAATTTAAATGCACTTCACTGAAGGAGAGCACTGCACTTTTTTGTGACTATATATATTTATTGCATTTTGTACAAGTGGTTAGATGCATAGTAGTGCTAGCTTCTTCCTATAGTAGATAGAGTTTAGTAATAGGTAGATTATACGCAGGGATAGCGTGGAAAGTTTTTTCAAATTTAAATCTACATATGTGCTTTATGCATAATATGTTTGCTCAGAGGAGTGGTATAGGGAGCACTAAAGCCCCGTACACACGTACTGATCGTCGGTCCGAACGATCGGCCATCTTTTGTCCAGGGCTGTCGTGTCTGTTGAAAACTGCAAAAGACTGCACACAAATTTTGTCGGCCAACAACAGCCGACTGCAGAAGTGATGTCATGTGATGGTTAACTTTCCTTGTCTTTTTTCTTTTCTGAGCATGCCCAGTCTTGCTAATCTGCTGTCTGTCGGCCGAAATCTGTACTGACTGGCGAACAATCGGCCGTTCTGGTGTTGGCCAACAAAAATTTTAATGCCTGCACGACAGATTCTGTTCGGCCGAAAATGCGGCTGTCGGAAGCATCATACTAACAAGCCTACAATCGGCCGATCGGTCTTCGGCCGAATATTTACGGCCAACAAACGGTACGTGTGTACGGGGCTTTACACTAAGAACAAGCAATGTACGCAGACAGCCATTAGGGTGTCATCAGGGTATAGATTGCCGATAGAGCATGGGAGAAAATATACGTTTTGTCTATGTATGTTAATTTCAGGAAAGAATTTGAATTTTACACAGCCCTTGGAACATAGTTCAGTCCATTAAGTTTTTTTTATTTTATTTGCACTATCAGTTCATTTTTCAGGACAAGCTTTTGGAGAGTTTACTCCTTTCCTCTACTTAGGTTCAAGCAGCACTGATACATGGCATTTATTGTTGAGCTTGTAAAGGTCCCAATAAAGTTCTTGTTACAAATCAAAACAGATTAAAGTTACAAAAAGCATTGACGATTGTGTCTTCAAAAAGAAATGACACCCAAAACAACAAATAGTGCTCTTCCTCTTCTCCCAGACTGTGGAGTGTTACTCTCTGGGAGAAGAGGAAGAGCACTGTTTGTTGTTTTGGGTGTCATTTCATTTGTCACTTCAATTTGTTTTGATTCGTGAGAAGAAAGTTTTTGGGACTTTTATGAACTCAACGCTTATGTGGTTTTGTATTTTGAATGAACACTGTATCGTCTTTCTAATTTAAAGTAACATAGGTACAGTTTTATGTACCACTGCATTTCAGCATGAATGTCAAATGTCATAATATTATGCACATTGAGAATTTCAGAGCTACAGGGGTTTCATAAGTCTCATATATAAAATTGCTCTTGGGTCCATAGGGATGTTATTGGTTTGGAATAGCACTCTATGATCAATGAAATATACTAAAATTAGCTGTAGCAATCAAAAACCACAAATAGGCTTTCACTTGATGAGTAATTGTGCCAGATGCCGTAATAAAACCATATCAACCACATTGAAGTATTTATCATAACAGTCCCTAGGGCATGCCTACACTAGTGGCATGAGCATCCAGTGTAGTTTTTGTTCATGAACAAGATCCTGTTTATGTTCATTGATTTCATTTTAAGGCTACAAAGTACATTGGTCTCCCTTTCACTTCTTCTATTTTCTTCCTGCAGAAATAAAATAACTTGTGGAGACAGAATTTACAATGAATTGACAATATGCATGCTATATTACTTTGAGTCGGTTCACACTGGGGCGGCACGACTCCTTACTACTTCGGGGGCGACTTGTACATTACAATGCACCACGACTTCGGAGCGACTTGCAGGGACTTCAAATAATGAAAGTCTATGCAAGTCGCTCCGAGGTCGCCCCGAAATAGTACAGGACCCTTTTACTAAGTCGGAGTGACTTGTGTCGCTCCTATTAGAACGGGTCCTGTAGTGGTCAATGGACCGCGACGGTGCGCGACTTGTCAGGCTGACAAGTTGCCTGACAAGTCGCGCTAGTGTGAACCGGCTCTAAGACTAACAGTCTTGTTAACAGGCTAAATTCTGATCATGTACAGGTAGATGTTATTAAAATATGTATTTTTTTTTCTCTGAGCAAATTAAGAAGATATACCTACTGGAAAAATTCTTAATGCATTTGTTACCCCAACACTTCATATTTGTGATATGTGCTTGCTGTACCATGTACTTGTATGAGAAAGTATCCTGTTCTCTTTGTATTGCTTTCTTTATGTGAAATCCCTAGTGTTCCTGCTAGTCCCCTTGCTTTCCTATGAAATAAACCCAGTAAAATGTCTAGAAAACAATGTGTATTTTTAAATCCTAAAAATAACAGAAGTCTAAAGGAAGAAGTGACTGGCCCCCTAAACTAGAAATGCATAAGCTCTTCAGATCTGCATTCATTGGAATACTTTTCTCTTTTTTGGGAACACATCATTTGGTGCAATTACATAATAACTCTGCAATGACCATTTTTGGAGGTGCCATTATGCCCTAATAGTATCCTGTTCTCTTTGTATTGCTTCCTTTATGTGAAATCCCTGGTGTTCCTGCTAGTCCCCTTGCTTTCCTATTAGAAACCGACCACATAAGGCTGGAGAGCACACCGTGGTCAGTTCTCTAGCTATTCTGGGAACGCAGTGTGCTCTCCTCGAATGATCAGACTTGCCTTGACATGCCCCCCCCCTTTTGCACAGCCATTACCTGGGAAGCTCAGTGTGCTGCTGCTTCTCCTCCCCCAGCTCTTATGCAGCTGAGGATAGAGGAAATATGATCACTTATAAAAAAGGAGAAAAGGTATTTATTTTTTTTTTTATATCTATACAAAAATGTTTTGCCTTTAATTTCTATCTTAAACTGAATGGGTTGTTTTACAAGGTGATTGTTTACAATCACTTTAAGTAAATCTAAACATGTTACTTTATTTACAATTGCACACTGTTTTGTTCAGGTACTACTTGAGAATGTCACTACATGACCAATATGATCAAATAAAAACATAATGCTGTGAGACAAGGGTTTGTGGTATTAGGGGCCATTTAGACATTTGCACTGCAATAACATGCACTAAAAAGCATGTTACCGTAATGCACAGCATTTTGTGTGGTGTGTTGCAGTGCCATTCACTTCAAAGCTCAATTATAGTAGTGTACAATAAACTTGCATTGAAGTACATTAGCAGTCCATATAAAATAAATAGTAACTTATGTTTATGGACAAAAAAACTTTTTGCCCAAAAACATGGCTTTTTAAAATCAGTTTTCATTGAAGCAACTGCATCCATAGCATCTCCACCCGAAAACCTTCTTCCTTATTGAAGGTGGTTTTTGGATGGAGATACTACGTATGCAGTTGCTTCATTGAAAGGTGAAAAAAAAGATGTGCAACTTGCAGATCTTTATATCGTTTAATGGCAAGCTAAAATGGCATATAGGAGCCGGCGGATTGATTAATTGCAGATTGCAGGAGGAGTGGGTCTAGACTGGTGCTGTGGATTTGGGTGCGTTCTTACTAATATTTTTGTAATAGTTGACTTCTAAAAATAAGTACTCATTAGTGAATAAGGCTGTTAGCTGTACAGTTTGTCCTTTCAGCAGAACACTTTGTTCTGGCTAGCAAATACATTTTGTTTCAATGGGTGAATTGGCTCTGCCACAAAGCCTAGGTGTGCTTTTTATGATCTTGCTCATCCTCATTAATAAAACTTCATGGCAACATAAACTTTTTTTATGCTTGCTTCAGGGATACTGGTTGCATCAATTATAAACATATATATATATTTTTTTGTGGCCATGGGCAGCAGAAAAGACCAGGTGGGGGTAAAGTAATTTACCAATGTTGTCCAAAATTTGCTTATGTTTCCTTAAAATATTATTTCTATCACAGTCTACAAATAGCTCATACCACTGTAAAAAAAAAAAAAGTAACAAAAAGGGACCCTGCTACAGTAAATTGTGTAGCCAAGTCCTGGCTATATGGCTTTTGCCATTATTGGACATTCCTTAATGAAGATTGCATTGAACTTTGTTCCCTCTAGTGCCAAGCCTGGGGATTATGATATAATTTCCTGACTGCAGAGAAAGAGACCACTACTGAAAGTAGGGGATCATGAAACATGTAGTCTGGAAAGCAGGGATTTCAATGGATCTAATGTTGTTGCAAACTACAAGTTCCAGATGGCTGTAGAGTGGAAGAATTCTGGGTAAGCAGATAAATAGAACGGACCTGGAAGGGACTCGCTCTCTTGGGACACAAGACCTGCAGCAACAGGAGCGAGAGGCCATGCTCCCCTAGGCAGGTTGAATGGGCCCCACAGCCTGGACAGCACGGAGGGCCTTTCCATGTGTGAACCTTATCCCTGGAAGTAGATCCACAGCTACCAGACTTTTATCGGAAGAGTAGTTTTCTGGGGCCACTTTCACGTTCGCCCACACAGATGCTGCTGAATCTCTGGATTTTAAGGTGGTCAGCCAGGCATCACCAACTGATTGCAGATCCTTCAAGAGCCTGTTCCGGGGCATCCTATCTCCATGAGCCTTGGTCTCTCCAGGATTAGTGAATGGGCAGAAGCCCACCCTAAGCATTACATTCGGATACACTGGATGCAGACACCTTTACCCCACCTTCTACATCAAAGGCCTTCCGCTGGGAAACACCTTGCTTATGCCATTTACCTTTGCTGGTCACCATTGCAAAGCAACCTCTTTGGGCCCCTTTATAGCTAGCTGACGATTCCGGACACCTCTACTTCAAGGACTCCCTTACAAAGGAAATTAATCTACTATATCTGTTTATCTAAAAAGGGGACTCTCACGCAGGTTTTAAATTTTGTGTTTTGTTATTTCTTTCTGCCCATGGCATCGGGGCTTAGAGGGAGCTGAGTGACAAAAAGCATTTCCTTCCCCCTCTTGTACCTGGAGTCTTGGGCATCATTTGAGATCTGCTGGTTTCTACTGCCAGATTCACTGTTATTGCCATTTTATTATATATCTCTGTGATTCTGTTTATGCTAAAGCTTCAATTTGGGAAAACCCACATTCAACATTTTCTTTCCTTTGTTTACTCAAGAATATCCAGTAAAATATCTATTTGCAATCTCTGATATTTCTTTGGTGTCTTTTGCTTTTGCATTCTCTCTTTGAGAAATGTCAGAACCCAGGGTGTCAGAGGTGTCGGGAGGCTTTCAAGGTCAGGGCAATCTCTAGGGACAGTCATCTTCCAGCAGCCCCTACGGGGTTGGTGCTACTATTGTAATAAATTATCACTTGTATGTGTACAAAGGGCTAAGATGACTTTGAAATAAACCCAGTAAAATGGATAGAAAACAATGTGTATTTTTAAATCCTAAAAATAACAGAAGTCTAAAGGAAGAAGTGACTGGCCCCCTAAACTAGAAATGCATAAGCTCTTCGGATCTGCATTCATTGGAATACTTTTCTCTTTTTTGGGAACACATAATTTGGTGCAATTACATAATAATTCTGCGAAGACCGTTTTTGGAGGTGCCATTATGCCCTAATATTTTCTTTGCATATGGACCATTTAGTATGATGATGGTAAACATTATATTGTTTATTGATAAGAAACAAGTCTTTAATTCACACAACAGAATCCGTAAATCTTATCATCCTCCCTGTAACTATTTCCTAACGTCTTATATTTTAATATTTCATTACCATTGCAGAAGCTAAAAAGAGATAGAGAGAGATTGGAATTTGGATTATAAGGATATAAATGTACGCTAGAAAAATGATTGTCTTTAAGGAAATATTAGTAAAAGCAATAAAAAGTAAAGCAAGTAAAGTCCATACAAAATAGGATGCTGTATGGTTTGAATGCAGAGAGAAGTATAGAAAATATGAACTGTTCTAGTATTTGAGAACCTATAACAGTTTGGGGTGAATTTTACTGATTTAAATCTATATGCGTTAAAGTGTGGTTTAACTCTTTCGCTATTATTAAAAATGTATTTGTTTTACAAATAAACATTTAATACAATATTCACATAAGTTGATGTTGTTACAGAGCATCTCTAAAAAGAGAACACAACATAACATTGTTGCTTTCAAACTCTCTCTCTGATTGAAAATTTCTACAGCTGTATTTACCAACTGTGTGTAATGAGAAAAAAAAGAAGAGGAACAGCCATTTGCCTATATAGATACTGTACATTTAAACTTGAACTGAAACTGAGATCTTCAACAAAGATCTGTAAACAACAAGCTTTTTTAATCAGAACAGCCGAGGAGAGCATAGGAAGCATGAAAAGAAGCCTAGCGCTCCACCTGTATACTGGGGGAAAAAAAAACAAATATTTACTGCAAAAAAAAAACTATCCGGCTATATTTCTAAAACACACAAAACTGGTGTAAAATAAAAATTTGGCTTGACTATAAAGGCATTGTAAGCCACAAAGTAGAAGAAACTAGTAATTAGCAGTAGAGGAAAATAGTTTTAAAGTTAATAAAAAAATAGCATTAACCACTTAAGCCCCGGAAGATTTTACCCCCTTCCTGACCAGGGCCTATTTTGCGATTCGGCACTGCGTGACTTTAACGGACAATTGCGCGGTCGTGCAAATTTGACGTCCTTTTTTTCCAACAAACAGAGCTTTCTTTTGGTGGTATTTGATCACGTGTGCAATTTTTTGATCATGCGCTATAAACAAAAAAAGAGCGTCAATTTTGAAAAAATAACAATATTTTTCACATTTTTTTATATGAAATTCCCCCCAAAAAAATGTAAAAATCTAAATTTTTTAACATTTTTGGCCAATTTGTTTTCTGCTACATATGCTTGGTAAAAGAAAATCACAATAAGCATATTTTGATTGGTTTGCACAAAAGTTATTGCGTTTACTAACTAAGGGAAAGATTTTGTCATTTTTGTTGTTTTTTTTTTTAATGAGTAATGGCGGCGATCTGCAATTTTTTTTGCGGGACTGCAAAATTGCGGCGGACAGATCGGACCCTTGACTGACATTTTTGACACTTTTGGGGGTACCAGTGACATTACTACAGTAATCAGTGCTATAAATATGCACTGTTACTGTAAAAATGACACTGGCAGGGAAGGGGTTAACTTTATTGGGGAAGGAGGGGTTAAGTATGTCCCTAGGGGAGTGTTTCTAACTGTGATTGGACATGGCTACTGGTGTAAGAACAGAGATCAACAGTCCTACATAGTAGAACCGTGTGATCTCCATTTTTACACAGGGGAGAATGACAGGCGGCTTTGTTTACATTACATTCACGGCAAACGATCGCGCGTGACCGGCGGACATCGCGTCCGCCGGTCACACGCACTGACTTGTTAGGGAACGAGCGGGGGCTCACAAGCTAGTGACGTACCGGTACGTCACTTTGCCTGGCCGGGGCTGACCGCTGCAGTATATGTACTTGCGGCGGTCGGCAACCGGTTAAATAATAAGTGAACAGAGGTCGAGAGTCTTAGAACCTCTCTCTTGGCTGACTTACGGTCGGCTGAGTCTTGGCTTGTGGGCTCTCCCTCAGTGTCGGAACTTCAGAAAGTGGTATGTCTTCGGGAAGGCATCAAGACTTTAGAAATGTCCAAGATGGCTAAGTCCTTGATGTGGGCACGACAGTGTTTTTATGAGTATTCCAACAAACCTAACAGGATGTTGGTTAACAAGCTTCGCCCTCGGCCCTTTCACTCGGTCCCTGACCTGTTGCTCCAGCTTGATGGTACTCCCCCTCACTGCCCTTACACTATGGCTAAAGTTTTTGGCACATTCTTTAGTAAGCTCTACAATTGCCTTACTCCTGAAAACCACTTCACCTTTACCCAGGAAAACTTTGATGACTTTTTCCGTGATCTTTCTCTCCCTAAGCTTTCTGCCGCTGACCTGTCCAAGGTAAATGCAGACATTTCTTTTGCCGAACTTGCTGCTACCATTAAAGCCTTGCCCTCCCGAAAGGCCCCAGGCCCTGATGGGCTGCCTTATCTTCACTACAAGACCTTTTTGCCCATCCTGGCCCCACATTTACTTGAACTATATGCCTCTCTGCTCCAAGGAAAGGTCCCGCATCCCCAGTTTACTCATTCATACATTTCAGTCATCCCTAAGCCTGGAAAGGATGCTTCGCTCCCGGATAATTACAGACCAATTGCCAGATTGAATTCTGATTATAAAATCTTTACTAAGATATTGGCTAATAGACTAGCTGGATTTATGCCAAAATTGATTGACCGGGATCAGGTAGGCTTTGCTATGTCTGGTCACGCAGGTGATAACACCAGACGCACAGTGGACTTGATTGACCTTCTTAATAGGTTCCCTCGCCCAGCGGTGGTCTTGAGTTTAGGCGCTCTAAAGGCCTTTGATAGGCTCAGTTGGCCCTAACTCTTTTCCACAGTGCAAAGATTCGGTTTGAAAGGCCCTTTTTACAAAGCTTTGGAGGCCCTCTACTCTCCTGCCACGGCCCAGGTTCGAATGTCGTCTGCCTTTGTGTCGCCTCTGTTCCCCATGTTTAACAGTACTCGACAGGGGTGCCCCCTGTCTCCTTTACTTTTCATACTATAACTAGAGCCGTTGGCCGAGGCTATCCGCTCTCATCCTGACATTTGTGGGGTCCTGATGCGACACAGGGAATACAAGCAATCCTTGTTTGCAGACGACATCCTGTTAACCTTGACGAATTCCTTGATGTCCCTACCATCTCTCCATTCAGTGTTATCCTCCTTTAGCGCCATATCTGGTTACAAAATCAACTCCTCTAAAACTAAAGCCATGCCTCTTCACATGCCTCCGGATCTCCTGATTCAGTTGCAACACTCTTACCCGTATCGGTGGTGTCCCTCGGCACTTACGTATTTGGGTGTTAAACTGACCCCTTCCTACTTGATGTTGTATCCCACTAGTTTTGTACCTCTGTTCTGTGAGGTATCTAGATCTTTGCGGCAGTGCATGGGCTTCCTGTTATTACTCTTGGGGCGCATTAATGTTTTGAAGATGTCAATTCTACCTTGCTTGCTTTATCTGTTTGATACATTACCTGTCGCAGTCCCTTTTACTCAGCTTAAGGCACTCCAACGGTCCTTTCTCAAATTCATTTGGAAAATCAAGGCCCATAAAGAGGCCACTTCAGTGGTGTTTTCTCCAAGGAGGTGGGGGGGGGGGGGTCTTGGGGCCCCTGATATTATGAAATATTACTATACTTCCCACCTTCGAGTGGTGGCCTCCTGGTCTTCCCTGGCGGCTCCCAATTGGAGGTCAGAAATAGAGTGGGGTGTGATTTTCCCGGTCCACCCCTGCTCATTACTTTAGTCCACTGCGTTATACATGGACCGGGTGTTGGAGGAAATGTGCCTGGCCCCCATGGCTGTCACTATGTAGGTTTGGCGTAAATGTTTTTGTAAGTTTTCTCTCTCTTCGCCATATCCCCCCCTCACCAATATTTTATTTAACCCCTTGTTACCAGATGGACTTCATATTGGCCGGGTGTGGGCTTGGTCTCGGTCCCCACTCTTTCAGCTTCATAACTTGGTCCGTTACATGATAAGTTTGCTCTTCCTAAACACTCCTTTTATTTTTATTTACAAATACGTCACCTTTTCAGATCATTGTCGGCCTTGCTGTCCCTGGAGAGGCCCTCAGCCTTTGAATATTTATGCACACATGGTCATCATCAGGGACACCTGTTGTCCTCTATTTACAATATCCTACACGATGCTCTGCCGCTGACTGAGGATTACCACTCCTATATGCAGAAATGGTCAGGGATCTTGCAACGCCCTATCACTTTATCTATGTGGAGCAAAATTTGGACTTCTGCTTTCAAATCATCTAGATGCATGGTGCAGAGAGAGACTGCTTTAAAAAGCCTTCTATTCTGGTACAGAACCCCGGTCCGCCTACATAAAATTGATCCATCCTGCTCCGCCTTGTTTTGGAGGTGTAGGATGGAGCTGGGCATGTTATATCATATCTTTTGGCAATGTTCTGATATACAACCTTTTTGGACGATGGTCATGTCATTGATATTCACTGTTACAGGTTTGCAATTGCCGTTGGATCCATTACACTATTTGCTGGGTCTTCCATTTTCCCAGTATCTCCAAGTCGACCAATAAATTCCTTTCCTTTTTCCTTTTAGCCGCTAGAAGGGCTATTCCACTCCGTTGGCTTCAGCAAACACCTCCTGATAAACCCCTTTTTTTACGTCTACTCTCGGAGATTCGGGGGATGGAATTCCTCACGGCAACTGTTCATGATGAACTTGCAAAGTTTAATGCTGTTTGGGATCTCCATTCATCTAGAGCTACATGATGCTTGTTTATCTCCCCTTGTTTCTTTACCTTTCACATGCTCATTTGTAGTGCTGTGACACATTGCACCTTGTACCTTGATGTTGTCAACTTACTGTTTATTTTTATTTCTACTACAGGGGCACCACCCCCCAGTTTGTTGGTTGTATTTGTTATGATTTTCTTCTCAATAAAAATATAATAAAAAAAATAAATAAGTGAACTTTCATAATGAAAATATAAATGCTTTATGCTTGGATGACATAGTGACAACACTCCCAAAATTATCATAACCGTAAGAGCTTTCTTTAAACTATATTTAAAGCCAAAATCAAAAAGTATAATAAAATACAAAATTATAATTAATATCAAACAGAAGAACCCTCTTTTAAACTATATTAACTTCTTGTTTTGGCTGTAAAAATGTATATATTGTAACATTTTTTATATTTATTTAGGGGAATTTTATGTCAAATGTTCATGTTCTGAACCCAGTGGATCACAGTCATTTCCAAATGGGGAAGTCAGCAATGGCAGCCTTCATATTTTTTCCATGGCCAGCAAGTAGAATATGTTTATTAACATTAAAAAGTATACCTGAATAGTACATAAGGCTTGTAAGCTCTGCTGTCCTAGATTTGTTGCTGATTTGAGCTGGAAATCAGATCAAAGGGCTCATCCTGTCTATCTCTAATGAACACCAGTGGACAATGTATAGCTTTTATAAGATGCTCCTCAATGAAGAAGCTACTCTTTTAAATTGTGTCATTTTATAGATTAGCTATGGTCCCTCTAAAATACATGCAGCATATTTCAGCCTATTGTCATTCTGTCTTTGTAGTCAGTCCTCTAACAACAGCTCTCTGTATCTGTTAGTAATAAGTGTCTGAGTTTGATGGTGACTGACATATAGGATTCTGCAGATTAAGGGTTGAAAAGATGATGGGAGTCAGCAGGTAACTCTCTTGGGATGCAGTTTAGCACTGCAGTATAACAAAGCCTGACAGGGATTCATGATAGTTTTCAGAGAAAAGTTATCTGTCAGTGTTTTTCAGTGATTTCTGTCTGGAGAAAGTGCAGTAATGCGCAAAAAGAAAACGTAATGCCAATATCTCCTTTGTGCCGTCTTTATCAAATGTATTAGATCTAGGGAATTTTAAAATATATTACTGTATTATTACTTTATTTTTATAGGCATTTATATCCAATTCTATTAGTGCCTCTGTGAGATATATTACACTGGCATAGAAAAGCAATATTTTATAAAGCATCTGTATTCCCATGTTAAAGCTGCAGATGGATGAAGCTGAATGTTGCTTATTTGCAGAGGCAATGCCTTGGCTTTAGATTTCACAGGAGGGTCATGGGTTGGCTTTGTTTTTTTCTGACTTTGAAATATAAAGGCTAGCTCTACACAAAACTCATGGTAGACTACAAAGGGCTGAAATGCCATCAAATCCTACTGTATTTATTTCATATATGAAGAAACCTATTTGGGAATGTCCGAGATCTTTATTAAGCATTGTAATTGCTGTGGAATTTAGGCAGAACAGGGAATTTTGGTAGAGATAACATGGCACTGGTGTTGCTACTTTATATACAAAGCCAGTATGTATTTTAAATGACCAGAAATCATTTAATAAAGAAACATCAGTTTTGTTTGAAGTAGGTTAAAGAACATACTGTATATCCTTAACAAAATTCCACTGTGGATTTTGAGGATTAACAATCCCTTTTGTTTAACCCTTTTATGATGGGGGCTAAAACAAATCATAATGCCTGAACATACTTTTGCAATTTTGACATGCATTAGTAAAACTGTAAATATAATAGCAACTACTCAGTGTATCTTGATGAATTACACCATATTTTTTCTTGTTCAAACATTTTATTGGAAAATGTGACACAGAGTCAGGATATAAAGGAAGAAAATGAAGGTACATTCCCAAAATGCAAAAAGAGAATGCAATGGTGCATACAAAGTTATCAAAATAAATCTTTGGGACGTAGCCCATACAAATAACAGAAGTTTGAGAATCAGCAATAGTGAAAATAGAGGTCGATAGATAGAGAAGATCAAGAACCTCAGGGTAAACAATGGTAGGTTATAGGTAAGGGTCAGGTAGAGGAGAGCCCTTGTGAGTGGGAGCCTGATATCACGAGTGTCAAGAGACGTTGAGGTGCAGGACCCATTAAGATACAAATGGTCGAGGGTGCGCAATTCTCTGTATCACTGATCAATGAGGCTAAACAAGGGGAATGTCTTGAGTGGGAGAGTGATCCAAAAGGGATCCAGGAGAAAAGAGAAAGGGAGAGGAATAGAGAAGGAGGAGGAGCAAGGGGAAGATAAGAAAGAGAACGAATGGGGGAGAGTTGGTGTGTTGCTGGGGGTACACCTTATTTTTTCAGCAAAAATTGGGCATTTAATTGGTAGTAATTGGCAATAGATATATTCAGATTTTATTTTATTATCAAAGGGAAACTGGCCCAAATTGTAAACAAAATAATTTTTTGAACATTTAGCTGTATATTTCATGCTACTATTATTAGTGATCGACCGATATCGTTTTTTTAATGCCAATACCGATATTTTGGTCATCGGAAATCGGTCTCGGCCGATATCGGCCAATATTTTCGGACATTAAAAAAATTAATTTTTTCTATTTATTTTATTTTATTTTTTTAAGGTACTCCTTGTGGAGGGATCTGGGGGTCTAAAGGACCCCAAACCACTCCTCGGCACCAAAAAGCATTCAAAACGCCAAGTTTGGCTATTTTGAATGCTGTCAGTTTTTTTAATTCGGCGCCGAGTACCAGGAAGTGATGCCATGACATCACTTCCGGCTTTTTTAATTTGAGACCCGGGTCTTCTCTTCGGCGGTGGCGGTGGAGGTAGGATGGCCGGGTCTCTCAGCCGCATCCGTTGTCATTACAAGTCAGCCAACCGTCGGCTATGGACACCAATACCGGGATGTTCCCTTTAGCTGCAGGCATCACTCCGGTACAAGCACTTTCCCTAAATATCAGCAATATCGGTAACCTCAGGTTATCGGCCGATTCCGATATATGGGGGAAAGTGCATATCGGCCCCCAATATTTCGGTGTTGCCGATAATCGGTTGATCTCTAATTATTATAACCCACCACCAAAGAACAACTCAAAATACATTCTCCTGCTCTTGATGGTCACAATGATTTCTTTCTTTCTTTCTTTCTTTCTTTCTTTCTTTCTTTCTTTCTTTCTTTCTTTCTTTCTTTCTTTCTTTTTCCCAATCCTTTTCTTCATGCAAAAAAACAGATCAAACCTATCATCTTTTGCTGAGACAGTTAAATTTGCATGTCTCCCTTCTTTCCTCTTACTTGTATATATAGGAGTTATGCAGATCTCTCCAGGTTCAGTTTTTTTTATTTTTTAGCGGTAGATGAAGTTCCTAAGAAAGTGTATAAATTTAAAGTATATTTGGATACTTGAACCCCCTGTTTAACTACTGACCATGACCATATAAAAATAATTATTTATTGTGTATCAATTGATAGTTCGATAATGTAGAAGTGAGACACATAAAGATTTATGGTAATATTCCCATTGCACACGTTCCTGGATCAGACTCAAAAGTAACGGTGGCTGCAGCAACATCCAGCTGCATACTGGAACAACCATGGTTCAATATTCATATTTGTCAGCACACCACAGTTCAAGTTTAAGAATGATCACATCACAGAAAGAAAAGTGCAATGTTTCGGAATCGCGTAGGACCCCCTCGTCATGCATGTGAAGACATACCTGATGAAGGGGTCCTGCGTGGCTCTGAAACATTGCATTTAACAGAGTACAACCAAAATTACCTCCCCTTCCCAATACGAATCATCATCACCCCCAGTCCTTATCCCCCCCACAGTACCGATTTCCCCCTAAATTCCAAAATCCCCCCCTCCCAGCCTACCCCCTCAATACAGTATCCTCTTCCAGCACAGAATGACCCCCACAACACAGACCTCTCAGCTTAGACGAACCCCCCATCAGCACAAACACCTCAATACAGACTCCCTACCCTCACAGCATAGACCAGTGATGGCGAACCTTTGCACCCCAGATGTTTTGGAACTACATTTCCCATGATGCTTAACCACACTGCAGAGTGCATGGGAAATGTAGTTCCAAAACATCTGGGGTGCAAAGGTTCGCCATCATTGGCATAGACCCTTCAGCACAGACCTACTTCCCTAGCACAGACTGACCCCGCCCAGCAAAGACGAACACTCCAGCATAGAATGACCTCTGCTGCACAGACTGACCCCCAGCACAAATCTCTCAGCAAAGATGGACTCCCCCCAGCACAGACCCCTTAACACAGATTGACCCCCCCAGCACAAACCTCTCAGCACAGTCTGACCCAAACCCAGCACAGATAGACCTCTTTAGTACAGTAACACTCCTCCCAGTACAGATCCTATAGTACAGCTTCCTCACTATGGAACCCCCTGCAGTACTGAAACACCCATCCCCCCCCCCAGAGTACAGAACCCTAATAACAGGACCCCCCTGCCTGCACTCACTGACCAGATGATTTACAGTGGGAGCTCAGAGTGAGGGGCAGGGAAAAAGAGTGATGTGTGGAGAAAGAGATGAGGCTTCTTGTCCCACTGAGCTTGGGCTGTTTCTGAAGCAGCAAGTGTGCGGGGGTGCTGCAGGCCCTGGACTTTTTTGTCCTGAACTCACTGGGTTCAGACTCTCCATCCTGGGCCCAGGCTGTCCCTTAGTCCAGGATCTTTCTCCCTGAATCCAGCAGAGCCTCCAGACTTTCCTGTTGTAGTCCAGACCTCTAGCCACCATATTCTGCAGCATAGGGCCTCAATAAAAAATAATTTGTAATCCAGGGCCTCCAGGCACCCCTTTTGCTAGTTCAGGACCATCAGGCACTCTCTTTCCTAGTTCAGTACCTTCATGCTCACCCCCTCTTCTAGTTCAGGGCATCCATTCTCCCCCTCTTCTAGTTTACAGCCTCCACGCCCCTTTCTCCTAGTGCAGGGCCTCTGCTCCACACACCGCTTTCCTAGTCAAGGGCTTCCTCCACACATCACACTCCTAGTATAGGCCCCCCACTCCATGCACTTCTTTCCTAGTCAAGGGTCTCCTCCACACATCCCACACCTAGTCCAGAGCCTCCACTCCTTACACCTCTTTTCTAGTCAAGGACCTCCTCCACTCATCCCACTCCTAGTTCAGGGCCTCTGCTCCACCCATGCTTCTCCTAGTCCAGGGCCTCTGCTCCATTCACCTCACTCCCAGTCCAGGGCCTCTGCTTCTCACACCCCACTCTTAGTCTAGGTCCTCCACTCAATGCACCCCTTCTCTAGTCCAGGGACTCTGCTCCATGCTCACCTCTCCTTGTTCAGTGTCTCCACTCCATGCACTCCTCTTCTAGACCAGGGAATCCCCTCTATGCACCCCTCTCCTAGTCCAGGGAAACCACTACATGCATCCCTCTCCTAGTCCAAGGACTCCTCTACAAAACTCCCCTTTTTCCTCTTCTAGTCCAGGACTGGCTAACTCAAGTGTATCATACAACATAGAATATTCAGTACAGGGGCTACAAGTATAATATACAACACAATGAAATAATTGCAGGTGTCGGGACTTTTTAAAATACAGTGATATTTACAGAATCATTTTTTCCCCTTGCTGCTAGTCAGTGTGAGAAAATATGCCCTGCAAGTTGGTGTAAGAAAGCTGAGTAAGATTCCCTCACCTCTATACTAAAATAGCTAGCCCATCTTTTCCTCCCCACACAAAGGACCATCAGTAGCCAGGTGTCTGTATTGCTGTACAGTGTGGATAATAAAACAACTAGGACTTGCAAAAGAAATACAAAATAAACTGACATTACAGACATTTTACAAACATTATGCATATTAATGCAATTTTTTTTTTATACATAGACCCCTACCTGTTACTGAGCCACACATGATTAATAATAGATCTCCAATCCTGCCAGACAAGCTTTGTTGTATGTCAGAGCTGTGTAAATCTCAGGACTTAGTGGACAGTAAGATATATTTTTTGGCAGGTAATACAGCTTCCTAATATATATTTCATTTGTGTGTTTATCAGTTTTTTTTTTTAAACTCAGCTTTAAATTCACAGCGAAAGATTAATGATAGTTTTTGGTCAATTATTTCCGAGTTTTTAAATTGATGTTGTATATCTTGGTGACACAAAGAACTATGGGTTTTCTAAAGAGAGAAAGCACAGCAGCAGCTTTTAGATTATCTTTCTGTGTCTCACCACAAGACATGCCAATGTGAAAAGAGCAAGCAGGGATATGACTCACTACTCTGACTCATTCAGTTGTGTGTTGAGAGTGAACAAAACACCTTGGAGAGAATAGGAAAGCGTTAGAATCTCACTTTTGGTATTGTACTGTCTATTGCAGAGATTTGCACTTGCTTCCTGTCCTGATTAACATTGATAACCCAAGCTAAAAAGATTTTGGCTGGTGATAAACTTGTTTGAATCTCTTCTGGCAGGGCATTGTGTCCTGACAGTGGGAACCACCACTGTGAGAATACATTGATCAGCAGCTGTAACTGTTTTCAGCATGTCCCTTGGAAAGATCGTCCCTGCTGAAACGGAGGAATTTTGATCAAAGCATGCCCAACTTAGGAGTCAAAGCCTAACCTTACTGGTCTTCTTCCTCCTAGTTCTAGTTTCTGGTGCATCAGATGATATAACTAAAAATTAAAATATTTTTAGATGAGCTGATACTTTAGAAATATCAAATATACAGTGATGAAAAAAATGTATGTGAATTCCTTGGAATTAAGCTGGATTTCTGTAGTAATTTGCCATAAAATGTGATATGATCCTCATCTAAATCACAACAATAGAGAAACACAATGTGCTTAAAATTATAACACTAAAACATATCTAATTTCTCGTATCTTTATTGGAAAAAAAAATTAACATTCACAGTGCTGGAGGAAAGAAGTATGCGAACCTTTAGACGAATTTCTTCAACAAAAGGTAATTTGAGTCAGTAGTTTGCACACCTGGAGCCCAATTAATAAAATTAATTTGGAGGTGTGGCTTAGAATGACTTTAATTGATAAAAGACACTCAAACATTTTAAGACTTCTGTTCATAAAAAGCATCAGCTGATGTGAACCATGTCTAGCAAAAGGAAGCTTTCTGAAGACATATGATCCAGAGTAGTTGATCTGCATAAGACTGGAAAGGGATATAAAGCATTCTCAAAGCATTTAGGCATCCATCAGTTAGACAAATTGTCTATAAATGGAGACAGTTTAGAACTGTGGCTACTCTTCTGTCAGGGCACTATCCACTGCAGAAATGTCTGAAGACCTGGCATTCCTGCCAGTACTTTGCATGGTCACAAGAATGCACAGGGGTGCCCAGTTATACGCATTGGCACATGCATGTGCACTAGCCCATAGGTGTGCACCCCGGAATGCACATGCACACTGGTGCATAGTTGCGCATGCTCTCAGCAGATTTTGGCACTGGAAGCCAGTCACTGTCTATAATTGCTGGTTAATCTTCAGTTCCTCTAGTGCATTTGTTCCTGTGATCCCCTTGCTTCTGAGAATTCAAGTTAATGACTCGGCTTGTCCTGTCTTGTGCCTGTCTCTTGACCTGACCCCGGCTTTAATGGATCTTTTCTGTCTATGACTCTGACTATCCATCTGACTACACTTGCTCTGAATTCCACCTGGCACCTGACCTTGGCTATTGTTGTGACCAAAGCTGGCTGTTCATTAATCAATTTATTTTTCTTTCAACCAGAAGGTTGAACGAAAAACAAAATAACTAAATTCCCCCATCCACATATTTGAGTGGATAGGGAAATGACTCCAGCTGTGCTATTGTGTTCTGACGGAGGGGAGCCTTCCCCGCAGTCAGAACACACTGATTAGTGTTTCTGGGTATAGCAAGAAGCATTAATTGTTCAGGAAAAACCCGACAGGATGGTTGTACAGAAGTTGATCAATAATACTTGGATTGAAGTTCGGTCAGTTCCTGCTGAACCAGACACATTTTAAACTATGTATGGCAACCTTTAGTTGAGGATCAGATCACATTTTATGGCAAATTATTGCAGAAAACTAGGTAATTCTAAGGGTTTCACATACTTTTCCCCAAGGGGTTCACATACTTTTCTTGTAACTGTACTTCTCTTTTACTTTTCCATGTAGCACATTTGTCTAGTGATATTATCATCTATTGCATTAACATACGTGCTTACATAAAATACAGCTGATTTCACATTTACTGACCAATTGATTTAGAAACAAGTTCAGTTTTTATGTGCATTTTGCAAACACAAGAGATAAAAATTCAAAATTTTTGTATTAGAATTTAGAAATAAAAAATATAAAATTAAATATTTGTTTAAAATTACACAAACAAATATGCTTTTGTGGACCATGCTGTTCTGAATTAAAAAGTAATCAAGCTTCCTAAATAGAGGTAAATTAAAACCAACTATTATGAAAACCTTTTTTGTGTAAGTTTCTAAGGCTCCGTTCACATATAGGCATCTTTTATCGTGGACAGGATCGCTGCGATTCTGCTTGCGATCCCGAATTATTGCAAATCGCGGGAGGCCCATGCGATTTCCGTGACATGCAATGGCACCCTAACTGTGGCGCGATTTTGCAGCAATTGTCGCCCGACGAATCACTGTAAAATTGTGCAAACAGAATCGTGGGAAGCCTGTCACACAAAAGAAGTTCTTGTACTTATACACGGGCATCCTGCGATTTGCAATAATTCGGGATTGCAGCCAGAATTGCGATACTGCCCGCGATCGGAGATGCCTATATGTGAACAGATGCAGAAAATGTAGCCGTAAATCCAACATCAATCTTGTAAAGTAAGCTTCTGGCAATAATCACACTTTTGATAATGCCTATGCAGGACGAAACGGGCCAGGCACGCTAGCCCCCATGCAGATACGCTGTTCGAGCCGCGGCCATCCAATTGATTTATGACATGCCTGTATCAAGCAGTTACATGTGAGTGCTTTACCTTTATTTGTGAATAAAATTCTGTACATACTTCACTATGTGCGCCCCCATTTGTATTCTTGGAGGTTATCCCTGGTGTACTCCTGGGGTTTATGAGGTTTACTGAATCCATGGTCCCGCCCGGATATTCCGTGGACGATTGGAGGAGAATTGGGTGCATCGTTTGTTCCTGGTGATCGACATCGCACGCTTGTTTGACCTTCCTTAACAGGGGTCCAACTTTCTGGTAAGGGTACATCCTTTATTGCCTTGTGTGATTATTGCCAGAAGCTTACTTTACAAGATTGATGTTGGATTTACGGCTACATTTTCTGCATCTGAACCAATTCTTCTATGTGGACTTTATGGACTCTATTTACCTCTGAAAGTTTTTTAGTTAGTTTATTTATTTAGTGGCGCTGTACCTCCCTTTTCATTTATTTATGGTTTGATATACTATTGTACGAGCAGCCTTTTTTAGTGTACTCTTTTGTGCGCAGCTTTCTTCCAATTATTATATGTGAACAGAGCCTAAAGGTACTGATGGCGATCAAAGCACTTTTTGTAAAGCACTGCACAAACAGTTTGGCAAATCCTGTATAATAATAATAATAACAATTACAGATGAGATATTTGAAACACATTTTGCATTCATTGCTATTTAATATTTTAGAGATACTATACTACCATTAAAAAAATGCCTTGATTTCTTCATAATGTGTCAGTCCTTGCTTCATAGCCCTTCAAAGCTGCACAGAGCTCCTCCTTTATCAAAAAGGAAATAATAACTGGGTTATTATTTCACACAGCAAGCAAGAACTACTCTGGAAAATGATAGCTGGTGAATGAAAGTAAAATTCCCTTTTTTTTAGCTAACACTGACGCTTATTATTTTAGACTTATTGACAAAACATTGTGTGAAGTCTGGACTTGCTTTTCACCAGTGTCAGCAGTAAGGTTAGTTATTGATTTCTACAGGTATCCAAGGCTCAAGGCCTCCTTTATTAATCAGACTATCTAAGAAAGTTTGGATTATATATAAGTCATCGTCTTCAATGTAGCCTTGTAAGTGATTGGTAAACTCATTGCAGAACATTCCCTTTTGTTGAGATGTATATCTATATATTTCTGCAAAAGCAAAAGTGTCCCTAGACATGGAGGAGCAGTGGCCATGTTTGTGGAAGCCAAGTGCTGGAGGGTCACAACAGCCTGAAGAGGAAGTCACGCTGTGTGTATCTAATGAAAAATACAGCCTGGCTTGGGAGCATGCCAGCACGGGTGCCCCCATAGCACACAACTTGTTATGGGAGCACCCATAGGTAGAAGCGAAGAGTACTGAGCAGGTAAGTATAACCTCTTTTTTTATTTTAATTAAAAAAACGAGGTTTTAATATCACTTTAATATCCTTAACCTAAACAAAGGTGCATTTTATGTCCCAGGAAGTGACAATTCATTTCCAACCTTGGTATACTAAAAGCTACACAATTTTAAGAAAAAATATGCATGTTTTGACAGCATATGTAAAAAACTAGCATATTAAAATCTGTATATATTTAGGGGAAAAAAAGAGGTTTGTTTAGGCACATTGGGGTTGATTTACCGAAGATCTGTTCAATTTACAAGGGAATTTTCTCGTAGCTTAGGAAATGTGATCAAATTCACTTTGCAAAGAATACCCAGGCAAGTGCAATTAAAATAAAATAAAAATAAAAAAAGCTTTTTTGCTGGCATATGATTAGATGACAAAAATCAGCAGATCTTCGTCTCATGTACTAAGCTAAGGAAAAATGTATACTTACATAGTGAATATTCTCCTGTAAAGTGAACAGCCTTTTTGTCTTTAGTAAATCAACACATTATGGTGCTATTTTAGGTTGGCATTTTATTATTGCAATTAGAGGTCTCTTTAAAAAAAATATTAATTGGACGAATGTCACAAGCATTCGTTCAACAATTATTTTATAAATAGACTCCTAAGTGTGAAAATAAATTGTCAGCTTTGAGTTTAGAACAGCAGGGTTGTTTTACTAAAGACATAAATCAGCACACAGTTATTTTCCATTGATCAGTACCATGGCTGCAAAGTACCATTTAGTGCTTTTCTCATTTATATAACACACTTTTTGCTAATAATTGGGGCTATTTTACACAGCAGATTACAAAAGATCATCAGTTAGCAATCATGTTTTTGAGACTGAAGTGTTGTATGTACTAATATTCTTTCAATGGTCATATCTGTGCTGACAGCCTGTGCTGTGGTCTTATGGGTAAACCTCATGAAATTCTATATGGATTACAAAAATAAAGTTAAATCCCTGGATACTAAGAGATTAAAGCTCTCAAAGCTGTCTACAGTCTGTTGATACTGGATCTCTCCTTTTTTTAATCCAGATGTATATTTTTCTGAAAATGCTGTAGTGGTTTAAATGTATAGAATGTATATACTTTGGTGGCTGCCTGTTAAAAAGCAAGAAGGTGAGAAGAAAATATGCTGAAAACATTTAAAGGAGAACTCTATTAAGTTCAGATTGCAAATGGCCCCCATCTCTATATACACATTCTACAAATTCATTGCTTTAGTTTTAGCAGCTTCAGATCTGCTAGTTTTCTAGATCTGTCTATTGCCCATTGATAATTCAAGTAATAATTGATGGAGATATGGATTTTCATGCTTCAACTGTATCTGAGCCATGCTCTAGTGCTAACATTTTTCTTGCATGATGGAAGATGAACAGTCAAGTAGACCAACATTAATTCTGTGCTTATTGTACTGTTTAGTATCAGAAGCTTTGCACTGTTAGTTGTGTTATTCATCACACACTAGCAATTATCCATCAATTCTACTCTGCAAGTCACTTTATAGGTTGAGAAGGACTTATGTTGATAATAGGCTATGGATGGAATTCACACTGTTAATATAAGAATGGGTTCCTGTGAGTTAGTAATTTTGGATTCAAGCAACATATAAATTACTTAGAAGTGGATGTAAACCCTCACATACTGTATATCCAGTCAAGTTAACAGCCTTAGATGATACACAGAAATTAAACAAATCTCCCTACATAGGTTTTATTTGAATATCTGCTGTCTTCAGCTTCCTACACTGTTTAGAAAGTGAACATGGTGTTAGAATTTTTTCTTCCTGTTCCAGCACTGGGTGTGGAGTCATGGCATACAATGTGTGACAGCTAATTGGAAGAAAGGCCCACACCTCCCTCCACATAGGCAGAGGAAGAAACATGCTGAGCTGTGCTCTGAATAAACCAGCTCTCTGCTAATCTATCCTTATGCATTTACCCCGACACAAATTTCCAGCTGCTTTTACCTTCTGTGTCAGAGAACTTGTCAGAAGTTATCATGCTGATTACAGGAGAATGGAGCAGCATAAAGACAAGGCACTTAGGGCTTTGGAGAGAGATTAGTAAATACTACAGATATATGTGCCCAGATCAAATTTTTATGAATAGAGTTTACATCTACTTTAAGGTTTCTTTTACACTGATGGGAATGCTTACTGTCCCCTGGAGATTCAGTAGATTGCTTTTCATAGCAGTAACTGACAGGATTTCAGGAGGCACTGCTACTTTATTTTTTATAATTGCCGCATGGCAATTTTACATTGTGAGACCATGCTTCAACTGAAAACGAAGCATTTGGTGCAGCCCTATTGATCTTAATGGGCAATCTTAGTGATGCCACCTGTAAAACTCTGCATCACAAGTAAGACCTAATTCACACGTGATTACATGTATGCCCCATGCAGAGCTGTGTTTTACCAGCAAGGGGGCACACAGGTGTTGCATGTATCGCTGTGCGCGTGTCCCACTGTTGTCTGTTGGGACTGACAAGTGCACAGACACAGCCGCTGTGTCCCAATATGACATCCAAGTGGGTGTGAGTCCCTGAACGCCCACATGGATTTCATATTGGGACACAGCGACTATGCGGATAGTGTAGGACCCACTGCTAATGGAGTACTTTGACATAGTGGTGGGCTTGAGCACGATATGGCCATATGGTGGGACCAAATCCCCATTTTTATTTATGGATTGTCTCCATATTTGATAGTCATTTCTTTTGCATGTGTGCGCTATTCTTTTTTAACAATAATAGGACACCAACGCAGGGATGCACGCAACACCTTTGCATCCCCATGATGGCAAAACACAGCCCTGCATGGGGCACACATATAATCAGTTCCTGCGAACAAGGTCCAAAAATACTGCACCATGTGTACAGACCTGTGAGGCTGTAATGTCAGAATTTAGGTGAGCAGCCAAGGAGAGGTAAAACAGTGGCTTGGCCCCCCACCCACCAGTGTCAAAGAGTTAATTCCACTTAAAAGTTCAAACACTCTGAGACAGGGGTACATCTAATGGTGTCCTGGCACATAATGCTTCACCCGATCCAGCCCTCCTCAGGTTGGAAAATCTTCAACAATTGGCAAGAGCACACACAGAAGGGCGCAAATCTAGTGCATTACCACTATATATATATTTATGAAAACCCAAGCACAATTTGGACATTTTCACTTAGGGGTGTACTCACTTTTGTTGCCAGCGATTTAGACATTAATGGCTGTGTGTTGAGTTATTTTGAGGGGACAGCAAATTTACACTGTTATACAAGCTGTGCACTCACTATTTTACATTGTAGCATTGTCTCATTTCTTCTGTGTTGTCACAAGAAAATATATAATAAAGTATTTACAAAAATGTGAGGGGTGTACTCACGTCTGTGAGATATTGTATATCAAGGGAGTACAGTCTCAAATTGGTATATGATAAAAATTAACTCAAGTGTTCAATTAAGTCAAAAAATGATAGTTAAATCTTAGTTAATCCTTTATTCTGCCTTTGTTTTGGGGATCACATCTATATGCTAATAATCATGTTACACTCGCTAAACGCAGAAGGAGATCAGAGAGAAGGGAAAAGAGGAAAAAGATAGAAAAGAAAAAAAAAGAAAAGTAAAGCAAGAAAAATAAATAAATAAAATATTAGAAGGTGGTTCCTTCTGTATAAGCAGAGATTCAAAGGCAATTGGTTCAGTAAGGATATCTAGAGGCATTAAAATAGATCGGATATAAGACTGAACCTGTTGTCTCTGTAACCAATGCGGAAAATTACTTAGGGGCATTGCGGGCGAGGAAGTTACCATTAGTGACGGGTCTGACTGGAGAACCTGAGAAAGTCTCTATATGTTTCTGTTTGCACCAAGGGTCGAACATGGCTGATTTAAAAGCTGGTAGGAAAGCTGGTGTACCGCAAAAAGGAGTCATTGGGTGTAAGTATTTAGATAGATCGAAAGTAGGTATCGCCCGATCCCACATATGAAGTGTTTGACTGGTAAGATCGACAGGGATTAAGGAGCCTTTGCGAAAAGTTGGTGAGATCCATGGAAGGGCACATAAATCTATAGGGTTCATATAGCTCTCCAGTTGTACCCATAATTTGGACGAATAATGATCTATCCATTCAAGACGTGTAAATAATGCTGCTTTGTGGTAGATAGAGATATTAGGTGCCCCAGCCCCCCTCAATGTTTTGGTAGAGACAATGTTCTAAAACTAATTCTAGGATGTGCTGAGTTCCAGACAAATTTGGAGAACATCCGATGGATTTTACGAAAATACGAGGCTGGAAGATGGATTGGAATCCTTTGGAACAGATATAGAAAATGAGGGAGAATATCCATCTTAAGACTATTGATTCTACCAAACCATGAGAGTTTCATAAAGGCATAGGAAGCCAAGTCCTTCTGAATTTTTTGAAGTATTGGAAGGAAATTCAAAGAGTAAAATTGTCATGCCAAGGCTGGTATCTGAATCCCTAAATAACGAATTGGGGAAGTACAGGTCTTAAAAGGAAAGTTGGTTGAGAGTTTTGTCATAATTGTTTTTGATAAAGAAATATAAGGAAGTTCTGATTTGTTATAGTTAACCTTAAAGCTACTAACTTCTCCAAATCTTTGGAACTCCTGAAGTATGACAGAGAGTGACGTTTGTGGTTGTGTTACGATTAAAAGCAGGTCATCCGCTATTAGGGCCATTTTTACATGGAAAGAACCTACTGGGATGCCTGTGATGTTTGGATTCTGTTTCAAGGCAGTTCTATTGTAAGAAAACATTTGGAACTTACATAGTAGCACATTGAAGAGAGAGAAAAAAAGTTCTCTTTTTTTCCCTTCCTTCCCTCTCCCTTGAAACTCTGCACCCCTTGGGGGAGGAATCTACCCAGGGTGCGCTAAGAGGGACACCGTGGCCTAAAAAATACCCATGCATTGAAATAAATAATATAGCTCTGAAGGGGCCTAAATATGATCGCCCTTGGGCTGTATTCTCTTGCATCTTTGTCAAGCAAGGGGACAAATGTCTAATGTAGCAACTGAGTTTTGATATGCTTTTGATCTGCTTGGCCTCCATACCATCACCATAACAAAGTAAGCTAGATAGAAGTTTTTTTTTTTTTTTGCTTTGGTATCCACATTAATCCTCTTTAGATTTGAAATTTTATTTGGTTTCAATGGAATATCTTTGTTACTGATTCAGAAATAGAAAGATCATCCATCTGTATACACGTCTCTGACAGCAGAAAAAGACTGTCCTAATTTTATTTCAAGAGATATGATCGGTTGTAAGCATTTTCTATTACAGCCTTGCTGTCCCTGCCCACCGTGTTAGCTTAAACAAAGCAGGGATATAAAATATATATATATATATATATATATATATATATATATATATATATATATATATATCAAAAAGATAACAAAATGGTAATCTGCATATAGTGTAAAAAAAGCATATACAAATAATAGTGGAGGGTGGCAAAAATAGCTTGACCAGTGTTAAGCTTTCAGCACTGTCAAGGCTCAGGTTTTTTCCTTTCTATCTTGTTTAATAGATCACCTCCCACTCATTTTAAAGAGATTTAGTTGGTGTGATTTTCAAAATTCGCCCCTAAAGATTTCAGTTGGGTTTGGAATTTAAGTTCTCGATTTTCATGCTTCACAATGGGAATGATGACCCAGACAAATTTGTTTATCCCTAAACTCAGATATATGGAAGCCAAAGACATCTGAGAAATTATTGTTTTCAGTGAATCTTTTTGTGTTCTTGTGTTCCCTTACAATGCATGAAATTACACAGGTGTTTGTCCCCTGCTTTTTAATGCAATCGTTCTTATTTTGGGACATCTCCTACTGACTTTATTTTGGGGATTTTGTGTTCTGGCTTTTTTGGTAAGATAAACACAATCTGCAATGCAAGGGTGTTTTCTGAATGCAGTTGGCTTGTGTGCAAGATCATAAGTTGGGCCCCGTCCAGGCCCACACCAGAGAGTCATGATACACTCCAGCATACCTTGTGTACTTATGTGTGCATTTTTTTAACACTTTCTTCATAGAAAAAAATAACATTTACAGTAACAAAATGGCTTGCATAGTGTGCCTTACCGAATATTGGCAGTGGAATAGTCCTAAAGGGCATTGTTGAAAAATAGACAGGCCAAACAGTCTAACAAACATCTACAACACTCTGCAAAATCATTTTTTAAAATGTAAAACACTTCCTTCACATATCCAGTACAGTGAATGCAGTTTATAGAGATTTTTTTTTAAGGCTATTAATACTGTACCTCATAAATGTTTATTCTCTAAAATAAGGTCTGTTGGAGTTGATGAAATTGTATGTACATGGATAAGAAACTGGTTTCATGTAGATGTCCAGAGAGTAATGATACATTACTTTCTCTAAATGGTCTAAAAGTCATGAGTGGTGTGTCCTAAGGTTCTGTCCTGGGGCCAATGCTGTCCAGTTTGCTTAATAATAAAGATGAACTGGATGGACCTGTGCTTTTGTGCTCAGTGACTGGTTGTAAAGATAACCCCCCCCCCCCCGTAGCTCTCTGGAAAAATATATTTCAGCATTATTGGTCAATGCATGCAAACAAATAACTCCTCCTCCCACATTGGTGCTCAGTGGCTGGCTAAAAAAAAAAACTCCTCCAGCATTGGCAGTTCTTGGCTGACTGGAAAATTACCCTCCGACATTGGTAGTCATTGACTGTTTGGAAGACTAAACCCTCCCCCAGCACTGATGGGGAGTGGTTAATGGGGCAAAAAACACCCCTTACCCCCAATCTCAGTGTCTGGCCTTTATATTCTCTAATAGGTCTAGAGGGGTACTTTTCCTTCATATAATGACAGGGCATACCAGAACGTACTGTCACTATGGTAACACCACCTCAGTGCATTGTTTGAAGCCAGCATTGCTCTCCCCCTGATACCTGGAGGTCTCTTCTGAGTAGTATCAAAAATAAACTGCAGCATCTCTGATGATTAATCTGGGAGCATCTAATGGGATGTCTTGCCACAAAGAGAAAATTGAACCAACCTCCCTCTGGTAGTGTCCAATTTGACACTGGATAGAGGCTGTAGCAGATAAGAAGTTCCAGTAACTGGAAACTCTGGGAGCACTAGGCACCCTATAAGGAGTGGCATCCAGTGTGAACTGCATCTCCATTTTCTTTGGGGCCCATATGCACTTCATATACTGCAAACTTTATGGATATGCCAGTCATGCAATACTAGGTATAAAAGAAGAAAATGGTCGCACACCACCACCGAATCCAATGAAGAAAAGTTCCTTTATTCACATAAGTGGTAAAAAGTACAGCAAGGTAGGACAGAAGACGCGTTTCACACGACTGCTACGTGCTTCTTCACGTAGCACACATAGTGAACAAGCACGTAGCAGTTGTGTGAAACGCGTCTACTGTTCTACCCTGCTGTACCCTGTACCACTTATGTGAATAAAGGAACTTTTATTCATTGGATTCCGTGGTGGTGTGTGGCCATTTTCTTCTTTTATGCTTCTCCTGGTGGCGAGCCGAGGTTCACCTTGAATCGTGGACTTTGACTAGCCTGAGTTGTGTTATTTCTCTTCATTATGCAATAGTAGGTGACTGAATTTCCTCTTAGGTCAATTCTGGTAGTTATAGCAAAAATATTTTGCTTGTCTTTGTAGATATTCAATATAAATGAAAACAGGGACTTATCTTCCACAATGAAGAGATTTTGTAAAGTATTGGATATAGTGTATTGCAAAAAAAGTTGTGATGTTAAACTGTCTAATAACATACTGCAACTAAACAAAGGAATAATTTAAGACTCAAAAAATAGATGATGCTTATTTCTCTGACACCTCAATCTGTGGATACTGGAAACTAAAATATATGGAAACATCTTTTAAAAGATACAGTAAGACATTTTATAATTTTATAGTTTTATAGTTTCATCCACCAAGAGTAAAAAGAGGAACTTCAGCAGAGAATGGGAAAATTAAAAGTCAGCCGGCGAATCTTCTCTGTTTGTTGTGCTTGTACCTCCATGTTGCTATTTTGCTTTCAGGAGCTGGCTGTCACTTCTTAATACCTCATAGCCAGCTCCCTACTGTGCATGCATAAGTCATGGTTTGCCTTGTGACTGGTGCTGCAGCCTCCTAGGAAGTGTTACATTTACCAAGGTTCCCAGAAGGCTAATTAATGGGACATGACTATGGGGTGTACCTGGAAGTGAGAGTGGGTACCCCAAGAAACATCTGCCATTTCCTTACAGGTTCTGGGAAAGGAAGAGAAATAAGGTTATTGTTCCTGTGAAGGTCTGCTTTAAGATGCTTTATAAAGCAGTGAATCCGACATTGACCAAGCATTCACTGCTGGAAAATCCTCCAGGTGTTTTAAATGCCAAAGATTGATCTACTACCAATGAATGTTTGATAAGTCAAATTGACAGCATTAGTGTTGTTATTGGTTTTCAGGTAATCCCAAAACTTTACACAGCAAATTATGGAGACAAGGCAGTAGGGGATGGTACTGGAAGCATTTAATCCCTGGGCCAGTTCTAATGTGATATGCTGGGCTAGTGGCCCTGAGTCTAAATACTTCACTATTTAGGAGTCAATTAGAGAGCGACCTACAGTCAGTGACACATGATGGATATTATATAGTCACCTATTCCCCATTCAGAGTTGCATTTATAGCATCAGGCAGATTGAAGTCTTCCAGCACTGACTTACTTTGCAGCACTGAGATGTGATGAGACTGAAAGCCACCATGGCTTTACTGGAAGAAGTGAAAATCTCGATAAATCACTTCCAGAAGGAACATCCACCTTTGACCTTGTCAACCAGTGAATGCAATACCATGGTACACTTTGCTTGGTACAGTTTGTTCTTAGGTCACATATATCTGTCCTTAGGTCTTGGAAGGACTAGTCTGTTGTGCTCCCCTGAGTCTGGCACAGTGAGTATAATCAGAGGACAGGCAAGGGCTAGCATAGGGTCAAACAGTCCAGAGCCTAATCACAGCAAAGTTAAATATTCCAGGAGGACACATAAAAAGTAGTCATATAACAAATAGGTTAAAAACACCCAAGGTGCCAAGGAAAATGCTAGTCATGAATTGCATCATTACCAGGAAATCTAGAACTATGTGCCAAAATAGCCAAGCCAAAATGTAGAACAGATGGGCAGCTGAAGGAATATCAAGTCTAGTCAAGGTCAGATGTCAAGTATAGCACTGTTTATACCTTACCAAGGTGGCACAGACAGCATCTCAGTCCAACTGCAAACTAAAGTTAAGGTTCTAATTTGCAAATGCAAATCAGAAATGCAGCCACTTGACTGCAGATACCTAAATGGCTATATATAAAAGCAGGGCTTTTTTTTCAGCGGGAATGTGGGAGAACGCTGTTCCGGCACCTCCAGCACTGAATGTATGCGATGGCATGGGGTGCTGTGGTATGATGGAGGGTCTACTGATGCTGGCTGTTGGGGATCTTTTGGTGCTGGATTGGAGCTATGTTGTCATGGTGATCTATTGTTGCTGGTGGGGGGGTCTTTTGTTATTGGGGGGAGGTCAATTGTTGCTGGAAGGGATCTATTGTTTAAAAGGTTGGTCTACAGTCACTGGCTGCTGGAGAGTCTATTGATGCTGGCTGCTGGGAGATCCGTTGTTGCTGCTGGGGGAGAGGTATATTGCTGCTGGCTGTGGGGATCTATTGTATTGTTTTTCTTGCTTTCATTACCAAATTCCATACAAATACTTAGCATTACAAATTATACTTGACTCTATATTCTCTAAAAGGGGCCATACTAGGAGCTGGGTAGGGGGTGGAACCAAGGATCGGTTTTCAGAGGTGGGTAGCGGGAGACCAGAGGTCAGTGCTTGGAGGTGGGTAGAAGCGGAGATAAGAAGTGATTTAGAAGTGGGGAATTCCTTCACCTATTCTCTGAGAAAAATAGCACCGTATAAATGGATAAAACAAATGCACCCAGTGTTAAAAAAGAAACATAAACCTAATCTGTCTCTTGCTTTGTCTCAAAAATTTGTTAACCAATCATTGCAACTTTTTACTGATGTATGAAAGCTTTTATTGTTTTCTTTATTTACACTTTTATGAACCGATAAAAAATCAGCAAAAATGTTAAGACTGTAGGCTGCTTTAAAAGTAGTCTATTTACTGAGCACATGAAACACTTTAAAAAGGGCCATGTAGCACAGATCCTTTTTTGCACTGATGCTGGCATCCTGCTGTTAATATTGTTAGTTTATGGCATCCGAGACAAACATTACATGTTGTAGCTATGGTTTGTAAATTTAAAATTTCCAAACCATAGCCATCAGCATTATCTTTGTCACTAGTATAAAAAAACTGAAATTTCTGGATGAAGAGCACATAAGCACAAACATCTCTGGCCCAGTGGATGTGAGAGGTTGCAGGGGAAGAATTATCGGAATCTGGAAGCCCCTTTAACCACTTCAGCCCCGGGAAGATTTTACCCCCTTCCTGACCAGGCTCTATTTTGTGATTCGGCACTGCGTTACTTTAACAGACAATTGCGCGGTCGTGCGACACTGAACCCAAGCAAAATTTACGTCCTTTTTTCCCCACAAATAGAGCTTTCTTTTAGTGGTATTTGATCACCTGTACGATTTTTAATTTCTGCGCTATAAAGTACGTCGCTGGACTCCTAGTGATTTCGGCGGCGCCTCCCTTCCTTGATCGTCGGGGAAATTGTGAGAAGACCCGCCAGCTTTTGTGCTTATGTAAACAAAGCAGGTGGATCTTCTCAGTGACAGACAGGAGGAGATCACAGGATTCAGCATAGCTGAACCTGCAATCTCTGTCTCTGTCACAGAACCCCCCCCCCCCCACACACACACACACGTCAGTAAGCATGAGGCATACATTTAACCCATTGATCACCCATAGGATTAACCCCTCCCCTGCCAGTGTCATTATTACAGTAACAGTGCATATTTTTAGCACTGATTACTGTAGTAATGTCACTGGTCCCCCCCCTAAAAGTGTCAAAAATGTCAGTTAGGGGTCCAATTTGTCCGCTGCAATGTTGCAGTCCCGTAAAAAATCTCGCAGATCGCTGCCATTACTAATTTAAAAAAAAAACAATAAAAATGACATAAATCTTTCCCGTAGTTCGTAAACGCTAATACTTTTGTGCAACCCAATCGAAATACGGTTATTGCATTTTTTTTACCAAAAATATGTAGCAGAAAATAAATTGGCCTAAAATGTTAAAAAATGTTGATTTTTAAATTTTTTTGGGGGGAATATTACATAGCAAAATGTGAAAAATATTGTTTTTTTTTTCAAAATTGTCGCTTGTGATCAAATACCACAAATAGAAAGCTCTATTTGTGGGGAAAAAAAAGATGTAAATTACGTTTGGGTACAGCATCGCACAACCGCGCAATTCTCCGTTAAAGTAACGCAGTACTGAATCGCAAAATAGGGCCTGGTCATTAAGGGGGCAAATCCTTCCGGTCTTAAAGTGGTTAAAAAGACAATGTTGCATGATTAAATCCAATGTCACATTGTCCAGAAAAATAGATCCACTGTCAATTATGATGAATGACACCCTGACAATCCACCAATACATAGATGACTACCCACATTGACAATCCATTACTTTGCTTACAAGCAGGAATGTTCTGGGGACTGGAACTGTCATTTAGTAGCAAAATGTTTTTAACCACTTGAGCTCTAGAAGATTGTACCCCCTTTATGTCCAGGGCATTTTTTGCTATTCAGCACTGCGCTACTTTAATTGGCAATTGTGCATATGCAATACTGTACGCAAATTATATTTTTTTAATTTTTTTCACACAAATAGAGCTTTCTTTTGGTGGTATTTGATCACCACTGGATTTTTTTTTTTTTTGCGATATAAACTAAAAAGACTGCAAGTTTTGAAAAAATAATATTTTCTACTTTCTGTAGTAAAGCATATCTAATAAAATAAAATTTCATCATAAAATTAGGCTAAAATGTATTCTGCTACATGTCCTTGATAAAAATTCCAATAAGTGTATATTAATTGGTTTGTGTGAAAGTTATAGAGTCTATAAACTTTGGTATATATATTTGAAAATGTATCAATTCTCATATACTGACGACCCATATCATTTCTTGAGGCTCTAAAATGCTAGGACAGTACAAATACCCACCAAATGACCCCCTTTTGGAAAGTAGATAGTCTTTTAAAATGTAGTATTTAGTAAGAGGTACAGTAAAAATGCATATCAATGGGATCAAGACAGAGGAATTCATTTCTACAAGACTGCAGTGCACAGGACAAATGTAAAGATGACTTGCATTTTTAGACTATTACTATTTAGTATGCATGATACTTTTGCTTGGCAAACTTACCATACTCATTATAGTTCACTTGTAACTAGAGCTGAGGAGATGGATCCACCGGGTGCTCAGGCAGATCTGACTGATGATTTGCCAAAACTATTTTGCATTTTTTTCTAATTAAATAAGGTGTGGGCTCCATGCTATATTAAAACTAGAAAACCCATAGGCCCCATTCACACCTGAACATTTTGTAGCTTAAAGAGGAAGTAAAGCCTGATAAAATGTTTTTTTCTTTTTGGTTACCTGCAAAGTAAATGCATAATATGCTAGTACTCATACTAGCACATTATGTGACATTTACCTGCAAATGAAGCCCGCGTTGTCCCCGCTGGAGGCCGCATCCATCTTCCTTCAGGGTCTGTGGACTCCGGTTGGGCTACTGGCCGAAGCTGTGTGACGTCACTCCCATGCATGTGCATGGGAGCCGCCAGTCACGGCACAGGGCTCTGAAGAAACAGCACGGGCGGCCGTTCCTTCAGAGCGCATTCGCCAATGACGTCATCGACTGCATGCAATGTAAATATCTCCTAAACAGTGCAAGTTTAGGAGATATTTACAGTATTTATATGTAAGTCTTGTTATAGGCTTACCTATAGTTACAAACAGCAAAGGGGTGTATACAACCTCTTTAAAGCTCAAGGCTCCAAGACGCTCAACAATCAAAATCCTAATTATTTCAATGGCCCCTGTTCACATCTTTGACTTTTTTTTAACATAGGTTCCTATGGAACACATTTACATCAATGCCTTTTTGTGCCTCTGCATTTTTGGAAACGGGTCAGGGACTTTTTTATATGCTAAACAGCGCTTTTTTTTTGCTTTTTTAGTTCAATATAACAAAATAGGGAGATATAGGGAAAATGGACTTTAATGGCACAACACAACCTCAGAGAAAGGCTAGTTTTTTTGAGCTATTATAATTATAGGTACTGATGAGACACAAATGATGTTTTCTTGGGCCATTTTTATGATGTTTTAAATGAAATCATATTATTGGAGGTTTAACACTTTAACATAATTAGTCACGGCCAACAAAACAATATACTAATACCTACAGCCCCTTATATCTTGCATGGCATGTGTTTGCTGTTCATGCAGGAGTATTGGGTTATACAAATAAAAACAATTATTTATAGTCGTGTTATAGAGCTTGTCTTTGTTCTCATACATACAAGTTTACTACTCAATTTCTATCACCGCCATAGCTTATAGGTGTGCCCCCAACCCCACAAGTGTTTGGGTGGGACCCTCCGTCCTGCCCCGCTGGGTTATTTTCCCTCCAGTTATTTTGCTGTTATACACAATATATTTGTAAGTATAGCCATCTACCATGGTAGAGTATATTATAGGTTTAACCAATACATAATACAAACATAATACATGTATGTTGATTAAATACCTTGTTTCTATGTAGAACTATCATTTTTTATCGCAACAAGCTCCTGAAGAAGCATGGTTGGCGCGAAACATGTCAAGCTGAACTGAACCCCAACTACTGGACACTACACCCCACCATTGGTCGCCCACTTACAATATTTACAAGGAGTCTGTTATTGCAGGTTACACCATTGTTGTATTTTGGGTATGCCATTCCAACAATTGAGGTTGATGATCCATAGAGTTGTTGGGATAATGATACAATGTTGATACTTTGTTTTATTTTAAGCATTTTAAGCATTTGTTTTTATTGGGATTGTAAAAAAAAATTATATTTTAATTAAAACTAGCCTTTCTGTGAGGTTGTGTTGTGCCATTAAATTCCATTTTCCCTATATCTCCTTATTTTGTTACATCTAACTTTAGGACAAGGCACTAGTTTACAAATTCAGTGTCCACAGTGCCACTCTGTGGTGACACTTAAACCTTGCATTTTTCCAGAAAAGCATGTAGTGCGTTTTTACCACGTTTTTACAGCGATTTTGCTGTGATTTGCATTTTGCATTTTCTAAAAAACCCACATTCTTTGCTGAATTAAAAGGATACTATCCGTGCTGCAGATGTAACATCTGCGCTATAAATAGCTTTAAAGGAAGAAAGATTGAAAAGTTTCTTTCCACACAGACAGGAAGGGAATATTCAATCAATTCCTTTATCACCTGCAGCACAAAAAATGTTGTATACATGCTACAATGTAAATGTGGGAAACAGTATGTTGGCCGTACTACCAGGGCCCTGCAGGTTCGCCTTGGCGAACACGTTGGTAATATAAGAAAGGGTTTCCCTGGACACAACGTGTCCAAACATTATAGCTTATGCCATCATAAGAACCCTAAACATACCTTTTTCACAGCAATTGACAAATATACTCCTCATTGGAGAGGCTCCAATGCCAAGAGAGAAATCTCAAGGGCCGAAACACGATGGATTTATTGGCTCAAGTCTTACGTGCCATTCGGCCTAAATGTTGAATGGGACGTAAACAGCTTTATTAATAATAGCTAATATGACTTTTTTATTTTCCTTTGTTTTTATCTGTTTTTTTAATAAAAAAATGTTTTTATTAATCTTTTATTGATTTTATGTGATAATAATATATGGTGATATGACGGAATACATTACTGATAATATGATTGATGTAAGGAACGAACATCTCCAGGCTATAATTCCAAATTATATCTTTGATACCATTTGTATCTGTATGAGATCGGGACTAAGCACCTCGTTTGTTTTTTCTCAGATTTAATTTTTCTTATAAGATTCACTAGTTTGCATAATTATTTTTATCCACTAGATGGCGTTGTGCACAATTTATTTCCTACACATTTTTTCACTATTTTTTATATACTATTAATTTAGTCACATTATTATTTATGTTACCCCATAAACATATGTTACCCCATAAACATATGAATATCAATTGGTAACTTGGTCGATATCTATCCATTGTAATAAATAAACTGCAGTGGATAAAATAGTCCTGGAGACGCTGAAAAGTTTCTTCCTCTTTTCATTATCACTGACATCATTTCTGCTGAGTGTTTTTACTTCCACCCTCCTTCATGTGATGTATTTCCGCCCTCACAAGAAGCCATCCAGGGTGCTCACTTCCGCCCTCCCTTACAGATATCCTGGAGACATGCGCGGCCCCGCCCGCCTTATGAATACGGGGTATATAGGCGTGGAGTCACGTCTGATGGTCACACCCCTGATGACGCTAACCTATAGCGAAACCGGTCGGGTGACCCAGACGTGACGAGACCACGCCCCCAACAAGCCGGCTACCTAGATACTAACAGCGAGGGAGATGTTCGTTCGTTTCCAGCGTACCTGTAACCTTTAGATGCCTTGAATTCACATCGCAAATGTGAGTGGTTTTATCTGCTTTTTACTTTTAAATAAATGCCTTGTATACGGAGTTACACTATGTCCCTGTCGTAATTTGTTTCCCACTATGTGGACATCGCCATTGAGAGTTTAAAGGAGACATCCTGTGGCCATCCTTGGAATTACACTTAAGCTTTCTGTGGTCTACTCATTAGCTTGAGAGACCTACCCGTTCTGGTAAGCAGCCATCTGATTTTCCCTGGGTGATTTACACGTTGGTGTCTATTATATTTTTACAAGGAATTGCGTGGATGCACTCTTTGGGATCTTGTGGCACACCTTCTTGGATTTTCTCCTAATTTTTGCATGGACTTTATTGGGATTTAATTTAATTATTATCCTAATTTTTCACTTTATTATATTTTACACTGGATGATTTATGATTTATGTGATTATTGATATACATTGGTGAAATTCACATTTTTAAGGAATACTGATTAATTTCTGGTTACCTTATCCTGACACACATACAGAGTGATATATATATTTTCTGTATTATATATTTTTTGTATTTTTTTGGTGATTTCATTATTCACTATTTTCTAGCGCAGCACATTTTCGTTTAATATTTTCTAATCTGCCCAACAACAAATTTTCCCCAAAAATAAGCATAAAACAAAGGCAAAATGCAAATTGCGGTAAAATCACAACAAAATTGTCATAAAATCACGGCAAAATTGTGTTAAAAAAAACAGGGAAAGCACAGCAAAAAGCACTACAGAAATGCTCAAAAGCAAAAGGCATAGGTGTGAATGGAGCCTGTTTTACAAGCACCTTACATTTTCTGGCCAATCAGCAGCTCTCTACCCCTAATCTCCTCCCACTGGTGCTTTCTGTTGGCTAAAGGAAAAACACCTGAAGCTTGAATATACAGGTAAAATGATTGTAATATAATTCTAAAATGCTTGCATACGCTTGAAAAGCTCTCAAATAAAAATTGCCTGAAAACTGCTCTGCTCAGGTGTGAAAGTATCTTTAAAGGGGAACTTCACCCAAAAGAGGTAATGCTTTTTCCTCTCCTCTTTGCCTCTTCTACCACTTTTGACAGGTACCTGCTCCCATTTCCTCTCAGATCACCTAGGTAATTGGAGGGGAAGTTTGGCCCCCTCTTTGCCTGAAGATTTCTGGGGCATGCCACAGGTCCCAGAAGGCTATGGGATCATCCACAGCACAGCTTTCACATGCACAGTGGAAAGCCAGCTGTGAGTCTGCAAGGAGTCCCAGCCAGCTTTCCTTAGCAAACATGCCTGCGCCAGGGACTTGAGACTGGCAAAGAACCAGCCCAGGTGAGGACAGCGCTGGATCCTTGGACCGGTAAGTGTCTTTTATTAAAAGTCAGAAGCTACAATATTTTTTTTGGGGAAGATTGAAGGGCCTCTAAAAGTACAATGGCGCTGCCGAACAATGACTGCATCTGATAGGATGCAATCACAATTTGACTGATGATTTTCCAACCAGCTAATTTTTAAATTGACTTTTATTGTTCCAGGAGGTGCTTGCAGGGTCAACCACATCCGGAATTTCAGCTGATTCAGCAGGAATCAGACAACATTTGAGCTGTCTATGGTGGCCTTTAGTTGCTGTATTTTGAGCTTACACACGGCAGTGGGTTAATCACATCTTAGACCCAGATTGTTTTCAGTTCATGAGCTCCTCCACCAATTTAATTGGATAATGCATAAAGGTCAGTGCACATAAGTGTCTTGATTCTGACATGCATTTATTAGGTATTACTATGGGATTGAAACACAGTGTTTAAATTTTGAATTGGATTTTATTAAGCAGTAAATCCTTTACACAAGTAACAGTACAGATAATATGGAACCAATGCTTCCAGGCGCAAAAAAGATAACCCTTTAAAAGAAACCTTTAGTGAGAAAAATTTGAAGTCTGCTATTGCTGGTTACCATTGAAAAAAGTGTAAAGGACTTGCAAAGCTAAAATTAACTTTAACCCTTTCGCTGTCACCAACATAAGCAATAGTCAGTGGCAAATCTGGCATGAAAACAGATTGTTTACGTTTTTTCTCCTGGCTGCCATCTTTCTAGTTAAACTGAGCACTTTTCAGGAATTCAGAAAGCTAATGCTGAATAAAGTACCGTAACTAAAAAAACACCCCCTGCCTCCACAAACAAGCACAAAAAATGCAAACACACAATTTTCGTGCACACACACGTGACAGTAACAATTGTGTCGCATATTTTAGCTATTTCTGCATAATAAGAGCAATAATTTTAGGGCCATAATTCATTGTTAACGCTAAACTGTTGACCTATATAGACTTTTAAATCATCATTTATGGACAATTTAGGGTACTTTTAGTTTCTCACCATTTCAGGTAGTATAGAATTTTCAGGCTTGATATACTTATATGTCTCTTTATTTGCTACACAACCTCATCCTTTATATTTTACTAAAAAATTTGATATTATATTTTGTATATGTGCGCTTACATTTTAGGTGTAATTTTTTACTAAAAAATATGGATATGATATCAGTAGTGCAATTATCCTGTGACCTAAAAAATTGCAACTGCCAAGATTGTATTCTAGAAGGTTTCTACTTTCAAAACTTTCCAAAAAATTTAAGGAATACTGTGAAAACACATCAGAACTCAATGGGGGAAAAAAAATCATGCTGGATATCAATAATGATATGGACTGGGTAATGTGTTGGGAACAAAGGATGCCACATCATTTGATGGAAATTAAAATGATCAACCTACAGAGGGCTGAGAGACACCCTAAAAATTAAAGTGAACAATGATGCAGCAGGCTAGTTCATTTTACTGAAATTTAATTGCAGCAACTCAAAATGGTACTCAGTAGTTTGTCTGGTCCCAATGTACTTGTATGCAAGCCTGACAATGTTGGGGCATGCTCCTAATGAGACGACGGATGGTACCGTGGGGTATTTCCTCCCAAATCTGGACCAGGGCAGCACTAAGCTCCTGAACAGACTGAGGTGCAACCTGGTGGCGTCGGATGGATTGAAACATTATCTCCCAGAGGTGATCTATTGGATTTAGGTCAGGCAAGCATGGGGGCTATTCAAATATCAATTCCTTTATCCTCCAGGAACTGGTTATATACTCTCACCACATGAGGCCGGGCATTGTCGTGCACCAGGAGGAACCCAGGACCCACTGCATCAGTGTAAGGTCTGACAATGGTTCCAAGGATTCCATCCTGATACCTAATGGCAGTCAGGGTGCCATTGTGTAGGCTGTAGAGGTCTGTGCATCCCTCCATGGATATGCCTCCCCAGACCATTACTGACCCACCACAAAATTGGTCAAGCTGAACAGTGTTACAGGCAACATAATGTTCTCCACAGCTTCTCCAGACCCTTTCACGTCTTCACATGTGCTCAGGGTGAACCTGCTCTCATCTGTAAAAAGCACAGGGAGCCGGTGGTGGACGTGCCAATTCTGGTGTTTAATGGCAAATACCATGGTGCTGGGCAGTGAGCACAGGGCCCACTAGAAAATGTTGGGCCAGAGACATTTACACCAGTGGAGTGTTGGAAGTCATTTTTTAGGGCTGTGATCATCCTGTTCCTCTTTGCACAAAGGAGCAAATACCGGTCCTGCTGATGGGTTAAGGACCTTCTACGGCCCTGTCCAGCTGTCCTAGAGTAACTGTCTGTCTCCTGGAATCTCCTCCATGCTCTTGAGACTGTGCTGGGAGACACAGCAAATCTTCTGGCAATGGCACATATTGATGTGCCATCCTGGAGGAGTTGGACTGCTTGTGCAACCTCTATAGAGTTCATGTATCGCCTCATGCTACCAGTAGTGACACTGACCCTAGCCAAATGCAAAACTAGTGAAAAACAGTCAGAAAAAATGAGTAGGGAAAAAAATGTCAGTGGCTTGCACCTGTAAAACCCTTTCTGTTATGGAGGTCATCTCATTTTTACCCATCGAGTGCACCTGTTGTTAATTTCATTAACTCCAAAGAAGCTGAAATTGATTAACAACCCCCTCTGCTACTTAACTGACCAGATCAATATCCTCGGAGTTTAGTTGACTTGATGCTATACTCTGATTAATAAGTGTTCCTTTGCATGGGAAAGTGAACTATTTAGCAATAATACTGCTGAAATAAAATGTGACAACATTATTCAAGTTTTGAAGTGAGTTGTCTCCATCTGGCCCATTAAGAAGTCAGCAAGTATTTCACAGATGATTTGTGTAAAAAAAAAATAGTGAGGTCTTGCTAAAAATTCATGTCAGACCTTTCAGCAATTTAAAGGCATCTACATAGAGAACTTTTGCGCTTACTGAATAACAGTCGCGGGCACAACAACACAACAATATTGTTGGAAGCAGTTCAGAAATTAATATAAAACAATGTTGTGCTAAAGTCATGAAATATGATTAGATAAACATATAAAGTGCCATATAAAAAAAAAAAACACTGAAAAATTATTAATAGTGTAATATTCCTGGTTTGTACGGTATTTATATAATTTTTAATTTGTGGATCTTGCACTTTCAAGGAAGTATACACTGAACCATTTCTGTTATTTTGCACAGGTTTGCACTTTGCACTTTAGGTGATATTACACTATTTTAAATTTTTTAGTATTTATATATAGCACTTTATATGTTAAGATTAATCTAATTTAAAGGCATCCCCAGCCATGTTTTTGTAAAGAAATTTTGCATTTTTGATGCTTAATTTTTTTTAATGTATCAAAATTGCTGCTCATCACTTAACAGTTTTTTTTCTTTGGTACAAGTTCCCAGGGGAGTGCCCTGCCCCTATGCACTTTATTTAACAAATTGCCTGTTAGCCTGTAAAGTGGCCATTACTGATTGCTAAAATTTTGCACTAATAAACTTCCGTGGGGTTCAGATTATGCACCTGAATTTCAGTAAAGTTCATTGAACCCCACTTCTATAAACTTCCAGATCCCATTATGTGGGCCAAAAATAATATTAAATGGATCTCGGATATCACCTCAGATCTCTCAATATACTCGTTTGACCATCTGATGTCTCACTACAATATTCTACACTCACATCTCTTTAGATATCTACAGTTGTCCCATGCTTTCAGATTCCAGTTTCCTCCTGGTGAGACACAGCTAGTACAAACCTGGAAAGGGTTTGTACTAGGAGTACTCAGAGAAGTCTGATTCTGTCCTTTATGCACATCTCTTCTGAGTCTCCTCTCTGAATTATCCACACTTTGACAGCACTGGGCCTGGGATGTTCCAGAGCTGGACTCCGAGGACTGGGAGGACATGTGGGATTTCCCATTTAAAATTTGTTTATCCTTAAGAGACCGTCTCATACAGTATATATTGCCCACAGGGCATACCTTACCCCCTATCGTTTGCACAAAATGAGAACCTACCTTTTCTCGGAGTGCTGGCGCTGTGACAATCCTCCAAGGGATTTTATCCACATATTTGGGTCCTGCCCGATTATCAGTGCCTGGACTGGTCCAAATACTCTCTGTGATAAATAAATTACTAAGTGTCTCCATTGTTCCATCCCCAAAAAAGTATCTGCTAGGGCTAGTGGTGGAGCTGGTACCCAAAGAGGCCAAACCGAAACTGCTGAGCCTCTTATTATTTTATGCTAGAAAAACCATCACCCTGTCTTGGAAGCAACAGGCTCCCCCCTCACTTTCTTTGTGGAAAAAACAGGTAAACAATGTGCTGCTCCTCTACAAAGATACATACTTAAATAGAGGCTGCCCCAAAGAAGTTTGGGTCAAATGGTTGGCGGAACCCTCTACTACTGTGACGGATTAGGTGGGTTACCAGCTAATTGTTTATCTCCTCTTAGATCAGCTTTAATTGCCCTTCTTTAAACAATGTCTTCTTTGTGGGCTGTTCCTCTGCATAATTACATCTGGAGCACGAGCCATACTGGGTATTTGAACTTTGTTTTTTGTTTTTTGACGCTTGTGTATTTTCTGACACTTCACTATGCTGTAATGCCTCTTCGTTATCCCTGCGTGGGTCTCTTGCCTTGAACTGTAACATGTTTGATTGTGCCAATGTACATTTGTGTATGTTTGTATGTTTTATAAAAGAATAAAAGGAATTAAAAAAGAAAAGTTAATTGAACCCACCGTAAACTAAACCCAGGTACTTTCAACTCATCGCTGCATGCAAGGACACTTTAGCACCTGCCCCAGTCATCTACAAATGGGGCAAACCTCAAATTTAGAAACCCCTAGCGGTAATTTGTGTCAGAAAATACCAGGCAGGAAGATGCTGTCCATAAACATGTGACACTCACTTAAAGCGGAGTTCCACCCTAAAAATGAACTTTACAGCATCAATTAGACTAAAAAACCCTGAAAAAGAATTGGATAATTAATATTTTCTTTTGTTTCACCTACCTTGTTTTTAATGAAAATTAACTTACCTTCCTTCCTCTTCCTCCTTATGCGGCTGCGGCCCCTGATGTCACTTCCTCCTTTGCATTGCATCCTGGGAGATGAGTGTCATCAATCCCAGGATGCAATGGGAATGGCCGGCCGCTACTCTGATTGCCGATCGCAATCTACAGCACAATGCTGATTGCGATCAGCATTCTGGGTAGCCAGGAAGAGGGACACAGCGAGGGACACAGTGGCTTCAGATGCCCACACCGGAGATGGCCACACTCTGCAATCAATTTTAAAGGTAAGAATTTATCTTTATTCCATAACTGTACTGTACTGTAAAGTGGGGTTAGCGTTAGTGTAATTGGCGATAGCTTAGGATTAGAGGGGTATTTTTAAGTAAAAAATGTTTTTGTGGCCGGAACTCTAACATCTAACTAACTCTAACTCTAACATCTGTAATTACCTCTTTTCAGAATATTTACTTATAAATAGGGATTTGCATAATGTCAGAAAGATCTTGTATTCTATCCAAAACTGTAGTGAATATGCTTTGCCTGGCATTCATGGTGGAATCAAAAGCATGTCCTGCTTTGTATATTGATTGGCTTGGCATGCCTGCTAACTTATATCATCTGATGCATAATGTCACTCATAAAAGTACCACTTGTAAAGCTAAGTAACGGTTCTAAAAATCAGCTTTAGCAGCAGGGAACTTTAAGACCTCTGGTTTAAATTGTTAACACCATAAATCATAGACAGCTATTATTAGCTTTCCATTTTTCTCTTAATACCTTGCTTTCTTCTAAACAATGCATTTTCAATTTAAATGCTTTACCCCTGAGACTCTCTGAGATGTCAAGATCTGAATGTACTGTAATGCAATGTTGCCATTTATTTATATATTTTTTTATAAATTCATTATTTTTATAAATTCATTCAGGCTGAAGGTTAACTTGGTGAACTTAAAATTCTTACTGAGAACAACTAGGGCTTTACAAATATTTAGAAAACATCAACAGTGCTCCTCAAAAGAGACACTTTTCTTGGTATAGGAAATCTTCTTGTAAGTGAAAGTGGTATGGCATGGAAGAAGACATCGCTTGGTCACAAAAGGGTACTTCAGGCAGTACTTTGTGGTCCTGGACAGACTTGAGAAGCATTACATAAAAACAGATTTGTGGAAAGATTTCACATGTCTTGGCTAAGTGTAAAAGAGACTATAAACCACCAATGCCCGGGCATTTTTTACTCCCACTGACCACCAATGCTGGGGCATTTGTTTCTTCTTCTTGCCACCCATACCAGGAATTTTATTTCTTGCCAATGGTAAATTTTTTCTTCCACTGAACAGGGCTGCTGGGGCACTTTTCTCACCACGGACATCGGGTCAATTAGTTCTTCCTCTGACCACACATGCTGGGACTTTTATTTCTCCCAATGACCATTGACACCTGCTCATGTTTCCTTCAAATGATGACAACACCTGGACATTTTATCCTACCAATGACCAAAATTATCTAAAAAAGTGTAGTTGGACTTCACTGGTACAAAAAGGAACATGCATTAGAGTATATAAATACATAATCACATTGTATTATAAACAATTCATAAAATCACAATTGGACTTGGACCTAATATGGGTCCTAAATCAAATTGTTTTCTACACAGTTTTCCTGCGAATGTGTAGTATATAACAATCACTAATTACAACCACATTAAAACAATAACGGCTCATTTAAAGTGATTCTAAAGGAAAAAAATATATATATGCATACATAACATACTTTGTATAAAAAATGTTACACTTACCTGCTCTGTGCAATGGTTTTGCACAGAGCAGCCCATATCCTCTTTTTGGGTCCCCACAGGTGTTCCTGGCTCCTCCCACCTGCCAACTCCCCCCAAAAGCAAACCTGTTGCTATGGGGGCACTTGAGCAGGCTTGCTCCCGAGCCGTGCTCTGTGTGTCCATTCACACACGAGCACAGCTGGACCTCACCCCCGCTCACTGACTGTGGTTGACAGCAACAGGAACCAATGGCTCTTGCTACTGTGTGAGCCAATGAGATTGGGGTTCAGGTAAGTATAAGGGGGGCTGTAGGAAGGGGGAGCTGCACCCAGAACAGTTTGTACCTGAATGTATAGAATGCATTAAGGAAAAAAACATTGAACCTTTAAAACTTTAATTTACTCTTGATTATAACATAATATGTGACCTTGTGGGGGTAAGTCCTCATAGGTCTATGCATTTCTCAATTAGCGTCTTCAGGGCACATTGAGGATAATCATGGAATGTGTAACCATGCCAACTATGTAGAGGACTCATGGGGCAGGCAATGAGAAAGAGAGTGAGGGAGAGTCAGCATTCAGAGACTGCTTATATGGCCATATTAGGGTACTGCATGTTCAATAGCCAAAATATTATAACCATATTCTATGGCAATAGCCAAATCCGTATATTCAATATTCCAGGATTAATAGCCAGTAACTGCGGTGGTGGTTCGATGTATATTGCACCCCAAACTTCACAATAAGTTGAATAAGTAAATCCCTTATCAACAACCAGAGTGCCTCTTAACCACAAAAAATAGTAGCCAATCAAAGAACAAGAACATTTGGCATGGCTCCCTCAAGCTTTCCTTGGACAGACCGGCATAAATTCAGCCTGGAGCTCCAAAAAACGTATGTGAGCAGTCTCTGGATTTAGCTTCTCCCTCTATCCTTTTCTCTGTCTCAGTGCTTGCCCCGGGAGTCTCTTACATGGTTACCACGGTTACCTTCATGATTATCCTCAACGTGTCCTGAAGAAGCTAACTAAGTAATGCTTTTACCTTACTCCCACAAGGCTACAGATTATGTTACAGCTGGAAGTAGATGAAATTATTGTGGTTGTAATTAGCAGTTGGTATATACTACACATTAACAGGAAAACTGTGTTAGGTCCAATTGTAATTTTATGAATTAGAATAAAACTTGATTATGTTTTTATATACTGTAATGCATGATCCTTTTTGTACCAGTAAAGTCTGACTAATCTTTTTTAGGTACTTTTGCTATACTTTACAGATGTGATACTATAGTGAACTTGTTAAATTGAATGTCCCTCCAATGACCAGCAAGAGGCACTATAGTATATACTCCTGACCACTGAACTCTGTGTATTGTGCTGTATGTTATTCTTCTTACCCCTTTATACACTATGTTGTATATCACATACCAAGGGGTTTATTGTCAAATAGTAATGGTTTCTAAATAGTTACCAACTATTTAAAAAAAAAGTCTTTAGGGAAACTTAGAAAAATGATAGTCCACTGTCACTGTCCTGAGAAAGGCAGGACTGATGGATGAGTTTTATTTTTGAGAATGGTCCTTTGTCCTGGGGTTTATGTGTATCTTTAAGACTTTAATTTTTAGCACAATAATTAAGGAGTATTATGTGGGAGCAAGAACAATGACATATGTTCACAGTGTATACTGAAAGGCTAAAGCCCCGTACACACGGGGTAGACTGTCGGGAGACATTTGCTGGTTCAAAAAAAACTGGCCAACATTCTGCCAGTGAGTATGTCGGTCTGTCCGGCAGAAGCCAGCTTCTGTCAGGAGTGCATGCTGGAAAACCAGCAGAAGAGATCGCTTGACTAACCTTGCATGGTTAGTACAGTGTCTCCGACCAGGGATGTCAGATTTTCTTTTTTTTGTGCAACCCACCGGTAGTGTATATCCGGCTTTAGACTCTCTATAATATTTAAACCCCTGTCCCTTTAAGTCACACCTACAATTCAGAGCAATGTAGCCATGCCTACTTTTGCTATGGCAAGATATCTGCCATGTGTTCTTCACTTTCTCAGCTATATTTAATGTATTTTTTCTCTTAAAAAAAAATAAAACTTGTCTATTTCCTTTTGAGCAAATCTACAATTTCATATTTTTGGCAGCTATGGATTAAGTTTTTTGGGACAGGCATAATGGCTGCTGGAATTATCCTTGTCAAATTGCAACTACCAGCCCACATGATATACCACAGAAAAGAAAGCCAATGAAGTTGAGGAGCAGTGCCTAACTGGGATTTTTTCTTTTAACTTTTTACATTATGACAAATTCCATGAAAATCTAAAATAATTGGAGGTACCTAAGATATGCACAGAACCATCTGTAGGCCTTCAAACCTCCCACATGTGTCTATAGTGACTTTACTTTAATAACCAAAGAAAGAGAAAATATCAAATAAAAACATTACACTAGCCATGTCACCATCTTAGGACTATTTATTGTACAGAAGTAAATAAAATACGAAAGTAAAACAACCACTATAAAATCCCACCTACCAAATCTGCTATAAGAAGAGCTTGATGGGTGCAGTTTTGATGGTACTATCAATCCAACTTCCCAATATTATTGTCATGAACAAAGCCAGTATAATAAAAAATGTGCATGCATTAAGACACCATATAATAAGAAAAAAGAATGTATTCTCAATATGGGTTCTAAAGATCTAAAAACACCTTTCATCACGTCCAATAGTATCAGTGGATAAAAAATGCCTGAATAAAACAGTCAATAACTGAACAAAGTTATTCATTAAGTTAGGTATTATTCTAAGGTGTTCCATTTGGCTTCAGGTTGTACTTATCAGTGATGGGGCACATATTGCAAAGATCTTCCCGATAATGATCCACAGCAGTAATAATGTGGTAATGGTGATCAAGGCAAGGAGCATACAGGACAGACGCTACACCAGTTTTCCAAGTATACTCTTACAAAGAATAGATAGCTGTTCTGGAGAAAAAACTTAAATCTGCTACGCTGTACCGATAATGTCCACAAACAATTTTTGACACATCATTATTTATCACAAAGACACTTCCTATCTGTCCAGATTTCTATGTAAACCCACTTGGGCAAGTGTCCATATCGATTGTGTGTAAAGGATCTATTCAGGACTATCCACTACCCAGTTCCTTATGCAGAGGTAATATAAGAAGTATCTGCATATGTAACTTCTCTTTTCCAATTTACTGCTAAGGGTGAGGCAAATATTCAGTCCAAACCTAGGTTCAGACCAAATTTGGGCTGTTCAGGCATTCTGAAGAATGCCCCAACTTGTGCTCGGTAGGCCCGTTTGGTGGGAGTCACAAAGCATATATAGAAGTGGTATTATTAAATTATGATTGTAAAATAATTATTAATATTTAAATTATTATTGTTTTATTATTATGAAAGGAGGGGCTTCTAGATTGTAATAAACCTTGTATCCGCAGACTCCCACAACCACGGGCCAGGGTTTTAAGGAAGAGGCCTTTGTCCACATCAACAATGTACACCCACATGTTGAGGAAATGTGGCCTAGCGTGGCTTGGGAGGGGGCTACACACTCAACCCCCCTCTGCAAAAGAGACATTTACAAAGAAAAACAAAATTATATCGTTTAAAGTGGCAGCAAAATACATTTATTGACAGCTTCTTAAAAAAATAAAAAAGCACAAACACCCCTCAGAATGTCCCCCAAAATGGATAATAGACCCTTGGGGGGATCTGTGTGCATTTTTGTAAGAGACTGTAAGTGGAATGTAATTTAGTGTAATTTTAAAACACTTTTTTTTTTCCTGTGTACTGTAAATGTCAGTTCTGCTGCAGCACTATTTAAAGGGCATTTTGAAATCAATGCTCCTGACTAAATTGCTTTTTTTTTTACATTTTTTTTGTTTGCATTGGTACATGTTCCCAGGGCAGTGCCCACCCTCCATTATATTTTTTGACATTCCCTTGCCTATTAGCCTAGAAAATGGGCATTTTTAATTTGCGATATTCAGCTCTCATGATTTCGGGTTTCGGGCATCCAATGCAGCATCAGACCAATGCTGGATTGACCTAGGTGAGTATATGTGTTTATTTTTAAATCTCACACTTCTCGTTTAATTGCACCTGACTTAATGTCGTTACGGTGGACGACTCTCGACTAGAGATCCCTAACTGACTCTTTGCTGCTCTTAGTGTCAGCTACACTCCATGCTTGGATTTCTTACCTATGCAAGGGCCTCCTTTCCACTGAGCCTAGCTCCATTACGCCACTATTTACCAGCCCTGCATTTCCTCCAGCCTTGCCCAAATCTCACTTTCTCTCCTGGACTAGAGCCAATAGAACTCTTTTACATCATATTCCATCTAATGGGAAGCCCATCCTCTCTCTCTGTGCTATTGCCAACATACCATTTTCCATTTTCTGCCTGGCTGGAATACCCTCAGTTGGAACATTGCCTCCGGATTGCATTGCCACCAGGCCCACTCTCAAGACCAAATACAGACTTTGAGGTTATGCTCACAAAACACTATTTTTCTTGTATCAGCTTCTTTTAAGGGCATCCTCCCCAGCCACTCCACACTTCTTTCCCAAGTGGGAGTAAGAAATTGGTACTGCACCAAATGAATTGGAGTGGGCTAAAATCATGTTGTTTAGTTATAAGGCTTCAATATCAATGAGAGCACAGGAGTGTAATTATAAAAAAAATTCCATGTAGTATTAATGCCCTTCTGTGTTACATAACATAGTTACATAGTTAGTGAGGTTGAAAAAAGAAATAATTCCATCCAGTTCAACCTATGATGAGTGTGTGTGTGTTTATGTCAATAGTACATTGAATACCCCTGTATGTTATGGTTGTTTAGGTGCCCATCTAATAGTTTTTTAAACTATTGATGCTCCCTGCTGATACCACTGATTGTGGAAGAGAATTCCACATCCTTACCGCTCTGACGGTATAGAACCCTTTACCCAGTTTAAGGTTAAACCGCTTCTCTTCTAATTTTAGTGAATGGTCGCGAGTCCTTTTATATCCTCATTCGCTGAAAAGTTTGTTCCCTATGCTAGGGTCGCCAGTACAGTATTTGTACATTGATATCATATCCCCTCTTATAGACTCCTTTTATATCAAAAGAATGTTGGAGGTGCCTACGGGCTCCAGGCACAATGACGCATATCTGGGGTACGTGCCCACTATTTGTTCCCTTCTGGGATAAAATACTTCAATTATATTATAGGCTTGTAGGCAATAATGTTCCTAACGTCCCTCAAATCATGGTACTCTATATGATACCTGGCTCTTGTTGCATCATTTCTCAACCTCAGAGAAGACACTGGATACTAGCGTAAAACCAAAACGTCTCCTATGTCTGAGCGGGCATGTGAAATTGAATCTATCTGCCATATGGAACAAATGGTTTCTTGGAAAAAGAGTACTAAAGAGGCATTTAAAATCACATGGACATGTGGAATCATTTTAGATACTCATCAAACTTTGCATTTTTTGTATTAGGTGCCCTTTGAGCATACATTGGTCTTCCCCCAATTTTGGCCCATGGCAGTGACACAGGCGTCGTTCCACCCTCCCCTTTATTTCTATCTCTTTCTGAAGTCATGATGTGGGCTGTGGCACAATTTTTGAGACTACAGCATGAATATACAAATTTCATGCATACATATATGCGACTTTCTTATACACAGTATTGTTGGTTTCTCTGAATTGTTTTTTGTCTCCACAGTTTTACCTATAGCTCATCACTGAATGTACAATGTACATTATATTACTTCAATTCTGACTTTATGGAAACAGATGTAAGGTTTATATTCATTTGCCAACTGTTTACTCTCTTTTACTTATGAAAAGTTACAATAAAAACAGATTACACATAAAAATGAAAATTCCGGGGCTGTAATCTTGACTCCCTTTCTTCTGTACACTAATTCCAAACTAAATATACATATAAGAATTTCTAAATTTTCTTTGAAATTTCTAAACTACATAAATGTTACATTATTTGCCTGCATTGAAGCAAGGGGACAGCAAAACTGTCAGGGAACCAGACCTTCAAAAGAAACTTAACAATGGCAGCCCCCATATTTCTCTCAGGACATGTTTACTTTAACCACTTGACCTCCAGAAAATTTACCCCCCTTCATGACCAGGCCATTTTTTGCAATACACCACTACATTACTTTATCTGACAATTGCACGGTCATGCAACGCTGTACCCAAATAAAATGTACCGTATATACTCGAGTATAAGCCGAGTTTTTCAGCACATTTTTTTGTGCTGAAAACGTCCCCCTCGGCTTATACTCGAGTCAAGAAAAAAAAAAAAAAGTCCCTGGCCGCTCCGACGTGCTTACGCTTTAAAAATGCCGCCGCCCGGCGCATACATGTCATTGCGCACGCGCCACCGCTGCTCGGGAGAGGCCGGGAATAGACGAAAGTATACGAGCAAGGACGTGTCGGCGCCGGGTGGCGCCATTTTTAAAATGAAGGCGCCTCTGGAACAGGTAAATGAAACAGCTGCACTACCTGCCATTATGCAGGGCTGTGGGCATACTACAAGGGATGCAGTGCTGCGGACATGGTCCACCTGTACCATGCCCACAGCACTGCATCTCCTGTAGTATGTCCACAACCCTGGTTCCTCTTGTACCATGCCAGTCACCCTGCATTCTCCTGTACCATGCCAGTACCCTGCATTCTCCTGTACCATGCCAGTACCCTGCATTCTCCTGTACCATGCCAGCCACCCTGCATTCTCCTGCACCATGCCAGTCACCCTGCATTCTCCTGTACCATGCCAGTACCCTGCATTCTCCTGTACCATGCCAGTACCCTGCATTCTCCTGTACCATGCCAGCCACCCTGCATTCTCCTGCACCATGCCAGCCACCCTGCATTCTCCTGTACCATGCCAGTCACCCTGCATTCTCCTGTACCATGCCAGTACCCTGCATTCTCCTGTACCATGCCAGTACCCTGCATTCTCCTGTACCATGCCCGCCGCCCCGCATTCTCACCCTAGGCTTATACTCGAGTCAACCATTTTTCCCATCCTTTTGTGGTAAAAGTAGGGGCCTCGGCTTATACTCGGGTCGGCTTATACTTGAGTATATACGGTAGGTCCTTTATTGCCACAAATAGAGCTTTCTTTTGGTGGTATTTGATTTTTTTTATTTTTTTGTGCTAAAAAAAAAAAAAAAAAAAAAAAAAAGGCTGACAGTTTTGAATTTCTCCAATTTATTTATTTTTCCTATATATATAAAAAAAAAAATGAACTTCTTCATAAATTCAGGCCAATATGTATTCTTCTACTTATTTTTGGTAAAAAAAAAAAATCCCAATAAGCGTTTATTGATTGGTTTGTGCAAAATTTTTAGCCTCTAAAAACGATGGGATATATAGTCGAATTTTATACTAGTAATGGCGGTGATCACCATCTTTTAGCAGGACTGCAATATAGCGGTTGACAATCGGACAATAACTGACACTTTTGACACTTTGTGAGAACCAGTGACACTAATACATTGATCAGTGTTAAAAATATGCACTGTCACTGTACTAATGACACTGGCTGGGAAGGGGTTAAATCATCTAGGATGACCAAAGAGTTAAATGTGTCCCTAGCCAGTGTTTGTGTGTACTATGTGCGGTGCTTTTACTAAGTGATGTTATGAATTTTATTCCCTGTTTTGCAGGGAAAGAAAACCCATCACTTCCCCCCTGTCAGGACGGAGCTCTGCTTGTGTTCATCCTATGTCTCTCCCCGCTGATCAGCAACCCTTATCCAATCATGCAGCCTGAAAGGCCAGGAAAGGGGGCGGAGGAGCGAGCACCCCCCTCCTGAACCATATCAGCCCACAGGTCCTCAACATGGGGGCTGCTTTGGGGCTTCCCGGTCTACTCCTTAACAACCAGTTATTCTTCACACAGAATTCAAATCGGTCGATCATGTTTTGACCAATCCGAATTCAAATCATTCCAAAATTCTGGACTTGTTAGAAAATTAAAATACTAAACGAAATTAAAAAAATTCCAACAAAATGTGTTACAATTTCATTCGGAGACTTGGATACATCCAAATCTCCAAATAACCAAAAATTTGTTTGAATTTATATTCAGACCAAAATTAATTGCACGTATCTAGTAGCAACATCTACAAAGTATGTATTCAATAAAGCCACATTATGTATTACTTTGATGTTCTTATACCAACAGCCACAAGCTGAAAACACTTGGGGTTATCATGACTTTTTCTGTGCTTTACACAAAGTCCCATGTCTATTTTCTGTCCTCTTCATCTCACCACTGACCTTTCTAGCTTAACCCTGCAGTGCTGGGAAAGAGCTCAGGAGATCCTAAATAGGAATGGTGTTGGCAGGAAAGAATCACATAGAACAACTCATTCACTAAAACGTTTTTTAAAAATCAATCAAATATAAAACATATATCTTTCACTTGTGTCAATGTAACATGGCTGACATGTTTAATTTATTGGTCGCCTACCTATAGAATGTCAGAAGGAACAGAGGAGAAGAGGGGAGGACTGAAAGTGGACATAGCAATACAAAGTGCTGAATGATCTACAAGTTTATGAGGCCTTTGTAAGGTGTTGAATTTTTTTGGCTTGTGGGTGTTGGTGGTGGTATCTAAACATAGAATCCGGATTTACTAAACACATGCACAAAGTTATTTTATGCTGTTGATCTACAAATGTGTAAAACCATACAAAAAGTGGAAATGGAGGTCCTAAGGTCTTCCAGTTCTAGGTCATAAGGTCTAAAGCCTTGGAAACAGTGTATTAGGACATTTACTTCAGCAGAATTTTTTGAAAATATGAATGAAATCCTAGCTGATACCACCTTTATTGAAGAGCTGCTTCAGGCCACATGTCCCAGCATGCTTGATTTAAGTCAAGTTGCCTGACATTGGAGCATTTCAGAATCTAATATTTACAGAGCTATCATTAAAATTCACAATCATGCATGCAAATGTGCACAAATATGCAGAGAAATTATGACAATTCCAGTTAACCCTGGTTCACACTAGTGTGATTTTACAGTTTCAAATCGCGTGACAAGTCGATTCCCATTGCCAGCAATGGAACCATTCAAATCGCTATGGCTCATGTCGCAGCGACTTGTTTCCCATTTCATTGCGACTTGCATAGACTTCTGTTAAAGGGTAACTCCACTTTCGTGGGGAAAAAAAACAGCAAATAAAGAAAAAACTATTGTGGAAACAAATGTGGAAACCTTACAAGCAGACCTGAACAAAATAATGGGGTGAACAACTACATGGCAGGGGAGGTTTAATGTTGAAAAATGTAAGTTAATGCATCTGGGCGTCAGAAACACGGATGCAAGCTACTCACTAGGGGGGGAACCTCTGGGGGAATCTAAGATGGAAAAGGACCTGGGGGTCCTAGTGGACAACAGGCTTGGCAGTAGCATGCAATGCCAGGCCGCTGCAAGCAAAGCCAACAGAATACTGGCATGTATAAAAAAGGGGATTCACTCCAGAAATAAAGAGATTATTCTCCCACTTTACAAGACTCTGGTCCGGCCACATCTGGAGTATGCCCTCCAGTTCTGGGTCCCGGTCCTCAGGAAGGGTGTGCTGGAACTGGAGAGAGCCCAGAGAAGGGCAACAAAAATAATTAGGGGAATGGAGGATCTCAGCTATGAGGAAAGACTGCAAGCTTTGAACTTATTCTCTCTGGAGAAGAGACGATTGAGGGGGGATATGATATCAATGTACAAATACTATACTGGCTACCCTAGCATAAGGAACAAACTTTTCAGAGAAAAGGATTACAGTAAGACACGTGGCTACTCACTAAAACTAGAGGAAAAACAGTTTAACCTTTTTTTAAAACAGTTTAAAACTACGTAAGGGGTTCTTTACTGTCAGAGCAGTAAGGATGTGGAATTCCCTTCCACAATCAGTGGTATCGGCAGGGAGCATCGATAGTTTCAAAAAACTATTAAATGGGCACCTTAAAGACCACAACATAAAGGGGTATACAACAAACGGTTAACAGCAAACACATACACACAAACACACACACATCATAGGTTGAACTGGATGGACTGATGTCTTTTTTCAACCTCACTAACTATGTAACTATGTAACTATGTAACAATATAGCATAAAAAAAAAATATAGCATAAAAAATTGTGACACAAATCATATTGTAATTGAATGTTATTAAAAATTACCTTTCCTTTTCAATCTGCAGCTGTTGTAATTTTCTGGAAATGCAATGCAATATGGCTACCTGGAGCTGTTCTGTACACAGAATGTGTACTGACCACACCACAGAAATATAATTTCCTGCTTGTGTGATTGGCTCACCAATTTTCCCAGAAGTCTGCCTAAGATACAAGTCAGATTTCTGGCATCTCCTGAAGCAAAACATTTTTGGTGAGATACTCCCAATAGGAACACGTCTAAAGGGATGCAGACCCAGCAGCTTTCCTCACTGCAGCTGCCACAGCTGATAGATGATTATGAAACCACTCTCATTTGACCCACTCAGCACAGAGGCACAGAGGAACAAACAATGATTTGTTCACAATAACAAAAGGTAGGAATCTGCAACAAAGTTTGTTAAAATCCCTGCAATGTACAGAGATCAACCAGAGGGGAATGTTTTTTTCTCAACAAAAGTGGAGTTACGCTTTAAATGAAGTTGTAATCCACAATAAAACAGGAGGGGCAAATTGCACTGATCTACGGCTTTGAAATCATGCTCAAGTAGATCCATTTAACCACTTTAGGACCGCGCGCGGTAATACTACTGCGGCAGTGCGGCACGATACCGCTCAGCCAAGTAGTATTAACGTGATGCGCGATCGCGGCTCCAGAGCGCGCTCCCGCGCACCGCGGGTCCCGATCCCGATGGCATTCGGTAGGGAACCGATCAATCATCAGATACTGACCAATGATTTTTGGTCAGTGTCTGTAGATCGGTCCCCACCAATGGCAATCTGTCCCCTGTCTGTGTAATGTAAACACAGACAGGGGAAGTGATGTCACTGTCCCTCCTGAAGTCCTTTCGGTTCCAGGAGAGAGACAGAGACACACCAAAAACGTGAGTTTCCACCAACACTACACTGACACACCTCACATAGGCACATTTAACCCCTTCATCACCTCTGATCACCCCCTGATCACCCCCAAACCCCTCACAGTGAACACTATATACAGTGGTATACAGATATTTTACTGATCACTGTATAAGTGTCACTTGTGAGCGTAGTTTGCGCCTGCGTTAGGCCCAAATAGGGTTAGGTTACCCGCCACCTATCCCCTAATAAAGTTTTTACCCCCTTGATCAGCCCCAGTTAACCCCTTCACTACCTATTACTCTGTGCACTAAATACAGTATATAGGTAAATACTGATCAATGTATTTAGTGTCACTAGTGACCCTAATTTGCGCTTGCGCTAAGCCCATATAGGGTTAGGGCACCCGCCACCTATTCCCTAATAAACTTTTAACCGCTTGATCTTCCCCAGTTAACCCCTTCACTCCATATAAAACAGTGCACTAATATATACAGTATATCAGATAACTACTGATCACTGTATTTAGTGTCACTGGTGACCCTAATTTGCGCTTGCGCTAGGCCCGAATAGGTTTAGGCCACCCGCCATCTATCCTCTATAAAGGTTTAACCCCTTGATCTCCCCCAGTTTAACCCCTTCACTTCCCTGTCACAGTGTTGGGTAGTGAGGAGTAAAATCAAAAATTTACGCCATTAGAAAACCTAAAGATGGAGATTGATTTTCGAGGTCCCGTACACAGCTAGGCTCCCAAAAAGTCTCACATATGTGGTATCCCTGTACTCAGGAGAAGCAGCAGAATATATTTTGGGGTGTAATTACACATATACCCATGGCATGTGTGAGAAATTTATCTTTTAGTGACAACTTTGTGTTAAAAAAAAAAAAAAAAATTTTTATTCATTTTTCAAACACCTGTGACAAAAAAATTAAATATTCAATGAGCTCAACATGCCTCTCAGAACATTCCTTAGGATGTCTAATTTCCAAAAAGTGGTAATTTGGGGGGGGGTCTTGTACTGCCCTGCCATTTTAGCACTTCATGAATTGAGATAGGCAGTCAGAAATTAAAGCTGCGTAAAATTTCAGTATTTACACCATAGTTTGTAGACGCTATAACTTTTGCGCAAACCAAAAAAATACGCTCATTGAATTTTTTTTTGTCAAAGACATGTAGCTAAATATATTTTGGCCAAAAAAAATGACATAAATTGAGTATATTGGATATTTTTTAAAAGACAAAGTTGAAAATGTCATTTTTTTGCAAAATTTTCGCTCTTTTTTTATTAATATCGCAAAAAATAAAAAGCGCAGAGGTGATCAAATACCACCAAAAGAAAGCTCTGTTTGTGGGAAAAAAAGGACGTAAATTTGGTTTGGGTACCACATTGCATGACCGCACAATTGTCAGTTAAAGTCGCACAGTGCCGAAGCACAAAAAGTGGTCTGGACAGAAGACAGCAAAATCCTCCGGTTGTAAAGTGGTTAAAAGCCAGGATTTCAAAGCCGGTGTGAACCAGGGCTTATACATATAGTATTTGTGTAAGTTTGCACTTTATTTTTGTCCCCATAGTGGATACTGTGAAGCAGCGAAATGAGAGTTTGTTAGTTTTCTTATACTGGCTTGTTAAACAGGTAACAAGCAGAGTGAAAATATTGCTTTCCACTATACCACCTGTTCTGATAATCACATGTATTTACCCATGAAGATATTAAAATATATCAGTTTATAAAAATAATGTGGTTTTTGTTTCATGGCTCTTTAAATAAGGTTACAATGAATGTCAATGTTTTTCTTAGAAACAAGTTAAATATATTTGGTAGAAGGGGGGAAATCCTTTTAAAACACAGTTGTAAGCATTCTATTATTTAATCCTAAGCAAACTCATATTGTGTTTTTCTCATCCCAAGATTGCAGCAATTCAGGTCATATTTGTTAATTACGATAATCCATCTGCTTTCAGCTGACAACATAATTACAAATTTAGCAGTTTGCTGTTCAGCTATTCCATTTACCTAAATGGGAATGTATTCTGCATTTTATAAATTGTAATTTAAGAGATTAGCAGCTGTACAGATGTTTACGTTGTAAATAATAGTGAATTGCAAAAGGATCTTCAAACACTGGATTTAACTTCCAAAGCACAATGTGCTTGGCTGATTGTTTTAGAAACATAATTTAGTGCCAAATCATCAGTGGCAGCACATCACGCCTTCCTGAAATGAAAAACGTGAGGCTTTGAGATATTTGGGATTCTATCAAACTACACACAAAGCAGAAAGGCTAAAAAGCTTGTAGGCACAAATACAAGGCATTTGTCACTTACATTAATTAAAGATGCCTACATAGGGATTTGTCAACCTGCTCAAGCTAACTGTGGAGCTGCCAGATCTCAGTCAGTTTTGGCTAATACTGATGTGCAGTAAAAGCTCATAGAGCCAGCAATTGGTGCTAAGACCAAGTGACCAGATCTCGTGGGTACACATACAGTAAGCAGAGCACTGTCTACTATAACCTATCATTTCAAAATGAAAAACAAGGACATACTGTATAGAGAAGAACTGTTATTATCAGCAAACCCCCAGAAATATTTCTTACTCTGTTTCCTGATTAACCTCTTCTGGACCAGAAGGATTTACCCCCTTAATAAAGAACAGCAACTTTTCTGGCTCTGAGGAAGGGGGCTCGCCCCTGAAATGCATCAGCCCAGCCATAGCAGCCCCATACGGCACACTGCATTCCATTCAGCTTTGTGTGGGACCTTGGCTACCTTGGAGATTTTATGTACAATGTTGATGTGTGTACTATCACACCTGCCTTGTGGGTGCGCGCCTTTTTTTTTGTCTTCTTTTCCCAGTTTGTTCTGGACCCCCTTAATGACCAGGCCATTTTTTGCGATTCGGCACTGCGTTATTTTAACGGACAATTGCGCGGTTGTGCGATAATGTACCTAAATAAAATCAATGTCCTTTTTTTCCCACAAATAGAACTTTCTTTTGGCGGTATTTGATCACCTCTGCGATTTTTATTTTTTGCGCTATAAACATAAAAAGAGTGACAATTCTGAAAAAAAATATATATTTTTTTCACATTCTGCTATATTCTGCTATATAACATTCCCCCCACATTTTTTTTTACATTTTAAGCCAATTTGTTTTCCCGCTAAATATTTTTGGTAAGAAAAAATCACAATAAGCGTATTTTAAATGGTTTGCGCAAAGGTTATCGCGTCTACTAACTACAGGAAAGATTTATGTCATTTTTATTGTTTTTGTTTTACCTGTAATGGCGGCGATCTGTGATATTTAGTGCGACTGCGACATTGCGGCAGACAGATAGGACCCTTAACTGACATTTTTGACACTTTTTGGGGGACCAGTGACATTACTACAGCAATCAATGCTAAAAATATGCACTGTTACTATAATAATGACACTGGCAGGGAAGGGGTTAACACAGTTGGTGATCAAGGGGTTAAATGTAAGCCTAGGGGAGTGTTTCTAACTGTATGGGGGTTGGGCTTTTGAAATGATCACAGAGACCTGTGATCCTACATAGAAGGATCACAGGCGCTCTGTAATCATTCCAGAGAGAACAACGGTCAGCTGTGTTTACAACAGCTGACCGTCCTTCTCTCTAAGCGGGGAATGATCGCGGAGTCCCTGCTGCCGAGTGGGGGCAGGAGCGCGCCGTCGGCAGCGCGCACTCGGCCCCTAGTTGCAGGCGTGCGACCGACGTACTGTTACGTTGGTTCATGCAGGAGGGACTGCCTGCCGCAGTAAATCTGCTGCGGGTGGTCCTACTCCTTGAGTGGTTAAAATGACTATGGCAGACCTCCGATACAGACAAATGTTTTTTTTTCTCTCTGATATGGCCTGCCCAATGCTCAGCAATGCTTCTGTTCTGTTATTCTCCTCACTCCTAAAGTCTGGTGCATGCCCATGGCAAACTATAACTGCCCTGGGCACAAGTGCTAGGCTAGGTATGTGTTGGCTTTTATCCTCCTTATCTAGGCATGGTGTATTCAAATGTGGCATATGGCCTTCCAAATATAAGTAAAATGTAAACACTCAACACTTCCACCTAGTGGAACGCATGCTGGCTCCAGAGGATCAAGGAGCTGTGGCGGTTTACAACTAATTGTTGGCAGATCATTCCTGGTGCCAGGATATGGTACTTTTACATGTGAGTGGACGCCTTTACTTTTTCTTATGTGGTTTCAAATAAAAGGTATCACTCTATGTTGATCCCTGTCATCTTACTCTCCCTATGAACTAGATACATCAGGAGGGATCTCCAATCTCTAGAGGAATTACAAGTATATCAAAGCCTAGTATACCCCCCTCGGTATAAGCCCAGGGGGTCCATACCTGCAGGTGAGTGCACACCCATGTGGGGGAATATCCACAGTGTCTTTTGGGTCTTTTGGAGTGAAATATTGCATGCACATGGAGCACTTTATTTGGAACTTTTTGGATACAAATCCATTCACTACTTGCACTGGGTGGATACTTTTTTTCATAATCATGTTTCATTATTTTAAGGATTTATGATTTAGTGGGCAGCAGAATATGAAGCTAGAGTCAAAAGTTAAACTGTACAATTTTTAAGGTTTTTTTTTTCATTTTCTCTTTGTCTAGTTACCCTGCACATTCGTGTAAACATCAAACTTTTGGAATTGCAAAGGGTTTTAGGGATATCAACCATCATGGTGAACTAACTGTAGATTACATTATGAATGTTTATTATCTCTGTGACCACATTTTTTTGTTTTCCCTAATGTGCGCAAGTTGCTTTGTCCACCTGAACTTCCAACCATGCTTGCTGCTCCTCTCATCTGTGACAGTACCATTTTTTTTATCACAATTCATTGATAATCTCTTGTGATCTTCCTTAAAGGTTAAATAAAAATAGTACCTTTCATGGGAGCACTGATTTGCCCTAGCTATGTCCCAACCTGAAAGCGTATCCCCAAAAGCTGCAGAGACATAATACCTTGACAAGTGCTTTGCCTATAAGAAACCAGGGGCAGAAAAAGAGCACTGGCATGAGAGCTAAGTAGGCTGGGCAGTCTACCATCCCTGGGCATCCCTGGAGTAATCCAAGAAGGTGGCATACATGGCACTTTATTAGCCCTATGCAGGAAAGGTTTTGAGCAATATTATTTTTAAGGTACGTTTGTAAACCCTTAGCAATTCACTTCGCCTCTAATTTGGCCAAATATGTAATCAGATCTCTATACACTATTGGTGCATTAAAGAGGTTGTAAACTCATTAAAAATGATTTTTTTTCCAACCTGAAAGAGAAACACATAATGAGCTAATATGCATCACATACTAGCTCATTATGAAATACTTACCTTAGAACGAGCCCCCGCCGTGCCGCCCGCTTACCTGTATGACGAGCGACATGTTCAGTTGCCGTCTTCCGGGATCGCGGCATCCGGCCATCTGATTGGCCGGACCCACGATTACGTCACTCCCGCACATGCGCGCGGGAGCCGACGGTCACGGCACGGGGCTCAGAAGGAATGGCACCAGCGGCCGCTCCTTCAGAGCGCATGCGCCAATGATGTCACTGGCTGCATTTAAGGTAAATATCTCCTAAACGGTACATGTTTAGGAGATATTTACAATACCTATAAGTAAGCCTTATCATAGGCTTACCTATAGGTAAAAGTTGCAGAGGAGGGTTTATTTCCTCTTTAAGCAGAGGGATGTGGGTTAGTAAAATCAAGCAGAAGTTTAATTCTCCTTCATTAGGTGGGTTACAAATGGAGTCCTTTTTGCTCTTGTAGCCCTAGGTATCTACATTTGGAGCAAGCCTGGCATTCTCAGCTACTGCACCCAAATCATAAAACGTTTTATTGCACATTGTGATGCACTTGGAGATAACTATCTAGAGGTTCTAAATTAACCTCATTCTAGCTATGTGTTCATGCTGCCAAAAAAGTAATTTTAAAATACACAACATCATTTTTATGGCTTGAACCGATTACACTGTCTGTAAAAAAAGAAAAAACAAATCATCGTAAATCCTTTAACCCGCCTGCATTAGACTGAGAAATTAGTCAAACTAAAAAGCATATTTATAAAGAAATAATAGCTGGCAAATGAGTTGTCAGTAGAGCATCACTATTTTTTATATTTATAAAGGTTGTAGAAAATCCATGTATACATCATGCATTCATCACTCAATGCTGAGAATGTTTACCAAACTGATAATTGGGGAATATACTGTCAGCCAGTGTTATAATTGGCAATGGAAATATGCCCTATATGTCCAGCAAAAAATGCAGTTAACCTTCTGATAAATAGGCCAGTTAATGTTCCTTGCAATTTAATATAATGTTTGGCTTCTAGGCTGCAGATATTACATAAAACATCTAGTTACCATTTAATCCAAATCAACTATTAGCCTAACAACAAAAGTTTGCAACTTGTAGTGGTGTACATAAACCCATTTACACAGAGAGATTCATAAGGAAATGTGTGTCATCATAAACTACCTTCAGATTTAATAGGCATTGTTTATCAAATTAAATGTTCTTGTTGTATCCAGATTCTCATCCTTTTAGTGCAGTATAAAGCGATAGAACAAACAATTTGATCAATAATGCCCAGTGAGTGGATATTCTACATACCTGCCAATTTTTTTTTAACTATAGCTGCATTGCAAAAGTAGAATTTCAGAGGACCAAGGGACATAACGTATTCTATAAGACAAACAATTGAGAAAGTAGTGCAGTAGCCTTTGCTATTCAAACAACCAATCAATGTTTTCACACTTGGACCCTAATATTACTATGAGGAGTTATTACCCTTCGCACCACTTACGTGCATGAGCCTATATTCTTTCAATTATACTAGGTTTAAAAATCAGAACAGAAATTCAGGGACAAAATTATCCGATGACAAATCTTTAAAAACTGGGACCTCACCAACAAATCAAGGTCTAGGACTTTGAGAATGATTCTCTTAAACAAAAAACAAAAACAAATTAACATGTTAGTTTTATATCATCTTATAATTCAACACAACTTGTAAATGTGACCATAAACATGAGATGGTGATCAGGACGTTTGACTTGTGAATGCAAGTTCTTTCGATTAATCAGTGCATAAATATGTATTGGCCGAGAAACCATGATTATACAGTGTACGGGCAACCCTGAAGAACTGGCCTAGTCACTAAAAAACAAGGCTGACTAAACTTGGCAGAGGAAACCCTCAGCTGTGAAGGCTTTTTAATTTTCTTGGACAGCCAGAAAGTGTCTTCAAAGGTCGCAAATTGCTTTTAGACATGCAACAGTTTTTAATGTGATTGCAGTCTATTAGACTGAAAGATGACCATCTCATATCTATGGGACCTTAAAGGATAAGTACACCTTTTAGTGCACTATTTGTATTCTGCTCCTGCCTTCTCAGCCCTCAAGCAACTTTGTAAATATACCTCAGCACTGTGCTTTAGGTGTAGTTTTGTAAACACTTCGGTTTTAGTGCAAACAAAACTATTCTGAGTGATGGAGTCTATAGAACCTTCATCTAAAACAGGTCCACAGTCCTGCAATCTAATAGCTGCAGGCAGAGGGTAGAAGCAGAATGGTGCACTTATCCTTTAGCATTGTATCCATTTATTAACAGAATGCAAAAGTTAAAAAGATTATCTTTACCTATAATGATAAATGGAATACCCAGGAAAGTGGAATTGTATTTTCCTCCAGTGAGATTGATGATTCCAGCAGCGGTGAGTGTAGATAAAGTGATAGTCACCAGCCCAAGCAGACCAAGCCATGGCTTACTTCGGACACAGTCTTGCATGGAGCAGCACAAGATGGCCAGTGAGACGACTAACATGAGACTTGTAATCAGGTAACGTTCTGCAACCCTGCTGGTTTTCTGAAAATCTTCTCCTAGAGATGAAGACGTGAAAGGGTACATTTTGACCTCTCTGTTTAATTTCTGAAAGCTTTCTACGGTTTCACAGAAAATGGATTCCCACTTTTCAGCCACTAGTTCATTGAAGGAGTTGATTGCCTGCAGATAGTATGTGAGCTGAATTGCTTCAGCAGACTTAACCCGATCTTTGCTGTGCACAGTAACACCTCCCAATTGGTGCCCATTGTACACTTCTCTGCCATCCTTTAACTGTGTGATGGGATAGGTGATGATAAAGTTTGTTCGATTAAGGGACCGAGCTGCCTTAAGTTCCTCCAAAATATGTACTATATCATCCACTATGCAAGTCTTTTCATTGCTCAGCATGCAAATGTGAGCAAATGTATAATTAAACCCTGGACGGTGAACTTGAATTCTTTTCACTGCAGAGTGCAACTACAAAGAAAAAAAACAAACCAGATAAAAATAAATTAATATGCAACACACTAGATAAAATATTCATAATTTTTCTTTGCTTTGATATATTTTAAATTATGTACAGTATTGCAAATATTGTAAGTTAAATAATGTTTTCTAGTAATTATTCATTACAAACTTCATACATTTCAGCATAAAGAATATTTATTTATCACATGCAACAGTAGAAGCATTATAAAAATAATTTATTATTTTTTTCAAATATATTTGACAATGTGTAAAGGTTCAGTCCACCCAAAATTGATAAATAATCTAATACAGAATACATTAAAATTAAGGATTGTGGGACCCTTTGTAATGGCCATAGTACATTTGTAGACCTGGGAACTCAAGTGCAGGGAATTCCAAAGTCCCTCTATATATATGTTTTTAGTAGGGCCCACAAACCTACAAACCTATATTATGATATTGTGGTAATAGATGGATCTGCCTCTTGCTGAACAATTTTCAAAAAAAAAAAAAACTACGGATGAATAAATTGGATACAAATACATCATATTTTAGTTACCCAATTTTTTTTTTTTTTATTCATTTTTAAATTACCCAATATTACAATTATATTTACTTGCCACCACTATGTAGCAATTCATCCTCACATTTCTCTGTACAAGTAGAACTTAAGTAGTTAGAATTGTTCTTTCAACAGCTGAACTCACCCTGCTTCCCCTCCCTGTAGTGACTCAGCAACCTTCTCAAATGGAAAAACAGGTGCTCTCAAAAGGGGGAGGCAAAGTGAGCTAGGCCACCTGAGATAACTTTTTTAGAGCTCCTGCTGTGAACTTTCAGCATAAATAACTTCAGTACCTGCAGCTACAAAGGTCAGTGGGGGGGTTGCTTGATATTAATTTGAGATGTATTCAACCTTTGGCAAGGGCCACTATTTTATCAATACTTGAATCAAAGCCAATAGTTTAAATGTCAAACTGAAAAAAAAAAAAACCTTCTCAAAAAAACATTAATTACCATTTTGGAATATATTCTCTGTTTTTGCCATGTACTTCTCATGTACTAAAGGTCTGTTAATGGATGACGTTCCTAATGTAGCTCCCAATGATGTTAACTATTACTGGCAGTTTATATTACACTCCACTCTATTACCTCTCTTAGCTGCTTACTAAAAATGATGCCAAAGATAAAGTGTTGTCAGCATAAACAGTATAGGCCCTTCCAAAATGAAAAAGTGGTTGGTTCACTTCTTTGTTATCAGGACTACCATCCAACATTTTGTGGACAGTAGCTCAAAATCTACAGCTTATTTTTTTATTTTATTTGTTTTTTTTTTTTAAACAACATAATTAGAGCCGGTTCACACTAATCCGACTTGTCAAGCGACTTGGTCGCCTGACAAGTAGCTCCCAATGCTGTGCAATGGAACCGTTCTAATCAGAGCGACTCAAGTCGCTCCAACTTAGAAAAAGGTTCCTGCACTATTTTTTAGCAAAGTCGGAGCGACTTGCATTGACTTCTATTATGAGAAGTCGTTTGCAAGCCGCGATGAAGTTGCGCTGCATGGGCGACTTCAAAGTCGCCTGAAGTCGGGGCGACTTTGAGTCGGATTAGTGTGAACCAGCACTTACACCGGTAAGCTGTCAATAATGATCATGTATTGAAAATAATTGTTTTTACCTACTATACATGACTGATGCTCCATTAGTAAAGTATAGTGGTGATATTATGTAGCATGTATGAGATTGTACTTGGACAGCTTGGCTTTACATCCCACAGATAGAACTAGCCATCTGTTTATACATAAATACAAGGAATAAAAATACTTTCTATTAACACTTTTTTTATTTATTTTTTTCACAGACCTTATAAACTGGCCAAAGGTTTTTTTTTTTCTACAATTAGTCTGCAAATGTATGCATGGTTAGCAATCTTTACTCTGTTGGATATTTCCCCAATTAATTCATTTTTTGTGGTTATCTACTCCATCAGAGACTGGGAACTACTTTTTGTCAACTTGGCTCTTGAGGAGTGGTGCAACATACTGTTATTCAGCCAGTTATTCGGTTTCGTTTTTCACCTTCAGCATCTGCTGAATCCCTGCCTGATTTATTGCGCTCTTCTCTTTTCATAGTTTATTAACACCATACTTATCATCCACCAAAGAGAAAAATATCAAGAAACTTCCCTCTCCTGAACATCTGAACCTTAAAACTCCAAATCCGGGACTACCAATATCCTTTTCTGTCAGTTAAACCATTTCAGCAAAATCTCAAGTGTTCTTGAGATTTTGCCTGGGCACTAGCTTCAAAATGGACAAATATTAATCAACTTTTGACCTCATAAACCAAGTTTATCTGTGGTCTAGTGATAAAGAAGATATCAAATAATTTGTTGAGGCCTGTATGTCTGTGTGCAAAACAAAATCCAAAGGGGAATTCTCTGCAGTCTGTTCCCACTGTTAAATTACCCAGTTGAGGACACTAGATGTGTTACACATGTGCAAATTTAAAGACCTCATCATAGTATACAGGACATGTGTAGAACATACAATCCATCTGTCTATCTACCACATCTCTTTAGACTCTTTAAAGGTAGAGTTAGGGACTGCAGATATCAGGGTGCCTTTGCGCGGCCTGCAGCTTACGCATGTATTTGCAAATGTGTGCAACTAAACCCCTGTTTTTAACGCATACTGTTAGAATAGACAGGTTAATTTGGCTGGTTGCTGGCTGGTTGGTAAGTAGTAACTGGAAATCCCTTTGTTTTTGATCTGCGTTTGCCCTTCCAGTGCTCCTTACTATCTAGACCAGTTATAGGTGGAGGAGGTGACCACTTTTTGCAATATCGTATAACGTTTATATTGGTCAGGCAACGCACTGACACCTTCGCTGCCATTGTGCTATGTGCTGGGTGTTCAGTGTGACCCTGCACCTTTAAGGAGGGGTGGGCTCCCTCCAGTCACCTGTCCTTCATCTATCTCATCAGAATGCATGTGCTCCCATTGTGGAGACTCTTTAAAGGTAGAGTTAGTGACTGCAGATATCAGGGTGCCTTGGCGCGGCCTGCAGCTTACGCATGTATTTGCAAATGTGTGCAACTAAACCCCTGTTTTTAACGCATACTGTTAGACAGGTTAATTTGGCTGGTTGCTGGCTGGTTGGTAAGTAGTGACTGGAAATTTTATCTACCACATCTGCCCATCCCAACCGCTGGCCATTCTCCTAAAATAAAGCTGAAAGTTGCTGTGTATATACAGCATCTCTAGCAGCTGCAGCTGTCGAAAAAGAACCACCAGACTCTATGTTTATCAACACAGTTCAGATGTGAAATACAGAGATACAAAGTAAGATTATTACTTTTGTTCATCTGCAGATCTACAGAATGAACTTTAATCTGCAGATGCTGTCAGTTAAAGCAACCTGAGATATAAAAAAAATAATAAAATGTGTCTATATAAAGTAGAACTGAAAGCGAAACTTTTTTGGATTGGAGAAAGTACAAGAGTACTGCTTGGATCTTGAAGAAGGGGACATACCCCGAAAGCTTGTCCTGAAAAATTGTATGTTAGTGCAAATAAAAAAAGTATCACGGACAGTACTCAATTGTCTCTGTGGACTGGAGAAAGGAAGGGTTGTCAGTTGTAGGTTTTATTTTTGCCATATTCCCATCACTTTCTGTCCCATAGCCAAAACAGGAAGTGGAAATCCAAAGTTAAGGAATCTCTTGTCATCAGAATCAGAAATATTAGTGCCCCATTTGAAGATTTCTACTCTATTACTGTTCTGGGGACAGCCCACAATTTGTGTTTTTCTTTTACTTTCACGTTCAGTCACAATGGTAAACTTGTCAAACAGACAGGGTGAATTTCCCTAACCTGGGCACAGACAGCAATAAAAACTCAGAAGTGTTTGAATAAAACTCTGCACTTGTGGACTATTTGAATAAAAGTGGATGGGATGAATAAATATTACATTACTAAAAATAGGCTGCAGCCTCTCTAAACTATAGCGTAAAGCTATAAAGTGAATGAGAGAAAAGTAGGGAAATGGCGCTGCCTAGTTGGAAAGGTATACAGGGAAGTAATTAAAGTGCAGATTTAATTACTTCCCTATATACCTTTCCAACTAGGCAGCGCCATTTCCCTACTTTTCTCTCAAAAACTCAGAAGTATTCTTATCCCTAGCCTCTCTATTCATACCTAAGAAAACAAGTTTTGCCTTTAGTTATACTTTACACTGAACAGCCCTTCTTTCCCTTCTCCCTTCAACTATTATTTTCCTGCTTTCTAACATTTATTTTTATTAAGAATTAACATTTAAGTCCTCTATGCTTCGGGTTTTGCAGGGGCGGATCCAGTTCACTGGCTGAGATGGCAGCCAATGAGCGTCTGTTCTTTGGTTTTATTACTAGGGGTGGGTTTTCCTGGCTGTTGCAACAGCCAATCAGAAGTCCTGCTCCCTCCCTGCGGCTGTTCATGACATTGAGGGGAATAATGATCTGCTAGATGAATTTTAAAGGAAGCCAGCCGACGCTACATATGATATAATGTAGCTGAAGATGGCCAATGATAATAGTGTGTTTAGAATATTAGGTTCATTATATACAGTTTTTGTGGCTTACAATCAGAGGAATTAAAAACTTTATGTATAAAAGAAGACTAAAACATATAAAAATATATACTGGTTAGTGTTTTATCATTCTTGCAACAATTTGAGAAGAGTTGATTTTCACTGACTGTTTTTAAACCCTTTCATCCTCGTCTTCTGCACATTTAACCTCTAGTATGTGACCTATATATTAACCCCTAACCTACCCTATCCTGTATATCTGTACATTACCCCTTCTTCTCCTTCTGTGTGTGACCTGTACATTGACAATTTCACCTCCTTCTCCCCCCTGTTTGTGTCATATATGACCTGTATGTGCTGTATCTAGTGCACCATTACAGAGCTCCGTGTTTTAATACAAGCGCGTTTCTTCATTAAAAAAAAAAAAAAAAAAAAATGTAGCAAAAATTGACACCACATTGGGGTGTCTACTTTGGGGGAGGGTTTGTACTGTTTTGGCCTTTTTTTTTCTTTCAACAGAAAGTAAAGCCAGCCATACACAGCTAGCCGACTGAACAAAAAAATATGAACACATTCCTCCATCCACACAAACATGGTAAATAGAAGAATTTTACTGCCGGGACTGACATTGATCAGTGGCTGCTGCTGATTGGCTGCAGCTGCTGATCAAGGATAATTTTCCAACATTTTCTTCAAAAGAAATCAATCAAACAGTTGACCTCTGTCGAGCAGGGATGATCAGACACTGATCAAAATGTGTCCAATTCAGCACTATATGGCCACTTTTATTTACAGTACTGTTGAAATAAAAAAACAGAACATTACGAAACCCCCCAAATGATCCTTTTTAGGAAGGTGGATGCCCCAAGGTGAATTCATTTTTTTTGTTACAATAGTTTTGCAGTAAATAATTAGAGTTATTCAAAGAAGTGCTTATTAAATTCCACCAAAAGAAAAGCTATATCTGTCTCAAATAATGGTATTAAATTAATTTGGGTACAGTGTTACATGACCAAGTTAATTGTCAGTCAATTTGTCACTGCACAGAAATCTGAAAATGGCCTGGTAATGAAGGGTATTACAGGTTGGTCCTGAAGATATGATCCTTGGTTCTTGCTTCTATGAGTCAAATGTTTCTGGACAGATGGCTGAGCCCATCTTGTTTTACTGGAAAACAATAGGAACACAGAGACAGGAAATCACATCATACGCATGAAGTTCCACTAGGAAAAACATGAAATTATGCAAGCATCAACATAATACTACTACACTACCACCTAGAGGAAGGACTCCTATTCATGTTCTAATATATAAGATTGATTGCGCTGATGTGTGTATAGTCAGAATGCTAACACACCCGCTCAACAACTACTCATATAAATCCCATCCTCTTTTGGAGCTCTTCAAAATGTAGCTTTAACAGTGGTTGTATACTGTACAGTATATGTATATTAGTGACCCCACTGCTTTTCTGTACTTTCCATTGTTAGGTAGAGGATCTTCTCCTTTCAAATTTAGATAAATATTTTCTATTGTATGAAAAAAGAGGACAGTCTCCAAATTGGGGAATATAAATAACCAACTAGGGTTAAGGGTATCCACGTCCCAAATAAATTATACATATAAACATATGTGGTATGTCTCTGATATCTATGTATACTGATTTTGTTTTTTCCTTTTTCTTATTACTTGTAGTAGTAATTGCTGATATCCATATATCCACATTTTTATACCCTGAAGAAGCGGTCTCCTGCGAAACATGTCGGGCTGGGCTCACGTATAGGCACCCACGTCCAATATATGTATCACCTACCAGCTACACCATCTCTGGGTTAGGTCTGTATTGGGCTGAGTGATCTAGACCACCCCCTTGTGGACAACATGCTCTTATGAGCTTTGTTTATGCTACTGTTTAATTTACTGGCAATTGTCTCTGTAATTGTATTTATTTATTATCTGTGTTTGCTAACACGATAATTTTTAATTGTACATTTTTGTTCTAATAAAATTTGTTTAATTTTACATATTTTTGATTGCTACTTGTTATTGGTCTTGATGACGGTATCCCCTTAAAAGTCCCCCTGCCCCTCCCTTTCTCTCTTTCTCAAGTATTTTCTATTGGTGTGATTACATCTTTGCATTCTAGGTTGGAGCTGGTTGAGAGATGCCATCTTTTCACTTGCAGCTTTAATCCACTTTTGTTTCTCCGGAGAGGGTAGTTCTTGTATTCTCTCCATAATACTGGCTCAGGCTGTGGTGCTATATGAATGATATAAGACAAGCATCTAGCTGGGATGTCCTTTTTGGAATCTCGTAGATTTTCTGACTATGATTACAAATGGTTGAAATAAGCAGATGTACAGCATGGCTATAAGGAATCCCTAGGATTGGTAAGCTACAAGGCAGAGCACCAAACTGCCAAGAAAGATGACTGCCAGCGGCATCTACCACCACTCCTAATGCAATCCACACAGACCAGATTCTGCACAGTGTCAGTGTCGTGATTGGTGGTGAATGGGAGGCAACATGCTTCAGGGGCTCCACTCCCTTTGTCAAGCCTGTCAAAAGAGGAAAAAGAAAATACTATCAGCTGGGCTTCCATTATGCCCCCAATTACCTTTCAGGAGGGATGGGCCACCTCCAGGCTCACCTGCCCCCTATCTATCCATTAGCTTGCATGTGCTCCCACTGTGGAGACTCTTTAAAATTCATTAGAGTTAGGACTGCAGGTAACAGGGAGCCTTGACGTGGCCCTGCAGCTTTCACATGCGTTTGCAAATGTGTGCTAACTAAACCCCTGTATTGACGCAAACTGTTAGACAGGCCAATTTGGTTGGTAAGCAGACTGGTTGGCAAATTGAACTGGGAATTTTATCTTTGTTTGTTTCATGTGCGTTGCCCTTCCATGTGTTCTTTGCTATGAAGGCCAGTTATAGGTGGGGGCAGAGGCCATTTTCTTTGTTGTATATGTGTACTGGTGAGTGGACATACTGGGTGCCTTTGCTGTAATACTATCAGCTGGGCTTCCATTATGCCCCCAATTACCTTTCAGGAGGGATGGGCCACCTCCAGGCTCACCTGCCCCCTATCTATCCATTAGCTTGCATGTGCTCCTACTGTGGAGACTCTTTAAAATTCATTAGAGTTAGGACTGCAGGTAACAGGGAGCCTTGACGTGGCCCTGCAGCTTTCACATGCGTTTGCAAATGTGTGCTAACTAAACCCCTGTATTGACGCAAACTGTTAGACAGGCCAATTTGGTTGGTAAGCAGACTGGTTGGCAAATTGAACTGGGAATTTTATCTTTGTTTGTTTCATGTGCGTTGCCCTTCCATGTGTTCTTTGCTATGAAGGCCAGTTATAGGTGGGGGCAGAGGCCATTTTCTTTGTTGTATATGTGTACTGGTGAGTGGACATACTGGGTGCCTTTGCTGTAATACTATCAGCTGGGCTTCCATTATGCCCCCAATTACCTTTCAGGAGGGATGGGCCACCTCCAGGCTCACCTGCCCCCTATCTATCCATTAGCTTGCATGTGCTCCCACTGTGGAGACTCTTTAAAATTCATTAGAGTTAGGACTGCAGGTAACAGGGAGCCTTGACGTGGCCCTGCAGCTTTCACATGCGTTTGCAAATGTGTGCTAACTAAACCCCTGTATTGACGCAAACTGTTAGACAGGCCAATTTGGTTGGTAAGCAGACTGGTTGGCAAATTGAACTGGGAATTTTATCTTTGTTTGTTTCATGTGCGTTGCCCTTCCATGTGTTCTTTGCTATGAAGGCCAGTTATAGGTGGGGGCAGAGGCCATTTTCTTTGTTGTATATGTGTACTGGTGAGTGGACATACTGGGTGCCTTTGCTGTAATACTATCAGCTGGGCTTCCATTATGCCCCCAATTACCTTTCAGGAGGGATGGGCCACCTCCAGGCTCACCTGCCCCCTATCTATCCATTAGCTTGCATGTGCTCCCACTGTGGAGACTCTTTAAAATTCATTAGAGTTAGGACTGCAGGTAACAGGGAGCCTTGACGTGGCCCTGCAGCTTTCACATGCGTTTGCAAATGTGTGCTAACTAAACCCCTGTATTGACGCAAACTGTTAGACAGGCCAATTTGGTTGGTAAGCAGACTGGTTGGCAAATTGAACTGGGAATTTTATCTTTGTTTGTTTCATGTGCGTTGCCCTTCCATGTGTTCTTTGCTATGAAGGCCAGTTATAGGTGGGGGCAGAGGCCATTTTCTTTGTTGTATATGTGTACTGGTGAGTGGACATACTGGGTGCCTTTGCTGTAATACTATCAGCTGGGCTTCCATTATGCCCCCAATTACCTTTCAGGAGGGATGGGCCACCTCCAGGCTCACCTGCCCCCTATCTATCCATTAGCTTGCATGTGCTCCCACTGTGGAGACTCTTTAAAATTCATTAGAGTTAGGACTGCAGGTAACAGGGAGCCTTGACGTGGCCCTGCAGCTTTCACATGCGTTTGCAAATGTGTGCTAACTAAACCCCTGTATTGACGCAAACTGTTAGACAGGCCAATTTGGTTGGTAAGCAGACTGGTTGGCAAATTGAACTGGGAATTTTATCTTTGTTTGTTTCATGTGCGTTGCCCTTCCATGTGTTCTTTGCTATGAAGGCCAGTTATAGGTGGGGGCAGAGGCCATTTTCTTTGTTGTATATGTGTACTGGTGAGTGGACATACTGGGTGCCTTTGCTGTAATACTATCAGCTGGGCTTCCATTATGCCCCCAATTACCTTTCAGGAGGGATGGGCCACCTCCAGGCTCACCTGCCCCCTATCTATCCATTAGCTTGCATGTGCTCCCACTGTGGAGACTCTTTAAAATTCATTAGAGTTAGGACTGCAGGTAACAGGGAGCCTTGACGTGGCCCTGCAGCTTTCACATGCGTTTGCAAATGTGTGCTAACTAAACCCCTGTATTGACGCAAACTGTTAGACAGGCCAATTTGGTTGGTAAGCAGACTGGTTGGCAAATTGAACTGGGAATTTTATCTTTGTTTGTTTCATGTGCGTTGCCCTTCCATGTGTTCTTTGCTATGAAGGCCAGTTATAGGTGGGGGCAGAGGCCATTTTCTTTGTTGTATATGTGTACTGGTGAGTGGACATACTGGGTGCCTTTGCTGTAATACTATCAGCTGGGCTTCCATTATGCCCCCAATTACCTTTCAGGAGGGATGGGCCACCTCCAGGCTCACCTGCCCCCTATCTATCCATTAGCTTGCATGTGCTCCCACTGTGGAGACTCTTTAAAATTCATTAGAGTTAGGACTGCAGGTAACAGGGAGCCTTGACGTGGCCCTGCAGCTTTCACATGCGTTTGCAAATGTGTGCTAACTAAACCCCTGTATTGACGCAAACTGTTAGACAGGCCAATTTGGTTGGTAAGCAGACTGGTTGGCAAATTGAACTGGGAATTTTATCTTTGTTTGTTTCATGTGCGTTGCCCTTCCATGTGTTCTTTGCTATGAAGGCCAGTTATAGGTGGGGGCAGAGGCCATTTTCTTTGTTGTATATGTGTACTGGTGAGTGGACATACTGGGTGCCTTTGCTGTAATACTATCAGCTGGGCTTCCATTATGCCCCCAATTACCTTTCAGGAGGGATGGGCCACCTCCAGGCTCACCTGCCCCCTATCTATCCATTAGCTTGCATGTGCTCCCACTGTGGAGACTCTTTAAAATTCATTAGAGTTAGGACTGCAGGTAACAGGGAGCCTTGACGTGGCCCTGCAGCTTTCACATGCGTTTGCAAATGTGTGCTAACTAAACCCCTGTATTGACGCAAACTGTTAGACAGGCCAATTTGGTTGGTAAGCAGACTGGTTGGCAAATTGAACTGGGAATTTTATCTTTGTTTGTTTCATGTGCGTTGCCCTTCCATGTGTTCTTTGCTATGAAGGCCAGTTATAGGTGGGGGCAGAGGCCATTTTCTTTGTTGTATATGTGTACTGGTGAGTGGACATACTGGGTGCCTTTGCTGTAATACTATCAGCTGGGCTTCCATTATGCCCCCAATTACCTTTCAGGAGGGATGGGCCACCTCCAGGCTCACCTGCCCCCTATCTATCCATTAGCTTGCATGTGCTCCCACTGTGGAGACTCTTTAAAATTCATTAGAGTTAGGACTGCAGGTAACAGGGAGCCTTGACGTGGCCCTGCAGCTTTCACATGCGTTTGCAAATGTGTGCTAACTAAACCCCTGTATTGACGCAAACTGTTAGACAGGCCAATTTGGTTGGTAAGCAGACTGGTTGGCAAATTGAACTGGGAATTTTATCTTTGTTTGTTTCATGTGCGTTGCCCTTCCATGTGTTCTTTGCTATGAAGGCCAGTTATAGGTGGGGGCAGAGGCCATTTTCTTTGTTGTATATGTGTACTGGTGAGTGGACATACTGGGTGCCTTTGCTGTAATACTATCAGCTGGGCTTCCATTATGCCCCCAATTTCCTTTCAGGAGGGATGGGCCACCTCCAGGCTCACCTGCCCCCTATCTATCCATTAGCTTGCATGTGCTCCCACTGTGGAGACTCTTTAAAATTCATTAGAGTTAGGACTGCAGGTAACAGGGAGCCTTGACGTGGCCCTGCAGCTTTCACATGCGTTTGCAAATGTGTGCTAACTAAACCCCTGTATTGACGCAAACTGTTAGACAGGCCAATTTGGTTGGTAAGCAGACTGGTTGGCAAATTGAACTGGGAATTTTATCTTTGTTTGTTTCATGTGCGTTGCCCTTCCATGTGTTCTTTGCTATGAAGGCCAGTTATAGGTGGGGGCAGAGGCCATTTTCTTTGTTGTATATGTGTACTGGTGAGTGGACATACTGGGTGCCTTTGCTGTAATACTATCAGCTGGGCTTCCATTATGCCCCCAATTACCTTTCAGGAGGGATGGGCCACCTCCAGGCTCACCTGCCCCCTATCTATCCATTAGCTTGCATGTGCTCCCACTGTGGAGACTCTTTAAAATTCATTAGAGTTAGGACTGCAGGTAACAGGGAGCCTTGACGTGGCCCTGCAGCTTTCACATGCATTTGCAAATGTGTGCTAACTAAACCCCTGTATTGACGCAAACTGTTAGACAGGCCAATTTGGTTGGTAAGCAGACTGGTTGGCAAATTGAACTGGGAATTTTATCTTTGTTTGTTTCATGTGCGTTGCCCTTCCATGTGTTCTTTGCTATGAAGGCCAGTTATAGGTGGGGGCAGAGGCCATTTTCTTTGTTGTATATGTGTACTGGTGAGTGGACATACTGGGTGCCTTTGCTGTAATACTATCAGCTGGGCTTCCATTATGCCCCCAATTACCTTTCAGGAGGGATGGGCCACCTCCAGGCTCACCTGCCCCCTATCTATCCATTAGCTTGCATGTGCTCCCACTGTGGAGACTCTTTAAAATTCATTAGAGTTAGGACTGCAGGTAACAGGGAGCCTTGACGTGGCCCTGCAGCTTTCACATGCGTTTGCAAATGTGTGCTAACTAAACCCCTGTATTGACGCAAACTGTTAGACAGGCCAATTTGGTTGGTAAGCAGACTGGTTGGCAAATTGAACTGGGAATTTTATCTTTGTTTGTTTCATGTGCGTTGCCCTTCCATGTGTTCTTTGCTATGAAGGCCAGTTATAGGTGGGGGCAGAGGCCATTTTCTTTATTGTATATGTGTACTGGTGAGTGGACATACTGGGTGCCTTTGCTGTAATACTATCAGCTGGGCTTCCATTATGCCCCCAATTACCTTTCAGGAGGGATGGGCCACCTCCAGGCTCACCTGCCCCCTATCTATCCATTAGCTTGCATGTGCTCCCACTGTGGAGACTCTTTAAAATTCATTAGAGTTAGGACTGCAGGTAACAGGGAGCCTTGACGTGGCCCTGCAGCTTTCACATGCGTTTGCAAATGTGTGCTAACTAAACCCCTGTATTGACGCAAACTGTTAGACAGGCCAATTTGGTTGGTAAGCAGACTGGTTGGCAAATTGAACTGGGAATTTTATCTTTGTTTGTTTCATGTGCGTTGCCCTTCCATGTGTTCTTTGCTATGAAGGCCAGTTATAGGTGGGGGCAGAGGCCATTTTCTTTGTTGTATATGTGTACTGGTGAGTGGACATACTGGGTGCCTTTGCTGTAATACTATCAGCTGGGCTTCCATTATGCCCCCAATTACCTTTCAGGAGGGATGGGCCACCTCCAGGCTCACCTGCCCCCTATCTATCCATTAGCTTGCATGTGCTCCCACTGTGGAGACTCTTTAAAATTCATTAGAGTTAGGACTGCAGGTAACAGGGAGCCTTGACGTGGCCCTGCAGCTTTCACATGCGTTTGCAAATGTGTGCTAACTAAACCCCTGTATTGACGCAAACTGTTAGACAGGCCAATTTGGTTGGTAAGCAGACTGGTTGGCAAATTGAACTGGGAATTTTATCTTTGTTTGTTTCATGTGCGTTGCCCTTCCATGTGTTCTTTGCTATGAAGGCCAGTTATAGGTGGGGGCAGAGGCCATTTTCTTTGTTGTATATGTGTACTGGTGAGTGGACATACTGGGTGCCTTTGCTGTAATACTATCAGCTGGGCTTCCATTATGCCCCCAATTTCCTTTCAGGAGGGATGGGCCACCTCCAGGCTCACCTGCCCCCTATCTATCCATTAGCTTGCATGTGCTCCCACTGTGGAGACTCTTTAAAATTCATTAGAGTTAGGACTGCAGGTAACAGGGAGCCTTGACGTGGCCCTGCAGCTTTCACATGCGTTTGCAAATGTGTGCTAACTAAACCCCTGTATTGACGCAAACTGTTAGACAGGCCAATTTGGTTGGTAAGCAGACTGGTTGGCAAATTGAACTGGGAATTTTATCTTTGTTTGTTTCATGTGCGTTGCCCTTCCATGTGTTCTTTGCTATGAAGGCCAGTTATAGGTGGGGGCAGAGGCCATTTTCTTTGTTGTATATGTGTACTGGTGAGTGGACATACTGGGTGCCTTTGCTGTAATACTATCAGCTGGGCTTCCATTATGCCCCCAATTACCTTTCAGGAGGGATGGGCCACCTCCAGGCTCACCTGCCCCCTATCTATCCATTAGCTTGCATGTGCTCCCACTGTGGAGACTCTTTAAAATTCATTAGAGTTAGGACTGCAGGTAACAGGGAGCCTTGACGTGGCCCTGCAGCTTTCACATGCGTTTGCAAATGTGTGCTAACTAAACCCCTGTATTGACGCAAACTGTTAGACAGGCCAATTTGGTTGGTAAGCAGACTGGTTGGCAAATTGAACTGGGAATTTTATCTTTGTTTGTTTCATGTGCGTTGCCCTTCCATGTGTTCTTTGCTATGAAGGCCAGTTATAGGTGGGGGCAGAGGCCATTTTCTTTGTTGTATATGTGTACTGGTGAGTGGACATACTGGGTGCCTTTGCTGTAATACTATCAGCTGGGCTTCCATTATGCCCCCAATTACCTTTCAGGAGGGATGGGCCACCTCCAGGCTCACCTGCCCCCTATCTATCCATTAGCTTGCATGTGCTCCCACTGTGGAGACTCTTTAAAATTCATTAGAGTTAGGACTGCAGGTAACAGGGAGCCTTGACGTGGCCCTGCAGCTTTCACATGCGTTTGCAAATGTGTGCTAACTAAACCCCTGTATTGACGCAAACTGTTAGACAGGCCAATTTGGTTGGTAAGCAGACTGGTTGGCAAATTGAACTGGGAATTTTATCTTTGTTTGTTTCAAAAGAGGAGAAAGAGCCAGCTTTAAAGCTCAGCCTCAGAAAAAGGTGCACTGCACTGTGAGGCTTAGCGATGCCAGAAGGAGAACTATAACCAGCAATTTAGCAAATGTACAGCTCAACACTAAATAAATAATAGGACATGGTAAATGACATCCAATCATTATAATCATAATACTCAATTCAATAAAGATAAATAAGGCTATTTGTTTAATTAAAATTAAATGTAAAAATTTGATATATTTAACATAGCCCAAAAGTATTAAAATCACCATTCATTATATACTATAATGATGAATATAATTATAAAGAAAAATAAAATATTAAAAAAAGAATCTATTAAAATATATCAACTGATATATATAAATGAATTGTGTAAAACATATATGAAGGATATATAAAAATTATATACAGTATATGTATTTAATAATATATATAATCTAAATAAAATAATTTTAAAAGATTTTTTAAATAGAAACAAAGACTCAATTGGCTGTTATATTTTGTTAGTCCTCTAGCTTTCTGTGCTCTCCAAATATATTGCGCAGGATGTATGGTGCAGCACACATAGGGAGGTTCAGAGGGCAAGAAAGACCATAAATTACAAAATTGGTAGAAATAGTTAATAGGATTTTAAAATAAAGATTGTCCAACTGTTATTAAAAAATTCCTTTTGTTGATTTACAAAACTACTCAATTTCTTCTTTTTTTTTTTTTTAACATCACCATGCTCTATAAGAGCCGGTTCACACTAATCCGACTTGTCAGGCGACTTGGTCGCCTGACAAGTAGCTTCCAATGCTGTGCAATGGAACCGTTCTAATCAGAGCGACTCAAGTCGCTCCGACTTAGAAAAAGGTTCCTGCACCATTTTTTGGCAAAGTCGGAGCGACCTGCATTGACTTCTATTATGAGAAGTCGTTGCAAGCCGCGCTGAAGTCCCGCTGCATGTGCGACTTCATTAGTCGCCCGAAGTCGGGGCGACTTTGAGTCGGATTAGTGTGAACCGACTCAAAGTTAGAAATAAATTAGAGGAGGGATTTTTTGGTTTCACGCATCTTACTGGGGACAATTTTGTTTTGATATTAGGTGTTCTGTTGTACATGAATCTCAACCTATTTGGGATAACAGGACCTAGTTTAGGGTCCTGAAGTAAAATTCCCCAGTGACATCCTGGAGTAAAATTTCCCAGTGAGGCACAGATTCCATTCATTCCATTCATGATTGATGACACAGGGGATTATTCTTATCCATGTGTACCTTTGGCAGGTAAGGTAATTTTAATACATATGGGTATTAACCACTTACGGACCGGAAGGTTTTACCCCCTTAATGACCAGGCCATTTTTTGCGATACGGCACTGCGTTATTTTAACTGACAATTGTCATGCGATGCTGTACCGAAATAAAATTGATTTCCTTTATTCCCCACAAATAGAGGCTTCTTTTAGTGGTATTTGATCACCTCTGCGGTTTTTATTTTTTTGCGCTATAAACAAAAAAAGCAACAATTCAGAAAAAATATATATATTTTTTACTTTCTGCTATAAAACATTCCCAATAAAAAAATAAATGAAAAAAATCGAAATTTAGGCCAATATGTATTCTGCTACATATCTTTGGTAAAAAAAGTCTCAATATGTGTATATTGATTGGTTTGCACAAAAGTTATCGTGTCTACAAACTAGGGGAAAGATTTATGTAATTTTTATTTATTTATCAATTTTGTACTAGTAATAGCGGCGATCAGAGATTTTTATCGGGACTGCAACATTGCAGCGGACAGATCGGACACCTAACTGACACTTTTGACACTTTTGAGGGGACCAGTGACATTACGACAGTAATCAGTGCTAAAATATGCACTGTTACTGTATTAATGACACTAACAGAGAAGGGGTTAACACCAGGGGTGATCAAAGGGTTAAATTTGTGCCTATGGGGTGCTTTCTAACTGTGTGGGGGATGGACTCACTGGATGAACACAGAGACCTGTATTCCTAAATAGGAGGAAAACAGGATCCCTGTGTTCATCACTGACAGAACAGCAGTGTGCCGAGTTTACTTCGGCAGACTGCCGTTCTGTCTCCATGGGGCGATCGAAGGTGCCCAGCGAACATTGCATCTGCTGAACCCGCTTATTGGCTCCCCCTGTAGCCAATTGACACATGCGCGCGCCCCCCACAGCGCACGCGCCCCCCCCTAGCTGTCCTAAGAAGTGACGTACAGGTTCTTAGCACAGTGCTCCCTACCTTTGAAAAAGTCCTGAGAGGTCCCACATGTTAGGTGGGAAGAGCTTTGTGACATCATTATGCTGTCCCACTCTGGGCATTGAGTCCTGGGTCTGATAACTGGGAGTGGACTGGAGGTTATTGTTTACATGCATTAATACTTACTTTACAATGTGAGTGCAATTGCACAAATGTAAGTTTATCTTAATAAATCTGGGGTGAAGCACTATGGAGTCTCACTATATTTTTCTATGAGCCTATAGGAGCTGGAGTGCTCTACAGGAGGAGACTGTGGCTGGAGAGGTTGCTGAAGGACATTTTGGTATAAGACTATTTATGTTTGCTTTAGTAAAATTGAGGTCCATCTAAGGAGGCGAGAGCACATTAGAAAGTTGTTGATTCAAGACACTGGAAGATTTGAAGGTTTTTCAGCACCTTCAGTTTTTTGATTTGCATATTGGGATTATTTTTGGACTTTGTGTACAAGTTTGGTTTTTATATATTTTTTACCACAACGACACATAGTGTGTACATAAGTTTGGTTTATATATTTTTAAACACAACATCACATGAGTGGGGCATTTTTTGTAATAAATTATTTATTTAAAGCGTAACTCCACTTTTGTTGAGAAAAAACTTCCCCCTCTGGGTGATCTATGTAGCTTTCAAGGATTATAACAACCTTTGTTGCAGATTTCTATATTTTGTTATTCTGAATATATCAGTTTGTTCCTCTGTGCCTCTGTGCTGACTGGCTCTAATGGGAGTGGTTTCATAATTATCAATCAGCTGTGCACCTGCAGAGCACTAATTAGAAAATCTACTGGGCCTGCCTCCCTTTAGACATGTTCCTATTGGGAGTATCTCACCAAAATTGACATGTTTATTCCAGGGGATGCCAGAAATCTGACTTGTATCTTAGGCAGACTTCTGGGAAAATCGGTGAGCCAATCACACAAGCAGGACATTATGTTTCTGGGGGGGAGTTCATTACAAATTCTGTGTACAGAACAACTCTAGATAGCCATATTTTATTGCATTTTCAGAAAAATGCAGCAGCTGCAGATTAGAAGGAAAAAAGACTAAAGGAAAAGTATATAAATGTTATAATATTTTTTGTTTATTTGCCATGTTTTGTGTGTGAAAAAGCTTTATGATGTATTTTGTTTTATATGAGGAATTTAAAGGAGTGCTACACTATCATTTATACAGTATATCACCTAGTTGGACCAGTAACATTCCAAGGTGAACTGAAGAAAGTGCAGAGAAGGGCAACCAAACTGAAAAGAGGCATGGAGGAGCTCAGCTATGAGGAAAGATTAGAGGTACTTAATTTTTTCTCTCTTGAGAAGAAGAGATTAAGGGGGATATGATCAACTACATAAGGGGTCCATATAGTGAACTTGGTGTTGAGTTGTTCACTTTAAGATTAACACAGAGGACAAGGGGTCACTCTTTACATCTAGAGGAAAACAGATTTAGTCTCCAAATACAGAAAGGTTTCTTCACCGTAAGAGCAGTGAAAATGTGGAATAGACTACCTCCAGAGGTGGTTCAGGCTAGCTCACTAGATTGCTTTAAAAAAGGCCTGGATTCTTTCCTGGGTGTACATAATATAAATGGGTACTAAAATTTATAGGTAAAGTTGATCCAGGGAATATCCGATTGCCTCTCATGGGATGAGGAGGGAATTTTATTTCCCCTGCTGTAGCAAATTGGATCATGCTTTGCTGGGGTTTTTTTGCCTTCCTCTAGATCAACTTGCGGGTATAGGATTGTGTATATGTGATTGTATAGTTGGGTTTTCTTTACTGTTTTTTTTTGTTTTTTATTAATTGAGTTAGATGTGTCTTTTATATAGCTGTGAAGTTTCAGCTCTGTAGCATGTCCAGAACCATAAAAAAAAAAGATTGTTTGTATTAGGTCAGTTATAGAACAGGTTAGTGGCTTCTCGCTTTTCACACCTTGCCGGTTTAGTAGCAGGCATTTTTTTGGGCATTTTTTGGGGTTCTTTGGAGGCAGGCAAAACATCTGAACTATAGTGGTATATATACCACTATACACAAGTTCAGATGTTTTGCCTGCCTCCAAAGAACCCCAAAAAATGCCCAAAAAAATGCTAGTGTCAAAAAAAAAACCGCCCAGGTGTGTTGTTGCAGGCATTTTTTTGGGGTTTTTGGAGGCAGGCAAAACATCTGAACTTGTGTATAGTGGTATATATACACACATACTTATATGTATATTACACTTAGACATATATAGGTGTGGGAGCGTAACTATATTGGTGTTAATTATTTTATTAGCGCAAGTTGTTTTTTCTGCTCCTTTCACACCTATATATGTCTAGGTGTATATATACATACATGGGTGTATATATTGGGTGTATATAAAGCCATATTACTGCAGCGAAAGTGACACTAGCTTTTCTCTATAGCGGTCACCCTGATATGGAAGGGTTTTGTCACCCTGCCATAGCAGTCACTGTCAGTTAACCCTACACTACACTACGGTCCCCTTACACTTAACACTTTCCCTACAGAAACTGAATAAATTAAAGCTAACTAAAGTGTAAAAGAGCACCCTAACTACACTAGATATCCCTTTCCTCACACTAAAAATTGCTAAATGACACTTTGTAACACTTTGTAACATAAGTAACAGAACAGCATTCCACTCTCTTCCATGTCCTGTATAAGAATGCTAGGAATTTGGCAGGGGCTATCTTATATACTGGGGGGCGTATTCACTAATGATTGGCCTATGGACCCCCTAGTCACTCCAATCACATTCCTAGCATTCTCCTGCCCCCTCAATTGGCTTTTGCTAATGGTTCTGGTCCAATCATGGGCTTTTAAAGCCCATTTCCTGTCCCATTGCATTTTGGTCGGTTCTGGTTGCCCAATTACGAACTCTTTAGGCAAAAAGTTCTAAATTCGGCCGAACCTCGAACAGCCAATGTTCGAGTCGAACCGATGGTCGACCCGAACCGTTCGATCATCCCTAACAGTGACAACTGTGGTGGGATGACTATTGCAAAACATAACTGAACCAGAACTGGCAGCAGACTTGCAGAATGTTTGAAAAAAAAATCTAGATCTAGATCTTGATCTAGAGCCATGCAATGTGGACTTGCTGCAATTATGCAACAAATCTGTGAAGCCTGGCAAGTTTAGCAATGACTTAGCAAGTAATTTTCAAACTTGCAGCACAATTGCTTGCTATCTGGGATAGTGATGAAGATACCTGCTGGTAAATAAAATATTATATTATAATAATGAAAAAATAATGAAAAAAGATAACATGACCAACTGTGTCACCCTAAAGCTCCCTTTGTCCTGTAAGTACCTTCCCACCTTGCCTAAAAGCCTAAAACTTGGGCCTGATTTCACCGTTTAGCTGGTCTAATGTGACTTACACAAATTATAATTTTAGATGATTGAGCCAGCGTGGCTAAAAAATGATTTTATTTCTTTTGTCTAGACAAGTGAACAGAGTTTTCTAAAATATTTTACTTCAAGCTGTACTATAATTTTTTACAGTAGCATTGTACAAAACTTCTTTTAAACTTGACTGCATAAATATATAGTAATAAAGGATGTGTACCCTAATTAGACCTGTCTGGAGTGAACCTTAAAAACATATAGACAATTTAAATCTCTGTTAAAAATAGACTATTATTCTACTACAGAACCCTGCCTGGAGCTTTTGAGTATCTAAATGACTACTGTAGCATGCGATTATCTATAGTTTGTACATCACAAGGGCCAATTAACCCTCCTCAAACAGTACTTTTTCTACTAATAATTGCATGATACAAAAGCTGAGTTTTCTGATTAATTACCATATCTTCATCTCAGATCTTTGGAGCAGCAATTGCAGGAACCAATTAATTTCTGAGGTTATACGCTTTTATTTCCAAGAAGTCACTTGTAGGATGAATTGTGATTTCTTGCCTAATTCAGATTTACAAAACAAAGGCAACCATTAAAAAAGTGAAGAGCAATTTAGAACAGTCCTGGCTACATAATAGAAATGTGCACACATTTCCTGGGTAATAGCAGTTCCTATTAAATCCTGAAAGATTCTTCATCATGTTAATCTGCTGTTATCATGGCTTGTCCTGTACATCATCAACTCTTCTTATGATAAATTATTTTTACTCTAATGCTGCAAACAAATTAATTCCCCTTACAAAAATGTCACGCTTATGTTTTTTAAACTAGATTTTTGAGAATCTATCCTTGCACTTTATTTAAAGGATTTTTACAGAAAACAAAACTCAATATTTAATTGTGGGAGTCTAATAAAATGTCCAAAGCTTTTTGTTTACTTTACTTAGCAGAATCTAATATAAATGAATGATCATGGTAACCAATTGATAGGGTTAAACATGTCTTCAAAGTAGAACCCCACTCTGTGGCTAGAGAATGAGCTAATTAAAAGTTTTCATCTCCCCAAAATTTTGGCAAACATCAGGAGATGTATGATTAATTGAGTCATTTGACTCAATGGAAAAGTTTAAAATGAGATGGCTTTTAAGAGCGCAGTAGGGTTTAAATGACTCCTGAGGGTTATTAAATCTCATTTTAATAGACCGGTTCTTGGACCACTAAAAAGACCCCTCATTAGCATATATATATATATATATATATATATATATATATATATATATTATTTTTTAACAAAGTGACAGGACACAAATAACAATAAAAAAATACAAACAAAAATACAAAGAACATAACATAAAATAAATTTAACTACCCTAAATACAACCACTATCCAAGTATCACAGGAGCAAACAATGTTCTTCATTTGATTCCCTGCAGAAAAGCCCAACAGAGGAAACCTGTGCACATTGATGAAACAGCAGAGGTTAGCAGGCAGGGAGGATCAAGAGGAAGTGACATTCCTGCAGCTGTAGCTTACTGCTAAGTGGGTTCTAGTTATGAGGATGTAGGAATGATGAATTGGCAGACCATATGTGGGTGCCAGAGATTGGAGAGTAGTTAAGTATGTGAAACAGTAGCAAGGGAAGTTTAAAGAGGAGTGGGGGAGGGGGGGCAGCCATCCTTTTACACTGGATTGTATGTGACCCATGTTTACAGGCACTGCTACCTCTGGAGCGACTCCACAGAGCTCATTATAAGGGGCAGTGTTTGCTTCAGGGTAATCCCACATTGCACCTCAAAGTTTTCAGCCTATTCTGGTGCTTGGACAATGTAAAGGTGCCCCATCTGTACATCAGCTGAAAATTTTCCAATGTTTGCTGCAGTGTAAATCCTGTTCTGTGTCTCCAACTTTTCAGCCCGTTGAACTGCTCTGGCAAAAACATTTGTGGCTATTTTCTCTCTAAAACAATACACTCAAATGTTTTTTGCAAGATAAAACCTGCCTCGTCTTCCAATCTTATCTTGCAACCTAACCAGACTCCTTACATACTGTCCAGCCCCTGTACAATATGTATGGCTGTGATCTCTGAAATAATACACTCTAGTTTTCATTTCAGAATACAACCTGCCTTATCTTTCTTCCCCAATGGATGTGGTGCTTATTTATTTGGGCATTTGTTGTTTAGTATCTGGGAGAATTCTGCAAAATCCACATAGTTTAACCAGCAGGCCTAAATTTTGCAAAACGTAGAAGGAGTCTCTCTGACCTGCTGGATGAGGTCTTCCATCTCTGCTATGCTCTTAATTTGCATAAGCCAAATTGGCCATGGTTGAGGGGGTTTCCATTGTATCAGAATGCACATTTTGCCACATTGATTAGGTGGAGGACTAAGGACTTCTGATAATGTGATTGGGGTAGAGGAGTATGGGGTAAGAGGAATTGGGCAGGAGAATAATCTAGTGAGTAAGTTGTATTTTATATATCAAGCGATGAACCTCTGTCCAGAAGGGTTCTATATCCGGACATATCCACCAGATGTGGAGAAGCAAGCCAGTTTCCTCATTGCAACGCCAGCAACGGGGTGAGACAGTGGGAGTGAATTTTTGCATTTTTTCTGGTGTTCTGTACCATCTCAAATAAATTTAAAACCCATTTTCCTGTACAGATACGTTAATTGATCCTTTATTAATATGGGTGTATACATGTTCCCAATCCTCTATCATCAGATACAAAGAGAGCTCTCCCTCCCATTGTTAATTAGCCTTATTCAAGTTAGGGTCTTTGTTGGTGAACATAATTGCATAAAGGTCAGAGATCAGGTATTGTTGGGGTCCGGTTCTTATGCATAATGCTTCAAAGGAGTTATGGTCTCTATACCAAACTGCGAGAGTTTTGGTGCTATTCAGAAAATGCCTTATTTGCATATAGGTGAAAAAAGGGAGAGTACTACTAAGTAGATAGGACATGAGAGCATTATATGTTAGAATGGACCGTTTATCGTAAACGTTTTCAGCTCGGGTGGTCCAAGATCCGCAAGAAATGATTTTGCATGGCCGGGGGGAATTTTTTTAATTAGAGTGAGGAGGCCCGAAGGAGATGATATTTTCAGTTTCTTGCAAGCTGCCTGGAAAATGTGGAGCATGAGGCATATTAATGGGTGATTAACAATGTATTGTACAATGTGGTGTGACATAATCCATGGAAGTTGCCTTAGTGGAATCGTGGAGAATGAGTATTCTAGATTAACCCAGGCTTTGAACCTTGGGTGTAACTGCCAGTCTATTATCCTGGCAAGGTGACATGTACAATAGTATGTTTGTATATCTGGGAGGCCTATACCTTCTTTCAGCTTAGCAGTGGTTAGCTTATTATAGCTTAGCCTAGGAGGATTGTTATGTCACACAAATTTGGTACAAGCCAGCTTGTATGAGGTGAAAAAGGCTGACGGTAATTTGATGGGGATAGTTTGTAGAAGATAAAGGATTCTGGGTAAGATATTCATTTTAAATATAGATGCTCTCCCAAACCATGAAAATGTCCCTGAAGACCATTTCTTTAGGTCTTGTTGGATAGTGGGAGGAAGTTACTATAATAAAGGATTGCTAGTTTTCATGGGAGTTGAATGCAATGCCCAATGCCCAGGGTATGGCATGAGGTTCTAAGCTAGGTTGTGGCATTGTAAAAATGTATTTAGCAGAAGAGAGATGTTAAGTGTCCAAGACTTGGAGAAGTTAATCTGTAGGTTTCATTTAGTTTTAAACAGGGAGAAGTCTATTAACAGGTTAGGAATAGTAATAAGTGGGTCTGAAAGGAACAGCAGGATGTCATCTGTGAAGGCATCTATTTTATAGGGTTGACCTGAAACATTGATGCCTTTTATAACGGGGTTCGATCTTAGCCTACAAAGCAGTGGTTCAAAAGGGAGGAAAAATATAGGGGGGATAAGGGGCAGCCCTGTCACATTCCATTCAATATGGAGAAGGCATCCGACAGGTGACCACTGACACAAACTCTTGATGTTGGTATAGAGTACAAAGCAAGGCTGAAGTTGAGCATGTGGTTTCGGATACCAATTGCTTTTAGGGTTTCTGTCATGTAGTCCCAGGCCACTCTGTTGAATGCCTTCTCTGCATACAGTGAGAAGAGAAAGCATGGTTGATGGGATAAGGAGAGACAATAATGAATGGATGATCCTACTTGGTCTAGTGAAATCAGTTTAGGGAGTAAAGGGAGTATCCGGTTAGCAACAATTTTTGCATAGATTTTGATATCCACGTTCAGGAGCAAAATAGGTCTGTAGTTGGATGCAATGGAAGGGTTTTTGTCTGGCGTGGGTATGACTGTAATGAGAGCTTCTAGGGGATAGCAGCTTGTGGGAGGTGAGGTGGAGAGTGAGTTGAATGCTTTCAGAAAATAAGGGAGTAGGGTGGTGAAAAAAGTTTTATAGTAGCCAACTGTTAACCTGTCCGGGCCAGGACTTTTCCCTAGTTTGAGTTGTTTTAAGACTTTAGTAGTTTCCTATAGGGAGAGTGGGCACTCAAGGTCTGAGGCTACCAAGGGCATCAGGGGTTTGGGGCTTTATTGTCATAGGAAGTCAGTGATCACCTCGTGTCTGTCATTTTAATCCTTGAGTAGATCGCGAGAAGATAAGTTATAGAGCTTGGAGTAATAGTGAATGAACTGATCAGCGATATCCTCACTTGTGATTGCCTTACATCCAGTGGGACCAGTTATGGACTGGACTGTTGATGCTGCTTTTTTGGCCCAAAGAGCTCTAGCCAGGAGTTTCTCGGATTTATTTCCAAACTCGTAGAACATTCTTTGTGAAGGCACACTTGTGTTTGATAGTTTTTTTCTAGTTCCTCAAGCAATCCAGTCTTGGCTTGGACTAGATTTTGAAGGGTTTGTGCATTTAGAGATTGTTTATGCAACTTCTCAAGCAATTGAATTTGGACTGAGAGTGCATTAATACATGCCTATTTATCTTTCCTGCGTTTGGTTGCTAAAGAAATCAGATCCCCCTCTTAACGTGCTTGTTGGCAGCCCATTGTGTTAGAGGAGAGGTTTCCAGGGAGTCAAAATGTTGCAATCTCGTATAGATTGCTGATATTACGGCAGCATCTGTTAAGAGGGCCATATCTAGAATCCACAGTGAAGACCCGGGTGCCTTTTCTGGGAGTAATAGAGTCATGGATATGGGATTGTGGTCTGAAAAATACTTGGGATCGATGGAGGTGTCAAGTAAGTACAGGAGGTCAATCTGAGTAAGAAAGACGTAATCTATTCTAGTGTATCTGTTGTATGCGCCGAGAACAAGGTATAGCCTTTTGTGTTGGGGTGCAATGTGCACCATGCATCATGCAGAAGTAGGTTGCTTAGTTGTAATTTGATCACCCTTAGAGCTCTATGTGGGAGGGAGACTGAGCCTGCAGAGTTATCCTGGGTGTGAGTGAGAGCTAGGTAGAAATCTCTGCCCAGGATGGTGATCTTTGAGGTCGAGATCTCTGCTCTTGGGCTTTCATGTGTTCTCCTCTCCCGTCTTATGACAAGTTGGTGGAAGTCCACATACCAGTTTGGCATGTCAACTAACAGGAAGCTCAAGATTTTACAGAACTTTTGCATATCCTCTAGGACTCGTAGGTGGGCCATCCAACCCTGGGTAGAAGGGGAGAGGCAGAAGGGGAATTTCCACCTATAGTGGATACCTCTGGTACGTAGGATTTTAAGCAGGTGGCGGAGGTCTTTGTGATGCTGCAGGGTGATGTTGGAAAGGTTTTGATAGATGTGAATATCAGCTCTGCCATAAGAAAGCTGTATTATTTTCTGTGCTTTCTTCAGTATCTCCTCCTTTAGCCTGTAGTCAACTAGGCAGCATACCACATCTTTTAATTCTCTCCCTTTGGGTCTCAGGGCTTGGTAGATCTGCTCCATCTCAATGGGTGTTACTGGAGGCCTATTGAGTAAGTTGTTGAAGATATTGACCACTGAGGGAAAGATTTGGTTTGAGTAAATCGACTCAGGTAAACCGCAGACTTGCAGATTGTGTCAACTACCACGATTATCAGGATCTTCAATGGGGCATTGGAGATCACAGAATTGTAGTGTGGGAGTTTCCACAGTGTGGTTTATGTGGCGTAAAGCCATGCCCTGTTGAGACGCGCTCTTCTCTACTTCATGCCCTCTGCCTGCCACTGCTTCTATAGCATGGTGTAGGTACATGATGGCTGCTGTTAGTGAGTCCCTAATATCTGCTGCCATAGTACGAAGATTGTTGAGGCTAGTTTTCTTTCGGGAAGGAGTGATACCTTCCCCTCTTGGGGATTTAGGGTAAGAAGGTATTGAGCCTGTGGTAGGTGGGCCTGAGGGTTGTGTGTGTCCCTGAGAAGAGGCTGACCATGCTGCTCAACTGTGTACGGAAGATCTCTGGAATATTCTGGCTCAGTCTGCTGCTGGGAGCTTGTGGTGAGCAGGACCGAGTATCCGTGGCACTACAGGATGGAATCCCCATGTCATCGTGTGAGTTGCGTGGTAAATAACTTTCGATGGCAGTGGATGTTGCCCTGAGACGGCAGGAGCTCTAGAAATAAGCGGCCATCTTCCAGCAAGGTCTGACCATGCCCCCATTTAATAATATTTAGCCTTTTAGTTATGCTTCAGTTAGTTCCTCATTGGAGCCTCTCTATTGTCAAGAACTCATATTTATCCTAGCTTTTGCTTAGCCTAGAAGTCAGGAAACGTAGGTCCCTAAAGAAAACAAATTCTATCAGTCAGGTGCATAAGGGAAGATTTTCTGGTTAATAAGAGTAACAGGAGAAGTCTTTTGGCATTAGCTCTCAGGCAGGACTTCTACAACTGAAAGTTTAAATGGCTAATATGACCACTTAAACTGCATGGCTTATTTGATAAAAGTGTACAGAAATCTGTAAGGATGTACAAACTGCAGTAACCCATGACAAATAACTAGATTTGAAAAAAACTTCTGTCAGATTAGTTAAGATATTTTTTCTCTATTGGGTTATATAAATTGCTATCAGTTGCAAAGAAAATTTAGTAAATACAGCTTTGTTGAAAAGGTAAAGCATTAATATACAAGGAAATTTCTTTAATCTCTCTTCAGAACTGATAGTCAACTACATTTGTTACACTCTGCAAATATGGACACTGCTAAGCATTGCTGTTAATGAGAATTTTTCCAGATGAAGCTTGTATCCCTGGTGATAAGCTCTGAGCCATGGGCGGCTACAGCAGATTTTAATCTCAAGGGTGATTCTGAAGATTCTGGTCTACATTTCTCTTTCTATTAAAAGAAGATGAAAGGAATATGTGAGATTTAAAAAAAATATATATTGATAATGCTTGGTTTTGACCTTGGATAAACCATTTGATATGTTTAAGAATATTTTTTTGAATGTTTTTCATTAGTGAAGTGCTTAGAATCAGTGTTAATTTTGGCAGCAAATTTCAATTTAGTTTTAGTCTTAGTCTTAGGACTAAAATGGCATTTTAGTTTTAGTCCTATTTTAGTCTTCTGCAAGTGTTTTAGTTTTAGTCGTATTTTGTCGACTAAAACTCCAGTATATTTTAGTCTACTAAAACGCCCTACATTTTAGTCGACTAAAACTCATTTTAGTCGACTAAAACTCATTTTAGTCATCTATAATCGAATGGGTGTAGTTCAATTGTAATTTGTAATGCATTATTTAAGCATTTCTCTACAATTTCCAAACTCATTATATACTACTGCTGGTCCTGGAGTGAAAAATCTAATATGTTATTATTTATGCTTTGAGCATGCACCAGTGTTAATTTTTGGCAGCAAATTTCGATTTAGTTTTAGTTATAGTCTTTTGACTAAAATGCCATTTTAGTTTTAGTCGTATTTTAGTCTTAAGACTAAAATGCCATTTTAGTTTTAGTCGTATTTTAGTCATCTGAATTGTGTTAGTCGAAGAAAACGTTTTAGTCGGTTTTAGTCGACGAAATTAACACTGCTTAGAATGCTACTAAACACACATCACTATCTAATTCTACAATCCAGTTTAATTTTGTAATGTGACCTACCTGATAGGGAATATATTTAGTGGGTTGTTTAGGTAGGTCCTCATGCTACATAGTTGTTGGTTAATACAAGAAACATAGTTACATAATTAGTCTGGTTGAAAAAAGACATAAGTCCATCTAGTTCAACCAATAAAAGGGGAAAAAAATAAGAACATTTTACAATCCTATATACACAATTCCATACCCACAGTTGATCCAGAGGAAGGCAAAAAAAAACAGCAAAGCATGATGCAATTTGCTCCAGCAGGGGAAAAAAATAATTTCCTATCCTGATCCAACAAGAGACCATCAGATATACCCTGGATAAACGTTACCTATAAATGTTAATATCCAGTTATGTACATTTAGGAAATAATCCAGGCCAATCTACTGAGCTAGCCAAAACTAGCTCTTGAGGGATTCTTTTCCACATTTTCACAGCTGTTTCTGTGAAGAAGCCTTTACATATTTGGAGAATAAAGTCCATAAATTGTACAAATAAATTGCATTGTGTGTGCCCAGCTTTACCAACAATGGGGGTGCAGCACAAGGTATTGCTTAAAGTGGTTCTTAAGGCTGAACGATTTTTTACCTAATGTATCATTTTTGTCTGAAAACACAATACGAATAAATTACATCACTTCTGAATTCTTATTCTGCTGTACGAGAATTTTCATACTTTTTCGACATGAAGGCTTGCATGCAAAAAAAAAAAAAATAATGGCCAATCATTCGATCATTGTGTGTACTAGGCTTTACTATGGTGGGTACTCAGCAGGGGGTAGGAGCCAGGAGCTCCAGCAGGAAGCCTGAGAAGAGGATGATCAGGGATGCTCTGTACAAAACCAATGTGCAGAGCAGGTATGTGTGGCATGTTTGGTTTTATATATATATATATATATATATATATGTATATATGTTAACAATCACCAATCACTTTAGGCTTTGTATAAGAACAAGCACTCACATGTTTGAAAAAGGTTATATGTACAGTATATTGAAATAAATCACAGTCTGTTTCTGAACATTCTACTAAATTAATATATTAGGGTTCTATAGATATCTATTTGTAAAACATGAGAGGGCATTAATTGTTGCAAGCAAAAAGTAAATATGTCGTGCGTTAAAACATGTTAAATATGTACACAATCTTCATAAATGCATATTGAACTTTTATTAAAAAGGAGAAGACCTATTTATTTCTGAGTTATGATAAACCAGGAGGGATACCTTAATCCAAACCATTTTTTTTAGCTACAGAATGTACAATAATAGTCTGGACCTTGGTGTTTTTCTCTTACCCCTACTTAGATAAAGCTACTGGTTATTTTCATACACCTAGAAGTTAGCAACTTTGGCTATCTGTGGGAGACATATAATATGAACTGTGACACTACATCCTTTTAATGTCAGTCTTTTTATATTCCTGAGCATCTATCTGGCTGTGAAATGGAGCCAGCGCCTGTAATGGGAGACTATATATATTTTAGGTGTGGCATTGTGCTTACTTTAGGTTATCCCAAACATGAAAACATTTGTTAGGTGGTACCATTTTTGCTAAAATAAGCCTTGTAGGTCTACTGTGCCAATAAAATCAACTTTTATTTTTCCTAGCATTTTTGAGTGTTCACTGCAAGCGTTACATTGCAGTGCAGTGTACACTTCCAGCACACTTCTATAAAATACACAGCCAATTCTTGTAAGGTCTATAGGAAGCAGAGAATAGAGTTCTTGTTCTAAGACATACCATAGTAACTCCATCATGCATTGTTTGCAATGCATACACAGTGAAATGTGCACTCCCAACCCATTTTTGTAAAATTTCCAGCCCAAACCTATATGGTCCATAAAAAAACTAAAATGGAGTCAAATGTCAAGCCATAGTAAATCTGTCATGCAAGAGCAGAAGTTACAGCATTTCTGGCAGCCTGACGGTCAAAGAAGGGAGTCCCTGGAACCTATAAGAAGCAGCAGGGAAGCTGGTGAAGGATGGAGAGAGATGGGGGACAGCAGTCTAGGAGGTACATCTGCCATAATGTGTAAGTGTGCTGTAAATTATGGAAAGATCCCCCCACAAATTTTAGTTCAGTTTCAACTAATTGTTCTAACCTGCTACCACACTATAATATTGTAGTTACCTTGTGCTTTGATGAAACCCATTATCATCATTATTATAGTTATCACTATCACATGTGGTAGACAGGAGGTCAGACTCAGCGTTGACAAACCTCCTCCTTGAAAATGATGAAAAGTTGTAGACTCTCATTATTCTCCCCACTTCCTCCTTTGCAGTGTTTCCCCATACAAGTCCCCAAAAGTAACAATAGTACCTCAATGCCCTAAGTTGGTGTTCTTCCTTTATTTGCTGCATTATTGTCAGAGGTTTATTGTGGAGGAGAGTCTGACCACCATATCCAATGGCCTTCATAGGTGATATACTTTCACAATTAGTTGCCCCTGCCAGGGCTCACAACTGCAGAAAATGTTATTTGCAATTTATTGGACATGCAAAGCTTATGGGGGCCCTGGTACTGCCCTGGGGGACATGTATCAATGCAAAAAAAGTTTTTAAAAAGATTATTTTTAAATGAGCAGGGATTTATTGATGCTTAAAGTGAAACAATGAAAATGAAAAATTCCTTTACATATAGTGGCGGGAGGTGGGGGGGGGGGGGCTGTCCCTTTAGTCTGCCTGTAAAGTGGCGCATACATAAGGGAACCCATGTACATCAAGTTTGCAGAGGCATGAGAAGCAGAGTCCTCATAGTCACTGAGGTTTACAGTATCTGGAACTGCCTCCTCCCAGCCATGTACTACCCCTAAGGGTTCTGTGGATGAAAAACCGTTTCTTTCTTATGGTTTGATGTATGTCTTCCTTTGCTTCAATGCCTCCAAAGCTGTCAGAGTTCTCCTCCTTCCCCTCCTCCTCCCTCTCCTTTTATGTGTTCTATGGCGTTGCAAGAATTGTGTCCGCATAAAGCGGGCCTTGGGAGGAAAGGAGGTTCTCCTCTTCCTTCCGCTGCTCTGCCTCGAGTGCCCTGTCCATATTGCAATGCAGAGTCTGCTCCAGCAAGAACACAACAGGGATTGCATCACTGATGCATGCATTGTCACAACTCACCATCCTTGTCGCCTCCTCAAATGGTGACAGTACAGTGCCAGAGTTCGATCGGCTGCACATGTGCTAAAAAAGGCCCAAACAGCTGAGCTGTGGGAAGTGGGCTGGGAAATAACAGCTCCACAATCTAATGGAATAGGGTGGCTACTCTCCACTCTTCCAAGATGGCTGCCTTTGGAGGACACTCTGCCTCGTTGGGGTTGTGCCTCACCCTCACTTTCTTCCTCTGCTCTATATGGCACCCAAGTGGCGTTAGTGACCTCATCCTCAGCATCCACTCCATCCTCATCATCACTGGAGCCAATTTAGCAATACAATACACTGCAACTGGGGGAACATGACTGCCAATTTGTTGTTTATCAGTGTTCTCCCCTCTCTGTAGGCTTATGTTCCTACCTTACTTAACCTCAGAGTCAGAACCAACATCAGATTTAAGTAATGCCTGTGCATCATCAAGGAGCAAGTGGACAAGGAGGCAGAATAAGGCCGCTTTGGCAGTTGCAGTAGACTGTCCTCTAGTCTCTGCTTGGGCAATAGAGGATGAGGATGGTTTTGTAAGCCAGCCCACCATCTCCTCTGCATGCTGTGGCTGGATAGCATGGGCAACATCACTAAACAGAGAAAATGCTGCCCTGCCCGAGGACGGACCACATCCCCCTTTGCCTGTGGACACATATGCTGCTGCCTCCCTCACAGTGCAATGCAAATGTAAAGTGGTGATTGGTGTACTTTAACTTAAGAACTGCCGCTGACAGAAATGTCAATTTAATATACTGCAGTAAAAGTGCACTGAGGCACTATAATATACAGCAGTAAAAGTGCATTGACACACTACAATATACTGCAGTGAAACTGCACAGATGCACTACAATATACTGCAGTAAAACTGCACTGATGCACTACAAAATACTGCAGTAAAGGTGCACTGATGCACTATAAAATACTGCAGTAAAAGTGCACTGATGCACCTCAATATACTGCAGTAAAACTGCACTGACACTACAATATACTGCAGTAAAACTGCAATGACAAACTACAATATACTGCAGTAAAACATCTGCCTCTCCTTGTTGGCCTCCCAGACATGATGGGGGGGGGGGGCTTATTACTGAAATGTAACAGAGACGGCAAAATATACTGCAGTAAAAGTGCACTGATGCACTACAATATTCTGCAGTAAAAGTATACTGACGCACTACAATATACTGTAGTAAAACTGCACTAACGCACTACAATATATTGTAGTAAAATTTCACTAAAGCACTACAATATACTGCAGTAAAACTAGCCCGACACACTACACTCACAAACTTCAATATACTGCAATAAAACTGTCCTGACACACTACACTGACACACTGCAATATACTGCAGTGTAACTGCACAAACACACTACACTGACACACTTCAATATACTGCAGTAAAACTGCCCTGACACACTACACTGAGACACTTCAATATATTGCAGTGAAACTGTACGGACATACTACTACACTGACACTACAGCAAAAATGCACAGACGTACTACACGGACGCTGCACTATCACTATATTCACACTACACTGACATGCTACACTCACAATAGAATCACAATAGCACACTATAGCACACTATGTCAGGGAAATGGTATGCATAGTCATGCACAGAAGTGCACGAAGATGTGCACTTGCTAATAACAATTCCCGAGTGACAACTAGAGGTTCCATGACTCGTACGCATGCACATAATAATTGTCGAGTGACAACTAGACATTCCTGACTCACTAATGTTTCTGTGCATCAACTGGTGATAATGGGATTACCTTTGTTGTTAATGGGATTACCTCTGTTCCTTTAGAAGGAAGAGGAGAGCACACAGAGAGTAAGAGAGCGTGCAGGGGAGACGTTAAGTGAGCATGATGGAACAGACTGCTGTCAGTGAGGCGAGACTGGTATCCTGACCCCCCCCCACGGGGTAACAGAGAGAGGCGACAAAAGAGGCGGCGAAAGAGGGCTGAGGACCGGACACCATAATGAGAGCAGAAGAAGGAGGCAGGAATCAAAGAGACTTTTGGGACTGTGAGTGGATGGCAGGGGAGACAGCAAGTGCTGGGCTGATCAGCTGATTGAGAGAGCAGGCGGGGACCTGACAAGGGAGACCCAAGGGTGAGACTGATTGGGAGATGCGGTGGGGGGCGCCAGGGGTGATAGGTGGACAGGGGAAGTGGTAGGCACAGGACCTGAAGGAGACCGTCTGGCAGGGGGAGGCTGCAGGGACTGACAAGCAGATCAGGGGCTGGGAGTACCTTAGTACCTGGGAGTACCTTAGTAACTGGGAGTATCTTAGTGCCTGGGAGTACCTCAGTGCCTGGGAGTCACTAAGGTACTCCCAGGTACCCTAGTACCTGGGAGTACCTTAGTGACTGGGGAGCACCTTAGTTACTGTGAGTACCTTTGTGACTTGGAGTACCTTTCTGACTAGGGAGTACCTTAGTGACTGGGGAGTACCTTGGTGACTGGGGAGCACCTTAGTTACTGGGAGTACCTTTGTGCCTGGAAGTACCTCAGTACCCAGGAGTACCTTAGTACCTGGGAGTACCTTAGAGACTGGGGAGTACCTTAGTGACTAGGATTACCTTTGTGACTGGGATGACCTTTGTGACTGGGAGTACCTTAGTGACTGGGAGTACCTTAGCGACTGGGATTACTTTAGTACCTGGGAGCACCTTAGTACCTTGGAGTACCTTTGTGACTGGGAGTATCTTAGTGCCTGGGAGTGCCTTAGTGCCTAGGAGTGCCTTAGTGCCTGGGAGTACCTTAGTGCCTGGGAGTATCTTAGTGCCTGGGAATGCTTTAGTGCCTGGAAGTACCTTAAGTGACTGAGAGTACCTTAGTGACTGGGAGTAACTTTGTGACTGGGAGTACCTTAGTGCTGGGTGCTGTGATTGATGAGGGGTGCTGAGAGTGAGGCTTAGTGATGAAAGTGACGCTGGGTACTGAGGGTGACACAGGGTGTTAAGAGTGACGCTGGGTGCTGAGAGTGTCGCTGAGTGGGACATGGGGTGCTGAGAGTGACACGGGGTGCTGAGAGTGATGCTGAGTGGGACGTGAGGTGTTGAGATTGACACAGGGTTCTGAAAGTGACGCTGAGTGGCACGCGGGGTGCTGAGAGTGACGCTGGGAGCTGAGAGTGATGCTGAGTGCTAAGAGAGCCGCTGGGAGCTGAAAGTGATGCTGGCTGCTGAGAATGATGCTGGGTGCTGAGAGGGATGCTGGGTGCTGAAGGTGGAGTGGGGTGCTAAGAGTGGCGCCGGGTGCTAAGAGTGGTGCGGGGTGCGGAAAGTGATGTGGAGTGCTGAGAGTAACTGTGAAGTAAATGGAGTAGCTATAGCACCAGGGGAGCTTGGAGTAGTGTAGATAACAAATAGCATGTCTTTACCTTATTATCCCCATTAGAACAGATGGTAATAATGTCAGACAGGATTGGTGATGTCACTCAGTGCACATCTTGCTCCAGCTATGCATTCCTTTATGAGCCAAACGAGTGCAAATACTGCTGTGTGAGATGTGAGTGACTTGCTTCTCTGGAAGCCCAGATCCTGGATCTAGAAAACAAGGTGGCAACACTGCGCAGCATCAACAACCTGGAAAGGAGCTTGGACATTACCCAGCAGGTGCTGGTAGGGGCCAGTGTAGAGGAGGGTGGAGACATGGAGGCACAGGAGCTGGGTGACAGATAGAAGGAGGGGTAGAGGGAAGAGCACTAGGGAGGCCAGTCCTGAGTTGATACACCCCAACAAATATGCCGAATTGCATGATGTTGGGGATATAAGCTCAGAAGGGTCAGTGCTGGAGCAGGCGCCCTCCCTTAGCTGCCAGGGAAGTGACTGCTCTGGTAAGGAGGGGGGCAGAGATGCAGAAAAGTTTAGACAAGGTAATGGTAGTAGGGGACTCAATTATTAGGAGGACAGAGATGGCAATCTGTCAAAAAGACTGTGGTCGCCAAACAGTATGTTGTTTACCGTGCGCTTGGGTTTGACATGTTGCAGATCAGGTGGACAGAATTTTGCGCAGGACTGGGGTGGACCTAACAGTCATGAAACACATAGGCACCAATGACAAAGAGGAAGGCAAAGAGTCCTAAAAAACGATTTCAGGGAATTAGGGAATAAAAAGGTGGTTTTCTCTTAAATACTACCTGTGCCTCGAGCCACACCAGAGAGGCAGCAGGAGCTTAGAGAAATGAACAAGGGGCTGAGGAACTGGTGTAGGTAGGAGCGCCTCGGGTTCCTGGAGAACAGTCAGTCAGTCAGTTACAGTCAGTTACTGGCTCTTTAGTAATGACCAGCTGCACCTTAATGCGGATGGTACAGCTTTATTGGGAATAAAGATGGCCACAAAGTTGGAGGGGCTTTTAAACTAGGTGTTGGGGGGGGAGGGTTCAAAGGTAGTGACAGTCAGCAGTGAGAAAAGAACAGAGGGTAATATGGGAGTCAGTAGTGATAATATAACCGTAACATCAAATCCCCGGGTGAATGAGTGGTCAAATCACAAACAAAGCATGAGGAAACTTAAAGAGAAATCAATATTTACTCATACAACACTGAGATGTGTATTCACAAATGCCAGGAGCCTAGCTAACAAAATGGAGGAACTTGAGCTGCTATTACACAAGGAGGACTTAGACTTTGTGGGAATAACAGAAGCTTGGTTTGACAGCTCATACAACTGGTAGACACATATACAAGGGTATACCTTCTATAGGAAGGACAGGGAAGGTAAAAGAGGGGGAGGGTTATGTTTCTATATCAAAAACGATGTAAGGGTGGTAGAGAGGAGTGACATTGTGAATTGGACAAGGGGAAAATTGGAATCGATGTGGGTAGAACTCCACAGGGAAGAAGTAAGCGGGAAATTAATAATGGGGGTAGGTTATAGGCCCCCCAACCTGAGGGAGGAGGAGGAGCTGGAGATTCTATCACAGTTAGGAATGGCAGCGAAGCAGGGAAATGTCATAATGGAGGACTTTTTCTGATATTAACCGTGCAGAGGGGATCGCTCATTTATTAAATGCCCATGATTTCATGAATGTCTTACAGGGCAACTTCATTTCTCAATTGGTGGATTCTCCTACTAGAAAGGATGCATTGCTAGATTTAGTCATTATGAACAATCCAAGTCTGATCTCAGATATGGCAATAGGGGACAACTTGGGATCTAGAGATCACAGGATGATCACATTTAGCGTAAATCATGGGAAAAGGAGGCACGAGGGGAGCACAAGAACTCTAATTTTTAAAATAGCAAACTTTTCTAAACTGTACTCAATACCACAGGACATTATTTTGGGACCTAACCCTAGAAACATTGAACACGGAGGAAAAATGGGAATGCCTTAGGAACATATTAAACAAAGGTATCACAGAGTGCATTTCAATGGGACATAAATATAAAAGAGCCAAGATCAAACCTGGGTGGCTAAACTGTAAAGTAAAAATTCTTATTAGAGAAAAAAAATGGCCTTTAAGAAATATAAAGCAGAGAGGGCATTGTCAGTTTCTATGCTAGACACATAGCAGAGCAAAGAAAATTCCAAGGAATTCTTGAAATATATTATTAATAGATATATATATATATATATATATATATATATATATATATAGGCACTTCAGTTTATATTAGCTTATGTCAGTTTTGCTGAAAAAAACAGTGTGGGGCCCCCCCCCCAGTCCGTACCAGGCCCCTTGGGTCTCGTATGGATTTTAAGGGAAACAGCGTGCCAAAATTAAAAAAAAAAAAACGGTGTGGGGTTCCCCCTAAAATCCATTCCAGACCCTTATCTGAGCACACAGCCTGGCTGGCCAGGATGGGGGCTGCCCCCCCACTTTAAAGCACCTTGCTCCCATGTTGATGGGGACAGGGGTCTCTTCCCCACAACCCTGGGCTGTGGTTGTGGGGGGTCTACGGGGGGAGGCTTATCGGAATCTGGAAACCCCCTTTAACAAGGAGACCCCCCAGATCCCGCCCCCCCTATGTGAATGGATATGGGGTACATGGTACCCCTAGCCATTCACCAAAAAAGTGTACAAAAAAATAATGAGAAAAGCCATTTTTGGAAAAGCCCGAAAAATAGAAAAAAAAAAAAAAAAAAGAAGAAGCTCCTGCTTCTCCAGATACCAGGCTAGCAAGTGAGAGGTTGTGAGTTCAAATACTAGGCCCAGCAGGTGATTAATAGTCACTTTAACTTAAGCCTTAAAATTAGGACTTGTGATTTTGTATGTTCGCTAGAACATTTCCCCTGTTTGAGATGTTCTGGTGCGAATCGAACAGGGGGGTGTTCGGCTCATTGCTAATACTGACCACAACGGTATGGTTAGCAGTACTTCACAGGACATGCCGCTATGGCTAACAGAGGGTGAAATCATAAAAAGGCTTGATGTTTTAACTTTTTTTCAGGCTTAATGTTTTAACACAAATAAATCACCAGGACCAGATGGTGTGCAAATAACTCAGCAACGTGATATCTAGACCACTGTTCCTGATCCTGGCAGATAGTATTTTGACAGGAACTGTACCAGGTGACTGGAGGAAAGCTAACATGATACCAATATTCAAAAAAGGGCAGAGGCATATCCTGGGCAATTATAGGCTGGTCAGCCTGACGTCAATAGTATGTGAATTACTGGAATGAATGATAAGGGACTATATCCAAGAATTTGCTAAAGTCAACAGTATCATCAGCAGTAATCAGCATGGGTTTTCAAAAGGATGCTCTTGTCAGACCAATCTGTTAACATTCTATGAGGAGGTGAGCTTTGAGCTAGATAGGGGGAGACCTGTGGATGTGGTGTACTGGATTTTGCTAAGGCATTCGATACAGTCCCCCACAAACGATTCATTTACAAAATAAGGTCTGCAGGCTTAGACCACAAGGTTTTCTCTTGGATAGAAAACTGGTTAAAGGGGCATATCCCAAGGGTGGTAATAAATAATGCATACTCAGACTGGTCTGGAGTGGTGAGTGGGGTACCCCAAGGCTCTGTCCTGGGACCAAGTCTGTTTAATTTATTCATAAATGATGGGATTAATAGCTCAAACTCAGTTTTTGCGGACGACACAAAAATAGGCAATAGGGGATATATTCCAGAGATAAAACTATAATCCTACCACTTTATAAAACTCTGGTCTGGCCACATCTGGAGTATTCTGTCCAGTTCTGGTCGCCAATCCTCAGAAAGGATGTGCTGGAACTGGAAAGAGTCCAAAGAAGGGCAACTAAGCTAATTGGGGGTTTGGAGGACCTAAATTATGAGGAGCGTTTGCAAGCGCTCGATTTATTCTCCCTAGAGAAGAGACACCTGAGAGGAGACATGATAGCGATTTTTCAAATACCTCAAGATTAAAAACGAATCAGTCGCAAGGAGTGTAAGAGGACACAAGGCCATACAATGCGATTAGAGGAGAAGCGATGTAACCTCAGGCTACGCAAGGGGTTTTTTACAGTAAGGGCAATAAGATTGTGGAAATCTTTTCCACAAATGGTAGTAACTGCGGGGAGTATGGCTACTTTTAAAAGACTCTTAGTCATACATCTCCAAGATCAAAACATTCAGGGGTATGGGAAATGAATATGTCCACACATACCTATACAGGTTGAACTGGATGGACTATTATCTTTATTCAACCTCAACTACTATGTAACTATATAACTATGTAAAATCCACTGTGGCTAACAGAGGCTCGATTCAATGATATACTTGATAAGCGTAACACAAACCACCAGGACCCGATGGCCTACACCCAAGAGTTCTCAAAGAACTCAGTTGGGTTATAGCTAGACCACTGTTCCTAATCTTTGTGTACAGCATACTGACAGGAACTGTACCAATTGACTGGAAAAAAGCAAATGTGGTAACAATATTTAAAAAAGGGCAGAGACATATTCCGGAGAACTTCAGGCCAGTCAGCCTGACATCAATAGTAGGTGAACAATTGGAGGGGATGATGATGGAATATATCCAAGAATTTGCTGAGGAAAACAGTATCATTAGTATTAATCAGCATGTGTTTACAAAGGGACATTCTTGCCAGACCAAACTGTTAACATTCTACGATGAGGTGAGCTGTGATCTAGATAGAGGGAGGCCTGTGGATGTGGTGTATCTGGATTTTAAAATTCGATACAGTTCCTCATAAACACTTAATCTACATGCTGAGATCTGCAGGCATCGACCATAAGGTTTGTTCTTGGATAGAAAACTGGTTACAGGGGTGCGTCCAAAGGGTGGTGATAAATAACGTGTACTCAGACTGGTCTGGAGTGGTAAGTGGGGTACCCCAAGGTTCTGTCCTGGGACCAAGTCTGTTTAATTAATTCATAAATGATATAGAGGATGGGATTAATAGCTCAATCTCAGTTTTTGCGAACGACACAAAAATAGGCAAGGCAATAACTTCACATCAGGATATCGAAATCTTACAGAATGAAACAAAACAATGGAAAGGGCGACTACATTTCAAATGAGGTTTAATGGGGAGAAATTTAAGGTAATGCACTTGGGAGCTAAAAACATAAATGCAAACTACTGACTAGGGGGGAACCTCTGGGGGAATCAAGAATGGAGAAAGATCTGGTGGTCCTAGTGGAAGACAGACTGAGCAATAGTATGCGATGTCTAGCTGCAGCTGCCAAAGCCAGCAGAATATTAGCATGCATAAAAAAGGGGATATACTCCAGACATAAAAATTATAATCCTGCCACTTTACAAAACTCTGGTCAGGCCACATCTGGAGTATTCTGTCTAGTCCTGGTCACTAATCCTCAGAAGGTATGTGCTGGAGCTGGAGAGAGTTTAAAGAAGGGCCACAAAACGAATTAGAGGATTGGAGGACCTTAATTATGAGGAGCGACTGCAAGCAGTAAATTTATTCTCACTGGAGAAGAGATGCCTGAGAGGGGACATGATAGCAATTTACAAATACCTCCATGGTGATCCCAGCACAGGAAAAAAAAACTATTAATTCTCAGGGAGTGTAAGAGGACACGTGGCCACATAATGAGATTGGATGAGAAGCGGTTTAACCTTAAGCTCTGTAGGGGGTTTTTCATTGGTGGTATCAGTGGGGATTGTTGAAACTTTAAAAAGACTCTTGGACATGCATCTCAAAGAACACAATATACAGGAATATGGGAAATGATTATCGTCACTGAAACACACACACCTACAGAGGTTGAACAGGATGGACTATTGTCTTTATTCAACCTTATCTACTATGTAACTATGCATTAACGTGAGCGTGTGTGAATACTTGGTGCACTTTTGCCTATTTAAACTGGCTCCATAGACCAAAGGATAGCTGAGTGGTCATCAGCTTCTACTGTCTGTGACCTGATCCTGTGCTTGTTCCTGTGTATACCAGGCCTGTTTGACTCTGCTCATTCTTGATACCTTATTGCTGACCCGGGTTGTGACCCAATTCTGCCTTTTGCCTACCGTTCCGGTGCCTTCTCTGCTCACCTGATACCGACCCTGACTCTTTTCTGTATCCAATCCAGTACCTCTGCTACTTGGCTGTTACCAACTTCTGCCTGCCTGACCACCCAAAACCCTGCATCCGCCTGCTCACCAGCTTGGTTTCTGTCTGTTGTCCTGCACCTGCTGCTCTGTACCTGCACCTGCCTGTCCACCAGTCTGCCAGCTGTTCTGCACCTGTTGGCGTATACCTGCATCTGCCAGTCACAAAACCTGCTTGGTACCTGCTGCAAGTACCTTCTCTCCAGGATCTCCAACCAGACACCTGTGCCACTCCATGCCCTGTAATTTCCTGTCACCACCTTCAGGAGAAACAGGACAGAAGGTGTAATGGAAAGCCTTAACGTCACTCAGCCTCAACCAGGTATGTGACACACTAACTTGCTAGTAGCAATGAACAAAGCCCTGTTCTATCTATCTCCAAGCCAATATCATGCAGTGCAGTGACAAATGGCTCCTCTGGGAAGAAAACTTTTATAGTGTGGGGTGGGTCTATGATAAGTGAGCTATGGTTGGCCTAGGTCATCATGACTTTCTCCAGTCATGGCTCTGATAATGTTCCGTACCCTGATTGGGCAAAGCCTTCATCGCTTCAGCCAATCAGGGTGTAGAATGCACTGTGCGGCAAACAGCCAATGTTTGGGCCAAAATTATGCTCGACCCTAACCATTCACCCAACACTACTAGGTAAAATGTGCTGAATATTTACTGATGTATGAAGGTAGACCCTCCTGCTAAGTTACTTTTCTCCCCCAAATTCATAAGTTGCAAAGTGTCAATGCAAATCTTCACCTAACATTTGATATTAAATAGCAGAAGACCTAGTAGGTAATACTTTAGTAGGATTGGTAAATAGCTGAATGATTATACAGGGAGTAACGGAAAATTTCAGCTTACTAAACTGATCCACAATTAGAAACAATAATCAAAAACAGGTTCAGGATGGCAAGAAACATGCATACACTGCAAAATAATGAAAACTGCACAAAAATTAACTTATTGCATGAAAAAACATGGAATGTCTTTGTGATATAAAAAGGGTAATGTGGCTGTATAGCATTGTCCCTATAAGTCTCTATAATATCAGAGAGTAAAAGTGATTACTTCAGTAAAATGGTTCAGAACACAGCTCCTTGCAATTAAACTCATAAAGAACATCCTTCATAGTGAAGTCCAAGGTAACTCTGGTAATGTAGGTGAACAATTGGAGGGATTCAAGACCCAAGGACTATTGGCCACCCCACTGAAAATTGGGTACTCTAGTAGCAAATGGGAAGGGGCTCCCCACAATAACTGGGTCCTCTTGATTAGCTAATAGACTCCTGCATGGCTGCTGACATGTTGGTTCTGACAGTGAAGGGCCACCTAACTGCTGATCAGTTGTCCAGAAACCTCTGCATCATTAGATATAGACTTTCTGAGCTCCTGAGGGAATGGGGCTAAGAAATGTAAACTGCATTCACAGGTCCAGGAACCTAGGGTGTTGTAGGAAATAGAGTATAAGAATGGTAAGTAAATGCGCACTCCACTAAAGTACTTCTATGTCGAAGTTGTGCAAAAGAACAAGAGTCTGATTTCAGCAAAGGATTATAAAACGGCTTTGCTAGAGAATGTTGGAGGCTTGTTTTCCTTGTAATAATTTTTTATGGTATTAGTATGCGAGTATATGCCAGTTATTTCATATCTGACTGACTGAAAGCTAAAATGCCTATAGACACAGGACCAATGTCACCCAAATTGAAAAACGATATCTAGCTATCACATTCACCTTCAAATTCCCTGACAAAGAAAATCATGCTATCAAAATGCTTAGGAAATTGCCTAGTAACAGACTGATGTCACACTTATTGTATATGTCCTCACCATTGTCTGAGATAGCGACAAGCCTGCACAACAATGCGCCATTGAAAGAAGAACACTGGAGTTCTGATCTTCTTTCTGGATATAGTACCTCCAGTTCCATTTTGCAACTGGGAATGGTAAAAGATAGGTGAATGGTACAAGCAAAGGACATTGGTTCTTTACCAATGTGAATGTACAATCTACAATTGATTTTATTTATACTAAACCAGAATACCACTTTGGAATGGGGAGTGGTAAGGGTGAGTACTTGTCTCTGATCTAATAGATATTCTGAATAAGTCCTTTTCTCGTTGCTGGCAATACTCCATCATTGGAAAGATAGCTTATCCATTTAACTAGACGATTATCTATGAACTTTATTTTCTAAAAGTGGATTATTATTATAAGAGGTGATTACCGATTAAAGGTGCTTCAGGTTGCAAGAAGTGTACTTTTACATTTTTTAATTCTATGAATGTGCCTATGCTGGCAGTTTTATCAACTGATGCATGCTGAGAAATTGTGTGCAATAAATGCAATGCACATATACTGTAGATAGTGTAAGATAAGGGCTGAGGGTCATTTATAAATATTGTGACAGACTAGTGCTTTGTCTCTCTTGAAATATACAGCTAATGACTGGCTCAGCAGTAAAAAATGGTGCTTGAACAGATACGAGATAGATTGCCAGTAAAGGGAATCACTGATTCCCTACCTTCCCCAGAAGAGCTACTCATTGCAGGAGTATGTTGCCAGGGAGCGTGCATCCAGACCTGAGAGACAGGCACTTTAACAAGACTGGCTGTCTGAGTAGAAGTGAGTGAATCAATGACATCTACAGTGAGAAAAAGTGTTTAACCTCTTGCTTATCATGTAATGCATATAAACAGAAGCAAGTAAGGTGGGCTTTAAAGCGGTAGTATCATCGATTTTTTGACATTGCAGTATAGTAATGATCTGTGGCAGCATTATCTTACCTACCTTTTCCGATGCCTGTCACTGCAGCCATTCTCCTCCGATTTCTGCTGTCATCGACGTCATTCGCGCATGCTCAATGTGATATTCTTTTCCGGCAAGATAATTAGCTTGCAGGAATATTGCAGTGTCTAGTGCGGGGCTGCGTCATTTCCTCTCCTAGACGTCAGCCCCGTGCTCCCGCGAGACTCCGACCTATTGGCTGTCCAAATGGTGAATGAAACCAAAACGAGGCTTGGTTTCGGCATTTACTGCGCATGCGCGGGATTTTGGCAATTATACTCGTACGGTGGGCGGAAAGGCAGGAGAAAACCACAGCAAGGATGGCGGCGCTGTGCTCTTCAGAAAACCGAACTTATAATCTAAAATATTACAGGTTAGCAAAACTTACAATTGATTGCTTTCCCTAAATTAGATTGAAAAAAGACATTTTACTGGTGCTGAGGTTTTTAATTGCTGTACTATGAGTGAGTTTACTACCCCTTTAATACCAAGCTGCTGCACATATGCATCCACGGTGGCCTGAGGTTGTGTGCTGAGAGTGCACTCACTGGGCACTCCCAGCACAGCGACAGAGCTGTCACCCACAGCTCTCAGTCATGGTGTATAATTAAAAAAGGGGGATGGGCTCCCGATCATGTGACCACTGTAAAAGCCAATGACAGCAGTTACATGATAGAGAAGCCACTTTGCCTCCTGGGTATTAAAGCCCACGCAAGGAAGGTGGTGGAAACTTTAAAAAGGCAGAGTCATGGGGGTTGATTTACTAAAGGCAAATAGACTGTACTTTGCAAAGTACATTTGCACCCTGCAAGTGCAGTTGCTCCAGAGCTAAGTAAATGAGCAGCTCTGGAGCATCTGCCCTTGCAAACTGCACAGTCTTTTAGCCTTTAGTAAACAGAAAAAAACATAGTTTGTTAAATGAACAGACTGTAGGTCTGACCAAACATATATAGTTAGGAAGATGAAAACTGTGTGTTGTGTCCTGTGTGATGGTCATAACCCCTTTGTGGGGGAAAAAACTTTGTGAAATAACTTTTGCAAAAAAGCCTTTAAAATGTAAAGTGGCAGTTGGACTGCGCGTGGAAAGATAAATCTCACAATATACTGTATATTTTACATTTGTTTTTTAAAACAAGAATATCAAATGAGTTTGCATTCGCACTAGCAGGATTTTTTAAGACATTTTAGGCCTCTTTCACACGGGCGTTCCGTATGTCCGTTTTTCATCCCATCCGTTTGCGGATGAAAAACGGACACAATGCATGTCTATGTAAATACGGATGTCAGCGGATGACCATCCACTGACATCCGTTTTGCGTCCGTTCCGTTCAGTTCCGTTTTTTGGAACGGAACAGAACCCTATTTTTTTTTCCGTTTAAAAAACGGAACGGACGCAAAAACGGATGTCAGTGGTGTCATCCGCTGACATCTGTATTTACATAGACATACATTATGTCCGTTTATCATCCGCAAACGCGTGGGATGATAAACGGACATACGGAACGGACACTCCAATGTGTCATCCGTGTCCGTTAAAAAAAAAAAAACTGTTCGGAGGAAAAAAACGGAACGCCCGTGTGAAAGGACCCTTACTTATCTATTTATTTCTACAGTGAGTGAAAAAAGTATTTGATCCCCTGCTGATTTTGTACTTTTCCCCACTGACACAGAAAGGATCAGTCTATAATTTTATTGGTAGGCTTATTTTAACAGTGAGAGACACAATAACAAAAAAAAAATCTAGAAAAACGCATTTCTAAAAAGTTATAAATTGATTTGCATTTTATTGAGTGAAATAAGTGTTTGACCCCTTCTGAAAACATGACTTAGTACTTGGTGGAAAAACTCTTGTTGGCAATCACAGAGGTCAGATATTTTTTGTAGTTGGCCATTAAGTTTGCACACAGGGATTTTGTCCCACTCCCCTTTGCAGATCCTCTCCAAGTCATTAAGGTTTTGAGGCTGATGACTGGTAACTCGAACCTTCAGCTCCCTCCACATATTTTCCATGGCATTAGGTCTGGAGACTGGCTAAGCCACTCCAAGACCTTAACATGCTTCTTCTTGAGCCACTCCTTTGTTGCCTTGGCTGTGTGTTTTGGGTCATTGTCATGCTGGAATACCCATCCACGACCCATTTTCAATGCCCTGGCTGAGGGAAGGGGATTCTCACCACCCAAGATTTGATGATACATGGCCCCCTCAATCGTCCCTTTGATGTGGTGAAGTTGTCCTGTCCCCTTAGCAGAAAAAACACTCCCAAAGCATACTGATTCCACCTTCATGTTTGACGGCGGGGATAGTGTTCTTGGGGTCATAGGCAGACACAGCGAGTTGAATTGATGCCAAAGAGCTTGATTTTGGTCTCATCTGCCCACAACACTTTCACCCAGTTCTCCTTTAAATCATTCAGATGTTCATTAGTAAACTTCAGACGGGCCTGTATATGTGCTTTCTTGAGCAGGGGGGGCCTTGCTGGCGCTGCAGAATTTCAGTCCTTCACGGCGTAGTATTTTACCAATTGTTTTCTTGGTGACTATGGTCCCAGCTGCCTTGAGATCATTGACAAGATTCTCCTGTGTAGTTCTGGATTGATTCCTCACCGTTCTCATGTTAATTGAAACTCCACGAGGTGAGACCTTGCATGGAGCCCCAGACCGAGGGAGATTGACAGTTATTTTGTGTTTCTTCTTTTTGCAAATAAATGCACCAACTGTTGGCACCCTCTCAGCATGCTGCTTGGCGATGATCTTGTAGCCCATTTGAGCCTTGTATAGGTCTACAATCTTATCACTGACATCTTTGGTCTTGGTCATGGTGAAGATATTGGAATCTGATTGATTGATTGCTTCTGTTGATAGGTGTTCATTATACAGGTAAAAAACTGAGATTAGGAGCACTTCCTTTAAGAGAGTGCTCTTAATCTCAGCTTGTCACCTGTATATAAGACACCAGGGAGCCAGAAATCTTGCTGATTGATAGGGGCTAAAATGCTTATTTCACTCATTAAAATGCAAATGAATTTATAACTTTTTTTTTAAATGCTTTTTTTCTGGAGATTTTTGTTGTTATTCTGTCTCTCACTGTTAAAATAAACCTACCATTAAAATTATGGACTGTTCTTTTCTTTGTCAGTGGATGAACGTAAAAAAATAGCAGGGGATCAAATACTTTTTTCCCTCACTGTATATTGCCTCTGTGTATGTCATTCTCATATCCTTACAGATCTGCCTACAGAAATGACAAAATATTTGTGATTTGTAATGGGGAAATAATTGAGATGCTGAGAAGAGAGTTACACAAAGGTAAGCTTTACAATCAGATTCCTTACGGCTTGATCACTGCAAGTTTATCTATTGTTCAGTTCACTTAATAAAACATAGTATAGTGCTGAATAAAAAAAGCTAATAAAATTATTTTCTTTTTCTGCTTTAATTTCTGTTGATATTACTTTTCATTCCTGTTATTATAGTGACTTGGAAAACTGAATCAAGTGCAATGTATTTATTCTGTCACTAATGAGTTAAAAGAAACCTGCCAATCAGAGAAGCATGGAGGCTGCCATTGTTGTTTTAACTGTTCTTTATTTGTGGAAAGTTTGCTCTTATTTCCCGTCCCTACTTTCCTCATTCTTTAAATAGTGTCCCCATTGCTTTTGTTTATAATAATTACGGTCTTTTCCAAATTTGGGGAGTTTTGCTACTCTGCAGTCTACTAAATGTTGACTTATTAATTCTATCTCCTAGAGATATTTACAATGATCAATACATAATCAATAATTTATCTTTCATAAAATTAGCTTGTGCAAACAAAGAAAGGCTAAATTCTGAGTGGTTACAAGGAGTTATTTTACACTTCTGCCCTTCGTACTGTTATGCTCAAGGGTGCTTTAGTTCCATGAATATGTACCTAGTGTAAAGAAATAAATCACATTAACCATTTTCACTGGGATCACTCTGTCTTTTCTTTATAGGAAAAAATATGCAGTTTATTAAATACACTACAATATATAACAATACATGTAAAAACTGGAAATAATTTCTCATACTGTAAGTCTAGTTAGCAAATCAATGCCTTAAAATACATTTGGGTGTTGCACATCCAGAAGGTATTATTTACACATACAGGTTGTCAGCGGTTTTTCTACTGCTGTTTAAAATGCTGAGTTTTTTCTGAAAGCCTTTATATACTCAGACAGAAGTAATTTCTGCCCCATTTTTGATTTATAGCTGGAATCTACTGTATATCCATTCCCCTTATTGGGAGGGACCGGAATGGTCTTTGCAGCTTACCACTTTTGGGATCCTTTTATGCTGATGTTCTGTGTAACAGTCCAAACTTTGCACTGCTTCTGAGGAAGCAATATCCTTGAAACATGTCAAGCTTTATGTGAATGGATGGTGATTGGTGACAACCCTTGGACGATTATATCTATATCATATACCATCGAACTGTATAGTGTGTACTCTTACTGTGGTAAGGGGTCACCACCATGACTGACAATAGGGTGCAGGATGCAACTATATTTTACCTTCAAATGTGATTTTAATGACTTTATAATTGTGCATTAATAAAGATTGTATTAATTTTAAATAGATTTACTGCCGTACCTATAAATTCCATGGACCGAAACCAATGTTTGTTTTTTCAAATTGATCTGATTCTAGGATGAGGCACTGTGATACCTGTTAGGTTCATGAGCTCAGGGTTGTCTTTTTTCCATCCTTCCTTGTCCCTTGCTCACATTTTAAATTAACTGTAAGATATATATACTGGTTTAAGACCTAGTGATGTCTAGGGTGCCTAGTGATCTATAGTATAGTCAATAATGTTTTGATCATAATTTGTGCGCAATGAAGAAACATGATACAGGCTGATATTTATTTTTACAGGTGTGAAAAGGTGTGTTTTTAGAAATTATGATATAAAGTGTTTATTGAAGTAGAAAGAAAGCAATGGAGTTAGGTGTGTTAGAAGAGTGATATGCATTTTAGAAGAGAGACAGATAATGGAAGATTAATAATTCAGGAGGGGGTTCTGACGATCAAAGAAGAGGAATTGGGCTGAGAGGAAGGTCCCTGAGGTTGTTTAGGAGAAAGGCTCAAAAGGGGCATAAGTGTAACACATGCATTGTCAGTTGAGCCATTGCTGGCATATCTGTAGACATTTATGTGGTGTATTGTTCAGTATTGCTTTAATTTTATTAGAATAAGGGCTTATGCCCTAAAAAAAAAAATCCAGAAGCGGAGAAGGGCTAAACCTTCCTCTAAGGAATCTGCTGTGGCTCCCATCCGCACTTTCTTCCCGGAGTCCTCCAGTCACACGCCGAGAGCCTTAACCCTGTGTGGGGACAACCAGGACATGTGGGCTCTCCTTCGGGCACTCCCCACCAAAGCAGACATGGAGGCCATGGTGGCTCAAGTTACAGAACAGCAGCGCCAGGGCTTCCACCAACTTGGCACAGAGGTATCTCAACTCGAGGGATGCTGACAAGTGGCCAATCGGCAGTGCGTACCTTACAGGCTCAGGTGTCCTCCCTCGAGCAGACCCAGGCCACCCATGGAGAGGCTCTTGCTGCACACCAACTCTGGATAGAGGACATGGTATCCCTGAGGCGACTGGGCCGGAGGACCTGGCGGAGACTGTCCATGCCATGCTGTCGCATGTCCTGCCGCCAGATCCTCCGGTCAAACTTGAATTTGACCGGGTCCATAGGGCCCTGGGGGCCCGGACAACCGATCCAGCCAGGCCCAGAGATGTCATATGCCGCCTCCACCGATACACGGTAAAGGAGAGGGTGCTCAGGGAGGTAGATTTCGATGGCGCAACACTCCAGATCTTCCCCGATGTAGCTAAGGGGACCTTGTACCGCAGAGCCATGCTGAAGCCCTTATTGGAGAGACTTCGCTCACTGGGGATCTCATACAGATGGGGGTTTCCCCTACAACTGACCGCCAGGAAGAATGGATTGTCTTTTGTCCGGAAACATGCCGATCTGCCAGCCTTGTTTGATTTCCTGTGCATCGCACTGGTAGTGCTCCCGGACTGGTTGGTTTGGCTCTCGGATCACGACCCCCGCCAGGTCACCCGCGGATCCACTCAGCCACTACCCAGACGACAACGCCTCATGAGACAGGGCTCGCGGTCACGATCTCGGGGCCCGGAGATTGCGGCACCTGAAATTTGACTTTGAGGCTGTCCCAGTTTGTGAGTATAGCCCCTTCCCTGATACCTGCCCTTGACTTTCTCCCCCCGGTCCCATGGTGTTTTCTTCCTGCACGCTTGCTCCTCTTGCACTTCCAACCTAGACGATTGATCTCCCCGAACATCACATGCTTCCCTCAAAGGCCTGCATCTCGTCATCCCAGACTGACCCTCACCCCTTGCTCATGGAGACTCTGTACGTCGGCTCGCCCATTGTCCCTGTTACATGCCATGTGGGCTTGTGTCTTTGCTATAAAATTGCTCACGCTCGTGGAATGGCGACAAACTTTATTACCTAAAAATCTACATAGGCGACACTTGAAACATTTCTACAGGTAACCATTTTAGAGTTACAGAGGAGATCTAGTGCTAGAATTATTGCTCTCACTCTAATGATCGCGGTGATACCTCACATGTGTGTTTTGAACGCCTTTTACATATATGGGCGCGACTTGCAAATGCGTTCACTTCTGCGCGCAAGCTCGGAGGTAGGGGGCGCGTTAAACTTTTTTTTTCCTATTTATTTTACTTTTTTATTTTTATTTTTACACTGTCCCTTTAAAAAAAAAATGTGATCACTTTTATTTCTAGTACAAGGAATATAAACATCCCTTGTAAAAGTAATAAGCAGGGCAGGGCCTCTTTAATGTGAGATCTGGGGTCAAAAAGGCCTCAGATCTTACATGTACACTTAAAGCAATATAAAAAAAAAAAAGTCTAAGGCTGGAGGGCAGAAGTGACGTTTGACATCCCTCTGGTCTTCCAAGGGCATAGACTCGAGTGGGGGCCATCTTGGCCTCACTCAACTTCCTGCCCATCTGTACACGGGATTGAATAGTTTCCACCACTGCCAATCTCTCTGGTAAGTGGTGGAAATGACCAGAAAGCGGCAGGAGGAGGGGCACCTCTCTCGCCACCCATAAAAGTAATCCCATGGTGGATCTGCCACTGGGACCACTTTTATGGGAAAGCGGAACACCCGCCATTAAAAAATATACCAGGGTTTATGGCAGCTGCTGCCATAAACCCTGGAATTTATTGTTAAAGTAGCAACGTAAATACATGGCGGGCGGAGGTTCAATAGGTACTAAAATGTGCAAAATCATTGCGTAAGATAACTTGACTTTACAAAATGACACAATTACAACAACCTTAAAAAAAAGTAAGAAGAAAAGTAGAAAAAATGAAAGGGTTGAGTTTAAATTTACTATAAATAAAATAAATCCTATTACTGCTGAAAAAAAATCAATGAGACTTGAACATAAAGTTGCTGGGCTCTATTTACAGCTGCTTTAACCCTACTTCTTTAATATCTATAGCTGTCTATTATTACTGAGAACATGAAAGGCATGCTAACAGAAACTATTTTCTGATTGCTTCAATAGAGATCAGATTGGACAGTACAGACCATTAAACAATTCTCATGATTTCCTTTTGTACTCTACACCTATAACAATCTTGCAAAAAAAAAAAAAAAGAAAGAAAAGGCCCGCTTATTTACTGGGTGCCTCTCTGCCAAAACACTAAAGTTAAATTTAAAAATGGATTTTTGTAAGAACTTACCGTAAAATCCTTTTCTCTTAAGCTCATTGACAGACGTAGTCTTCTTGATTCTCAAGAGCTGGGTTATGTTGTCTCCGCAGGAGTAGGACTAGGCAGAATGACAAAACGTTCTGGCTCCACCCTAGGGGGCAGTCCCTGAGGGTATATCCTCCCTCTCTCTGCTACAGGGAATCAGTTCTGTTTAAAGCAGTACAGAGAAATTAACCCAACCCAACTCAATGATAGAGGGGCGGGTACTACGTCTGTCAATGAGCTTAAGAGAAAAGGATTTTACGGTAAGTTCTTACAAAAATCCATTTTTCTCTATCGCTCATTGACAGACGTAGTCTTCTTGATTCTCAAGAGCTGGGACATCCAGAAGCAGTGCCACAAATGAGGGGTGGGATTGACAAAATCAAATCCAATCTAGTAGGCCCAACCGGTGCCAAACTAGAAGTTTTAAAGGCTCATTATAAACAAAGAATGAGACTAAAGAAAAATTTTCCAACGGAAAAAACCCTCGAGGTAGACCACTGGTCTCCTCAAATTGCGGCCTGCAAAACCTTGCGGCCAAATGAGGCATCAGACGATGCCATTACATCAACTTTATAATGTTTAGAGAAGGTATGCACCGACGACCAGGTAGCCGCCTTGCACACCTGGACCACTGACGCCTGATGGCGAAAGGCCCATGACGCACTAAGTGCCCGAGTGGAGTGCGCCTTAACAGGGAACGGGGGCTCCCGACCCTTAATAGAATAAGCCTGCACTACCGTCTGTCTGATCCATCTGGAAATGGTCGCGGCAGATGCAGGCAACCCCTTTTTGGGTCCATCTGGGATCACAAAAAGTGAATCCGTCTTGCGAAACGAGTCTGTCGTTTTCAAGTATACCCTGATCGCCCGGACCACATCCAAGGAGTGCAAAGCAAATTCCCGAGGATGACTGGGCTTAGGACACAGGGAAGGTAATACAATTTCTTCATTCAGATGAAATTCTGAAACTACTTTTGGTAGGAAGGATGGATTCGGACGAAGAACCACCTTATCTCTATGAACCACCAGATATGGTGAACGACAAGATAATGCGGCCAGTTCTGACACCCTGCGTGCAGAAGTAATAGCCACCAAGAAGGCCACCTTCTGGGACAACGTGGGTAGAGGAATCTCCCTAATATCTTCAAAGGGAGGTTTCTGAAGAACCGACAACACTAAATTAAGATCCCAGGGGGGTAACGGCGCGTGCACTGGCGGAGCCAGATGTCGCACCCCCTGGATGAAATTCCGCACCAAGGAATGAATAGCCAAAGGCTTCTGAAAGAAGATGGCTAATGCTGAGACCTGACCCTTGATAGTACTCAAGGCCAGTTTCTGCTCAACCCCTTGTTGCAGAAAAGCCAATATTCGACTAATCGAATAAGACCGAGGACGGAACCCCAAAGGTTCACACCATGCAATGTAGGACTTCCATGTGCGATGATAAATCTTTCTGGAAGTCGCTTTCCTTGCTTCAACTAGAGTAGGAATAACTGAAGCTGACAAACCTTTGTCCTTCAGCACCTGGGTCTCAATAGCCAGGCCGTTAAAGCCAGCGATCGTAAAGCAGGATGGAAGATCGGTCCCTGAGACAGTAGATCCTCCCTGAGAGGAAGTCTCCATGGGACGTCCGCCACCAGTCTGACCATGTCGGCGTACCAAGCTCGACGAGGCCAGTCCGGAGCTACCAGGATTACTGGGATTCCTTCCTCCTCTACCCTGCGAAGAAGTCTTGGCAGTAACGCGAGAGGAGGGAAGGCATATATTAGCTGGTATTGCCCCCACGGGGCGATCAGTGCGTCTGCGGTTTCTGCTAGAGGATCGCGGGAGCGAGCCACGAATCTCTGAACTTTCCTGTTGAATCGTGATGCCAACAGATCCACATCCGGGGTGCCCCACCGTAGGCACAACTGGTGGAAAACATCTGGATGGAGGGACCATTCCCCCTGATCCAGGGTCTGACGGCTGAGATAATCTGCCTGCCAATTCTCCACCCCCGGAATGAACACCGCAGAGATTGCTGGAACAAATCGTTCCGCCCAGCGAAGAATGCAAGCCACTTCTTTGGCCGCTCGGACACTCTTGGTGCCCCCCTGGTGATTGACATAAGCCACGGCCGTGGCATTGTCCGACTGGATCCGAACCGGGCTGCCCTGGAGCTGCTCGGTCCAGTGAATCAGACAAAGTCTGATCGCTCTCAGTTCCAATACATTTATCGGTAATCTGGATTCTTCCGGGGACCAAAGTCCCTGGGCAGATAATTGACCGAGAATTCCTCCCCATCCGGATAGACTGGCATCCGTGGTCACTATCGTCCAATATATTGGCAGAAATGACTTTCCCTGGCTGAGCATTGGAGACCGAAGCCACCAAACCAGAGACTCTCTGGTCTGTTTGCTCAATCGTATCTGATTGTCCAGGGATTCCGGATTCCGATTCCATCTGAGGAGAATCTCTTGCTGAAGAATTCGGGTATGGGACTGGGCAAATGGGACTGCTTCGAATGAAGCCACCATCAACCCCAGAACCCTCATGCAAGTCCGAAGGGAAGACCAGCTGTTGGACAGTAACAACTGGACTGCTGATTGAATCTTTCGAAGTTTCCCTACCGGAAGAAACACTCTTGTCCTGACTGTGTCTAGAATTAGACCCAGATATTCGAGCCTCTGGGTGGGAACCAGAAAAGACTTTTGCTGGTTCACCAGCCACCCGAATTCCTGTAAAGAAATCATAGTAATTTCTATGTTTTGTAGCAAGGTCTGAGGAGACTCTGCATGAAGCAGAAGATCGTCTAGGTAACCTAGAATCGATACACCTCTTTGGCGCAGAAGTGCCAACATTGGGGCCAACACTTTTGTGAAGACCCGCGGAGCCGTGGCGAGACCGAAAGGTAACGCCACAAACTGATAGTGGTTCTCCTCTACGGAAAAGCGTAGAAAACGCTGATGTCCTGCGAAAATGGGAATGTGAAGATAGGCGTCCTTGATATCTATGGACGCTAGGACATCCCCTGGATGCAGGAAGGCTGCTACCGTGCGAATGGACTCCATTCTGAATCTTCTTATGTTGACGAAAGAATTGAGTGCTCTTAAGTCCAGAATTGGACGCACTTTGCCCTCTTTCCTGGGTATTGTAAACAGGTTTGAATAAAACCCTTGAAACCGTTCTGTCCAAGGAACGTGGACTACCACTCCTTGTTGTAGTAGATCTGTGACTGCTCTCCGCAGATCTTCTAGACGATCCGGAGATAGTCGGATATTGGAAGGGAAGAATCGCGCCGGTGGGAGAGATCGAAACTCGATCTTGTACCCTGACTTTATGACTTCGCAAACCCATTTGTCCGGGATTCTGGAAAGCCATGGATCCGGGAACCGGCGAAGACGTCCCCCCACCCCAGTTATGGGTGGGGGCGCACCTTCAGGCTTTGGATGGTTTATCTTCAGGTCTGGAGGGGGCGGGCTTTTGCTTGCCCGACCAACGACCCCTGACGCCTCCTGTAGGAACCTTGGAGGACTTAATTTTTTCACCCGCTGGACGAAAAAACCTCTTGTGAGCAGAAAAAGAAGGCCCTCGTCTTTGACGAGTTCCTCTACCTTTAAAATTTTGCGGTAAAAAGGTGCTCTTTCCACCGGTGAGATCCTTAATGATCTCATCTAAGTTGGCTCCAAATAGACGTTCTCCTGAAAAGGGGATATTAGCCAATGCTTTTTTGGAACCTTGGTCGGCTATCCAACCTTTTAGCCACAGTGTACGCCTGAGAACCACTGCTGAGACTGATGCTCGCGCCATTAATGGAGTGGCGTCTAACGCCGCATCACATACAAACTGTAACCCCTGTATCATTTGTTCCAACAAATCTGATACCGCCTGAGGGACTTCTTCTAAGTCCCGGCGTAACCACTTGGTCCATTCAGTTACAGCCTGCGAAACCAGACCAATAGCAATTATTGGCCTGAAAGCTGATCCAATCAAGGAAAACATGGTGCGAGACATAGCTTCTATCTTGCGATCCACTGGATCTTTAAAAGACGGAGCGTCTTCTAACGGAATAACCGTGGCTTTATTCAATCTAGCAATTGGTGAATCCACCACAGGTGGTTCTGTCCATTTCTTAATAAGGGTTTCCTCAAACGGATAACGCCTGTCAATGCGTTTGGAAATATTAAAAGTGCGTTTTGGCAGACGCCATTCTTCATCGATTGGATTGCCAAAACATTTGGGCAATGGAAAAACCTTTGCCACTTTGATGCGCTTTTTAGTCCCAAAAGGGATCTCAGTTTCAGCTATTTCTGATGGAATACCCTGTAACCTTAAAGTCTCTTGAACAGATACAATGAGTGCGTTTACCAACGCTTCCTCTCGGGCTATGGCAGATGCCGAAACATCCTCCTCACTGTCTGAAGAGACAGGACCCGAGACACCAATACCAGATGAAGTACCTGCAACTGCAGAAATAGGCTCAGAGTCTGAATCCGAGGTTTCAGATAATAAGGGGTTAGGCGGGGGTCGCTTTCTTGCGCCCTGTCCCTGACAAGCCACTTCCACCCGGGACACAAAAGTTTCCATAATAGCTGACAAAGATTCAATTGTCAATGGGGTGCTGGAGGATCCCGCAGACCCCTCGAGGGGATCCGGAGGAGATACATGAGTGGCAGGGTCCATGTTAATACAGGACACTTTTGCCAGCAATAAACAAAAAAACTTTTTTTTTTTTTTTTTTTTTTGTGTGTCTCCCCCTAGCGCAATAGCGCCCCTCAGAGTACCTGCTTCTCGATCCCAGAGAGAGAGAGAGAGGGACCCCCAAGGCTCACCAACCGATGCAGTGCAGTTTCCAACAAACTGCAGCCAGCGTCTGTCTTACACAGACTGGAAGGAGCTGTTTGCTTTTTCCCGGGCAGAAGGCGTGGCTCCGCCCCCTGTGTACGCCTTCCGGCGTTCCCAGCCCTCCACGAGGAAGCTGGGCTCACAAAACATGGCCGCCCCCATAGAAGAGACATAAGACTCCAAAAACATGGCGGCCGGCGTGACCTGAGGACATACATGCATTCGGTCTACGGCAAAATGGCGGCGGACCGCCGATATCGTCTTCCCAGCACATCCACCTGCACTCTGCTGAGAGGTGACATATGGATCTACCGAGATACACTGCACATAAGGTAGGATTATACCTCCTATGTTTGCTGTAATGTTACAGTCTGCTGGGTAGAGTGTTAGCTCTTGAACCAAGTCCACTTCCCACAAACACATGCTGTATTACAAGGGGGACTTGTAAGTGTCAGATATATACTGACCATATATGGAGGGGCCCATAATATATACTGCCTCATAAATGAGGAAAAAAGGGAACGTTTTACTCACCATACCGAACCGACAGGCACCCTCTCTTCATAATACCCTCTCCACCGAGGTGGGGGTTTGTGGACGCCTCGACTCTCTGGTCCTGGCGTCCAAGCGAGCTTTTAACTCGCAAAGTCAGTCCCTTTACTGGGACTCCGTCGCGGCCGACTCAGCGCACTGGTCTGCACGCGCTTTTAGACAGAAACCGGGGTGACCACTGGATCTCACATCCAGCCCGTCGCCCGGCCCCGCATACTTACTTGAATATGTCGCGGCCGACCAAGCGCAATGCCTGGTCTGCACGCGCTCGTAGGCCGGCTGGGGTGACCACAAGTGTCGCCCAGTCCGGCATTTTTGCTTGAAGATCTCACAGGAAAAAAACACTGGAGAAAACTACCTAAAAAATGTCTTTTTCTTAAAGAAAAAAAGTCTTGCCAGGACCAAAAGATCCCAGCAAGGAACTTAGGTCCTTACTCCTGACTAGACAGAAAAAAACTGATTCCCTGTAGCAGAGAGAGGGAGGATATACCCTCAGGGACTGCCCCCTAGGGTGGAGCCAGAACGTTTTGTCATTCTGCCTAGTCCTACTCCTGCGGAGACAACATAACCCAGCTCTTGAGAATCAAGAAGACTACGTCTGTCAATGAGCGATAGAGAAAAACCCTTTCATGCCTAAGCCTTTTTCTGACATTTGTTGCCTACAAGTTTAAATCTGTATTTATTGCTAGAAAATTACTTAGAATTCCAAAACATTTTATATATTATTTTTAGCAGAGACCCTAGAGATTAAAATTGCGATTGTTGCAATATTTTATGTCACACAGCACTTTCAAACGCAATTTTGTTTGGAAAAAAATACACTTTCATGAATAAAAAAACAAAACAGTTAAGGTAGCCCAATTATTTCTATAATGTGAAAGATGATGTTACGCCAAGTAAATAGATACCTAACATGTCATGCTTTAAAATTGCACACACTCGTGGAATGGCGAAAAACTACGATACTTACAAATCTCCATGGGCGACACTTTAAAATTTTCTACAGGTTACCAGTTTAGAGTTACAGAGGAGGTCTTGTACTAGAATTATTGCTCTCGCTCTAACAATTGCATCAGTACCTCACATTTGTGGTTTGAATACTGTTTACATTTGCGGTCTTACAACTTACATATACGTTCGCTTACAACTTACATATACGTTCGCTTACATATATGTTTGGCGCCTTTAAGTCTTCTGTACACTGGAAGTGATGTCATGACATTGCTTCCGGGTTGCTAGATCCGAGACCCAATCAAAGCTGATTCTGGCCTCATTCAGGTCTCAGGCCAGCTGGCGGACGTGCTGGCTAGTCGCTTGGGCCTCCCGGTGGGATGGGAGAGCCTGGGTGAGTCGGGTAAGGCAGCAGGAAGGGGGTGTCCCCTCCCGCTGCAAGGGATAACAGCCGAGCGGCTTCTTAGCCACATTGGTTGTTATATCAAGAAAGCCAACCACCGGCTCTAAAAAAACGGTACCAAGGTGATGCCTGCAGTCGCATATTTGCATACAGTCTGCGTTAAGGGGTTAAAAAAGACCTCTAGAAAAAATGTTAGTTAAAGTGAAATTAAAGTCAAAACATAAAAAAATAACAAACATGTCATACTTTCCAATGGGGGCACCCAAGCAGGTGTGCTCCCGAGCCACTCCTCTGTGTGTCCATTCAGACAAGGAGCCATGGCTCCCTTTTGCCCTTCTCTCTTCTCATTGGCTGTCTGGCTGTGATTGACAGTAGCGGGAGCCAAAGAGCAGGAAGATACCCTGAGAGCTGATGCTCTCGTGTACATAGCTGGATTAGGAGGGAGCTCAGATAAGAATTAGAGAGTGCTGGGGAGACTGCTGCACACAGAAGGTTTTTTTTTTAACTTCATACACAGAATGCATGAAGGTAAAAAAATTTCAGCCTTTAGAACCACTTTAATATACTTACCTTAACCTTGGCTTTTGTCCACAGTGCTCTCTTTGTGCCTGTGTAGGATTGCTCCAGTATCCACACATGGTCCCAAGATATGCCGGTTTGCTAATTGGCTTCCAGCCAATGGTGACCCTGCAATGTATATACCTGTGAGCTACTTTATGGAGATCTGTGGTCACTCTGGTGTCAAAATAAAATGGTATATGATTAAGTTATAAAAACCCAGATCCGCTTTCGTGTTATTATTTACGCATGGGAACTAAAGCTCTACTATGTAGTTAGATTGCTAGCAGTATTATTTATTCTCATTGAGAGTTTTCCCTATGTTGACATGTTTGTAAAATTAGGGCAATTTGGATAAAACTCTGCCATTTTCAAAATTCATTGGAATCAACAGGGAAGGCAAAATAGGTTAGGTTTTGTGGTTCTCAAGAGTGCTGTTGGCTTCAAAGGGTTCCTGAGGGTTTGAGCCTTTCAAACATCCTGGACCGGTTCTTGTATCAAAGATTGCTGACCCTAATGCCCCATACACACATGCAGATTATCTGCAGACTTTTGTCTGCAGACTTACCTTTTCTATGTAGTGCAAGGGCCTGCCAGATTGCATACAAATTGAAAGTGTTTAGGTTTGACCTCATATTATATGGTTTTGGTAAGTCTGCAGACAAAAGTCTGCAGATAATCTGCACGTGTGTATGGGGCATAACTCTAATAGTAACCCCAACCCCGGTGGTAGTGGGGGTTGACACAGCTTTGTTTAAATACAAAGTCAAATCCCACCAGGGTCTCACAGTTAACGACTTTAAAGGGGCTGCTTGTAAAAGCTGCACTTGCATAGCAGTGCTGCATGGTAAAATTATAGGCTAATGTCAAAACAAATATCAGCAAACACCATAATTAATATTTGAAGAATAATTCCACGCTAATTTATGGATTTCAAAACATGATAAAGAATGTTATCTATATATCTGTCTGTTATTCTATCAATTGGATTTACTGAAGGAAAAAAAGACTTTTCAGCAAAGGAAATTGCACTTTGCTAGGGAATTTCCCCCTGAGCTTAGTTAATGAAGTGAAGCTCTGCTGACTTCCATCATCCAGCCATGTGCAAGCAATATTGCTGTTTTATCTTTATGTTTTGTGCACATAATTGCATATTCATTGCAAAATGAAAAATCAACACATTCCCTAAGCTCTGAGGAAAATTTCCTTTAAAAGTGCAACTTACCTTGCAAAGTGAATAGCCTATTTGCCTTTAGTAAATCAACCCCTCTATACCTGCCTATGCCTGGCTAAATTCTCAGTGCAGAAAACCACTCAACTATCTATCTATCTATCTATCTATCTATCTATCTATCTATCTATCTATCTATCTATCTATCTATCTATCTATCTATCTATCTATCTATCTATCTATCTATCTATCTATCTATCTATCTATCTATCTATCTATCTATCTATCTATCTATCTATCTATCTATCTATCTATCTATCTATCTATCTAGTCTTCACCTTTCCAGATACCACCGCAGGGATTTACACCCTCTCATAAACTCATCTTTTAAAATAACTGACATTTTAATGAAAAATAACATTGTTCTGTGACTTGTGCATCTGCCAAGGAAGATAAAATAAATTAATGTTTGACTTACTAGATTGAAACTAGATATATTTTAGTGGTCTTTTAATTCATTTTCTAAAAACATATACATATTATGTAGAATTTATGTGGGACATTTAAAAGACATAAAAATAGTTGTGCATTAATGCCAGGGAAATCTCATATTTCAGCTCACACAGTAAGCACCCTGAAATAGCTTTGCAGCTACGACTGGTCATAACTGAGAAATATGACACAGCACGGATGGAAAAAAAATTGAAATATCATTTTTGTTACTTATAACTGATGCAAACCAGTCTGTTTCAATCTGCAAGTATCCCAGCCATGATAGTGGATCTTCTCAGTTTGTTCTCATATTGTTTCACTTTTTCACTGTTAGGACCAATCCATTTATAAATTGATGCATGTACTGTATATAGGGAGCCTTAGTTTGGTCCCTTCCCCTTGAAACACAAACCATTGCTGCCTGCTTACAGCCTAGAATAAGGAAATTGGTGGGTTCATATTTGTTTTTAATTTGTCTGGTGGGTCAGGGTGGTGTTTTATTGGAAGGGAATTCATGCAAGAACACACAACAAAATTATTAGTCTTAAAAAACCAAATACAGTTGCTGGTCACAATGAGTCACAATGCTAAATATGCATGGAGTGGTGTTTTCTATGTATTTTCTATTGTTCTTTTTTTTTTCCTATGTATTTTTTATGTATTTTATGCATGTTATTGTATTTTTATTTTATTATGTATTTTTATTGTATTTTATGTATTTTATGTATTATGTATTTATGTATATTTATGAATTAAATATGTATGTGGTGGTATATAAATATGTATGTAGTGGTATTTTTGCTCAGTTGTTTCCAATGTTTCTGGGATATTCAGCCTTAAATGGGAGTTTTTGCATAGACAGAAAGAGACCATGTGAACATTCAAGCCTAAAGGAGTTGTAAAGATAAAAAGCCTTCTGTGTGTAGCAGCCTCTCAGCTCCCCCTAATAATTACCTGAGCCCCATCTCTATCCCATCTCTATTCAGCAGTGTCCACGAGTCACTCAATGTCCACGAGTCCCTCCTGATATGCTGAGACGCAGCATCAGCACCATTGGCTCATGTGGCTGTCAATCAAAGTCAGTTAGCCAATCAGGAAAGAGAGGGGGCGGAATGAACCGCAGCTCCGTGTCTGAAAAAAGCTGCTTGCTGTGGGGGCACTGGACAGGAGGGTGGGGCCAGGAGCAGCAAAGAGGGAGCCGAGAAGAGGAGGATCCAGACTGCTATGTGCAAAACCATTGCACAGGGCAGGTAAGTATAACATGTTTGTTATTTAAAAAAACAAAAACAAAATGAGACTTTACAATCACTTTAACCACTTACCGCAAAGTGACATATGGGTACGTCAGCAGACTTTGTGGTGTTATACCGGGGGGATGCCTCTAGCTAGAGGCATCACCCCGGTACCGTTGTTTAGAGCCAGCGGTCGGCTTTCCGGCAGGAATGACTGATGCGGCTCGGGAGCCGCTCCGTCGTTACCCCGGCGAGTGGGAGGGGACATCCCCCCTCCCGCCGCCTTCCGCGGCTTTGCCCGGGTCTCCCGTCCCCCCGGAGGCGGCGTCCATTACGTCCCGTCCAGGTTACTCTGCTGCTAAAGGCGGCAAATTAAAAAAAACGAGTGTATTCAAAAATGCCGTTTGTGGCGTTTTGAATACATGGAAGTGTAGTGGAGGGATCGAGGGTCTTTTAGACCCTCGATCCCTCCATAAAGAGTACCTTTTTTTTATAAAAACCTCTGATAAAGTTAAAAAAATAAATAAATAAATAGGAAACAAATAAAAATTAAATTTTAGCCGCCCCCGTTGCCGTTAGCTCGCGCACGAAAGTAAACTCATATGGAAGTCGAGCCGCAAATTAAATCACCGTTCAAACCACACATGTGAGGTATCGCCGCGATCGCCAGAGAGTGAGCAATAATTAAAAAAAAGAGCTACACTCTAACTCTAAACTGGTAACCGTTAAAATTTTTTAAAGTGTCGCCTATTGATATTGACGTAGTTTGTCGCCATCCCACGGGTGTGCGCAATTTTAAACCGTAACATGTTGGGTATATATTTACTCGGCGTGACATCATCTTTCACAATATACAAACAAAATGGGCTAATTTTACTGCTTATTTTTGTAAAGGCAGTGAAATATGATTGTTCGTAATTTTTCCAAAAAAATGGCGTTTTAAAGACCGCTGCGCAAATACAGCGTGACAAAAAATATTGCAATGACCGCCATTTTATTCTCCAGAGTCTTTTCTAAAAAAATATATATAATGTTTGGGGGTTTTAAGTAGTTTTCTAGGAAAAAATACTGATTTTAACTTGTAAACAAAAAGTGTCAGAAATAGGCCTGGGGCTTAAGTTGTTAAAGTAAAACTATAGGCACAACTTTTTTTTTTTTTTTTTTTTTCATTTTGGATAGAGTGTGTGTGTGTTTGTGTGTGTGTGTGTGTGTGTGTGTGGGGGGGGGGGGGGGTTATAACCCCTGTTGGAGCCATCTGTGTTCCTTTTGGGAGATTTACCTTCACTTCCTGTCTCATAGCCAAAACAGGAAGTTTATGGAAATTCCTACAAATCCCTTGGGGACCCCTAGGCCATCAGAATTAGTGTCCCCGTTGGAAGATTTCCCCTCCATTACTTTTCTGGGGACAAACCAAAATTTGGGATTTACTTTTACTTTCACTTTCAATGACAATGGTAAACAGGACAAATAGAGAGAGTAAATCTCCTTAATGGGGTCGCAATAAAAAATAAGGGGTTCTAAGCCATCTCCATTTTATCCAAAACTAATGAAAAAGTTGTGTTTTTAGTTAGACTTTAATACATAAATTGTGAAAAATAAGTACTGGAAAAACAATGAAAGCCAGCCATTGGGAAATTTGCTTCATAGGCCAAATAATAGTGGGTGCCAAATAGGCTATGCTTTATTTTGTTTTCTTACGGTTTATTTCTGTGAAGACACCACCTCTCTTGTTTGAATTAAGTTATGCAAGTTTTAGGGAAAAGTTTACCTTTTTAAAAAAATTTAAAATTGTAAATGCACATCTTTTTACAGGTACAAAAATACACATTTATATATTTTTTTTATTGGGTGCCTGCACCTGCAATCAGCCAGCTTCTGCAGACTAGGCATGGGTAGGGAGTCTCTAAGTTACAGGAAGGATTAAAAAAAACTACAAAGAGGGCTCATCAGTGCCCTTGTACTTAATTTCCCTCTACTGATTATTAACAAGGCTTTTTTTTTCCTCATGCTGACCACTGACACCAAGCCATTTTTCCTCCTATTGTCCACTAATGAGGCATTTTTTTCCCCCTACGCAAGGGCATTTTTTAATTTTTACTAACCACCGACACCAGGGTATTTTTTCCTCTTAAGACCACTAATGGGAGTGGGTGGTATTTTCTTTCCTCTTATTGGCTGACAGTTTTTTGCCATCCTACTTACCTCTGACATGGGGCATTAGTTTTACCTACACACAACTGGGATATTGTTTAAAAATATGAACTATGACTGCTGGTTTCTGCACCATGAAAACATACAGTTGAGGCCCATTAAACATGTTGCTTTGGGTGCTTGTAATTTCTAGGTACATCCCTGAAAACATACCAAGCAAAACAGGAAAAGTAAATCCTGCGCAGGAGCACCAATGCTGGGGAGGTTATTGTATTGTTTCAGCCTACCACTGTCCACCAATTCTGGGAAGATTTTTTGTTAAATCCAGCCACTGAGCACCAATGCTGGGAGAGGGGTTATCATTACTACATACCACTGATCACCAAAGAAGGGATAAATATTGTGGCCATTTCCACACGTGCTGGGGGTATCATTGCTGCCAGTGGTGTTAATGTTGGGTGCTTTTTTTATTATCACACTGTAAGTCATACACTGTGAAGTGACACTCCCTTTATTGTTCATGCCTCCATGTGTTCAGTGGAAGGCACATCTATTTTTCTTCTTTAAGGTGTTCCTCCTAATCCTATTTTCAAATGTTGGCAACATTTGAAGACATTGGGCAGATAGATATCTTAAGTTCAGTCCCTCTATATAAAATTTAAGTCATACTTACAACTGCTGCTGTTCATCCTCCGCTGACTAATTCTGCCCCCACCCCCAGAACACATGATGTTTAATTTAATAATTATTACTGAAAATAAGTTTTTGTATGGGGAGGAGTTGATAATAAAAATGACCTGCCAATGAGTGCCAGATATGCTATATATGCCACTGAGTGCAGGGCTAGGACAAGGGATGGGCAGGAGGGGCGGATGCCCTGGGCACTGTGGTATCATGTGAGGTGGAGCGAGGGCACCACAAGGAGATGGGGGCAGGGGAATTGCGTTGAAAAGGGAAATTTGAGGGGCAGCAGGGTTAAGAATTGTTCTAGGAGGACACATTTGGGAAGATGTGCTAGGAGTGGTGATTTGTGGGGATTTGTGTTGGGATGAGGACAGAGAATTTGTGCCAAAAGTAAAATGGTAGAGGGGGATTTTTTTTTTTGGGGGGGGGGGATTTGTGCTAGTAGGGATGATTGGGGAGTATTTGTGCTAGGGGGAACATTTGTGGGGCGAATTTGTGCTAGGTTGGGGGATTGGGGGAGGGGGAAATTGTGCTGGAGGGAGGGGGGATTTGTGCCAGAAGTAAAATGGTAGAAGGGAATTTTTTTTGGGGGGGGGGGGAATTGTGCTAGTAGGGATGATTGGGGAGAATTTGTTCTTGGAGGGGAAGAGGATTTGTGCTAGTAGGGGACATTTTCGCTGACACATGATGCTCATGCATCTATGGACCCTCAATTGTCATCTCTTTTTCACCTGTTATAATACCATATGGCCTTTTCTTGAACTGATCAAAAGCAATTATGATGAAATCAGGTGCTGTTTTTAGCACCTGAATTATTGACTAAAATATCTATCTGCAATTCTTATTTTTGTATCATTGTCAAGGATCACAAATTATTCCAGGCAATGGTTATGATTGCATGTTCTGCTTTTTTCTTCATAAATATGGCAAAGTAAAATGCTGCATTTGGCTTGTTTCTGAAGCACTTTGCCGGTAGTAGCCGCTGGATAGGACAAGTCCTCTGATCTTTGTCTCAACCTTCTCAGCCCCTCTGACACACTAGGTTAAGTGTACAAACATGCAATATCACAGGAAATCACTGGAAGTAATACTTAGTGCCCAATAGTAGTGCTATATCAAAGAAAACAGACACCAAACCAGGTAGTAAAGGCAAATTTAATATATTGTAAGGCTGGTAACTGTGATGGGAGTCACTTTGGGTGGGGGACCCGTGGAACCCAGCTTCCCTTGGAGAGGTTGGGAAACCCTTGTTTCAGCTCCACATGCCCCTCTTATGTGTAAGTCACCATGTTTCTATTAGGGGCACAGGGTGAATGAGAAAATGATGGACAGCTACTTAATGGACAATGAGAATGTGGTTTGGATTACTACAAATGGGATATTGTATGAGCTTTGCCATATAGCCTGTTGTAGACCATTGCAATGCTGTCTGTAATTCCTGATTAATCAAAGCATTGCTTAGAGGTGAATGCCATGGTTAATTGTTAATTGGAACTCCTATTGTCTTTGCTAGCAAACCCTTTTGGGATGTGTTTATACTTGTAATAATGTGTCCTTTGTATTCACTGTTGTAGGGGCCGACTAGTCTTGTAATCCAGGCTGGGTTAAGTGACTAGTTAATTAGTGCATGTTAATTATGTTTCTGGTTACAGTTTTTATTGTTAGGGTAATATGATCAGAAGGGGGATGTCCTCCTGTGGGGTATATATTCTGTGTGAGTTCTGTGTGAGTTCCAGATCTCATACAAGCTATTGACGGGTAGTCTTGTATGTTATGTGGCTAAAAAAACTGATATTCTATGTTCAGAAAGGAAGGAAGTGGTATACTGACTGAAGCACTCAAGTGGAGTGTGGTTCGGTTCCGTCACAGTAACTATGCAAGCAGAAAATAGATTAACAATGGTCATATCTCAATTTAGCACACAAAATGATTAACAGTAAGATGACCTTTGGCATCCAGATCAGCATAAACAAGGCCACCTCAAGTGCAGCAGTGAACAGTAGTAAAGTTTAATCTACCAAGTTGTGGAACTATACTGCCAGAACACAATTATGGCGGCAATGCTAGTCCTGGACTGACTGAGTATGCACTGTTCAAAAAAATGAGGATGGTATTGGAGGGGGCAGGGGAACAAAGTGGCTTGCAGAATAATGATTTCAGGAGACGTTCTTCTGTTGGGTATCATTGGGGTTCTTTAGGAGGGGCTTTGCACTTAACAACAGTCTCAGTTAACCTGCATGCAGTATAGGAACAGAATAGGTAAGGTACAGTCTTGGCACAGTTGCAAGGTAGATGTGAGTCAGATGCAGTAGGATTTAGTATAATTCAGTATAGGGTTGGTATAGATACAGTCTAGGTTTGGAAAACGTTTGGTATAGAGTGCAGTATGGATGTGGTATGAATCGGGTACACTTGGTGTTCTGCTCTTAGTGGCTCAGTGTCTGCTAACAGTGTCAATAATGGGTGGATAGCCCTCTCAGCAGTTCCCAGAATTCTTCTGTGAATGCTCGCTGTTGAAGGGGGGCCCCCTTAGTCTGTTCATGAAAGCCTCTGGCGATCAGTGGTGGAAAGCCGAGGGTGGATGCTCCAGACTCTCGGTGGCAGCAGTGCAGGATCTGTGGTGTGGGCGGTACTGCACAGCCCAAGGGTGTCCTCCCTTTCAGTCTCAGGCTCAAAATCCTGCTGGCAGGTGAATACTCAGATAGAGGTGTCTGCTCTCCCTCTGTCCTCAGTGCCAAGAGGATGAACTTTCCTGAACCATTTATCAAAAATCCTCTCTCCGCTCCTCCTGCAGCACAGTGCATATTGGGATCTGTAGCGTAACCATTACAGTGTAGCAATTATATGGCTGCCATTTACACTCCCATCATTCTCAGCGCTCTACATAGAAGTCTATGGACTTGCTTGGTTTTGGCTCTCCCCCTGCTGGCTACTAATGAGGATGGTGCAGCATAACATCAGTACTTCAATAGATAAAGAGAAGAAAAAGGGCAATGTCACCATCTTCATATTGCTATAGCCAAGCACCTGGCTACATTAGATTAACCTAGGTTTATTTTATAATATGGCTTAGATGAAGAACAAATCACAGTATTAATGCAGAAACTAAGAAAATTCCTAAGGGTTCAGAAACTTTTTCACACAACTGCAGCTGTCCTTAGGAATGAGAAAGAGAAAGTGGGAGAATTTTTCATACTATTTCTGAACATAGTAATTTGTTTTATATAAAAAAAAAATGTCTACAGTTTTCTCGCGCCCGTCTGATGACAGAAATGAAATATAGCAGTCCTCTGGGATTAAGTTACATGCAATTTTATAGGCCTTAAAGTTACCAGAGTTAATGTGCATAGCATGGTTAAAATCAACCTCATTAATCAGTTCACAAGTTTGACCTGGGAGAGAAAATGGTACATTAAACCCATTACAAGCTGTGAATGTTAAACTGAAAGGACTCTAGATAAAACATGTCCTTTTCTTATAATAATCTAAAGTTAGGAAAATATTAAGAAAACTATGTGTAATAAATATAATAGCAATGTTCTCATCTATTTTTTATCTCTGTAAAAGCATTTAAAAAGCTCTTGCGTAATATAAAAACATGTTAATGTATTAAGAAAACTATTTGTAATACATATAAAAGCAATGTTCTCGTCTACTTTTACCTCTGTAAAAGTATTTAGAAAGCTCTTGCGCAATATAAAAACATGTTAATGTACCAATCTATTGTATATACAGGTTACCTGCAGAAAAGGTTTTAGACCTTCCTTTCTAATGAATTGTGTGCATATTGGTCACTGCTAACTTTCCTACTTGATAGTTGCATACTCAAATATGACATTTCTATAGCATTACATATGCAATTATGTTCCCTGAATGGCATGAGTAGTTGGCACTGCTTGCTTTGCCCCTAAAAAAAGGGCTAGATTCAAAAGGCTTTAACATTGATATAATGATCTTTAGGGTTGAGCGAACACCTAGATGTCCGTGTTCGACGGGTTCGGCCGAACTTTAAAAAAAAGTCCGGGTCCGTGTCCCGGACTTTTACCGAACTTTTCCCGGACACCGAACCCCATTGAAGTCAATGGGGACCCGAACTTTAAGGCACTAAAATGGCTCTAAAACACCAAAGGAAAGGGCTAGAGTGCTGCAAATGGCAGCAAAACGTAATTAAGAGCATGGCAAGTGCTCTGCAAACAAATGTGGATAGGGAAATAACTTAAAACAACAAAAAAAAAACAGAAAAATAAAACAATGTTCTTCTTCATCTCTGAAGGACGAGGCCCATATGGAGTAGGAGGGAGGTTGAGGTGGTGGTGGATGTGGCGGTGACATAGGCGTGCGCACAGGGTGTGCTGGGTGTGCCTGGGCACACCCTAATCACCTAGGGCACATAGCATTGCCAGTGAGGAGATGGGAAAGATCTCCCTGGGACCTGCTCTGCTCTATTTCTCCTTGCCTACAGGTACATGGCCCCGATACATTACTCTCCCTGCTGGCAAACACATGCATGTGTATTTCAACTTTGGGGTGCACACCTTAATGCAATAGGCTGCGCACACCTATGGGCGGTGTAGGTGGAAGCGGCGGTGGAGGAGGACCAGGGCCGGATTAACAGCATCATGGGCTTGGTGCTGAGGATTTTGAAGGGCCTTAAGGGCCGTGCCTTGCCATGCACCCAGAGGAGGAAGGGTGCAGCCATGCATGCCTAATTCAACATGGGATGCTGTCTCTGAAGCCCATAAACACATCCATGCATCGCCAACTGTCCCTCCTTGTCCGGCCTTCACGCTGTGTGGGGAGGTTCTGAGGGTGCTGCCTGGGGAAGCGAGCATAGAAGCCAGACTTCTGTGTTTACAAGTGACAGAAGAGCGGTAACAGTGAATATGGCCAACCCGGGGCCTATATAAAAGGTAGGGGCCTGGAGCTGCAGCTCCAATAGCCCCTACATTAATCTGGCCCTGAGGAGGAGGACGAGGTAGCCAACACTGCTTCTTTTCAAAAATTTTAAATGAGGGTACACCCCAAAAGAGTGAGAAAGAGCAAAAATGGAACAATGGGTGGGTAAGGTCGGTATCCATTGCTATTCTGCATAAGGTACGGAAAAGTCCCGTGGGATCCATGCCTGGTTCATTTTAATGAACGTGAGCTTGTCCACATTGTCTCTGGACAGGCGGCTGTGCTTGTCTGTTATAACGCCCCCAGCCGTGCTAAATACCCGTTCAGATAATACACTGGCTGCAGGGCACGCCAGCACCTCCAAGGCGTAAAGGGCAAGCTCAAGCCATGTGCCCAATTTGGAGACCCAGAAGTTGAAGGGGGCAGACCCGTCATTCACTACATGTAGGCGTGTGCACACATACTGCTCCACCATGTTGGTAAAATGCTGCCTCCTGCTAAGACGTTCCATCTGAGCTGCTGGTGCTGCTGTTTGTTGTGGCGTGCTGACAAAGCTTTTCCACATTTCGGCCATGCTAACCCTGCCTTCTGAGGTGCTGGCGGTGCCCTGGTTGCGTTGGCGACCTCCTCCTCCTCCTCCTCTGCCTTGTGCTTCCACTGTGGCCCCGCTGTCAGATGGGAATGCCAGCAGCATGGCGTCTACCAGCGTGCGCTTGTACTCGCGCATCTTGCGATCGCGCTCCAGTGAGTGAATTAAGGACGGTACGTTGTCCTTGTAACGGGGATCCAGCAGCGTGGCCACCCAGTAATCAGCACAAGTTAGAATGTGGGCAACTCGGCGGTCGTTGTGGAGACACTGCAGCATGTAATCGCTCATGTGTGCCAGGCTGCCCAGAGGCAACGAAAGGCTGTCCTCTGTGGGAGGTGTATCGTCCGTGTCCTCTGTATCCCCCCAGCCACGCACCAGTGATGGCCATGAGCTGGCCTGGGTGCCACCCTGCTGTGAACATGGTTCCATCTCCTCCTCCAGCTCCTCCTCCTCCTCATCCTCCTCAGCCTCCAGAACTGTGCCCCTGCTGGACAATTGCGTCCCTGGCGTTTGCGTGTGCAGGAACCCACCCTCGGAGCCCCTTGCGAATGACTGCCCTGAAAGCCTTGGAAATGTTACCTCTTCATCCTCCTCCTCCTCCTCATCCTGTGCCACATCCTCTTCCATCATCGCCCGAATTGTTTTTTCAAGGAGGCATAGAAGTGGGATAGTTAAGCTGAGAACGGCGTCATTGCCACTGGCCATGTTGGTGGAGTACTCAAAACAGCGCAACAAGGCACACAGGTCTCGCATGGAGGCCCAGTTAAATTAAATAGCGGAATAGAAAATATGATCCAAAAAAAGTGTATGTATATCACACGTACACAACCACACTGGGCCCCAATTACTATTGTTTGTACCCCTAAAAGGCTAGATGAGGAGTAGGGGGAGTATGGAACAGGCAGCACCCTCAAACCTTCAGAAGTATGAGATGAACCCCAACAACTTGGAAAGGTGGATCTCTCTCACACGTACCGACACAGACTATCCCGCAATTCAATTGATCCTCAAAGGTTTTTATTGAATAGCGGAATAGGAAATATGATCAAAAAAAGTGTATGTATCTCGCACGTACACAACCACACTAGGCCCCAATTACTATTGTTTGTACCCCTAAAAGGCTAGATGAGGAGTAGGGGGGGTATGGAACAGGCAGCACCCTCAAACCTTCAGAAGTATGAGATGAACCCCAACAACTTGGAAAGGTGGATCTCTCTCACACGTACCGACACAGACTATCCCCCAATTTAACTGATCCCCAAAGGTTTTTGATTAAATAGCGGAATAGAAAATATGATCCAAAAAAAGTGTATGTATATCACACGTACACAACCACACTAGGCCCCAATTACTATTGTTTGTACCCCTAAAAGGCTAGATGAGGAGTAGGGGGGGTATGGAACAGGCAGCACCCTCAAACCTTCAGAAGTATGAGATGAACCCCAACAACTTGGAAAGGTGGATCTCTCTCACACGTACCGACACAGACTATCCCCCAATTTAACTGATCCCCAAAGGTTTTTGATTAAATAGCGGAATAGAAAATATGATCCCAAAAAAGTGTATGTATATCACACGTACACAACCACACTGGGCCCCAATTACTATTGTTTGTACCCCTAAAAGGCTAGATGAGGAGTAGGGGGAGTATGGAACAGGCAGCACCCTCAAACCTTCAGAAGTATGAGATGAACCCCAACAACTTGGAAAGGTGGATCTCTCTCACACGTACCAACACAGACTATCCCCCAATTTAACTGATCCCCAAAGGTTTTTGATTAAATAGCGGAATAGAAAATATGATCCAAAAAAAGTGTATGTATATCACACGTACACAACCACACTAGGCCCCAATTACTATTGTTTGTACCCCTAAAAGGCTAGATGAGGAGTAGGGGGAGTATGGAACAGGCAGCACCCTCAAACCTTCAGAAGTATGAGATGAACCCCAACAACTTGGAAAGGTGGATCTCTCTCACACGTACCGACACAGACTATCCCGCAATTCAATTGATCCTCAAAGGTTTTTATTGAATAGCGGAATAGGAAATATGATCAAAAAAAGTGTATGTATCTCGCACGTACACAACCACACTAGGCCCCAATTACTATTGTTTGTACCCCTAAAAGGCTAGATGAGGAGTAGGGGGGGTATGGAACAGGCAGCACCCTCAAACCTTCAGAAGTATGAGATGAACCCCAACAACTTGGAAAGGTGGATCTCTCTCACACGTACCGACACAGACTATCCCCCAATTCAATTGATCCTCAAAGGTTTTTATTGAATAGCGGAATAGGAAATATGATCAAAAAAAGTGTATGTATCTCGCACGTACACAACCACACTAGGCCCCAATTACTATTGTTTGTACCCCTAAAAGGCTAGATGAGGAGTAGGGGGGGTATGGAACAGGCAGCACCCTCAAACCTTCAGAAGTATGAGATGAACCCCAACAACTTGGAAAGGTGGATCTCTCTCACACGTACCGACACAGACTATCCCCCAATTTAACTGATCCCCAAAGGTTTTTGATTAAATAGCGGAATAGAAAATATGATCCAAAAAAAGTGTATGTATATCACACGTACACAACCACACTAGGCCCCAATTACTATTGTTTGTACCCCTAAAAGGCAAGATGAGGAGTAGGGGGGGTATGGAACAGGCAGCACCCTCAAACCTTCAGAAGTATGAGATGAACCCCAACAACTTGGAAAGGTGGATCTCTCTCACACGTACCGACACAGACTATCCCCCAATTTAACTGATCCCCAAAGGTTTTTGATTAAATAGCGGAATAGAAAATATGATCCCAAAAAAGTGTATGTATATCACACGTACACAACCACACTGGGCCCCAATTACTATTGTTTGTACCCCTAAAAGGCTAGATGAGGAGTAGGGGGAGTATGGAACAGGCAGCACCCTCAAACCTTCAGAAGTATGAGATGAACCCCAACAACTTGGAAAGGTGGATCTCTCTCACACGTACCAACACAGACTATCCCCCAATTTAACTGATCCCCAAAGGTTTTTGATTAAATAGCGGAATAGAAAATATGATCCAAAAAAAGTGTATGTATATCACACGTACACAACCACACTAGGCCCCAATTACTATTGTTTGTACCCCTAAAAGGCTAGGAGTAGGGGGAGTATGGAACAGGCAGCACCCTCAAACCTTCAGAAGTATGAGATGAACCCCAACAACTTGGAAAGGTGGATCTCTCTCACACGTACCAACACAGACTATCCCCCAATTTAACTGATCCCCAAAGGTTTTTGATTAAATAGCGGAATAGAAAATATGATCCCAAAAAAGTGTATGTATATCACACGTACACAACCACACTAGGCCCCAATTACTATTGTTTGTACCCCTAAAAGGCTAGGAGTAGGGGGAGTATGGAACAGGCAGCACCCTCAAACCTTCAGAAGTATGAGATGAACCCCAACAACTTGGAAAGGTGGATCTCTCTCACACGTACCAACACAGACTATCCCCCAATTTAACTGATCCCCAAAGGTTTTTGATTAAATAGCGGAATAGAAAATATGATCCCAAAAAAGTGTATGTATATCACACGTACACAACCACACTAGGCCCCAATTACTATTGTTTGTACCCCTAAAAGGCTAGGAGTAGGGGGAGTATGGAACAGGCAGCACCCTCAAACCTTCAGAAGTATGAGATGAACCCCAACAACTTGGAAAGGTGGATCTCTCTCACACGTACCAACACAGACTATCCCCCAATTTAACTGATCCCCAAAGGTTTTTGATTAAATAGCGGAATAGAAAATATGATCCCAAAAAAGTGTATGTATATCACACGTACACAACCACACTAGGCCCCAATTACTATTGTTTGTACCCCTAAAAGGCTAGGAGTAGGGGGAGTATGGAACAGGCAGCACCCTCAAACCTTCAGAAGTATGAGATGAACCCCAACAACTTGGAAAGGTGGATCTCTCTCACACGTACCAACACAGACTATCCCCCAATTTAACTGATCCCCAAAGGTTTTTGATTAAATAGCGGAATAGAAAATATGATCCCAAAAAAGTGTATGTATATCACACGTACACAACCACACTAGGCCCCAATTACTATTGTTTGTACCCCTAAAAGGCTAGGAGTAGGGGGAGTATGGAACAGGCAGCACCCTCAAACCTTCAGAAGTATGAGATGAACCCCAACAACTTGGAAAGGTGGATCTCTCTCACACGTACCAACACAGACTATCCCCCAATTTAACTGATCCCCAAAGGTTTTTGATTAAATAGCGGAATAGAAAATATGATCCCAAAAAAGTGTATGTATATCACACGTACACAACCACACTAGGCCCCAATTACTATTGTTTGTACCCCTAAAAGGCTAGGAGTAGGGGGAGTATGGAACAGGCAGCACCCTCAAACCTTCAGAAGTATGAGATGAACCCCAACAACTTGGAAAGGTGGATCTCTCTCACACGTACCAACACAGACTATCCCCCAATTTAACTGATCCCCAAAGGTTTTTGATTAAATAGCGGAATAGAAAATATGATCCCAAAAAAGTGTATGTATATCACACGTACACAACCACACTAGGCCCCAATTACTATTGTTTGTACCCCTAAAAGGCTAGGAGTAGGGGGAGTATGGAACAGGCAGCACCCTCAAACCTTCAGAAGTATGAGATGAACCCCAACAACTTGGAAAGGTGGATCTCTCTCACACGTACCAACACAGACTATCCCCCAATTTAACTGATCCCCAAAGGTTTTTGATTAAATAGCGGAATAGAAAATATGATCCAAAAAAAGTGTATGTATATCACACGTACACAACCACACTAGGCCCCAATTACTATTGTTTGTACCCCTAAAAGGCTAGGAGTAGGGGGAGTATGGAACAGGCAGCACCCTCAAACCTTCAGAAGTATGAGATGAACCCCAACAACTTGGAAAGGTGGATCTCTCTCACACGTACCAACACAGACTATCCCCCAATTTAACTGATCCCCAAAGGTTTTTGATTAAATAGCGGAATAGAAAATATGATCCCAAAAAAGTGTATGTATATCACACGTACACAACCACACTAGGCCCCAATTACTATTGTTTGTACCCCTAAAAGGCTAGGAGTAGGGGGAGTATGGAACAGGCAGCACCCTCAAACCTTCAGAAGTATGAGATGAACCCCAACAACTTGGAAAGGTGGATCTCTCTCACACGTACCAACACAGACTATCCCCCAATTTAACTGATCCCCAAAGGTTTTTGATTAAATAGCGGAATAGAAAATATGATCCCAAAAAAGTGTATGTATATCACACGTACACAACCACACTAGGCCCCAATTACTATTGTTTGTACCCCTAAAAGGCTAGGAGTAGGGGGAGTATGGAACAGGCAGCACCCTCAAACCTTCAGAAGTATGAGATGAACCCCAACAACTTGGAAAGGTGGATCTCTCTCACACGTACCAACACAGACTATCCCCCAATTTAACTGATCCCCAAAGGTTTTTGATTAAATAGCGGAATAGAAAATATGATCCCAAAAAAGTGTATGTATATCACACGTACACAACCACACTAGGCCCCAATTACTATTGTTTGTACCCCTAAAAGGCTAGGAGTAGGGGGAGTATGGAACAGGCAGCACCCTCAAACCTTCAGAAGTATGAGATGAACCCCAACAACTTGGAAAGGTGGATCTCTCTCACACGTACCAACACAGACTATCCCCCAATTTAACTGATCCCCAAAGGTTTTTGATTAAATAGCGGAATAGAAAATATGATCCCAAAAAAGTGTATGTATATCACACGTACACAACCACACTAGGCCCCAATTACTATTGTTTGTACCCCTAAAAGGCTAGATGAGGAGTAGGGGGAGTATGGAACAGGCAGCACCCTCAAACCTTCAGAAGTATGAGATTGTGTTCACTGTACCCCACAAAGATTGAGTTCACTGCACCCCACAATGATTGTGTTCACTGCACCCCACAAAGATTGTGTTCACTGCACCTCACAAAGATTGTGTTCACTGTACCCCCCAAAGATTGTGTTCACTGCACCCCACAAAGATTCTGTTCACTGTACCCCACAAAGATTGTGTTCACTGCACCCCAAAAAGGATGTTGTTCACTGCACCCCAAAAAGGATGTTGTTCACTCCACCCCAAAAAGATTGTGTTCACTGCACCCCACAAAGATTGTGTTCACTGCACCCCAAAAAGATTGTGTTCACTGCACCCCAAAAATGATTTTGTTCACTGCACCCCAAAAAGGATTTTGTTCACTGCACCCCAAAAAGGATGTTGTTCACTCCACCCCAAAAAGATTGTGTTCACTGCACCCCAAAAAGATTGTGTTCACTGCACCCCACAAAGGATTTTGTTCACTGCACCCCAAAAAGATTGTGTTCACTGCACCCCAAAAAGGATGTTGTTCACTGCACCCCAAAAAGGATTTTGTTCACTGCACCCCAAAAAGATTGTGTTCACTGCACCCCACAAAGGATTTTGTTCACTGCACCCCACAAAGATTGTGTTCACTGCACACCAAAAAGGATTGTGTTCACTGCACCCCAAAAAGATTTTGTTCACTGCACCCCAAAAAGATTGTGTTCACTGCAGCCCAAAAAGATTGTGTTCACTGCAGCCCAAAAAGATTGTGTTCACTGCAGCCCAAAAAGATTGTGTTCACTGCAGCCCAAAAAGATTGTGTTCACTGCAGCTCACACACAGAAAAATGGATGTGGATCACTGACACCTGCCTATCTCCAATCCCACACCACACAGCAATATCGATTGTAGTTTGTAGAACACAGTTTCCCTAAAATTCAGCAGACTCTGTCCCTAACAGGATTGAGAAGAGATCGTAGATCAGGATTGAGTGCAGACCCCACCCCCCACACAGCAATATCGATTGTAGTTTGTAGAAGACACTGACCCTATAATTCAGCAGACTCTATCCCTAAAATGCCTACAACTCGCCCTGCCTAAACACTCCGACCTGTCCCTCAATTCTATCCGGACACAAATGGTTTTTTCCTGCCTATCTTTCCCTAATCAGCAGCCAGCACGTTGATGTGTGCTCTGTCCCTGAATCTAAGCAGCATAATGACGCCGCTGCGGCTGCCTCGAACTTATAAAGACTTGGTCACATGCTTCAGACGGCCAATCACAGCTACTGAGACATTTGCAGGCATGGCTGGGATGGCTTAAGGCACACCAGTTAAACGATTGTTGATTGGCTGTTGAAAGCCCGCCATGAAAAGAGCGCCAAAGCATGCAAAACCCGGAAATAAAACGACCGAACACGGATTTTTACCCGAACATACAGTAAAGTGTCCGTGTCCGTGTTCGGGTACAAAAAATCCAATTATTCGGTACGAACACGAATAATACAGTCCGTGTTCGCTCAACACTAATGATCTTTTTTCAGCATACGTCAATGTATTTTTAAACCTCAGTGGCTAAAAATAACTGTCACCTATTTGAATACATTTTTATCCTGATGTTTTTTTTTTTATTTTATTTTTTTATTTAAGCATAGCAAAAATTCTGAAAACAACTACTACAACTTTTTGTTCTACCACTAGTGATACAGCAGAAATGCTAATAATCATCCATCAGATAAAAGAAAGGCAGGATGAAGAAAGCTTAATTAAACGTTTAACAGCCTCAATGTACAAATATTGTTAGATGGTACAGCAAGGGAAATGGTATGGGTCACTTTAAAATTATATTATCTCCATTTGCAGGAACTTGTCAGGCATTGGGCTTACTGTTTTATAACGGATGTTTTATCAATTTTCACAGAGCAATATGAGACCTATTTAGGTTTTAATCATTTCCATTTTTATGCTGTTAAATGGAAATAGATACATTTAAAATTACTGGAAAACACTATTTTATGCTTGCCATCACCTATATTTTACTCCAACTAGAAATCTGAGAAAATGGAGATCCTTGCCAAGTACTAAAGGATAAGGGAAGCATAATTGCAACCAATATTACATGCCGTGACAAATGATCATTGCACGAAGCTTACTTTATTTGATTATTACACCTACATTTCCCTTAACTGTGGTCACAGAGTTCCCGAATATCATATAAATTGTTCCTAAGCATCTGAAGGCAGACACAGAAAATTCTGGTCTGGTCAATTCAGCTATTTTTATTAAATCTACTAGATGAAAGATTGCATCCATGGCTTGATGACCTTTCACAAATCCAGCTTGATCTTTTTTGATTAAAGACGAGCAGTATGTGATCTGCTGTCACACTGTAGCCTATTTTCAAAAGCTTTATTGAGTTTTATTTTGTGCATAGGGTCTGAAATAACCTATACATATTAATATAACAATATTAGGAGAAACTGAAACAAATTATTATGGCTCCTAAGGAAAAGATTCCCAAATAAACCTTTGACCTAAGTTGCTACAATTATTGAGTTGTTTTGTCACAGTGTTATAAGATCAAGGATTTATAGTCATTCAGGCTTACTCTGCAAGGATGTGTAAAAGTACAATAGCAATATCTGAAGCACTGTCACCAGCAATACTTCTTCCCAACCTCTGAAGTTGTTCCACACTTCTGGATGTGTAGAATGCCCACTCCCCTGCCACACACTTTGGTTTCTTCCACCAGTTTGTGTATCACCACAGGTCAAACAAGCGGGTGGGAAAAACCACAGCATCCAGTGGGGGAGCCGGTATTCGAACCAGAGATGCATACAAGGAATGTTGCTTAACTCCTGAGTAGTTCTGTTTTTTTTATTTTTTTTACCTAGATGGCATAGCTGTTCCCCACAAGTATACCCCGCTCCTTTAATCCCTAATCTCTTTAGCCTGGAACACACTTGCTGGTGATGCTGGAACAGCCTGAAATAAAGGAAAACCACATCTACCATGGTTGGTACCTGTCCTGTCTAATTTATAAATGTGATTGGTGACACATTCAAAACTGCTCTGTTTATTTTTTTTTCCAATGTGATTGATGACACTGGAACCAGAGCCAGGGAACATTACACAGAACAGGTTTTAGGAACTATACTCCTACTGCCCATCTAAGGATCCCGTGTAAAGGTCTGTGTGCATATTTTTAAAGATTACACAGAACTCAGATTAAGGTAAATTGATTGAACTGTCTGACTTTAGCATTATTGCTGTGTTCCCTGTAGGACATAAGTAGCTCAATGAATGCTTTCCCTTATTGCCTGGAATTGCTCTTTTACTTGTCTGGCATCATTAAAATGCAATGTGACTGGTTGGTATTAGTCTCTGCTGAACATAAATGTTTTTACCTTAATGCACAGAATGCAAAATAAAAAAACTGAAGCTTTTACAACCACTTTATATCCCTAGAATGGTTCTAAAGCCCTTCTGTGGCAGAGGATCCCCAAGCCTTCCTCCCCTTATATTTACCTGAGCCTATTCTCCATCCAGTGCTGTGTATGAAATCAGTGGCTCTCTCCCTCCTCACTGGGCAAATTGATAGCTGTGGGAGCCATTGACTTCTGATGCTGCCAATCAAATTCTGAGATGGGGCAGGTGTAGGTTGTCCTGTGTTTGTTAAAAAAAATGGTTTGGACAGGATGTGGGCTGGCTAGTATGTTGATGGGTGTCAAGTTGCTTGGAACCGAGTAGGCAATTATTTACTACCACTGGATACCTTTGTATTCGCTCTGGAATTGTCCAGTGATTATTTGGTTGTATTGATAAGCCTACATTTTTGTTTATCTTTTGAAAATGACATAATGTTTAAAATTCGGCATATGAAGGAGCCAGAAGGGCCAGCAGGGGACCCGAGAAGATAACAATTGCGCAGAACAGGTAATAATGACATATTTAATATTTTCTAAAAAAGGTTTTGAAGCATTACAATTAGTATAATCAAACGCTACTCTTTAATTATTTTTGGTAGAGTGCTGTTGTTTTGATTTTTGTTTTATTTTTTCAGATTGTAAAGCTATTTTAGATTCACATCCAAAGCTACATCACTAACCTGATCTCAACATATCAACCAAGCTGCTCTCTTTGGTCCTCCCAAGACCTCCTGCTCTCTAGCTTCCTTGTCACCTCCTCCCATGCTCCCCTCCAGGATTTCTCCAATCTGTCCGACTATCTCCAAATCTATCTTTAGAAAATCCCTGAAAAACCCTCTTTTTAAAGAAGCCTATCTAACTAATACACTGTTTTACTTCCCCCATCAGCTCATCCTCCACAACTATTACTTTTCGTATTGATTGACCCATCATCTTAGTTTGTAAGCTCTAATGAGCAGGGCCCTCTGATTCCTCTTGTAATTGTATTGTAACTGTAATGTCTGCCTTAATTGTGTTAAGTGCTGCACAAACTGTTGGTGCTATATAAATCCTGTATAATGTAAAGGAAAAAGGGGGGAAATTTGTTTCAAGGCCCCCCATTTTTCCTCATGGGATTGTGGAGGCAGCAGTTTCAAGCTCCCCAGAGAGTTATGTGAGGTATTAAGCAGTGGAAAGGTGCTCAGGGATTGGTTCCTGGGGTCACCTGACCCCTAGAATTTGCTAGAATCCCTGGGATACCTTATAAAAAGGGGTTCTGGGATCAGGATTTTGGCAGTCAGGAGAAGGATTCAACCAGAACAGCTCTTTCAGGAGAGCTATAATACTATGGCTAATCCTTCTGGCTAATCCTTCTGGCAGAATGAAGATCCTAATCTGGCAGCTACTTGAAAGAGCAGGAGCGGAGGATGAAGACTGGCTGAGGAGGTGCCTTTCCCTACCTTCAAGAATCCAAGAACATGGAGCAGAAGTGAATGGAGGACGGGAGGAAAGGAGGGAGCAGACTAGCGGTGCGGCAACGGGATGAGAGGGACGGCCGGAGAGAAGAGGCGGGTCCATCAGTTGAAGCGAGCCAGCGATGCGGTGGAGAAGAGGAAGGTGGAGCCAAGAACAGAGAGTGCGGGAGGAGGAGGCGCTTCCAGCACAGAAGATACAGCCCGCCCATTCAAACAGCTACTTCAGCCGGGGACACAGGGCCGACTCCGTGGAGAAGACGGCGCCTGTTAGAGGCAAGTGAAGAGGCTGGTGGTCGGGGCTATAGACAGAATCAGAGGAGAGCAGGGTACCGAAAGGAAAGCATCAGGAATGAGCAGGAAAGAATATTAAGAAGTGAAAGACAGGTACACGAGCTAACAGCAGAAACAGGAAGATCAGAATGCAGTGCTACAAGTGTATTTAAAGAGACTGAAATATAGAGCAGAGAGGCAAGTCAAGCTATCCCAGTGATATGGACAGTGAGGCAGTCAGAGCAGGAGACTCCTATTGATTCTAGACAGGGTAAGTCTAGTCATTTGCAGTTGTTATCTGTTTTGTCATCTTCCCTTAATAAGATTATTTCAGATATGACTGTTAACTCGCATTCTGGGCCCAAGGTGCCTCTGAATGAGGCGGCTGCAGTATGGGTACCAGGGTCTCATGAAAACGTAATTAACTCTTCAGCTTCTTTTCTAGCCAATCCTGTTCCAGCTTCTAATATAGTTCCTGCAATACTGGATTTAGGTAAAAGCCTGGTGAATGTGAGTGATGCTATGACAGGCATTCCTGCAATATGTGGTAAGGAAGTGATGTGGTAAGGAAGTGATGCCGTGTGTGATGTCCCCGTTAGGATTTCATTTACATGCGAGTGTAAAAGAAAAAATATGGAAAGGAGAGTATATTGATTTGTTATCATTGCTACTTTAATCAAAAGACTTTATTTTCAAATCTAAAAAGAAAGAGGATAGAACAGAAGAGGATAGGAGAAGACCAATAACAAAATCATTCAATAATTGGTTACAACTGCATATACGCTAGTATAGTATGTGAAAGATTCCCAAAAAAAAGTATGGGACTTTTTCAGCATATTGACATTATATTAGAGGCTTATATAAAATTTCAGTGGGTTTGAGCGGTTTTCATATGATGAGTCATTCTGGCAGAAGTTGAGTATTCATCCAGCACTTAAATGGGGAGTTAAAGATGTGGGGCTTTGGCTCAATCTATTCTTACCACCTAAACAGCCTACAGTAAGACAGAGCACTTCTATTTCCAGTTCCACGGGTAGCACAAGTCATAGAAAAGGAGTTTGTTTTGCTTATAATGATAATCAATGCAAATGGTTGCACTCATGCAGATATAGGCACAAATGTGCTTTTTGTGCAGGGGCTCATCCAGTAGCAAAATGTTTTTGTAAACTATCAGCAACACAATCACAACAGAACAGGGACATTGCGCACAAAAGCCAACTCTCCGGTGATCCTGGAAAATATGTTGCCATGGCTCAGGGATTACCCAGACAAGCAGACAGCAATGCTGTTAACTGAAGGTTTTGAGGAAGGTTTTAAGTTGCCATCTTTCAATGGTGTAGGATGTATAATAATAGATAATCTCCAATTGGTCAAAAATCTGACAACGGTAGCTGAATATAAATTGAATAAAGACATTTCATTAGGTAGAATAGCTGGCCCCTTTAAAAACCCTCCATTTAGGAATATGAGGATTTCCCCAATTGGGATAGTTCCTAAAAACAAACCTAATCATTATAGAATGATCCATCACCTATCATTCCCATATGGAAGCTCATTGAATGAACAGATTGATCCTGAATTGACTTCTGTAGCATATGCGTCCTTTGAGGAAGCAGTCATTAAATTAAGGAGGTTAGGAAAGGGAGCCTGGTTAGCAAAGGCTGATATAAAATCAGCCTTCAGGCTCCCTCCTATCCTAATAGGTATTATGTGGATAAGTGTTTACCAATGGGATGCTCTTTGGCCTGCTACTATTTTGAGCAGTTTTCCACATTTATAGAATGGGTGGTAGCAAAAGAAGCCAATTCAGAATTTATCCAACATTATTTAGATTACTTTTTATTTATGGGCAAAACAGGTTCGGTAGATTTTCAAGTTTTACTTGACACTTTTACTGATATATGCAACTACTTTGTTATACCTATAGCACAGGAAAAAACGGTAGGCCCAGTAAATTGTCTTGAATTCCTTGGGATAGTAATAGATACAGAGAACATGGAGTTCAGATTGCCCAAGGAAAAAATCATTAGAATTACACAGATGCTACGTGTTTTTGTTAGAAGGAAAAAGGTGACTCTTAAGGACATGTAGAAGTTATTAGGTTTGTTAGCACTCGCCACTAGAGTGTTGCCTACGGGTAGGATTTTTTCAAGAAGAATGCACTCCATTATCGCAGGATTAAAAAATCCCTTCACACATGTCAGGTTGGGAAGTGAAATAAAAGAGGACATGCTAGTTTGGTTAAAATTTTTAGGACACTTTAACGGAAAAGCGATCTGGCAGGAGGAATTTTTAACTAATGAAGCACTTTGTCTGTTCACCGATGCAGCGGGTTCTATAGGCTTTTGGGCCATATGGGAAAAGCATTTGTCTGCAGATAGGTGGCCGAAAACCTGGATTTACAGGGGTCTTTGTAAAATTATAGTTCTTTTAGAGCTTTTTCCAATAATAGTGGCTATAGAGATCTGGGGTGATTGGTTTCTAAACAAAAGGCTGCTGGTAAGTACAGACAATAAAGGAGTGCTATTTGCAATAAACTGTTTGTCATAAAAATCACAACTAGTCATTAAGTTGTTGAGATATTTAGTATTCAAATGCCTAACATTAAACATCTAGATTAAGGCTGGTTATGTTCCAGGAGAAAAGAATCAGTTAGCAGACTCACTTTCTCGATTTCAGATGGATCGTTTCTTTGCCATGATGCCAGAAGCAGATTTATGTGGAGTTCCATGCCCTCAGCATTTGTGGCAGCTGATTTAGTTATGGCTAACATACAACAACCCATAGCTAAATCAACCTGGCTGAGTTATGTGTCTTCTTGGATGTTATGGCTGTCCTTCCTGAGATCGAACAAGCTAGATTTAACTGTTTTTTCTGAACAATTGGTATTGATTTTTCTGAATAAATTAATGGCCAAACGATACTTGTGGTTGCATATTAATAGAATTCTAGCAGGGGTCTCCTTTTTCCTAAGAATATATTTGTTACCAGCTTGTTCAAATTTTTTCTCAGTTAAACAGGCCTTGAAGGGTTTCAGAAAGGGTAATGTTGAAGTGGATAAGAGAGTTCTGATCACACCAGAAATTCTAACAAAACTTTGTACTATAACACAGTGTGCTTTTCTGCTTTTGAAGCCACAATGTTTAGGGCAGTTTTCTTCTTGATGTTTGTTGGAGCTTTTCCATTATCAGAAGTAGTTGCTGCATCAGAAAACAGTAAGGAAGGCATGCTCATAGATAATCTAATTATAAGGGATAAATGTATCAGAATCTTTATTCCTAGAAGAAAGACAGACCTTTTAGGTATATATGGATTGTGCTAAATTCGTGTGAAAAGGAAATTTTCCCACTCACTCTTCACAGTAGTTACATATTTAGTCCATAAAAGTGACAGATATCCTCGTATAAAACTGGAATCAACCCCGTGGTGGGTGGTAGGTGAGGTTCCCCCTAAGGTAGGTAGTCCACTCACCGGAAATACCCAGCCCACACAGGGGTAAAGTTTATATGAGGATATCTGTCACTTTTATGGACTAAATACGTCACTACTGTCACATATTGGATCACTAATATCTTATTTATATTTATTTTTATGTGTATAATTTTAAATATTTTTGATACACCAGATATATTTAGCACAGTTTTATTTTTGGCACTTGCTCATCAATTTTTACTTATTTGCACTGGTCACCTTACTTATTTAATTAATTCTTTGCTATTTACCGTACACATTGCAATTTTATTGGACTTATCTATATTTATATGTTCCTTATGCACTTGGTCACTTTATTAATTGATTCATTTATTCATATGCACGCTTGTTAAAGTTTGCACCTTTCTCTTACTCTCGCTCACATCATATCTTATTTATTGTGATATATATTTATCCTTGTGCATATTTATTTATTTATTTTGCTACATATTGTACACACCTCTCCTGTCATTTTTACATACTCTTTCAATAGGCAGCGCCATTCCCATATTTTTATCTCACCTTTCATATAGTCCCTGATTATATTTCTGGGAGGCTGCAGCCAATCCACTTATCCAATACATATATCCCTTAGCGCGGAGTTCCGCACTTTCAATATTAAAGGAATTGGTAGATGGAAATCGAATGCATATAAATTGTATATTCATCCTAACCAGTTTGTTTGATATCTCAGATTCTCCTAGAGACACATAGAGCTGGAGGGGGGATTGCCAGGGCTTTACCAGGATGATGGTGTACACCTGTCAGAAATGGGCCTGGACATCCTCAATTCTAATTTTTAATTTTGTATTGAAAAGGCCGTGGGCTGGGGGTGTGGTGCCAGGCGAGGTGCATTCTCATCTCGCCTGCCGTCTGGGGATAATTGATAACCTTGGTTTAAAGGAAAGGATGTTAGGCTTGAGCCGTAGTGGCTGGGCCATGTTTGAAGTTTCGGTATTTGTGATTTGATTTTTCTAAAATTGATATTCAGTAAAATTTTTGAAATGATTTATTTGTCAAGTTGTTTAAACCAATAATAAAGCCACAGCCAGGATTTATCCAAATACAGTAAGTAGTAGTAGTGTTGTTTATTTAATTCTTTAATAAATTGCCTCCTACAATACCCATGTAAAGGAAAAAGGGGGGAAATTAGTTTCAAGGCCCCCCTCCTTTTCCTCATGGGATTGTGGAGGCAGCAGTTTCAAGCTCCCCGAGAGTTATGTGAGGTACTAAGCAGCGGATTGGCCAGTGGAGTCAGGTGATCCCAAGAATATTCCAGAATCTGGGAAAGGTGCTCGGGGATTGGTTTCTGGGGTCACCTGACCCCCTAGAATTTGCTAGAATCCCTGGGATACCTTATAAAAAGGGGTTCTGGGATCAGGATTTTTCCAGTAAGGAGAAGGATTCAACCAGGACAGCTCCCTGCCCCCCCATCCCTCATCGTGGCTTATTATGTGGTGGGACCTATCCATAAATAAAGGATAGGGGATAATTGATAACCTTGGTTTAAAGGAAAGGATGTTAGGCTCGAGCCGTAGTGGCTGGGCCGTGTTTTAAGTTTTGGTATTTGTGATTCGATATTTCTAAAATTGATATTCAGTAAGATTTTTTTTAATTATTTATTTGTCAAGTTATTTAAACCAATAATAAAGCCGCGGATATGATTTATCCAAATAAGTAGTAGTAGTGTGTTTTTTTTTTTAATTCTTTAATAAATTGCCTCCTACAATACCCATAATATTAATAAAAAAAATCAGATTTGCATGGCCAGCTTAGACATATTATGATTGTTGCACAAATCTTACTTTATTTTTACACTTACATTTCCTATTAGGGTTAGATCACCTTTTCACAAAACATGAAAAGGTGACCTAACTCACAGCACCCTCCCCAGAACCCCTGGTCCTTGCTGCACTTAGGTGCTTGGAGGATTGTCTGTTACTGCCCATGCTAGCTGATGTAGTGGTTTGGGCATGTAAACACCACACTCTTTTATGTCCTTTCTTCTGGGATGTCATCATGGTACAAAGAGGGTATAGGGAAATTCTCATTGGCCAGCAGGGTCATGTGCCAGCTCTGATAATGCCCGCTAACCTTTGCAAGCATTATGATGTTACACAGCCACGAGAATTTACTGAATTTTTCAAATGCCTGGACATCTACACCAGATGACAAGGTGGCAGAGCACAATCATCAAAATAACTGCAGTGGAGACCAGGGGTGTGAGGAACGTGTAATGAGTTATTTCACAAAAAAAAAAAGAAAAAGTAAAATAACCCATTAAATGTACTCACCGAGTTGCCGAATATCAAACCAGTATGAAAGCATTTTATTGACTACCAAAAAGACATCAGAGGATAACTGATTGCTTGGAATGTAATATCAACATATAAGATGTTTTTTCATCTTATGCATGTCTACATCAAAATGGGTTGCACATTTGTGTGTTCATAAACACAAATAAACAATGGCCTTTACAATGACCTTTCCAAGGTTTGCTAAAGATTTTTTGACAAAGGTCGGTGTTTCAAGGTTATTTTTAGCAGCTGTTTTTGCTTCAGATAGCTACTTCTGTGCAGTAATAATGGTGTTTACCACAGTAATCAGTAATCCCTTCACACTTCTTTGCTGATCACACTCCGTGGATATTTCAAATCTGTAAAAAAGTTATGTGAAGTTGTTCAGTAAAACCTAAAATGTTCATGTCATATTCTGAAGTAGTATTTTGCTGTTCCCCTAAACAGTCTGATTAATGTGAGCTAGGCTGATTTGCAGTACTTGCAGCAATGTCTCTCAGGTGCAGACCTTATTCTTCATCCACTAAAATCTGCTGCCTCTTGTTTTTCTCTCTACAGTTTGTGTCTGTTCTTTTTGTGTAGATTTAGCTGTTGCTTTGAGACACTTGGACTGTTTTTCTAAAGAAAGAGAGATTTTCGCACAGTAAATATATGTGAACATTTCTTTCATTTGGCTACCTATAGCGCTTGCTAAAATTAATTAATTGCAATAAAATATTAATAATAAAATATAAAGTGATAAACATAAATTTCATACATAAATTCCAATTAAGGTGACTATTGTGACAATATAGTGATATATATACAGCTTATTTCATATAAAAAGTTATAAAAAATTCCATATAGTGACTATAGTAACAATTTCAAGGAAAAATGTCCAAAAAGGTTTTCAAAGGTTTTAAAAGACAATAAATAAATAAATAAATAGTGAGTCTCTCGTGCAAAAATTGCTTATTCCCAAGTAATAAGTGCAAGTGCTCAGCGTGGTGATTTCTCAATCCACTCTGTAGTGCTCAGTGCAACTTTTCTTTCCACGTGATAATATGGTAAGATTGAATCACTTACCAAATAGCGTCGGTCATGTATGCCTTATGGCATCAAGACCAGCCAAGCTTAGATAACCTTCCAGGCTATAATGTAGTCTCCTCGTGGCTTGCTTTGGGTGGATAGGATGGCGGGCTCCCCCTCTCTCTCCTCTCACCTCAGGCCAACTCAGAAGGAAGACAAAAAAAAAGCTCCGGATGGTGTAGTATTTTAGATATCAATTTTATTCCCCAATAAGGGTAAAAAGTATTGGTAATGATACAAAGTATTAAGGACAATATAAGCCAAAATATGAAAAAAACGAGGTAGTTTGCCAATTAAAAAGCCGCGGACGGCTGCTCGTGAAAGTGTGTCTCGGTGCAAACCGAGTGCGGGGTAGCGAGCGGGAAGACTTCTGGCTTGCGTTCCACCTGCGTCACACGTCATGTACGCTGTGCGTTTCAAAACGTATGCGTTTCGTCACATCCGGTGACGTAATCTCTGAAGACGTCACCGGATGTGACGAAACGCGTACGTTTTGGAACGCACAGTGTACGTGACGTGTGACACAGGTGGAACGCAAGCCGGAAGTCTTCCCGCTCGCTACCCTGCACTCGGTTTGCACCGAGACACACATTCACGAGCAGCTGTCCGCGGCTTTTTATTTGGCAAACTACCTCGTTTTTTTCTTATTTTGGCTTATATTGTCCTTAATACTTTGTATCATTACCAATACTTTTTACCCTTATTGGGGAATAAAATTGATATCTAAAATACTACACCATCCGGAGCTTTTTTTTTGTCTTCCTTCTGAGTCGGCCTGAGGTGAGAGGAGAGAGAGGGGGAGCCCGCCATCCTATCCACCCAAAGCAAGCCAAGAGGAGACTACATTATAGCCTGGAAGGCTATCTAAGCTTGGCTGGTCTTGATGCCATAAGGCATACATGACCGACGCTATTTGGTAAGTGATTCAATCTTACCATATTATCACGGTGGAAAGAAAAGTTGCACTGAGCACTACAGAGCGGATTGAGAAATCACCACGCTGAGCACTTGCACTTATTACTTGGGAATAAGCAATGTTTGCACGAGAGACTCACTATATATTTATTTATTGACTTTTAAAACCTTTGAAAACCTTTTTGGGCATTTTTCCTTGAAATTTTTACTACAGTCACTATATGGAATTTTTTATTACTTTTTATATGAAAAAAGCTGTATATATATCACTATATTGTCACAATAGTCACCTTAATTGGAATTTATGTATGCAATTTATGTACATCACTTTATATTTTATTATTAATATTTTATTGCAATTACCGCAATTAATTTTAGCAAGCGCTATAGGTAGCCTATTATAGATTACTTACCTGCAACACGTTTACATCTTCTCTATAGCAGCTGCTATAAACACACTATTTTACTTATTCACTTATTAATTTGTTATTCACATATTTATATTTGAACACCAGGCGTGGGGTATATACTCAAGTATATTCGTTAAACGTTTCTTTAATTTATCCAATTATGTGAAAAAGCAAATTTCTGTTGTTTTTATTTTATCTACACATGATTTAATAATTAAAAACTATATTTAAACAAAACTTTTCTGATGATTCTCAACTTCTTCTAAACCTTCAAACTTTTCTAACCTTTAACTTTCCCTACATCATGCAAGTTGCTTTCTTTCTAAATATGCTACAGTGTGCTACACTGACTTAGATTAATAACATGGAAAATAAAACAAATGTATTAGGTATATCACCGAATAAGCCCATAGTAACATAAACAGATGGTTTTTTAAAGTTCCGCCAAGCTAAATTTCACCTTACTGATCAACTCAAAGAACATTTGCATCAATTGCTACCTTTATTTGTAATGGACCATTTTCCCTCTGTTTTTCATATGACTTATGTCATTTCATTTTACCTATGCCACACACTCCAACTGTATCTGTCAAAGCTACATAGCTTGGTATGTTGAAATAAAAAAAAAAAAAAAAAAAAAGGAATATCCATTGAATTCTATCTTTCAGAAACTATCAACTGTTTTGGTTCTGAGGAAAGCAATTAAAACCTCCTGAATTGAGGACATTTCACCAAGGGAAAATAACCATTCCTGAGTCAATAAGGTGGCAGAAATCAAATGAACTTGGTCACAAAGTAAAACATAATATTGTTTTGTCGCAAAAGCTGTTCTATGAGCAAAGTAACAAAAGCAAAAAACTCCTAGCCAGGGTCTTACATGCTAAGAAAGCAACCAACACCATTCATCATATCCGCACGCACCAAGGACAATTCCTGGTAGCTAGTAACGAGATAGCAGCTCATTTTGCATGTTACTACTCCGATCTCTACAACCTCCCCCCCAAAAAGCGCCCCGCTGATGATGTAAGACCTTGTTCAGTACTACTTAACATTTTCCTACAACAATACAGTCCCACACCTATCTCTCGCCTTGCTGCTTGTGAAATGGATGGCCCACTAACACATGAGGAGTTTACTCAGGCCCCTAAAACAAATTCAATTTGGTAAAAGTCCATGCTCTGATGGGTTCAATGTAGCGTATTACAAGACGTACCCTGATATATTAGCATAAACTTTTCTGCATGAATTCAATTTGCTATCGGCATTGAACCCGCCGCAGAACAACCTGCTAAAATCTCACATCTCAGTCATATCGAAACCTGGTAATGCTCCTTCCTCGGTTACTAATTATGGACCAATTTCACTGCTGAACATCAATCTTAAAAATTTTGCCAAAATATCAGTGAACAGAATACTCCCGATGGTCAATTCCCTTATTGCCAAAGATCAGGTGGGGTTTGTCCCAGGCAGAGAAGCTAGAGACAACATCCTAAAAGCATTGAACATTCATCACTGGCTCACATGTTCCAAACAAGAAGGCTTTTTCTTGCCATTAGACACAGAAAAGCTGTTTGGCCAGCTGGCCTGGGATTACATAATTGTTGTTCTACAGGCAATGGGCTTGGGAAACCACTAGATCCATTTTATTATGGCCTTATATGCCAAACCTATTGCAAATGTTTGGGTCAATATTCACCTGTCAGATGCCTTCTCCATCAGTAATGGCACATGGCAAGGCTGCACCTTGCCCCCATTACCTTTCATACTCACATTGCAACCTTTTTGTGCCATCTGTCAGAACTACACATTACACTTCCCAATTTCCAGTACTTTCCATACTACACTTCCCACTCAGCAAATCACTTGATGCCAGCAAACTTTTCCGTTCACATGGCAGTTGGAGGCGCTATACATAAGAAACTATTTGCCTATTCTACATGCTATCACGGATGACTTTCAAAAATGGAGCAAGCTCATTTTCTCATGATTTGGAAGGGCGGCAAACTTTAAAATGAACGTGCTACTATGACTACTATACATCCTTCAGGCATACTGTTGCGACTGCCTCCCACCTTCCTCAGTTCCTACAAGTGGCTCTGTACTACCTTCCTATGGTGCGATAGACATTTGAGAATTAGTTATGATCAAATAGCCTAAGTCAAACAGCAGGGAGGGATAGGATTTCCAGATTTAAGATACTATTATTGGGCATGCCACTTAGCGTATATAGTAGATTGGAACATTAACCATCGTACAAAAGATTGGGTGTTCTTAGAAGCCTCATTTTCAGAGAGACCCCTAAACACAATTCCTCGGCTGTCAAGACATAACACCCCCAAACCCGTGCAAGGTCACCCATTTACTGTGCCAATATGAACATGCTTTCGAGACGTATGCAAGAACTTTGACGTGTCCTCAACACCTGGTCCCATGACACTAGTTCAAATGAACCCAGACAGTGAACATTGATGGTGAACTACATATTCACCATCCCTTTGATGAAGACAAACTGTTAACTACAATCAAAATAGGTACCCATTGGCCGGAAGCTCTTTTGTCTTCATAGGAGTATATGCAATTGCACCACTTTCTTAGCTCTCCTACTCCAACAGCTGCAATGTCAAGATTACTCAACCACTTTGAGAGTCTCTGTTCTAAATCTTTCCCCCCAAACACATGTCATCTTTACGATTTACAATCTCTTCTGGGTGAACAAATCTCTAGATTCTAGATTCGGGGAAAGCTTTTAAAGCTTAGGCCCGAGACCTCTGGTTAGACCTTTCTCAAGAAGATTAGAAACACATTTACCATAACACTCAAAAGGGATCAGTTGATGTCTCCATCCAGGAAAACAACTATAAGCTCTTGTCACATTGGTACCAGATGCCCACTATGCTACACAAATTTGATCCCTCAATTCCATAGTTACATAGTAGGTGATGTTGAATAAAGACAATAGTCCATCCAGTTCAACCTGTGTAGGTGTGTGTGGCTGTACTCATCTCACATAGCCCTGAATGTCCTGATCCTTGAGATGTACGTCTAAGAGTCTTTTGAAAGCCACCATACTTCCCGCAGAAACCACCTCTTGTGGTAGAGAATTCCACAATCTTGTAGCCCTAACAGTAAAGAACCCCCCACGTTGCCTGAGGTTAAAATGCTTCTCCTCTAATCGCATTGTATGCCCTCTTGTCCTCATGCAATCCCTTCGACTGAACAGCTTTTTTTCTAAGCTGAGATCCCCATTGAGATATTTATAAATTGCTATCATGTCCCCCCTCAGGCGTCTCTTCTCCAGGGAGAATAAATTGAGCAATTGCAGACGTTCTTCATAATTAAGGTCCTCCAATACCCTAATCAGTTTAGTTGCCCTTCTCTGGACTCTCTCCAGCTCCAACACATTCCTCCTGAGGACTGGCGACCAGAACTGGACAGAATACTCCAGATGCGGTCGGACCAGAGTTTTATAAAGTGGAAGGATTATAGTCTTATCTCTGGAATACATCCCTTTCTTTATGCATGCTAATATTCTGCTGGCTTTGGCAGCTGCCGCTTGACATTGCAAGCTGTTGCCTAATCTATCATCAACCAAGACTCCCTGATCCTTCTCCATTTTTGATTCCCCCAATGGTTCCCCTCCTAACGTGTATTGTGCTTTTATGTTTCTAGTCCCCAAGTGCAAAACCTTACACTTCTCCACATTAAACCTCATTTGCCATGTCGTTGCCCACTCCGTTATTTTGTCCAGGTCATTCTGTAGGATATCTGCTTCATGCTGTGCAGTTATTGCCCTGGCCAATTTTGTGTAATCTGCAAAAACTGATAACGAACTACTGATCCCCCGACCTCAATGCTGTTTATGAATAAATTGAACAAGGTCGGTCCCAGAACTGAGCCCTGGGGGACCCCGCTTACTACCTCAGACCAGTCTGAGTATGCGATGTTTATTACCACCCTTTGGACACGCCCTTTTAGCCAGTTCCGTATCCAAGAGCAAACCCTGCTGTCGATACCTGCAGACCTTATTTTATAAATTAAGCGCTTGTGGGGAACTGTATCAAACGCCTTAGCGAAATCCAGGTACACCACATCTACTGGTCTGCCCCTATCTAGCTCACAGCTCACCTCCTCGTAGAATGTTAGGAGATTGGTTTGACAAGAATGCCCATTTGTAAACCCGTGCTGATTAGTGTTGAGCGAACACGGACTGTATTATTCGTGTTCGTACCGAATAATTGGATTTTTTGTACCCGAACACGGACACGGACACTTTACTGTATGTTCGGGTAAAAATCCGTGTTCGGTCGTTTTATTTCCGGGTTTTGCATGCTTTGGCGCTCTTTTCATGGCGGGCTTTCAACAGCCAATCAACAATCGTTTAACTGGTGTGCCTTAAGCCATCCCAGCCATGCCTGCAAATGTCTCAGTAGCTGTGATTGGCCGTCTGAAGCATGTGACCAAGTCTTTATAAGTTCGAGGCAGCCGCAGCGGCGTCATTATGCTGCTTAGATTCAGGGACAGAGCACACATCAACGTGCTGGCTGCTGATTAGGGAAAGATAGGCAGGAAAAAACCATTTGTGTCCGGATAGAATTGAGGGACAGGTCGGAGTGTTTAGGCAGGGCGAGTTGTAGGCATTTTAGGGATAGAGTCTGCTGAATTATATAGGGAAACTGTGTTCTACAAACTACAATCGATATTGCTGTGTGGGGGGTGGGGTGAATCTGCACTCAATCCTGATCTACGATCTCTTCTCAATCCTGTTAGGGACAGAGTCTGCTGAATTTTAGGGAAACTGTGTTCTACAAACTACAATCGATATTGCTGTGTGGGGGGTGGGGTGAATCTGCACTCAATCCTGATCTACGATCTCTTCTCAATCCTGTTAGGGACAGAGTCTGCTGAATTTTAGGGAAACTGTGTTCTACAAACTACAATCGATATTGCTGTGTGGTGTGGGATTGGAGATAGGCAGGTGTCAGTGATCCACATCCATTTTTCTGTGTGTGAGCTGCAGTGAACACAATCTTTTTGGGCTGCAGTGAACACAATCTTTTTGGGCTGCAGTGAACACAATCTTTTTGGGCTGCAGTGAACACAATCTTTTTGGGGTGCAGTGAACAAAATCTTTTTGGGGTGCAGTGAACACAATCCTTTTTGGTGTGCAGTGAACACAATCTTTGTGGGGTGCAGTGAACAAAATCCTTTGTGGGGTGCAGTGAACACAATCTTTTTGGGGTGCAGTGAACAAAATCCTTTTTGGGGTGCAGTGAACAACATCCTTTTTGGGGTGCAGTGAACACAATCTTTTTGGGGTGCAGTGAACAAAATCCTTTGTGGGGTGCAGTGAACACAATCTTTTTGGGGTGCAGTGAACACAATCTTTTTGGGGTGGAGTGAACAACATCCTTTTTGGGGTGCAGTGAACAAAATCCTTTTTGGGGTGCAGTGAACAAAATCATTTTTGGGGTGCAGTGAACACAATCTTTTTGGGGTGCAGTGAACACAATCTTTGTGGGGTGCAGTGAACACAATCTTTTTGGGGTGGAGTGAACAACATCCTTTTTGGGGTGCAGTGAACAAAATCCTTTTTGGGGTGCAGTGAACAACATCCTTTTTGGGGTGCAGTGAACACAATCTTTTTGGGGTGCAGTGAACACAATCTTTGTGGGGTACAGTGAACAGAATCTTTGTGGGGTGCAGTGAACACAATCTTTGGGGGGTACAGTGAACACAATCTTTGTGAGGTGCAGTGAACACAATCTTTGTGGGGTGCAGTGAACACAATCATTGTGGGGTGCAGTGAACTCAATCTTTGTGGGGTACAGTGAACACAATCTCATACTGAAGGTTTGAGGGTGCTGCCTGTTCCATACTCCCCCTACTCCTCATCTAGCCTTTTAGGGGTACAAACAATAGTAATTGGGGCCTAGTGTGGTTGTGTACGTGTGATATACATACACTTTTTTGGGATCATATTTTCTATTCCGCTATTTAATCAAAAACCTTTGGGGATCAGTTAAATTGGGGGATAGTCTGTGTTGGTACGTGTGAGAGAGATCCACCTTTCCAAGTTGTTGGGGTTCATCTCATACTTCTGAAGGTTTGAGGGTGCTGCCTGTTCCATACTCCCCCCTACTCCTAGCCTTTTAGGGGTACAAACAATAGTAATTGGGGCCTAGTGTGGTTGTGTACGTGTGATATACATACACTTTTTTGGGATCATATTTTCTATTCCGCTATTTAATCAAAAACCTCTGGGGATCAGTTAAATTGGGGGATAGTCTGTGTTGGTACGTGTGAGAGAGATCCACCTTTCCAAGTTGTTGGGGTTCATCTCATACTTCTGAAGGTTTGAGGGTGCTGCCTGTTCCATACTCCCCCTACTCCTAGCCTTTTAGGGGTACAAACAATAGTAATTGGGGCCTAGTGTGGTTGTGTACGTGTGATATACATACACTTTTTTGGGATCATATTTTCTATTCCGCTATTTAATCAAAAACCTCTGGGGATCAGTTAAATTGGGGGATAGTCTGTGTTGGTACGTGTGAGAGAGATCCACCTTTCCAAGTTGTTGGGGTTCATCTCATACTTCTGAAGGTTTGAGGGTGCTGCCTGTTCCATACTCCCCCCTACTCCTAGCCTTTTAGGGGTACAAACAATAGTAATTGGGGCCTAGTGTGGTTGTGTACGTGTGATATACATACACTTTTTTGGGATCATATTTTCTATTCCGCTATTTAATCAAAAACCTCTGGGGATCAGTTAAATTGGGGGATAGTCTGTGTTGGTACGTGTGAGAGAGATCCACCTTTCCAAGTTGTTGGGGTTCATCTCATACTTCTGAAGGTTTGAGGGTGCTGCCTGTTCCATACTCCCCCCTACTCCTAGCCTTTTAGGGGTACAAACAATAGTAATTGGGGCCTAGTGTGGTTGTGTACGTGTGATATACATACACTTTTTTGGGATCATATTTTCTATTCCGCTATTTAATCAAAAACCTCTGGGGATCAGTTAAATTGGGGGATAGTCTGTGTTGGTACGTGTGAGAGAGATCCACCTTTCCAAGTTGTTGGGGTTCATCTCATACTTCTGAAGGTTTGAGGGTGCTGCCTGTTCCATACCCCCCCTACTCCTCATCTAGCCTTTTAGGGGTACAAACAATAGTAATTGGGGCCTAGTGTGGTTGTGTACGTGCGAGATACATACACTTTTTTTGATCATATTTCCTATTCCGCTATTCAATAAAAACCTTTGAGGATCAATTGAATTGCGGGATAGTCTGTGTCGGTACGTGTGAGAGAGATCCACCTTTCCAAGTTGTTGGGGTTCATCTCATACTTCTGAAGGTTTGAGGGTGCTGCCTGTTCCATACTCCCCCTACTCCTAGCCTTTTAGGGGTACAAACAATAGTAATTGGGGCCTAGTGTGGTTGTGTACGTGTGATATACATACACTTTTTTGGGATCATATTTTCTATTCCGCTATTTAATCAAAAACCTCTGGGGATCAGTTAAATTGGGGGATAGTCTGTGTTGGTACGTGTGAGAGAGATCCACCTTTCCAAGTTGTTGGGGTTCATCTCATACTTCTGAAGGTTTGAGGGTGCTGCCTGTTCCATACTCCCCCTACTCCTAGCCTTTTAGGGGTACAAACAATAGTAATTGGGGCCTAGTGTGGTTGTGTACGTGTGATATACATACACTTTTTTGGGATCATATTTTCTATTCCGCTATTTAATCAAAAACCTTTGGGGATCAGTTAAATTGGGGGATAGTCTGTGTTGGTACGTGTGAGAGAGATCCACCTTTCCAAGTTGTTGGGGTTCATCTCATACTTCTGAAGGTTTGAGGGTGCTGCCTGTTCCATACTCCCCCTACTCCTAGCCTTTTAGGGGTACAAACAATAGTAATTGGGGCCTAGTGTGGTTGTGTACGTGTGATATACATACACTTTTTTGGGATCATATTTTCTATTCCGCTATTTAATCAAAAACCTTTGGGGATCAGTTAAATTGGGGGATAGTCTGTGTTGGTACGTGTGAGAGAGATCCACCTTTCCAAGTTGTTGGGGTTCATCTCATACTTCTGAAGGTTTGAGGGTGCTGCCTGTTCCATACTCCCCCTACTCCTAGCCTTTTAGGGGTACAAACAATAGTAATTGGGGCCTAGTGTGGTTGTGTACGTGTGATATACATACACTTTTTTGGGATCATATTTTCTATTCCGCTATTTAATCAAAAACCTCTGGGGATCAGTTAAATTGGGGGATAGTCTGTGTTGGTACGTGTGAGAGAGATCCACCTTTCCAAGTTGTTGGGGTTCATCTCATACTTCTGAAGGTTTGAGGGTGCTGCCTGTTCCATACCCCCCCTACTCCTCATCTAGCCTTTTAGGGGTACAAACAATAGTAATTGGGGCCTAGTGTGGTTGTGTACGTGCGAGATACATACACTTTTTTTGATCATATTTCCTATTCCGCTATTCAATAAAAACCTTTGAGGATCAATTGAATTGCGGGATAGTCTGTGTCGGTACGTGTGAGAGAGATCCACCTTTCCAAGTTGTTGGGGTTCATCTCATACTTCTGAAGGTTTGAGGGTGCTGCCTGTTCCATACCCCCCCTACTCCTCATCTAGCCTTTTAGGGGTACAAACAATAGTAATTGGGGCCTAGTGTGGTTGTGTACGTGCGAGATACATACACTTTTTTTGATCATATTTCCTATTCCGCTATTCAATAAAAACCTTTGGGGATCAATTAAATTGCGGGATAGTCTGTGGCGGTACGTGTGAGATCCACCTTTCCAAGTTTTTGGGGTTCATCTCATACTTCTGAAGCTTTGAGGGTGCTGCCTGTTCCATACTCCTCCTCCTCCTCATCCATCCTTTTAGGTGTACAAACAATAGTAATTGGGGCCTAGTGTGCTTCTGTACGTGTGAGATACATACACATTTTTTGATCATATTTCCTATTCCGCTATTCAATAAAAACCTTTGGGGATCAATTAAATTGCGGAATAGTCTGTGTCGGTACGTGTGAGATCCACCTTTCCAAGTTTTTGGGGTTCATCTCATACTTCTGAAGCTTTGAGGGTGCTGCCTGTTCCATACTCCTCCTCCTCCTCATCCATCCTTTTAGGTGTACAAACAATAGTAATTGGGGCCTAGTGTGTTTCTGTACGTGCGAGATACATACACTTTTTTTGATCATATTTCCTATTCCGCTATTCAATAAAAACCTTTGGGGATCAATTAAATTGCGGGATAGTCTGTGTCGGTACGTGTGAGATCCACCTTTCCAAGTTTTTGGGGTTCATCTCATACTTCTGAAGCTTTGAGGGTGCTGCCTGTTCCATACTCCTCCTCCTCCTCATCCATCCTTTTAGGTGTACAAACAATAGTAATTGGGGCCTAGTGTGCTTCTGTACGTGTGAGATACATACACATTTTTTGATCATATTTCCTATTCCGCTATTCAATAAAAACCTTTGGGGATCAATTAAATTGCGGGATAGTCTGTGTCGGTACGTGTGAGATCCACCTTTCCAAGTTTTTGGGGTTCATCTCATACTTCTGAAGCTTTGAGGGTGCTGCCTGTTCCATACTCCTCCTCCTCCTCATCCATCCTTTTAGGTGTACAAACAATAGTAATTGGGGCCTAGTGTGCTTCTGTACGTGTGAGATACATACACATTTTTTGATCATATTTCCTATTCCGCTATTCAATAAAAACCTTTGGGGATCAATTAAATTGCGGGATAGTCTGTGTCGGTACGTGTGAGATCCACCTTTCCAAGTTTTTGGGGTTCATCTCATACTTCTGAAGCTTTGAGGGTGCTGCCTGTTCCATACTCCTCCTCCTCCTCATCCATCCTTTTAGGTGTACAAACAATAGTAATTGGGGCCTAGTGTGTTTCTGTACGTGCGAGATACATACACTTTTTTTGATCATATTTCCTATTCCGCTATTCAATAAAAACCTTTGGGGATCAATTAAATTGCGGGATAGTCTGTGTCGGTACGTGTGAGATCCACCTTTCCAAGTTTTTGGGGTTCATCTCATACTTCTGAAGCTTTGAGGGTGCTGCCTGTTCCATACTCCTCCTCCTCCTCATCCATCCTTTTAGGTGTACAAACAATAGTAATTGGGGCCTAGTGTGCTTCTGTACGTGTGAGATACATACACATTTTTTGATCATATTTCCTATTCCGCTATTCAATAAAAACCTTTGGGGATCAATTAAATTGCGGGATAGTCTGTGTCGGTACGTGTGAGATCCACCTTTCCAAGTTTTTGGGGTTCATCTCATACTTCTGAAGCTTTGAGGGTGCTGCCTGTTCCATACTCCTCCTCCTCCTCATCCATCCTTTTAGGTGTACAAACAATAGTAATTGGGGCCTAGTGTGCTTCTGTACGTGTGAGATACATACACATTTTTTGATCATATTTCCTATTCCGCTATTCAATAAAAACCTTTGGGGATCAATTAAATTGCGGGATAGTCTGTGTCGGTACGTGTGAGATCCACCTTTCCAAGTTTTTGGGGTTCATCTCATACTTCTGAAGCTTTGAGGGTGCTGCCTGTTCCATACTCCTCCTCCTCCTCATCCATCCTTTTAGGTGTACAAACAATAGTAATTGGGGCCTAGTGTGCTTCTGTACGTGTGAGATACATACACATTTTTTGATCATATTTCCTATTCCGCTATTCAATAAAAACCTTTGGGGATCAATTAAATTGCGGAATAGTCTGTGTCGGTACGTGTGAGATCCACCTTTCCAAGTTTTTGGGGTTCATCTCATACTTCTGAAGCTTTGAGGGTGCTGCCTGTTCCATACTCCTCCTCCTCCTCATCCATCCTTTTAGGTGTACAAACAATAGTAATTGGGGCCTAGTGTGTTTCTGTACGTGTGAGATACATACACTTTTTTTGATCATATTTCCTATTCCGCTATTCAATAAAAACCTTTGGGGATCAATTGAATTGCGGGATAGTCTGTGTCGGTACGTGTGAGAGAGATCCACCTTTCCAAGTTGTTGGGGTTCATCTCATACTTCTGAAGGTTTGAGGGTGCTGCCTGTTCCATACCCCCCCTACTCCTCATCTAGCCTTTTAGGGGTACAAACAATAGTAATTGGGGCCTAGTGTGGTTGTGTACGTGCGAGATACATACACTTTTTTTGATCATATTTCCTATTCCGCTATTCAATAAAAACCTTTGAGGATCAATTGAATTGCGGGATAGTCTGTGTCGGTACGTGTGAGAGAGATCCACCTTTCCAAGTTGTTGGGGTTCATCTCATACTTCTGAAGGTTTGAGGGTGCTGCCTGTTCCATACTCCCCCTACTCCTCATCTAGCCTTTTAGGGGTACAAACAATAGTAATTGGGGCCTAGTGTGGTTGTGTACGTGTGATATACATACACTTTTTTTGGATCATATTTTCTATTCCGCTATTCAATAAAAACCTTTCTAGGGCAAGATCTTAAATTACAGAAATATGAGGAGACCGTCAAATAAGGGCCGTGGCCTGGGTCGTGGTGCTGCTGGTAGAGCTCCTGTTGCAAGGAGAGGACATGGTCGATCTGTGCCAGCTACACGCACAAGTGAAACACCTTCCTCAAGTGTGAGTAGGCGACAGAACCTGCATCAGTATTTGGTAGGGCATCAAACGCCCCTAGAAGTGATGAGGCCAGAACAAGTTGAGGCGATAGTAGATTGGTTTGCTGCTGACAGTGCCTCCAGTTCCTTCACATTGTCTCCCACCCAGTCTACTGCAGAAAGGTCAGAGTTGGCACCTGCAGCCAATGTCCAACCGTCTTTCACCTCACCCCCTTGCAAATCAGGCCAGCAGTCTGAGCCCCAAGCCATACAGCAGTCTCTTATTCTTTTTGAGGACTCTGTCAGCAGGGTTTCCCAGGGCCATCCACCTAGCCCTGCCCCAGAAGTGGAAGAGATTGAGTGCAGCAATGCCCAACCACTTATTCCTCAAGATGAGTACATGCAAGGATCATCGCAGCACGTCTCCGATGATGACGAAACGCAGGTGCCAACTGCTGCGGCGTTCAGCATTGTGGAGACCGACAAGGAGGGCAGGGGTGAAGACTGGGTGGAAGATGATGTGGAGGACGATGAGGTCCTCGACCCCACATGGAATGAACGTCATGCAGGTGAACTGAGTAGTTTGGAGGAAGAGGCGGTGGTCGCACAGAGCCACCAGCACAGCAGAAGAGGGAGCAGGGTGCAGAAGCGGAGCGGCCGTGCCCTAGACACTACGCCCGCTACTGCCCAACGCAGCAAGGGAACGAGCGCACCAAAGTCAGCTCAAAGGAGTTCTCTAGCGTGGAAGTTCTTTAGAAAATGTGCTGATGACAGGACACGAGTGGTTTGCACCCTGTGCAATCAGAGCTTGAAGCGAGGCATGAACCTTCTCAACCTGAGCACAACCTGCATGATCAGGCATCTAAGTGCAAAGCACGAGCTGCAGTGGAGTACACACCTTCAAAACCAAGAAACGTCTCTGGCTCATCCTGCTTCCTCTTCTGCTGCAGTCTCGGCCGCTCCAGCCACATCTGTAGTGATACCGGCACCTGCCACCCCGCAAACAGACGATCTGTCAGCAACACCACCACCTGGGTCACCAACAACCATCTCCACAATGTCCCGTGGAAGCGTTCAGCTTTCCATCTCCCAAACACTTGAGAGGAAGAGGAAGTACCCCCCTACCCACCCGCGATCCCTGGCCCTGAATGCCAGCATTTCAAAATTATTGGCCTTTGAAATGCTGTCATTCCGTCTGGTGGAGACGCACAGTTTTAAAAACCTTATGTCGGTGGCTGTCCCACAGTACGTCGTGCCCAGCCGCCACTACTTTTCCAGGCAAGCCATCCCTTCCCTGCACAACCAAGTGGGGGAAAAAATCAGGTGTGCACTGCGCAACGCCATCTGTGCCAAGGTCCACCTAACTACGGATACGTGGACCAGTAAGCACGGTCAGGGGCGTTATATCTCCCTAACGGCACACTGGGTAAATGCAGTGGCGGATGGGCCTGAGGCGGATAGCAATTTGGCGCATGTCCTTCCACCACCGAGGATTGCAGGGCGCTTCAGTTTGCCTCCTGTTCCTAACTCCTCCTACTCCGCTTCCTCATCCTCTACCGCCTCCTCATCCGGACAGCGTAACACCTTCACCACCAACTTCAGCACGGCCAGGGGTAAACGACAGCAGGCAGTTTTACAACTTGCCTGTTTGGGGGACAAACCACACACCGCGCAGGAGTTGTGGAGGAGCATGGAACAGCAGACAAATGAGTGGTTGCTGCCAGCGAGCCTCAAGCCCGGCCTGGTGGTGTGCGATAACGGGCGAAATCTCATAGCAGCTCTGGGCCTAGCCGGTTTGACGCACATCCCTTGCCTGGCGCATGTGCTGAATTTGGTGGTGCAGAGGTTCCTTAAAAACTACCCCGATATGTCAGAGCTGCTGCAGAAAGTGCGGGCCGTTTGTGCGCACTTTCGGCGTTCTCACCCTGCTGCTGCTCGCCTGGCAGCGCTGCAGCGTAACTTCGGCCTTCCCGCTCACCGCCTCATATGTGACGTGCCCACAAGGTGGAACTCCACCTTGCACATGCTGGAAAGACTGTGCGAGCAGCAGCAGGCCATAGTGGAGTTTCAGCTGCAGCACGCACGCGTGAGTCGCTCTGCGGAACAGCACCACTTCACCACCAATAACTGGGCCTCCATGCGAGACCTGTGTGCCTTGTTGCGCTGTTTTGAGTACTCCACCAACATGGCCAGTGGCAATGACGCCGTTCTCAGCTTAACTATCCCACTTCTATGCCTCCTTGAAAAAACAATTCGGGCGATGATGGAAGAGGATGTGGCACAGGATGAGGAGGAGGAGGAGGAGGATGAAGAGGTAACATTTCAAAGGCTTTCAGGGCAGTCATTCGCAAGGGGCTCCGAGGGTGGGTTCCTGCACACGCAAACGCCAGGGACGCAATTGTCCAGCAGGGGCACAGTTCTGGAGGATGAGGAGGATGAGGAGGAGGAGGAGCTGGAGGAGGAGATGGAACCATGTTCACAGCAGGGTGGCACCCAGGCCAGCTCATGGCCATCACTGGTGCGTGGCTGGGGGGATACAGAGGACACGGACCATACACCTCCCACAGAGGACAGCCTTTCGTCGCCTCTGGGCAGCCTGGCACACATGAGCGATTACATGCTGCAGTGTCTCCACAACGACCGCCGAGTTGCCCACATTCTAACTTGTGCTGATTACTGGGTGGCCACGCTGCTGGATCCCCGTTACAAGGACAACGTACCGTCCTTAATTCACTCACTGGAGCGCGATCGCAAGATGCGCGAGTACAAGCGCACGCTGGTAGACGCCATGCTGCTGGCATTCCCATCTGACAGCGGGGCCACAGTGGAAGCACAAGGCAGAGGAGGAGGAGGAGGAGGTCGCCAACGCAACCAGGGCACCGCCAGCACCTCAGAAGGCAGGGTTAGCATGGCCGAAATGTGGAAAAGCTTTGTCAGCACGCCACAACAAACAGCAGCACCAGCAGCTCAGATGGAACGTCTTAGCAGGAGGCAGCATTTTACCAACATGGTGGAGCAGTATGTGTGCACACGCCTACATGTAGTGAATGACGGGTCTGCCCCCTTCAACTTCTGGGTCTCCAAATTGGGCACATGGCCTGAGCTTGCCCTTTACGCCTTGGAGGTGCTGGCGTGCCCTGCAGCCAGTGTATTATCTGAACGGGTATTTAGCACGGCTGGGGGCGTTATAACAGACAAGCGCAGCCGCCTGTCCAGAGACAATGTGGACAAGCTCACGTTCATTAAAATGAACCAGGCATGGATCCCACGGGACTTTTCCGTACCTTATGCAGAATAGCAATGGATACCGACCTTACCCACCCATTGTTCCATTTTTGCTCTTTCTCACTCTTTTGGGGTGTACCCTCATTTAAAATTTGTGAAAAGAAGCAGTGTTGGCTACCTCGTCCTCCTCCTCAGGGCCAGATTAATGTAGGGTCTATTGGAGCTGCAGCTCCAGGCCCCTACCTTTTATATAGGCCCCGGGTTGGCCATATTCACTGTTACCGCTCTTCTGTCACTTGTAAACACAGAAGTCTGGCTTCTATGCTCGCTTCCCCAGGCAGCACCCTCAGAACCTCCCCACACAGCGTGAAGGCCGGACAAGGAGGGACAGTTGGCGATGCATGGATGTGTTTATGGGCTTCAGAGACAGCATCCCATGTTGAATTAGGCATGCATGGCTGCACCCTTCCTCCTCTGGGTGCATGGCAAGGCACGGCCCTAAGGCCCTTCAAAATCCTCAGCACCAAGCCCATGATGCTGTTAATCCGGCCCTGGTCCTCCTCCACCGCCGCTTCCACCTACACCGCCCATAGGTGTGCGCAGCCTATTGCATTAAGGTGTGCACCCCAAAGTTGAAATACACATGCATGTGTTTGCCAGCAGGGAGAGTAATGTATCGGGGCCATGTACCTGTAGGCAAGGAGAAATAGAGCAGAGCAGGTCCCAGGGAGATCTTTCCCATCTCCTCACTGGCAATGCTATGTGCCCTAGGTGATCAGGGTGTGCCCAGGCACACCCAGCACACCCTGTGCGCACGCCTATGTCACCGCCACATCCACCACCACCTCAACCTCCCTCCTACTCCATATGGGCCTCGTCCTTCAGAGATGAAGAAGAACATTGTTTTATTTTTCTGTTTTTTTTTGTTGTTTTAAGTTATTTCCCTATCCACATTTGTTTGCAGAGCACTTGCCATGCTCTTAATTACATTTTGCTGCCATTTGCAGCACTCTAGCCCTTTCCTTTGGTGTTTTAGAGCCATTTTAGTGCCTTAAAGTTCGGGTCCCCATTGACTTCAATGGGGTTCGGTGTCCGGGAAAAGTTCGGTAAAAGTCCGGGACACGGACCCGGACTTTTTTTTAAAGTTCGGCCGAACCCGTCGAACACGGACATCTAGGTGTCCGCTCAACCCTAGTGCTGATTACTGCTGATGATGTTGTTGTCTTTAGCAAACTCTACGATATAGTCCCTTATCATCCCCTCCAGAAGTTTACATACTATTGATGTCAAACTGACAGGCCTATAATTTCCCGGGATATGCCTCTGCCCCTTTTTGAATATCGGAATCACGTTAGCTTTCCTCCAATCCCCTGGTACATTTCCTGTCCTAATACTGTCAGCAAAGATCAGGAACAGTGGTCTAGATTTAACCTTACTGAGTTCCTTGAGTACTCTCGGATGTACGCCATTCGGGCCTGGTGATTTGTTTGTGTTAAGTTCCCTGATTTCACCCTCTGTTAGACATAGTGGCAAGTCCTGTGTATTACTACTAACCATACAGTCATGGTCAGTGTACCCCTCCATTTCCTGTGTAAAGACTGACGAGAAAAAAGCATTCAGCACGGTTGCTTTTTCAGTGTCCTCTGTAACCATCCTCCCATCATCGTTAATTATGTGTGCAATATGCTCAGCCCTAGTTTTTTTGCTGTTGATATATTTAAAGAATTTCTTTGTTTTTTTTTTTTTTTTACTATCCTCCGCTATTTGTCTCTCAAAGTTGATTTTAGCCATCTTGATTTCGTGTTTACTTTTCTTATTTGCCTCCTTGTATTGCTCGAAAGCCGATACTGTGCCCTCTGATTTATATTTCTTGAAGGCCAATTTTTTTCCCCTAATAAGTTTTTTAACGCTACGGTTTAGCCAGCCAGGTTTGGCTTTGTCTCTTCTAAATTTATTCCAGATCAAGGTTGGTGCTGCTATTGAGCAGTTGGCACCATATTGCATATTTGGTGAGAATGCTCACTACTTCAACCCTTCTGGGATGCGGTACATAACACAATTGTGTGGGTGATGACATACACTCTTGATTTTCCCCAACACAGTAACTTCTTCACCACATGTCACTTTCCTCAAGGGGATACTTTAAATCACTTGCAATGTAAATGGTAAATGCCCCTAAGATGTGCATTCCCGTACATTGGGGTATGACCCAGGTCCCATCCCTTTAAAAATTATTCAGGCGAATCAGCAAGATAGCAGAAATGGAATAACTTATCGCCATGGCACACGATTCCCCCTCCAAATTCAAGTTCATATGGGCGTGTTGGCTTCACTTTCAAACAACTGCCGACTTTCTTAATTTGTCCAGTGCTTCCTAAAGACATTATCACTTCCATATTTATTGACATAGCACGTGAGTCTTTCCTTCACTACTAAAAATTATCAAACCTTCATGCTCATGCATGCCTGCTGGACGAGGTAAGTGAGGCTCCTGCTGTAGTATCTTCCAGGCCTTTTTGTACCCTTGTTCCTTCTTAGGTAATCTTCCCTTCCGCCATACCCTCTTTTATTCCTGCCCCTCTTACCAGCCCCCCCCTCCATTTATTTAATTTTTTAGCTAATTTCTGTGTTACATTCCCCCTCAAACCCTTCACCCCCTTCTTTTTTTCTTTCATCTCTTTTCTATTTTATGCCTTTCCTCCCTACTCCCCCTTTTTTTTTTAACCAACATTACTCCAATACTGTGCAGGTACATAAGCTGGAGGAACTCATTGACCATTGTGAAAGACCCCTATTTTGATGCCTTATACATTTTGCACACTCCTCTATAATATTACCTTCCCCCTTTCTTGAGTGAGCTACTGCCTGCCTTTTTCACCACACACATTGTCTATGCCTCCCTACTACGTCCGCCTCTGAAACACTAGGTTGGTAGTTTACCTATCAGTTGTTGGCATATCCTAGTCTATATTGGTGCTGACCGAAACATACTGTAGATGCTCAATGCTTTTATAATCACGCTTTGCCATGACATTAGCGAACAATCATTGGATGTATTGCTCATGTGGCATCTGGTTTATTGTTATGAAGATAGTTCTTCTTATTAGGTGTGATCTGATCGGAAGGATGTTACTACGTATGTATATTCTGTTTACATTTTTTTCCTTTCACTTTTGTTTTACTTTGTTTTGTTACTTTATAAACCTTGATTAATTTCAATAAAATTGTTTGGAAAAAAAAAGAAATCAAATGGAATCAAATTTATTTCTGTACTTTTTACATGTATTTTATTATTGTAACTGTTAGTATTTTTAATCAATGTAAAAGCATTCTATTTTTCTCTTAAAGTATACATTTTAGAGATAGAGTGGAGAGGGATTAGAATGCTTGTCAGTTTTGCTTGCTGTCTGTGCTCCTGTTAACCACTTGCCGACCGCCACAAGTACATTTACTGCTGCGGTCAACCCCGTACAGGCAAAGTGACGTAGTACTACCTCGCTAGCCTGTGAGCCTCTAGGGGGCGAGCGCAAGCCGCTGGAGGCGCGCTCCCACCCCCGCTCATTCTCTAACGTGTTTGCGCGTGTGACCGGCGGACCCGATGTCCGCCAGGCACTCGCGATCTCCCCATGGAGAGGGAGAAAGGCAGGCAGCTGATGTAAACAAAGCCGCCTGTCATTCTCCCTGGCTAAACCGTAGCGTCAAAAAACTTATTAGGGGAAAAAAATTGGCCTTTAAGAAGTATAAATCAGAGGGCACAGTATCGGCTTTCGAGCAATAGAAGGAGGCAAATAAGAAAAGTAAACAAGAAATCAAGATGGCTAAAATCAACTTTGAGAGACAAATAGCGGAGGATAGTAAACAAAAACCCAAAGAAATTCTTTAAATATATCAACAGCAAAAAAACTAAGGCAGAGCATATTGCACACATAATTAACAATGATGGGAGGATGGTTACAGAGGACACTGAAAAAGCAACCGTGCTGAATGCTTTTTTCTCGTCAATCTTTACACAGGAAAAGGAGGGGTACACTGACCATGACTGTATGGTTAGTAGTAATAGTAGTAATACACAGGACTTAACAGAGGGTGAAATCAGGGAAAGGCTGGATAAACTGAACACAAACAAATCACCAGGCCCGGATGGCGTACATCCGAGAGTACTCAAGGAACTCAGTAAGGTTATATCCAGACCACTGTTCCTGATCTTTGCTGACAGTATTAGGACAGGAGATGTACCGGGGGTTTGGAAGAAAGCTAACGTGATTCCGATATTCAAAAAGGGTCAGAGGCATGTCCTGGGAAATTATAGGCCTGTCAGTTTGACATCAATAGTATGTAAACTTCTGGAGGGGATGATAAGGGACTATATCGTAGAGTTTGCTAAAGACAACAACATCATCAGCAGTAATCAGCACGGGTTTACAAATGGGCGTTCTTGTCAAAACAATCTCTTAACATTCTACAAGGAGGTGAGCTGTGAGCTAGATAGGGGGAGACCAGTGGATGTGGTTTACTTGGATTTCGCTAAGGCGTTTGATACAGTTCCCCACAAGCGCTTAATTTATAAAATAAGGTCTGCAGGTATCGACAGCAGGGTTTGCTCTTGGATACGGAACTGGCTTAAAGGCCGTGTCCAAAGGGTGGTAATAAACAGCGCATACTCAGACTGGTCTGAGGTTGTAAGCGGGGTGCCCCAGGGCTCAGTCCTGGGACCAACCTTGTTCAATTTATTCATAAACAACATTGAGGACGGGATCAGTAGTGCGTTATCAGTTTTTGCAGATGACACAAAATTGGCCAGGGCAATAACTGCACAGCATGAAGCAGATATCCTACAGAATGACCTGGACAAAATAACAGAGTGGGCAACGACATGGCAAATGAGGTTTAACGTGGAGAAATGTAAGGTTTTGCACTTGGGGACTAAAAACATAAAAACACAATACACGTTAGGAGGGGAACCCTTGGGGGAATCAAAAATGGAGAAGGATCTGGGAGTCTTGGTTGATGATAGATTAGGCAACAGCATGCAATGTCAAGAGGCAGCTGCCAAGGCCAGCAGAATATTAGCATGCATAAAGAAAGGGATGTATTCCAGAGATAAGACTATAATCCTTCCACTTTATAAAACTCTGGTCCGACCGCATCTGGAGTATTCTGTCCAGTTCTGGTCGCCAGTCCTCAGGAGGGATGTGTTGGAGCTGGAGAGAGTCCAGAGAAGGGCAACTAAACTAATTAGGGGATTGGAGGACCTTGGCTATGAAGAGCGTCTGCAATCGCTCGATTTATTCTCCCTGGAGAAGAGACGTCTGAGGGGGGACATGATAGCAATTTATAAATATCTTAATGGGGATCCCAGCTTAGAAAAAAAGCTGTTCATTCGAAGGGATTGCATGAGGACTCGAGGGCATACAATGCGATTAGAGGAGAAGCGTTTTAACCTCAGGCAACGCAGGGGGTTCTTTACTGTTAGGGCTACAGGATTGTGGAATTCTCTACCACAAGAGGTGGTTTCTGCGGGAAGTATGGTGGCTTTCAAAAGACTCTTAGACTTACATCTCAAGGATCAGAACATTCAGGGGTATGTGAGATGATTACAGCCACACACACCTACACAGGTTGAACTGGATGGACTATTGTCTTTATTCAACCTCACCTACTATGTAACTATGTAACTATGTAACTATGTATGTAACTGATCTAACTGCAGAGATCATACGATCCTGCTATGTAGGATCGTATGTCTCTGTGGTTACATGACTAGCCACACCCCTTTACAGTAAAAAGCAGCCCCTAGGGACACACTGAACCCCTTGATCCCTAATAAAGTTAACCCCTTCCCTGCCAGTGTCATTTTTACAGTAACAGTGCATATGTATAGCACTGATTACTGTAGTAATGTCACTTGTACCCCCAAAAGTGTCAAAAATGTCAGTCAAGGGTCCGATCTGTCTGCTACAATGTCGCAGTCCCGCAAAAAAAAACACAGATCATCGCCATTACTCGTTAAAAAAAAAAACCAATAAAAATGACAAAAATCTTTCCCTTAGTTAGTAAACGCAATAACTTTTGCGTAAACCAATCAAAATACGCTTATTGCGATTTTTTTTACCAAACATATGTAGCAGAAAGCAAGTTGGCCTAAAATGTTAAAAAATTTAGATTTTTACATTTTTTTGGGGAATTTCATATAAAAAATTTGAAAAATATTGTTTGAAATATTTTTTCAAAAATTACGCTTTTTTTTTTGTTTATAGCACAAAAAGTAAAAATCGCACAGGTGATCAAATACCACCAAAACGAAGCTCTGTTTGTGAGGAAAAAAAAGACGTCAATTTAATTTGGGTACATCGTTGCATGACCGCACAATTGTCCATTAAATTCACACAGTGCTGAATCTCAAAATAGGGCCTGGTCAGAAAGGGGATAAAATCTTCCGGCAATTAAGTGGTTAAGGAGATTCATCCTCTCTATTTGCCCTGTGTACCATTATCATTGAAAGTAAAAATAAAAGAAAATCCCAAATTTGAATTGTCCCCAGAAAAGTAATAGGGGAGAAATCTTCAAATGGCAATACTAGATCAAGGAATTCCCTAAATTTGCAATCCTATTTCCTACCTTTTTGGTTATGGGACAGGGAGTGAAGGGAAATCTCTGCAATGGGACACAGATGGCAAAAAAAGGATTAAAACCTTCCCTTGCTCTATCCAAATTGAAAAAAAAAAAATGTGCCTATATTTCTACTTAAAAGTGCTACTAAACCCAGATCCTGCATTCATTATATCCGGTATCCTACAGAACATGGAAACGCAATTATTTTAGTAAATATAAATTGCTAAATACCTTTTCTCATCAGCTGTATATAGCAAATTGAGCAATCTTTTGACTTGTATCAGTGAGTGCTAATAGTTTGTAGGAGGAGTTTTCATTTCTCCCACGATTGTCCTATCAGGCTTAAATACTCTTAATTCTTTGTCTGAAAATGTCTGGACAGTGCTGATGTGCCCTGTGCTGATCACAAGTACCCTCCAAAGAAAAAAAAAATCATCCATCAATCAAGATGTTTCATCCACTCACTGTGTTCTTTTTTAGTTACTGGGCATGGAGGAGGAGGGAGGAACTTGGCTGTCATTTAGGATCTGTATACACGCCCAAATGTGTAATGTTAATACCATGTGACCTGAAAAGCTCAGCTAAAACCAGGAAGTGTTCTCTGAGCAATAGAGACCACACAGAGCATGTGCATCTGAACTACACTCGCTGTGTGGTATCTGGACTTGTCCTGAGTGAACGTGCAGGAGGGGGAGGATCTGCGCATATGGGGTCTCACAGCCTTTTTACACAATGCAGAGGATTAATCACTTAAATTACACAGTGAGTATAACAAGCATGCTATTCTGCATCTATAGACAGATTTTACTGTTGTGGATTTAGTAACACTTTAACCACTTGCCGACCGAGTACGGTAATAGTACTGCGGCAAAGTGGTTCGTTATCGTCTGACGACGTAGTATTAACGTCATCAGACACTCCCCCTTCTGGGCGGCGCTTGTGCGCCACCGGAGGCTCGCTCCCGCTGTTTTCATTCACAGCGGGAGTCGGGCCAGGGGAGGAGCAGCGGCGATCGCCGCTGCTCTGCCCCGATCGCCGGGGATCTAGTGTGGAGATCCGCCCGCCTGTGTAAACACAAGCGGGCGGATCTCCATAGTGACAGGGAGTGACAGATCGGACTGTTCAGCATAGCTGGACATCCGATATGTCCATGACTCACTCAGTCACCTCCCCCCCTACACGTCAGTAAGCACCAGGCATACATTAACCCCTCCCTCTCCAATAAAATTAACCCCTTCCCTGCCAGTGTCATTTTTACAGTAACAGTGCATATATATAGCACTGATTACTGCAGTAATGTCACTGGTAACCCCAAAAGTGTCAAAAATGTCAGTCAAGGGTCCGATCTGTCCGCCGCAATGTCGCAGTCCCACAAAAAAAATCGCAGATCGCCGCCATTACGCGTTAAAAAAAAAACACCAAAAATGACAGAAATCTTTCCCTTTGTTAGTAAACGCAATAACTTTTGCGCAAACCAATCAAAATACGCTTATTGTGATTTTTTTTACCAAACATAGGTAGCAGAAAACAAATTGGCCAAAAAGTTTTTAAAAAATTGGTTTTTACATCTTTTTTGGGGGGAATTTCATATAAAAAAATGTTAAAAATATTATTATTTTTTCAAAATAAACGCTCTTTTTTTGTTTATAGCGCAAAAAGTAAAAATCGCACAGGTGATCAGATACCACCAAAAGAAACTCTGTTTGTGGGAAAAAAAGGACGTAAATTTCGTTTGGGTACGGCGTCGCACGACCGCGCAATTGTCAGTTGAAGTCGCACAGCGCCGAATCGCAAAAAGTGGCCTGGACGGAAGACAGCAAAATCCTCCGGTGGTAAAGTGGTTAAGTTTTGGTAATGATTTTGCCATTACCTCATCATGTGGCAGGACACTTTATAGTTTAATGGGAAACTACAATGAATACTTCAAAATTGAATATGACTTTCTTAATCACTGCATGTCTAGCCTACTGGTCTCTAAAATATAACTTCTATTTTCAAATTTATAAAGATGCTTTTTATTTTTCTTTCTTTGTCCCTCATTTTATTTCTTCTTTTTTTGGGTAAACTCTTGATGTTAGCCATAGAATTGTCCGTCTTTCTCCAACTATCTTCCTTAACATTTCTGGCTGTCTGGTTTTCTTTATTATCATTTTTCTCTCTTTTTGTTCAGTCTTACTTTCTAAATCTTTTCTGGCACACTTTATTAAATCACAGATATTACTGGCTTTGCAGATGCTGCCTGGCATGTGCTGCTGCTTAACTTACTGCTAACTGGCATTCCCAAGTTCTTCCCTTGCTGGTCTAAACTATAAACCAATTTATGTATTCTATAGGGTACAGTTATAATATTACAGCATACATTCCTAACTTTAGATATAACTGTTACATGTAATTTGCTTTTTATCTACAGTGGCAATTTTGCCCTTTTTTTTGTTCAACGTTTTGTCAAGATCCGTATTTGGAGAAAGCATTACAGTCTGTTTCATCCAACAAGAAGTTAAATTCAAAAGGGCTGGAACCCAAGTTAATTCTTATGGTTTAACCTCTTTCCAACCAGCTGCTGCAGATGTACTGCGGCAGGCTGGCTCCTACAGGCAAATCGCCGTACATGTACGGCGCTCGCTCTGGGGAGTCTAGGAGGCGCACTACTGCCCCACTCATCAGCCGAGAAGCCAATGCGTGTGTCAGGCGGCTCCAATTGCTGCAAGCCAATGCTTGTGTCAGGCGGCTCCGATTGCTGCCTGACATTCCCAATCTCTCTCTGCTGAGAGAAAAGGATGGTTGGCTGTTGTAAACACAGCCATCTGTCATTCTCCGTGGGATAATCACAGAGACCATGTGATCCTGCTATATAGGATCACATGTCTCTATGGTCATCTCACAAGCCATGCCCCCCACAGTAAGAATCACTCCCCTAGGCTTACATTTAACCCCTTGATCACCAACAGTATGAACCCCTTCCCTGCCAATGGCATTATTACAGTAACAGTGCATATTTTTAGCACTGATTACTGTAGTATGTCACTGGTACCCCCAAAAGTGTCAAAAATTTCAATTAGGGGTCCGATCAGTCCACCACAATGTTGCAGTCCTGCAAAAAGTCTCAGATTGCCGCCATTACTAGTAAAAAATAAAAAAAAAACCAATAAAAATGACATAAATCTTTCCCGTAGTTAGTAGACGCAATAACTTTTGCGCAAACCAATGAAAATACGCTTATTGCGATTTTTTTTACCAAAAATATGTAAAAAAAAACAAATTGACCTAAAATGTTAAAAAATTTTGACTTTTAAATTTTTTTTTGAGAATGTCATAAAAGAATGTGAAAAATATTGTTTGTTTGTTTTTTCAAAATCGCACAAAAAATAAAAATCACACAGGTGATCAAATACCGCCAAAACAAAGCTCTATTTGTGGGAAAAAAAAGGACTTAAATTTTGTTTGGGTACAGCGTCGCACGGCCGCGCAGTTGTCCGTTAAAATAACGCAGTGCCGAATCGCAAAATAGTGTATGGTCAAGAAGGGGGTAAAACCTTGCGGGCCTGAAGTGGTTAAAACTAAAAACATAAGTCTATTGTGAATAGGTTCCAATTAGAAATACCCTTTTTTATGGCTTCAATACATTGTTTAATACAACCTATTCTTTAAAAACATATGCAAATTCTGTGTTACTAGAATATTGCCTACTATTTATTTCTATTGTATCGCTTTAATATACCTTCAAATATTTTATATGCCAAAGAGGTCAGTCTTAAAAAAATACATATACAATATATTTGCTAAGCTCAATATATTTAGTGCACAGTGATGGATGTCATTGAAGACAGTTTTTTTTTTTATCTATGTTAATTTTGCCAGGTGTAACTGGGTCCCTTTTGAAACAGCTAAAGTTTGAGCCTTCTTTAACCTAGTTTCTTTCTGCCAATGCAAACTCTAGTAGAACAATTTGGACAGACTTTTTCATGAACACTTACATATGAAAATATGAATTTATGATCTCAACTTCTGCTTTTTACCGTACACCTCTATTTTCTAATTTATATTTAATTGGGCCTAGCTGATAAAGTTATTTTTTGTCTTTGAGTGTACATAGTTGTATAGTGATTTACAGTGGCTGGCTTCAGGGTAGAGGAGGGACAGCCAACAATGGATGCACCATAGTAAGTCAATAGGTGACGTCATCGCTTAGGCATTCCATCCACTGTCTCTCTTCTCTTCCCTAAAGTGGGCCACTGGGAAGATCACATGACTGGACTGGAGCACTCTGAGAACAGGTAAAAACATCTACATTCTACAAGGTAGTTGGAATAGTAAATAGAAGGGGAGAGGGGAATGAGCGGTTTAATATTTAGTTAGATCTACCCTAAAATTCCACTTTAATCTAGCTATACTGTATTGCTAAAATGTACATTTACTAACCCCCGTTGCCAACCTAACTGTTAACATATTATGGTCAATATTGTCCAGAAGGCTTCACACTTGTATTTTCGATAGGGTATCACCTCCAGATGGTTCAACAAAATTTGTTTTGCATTGCAAATGCAAAAAAAAAAAAAAAAGCCGCTTTCTTTACTTAAATTGAAAATCAAGTGGTGCAGCATGAACCAGGAAAATTTCACTGTGTGTACCTCTTTCTGCTCAACAGAAGCCGGTCATTAGATTGTCTTCTGTTAAACAGTCTGGCTGGAAATCAAGCATTCGATCAGCTCATACAGCCAGATCACAGATATGTGTATTCTGTAGGAGGGGGACAGTCCCCACTCTCAAAATACAGTAGCACACTAGGGGGATCTCCGCCTTCACATCTCTTGTGTGGATGCAGGAGTCTGAGTTTTGTTTATTCAACCCGCTGACTGAATGACAAAAAACTTCCTGTGTGTACCTTGCTTTAAAGTACAGCTAAAGGCTCCTATAACAGTCTAAACAAGTGTCAAATCCAGTTACTATGTGATGTACAAGCCTCAAGTATACAATAAACCTTGTTCATGTTTTCTGACTGAGCCAAATCTTTCATTGGTTTATCATACACACCTCCCTCCAAGACCTTGAATCTCACAGTGGGAGGTTCTTAGTAACAGAGGTTATTCTGTCAATCCAGTAGGCACATGGCAGGACTAGGTGTGTCCAGGTGCTAATTGACAAGCTACAGGCTTGTGAATCAGCCATGTCCCTCTACGGCATTTTTCATTCCACCATAGTGCAATCAGGCACAGCCAAGATAAGAGTGGCAGTTCTAGTTTGAATTTAAGAGCAGTACAGTATCATTGCCACACCATCACAGGGCTCTGCAGTAAGGGGACTTCACTGGCAGGCTCAAAAGGTATTGGTGGGACTTTGCAGGGGGGACAAAGAGAACACTGTAAGTATATATGCACCTAGAATTAAAGTGGAATTAACTACTCCCCCCTCCTAACACCTTTTCTTATCAATCAGTGTAAGAAAGATATATATATATATATATATATATATATGTATGTACTTATTTTTAGCCTGCACCTGTGGAGTCCCCTGTGTCTGCCAGCGGTGCTTCAGGGGAGAGGATTGAGCGCTCGTACAATGGCTTGTAAAGTCTGACATGGAGACATCATCCATAGGCTTCAATTGCCAATTTATTATCCGTGCACTCTCTCTTCTTCCCTCCAGCCAAGCTCCACAGGAGAGGTAAACAGCACTATGGTTTTCTTCCAGTGCATGCAATCCATCCCTCCCAACGGCCATAAGTAAAAATGAGACCAGGAATTGCTGCACTTGTGATCTATTGAAATCACAAAATATATTCACATATAAAGTAGTATACTACTTTGTATGTAAATATTTTTTTTTCAGTTTTCAATAAATCACAAGTGCAGAAAGATATATATATATATATATATATAGATATATATATATATATATATATATATAGATAGATATATATAGATGTGTATAAATAAATATTTCTTACACAGGTTAGTAGGCATAGGTGTTAGGAGAGGGAGGGGACAGTTTTAATAGTAGTCAGTGTTAAGTGGAATTCCACTTTACCTGCTTCAGCACATTTTTCTATAGGAGGCCCTATCTAATTAGGTTTACTTGTTATATCCCTGTTTTTCCCATCCCCATTCCTATCTCCAGTAAAATCTCCTCCAACCTTCTAAACCTACTTTTTCTCAGCATAGTTCTGCTGATCCTAATAAATATTAGTCCACTCTAACCAAGACCCAAGCTACAGCTGGCTGAGCACTCACAAACCACAAATCTTTCTTCCAAATCCCCAGCCACTAAATTAACTCCCTAAACTCTCACTATATCTCTGGTATAACAAATGCTATTGGTTTTTTATTTAATTATATTAATTTACATGCATATCACAACTTTTACTTTAAAAATTGACAGAATCTGGACCTTCATGTTGGTCCTCTAATTGCCTGCAGGGCCTCGATACTCATTAGGGAGATTTGGGACATAGAAAGAGAACGGTCTACTTTGTACAGAAAAGTCAAGATTTGAATACAATTTAGGATATCTATATCTTTGGATTCAAGAATCCTTTGGACAAGTGGTTTTCACTTAAGGTAAACCTAGCTTATGTATTTTTAGAACATGTTTAATTTGAATTGACCAAGACTGTGACAGGCTAAGTTTAAATATGCAGTGCCTAACACATCTATAGATTCCAATTAGTGCTACTTGTAAGATATATGTAAGTTATATTGTGTCTTAAAACACAAGGGACAAAGCTGAGCAGTTTATCACAGATCACAGAACATGACAAACTCATTGTTAATTAATAATTGTGCTCATCTTAAGAGTTGCGGATGGGTATTACAGCTAGAGACATTTGAGCCTTTGCTTTATAATTTAACTTGTGCATTATTATTATTATCAACAATTAGGAGCTCACAGTAGATAAGATGTAAAATGAATAAGAGCTATTCAATTTGCAGTAGTGTGCCACTGTTCATGTTACAAATTTCATTGTAAAGGAATTATAAGGTTCCACATTTACAATTACAGATACAGTGATTTTGAAAGGTCGTGTTACTTTTTAATGTATTTATAGAAATACGGGTAAAAAAAATTACCATTGTGGTAGTTTTTCATTTCTCTTTTCAAGAACTGAACTGTTTCTATACTGTATACAGGGAAATTGAATATATAGTGTCTTACCCATATCCTATCAATTACCGTTTAGGCCTCTTGCACACTGCAGCTTGAAAAAGCTCAGTACAGCATTTTTTTTGCTGAGCTAAAATGTGACCCATTATTTACAATGTGCCTGTGCACACAGGCATGTAAACAAGCACAGAGTATTCCTCAGTAACAAAAAAAATTTAAAATTGGAAAATATGCTTTCCGGGTCAGTATTTTGTGCCATTGCATGCAAATATGTGCAAATGCGCACAAATACGAGCATTATTATTAATGAATTTTCCCTAGGATGGTATCGTGTGTGCAAATGCATGCAAATCCGTGCATGAATTCACGCAAAACACCTAAAATAGCGTCCAAAAAAACCCCAGAAGCTCAAGCATCAGTACCCTGTGCAAGATACCTTGGTATCAGCAGCCCACCTCTATTTATAAATAATTTATATTGTTATTACAGACAGCATGTAACCAAATAACTAATACTAGCACTTAACATAAAAAATAAGTCCGGCCTAGCTGAGACACAGCAAAAATCTATTTTAGAATGCATTCATTTTTATTTAATATATAACTTTCTCCTGAAGAAGTCAAAAGATGAAACACTGCCATCTATTGTCTGGAGGACACTAAAGCTTGTTGTACTTGCTTCTACTAGGGATGAGCTCATGCGTGTCACTGTACCCGGCCAGTCATAAATGGCCAAGGCATTCCCTACTCCACAGTTGAACGTGTACATGCCAGGGCTCATCATTAGCTACTGCATTCTACTTGTATAGCTCACATCTTAGGGAGTAATTTGTACCATCTTTGCAGATACAGATTGTTGCTCAACATTTAAACATTAGAAATTTTAGTGGCCTGATGAAGCTCCTTATAAAATATCAGTATGCTCCTACACTTACAGTAAAGAACTCTTTTTGTAGCTAACGTTTTAATTTGTTTTATACCAGTCATGAGGGTTCACATTTATGACCTCCATGGTGACTTTGAACAGCTGTTTTCTGATTTTTTTTAAGAATATTTATGGTCAAACCTATCAGATTGAAATGTACTGACACAATATCCCAAATTTACTGGCATAGACAAGTTTTTACTGGCATTTCCAAAATTTACAAAATTACAGTTTTAAGTGCAAATTTCAGTATTTAGGCTACAAACAAGTACAATATGCAATTGGCAATGTGACTTAAGGTAGATATTAGGGCGAAAAACATATTTCTTATTTTATTTTTAACATAGTAAGTAAGTAGCTCAAGGACAGGACTCAGGAGGGCAAGAAATCAGAATGAGTAGGCACACACACATTAAATTGATTCTCACAGTGACATTGACAGCAGTGTGCAGCAGCACAGATGATGATGACACCTCACTAATAGGACACGTCCCCTCCTGAGTCACAGTGACAGTCTCTCTCCATGTCAGGTGGTCCCTTCAGTCCACTCCAGTCCAAACAGCACTGACAGCCCATTTCCGGCTTGCCTTGCTCTAGTCCCATAGACCCTCACGCTTGGCTCTGGCCACTCCACTAGGCTCCCTTGTACTATGACATCACACGACATACTCCGGCACTGCTGCCCCCAGACCCGCCCCCAGCTGGCGCCATTCAAACATACTGTAGCAGGCACTCAAGTGGTCTTGTCCGGCTCCGGACCAGAAATGTGCATGTGCATTTCCGAGCCAAGCACCAAAGCCATATTTTTAGTGGCAATCTTTTCCTGTCACTGAAGATTAACGAACGTCACCCCCACGCTACGTGTAAATGCCTTTAAATTAAAGAAAAACTGTTTCTGTTGTTCATCAAACAGTGAAAACAAACAAAACATGTACCAAAGGGCAAAAACAGTATAAATACTAAGAAAAACAAATACGGTTTATGTGTGCCCACCAAACTTTAACAGTGATGGATATACTTTCATTATGCTATAACAATGTGCATATAACAATTATGGTGCCATGTGTATTTCTAATAAACTATAAGGTGCCTATCTGTGAAAATGTGTAAACCCCTAAAAAAACACCATCAACACCTGTAAATATTCAAAACAAACAATGTGAATTCTGGAAATAGCAAAAATTGCAAAGAAAATAGTCAATTTTTTCAAACAATCAAGTGTGCAGTTAAAGTCCGTGAAAAATTATCAAATTGGAGTGATTCTGTGCCTGAAGTACCTTGCTGTTCTGTGACTCTCATTCAACAAGTACCCAAATGTGCTTGGACTTACCAGAAGATGTGGACCCCTGAGCAATATTGCATGTGGGTTTAACAAACTTATTCTGGCAAGTAGAGGGATATCACTTCCTGTAGGTTCTGTATGATCACCACTCACATAAAGGAAACAGAAAGGGGATCCAGATAGTGTAATATGTTCCCTTTATTAAAAAGCATGTTAGAAGATGCACTTACAATATTCCAGATCAACAACCACATTCCATAGCCAAAAACACATATAAAAGAAGGACAGCCAGCTGGCATTTACTGGCAGGAGAAAAGTGCCCGTTTTTCACTGGCTGCCAGTAAAAATACTGACGGTTGGCAACACTGTTACCGCAACCCTTTAGTACCTCTTTTCCATTGTAAATAGATATATCTCAGTGAATCTAGTCCCAAAGCTGAGGTACCTGCCCTTTTGTAGCACACTCACATTACCTATGTCTTTTCCAGCTCTATAACCTCTTTTGTGTAGTCATGAACAACATTGAATGGGCTTTATTTACTAAAGGAGTAAAGGCTATTACCACCGGAGGATTTTGCTGTCTTACGTCCAGGCCACTTTTTGCGATTCGGCACTGTGCGACTTTAACTGACAATTGCGCGGTCATGCAACGCCGTACCCAAACAAAATTTACGTCCTTTTTTTCCCACAAACAGAGATTTCTTTTGGTGGTATTTGATCACCTGTGCGATTTTCATTTTTTGCGATATTAATAAAAAAAAGTGAAAATTTTGAAAAAATAACAATATTTTTCTACTTTGACAGTTCAAAAATATCCAATATATTAAATTTTTGTCCTATATTTAGGCCAAAATGTATTTAGCTACATGTCTTTGACAAAAAAATTCTCAATGAGTGTATTTTTAACTGCTTTAAGACCGGAAGATTTTACCCCATTCCTGATCAGGCTATATTTTGCAATTCGGCAATGCGTTACTTTAACGGACAATTGCATGGTCATGCGACGCTATACCCAAATTAAATTTATGAGCCTTTTTCCCCACAAATAGAGCTTTCTTTTGGTGGTATTTGATCACCTGTGCGATTTTTACTTTTTGCGCTATATACAAAAAAAGAGCGACAATTTTGAAAAAATAACAACATTTTTCACATTTTTTTATATGAAATTCCCCCCAAAAAAATGTAAAAATCAAAATTTTTTAACTTTTTTTGCCAATTTGTTTTCTGCTACATATTTTTGGTAAAAAAAATTGCAATAAGCGTATTTTGATTGGTTTGTGCAAAAGTTATCGCAGCTACTAACTACAGGAAATTTTTGTCATTTTTATTGTTTTTATTTAACTAGTAATGGCGGCGATCTGCAATTTTTTTCGCGGGACTGTGACATTGCAGCGGACAGATCGGACCCTTGACTGACATTTTTGACACTTTTGGGGGTACCAGTGACATTACTACAGTAATCAGTGCTGTAAATATGCACTGTTACTATAAAAATGACACTGGCAGGGAAGGGGTTAATTTTTATTGGTGATCAAGGGGTTAATGTATGCCTGGTGCTTACTGACGTGTGTGGGGGGAGGGGACTATGTGACACAGGAACAGATCGCAGGTTCAGCTATGCTGAATCCTGCAATCTGACCCTGCATGTCACTTAGGAGCCGGCGGATCTCCACACTCGATCACCGCCGCTCCTCCCCTGGCCCGACTCCCGCTGTAACTAAATACAGCTGGAGCGAGCCTCCGGCGGCGCGCGAGCCGCCCACAAGGGGAGGGGTCCAGCGACGTTGGTCTATGTCTCTGGACGATAACGAGCCACATTGCTGCAGTAGCAGCAATGTGAGTGGTCGTACTCGTAAAGTGGTTAACATAGAAATGTGTAATAAAGGTGTTGATAGGTTCACTTTGAATATCAAATCAACTGCAACAGTACCAAAAAAAACTCCTGCTCTTACTTTACCGGATATTTGAAGTGCACACAGATCCACCTCATTCACTAAGCTATACGAGTATTCATTTTGCAAAGTGAACACACACTTTGGAAGGCAAAAATACTATAGGGTTGATTTACTAAAACTGGAAAGTGCAAAATTTGGTGCAGTTGTGCATGGTAGCCAATCAGCTTCTAACTTTAACTTGCTCAATTAAGCTTTGACTAAAAAAAAAACAAAAAAAAATGAAAGTTGATTGGTTTCCATGCAGAGCTGCACCAGATTTTGCCCTCTACAGTTTTAGTAAATCATCCCCTCTGAGATGAAAATTTGACTATAATGTGTTAAAGTATAACTAAAGACAAAACTTTGGTAGGCAAAACTTTTTGGTTTTGGATGGAGTGGAGATGGATTAGAGCGTTCGTCAGTTTTTATTGCTGTCTTTGCCCTCATTAGGGAGAGTCAGCCTCTCTATTTTTCCTGTTTACCATTATCATTAAAAGTAAAAGTAAAAGAAAATCCTAAATTTTGGGTTGTCTCCTGAAAAGTAATAGAGAGAAATTCTTCCAATGGGGACACTAGTTCTGGTGACCTGGGGTCCCCAAGGAATTCCCTTAATTTGCAAGGATTTCCTCTCTCTTCCTGTTTGACTATGGGACAGGAAGTGAAGGGAAATCTCCGCAATGGAACACAGATGGCAAAAAAAAAAAATCAAATCAAAAAATCAAGTTGAAGAGTTAGAATGATGCTTCTCTCTCTTGAACCTATGCAAAAACTGGGGCTGGGGCTGGACAGGAAGAGGCATTATCCAAACTTCCATATTATGCAAACTGTGCTGACAGATATCTCTGTGAGAATAGCATCACTTGGGCTGTGGAGTTATTGCTATGTGTAATTAAGCGCTGTTATCCTGGTGCAAGGCTGGTTACCGATGAATGTGAGTGAGCATTTTTATGGTTTTAGAATACAATTTTTAATAAATTGAGGATTTTACACCAGGCAAGTTTTTTTTCTCTTTTTGGCTGTATCTGGACTTGAGGGGAGAATGTAGGATGTAAAGATTGAACTGCTGATCTGGGACCTCCTTCCATTAAAGGGAAAAGGAAAAGCGCTATTTGACCCATACTATGATAGGGTCATGATTATCCGGTGAGTTTTTTGTGTCAAAGATGGCGGCACTTGGGTGTCTGTTTGCATGGAGGAATACAAGTAAGACTTTATGAAGCATGGCATTTCATATAATGTGATGAGCAATTTATGGACACTTTTGTTAGCTTTATTTTCTAACATATATTTGCTATATAATCACAGTTTTTTACCTACTGCGGCTATATATATATATATATATATTATATATATATATATATATATATATATATATATAAATAATTCAAATTGCATAGCACAGAAGTGTGAGATAGCTGCAGCTTGGAACAACTACTTTATTTTATTTTATTTAACTGGGCTAAACATTTGCGGTATTTTCTTTGAGTGGTGTTGGGTTTTTTTTAAGATTTGATAAAAAAAAATAAAAAATAAGCAAAATTTGCACTTTACATCTAAATCACTTGTTTTTTCAGCATATTTGTGATTTCTTTGCACTGAAATCTGATTTCAATAGGAAAAGTAATTTTATTTTATGGTATACTGTATACATGAAGGTTTGTACACGTATTAGAAGTTTTGCTATATGGTGCATTGCACATTTAATAGGGCAGAACTAGACTGCTATAAATACAATTAAAACTGTCATAAATAAGTAAAAAAAAAAATCTACTACATTAAGCCATTTTTTTTCTAATTTTTTTGAAATTGTAAACAGCCAGAAAGTACATGGGATCCATAGGAATAAATATCTTAGTCAAAAGATTGATAAAGTTACCTAATCTTTATTGCAGCAGTACTTGCTCCAATAAGGGGTAAACTCTGTCACTATTTTAAAATGGTGAATAATGGCAAATTTGAATAGAATTATAATGCAAAGTATTACTTCAACCTCACTGCTTTTTAATTATTTACTGTATTCTAATGAAGACATCTTGCTAATATGTTTCTATCTATCATGACTTCCTTTGCAATATGCTAAAACTCCAGGCAAACAGCTAAATACTCAGACGAAGCAGATATTAGGAGTATGTTTTTTTTTTTAGCTTACAATTGGAAGAATATAACAAGAAATGAGAGAACATCCCTACTATAGCAGGAGTACTGGAACTACATGGTGAGAAACAGAGCCAGAAACTATTTTAAAGAATGCAGCCTTTGGAGTCACCCAAAGAGAATGTATAAGAGCGGCCATACATGGATTAAAATTCAGCTGGTTCAGCAGGGATTGATCCATTGTACACAAGTCGATCTATCGAGTGACTTGTGTATAACCAGCCTGTTGGGTACTGTTCCCGAATGATCAGTGAGCCGGCAATAGCCAGCTAACTGATCGCTGTATTCTAATAATGGAGAAGTCTCCCCTTCTAGAGAATAAAATAAATCACAAGGAGGGATTCTCCCATCCACTTCAGGATGCAGGAATCGGATCATTTTATTTCATTCAACCCACTGATTGAAAAAAAAAAAAAAAAGACTATTGTATAGCCAGTCTAAGAGACCAGTGGGTAAATCAACTCAGCCGACTGCACTTAAATATTATTTTTGTGTGGGCTGACCCTTTAAAAATTCCAAGAAAGTTGGTGCCTTATAAGATGCAGAATCAGGGTGGTAAATTGTTGACAATGGTCCATGTCATTATCTCACTGTCGTTTCCCTTCAGTAAATCTTTCATTGCTTTTTATATTTAAAAAAAAAAAAGATTTATATATATATATATATATATATATATATATATATATATATATATATATATATTTAGCAACTCTATAAGTTCTGTTTCCTCTAAATTCTTACTTCAGGTACACATTTACCACATCAGACTTGCTTTACCCTGTTTACAGATATTAATGATGACAGTATAGTACTTTTTGTGATGTGTATGAATGCTGGAAGGCATGCGGGTGAAAAAGATTCATTGCTCTTTTATTTGCAACTATTTCATCAGCCAAACAGCTGAACTAAAAACATAATCTTGTATCAGAAATGACTGGCTGTCAAATCTCTCACCCAGAACAACTTAATTTTTATATACTCCATTGACTTCCACAAAATCATTCACTTTACACAACAACCCAGCAATAAGTATTGTCCAAGCAACTGCCATTTATTCTGTACCGATGCTACTATTCTCTTTCCTGGCAGATAAAGATTCCCTCAGCAACAGGGTTTAAAGTAAAAAGAAAAAAAACAAAACAAAAGCTGTGAAATGTAAAGTCTTTTGAGGTGTATCTAAACCCAAAAACACACATTTAAAGCAGGACTTCACCCATAACAACTTGATAAAAAAAATGTTCTTTAACAAGGAACACACTGTACATTCCACATTTATAATTATACTACCAAAATGAGTGTGTGCTGTAAATTGTCTCCAGCATTGCTCTTGTTTCTTCTTGCTGGAGGCTGCCATTTTGCTGAAGCTCAGAGCCCCTGAGCAAAAGTAAATAATAATAAAGTGGAACAAAGCTCATTAATTTAACAGTTTCAAAAAAGTTACATTCCTGGCATGTCGGGATTGCTAACTGTCACATTTGCTTGTGTCCTCAACCAAACCGTCAAACCATTAAATGACTGGTTTCATAACCGATCACATGTGTGTTGCATACTCCTGATCCATGCACTCTTTCCATTATGTACCCCTGCATTCCATGCATTACATACTTCTGACTCCTGCATTACGTGCATTAAGTACTCCTGATCCCTGCTTTATGTGTGTCACATACTCCTGTCCCTTTCACTCTGTTCAATATGTACCCCTGACCCCTGCACTCTATGCATTACATACTTCTAACCCCTGCATTCTATTTGTTACATATTTCTGAGCCTTGCACTCTGTGTGTTATGTATCCTTCACTTCTGTACTCAGGGTGTTACATACTTTTGAGCCCATCATTCTCTGAGTTAAGTTCTTCTGACTCTTATGCTCTGTGTGTTATATGCTTCTGACTCCTGAACTCTGTATGTTATATGATTCTGCTGCCTATGTGTTACTCCTGAACCCTGAGCTCTGTGTGTTAGGTTCCCCTTAACCTGGCACTCTGTGCATTTTACATCCTTGCTCTCTGCACTCTCCCATTACCTACCCCTTTGCTCTGTGCATTAGGTATACCTGAACCACACATTTCATGCCTAACATACTCCTCACCCCAGCATGCTATTCATTACTTACCCCTGACCCCTGCACTCTATGCATTACATACTCCCGATCCTCGCACTCTGTCCTTTACATGTCCCTGACCTCTGCAAACCATGTGTTATGTACTCCTGACTCCTTTACTCTATGTGCTGCTGCTTTGCTCTGTGTGTTAAGTACTGCCGACTGCTGAACATTTTCTTCTTGTCCATTCACAGAAAGCCTTGCATTTTATGAAAAAAATATAAAATGTTTTGTAAATTTATAAAGGTAGAGGTATGGGAAGTTGAATGACCGGATCCCTTCCTTATATGAGAAATGAAACTCTCAGCCATAATGCCAGAAGTAAAGTGCTGCTTGAACTTTCCATTATCAGTGAAGCTTTTACACTATACAGCAGTGATCAAGGCCAAGGAGTATGAACATTAGAGGTACTTTGTTTGTACAGAACACAATTTAAAAACATTTTTTTTCCATGAGTTCTGCTTTAATGCCTTGTACTTGTGGCTTTATAAAAGAGATACTTATCAGAAAACTCCACTAATCAATGTAATTATATAAGTTGTTTGTTAATGCCTTTGTTACCTTAAAGTTAGGTTTACTCGTATACATATTAAGCAGGAACCTACCAAATTTTGATCTGTGTGTAGCCCTGTCTGTTCAACAGAAGCTGACCTTTAGACCGGGTTCTGTTGAACTGTCCTGCTAGAAAACCAGCATTTGATCAGCCGCTGCAGCCAATTGCTGTAGCACTAATCAGTGTATTCTGAGAGAATGTGGATGCAGGAATCTGTGAGTTTTTTTTTTCATTCAACCCACTGGTTGAACAAAAAAAAATACTCATAGTGTATACTCAGCTTTATTCAACTGCTAAGGTTTAAACATGGACAATAAAAAATTGTTTGGAGGCTTGCACATCTGGATACATCTGCTTGTAATTGATTGTCATCCTGCAGTATAGAAAGCCCACATCAGCCGTAACCTGATTGCTATTTACATTTGTAGGCAATTTGGATCTTAAATTGAATTCATGTGGAATTATTGAAGACCTGATAGGTTCACATTGTCAATGAATTTGAAAGGTTTTGAGTATTACAGTGAAAAGAACAGGACTATAACCCAAAGCAACCAATCCTGGACCACCTTTCAATGGTCTCCTTGTAGAATAGTGTTGAAAGCTGTTTACTGACTGGTTGCCATGGGATTTTGCACACCATTGCCCTTTCCAGTGTTATTACTATTGGAACTCTATCATTGTTTAGTGGAATATTAAATACATAAATAAATAAATAGCAACTCTCACACAGAACCTAACAAAGGGAACACTTTCCACTTTCTCTGGAGAAAAAAAGTGAAGTGACGGTAAATGGTCAAATTTCCAGCCATGTGATTGTAATTTGGAACATTTGTTGGACTGAAAATAACTCTCACCTTTTTGAAAATAAGTATACTTATTATGATGTGTTAGCTATATGAATTGAGCTCATTGATACAAAACAAATAATTTGGGATTTACTGATATTTTAAATGGTGAGTCCAAAAAATGTTTTAACCTCCCTGGCGGTATGATTCTTTCTGATTTTAGGTGCTGAAAGCGGTACCATTATTTTGCATGTGATTCTTAAGACCGAGCAGCCCAAACCAACTATTTACATATGATTTTTCTTTTTACCGTGCTTTCTTTTTTATAACATCTCGGGTATGATCAAGTTTGAAACACAAAATCATGAATTATGATATAATAAATAACTATAAATAAGTTAAAGTATGTATGTATGTATGTATATATACATATATATATATATATATATATATACTGTATATATACATATATATATATATATATATATATATATACACGTGTGTGTGTATATATATACACGTATATCTATATATCTATATATACTGTATATATATATATATATATATATATATATATATATATATACACACACACGTGTATATATATATATATATATATATAAGCTCCATTTCTGAGGCAATTGAACTTGAGCTGTTGAGGTACCCCCTTAAAAAACCCTAAAACAGGGTTCTGGAATGAACCAATGGGCTATTCAGGCGGGAGAAAGAGCGGGAAGAGGCTATCTGACCCCAGGAGAGAGGTCCGCTACCTATTCTCCCTAGATACATCGACAAATTGAGTGAGAATTTTGAGCGGGAAAGAGTCCACTTGACCTTCCCAGGAAAAGGTCAGCTAACCCTTTGCTCAGAGGCAGTGCATCGTTCCCCTCACCAACTAATCAAGGTCAATAATGGTCCTTAATCAGCCTGCTCCTGCCACCATCCCATGAGGAAAAGGGGTGCTAAAAGCTCCCCCTTCCCCCCCATTCTTTTCTACAGCTGGTGGTGTCAGCGGGGAATATAGATAAATTATTCGTTGTTTAGATGTGTTTCTTAGCAAATACAATGTACAGGAATATGGAAAATGGTAGTGGCATTAACACTCTCAGGTTGAACTGGATGGACTAGTGTCTTTATTAAACCTTACCAACTATATAACTATCTAACTAGATAATTGAGAACTTCAGGACTCAAATCAAATTATCATTAGATCCTTGCCTTTAAAAATAACTGTCATTTCAACTGATTTTGACAACAGCCTGCTGACTCTGGGCCACTGCAGACTGTATGTGTAATCTTAGCTCAGAGGACTATCACTTGATTTGCAAATTTTGGGTTATTTTTGAACAGAAGACATGGTATAATGAGTCACTGCAGTTTACATATTCTTGCACACTTGCAAGTTAGAAGCATTGATGTAAAAGCCGGGGAAAGGGGTTATCTTGCTTCTAACATCCAACCACTATGGCATGACCGTGCTAAGCTTGATTATACAAATCTTCAGTACAAATTCTGCAAAAGGTAATATTTCAAAATTCTATTTATTAGATAAGGTCAGATTTCATATGAAAGATAAGTCTGTGAATTATAATGGAACCGGAACAATATTAATTAAATAGAAAATGGTAATGCTGTAGAAAGTTTTTAGTATTGGATAGAATAGGGAAAGAATAGAACTCTGTCGGGCTTTAACTGTTAAACTCTTTAATACTGATAATACCACAGCACACTGCACGATTAAAGCTGTACAAGAGTGGGCAATGTATAGACATTTTTTATTTTATTTTAACCACTTGAACTCCAGGAGATTTACCCCCCCCCCTCTCCATCTATTTGATCCCCGCTGACGAAGTCCCGCCTACCAGGATGTAACACGTACAGGGGAAGTCACATGACCCGTAGCTATCCCGGAAGCGAGTGAGAGAGGGCAGAGAGACGCCGACCTCATCGTTACCGCTGTGTTCTATGTACTATTACATGCATGGACTCTTTTATCATGTAAGTGCAATGATTTGTGCTTGAATAAATGCCCATATCTAACAGTGAGCACTTAGATCCTGTCCTTTATTTTTTACATCCATCTTGATGCGGATGAAGTCCGTTTGGAACCAGGGGGAAAGGAGGAGGATCCAGTACAAGTGTATTGTCTATGCTCAGTGACCCTGTAGGGTCACATTGGGGAGGTGAGAGGCAGAGAGAGCTGTGGTGGTGGGACGAAGCACCTTATGTGTGTTGTTGCATGCTACAACTACCAGCACCTGGGCTTCTGAACGTTAATAAGAGACTGTCTATATCATCTTGCATTTTGCTATATGAGACTTTTTCTATTTAATATGGATATATGAACTGCATTGCACTTTATGAGTTTATTTGAAATCATCATATATATGGCTCTATGAACTCTATTGCATTTTTATGAGAAATTGTTGAGATTGCGCTGCACTTTGATTTTTAGATTACTGTGAAAGCATTTTTAGGATTGCCTTTAGTGCTTAGCTGCTGATCTTATTTAAAACTAGTTAGGGTTCAGCGCTGAATATTTCTTTCCTTTTTCACTGTGTTACTTTAACTGACGATTCCACGGTCATGCACCTCTATACATGAATTAACTGTTTGTCACTTTTTCACACAAAAAGAGCTTTTTTTGGTAGTATTTGATCGCCATTGGGTTTTTTATGTTTTGTGCTAAAAGCAAAAAAAGATCGACAATTTTGAAAAAAAATATTTTTTTTACCTTCTGCTATATAACATATCCAATAAAAAAAAAAAAGAAAGAAAAAAAAGAATTTCTTTGTAAATTTAGGGCAATATGTATTCTGCTATAAGCATATATTGATTGGTTTGCGCAAAAGTTTATATTTGTGCCTAATTGTGCCCAGTGTTTTTATGTGTACAGTGTGCTGCTTTTACTAGGGATGTGCTGGATTTTATTTCGCGCTCTGCAGGGAAAAAAAATTCAGCACAACTTCACTGACAGGACAGAGCTCTGCTTTGTTTACATAAGCAGAGCTCTGTCCAGTGTGTCCCCGCACCGATCGGTGGGTACTGGTGGCCATCCATAGGCTGGCAACTGCTGATTGGCTTCTGCTCTGACTAATGACAGCAGAAGCGGCACGCCAAAGGTGCACCACCTACCTGGAAGAACAGAATAATATATTTACAGGTGATTCTGTAAAGAGCAGCTGCCTTGCAGTAGTAAAGCTACAATAGGGCAGTCGTTAAAGAATTAAATATAGTATAAACTAGTATATCCTAATTTTCAGATTTTCTGTTATTAATCCTAATGGTAACTAAACCCAAGAATAAAAACATATGTTATATTTCAGCGTATCCATCCTTAAATGGGAGATAGTTACATTCTTTTTATTCTCTTAGGCTAAGAACATCTTTAGCAAGTAAAGAAAATAGCTACCAAAAATTCAATGTACTAGTCACTTCCTGCAAGCTAGTCTAAAAGCATAAATAAATGTTTCCCTACACTAACCTGCCCAATCAAAGTTAGTCATGTTTGTAACCCAGCCTGGGTGACAATCATGGTTCCCTCTATAGATACAGTGGAGGGGTGAGTGTAACCACCCAGGAAATGTGTTATTCATTGAAATTCCAGGTAAAAATAACCGGAGAATAAAGAAAGAAAATGAATGCAGTCAGCTCACCCAAAGACTGGTAAACCAGGAGTATGTCCTGGATGGCATGTATTTTGCACTAATATTTGAGTTGTGGTTCCTTGACAGTTTTGGAGACATTTAAAGCGCGGTACTCCCCCCAATTATAAATATCTGAATTGTGTAGGTTACCAATTACAGTACCTGCAGCATTAAAGGTGAAAATTTAGACAACAACTAGAGAGACAGCGTGAGAATTTCACGAACCCCCCTTATTTGGAGACATTGCTGTATTCAGGGGTTCTCATCCATGCAGTAGCTTGGCTAGAGAGAGGACTGACTCCAAGTACTCTCTAGTTTGATAAGTCTGCATTAGGGACTCAGAATTTCAGAGGTTTGTAGAGATTTGCTTGGGGAGAACCTCCAAACCCTGACTACCAGGACTCTGGTCCTGTAAGGGTAATCCCCAGGTAAGGGAGGCTTGATAGATAGCAGAGAGAAATCAGAATCTGTGTCATGGAAGTAGAGTGGAGAGAGAGGGTCAAGCTGTGAGTAAAGCGTGAGCTCTCAGACAAGCTGAGACATTTGTTGCTAATGCTGAATCCCTATGGCCTGCCCGCCACCTCGGGCCATGGAGAAACCCTCCCTGTGGGAGGGACCATGAGATTGGCGATGAACCAGTTATATGGTACCTTGTTTTTCTGGAACTGTTTATTTGATTTTTGTTGAAGGAAGCTATTTATGTTACTTGTTTGGGGTAATTATTAAAGGACTGCTTGCTTTTACAAATGGCTGCTGGTGATCTCGGGCCCCCATATGATAATACACTTTTAGACACATTTTTTAAGCAATACGTCAGTAATACCCGAAAACTGTCACTTTGGTTACATTTTTTAACTTGTGTTTTACCTAAGTAAGACACAACAGATTCTCTTCACTCTCCCATCACATTGTTCACCTCCAAGAAACGTACTCCCCTTCTTTCTAAGTGAGAGTGCCAGTGAATGAATATTGGCTGCTCAACTACGAGCACCTTCATATGGGGTTGGGAGAAAATCCCCAGCCTTGTGTAAGCTCTGATAAGGATTGATTAGTCAGAGCTTCCAGAAGTGAGGGGTTGTTCTCTTCACTTCTGGAAGCAAACGATGCAACTGATAAATTAATTCATAGAAATCCTAGCAAACCACTATCAGGTTATTGTCAGTGGTGAATTCTTGCAAAAGATATACAAACTTTCAATGTCTTTCAATTATGGAGGCTTAGTATCACATGGCATTACCTAGAATGGTCTGCATGCAAATGCAGGCTGCCCATAGATACTTGCACTGCATTGAGAAACACAGAGACCTGGCAAAGACAACATCACTTGGTCTAACTTAAGCTATGTAACTAAAACTAAAAGGTTTTTAGACTGGAACAGCTTCAAAATCCAACAGACGAGGGTGGCTTGGCACTCCCTAATCCCTGGCTGTACTACATTGCAGCCCAATTACAACATCTTACTGGCCAGTTTTTGTTTCACCTGGTAGTTCCACTGGTCAACTATTGTCAGCTACCCTTATTATGTTAAAATGTACTGGAGCTGACTCCATCCCTGGTGGTTTAGAAGCCGGATTGTTTGTTAAATCACATAAAACTTTTTTGCACTTACAAACTTTTTCACAAAATTTGGTTTAAAGCTAAATAGCTACAAGGGGTTGAAGGATTACCAGCCTATAGCCCAATCTGAGTTAATAAATCCTACAGGGAACTGTATAAACTGCAACATGGTCTCAGATGGATAGCGTATGGAGTGACTCATTTGAAACATATTTTTCACAATGGGAGACTTCTCCCATTTTCCACTCTCCAGGAGATTTTTAGTCTCCCTCCTATATGCAATTTTATTACATTCAATTAAAGCACACAATTAGAGCTCCATGTGGGGGAACCTTGTGGACCTTATCGCCAACCCCTAACTTTACACTGATTTCCTCAGTAGAACATGCTAAAGGTCTTAGCTATCCCACCAAAGCTCGAGAGAAGTGGGAGGGAGACATAGGCTCAATGTCTGGTGATAAGTGGGGAGATGTGCTGCAGGTGGTGTTAACTAGTTCATTAATCTCATCACAAAAACAATCCCAGTTAAACATAGTACTGAGATCCCATCTCATACCTGCTAAATTGCATAACATGGGCATACTTGCTGACCCCGTGTATTATAGCTGTAACAGATGCCCTAAACTGCACCATTATTGGACAGCTGTTTTGGGTACCCTTAATAGGGTATTTCAATCTTCTGTCCCGCTAGACCCTAAATATTGTCTGTTAGGTATGTTAAGTGACCTTATACTGGAGGAGCCCATGACAATGGCGGTTAATCGCACTCTCTTTCAAGCCCGCAAAATACTTCTGTTACTCTGGAAATCACCTGACCCTCCTTCACATCAAAAGTGGGTAACACACATGGGACATACCCTTATTTTTGAAAAGTATGTGTACCAATAAAGGGGATGCTTGGGAAAGTTTGAAAGATTATGGGCAAACATGGCTCGACACTCCTGGACTTAGTCCGTGGGAATTGGTTCAGATCTGGTTTGTGCAATGTCCAGACAGACCAGTCTAGTCTAGGCTTGGTACAGCAAATTACACAATGGATGTTGTGTGTATTCCACTTGGTTTAATGTGACATATTTTGTTTGTCAACATCTGGGATATATATATACTGTATGTGCTCAAAGTGTGTGGTTGTACAAGCGACTCACTCTCTTTGTAAGTTACATGTAGAATATGGATAACTGTCATAGGCATGTATAACTATTCGTTCTTGTTTGTTTTCAATCCAATAAAGAACCTGTTTGATAAAAAAAATAAAATAAAAGGTTTTATGTAAAAATGTCATTAGCATTTTGATGGGGGGGGGGGGGGGGGATATAATCAGATTTAACTACAGCTTTTTGTGTTGTGTTCCAGGCAGTATTCTAAATATGTTTGTTGCTTCTTTGTATTAGTTGACACATTCCTAACTTGTGATCATACTTATTCTTCATTTTGAACATTTTAGAAATTTACTTTGACTAAATGCCATCTGTATAGAATTTTTTTTTAGCAAAACAAATTTCAACCTGTTCCACATAACGTGGTTATGTGTTTTTGTGATGCTCTCTGTACATAACAATTGTAGAGGTTAAGAATTTGCCAAGTGCAGGACAGGCAGAACACGATATAAAAAGCAATGTAATGGTACTTTGCCTATTCCACGTTATTTTATTTTTGGATTAAAATGTTATCATGGCATGGAAAAGAGTTAATGCAAAAAAAAATCTCTTGTTCTGTTTTGTAGGGGTCATTTGAGAATCCAACTAGCACATAAGGTTGAAATCAGTCCTGTGTTGCATTAATATAATACACTTTAATGTCACCTATCAAATGTTTCTAGTGGCGTCAACTTCCAGTGAGTCAGAGAAAATCGTGAGTCTATTGTGCATACACAATACAAGACTTTGCCAATAAATGGGATCTTTGTAATCTAATTAATACTGTTTGGATATTGGCAACTGCATGACCTAGTATACAGTAGACACCAGACACCATCTATTGTGCAACACAATACATGTAATACACTGACCAGACTTCTGAAACCAATGTCCTAATGTCATCTAATTCAATTCAGCCATATTATGAAACATTTCATCTGAACCAGAACCATTATCAGCACAAGAAGGGTGATATATCAAGCAAGTTATTAACAGAAATCAGACACAATTTCTAGCCTGAACAAAGCTGCTCTTTATTTGAGAAAGTATATGCAGTAGTTTTTTTTTTTTTTATGACCCCTGTGAAGCAATCAGCAGTGCAGTAAAAGAATGAGGCATTTTTTTATATATCATGTGCAATAATTACATATATTAGATATTTTATGTTTGCTATATCATATCTTTAAGGCAGGCTATTAAGGGTTTTCTTTTTTCTATTGTAGCACCCTTGTCATAAGCAGGGTTGCTAATAAATTTAATTGTGCTAGGTGGTAGCTAGCCTGGCTTATTTATAGTTCCGTGGTCATTGGATTTTCCTCATAATCCTGGTTTGGCTGTATTTCTCCCTTCTGTCAGTAGGTGGCACTGTTGCCTTTGACATTAGTGTGATACATTACAGTCAATCAGGGTATGAAAATGTATGTTTCTTCCAGCCAATCACACTGGTAGCGGACCATGCTGGGAAAGGCTATTTATTTGGAGGAAGACAGGTGATCTGTCTCTTACCACCCAGACCCCTGTCTGGGGTGGGTGTGTGTGCAAGTGCTGCTGCTGGGTAGGCCTGAAGCCTGAGGCCTAACCATGTGCTCTGGGCTCTGCAAGGGAGAGCCTGTATACTGCTTGGAAGAGTAAAGGAAGGATGGAGACCTGAGATGAAGTACCAGAAGTGACTCTGCCATATGATGGAGAGCCTGGGAAAGAGTCAAGATGGGAACATGCACAGAATTCCTGCATCTTCCGTTAGTTACCTGCCTTTGATATAGGAGACAGCTGCTTCTACAAGTACAGATTGCTACAAGAGACTAGACCCAAGGGAAAGGAGTTGGTTCCCAGGTCAGTCTAAGCTCAAAGGTTCTTTTCCTGTACTGCTGTCTGCCTATACTTCGTTTTTTGTGTAGGGAGACTGCCAATCTGCTATTTTCACTAAGGGTGTCCTGTGCTTTACCACTCTCTCCCATATTTTTGTTCCTGTTGTGAGAAATAAACTTTTCCTTGTTTAAGCATAAAAGTGACTGGCGCCCATCTGTCTATCTTGTTTACCACCCACCATGCCTAGTAATCTGCACTCTGAGGAGGAATGTCGGCCCTCTCTGTCTCTGGGGGGGGGTCACCATCAGGTCCCTTGAGGTTGGGGGTGCGCTACACTATTATTATTATTATTTTGCCACTTATCTTCATCCCTACATCATGGGAGTCACTGGCAATCACATCCAGTGAGCCAATGAGGAGAGAGAGGGGGTGGACATGCAGAGCAGTGGCTTGGGAGCGCACCTGATTGGATGCTCCTATTGCAAGATGCTTGCTCAGGGGGGCACTCAACAGGAGGGAGGAACCAGGAGACCCGAGAAGAGGAGAATCAGTGCTGCTCTGTGCAAAATCGCTGCACAGAACAGGTAAATAAGACACATTTGTTAAAAAAAAGGTTGCTTTTAATATCACTTAAAACTTTTGCCAAAAATTTACCCTTTCTTAACAAATACCCTTGCACAGAGCACCTTGGTATTATTCAGACTTACCTCTTACCATCAGGACTCATCTGATAATTGGCCCTATGCTGAAGATAGGTGATCAAATTTTTACTTCTACTGACCTATCTCTGAAATACTCACCATTGTACCGCATCCTGGGTAACTCATACTTTAATGTGGGACCTGAGGAGGGTCCTTTTTGTCATCTTTTGATTTGTCAGCATTATCAGGCCTTGCATTTTTATTCATTACTCAGCACAGCCCTCTTTGGAAGAATTAATGGTTGTTCCAAGTCCCTATGGTCTAGATTTTTAGAAGGCTATACAAATTCAGCACAAAAATAAAATTTGAGAAATAGCGATATTAAGTCTGGTGTCCGTGCTCACATATGTTTAGTGGACTCTCACATAACCAAAAAACGCAACCGATAAAGCAAGAATAGGTGGGCAAAGAAACCCCTTCAGAAAGTGGTTACCTTAGGAGACTAAGGCAGCATAATTCCAGAACCAAAGTAGGTAAAAAAAAATAATATTTATTAAATAATTAAACATTACCAAATATATCAACTCATATAAACATTTAAATATGCACACACCTATCACCACAACAGAGATAAGATTGTCCACCCACAATCATGTAATTGACTACACAAATGGCCATTCAATCAGATGGGTCAACTAGGATGCTGTATCCCACTTAGCTGGTAATTCATTTAAAGTAAAAAACCTAATGGGAGACCTAAATCATGTGGGTTAATGACTCTAAGTGGAGCATTAATGCACCGCCATCCAGCAGGTGAATCATGTAGCAAGGAGGATGAGCAAACGGAATGTCCACAACTCATGTATCCCGCTGAAAACCTACAGTAGATCAATTCTATGCCATCTTCTTAATGTCGCCAAATAATGCAGCCCCCTGAAGTGGAAAAGAACACAACCTCCATCCCTGTCCATGTGACTCACAAAGAAATGAACAAAATTAAAGATTTGGTGTTTTCCCTACAAAACAGACATGGGCTTTGCTCAAAATCTTGGTTCTACTGGAATTAACTTTGCTTCTTAGTTAAGGGCAAATCCCTTTAAATGGATCCAGGCTGATCATTTTCTCACTTTTGCCATCTTTCAGTGTCTGAGACTTCCCCTTCACCTTTGTCCCCCACTGCTCCCCCCCCCCCATTTTTATTTTCCTCCTGAATTCTAATGTGATCCTTTTCTTACTTTTCTTCTCTATCCTACCTTACTTTCTGCTTTGTTCATAAGTTAAAATCATTTTCCCCTTCTAATAAAAATGATCTGGTTCCTGATATGCAATGTTATTGATTGATGTCTCCTAATAGTGGTCACGATAATGTTATGACACAATTAACATCCACTACGGTGCTTGGTGGTTTTTCTTTTTTATATTTTGAAGTTACTTAGAGGTTCAATTCTATAAAATTTTAATAATGAAAAAATGTTAGTACTCCCTTTTTAAGGGGGAAACACTTATGGTTACTGATTTTAGTGTCTATTATGAAGCAATCTGTATTCAGCCTACATTAGGACTGATGATATTTGGCATTTCTGGAACAAAGAATTAAAAAAAAAAAACTGTCCTTCTACTGCCTAACTTTACACTGCTACAGTAGATCTTCTGAAGTATCCTAATTATTTTAGTAAAGGCTCAGCCTATGCTCTTTGTCTCTAGCTTATTTGGGCTTAGCCTTGTTTAAAAAATGTCCTGCTACTGGATAATTTTAAATTGCTGTATTATCTACAATCTCTTAATTCTTAATGAGAGCATGATTGAGACAGGCCAATGGGAAGACATTTTTTAAATTGTTTGAACAGTGACATAGTAAACTACTAGCCACTTTTTATCCCCTATATGTGTGTTTATGTGAAAGTTCTCAGAACTCAGCTAGCTGCCTTTAGTGCAGGAAATGTTAGTTTTCATCAAATCCTAAGACAGGTCCCTTGGTGCATTCTGTTGTGATTCGATTGACATTGACTGCTCAAGCCCTATAGAATAGGAAGGCTTTTCCTCCTGAAGAACATTGGCTGTATTTGATGCTTTCAGCCACTAAATGTTGTAAGAGTCTTGCAACTGGAATGAACTTCTGTGCCAGACACTCTTCAGTACACATATAATAATTTCTATCTGCCAGTCAAAGAAGGCCTAATAAATTTAATGAAAACATGTGTTGCTGCTGAACCTACCTAAAACAAAACATTTTTCTTAAACTGAAATTAATCAGATTGGAAAGCTACTGTTGTACACAACCTTATTGTAGTCTTTAAAGCCCAACTTCAAAAAAATTCAAAAATTCACCCTTGCAGTGCAAGGACAGAGGATTAATCTCCTTGCACCAGCAGTCTCCTACCAGCAGTGCCACCATTCCCCTGCAGCTGTTCTGTAGGATCGGACTGCCTCCAGTTGCACTGCAATCTCCTCTGCATACCATACAAAGTTAATGTCCCTGTTTTATACATGATAAGGCTGAGGCCACAGGCCAGAGCTTCAGGCAGAAGTGGACAGCTGTGGAGCTAGCCAGAGTGAGGAATCAGGTAAGTGAAGCAGACTCTTTTGCAATCCTCTTAATTAATAAAAATGAGTTAACCTTTGCATTTAACCACACGATTGGCTACAGATTCACCCATCACTAATGACAGAGAGAATGGTCAACAGAGCAAAAAAATATCCCCAGTATACTGAACAGCTGATATAACATGGTAAATTATATCCAAGGACATTTTATTAGATTTTAATTGAGTAGGGTCTGATTAACCCTTGTAAGCTTTTCTGTACTGTCTGTACCCTATTGGAAATATTTACCTACACGTTCTGTCCTGGATTCACAACAGGGAACAAAAGGAAATATCTCCAAAGTAAGGGGAGATTGCCTCTTAGGCAGTTGTCTACCAGTCCCATTGAAAGATTTCCCCCTACCTATTCTAATGACAGGTGTAAATCCTAGTGACAATAATTGGCAGGACAAATACAGAGAAAAAACACAAATTCACCAGAAGGGAAGATAGGCAGCAAAAAACATGAAGCGATTTTTTAACACTTCCACACTTTATCCAGAACTAAACACGTTTTTAGATACAATTTAATGCTTTTCCATGTGAGTTTTTAATTACCATTTTTAGACCTTAAGCAGCGTGAAGGAATCAGGAGGGAGATGTATGAATGGGTCTGTTAGCGTGTAAACTTTACACTTGTTTTTGTTTAATTTTAGTTTTGAGGCTGTTGCCATGCCATATTAATAAGGTCTTTCAAGCTTAAGTATACACATGCTTTAAAGATGAAAAAGAAAGCACCACTTCATTTTGACTTATAGTACAAATTAGTACAAAGAAGAGAGAAGAGGTGCTTTCAACTCAAGTTTTTTTTCCTGCAGAAAAAAAAAAAAATAATCGGTGATTCGACACTGCAGAGCAAATCTCACATTATATTCAGGTCAGGTTAGGGCCACAAGAATTAAAGCAATACTATACCCTTCGATTAAAAAATAGACTGGGAGGGAATATTGGCATCAATGAGCACAGAACAGAAATGGGAATTTTTCTAAAAGACTTTATGCAAACTCACTGCAAAGTATATTCCCATGGGTAATACGTTTAAAAGGCTAAAAATAAAACCTATGTGGCTCACAGCCAAAGTTAAAAAAGTTATAAATAATAAGAAAAGAGCATTTAAAAAATATAAAAATGAAGGAACACTATCGTTTAATTGTTACAAAAAATATAACAGAATATGTAAACAGAAAATCAAGGATGCAAAAATTCAAAATTATCGACAAAAGATAGTAGGACAAACCCCAAAAAATTCTTCAAATATATTAATAGTAAAAAGGTTAGGTCTGAGCATGTAGGCCCATCAGGAGTGGGTGACTGGGGACAAAGAGAAGGCAAATTTATTAAATACTTTCTTCAGCTCTGTGTATACAAAGGAGCATGGGGGAGCTCATGGCCATAATGAAGATGGTATTGACACAGCCCCAAATGATCCACAATGGGTCAAACGTGATATGGTCCAGAAATATTTAGACAGGATTAGGGTGGATAAAGCGCCTGGACCAGATGGCATCCCCCCCTTGCATCCTAAAAGAATTGAGCGCTGTAATTTCAAAGCCTTTGTTTCTAATTTTTAGGGAATCCTTAAGGACTGGAATAGTACCACTGGATTGGCATAGGGCCAATGTGGTGCCTATATTTAAAAAGGGATCAAAGTCTTTGCTAAGTAACTATAGACCTGTTAGTTTAACTTCTATAGTCGGGAAGATAATGGAGAGTTTAATAAAAGACCACATAGATGAGTCCTTGCTGGAAAAAAATATTTTAAACAACAGACAGCATGGATTCATGAAAGACAGAAGTTGTCAAACAAATCAGATTTCTTTTTATGAGGAGGTAAGTAAAACCTTGGACAGAGGGGTGGCTGTGGACGTAGTATACTTGGATTTTGCAAAAGTGTTTGACACAGTTCCCTACACACGACTAATGTGTAAGGTAAAGTCTACAGGCTTGGTAAGATCAGTTTGTAAATGGATAGATTATTGTCTAAAAGATAGAATTCAGAGAGTAGTGGTTAATGATTCTTACTCTGAATGGTCTAAGGTTATCAGTACCCCAAGGTTCAGTGTTGGGACCCTAAGTGCCGGTTCGAATATACTGCGATTGCGGTGCAAATTCAGCCATACAAACTGTATGGCCGAACTCGCACCGCACAGACATCGCATGTTATTTTAGGAGCAGTGCGCTCCGAATCATATGCGATGTCTGTGATCGCATTATTGTGAACCGGCACTTACTTTTTAATATCTTTATAAATGATAAAGGGTCTGGGATTAAAAGTACCATTTCAGTCTTTGCAGATGACACCAAGCTTTGCAGTGGAAAAACCTCTTTACAGGATGTCTCCAACTTACATGCTGACCTTAATGCACTTTTTTATTGGGCAACTATGTGGCACATGAGGTTTAATGTTGATAAATGTAAAGTTATGCACTTGGGGGCTAAGAATATGCATGCAGCATACATACTAGGGGGAGTAGAACTGGGGGAATCCATAGCGGAGAAGGATCTGGGTGTTCTGGTAGATCCTAAGCTTAATAATAGAATGCAATGCCAAGCTGTGGTTTCCAAAGCAAGCAAAGTCCTGTCTTGTATTAACAGAGGCATGGACTCCAGAGAGAGAGATATCATGTTGCCCCTGTACAAAACATTAGTAAGACCTCATCTGAAATATGCAGTTCAGTTTTGGGCAATATTTCTTAAAAAGGATATCGGGGAACTGGAGAAAGTGCAGAGAAGGGCAACCAAATTGATAAGAGGCTTGGAGGACCTCAGCTATGAGAAAAGATTAGAGGAACTGAATTTATTCTCTCTTGAGAAGAGGAGATTAAGGGGGGATATGATCAACATGTATAAATACATAAGGGGTCCATATAGTGAACTTGTAGTTATTCACTTTAAGGTCAACAAGAGGACAAGGGGGCAAGCTTTACGTCTAGAGGAAAACAGATTTTGTCTCCAAATACGGAAAGGTTTCTTCAACGTAAGAGCTGTGAAATTTGTGGAATAGGCTCCCTTCAGATTTGGTTCTGGCTAGCTCACTAGATTGCTTTAAAAAAGGCCTGGATTATTTCCTGGGTGTACATAATATAAATGGGTACTAATATTTATAGGTAAAGTTGATCCAAGGAATATCTAAATGCCTCTCGGGGGATCTGGAAGGAATTGTTTTCCCCTGCTGTAGCAAATTGGATCATACTTTGCTGGGGTTTTTTCGCCTTCCTCTAGATCAACTGTGGGTATAGGATGGTGTATAGGGAGGGGATTGTATGGTTGGGTTTTCTTTACTGTTTTTTTTTTTTCATTTGTTAAGCCAGATGGTGTCTTTTTTCAAGCTGACTAACTATGTAACTATGTGCTGCATCACTTGATTGTCAGAACATCTGCAATCCTGATATCCTCTTAGTTCCTGCAAAGTCTGTTAAGCTTACTACTAGTGAAGTCCACCTAATGCAACGTGCACTAAAGTGAGATGAAAAAAATTGCAGGGAGTGTGCCTAACACCATTGTCACTGCTTATTCTCATGCCTGTAGCTTTGTAGCTTGTGAATCAGCACTTGGTCAAACCTAGCTCTGCCTGATTTCTGAATTGATAGTGCTGTCTCTGTTACCGAAACCCTCCCACTGTGAGCTGCAGTGTCTGGAAGGAGGAGCATGTGAGACAAAAATGAAGGAGGTTGGTCAAAAAGCACTTTGGAGCCTTCCTCAAGACGCAAATTCAAGAAAAACGTATGTCGGAGTGTGGGACAAACTCTTTTTATACTGCAACCAATTTTAATAAAGTTACTGCACTATGATACTTTATATCTATCTCCCGTTTGGTCGTCTTACATATGAGTGATATTAAAATTGGAGGAATCCTTTCAGTTCATCCCAGAAGGATCTTTGCTTTTAATAGCAAAAAAAGTGCTTTTTTACCAGCCTGTAAATAGGGGTCAAACATCTCTGGGGAGTTTCACATCCATACTTTAAGCACAAGCAGTGAAGGTTTTTTGAAAATTGCGTTGGAAGATCGGTTTTGGTGATGGGAACATATCACACTAGACTATTTAATCATTTTAATTATTTAATTGTCACATGTCACTTATATTATTTTTTAGAATCAAGCACTATACCTTTACTATACATATGTTTTAAGTGGATTTATCCTTTTTAAAGGGGCAGCTACGGTTTTGTTTAGTTTGTTTGTTTTTGGAGTAGGTGCCAAACACTTGTTTATTATTCTTTAAAATGAAGGAGGATTTGGCTCAGCTGGTAAAGGTAAAGGATGTTTTTTGTTTTGTAGACTTGGGCATCACATAGTAACATGATTTGGTATCTATTTAGGGATATATCTTATATCTTCCTCAATTTAAAACAACAGCAGGGTTTGTTTTAAGATTTGTCATGGCAATCAAAAAAATAAAACAAGGGACGGTTTGCTGGTGCTTTGAATGCCTCTCTTTTTGGACCACAGGGGTTGCCTAAGAGCCGCCCGTGTTTCCTACGGGGATCCGGGCTGTTGCTGTGCTCCACCCTCCTGCCCACCTTGGGCGGAGGGACGAGTCCAGGGGGGCCGCGTCGGGGGAGGTCTGATGAAGGCTGTCTGCCCCCCTCCCCTGGGGTGGGCCCTGGTCCGCGGTCCCATGCGTGCTCAATGTTCTGATTGGCACCTGTGGCTGCCCATAGTGGCTCCTGTTTGTGGCTACCGGCATCCTGCCCTCTGTCCTGTACTGATTTGGTAATGCTACTTGCCTGATTTTTGCCTTGTACTCTGACTTGCGATACTGTACCCCCTGGGGTGTGGCACTGTTTGGCCTCATGCTAACTTATATGCTTATGTTTTGATGTTTCTCTGTGTTTTCTCTGTTAAACTAAATAAAGATTCATAAAAAAATAAAAATAAAACAAGACAAAGCTTTGGATGTTATTTATAAGCATTAAATTATAAAATAGGGATAGTGAGTTCATGTTACTTATACTATTGATAACCACTGTGTATCTTTGATGACTTCAACATGAGCTGGCAAGAACATGCCAAATGCAGACGAGCAGATTGACTGGTAGCAGCATAAATGGGGCCCCAAGCTTACTAGCATTTTAGCTATATGGATGCCAGCTTGGTGCCTGGTGTGTCAGATTATGACAAGAGAATTTTCATTTAAATAAAGTCTTGCACTGCTTCTGTAATATTACAGTAGACCTACATAACCCTAACATAGATTTACTAACAGAATGGATTACATGGTGGTAATAAAAGAGCAATATTTCTTCTGTATATTAAATTGTCAGAAAAAATACTTTATCCTGTTATTAAATAGGACAATTCTAAAATACTTTTTCTGGGATTATTTATTTGAAAGGAAGCAGCAGAAATAGCAACAAAACCAAATCTATATTTTTTTATGAATAGGAAAAAAAAAATGCAACATTGAAAAATAAAAAAAATGTCATACTTTTGATTCTGTTCTTTTATAAATTGACAGATAATGTGCCTCTTTAAACTGTGATTTTTACATTGTTTTATATACGTTCCAAAAAAGAGACAAGTTCATAAAATTAAATTTAAATGGTAATAACATAAGTTAAATTAAGTTGCAGAAAATAAATGTAAAAAACTGTTAATAAAGATAAAATATTTTATGGTGTAATCCTATTAAAATCAGCCTCCCATTTATAACCAACACCACAAAAAAAACACTGTCAAGAGCAGTTCTCATAGCTATCTATGTTTTTTACAGTAGACAAATAGAGCAGTGCATCATGATGTATATGCAAATTCTATTGCTATTTTAATGCCACCCTGTGAATCATGCAGATCTGGCACTGCGCAAAACTGAGGCTGCAGTGGTCGCTGATCAATACTACAAGTAGTTAAAGACTAGTTATGATTCTGGTGTTATTTTTGGATACAAAAACTGTACAAAACTATACTGCAAATCATTTGATAAAAAATAATCTATTAAAATATTATAAACATTCCAAAACTTCACCAACATGTGCAGGTAATACACTTATTTGGGTTGATAATTAACCTCTTGCCAGCCACACAATGCATAAATGCAGTGGTAGAAAAGGTGAGCTTTAACTGCAAATATGCATCTATGGCAGCCTGAGGTTGTATGCTGACAGTGCACTCACTATATGCTTGCAGCATACTGACTGAGCTATAACCGTCTCTGTTCTGACTGGGAACCAGCAGTATAGATCATGTGACCACTGTGAAAGCCAATCACAGAGGTCATATGATACAGGGGCAGTGTTAAGTGGTTAAAGGAGTAGAAACTGTTCACTCATTAGGTAAAGGTAAGATAATTTACAGAGTTAATAAAGTAAATCATCAGGATCAATCATGTGCAAGAACCTAAAAGGAACTTAAAAAACAAACATGTCATACTTAACTGCTCTGGTTTTGCACAGAGCAGTTTCGATCCTCCACTTCTCAGGTCCCTCGCCAGTGCTCTGGGCCCCTCCCCCTTGCCAAAAGCCCCCATAGCAAGCCCTTTGCTATGGGGGCACTCATGTGTGCTCATTCCTGAGCCAGATCTCTGTGTTCATAGGGCATAGAGTCCAAATGCAATATTCCCCACGCACACGTTCAAGAAACCAGCTATTGAGTATTGCTGGGTGCTGCAATGACCATAGGCTGGAAACTGTGGATGATCAAAGTGAAAGAGTGTCATCAGCGCACCAAGGATTTATTAAAAGGGTCCAAAGCGTTATTTCAGTGGTCACATAATAAACATACAGTTACGTATGTAAGGGGCCCTGTGTGGCTACGAAATGTTGCTGTATGTTTAATATGTGACCACTAAAATAAAGCTTTGGACACTTTGGAGGAATCCTTAGTGTGCCGATGACACTCCTTCACATAGGACACAGAGAGCGCAGCTCAGCTCCACCCCCCAATCTTGTCTCACTGGCTGTGATTGACAGCAGAGGGAGCCAGTGGCTCCTGTTTCTACATTTCAGCCAATCGGGAGGGGAAGACCCAAGAGATACTTAGCTCTAGTGCACATTACTGGATTAGGATCGGGCTTAGATAGGGCTTACATATAATGCATGAAGGTAAAAAATCTTTGGCCTTTACAACCACTTTAAGAGCACTAAAAACACGATACCTGTGACAGCTTTCGGTATTCTCGGTTTCACTCGAATGTTGGGCTGTTCTAATTAGGCAAGGTTACCAAACTTCTGGGTAGTGCCAAAGTGTGGTTTTAAACCCTGACTCCACATCAGGGCTTGAGTCCTGCAGGAACGCATGGGAACGGCGTTCCTGTACTTTTTCCACGGCAGGAATGCCGTTCCCGTTAGGAGCCGTGTCCTGCAGGACTGGCCTTTTGTCCTCCTCGCCCCTGGTTCTCCTCCACCTCCTCCAGTGGCCGCTGTAACAAAGCCTCACCTCCTAGACCAGCTCCAGTGATAGGCGGAACACTGATCCAATGCAGGCAAATTGAATCAATGTGTAATATAGAAGGCGGTCTAGGAGGCGGGACTTTGTATCTGTAGTTCTTCTCGGCCTCACACAACCACTGCATCACTCTTCCTGGCTATCTCCTCCCTGTCCTTCTTCCTACATGTCCTACTCATTGCCATTTGTTGTAAGCATTTCATTCCATACTATTTTTGACTGGACAAGTTGTAGCCGCAAGCTATGTGCATACGTATTGCAGCAATGTCAGGAGATATGTATTTCACATTGTCCCCATTTTATTATGTCAGAACTTGACCCCTGCCCGACATTATATGATAGACTTTGATGGACGGCCTAACTAGCCAATAGAAACATGTGTAAAGGGCCAATCTTCAGCACTATGTGGAGATGCTAAAGCTCTGACTGATTCAAATGCCTGGCACTCAGATCAAGCATTGAATACTGAAAGCTGCTGCAAATGTGTGCACTTCTGGGTGGTGTAATCTGCTAATACATTGCCTTTCTTGGATTCCCTCTCACCAACATTCTAAGGGCATTTTCAAATAAAACCTTTCTGTTTTAATTTCATAACTTATTCTGGATTCAGTGATGCCATCTGTGCTTCTCTATGAAATGCAGGCAGATCATGGCTGGTGGGAGGAGCCTGCCTTGTTTTTTTTCTCTTAAACCTTCAGGCCCTGATGCAAGCAGTGAGCTAGCTTTTGGAAGCAGGTATGTCAATATCAAAATGCCTTGATGTGTGGATCAAGGTCTGGAGGAGGGAGCATTCCCAGGCAGACCGCCTTAGGTAATAGCCACATGTGATGCTGAGACCCCATGATTGAACTGGATTACAAAAAAATGAAAAGGATGGGCCAGGGACATCCTACAGCCAGGGAATGAGGTAGGCTCTATTTGACATGCTGTGGCTTCTAATGCAGGCTGCAAAAAGTTCACAGTGTGCAGTTAAATCAGAGTAAGCAATTTTAGCACAGGAGAGCAGTTGGCATAACTGTACAGGACTGAAGGCAAGGCTGGAATTCAGCTTAAAGGTCCACCTTGCCGCTGGTTTAAACAATAAAGCAGTCTCACATCCTCAAATGTATACTTCTTCCCAGAATCAGGGCTGCTTGAAGTCCCACCAGCTGCTGACTCACCTCCACTTCTACCTCTAGGCCTCACCCAAGGAAGGGATCTGTGTGTAGAGACACTGGCTAGCTGCTCATGTAGAAGAAAGCAGTGCTAGTCAGACATGAAGAAGTGGTATTTAGAAGTCAGGTTGATATTTTCTGAAAGCCAACACTAATGGCACTTTTCCACTGCAAGTACCAGCTCGGCTCTACTCGGCCCTGCTTGGCCCGGTTTGCTTTTCCACTGCTGGTACCGCATGGTACGGTGTTGGAACGGTTCGGTACGGTACGGTATGGTTTGCTTTTCCACTAAAGTAGTACTAAAGTTAAGTGGGTGGGATAACAACGGGGTGGGCGGGATTCTCCGACCAATCAGTGGCTAGTAGTGACTGCATGCAAAGGATTGTGGGATATGGTACCAGTTTGGTACCTGTTGGAACCACAATCGAGTAGGTACTGTTTTTTCAGAGCCGTACCGTGCCGTACTGTTCGGTTCCATGCAGTGGAAAAGCGCCGCCGTACCGTACCGTACCGAACCGTTCCTACACTATACCATGCGGTACCAGCAGTGGAAAAGCACAAAAGCGTGCCGAACCGTTCGGTTCCATGCAGTGGAAAAGCGCCATAAAGGGGACTAATGGGCCTAAAGTCTAACCGAAACTTTCTAATGTACTTTAGAAAAGTTTCTAAAGTAAAGTTTCTGACTTCACGTCCAGTTTAAAGCAGAATTAAACCCAAAACATGTAATATATTGCAGCTTACCAATCATTGGATGTGGTGGCTGCATTTGTTTTCTTATTTTATGGTTTTTTTATGTTTTCCTCTGTTTTCAGCGTGTGATCTGGCTAGTAACACACCTCCTGTATTAGAGGGTGCCCACTCTGCATGAAGGAGCACAGGGGCACTTTTGGACAGCTGCATTGCTAGTCTTGGATGAAGGTGAGTGTCAAATGTACAAGCAGATTTAAATACACTAACAAATTGGAGTCAAACTCCAGCTAACACTTTATAAGCAGTTACAGCAAACAGTTTTTTTGTTTTCTTTTGGAATAAATATTTTACATACAGCTGAAAGTAAAAGAAAGAAAGCCAAAAAAATTAATAAACACTACTGCATCTTAGAGTCGGTTCACACTAAGGCGACACGACTCCTTACTACTTCGGGGGCAACTTGTGCATTACCATGCACCACGACTTCGGAGCGACTTGCAGGGACTTCACTTAATGGAAGTCTATGCAAGTCGCTCCGAGGTCGCCCCGAAGTAGTACAGGATCCTTTTTCTAAATCGGAGCGACTTGTGTCGCTCCTATTAGAGCGGGTCCTGTAGCGGTCAATGGACCGTGAGGGAGCGCGACTTGTCAGGCTTACAAGTCGCCTGACAAGTCGCGCTAGTGTGGACCGGCTGTAAGAATTGGTAAACTGCAATATAATTTATGATTGCTTTTGGCTTTAATACCATTTAATGTATGTGGCAAATCACACACTAACCTAGTAGTGGTTTAAAGTAAAACATTACATGGCTCTCCAGTTAAAGGTACACCCAAGTCAAAATACACAAAAAACGCACAGCCCACATGCTGAAAATGTTATTTTCTTTTATGTGGGCCTGACAGTGGTGCACCAGTCTACCTATTCCCTCTTGTTAGTTACTGTATGTGATTATCTAGGTCAGTGATGGCGAACCTTGGCACCCCAGATGTTTTGGAACTACATTTCCCATGATGCTCATGCACTCTGCAATGTAGGTGAGCATCATGGGAAATGTAGTTCTAAAACATCTGGGGGTGTCAAAGTTCGCCATCACTCATCTAGGAGGCCTTTTACATTATTTACAATAATGCAGAAAAACTATTCCTAAACACCCACGACGGCCCCATGCTGATTCTCACATAGAGAAAGTGTGAGTGCTAAGTTAAAAACAAAAGGAAGTTACTACACACTAATTAATTTATTAACCCATGAGCTATGCAAATAGCTTTCTGAAATCTGTTAACAGAGCACGGAATAGGATTTTCTGAGTTTAGCAGAGTTGAAGCATTTGCAAGCTCGCATTAGCAGTTCACTCTTTGATTTTGCTTGTTTAGAGTTGTTCTTTAACCACTTAAGCCCCGGAGGATTTGGCTGCTCAAAGACCAGGGCCTATTTTGCGATTCGGCACTGCGTGACTTTAACGGACAATTGCGCGATCGTGCAACGCTGTACCCAAATGAAATTTTTTTTAACATTTTAGGCCAATTTGTTTACTGCTACATATTTTTGGTAAAAAAAAAAAAATCGCAATAAGCGTATTTTGATTGGTTTGCGCAAAAGTTATTGCGTTTACTAACTAAGGGAAAGATTTTTGCCATTTTTATTGTTTTTTTTTTAACGAGTAATGGCAGCGATCTGCGGTTTTTTTTTTTGCGGGACTGCGACATTGCAGCGGACAGATCAGACCCTTGACTGACATTTTTGACACTTTTGGGGGTACCAGTGACATTACTACAGTAATCAGTGCTATACATATGCACTGTTACTGTAAAAATGACACTGGCAGGGAAGGGGTTAACTTTATTAGTGATCAAGGGGTTAAGTGTGTCCCTAGGGGCGTGCTTCTTACTGGGTGTGGCTAGTCATGTAACCACAGAGACATACGATCCTACATAGCAGGATCGTATGATCTCTGCAGTTAGATCAGGGAGAATGACAGGCGGCTTTGTTTACATCAGCTGCCTGCCTTTCTCCCTCTCCACGGGGATGTAAAGCCCAATTACATTTATAAGTCTATCTAACAGAACCTCTTCACAAGTTGACAATGGTGCTTCCATAGATAGAGTAGAGGAGTGACTATAGAGAATCTTCCATAGATAGAGTAGAGGAGTGACTATAGAGAATCTTCCATAGATAGAGTAGAGGAGTGACTATAGAGAATCTTCCATAGATAGAGTAGAGGAGTGACTATAGAGAATCTTCCATAGATACAGTAGAGGAGTGACTATAGAGAATCTTCCATAGATACAGTAGAGGAGTGACTATAGAGAATCTTCCATAGATAGAGTAGAGGAGTGACTATAGAGAATCTTCCATAGATAGAGTAGAGGAGTGACTATAGAGAATCTTCCATAGATAGAGTAGAGGAGTGACTATAGAGAATCTTCCATAGATAGAGTAGAGGAGTGACTATAGAGAATCTTCCATAGATAGAGTAGAGGAGTGACTATAGAGAATCTTCCATAGATAGAGTAGAGGAGTGACTGTAGCTACTATGAGACAGAAAGTGTGTTACTGGTTGTTTCACCATGTAAAAATAAATTAAATAAACTCTTAAAAAAAAAGAAAACAAATGCAGTCACCCCTTCTAAGGATTGTTAAGCTGCAATATATATATATATATATATATATATATATATATATATATATATATATATATATTTTTAGGTTTAAATTCACAAGAAGAAGAAGAAAAGACAACCACACTACTAGGGATGAATTATTCCAGTAGAGAGCATTTGGCCTTGGGTCTCTAATAATACTGTATATAGGAAACCATCAGTACCGGTTCACACTGGTGCGATGCGGGAACCCAGAGAATCCACTGCAGGTTCCTGCATCGCCCCCAACTCGCAGGCAGTTCACACTGTGATATGCGAACTGCTAGGAGTGTCAATACAAAGTTAACACTCCCAGATTAGTTCACAGATCACAGTGTGAACTGTCAATTTTGACAGGAATCGGATCGCTTAGATGTGAACACCCATTCGATCCGATTCTGGTGCGGACCAAAAAAAGGGTCCTGCACGACTTTGGTCCAAATGCGATGCAAATTCAGCCATACAACCTGTATGGTTGAATTTGCATCGCACAGACATGGCATGTGATTTGCAGAGCAGTGCGGTGCGAATCACTTGCGATCTCTGACATCACTATAGTGTAAACCGGCACTCACGGTGTGGATAATCAGTGAATACTTTTCAGCGGGAACCGCAGAGCAATTTATCCCTGTAATAGGACTGTATAGGTAAATAAGTATTACATATTTTTACAACACACACATACAAATATGCAGATTCATTTTTTTTTTTCTATACCATAATTGCCTATAAAACTTGACTGGCTTGATGGGGGTAAAAAGAATCTCATCACCAAATAAGTCATTTCTGCAGGAAATTACGTTTTGAAAGCAAGGTATGGTATGGCCTTTTCAAATAGGTACGTTTAGTGCCATATGGACACTGGCACATCTTTAAATGAGCATGTTACCTAGCAACACACTAGATCCATCAATGTAGACTATTCTTTCTAAAACCGGTTACAAATAGCATCTTTGTAATCTGAATCTACTGAAAAACACTGTAGAAAATCAGTGAATGCCAACTGACCTGGTAGTGTCACACAAATGAAAGTTACATTGTAACAGGCCTTGAAAGTCACTTGTTTCATTAATTGTAAAGTACACTGCTAAAATGCCTTTCAAGTGTTTGCCTCATGAAGGTATATCATTTTATAAACCAATAAATACCAAACAATAACTACTAGATCTCCTTTGTTCCATATACTATAATCTCTCATTCACAACATTTCACAAAGAGGGCCATATGTATTCTAAAATGATGCCACAGTAAGGATGTATTACATTCCACAGAACACAGGATTTGAGGGATAAACATGTAAGCACTTTGTAAAGTGTAAAGTACCAGTTTAGATTAACCCTGATTTGTGTGTGGGCTTTTTATGTCTTGTTCTGGCATATCTGTATTGTTCTTGATACTTGTAGTAGCAGTAAACACTTAGGCTGGGTTCACACTAGTGCGGTTTCTCTGCATCCTATTCGCATGACAATGTAGCCCGTTCACACATCTCGGTGGCGGCTGCGGAGCTCATTGCACAGAGTTCCTGTGCATCTTTGGCTTCATTTCTGGTCAGAATTCAGGCAAAAATTCCGTCCTGATTTGTCCCTGAAATGAAGAATAGGGAAGCACCTGACCCCTGCTGTGAGAAGCATCCAAACTAAGTGTGAACCCAGCCTTAAAGTGGAGTTCCACCCTCAGAATATTTTTTTTTAAATTAAATAGAATATCACCCACCACATTTCACCAATAATAATGCCCCCATGACAGGTCTGCTTTCACAATGCTGCCATCACATTCCCCCCATCACAGTGCGACATACACCCACCCAGATTGATGCCACCAATAGCAGTGCCATCACATTGCTACCCCCTTGACAGTGCTGCCTCTATCAGTGTACATTCCATCCATCCCATTGCTGCACACATCACAGTGTGTCATACACCCACCCATCCATCCACATTGTTGCAAAAATCAAAGCGCCGATCGATCTGCAACGATCTGACTCCCACTCCGCTATTGAGGACAATAGGGTAACACTGGCAAAAAATAGCAGTGTTTCCCTTCTTAAAGATGGCGCCGGACGCGCTTGACTCCGCCTCTCATGCGTCATTTCCGGTTTGGAAAAAACACGATATGAGGAGAGGCCGGCCGCCACGTCACTGCCCATTGCCTTCTGGGAGTGATTACAAACAGCTCCCATGAGGCAATGCAGAACAGGAAGTGACGACGGCAGCCACGGCCGAGGAGGGGGGAGGAAGGAGGAAGTGAACATTAAAATGCACTAAAAATAAGGTAAGAAACACCAAAAAAAAATTGCCCAATTGTTGTTGAGAATGGACAGCCCGAACTAAAACTTTTAAGTTGTGAAACAGGGTGGAACTCCACTTTAAAGCTGTCTCAATTGACTCATATAAAGAGCTACTCTACCAAAAATTGTTTTTTAATCATAGATGGATTCTGATTAGCTTTTATGATAAATTACAGGTTTCTTCTAGGAAGCAAACATTTTGTTTCTGCAACCCACCAAACTCTTTCCAAAGTACCTGAAGACGCAGTGGCACTGCTTTCAGATTCACTGTAATGCAAGTAAATAAGAAATCAAACCCCCACCCTACTGTCATTGCCAAGTTGGTGTGAGGACCCAAGAATTCAGATTTGCCACTAGAGCCCCCAAATATATATATGGGGCAGATACGTGATTCAGCCAACCCCCACCTAGTCCATAATAAAATACCAAAATAAAACATGCATGGCTTCCAGGTCAACTGATCCTTTTAAAAAGATCATGAAATGCAAAGACCAGTTAAGTGGGGTACACACTAGTAGAAAATCTGCCAAAAATTCCCATCCGAGGTAAAATCGTACGATTTTCGGCTAGTGTGTACACAACTTTCAGCAGCCGATGCCCACATTTTCAAAGAAAAAAAATGGAGGGACAAACACCAAACTTTTTATCGTCCATCCCCAGCATGACCAAATTTCGTTTAATGTGTATGCAGTACGCGCATGATCTGAAGTTGCTGATGACCCAGAAGTCTAGGAGCAAAAGTCCCAAAAAAAAAAAGGACAAGACATTTTGTGAACATTATGCACTGTCAACTAAAAACGGTTATGACCGTTGAGCATGAGAGAGAAAAATCGGAGGATATTTTGTCCGATTTTCGTCAAGTGTGTACGAGCCTTTATCCAGTGCAATATCCACAGCAGCCAATCTGATTGCCAATTTCGCCATCTTAACCCTCCTCTTATGTTAGGGTCAGAACCGACCCGTTTTCAGGTTTTGAATGTCTATAAGTATCACATAAATTTGTTTATTGCATCAAGATTTTTTTACTTTGTCAGGAACCTCTATTTAAACAATGTAATAGAAAAATAATCCTTTTCACTAAATTATAAAATACTGTGGTGAAAATTAAGACGTTCATGGTGTTAGGGTCAATTCTGACCCAGTTATAATATAGGATTTTAGGACACTAATAAGTGCCAAAACTGAAATCATAAACACTCTCTCTGCTTAGTAACACTGACAGACAATCACCTCTCAACCATGTGAGCTGTAGTTAGGGAGGGGCCTATCTCTTTTCCTGCTTGTCTGCTTTTCTAAATAAAGTGAAGAAACATAGGACAAATACATTTCAGAGTTGCTGACTTAATTTTACCATTTTTTAAATTTGAAAATGAGAGGTATGCTATCAAAAGAAAGGTCTAAGGGGTCACACCAAAAATATTAAAACCGATCTTTTCAAGGATAAAGAAGCCTAACAAGGTAACCAAGAGGTAAGAAACAAATTTGATGATAAATAATTATTCAGAGGGTATTTTATGGCTGATTTAAAACACGGGTCAAAACCGACCCTAAACATCATGGATAGTAACGGAATTCTAACATAAGAGGAGGGTTAAAATGATCAATACAGTTCAATAGGTTGGTTGTTTGGTTACCATGAGTTAATGCAGTTTTCACTTGATTTTATCAATATTAAACCTGTTCCTTTTCAAAACAGAAGGTTTGGGGATCCTGGAATTTATATTTGTCAATGAAGTCCCCAAAGATATGGTGCAGATATATGATTCAGCCTACCAACACCTACTTCAAAATGAAATACCAAAATAAAATATTGGTTATTGGTGGATCGACCCATTTAAAATGACCAATGATGCTGTGCATTATCCCATAGCAGCGAGTCAGATTGCCCCTTTCCACATCTTAAAATTAATAATGCATATCAATATGATGGTTGTTTGGTTATTACGAGTTAATGCAGTGTGTACATGTTTTTATCCATATTAAACCTGCTCCTGTACAAAACAAAGTGTGAGGACCCTGGATTTCAGATTTGCCCCTAGAGGCCCTAAAAATATGGTGAAGATCTGTGATCTAGCCCACCAGCACATACACCAAAATAAAATATTGATTCTAGGTGGGCTTTTCCTATTTTAAAAGACCAATAACTGCAAAGGCCAATAATGCTGTGCAATATTGCATAGTAGCCAATGAGATTTCCCCTTTAAGCATCTTACAACAACTGATACAATTTAGGAAGATGGTTGTTTGGTTACAATAAGTTAATGTAGTTTGCACATGTTTTTATCCATATTAAACCTGCTCCTGTACAAAACAGAAAAAGTGTAAGGACCCTGGAATTAGGATTTGTCACTAGAGTCCCCCAAAAATATGGTGTAGATGAGTGATCTAGCCCACCAGTACACACTCCAAAATAAAATGTTGGTTCTAGGTGGGCTGTTCCTATTTTAAAAGACCAATAACTGCAAAGACCAATAATGCTGTGCAATATCGCAAAGCAACCAATCAAATGTCCCCCTTCAGAATCTTACAACAAGTGATACAATTCAAGAAGATGGTTGTTTGGTTACTATGAGATGATGCAGTTTGCACATGTTTTTATTTATAATAATCCTGCTCCTTTACAAAACTGAAAAAGTGTAAGGACCCTGGAATTTGAATTTGTCACTAGAGTCCCCCCAAAAATATGGTGTAGATGAGTTATTCAGCCTACCAGCACCTACTCCAAAATAAAATACAGAAATAAAATATTGATTTCAGGTGGACTGATCCTTTGAAAAAGTCTAATAACTGCAAAGACCAATAATGCTGTGCAATATTGCATAGTAGCCAATCATATTTCCGTTTCAGCATCTTACAACAACTGATACAATTCAAGAAGATGGTTGTTTGGTTTCAATGATTTTTGCACATGTTTTTATCCATATTAAACCTGCTCCTGTACAAACTAGAAAGTGTAAGGACCCTGGAATTCAAGTTTGCCACCAGAGCCCCAATAATATGGTGCAAATGAGTGATTCGGCCTACCAGCACCTACTTCAAAATATAGTAAGAAAATAAAATATTGGTTCCAGGTGAACTGATCCTTTTTAAAAGACCAACAAAAGCTGTGCAATATCCCATAGCAGCCAATCACATTTCCCGTTTCGACATATTAAAAACGATCAATACAATTCAATAGGATGGCTGTTTGATTACTATGAGTTAATGCAGTTTGCATATGAATGGTAAGGTGAGTCCTGCGCTGTCTAAAAGGAGCGATAAAGGGGGTACGGAAAATCCCAGATGCTGCTAGTACCAGGACTGGTAACCATACAGTGTCAGAAATATAAAAAAGTGGGGGGTACTGCGCTTCTGAGTTGATAATCAATAATGAATCAATACATAAATCAATAAATAAATGAATAGTGTTATGTGTATGTGCCTGTCACAATATAAATATAAGGGAACTCAAATACCTAAAATAAATCCATACTCATAGTAAACAAATAACAATGTTGAAATATTGGTGCAAAAGTCTAAAACCCACTTGAGGTAAGTGTTCAGGTGGGTAAAATATATCCACAGGTGCTACTCCTTCACCAAACCTTGAGGACTAAGGGAAAAGGCCTTATCAGTAATCCAGGGGACCCTAGTGGAACATGGTATAGGATTGGAGAGGAGCCCCCTGGATTACTGATAAGGCTTTTTCCCTTAGTCCTCAAGGTGAGCGGCTAGTACAACTAGAGGGGATAAGAAGAAGCACCCCACTACCTTTTGCACGGTGTTTGGTGAAGGAGTAGCACCTGTGGATATATTTTACCCACCTGAACACTTACCTCAATTATTTGGACTTTTTTGCACTTTTAGACCGTTATTAATATTTTTGTAAAGCACTAAGGACACTTTGATATATTTATTTGTTTGCACTTGAGCACTTTATTTGCCACCAGAACATCATTAACACTTCAAGTGGGTTTTAGACTTTTGCATCAATATTTCAACATTGTTATTTGTTTACTATGAGTATGGATTTATTTTAGGTATTTGAGTTCCCTTATATTTATATTGTGACAGGCACATACACATAACACTATTCATTTATTTATTGATTTATGTATTGATTCATTATTGATTATCAACTCAGAAGCGCAGTACCCCCCACTTTTTTATTTTACAGTTTGCATATGCTTTTACCCATATTAAACCTGTTCCTGTACACAACAGAAAGTGTGAGGACCCCGGAATATAGGTTTTCCCCCAGAGCTCCAAAAATATGGTGCAAATGAGTAATTCAGCCCACCGGCACCTACTCCAAAAAAATACCAAAACAAAATATTCATTCTAGGTGGGCTGGTCCTTTTAAAAGACCAATAACTGCGTGAAGTGCGAGGATCCTGGAATTCAAGTTTACCACCAGAGCCCAAAAATATAGTGCAAATGAGTGATTTCAGCCTACCAGCACCTATTCCAAAATATAGTACGAAATATAGTACGAAAAAAAATTATTGGTTCCAGGTCAACTGAACCTTTTTAAAAGACCAATAAAGCTGTGCAATATCCCATAGCAGCCAATCACATTTCCCCTGTCAGCAACTTAAAATTAACAATACAGTTCAATAGGATGGCTGTTTGATTACTATGAGTTAATTCAGTTTGCACATGCTTCTTACCCATATTAAACCTGTTCTTGTACAAAACAGAAAGTGTGAGGTCCATGGAATTCAGGTTTGCCACCAAAACCCCAAATATATGGTGCAAATATGTGATTCATCCAACCCTCATCTAGTCCATAAAAAATAAATATCAAAATGGATGGCCTCCAGATGGACTGATCCTTTTAGAAAGACCAATGATGCTGTTCAATATCCCTACAGCAGCCAATCAGATTGCCCATTCCAGCATCTTAAAATGATCAATGCAATTCAATAGGTTGGTTGTTTGATTACTATGAGTTAATGCAGTTTTCACATGCTTTTTACCCATATTAAACCTGTTCTTGCACAAAACAGAAAGTGTGAGGTTCTTGGAATTCAGGTTTGCCACCAAAACCCCAAATATATGGTGCAAATACGTGATTCATCCAACCCTCATCTAGTCCATAAAAAAAATATCAAAATAAAACGTGGATGTCCTCCAGATGGACTGATCCTTTTAAAAAGACCATGAAATGCAAAGACCAATGATGCTGTGCAATATCCCTACAGCAGCCAATCAGATTGCCCATTCCAGCATCTTAAAATGATCAATACAGATCAATAGGTTGGTTGTTTGATTACTATGAGTTAATGCAGTTTTCACATGCTTTTTACCCATATTAAACCTGCTTACTATGAGTTAATGCAGTTTGCACATGCTTTTTACCCATATTAAACCTGCTTCTGTGTGAGGACCCTGGAATTCAGGTTAGCCACCAGAGCCCCAAAAATATGGTGCAAATGAGTGACCAGAATATACTCCAAAATATAGTATGAAAATAAAATATTGGTTCCAGGTGAGCTGATCCCTTTTTAAAAGACAGAGGATGCTGTGCAATATCCCATAGCAGCCAATCAGATTTCCCTTTTCAGCATCTTAAAACAATCAATACAATTCAAAAGGGTGGCTGTTTGATTGCTATGAGTTAATGCAGTTTGCAAATGCTTTTACCCATATTAAACCTGCTTCTGTGTGAGGACCCTGGAATTCAGGTTAGCCACCAGAGCCCCAAAAATATGCAGCAAATGAGTGATTTAGCCTACCAGAATATACTCCAAAATATATGAACATAAAATATTGGTTCCAGGTGAATTGATCCTTATTTAAAAGACAGGTGATGCTGTGCAATATCCCATAGCAGCCAATCAGATTTCCCTTTTCAGCATTTTAAAACAATCAATACAATTGAATAGGGTGGCTGTTTGATTGCTATGAGTTAATGCAGTTTGCAAATGCTTTTACCCATATTAAACCTGTTCCTGGACAAAACGGATACAAATGTAGCAATATACGGTAAAGGTGTTCATCAGGAAGCAATTTAAAGGTCCTTATTGTGGAATGCCAACCTCTTTGAAGTGTTGTGGGATTTTCTCTCCAGAACGATATTGATATGCTAAGTAGCAGTGCTAACAGGTGGTTTGAGCATGCAAGCTATGCAGCATAATTACCTTCAGGATGAGATCCGTGTGATGTTGGTCCAACATGTTTGCTCTCCTGGATGAAGTTATGATGACTCTGCCGTACCTCCCAGGTGTCTGCAGATCAGAATAAAGACGGTGCTTTGAACGGTTGACTGGGAAGAGACTATCCACCAGGTTCCTCTCTATCTTGGCTAGGCTGTGCTTAGGAGCTAGCAGATACTCAATGTTCTCCTCCACCTTATACCTACTGAAGCTGGCCCCCAGTAAAATGGAGATGAGCACTGGAGCTGACACAAAAAACACTGGATGGCTGGCGATAAAAAACCCGAGTTTAGAAAAGCACGTTCTCAGACCCCTGTGCAAAACCTTCCGCAACATCCTAGTGCAGAGGGAGCTAAGGAGGGGGAGAGGCACAGGCTGAGATGTCAGGCTCTCCCAGAGCCTGGCTAGGACCATCAGGGACCACAAACATAAGGAGATGCTCTCTTGTCAAAAATAAACAAATGCTCCCCAAATGATTAAGCAGCAAGAGAAAAAAAATACCCCTATTTCTCTCTAAGGCAAAATATCTGTGCAAAGTAGTGTAGTTTGGTTGAACTCTAACATGGTGAGCTTCTTCTTGCCTCCCAGTACCCAAATGCTTTCTCTTTTAGTCATTTAGGCTACAGGAACTAATTAGTCCTCTTGGAAGTTGGGTATGAACAGCCACATCCAATGCTGTATATACTCTCAGGATGGATGGACTTTTAATTGTCCATGATGAGCACTGGACGTCTTGAAGGCTTCAGGCTATGAAGGAAGTCCACCCTTGCTGCCCTGGACATTATCCATGGTTGGGATCACTGAGCATAGCATGCTAGTTACTTAACCATTGTGGATCCAGAGAAGAAAATTGTAAAAGGCAGTTAAAGCAGAAAAAAAATAGACAAGATCACGAAGAAGCAGAAATCCACTTTAAGTAAGTCCCATTGCTGCGTTCCTCTAATGACAGGAGGTAGAATTCCAATGAAAGGACCAGACGAAAAAAAGGTTGAATGGTTGGTTTTTGATGGTTTCAAAAGTTGCAGTGCTCTTCTTCCACCACCTCTTGCTCGAAATCCCCAATACTACTTTGATGAGGTCTCAGCCACAGATGGCAATTGGCGGATCCCATGGTTGTTATAGAAGGCTGATCATCGCAGAGATACAGTTTTGTGTATTTCATTGGTCTCAGGCGATTATTTAGACTGTCAACACATCACTGGAGAAGACTGCAAAAAAAAAAAAAGAAAGAAAATCCTTGCAGCCAGAAAACGTCTAGGCTATTCCCAAATCTCTCTCTTGTTGCAGCTGCAACATCCACTTGGAGTACTGGAGTGAGATCTTCCTAGGATGGAATTCAGCAGTCATACGCATGATCATGCCTGAAACCATCAGACAGCACAGGCTGTCAAATGCAGGGGTACAGATCAGACTTGACCACCCCCCAACCCCCCCCCCCCCAAATCAAGCCTGTTGGAAATTAAAGGACACCTCTCTGCAGCTGGGAGAACTTACAGGTTGAATAAAAAAATAAAATAGGGGGAAAGCGTCCCTAGACAAAACGCCTTCATAAGAAATGAAGCGTATTGACAATAATAAAAGAGAAAAGCCTCATACATCAGCAAGCTGTCTTGTATTGCAGCATGATCTATAGCGCGCATCCCTATCCTCCACCCCCCCCCCCCCTCCACCTCCACCACCACCTCTTTCTCCAGCCACTCCTCCCTGAATCAACTGCCACAGGGGCTGTCCCTCCTTCAGGAGAGAAATAAATGCAAGGAGAGAGGGATAAATCACCATGAAATACTTTGAGAACTGCCACAACCCCCCCATCACCTTGCACCCCCCACCCCTACTTTGCATCCTCCTTCCCACCGCTGCTGTTGCTGCTGATTCACGACAAAGGGACTGCCAGGATGAATTGTGTTTTACAGCCTTTAATATATAGGAAATAGCAAACACACGCAAAAGAACGTGCCATGGGTGGTTAAAATCATGTTAGCAGTCTGCCTGGTGGCTGCGCTTCATTAGCCTGAGCTCCATAGCTGTGTGATGTGATAAGCCTGCAGAGATAGAGATTCCCAATTCCTCAGCTATTACATAGAAAACTGGCCAAGCCAGGGATTTGGAGCTGTTCATCATTAAAGCAATGATCAACCGGCTACAACGTGCACAGCAAGCTGTCAAAATTGTTTAGCAAGTAGCCCATAGCAACCATTCAAAAGTCGCTGGATGGGTTGCTATGGGTTACTGCCCTTTGCCCATCTTCACTGGTCTCTGGCACTGCCTTGTAAAATAAGCCGACAGATTGTCAGCAACAGTCATCCTAACGTTTGAGCTCAAAACAAATGCCGTTAATTCCACTGAACGCAATGACAGGTACCTAACTGCACCTAACTGCAATCCAATTAGTTGCTATGGGTTACTGTCCTTTGTACATCTGTACTGTCTTTATTACTGTTTGAGTAGATAAGCCATGATTGCAGATTATGAGCAACATATCATCATAACACCTACTTATTAATACAATTACCGTTTTTTCCCATGGGAACACAATGACAGGTACCTAACTGCACCAAACTGCAATAAAATTGGTTGCTGTGGGTTACTATCCTTTGTACTGTCTTAGTAGATAAGCCATGATGGCAGATTTTGAGCAACATATCATCATAACACCTACTTATTAATACAAATACAGTTTTTTTCCAATGGGAACACAATGACAGGTACCTAACCGCACCAAATTGCAATAAAATTGGTTGCTGTGGGTTACTATCCTTTGTACTGTCTTAGTAGATAAGCCCTGATGGCAGATTATGAGCAACATATCATCGTAACACCTACTTATTAATACAATTACCATTTTTCCCATGGGAACACAATGACAGGTACCGAACTGCACCAAACTGCAATGAAATTAGTTGCTGTGGTTTACTATCCTTTGTACTTTCTTAGTAGATAAGCCATGATGGCAGATTATGAGCAACATATCATCATAACACCTACTTATTAATACAAATACAGTTTTTCCCATGGGAACACAATGACAGGTACCGAACTGCACCAAACTGCAATAAAATTGGTTGCTGTGGGTTACTATCCTTTGTACTGTCTTAGTAGATAAGCCATGATGGCAGATTTTGAGCAACATATCATCATAACACCTACTTATTAATACAAATACAGTTTTTTTCCAATGGGAACACAATGACAGGTACCTAACCGCACCAAATTGCAATAAAATTGGTTGCTGTGGGTTACTATCCTTTGTACTGTCTTAGTAGATAAGCCCTGATGGCAGATTATGAGCAACATATCATCGTAACACCTACTTATTAATACAATTACCATTTTTCCCATGGGAACACAATGACAGGTACCGAACTGCACCAAACTGCAATGAAATTAGTTGCTGTGGTTTACTATCCTTTGTACTTTCTTAGTAGATAAGCCATGATGGCAGATTATGAGCAACATATCATCATAACACCTACTTATTAATACAAATACAGTTTTTCCCATGGGAACACAATGACAGGTACCGAACTGCACCAAACTGCAATAAAATTGATGGCTGTGGGTTACTATCCTTTGTACTGTCTTAGTAGATAAGCCATGATGCAGATTATGAGCATAAGCAGATTATGAGCAACATATCATCATAACACCTATTTAATTAATACAAATACAGTTTTTCCCAATGACAGGTACCTAACTGCAGGGCCGAGACAAGGGGTGGACGGGAGGGTTGGGTGCCCTGGGCACAATGGTTTACTGAGTGTAGGACCCTCTAAAATTGCACATCATGAATAGGGTGGAAGGGGCGCCGTTTGGCATTGTTGCCCTGGGCGCTGGATGATCGTGTCCTAACTGTCCCTAACTGCAATCCAATTAGTTGCTATGGGTTACTCTCCTTTGTACATCTGTACTGTCTTTTGTACTGTCTTAGTAGATAAGCCATCATGGCAGAATATGAGCAACATATCATCATATCATCATAACACCTACTTATTAATACAAATATTATTTTTCCAATGGGAATACAATGGCTGCACCAAGCTGCAACAAAATTGGTTGCTGTGGGTACAATCCTTTGTACATCTGTACTGCTTTTTGTACTGTCTTAGTAGATAAGCCATGTTGGCAGATTATGAGCAACACATCTTTATAACACCTACTTATTAATACAAATACCGTTATTTTAGTCGTGAAACGCGTTAACTGTGTCCATGTCTGTTCGATGCACCTTTGTCTTTTAAGAATGGGAATAAATTCTTCAAGTTCATTCACCTCTGAGTGCGGTCACTTTTTCTCTTTTGAAGCTTGATTACTGGATGGCGGATCCGACCTGCACCTGGGCATTTGTGCCTCACCTGAGCGGCTTTTCCTGTGTTGTTTGATGGATTCTTACTATGCATGCCCAAAGCAGGCTGCACTTTGTGAATGGGTCCGCTGCGGGGGAATGAGGAAAGAGTTGAACTTCTGGCTCAGTTCACCACTACAAAACCAGGTACTCGCCCCCCCCCCCCACCAAAAAATGTGACAAATGTGGCACCTGAGGGAGGAGGAGGCGGACAAGCGGAGCTTCCTCTATTGGGTGGAGCTCCGATTTAAAGTGGTTGTAAAGGCTTTAGGGTTTTTACCTTAAAGCGGAGTTCCGTTCCCCCCCCCTCCAACAATTAAAAGTCAGCAGCTACTTATACTGTAGTTGCTGACTTTTAATACTAGGGCACTTACCTATCCTGGAGTCCAGCAATGTCAGCACCGCAGCCGATGTTTCCATCGGCTGTCGGATGCTGCTGCCGCCATTGCCAGTAAGGGAACCCGGCAGGGAAGCAGAGGAAGGAGGAGAGAGGAGGAGGGGACCTAAACTTCTGACGTACCTCGCCTACGCACCCGCTCCCCCCTGAAAGGTGCCCAATATGGCACTGGGGGGGAGTCAGATAAGTGGAAGTTCCACTTTTGAGTGAAACTCCGCTTTAATGCATTCTCTGTATTAAAGCAAAAAATCTTTTGTGTGCAGCCCCCCTCCCAAATACTTACCTAAGCGCTGTGCTCAAGAGCTGCACCACTGGACTCAGTGGGACATTGGCTCCTGCTTCTGTCAATCAAATCCAGAGACGAGGGATCGGGGGGCCGGGTCGAGCTGCACTGCGTGTGTCAATAGACACACACAGCATGGCTCAAGAATCGAGTCCGCATGTGTGTCACCATAGGAATCGGTTTCTTATGGTGGCACATGGCGAAGAGGAGGAACCCAGAGCTCCGATGGGAGGACCCCAGAAGTAGAGGATTGGGGCTGCTCTCTGAAAAACTATTGCACAGAGCAGGTAAGTACAATCTTTACAATCATTTTATTGGCACCAAGCTACAATATAAATGGCTGCTATGGGTTACTGCCCTTTTCACATCTGTACTGTCTTTTGCACTGCCTTATTACATAAACCATCATGGCAGTTTGCAAACAACAGACCATTATAACATTTTAGCTCATTACAAATGCTACAGTATCTCACAGAAGTGAGTACACCCCTCACATTTTTGTAAATATTTTATTATATCTTTTCATGTGACAACACTGAAGAAATGACACTTTGTTACAATGTAAAGTAGTGAGTTTACAGCTTGTATAACAGTGTAAATTGGCTGTCCCCTCAAAATAACTCAACACACAGCCATTAATGTCTAAACCTCTGGCAACAAAAGTGAGTACACCCTTAGGTGAAAATGTCCAAATTGAACTCAATTAGCCCTTTTCCCTCTCCGGTGTCATGTGACTGGTTAGTGTTACAAGGTCTCAGGTATAAATGGGGAGCAGCTGTGTTAAATCTGGCGTTATTGCCCTCACTCTCTCATACTGGTCACTGGAAGTTCAACATGGCACGTCATGGCAAATAACTCTCTGGGAATCCGAAAAAAAAAAATTGTTGCTCTACATAAAGATGGCCCTTAAACTGAGCTGCAGCATGGTAGCCAAGACCATACAGTGGTTTACCAGGACATGTTCCACTCAGAACAGGCCTCACGATTGTCGACCAAAGAAGTTGAGTGTACAGTTCATTGAGGGAACCATGAATGCTAACATGTACTGTGACATACTGAAGCAGAGCATGATCCCCCCCTTCGGAGACTGGGCCGCAGGGCAGAATTCCAACATGATAATGACCCCAAACACACCTCCAAGATGACCACTGCCTTGCTAAAGAAGCTGAGGGTAAAGGTGATGGACTGGCCAAGCATGTCTCCAGACCTAAACCCTACTGAGCATCTGTGGGGCATCCTCAAATAGAAGGTGGTGGAGCAAAAGTCTCTAACATCCACCAGCTCTGTGACGTCATGGAGGAGTGGAAGTGGTCTCCAGTGGCAACCTGTGAAGCTCTGGTGAACTCCATGCCCCAGAGGGTTAGGGCAGTGCTGGAAAATAATGGTGTCAACACAAAAGATTGACACTTTGGGCCCAATTTGGACATTTTGTCATAGGGATGTACTCACTTTTGTTGCCAGCAGTTTAGACCTAATGGCTGTGTGGTGAGTTATTTTGAGGGGACAGCAAATTTACACTGTTATACAAGCTGTACACTCACTACTTTACATTGTAACAAAGTGTCATTTCTTCAGTGTTGTCACGTGAAAAGATATAATAAAATATTTACAAAAATGTGAGGGTTTACTCACTTTTGTGAGATACGGTATATATTCTACTGCAGTGTTTCTCAACCTTTTTTCAGTCAAGGCACAACCTCGAGACACCCCATTCTAAAATGCTGAAAACGAAACAAATAGTTTTACATATCGCAGCAGCATCCGCCCACGTAGGATTTATTCTTACAAAGCAAATACACCTTTGCACACTGGTACTGACTAGTATTCCAGTGTTTCTCTTCTCTTTCAGTCTCCCTGCCTCTCTCAGGTGACCCTAGTGTTGATGGAGAAGGGCAGGGAGGAGCAAACAAGAATGTTGTGTAGGTTCAACGATGTTCTTCTCAACTGATGATGTCATTGGTTGTTAGGAATGGCAGTGGCTGACCCACACAGTGCCCAAGATTGTAATGCTGCACAATAAAATCTTGTGGCTTTATGTGACAAAAGGCCAGGCTTGATCCCCTCGCTAACTTGTCGGAAATTTGGGGCAATTGTTAGGCATTTTTCCAAGGCACCCAGATTTAAAAGAGGCTGGTTTACTGAACACAACAACTGATACCCAATTGCACCAAACTGCAAAAAAATTGGTTTCTCTGGGTTACAGCCCTTTTCACATAATCACTGGAATAAGTCATCATAGCAGAATGTGAGCATCCTAATGTTTGTGTACAATACAAATGTCACCTATTCCATGGAATACAATGACTGGTATCAAAATGCACCAAATTGCAGTAAAAATGATTGTGTTGGCTTACTGCCCTTTGCACTTCATCGCTGTTCTTTGTATCGCCTTATTATATAAGCCAGCAGGGCAATTTGTGCAACCATAAAACAAAAGAGAGGGCGCATCTAATTTTTTCTCATGGTTTTGAGGAAGAGGACAAGTCCCCGAAATACTTTAGACTATTAGACCTGTTTAAGTCTTCTATGTGATGCGATGTGCTATATGTATATGAAATTGAAGTCCATACCTGGATTTGTTCTGACAAGCTTCTACACTTGTTTGTGAGTATATCTTACATTTCTTGATTTTACTAACAATATCTGAGGATAATGGACTAGGCTGGTGCGCCCTCTCTTTTGTTTTATGGTTGCAGTTTATCTGGACTTCTGCAATCTGAAGAGGGCAGCAAAGCATGGCATTTCAATGAGAGCCAAGACGAGAATAAGAAATTAAAGGAGTTGTAAAGTTAGAAGGTTTTTTATCTTAACGCAAGCTTTGCATTAGGATAAAAAACCTTCTGGGTGTAGCAGCCTCCCCAGCACCCCCTATTACTTACCTGAGGTCCATCTCTGTCCAGGGATGTCAATGAGTCCCTCAACAGTCCGAGAATCTCCCTCCTGACTGGCTGGGACACAGCCACGGCGCCATTGGCTCCCGCGGCTGGCAATCAAAGTCAGTTAGCCAATCAGGAGAGAGGGGGCAGGGCCAAATTGTAGCTCTGTGTCTGAATGGACACATGGAGCTGCAGCTCGGCTTGGCTACCCCCCCATAGAACGCTGCTTGCTGTGGGGGCACCCGACAGGAGGGAGGGGCCAGGAGCTGCAAAGAGAGACCTAAGAAGAGGAGGATCTGGGCTGCTCTGTGCAAAATTAACTGCACAGAGGAGGTAAGTACAACATGTTTAAAAAAAAAAAAAAAAAACGAGACTATTCAATCACTAAGCCAGTACCATCATCCTAACCTTTTACAACTATAGCTTATAACTATACTATATTATCTGAAATACAATGACTAATACCTAACTACACTAAACTGCAATAAAATGAGTAGCAATGGGTTACTGCACTTTGCACATAATCATTGCTCTTTTCACTGGGTTATTAAGCAAGCCAGATTGTGAGCAAAAGACCATCCTAATGTTTTAGCCGTGTAAAAATGCTGTCTATTCTGTCTGAACACAATGGCTGTCTCCTTCCATAAAACCAGCCCATGCTCTTTATTTTATGTAACATTTCATGTTTGGAGAAGCAGCTAGAAATGTGCTCCTCTTTGTTCTCAATCCTGCTGCGAGGCAGTGAGACTAGCAACAGGCTTTAGAGCTGTATCTGAACCAGCAGCCTGCACAGAGGTGAAGAGCATCTTCTCTCTCTCAGTAGTCTTCACTTCAGCTCTAGATTCATTTTTAAATTAGCATAGCAGAATGAGAGGAAAATAAAATAAAACTGGTTACTGGGAACTCCTAGCTACAGCAGAGCCAGCTCCCTCATAACCCCTGCCCTGTCAGGTTATTTTTCCCCATCTGTGTCCCATTGCAGAGATTTCCCTTCACTTCCTGCCCCATAGCCAAACAGGAAGTTAGAGGAAAGCCCTGCAAATTGGGGAATTCCTTGGGGACCCCTAGGTCACCAGAACTAGTGTCCCCTTTGGAAATTTTACCCTCTATTACTTTTCTGGTGACAACTCAAAATTTGTGATTTTCTTTTACTCTCACTTTCAATGCTAATGGTAAGCAGGACAAAGGGTAAATCTCCCTAATGGGGGCACAGACAAAAATAAAAAAATTGACAGGTGCCCTAATCCCTCTAAATATTTGCCTTTTGTTATACTTTAACACATTCACCGCATTCACTGCATTAGGGTAAAAAGAAAATGTTCCAATACCTGCCCCCTCAACCTCCCTTACACTCACCTGAGTCCTCACTCCATCCAGCCCTGTGTCCCTCCATAGTGGCTCAATTGCACAGGCTTTGCTATGGGCTCCTGCTGCTATCAGTCAAATCATGTGATGGAGAAATGGGGGGGGGGGGGGATCGAGCCATAATGTCTATGTTTATGGAAGCAGGCAGTATGGCTTTGGATGGAGCCCACATGTGTACCATTATAGGAAATGGCTTTCTTTGGTGGCACACCAAAAAGAGGAGGAGCCAGGAGCACTGGCAGAGGACCCTGGAAGCGGAGGATCAGGGCCGCTCTGTGCAATTAAATTAGGTAAAATACGTTTGGTTTTTTTTTTTTGGAAAATATGTGTTACATTCACTTTAAGGCTCACTGCTGCAACCTGAAAGTCCTGCGATTTACAGTGTGACTTTGCCAGGTGACTTCCTGGTGATTTGATGTTGACTTGAATACTTCTTGATGCAACTTTGAAGCAACTTTGAAGATACTTTGAAGCAACTTTCAGGGAAAGCCTGGGTAATATTTCTGTAATGTTGGATCCAAATCACATCAATATAAAAGAGGATCCATCTTGGAGGCAATGTCAATTAAAGTCTTTGGGCACAAGCTGGATAGGAGTCACCTTAAAGTAGTACATGAACCTTTTCTAAAATTGGAGCGACTGCAGTAGTGATAATTAAATGGGTTGTAAAGTCAGAATGTTTTTTTATCCTAATGCATTCCATGCATTAATATAAAAAACCTTCTGTGTATAGAAGCCCCCCTAATACTTATCTGAGCCTCCTCTCTATCTAGCGATATCCACAAGTGCTTCAAGCATCCGGGAATTTCTCTCCTGATTGGCAGAGACACAGCACCCGTGCCTTTGGCTCCTGCTGCTGTCAATCAAACATAGTTAGCCAATCAGGAGAGAGAGAGGGGGCAGGGCTGAACAGCAGCTCTGTGTCTAAATGGATACATGGAGCTGCAGCTTGGCTAAGGTGCCCCTATAGCAAGCTGCTTGCTGTGGGGGCACTCAAAAGAAGGGAGGGGACAGGAGCTCCAGCGAGGGACCCCAGAAGAGGAGGATCTGGCTGCCCTGTGCAAAACCAACTGCTCAGAGGAGGTAAATATAATGTTTGTTATTTTTATTGAAAAAAAAAATGAGACTTTACAATAACTTAAAGACAGCTCTCCTTGACTAACATAAGATTTCACATGTCATGCGACTTGGTGTCTCACATGTCAGATCCCAAGACACGCCAGTGTGAAACGAACCTAAACGTGGTGGCTACATTTTTAGGCTTTTTTTATTTATTTTTCACTCCAACCAGCAACACACTTCTTGTCTTATGGTGCCTCCAGTTTGGATGGAGGAGCAACAGATACACAATTGGACAGCAGCAATGTCAATTTGGAGGGAGTAGTGAGAGATGTAGTTTCAAATTTAGATGAACTTGTCTAATACCTTTAACAGCCGAACTCCAGCTTTCACCTCTTAAAGCGGTTTAATCCCCTGTGTAAAAAAACAAAACAAAACAAAAAAAACCCCTGCAGGGATATGCATCCATACTAGCACATTATGAAATACTTACCTTAGAACGAAGCCCCCACATGGTTGCCCGGACACCGTTGAGGGAGCTGACATGTTTCATCTGCGTCTCTTCCTGTTTCGGTGGCTCTAGCGCTGTGAGTGGCTGGAGCCTCGATGACGTCACTCCCACGCATGCGCGCGGGAGTTCACTTTCCAGGCAAGATATTAATTTTACCTACAAGTAAGCCTTATTATAGGCTTACCTCTAGGTAAAAATTAAAAAGCAGAGTATACCACCGCTTTAACAGTTACAACAACAGTTTGTTTTTCCTTTTGGGAAAGTTTTACATAAATGAATAAAATCTGACCATTAAATTACTGGAAGGATCAACGGGTGATATTTAAAAAAATAAAAATCCTTAAAAAAGAAATGCAGTCACCACATCTGAGAAATGGTGTTTAAGCTTTGATAATGCATTTTTATTTTTGGGTTTGATACGCTTTAAGCTTCTTGTGCACTGCATGATGGGGAAATTTGCAAAGAATATTATCTTGTGTTGCTGTGTGATGCTGCTAAGGTGCTAAAAGCGTGAATGCCTGTGCCAAGTTAGGTGTTGCTAATTAAAAGAATGGCCTGTTTTACTCAAAGAATCTACAGGCTCAAATAGGCATGGTATAGAATCGCTGATGCATGGGTAAAAACAGGTCATGTGGGAAATTCAAGAGGCTGATTTAATGACTCCTGACTTCTAATGGTGACTCCGGCATAGGTAATGTGAAGGAAGCGTCGGCATTTTAAAATGACACGCTGCCTTGCTTTTCCCATATTACAGGTGACGCTTGGCAGCATCACTGTGATTCATACAGTGGGATAAAGTCCCTAGCATTATTTTGGCTGCTTGTATACGTACAGCATGACTCATTCCCCATGTGGACAGAGAGATAGCCTAGCAGGACTGTACAGAGTCGGATATTTTAGAATAGGCTGGATTGAGCTGCAATGGTTCATTTCTTTATATTTATTTTGTTATTATTTCAGCACCATGGACAGTGTCTACAGGGCATCCAGTAGATTTCTACCTAGAAAGAAATTCTGTAGCTACCATTGCTGATTTGTTTTAACAGTGACCCTGTTGCCAAATATAATTTGTTTCTATTATTATTATTATTATTATTATTATAATACAGGTTTTTATTTGCACGGTGCTTTCTAAAATAAAGGGAGATAGTACAATACAATTAAAGACAAGAGAACTAAGGTCCCTGCTTACAATTTATATTACAGGAACTCTGTAAAAGAGAAAAAATGTATATAGTCGAAGGAATCACAGCACCCACCGGGGGGAACACTATCTGACATACCCTGGAGTGTCTGATTGGAAACGTACTGGGAGCTCTTCAAGACAGTGGAGATTGTACCCTCCTCGAATTGGAAAGATATGTAACAATCATCTTCTTTTACATTTGCCCCCTTAATGACCAGGCAATTTTTTTGCGATTTGGCACTGCGGGTCTTTAACATACAATTGCAAATAGAGCTTTCTTTTAGTGGTATTTGATACCCTCTACGATTTTTATTTTTTGCGCTATAAACAAAAAAATAGTGACAATTCTGAAAAAAAAAAAAAAAAACATATTTTACACTCTCTGCTATATAACATTCTCCAAAAAAAAAAAAAATTCTAATTTTTTCATCCTTTCAAGCCAATTTATATTCTGCTACATATTTTTGGTAAAAAAAATCCAAATATGCATATTTTTATTGGTTTGCGCAAAAGTTATCGCGTCTACAAACTAGGGGAAAGATTTTGTCATTTGCATTTATTTATTTATTATTTTTACTAGTAATGGCAGCGATCTGCGATTTTTAGCGGGACTGCGACATTGCGCCAGACAGATCGGACCCCTAACTGACATTTTTAACAACTTTGGGGGGACCAGTGCTAAAAAAAATGCACTGTTACTGTAATAATGACACTGGCAGTGAAGGGGTTAACCCAGGGGAGATCAAAGGGTTAGGAAGTGAGAGCATAGGGGGTGTTTTCTAACTGTATGGGGGAGGCACTTGTGGAATCAACACAGACCTGTGATCACAGGCGCTCTGTGTTCATTCCAGAGAGAACAACAATCTGCTGTGTTTACAACAATAGACTGTGACGGTATCACTGTATCTCACCGCCTTGTAATTCCTTAATCCCCAATAGTTGAAGAATCCCCAATTCGTCAAACAAGAAATCGCTGGTATCGCTGAATAATTCCACACATGAGCCAAAGCTGAATGCTGGAACACGACTTTACTGGAAGCAACAACAGGCATTCAAAAACTACAATTTATTTTATGCCCTGCTCCCATGCAAGGGAGACACCCACAACAAATACACATTAACCAATGACACAAAGGTTACAATCCACATAAACCCCCCCCCCCCCCCTCTGTCTGGGAGGTAATTATGGTACACAATGGTTAACATAATTATCACAGGCAGGGAAAATGCAGTTTTACCCCCATGCTGTAACTTTAAAACTATACATCCAATCTTTATACAAATACATATTCACAATCAATCCATTCAGAAATATTCAAAAATGGCACAAATCAGACCAGGGGTTCAAAAGTCAGTAAAAAAGACTCTTTGGCCTTGCTGTACACATGGCTTGCCTGCCCAACACCAGTTCTACGCAGTCTTTTGTCCTGGAGACAATTGAGAAGTGATCCACTTATCTCCCAAGGACAGAGGCAAGACTCCATTAGCCACACTGTAGCAACAGACAGCAAAATACATGTAACCATATGACTATGCAGCTATTGCATGAAACAGGTACATTCAACATATCCCCAGATAGCTTAGATCTGAGCGCACATTATTACTGAATGGCGCTCAGATCACATACATACAGATTCAACAGCATGGGAAGAAAAAGTGTTTCAACATGGGACCATAATCACATGGTAAGAGGCTGGCACGTAGTCCTCTCCAGGTACTCGTGGCAACTCAAAAGAGGGGAGTTTGTCACAGGCATATAAACGAATACTCAATATAGTCTTTTAAGCAGGGAGAGGAAACATGCGAACAGTCATAGAAGGGCATCCTTCACATAGACCGTTGTTCTCTGTCCACAGAGAGCGATCGCTGGTGCCCGGCGGCAATCGCGGAAACCGGCCCCGTGGATCGGATTCCCTGCTACCTACTGGGGGCGGGTGCATGCCTCCGGCGGTGCAGGCATGCCCCCAGAAGCAGTCCTGCAAACTGTCATATAGGTACGGCGGTTAGCACAGCCGAGCCAGCCTACCGCAGTAAATCTGCGGTGGGCGGTTGGCAAGTGGTTAACCACTTAAGGACCAGGCCTATTTCTGATACTTTTTGTTTACAAGTTAAAATCAGTATTTTTTGCTAGAAAATTACTTAGAACCCCCAAACATTATATATATGTTTTTAGCAGAGACCCTAGAGAAAAAAATGAAGATTGTTCCAATACTTTATGTTACACTGTATTTGCACAGCGGTCTTCCAAGTGCAATTGTTTTGGAAAAAATAACATTTTTTGAATTTAAAAAAAAAAAAGTTAAGTTAGCCCAATTTTTTTCTATAATGTGAAAGATAATGTTACGCAGAGTGAATAGATACCCAACATGTCATGCTTCAAAATTGCGCACGCTTGTGGAATGGTGACAAACATTGTTACTTAAAAAACTCCATAGGCGATGCTTTCAAAAATTCTGCAGTTTACCAGTTTAGAGTTACAGAGCAGGTCTAGGGCTAAAATTCTTACTCTTGCTCTAACGATCACAGCGATATCTCACATGTGTGGTTTAAACACCGTTTCCATATGTGGGCGCGACTTGCATATGCGTTCGCTTCTGCGTGCAAGCTTGGAGGGACGAGGCGCTTTCAATTTCGTTATTTTTTTCTTATTTATTTTACCTTTTATTTTTTATTTTTACACTGACCCTTTATTTTTTTTTTTCGATCCCTTTTATTCCTATTACAAGGAATGTAATATAAATAAGCAGGACAGGTCCTCTTTAATGTGAGATCTGGGGTCAAAAAGATCTCAGATCTCACATCTACACTAAAAAGCAAAAAAAAAATTTGCTCTTTAAGGCTGTTGGGCGGAAGCGACTTATGACGTCGCTCTGGTCCTCCAAAGCCATAGAAATTAGTGGGGGCCATCCTACCCTAACTCAACTTCCTGCCTGGGACTGCAATGGACCAGATTGTTTTCCCCGCCACTGAAAACAAACGGAAAGCGGTGGGAGGGGGGGGGGTCACCTCAACTTCCTGCCTGGGACTGCAATGGACCAGATCGTTTTCCCCGCCACCGAAAACAACTTGAAAGCGGCGGGAGGGGGTTAACCTCTTCCACTTCCCATAAAAGTGATTCACGTGGCGAATCCGCCACTGGGACCACTTTCACGTGAAAGAGGTCCGCCGGCCATGTAAGAAAATACCGGGGTAATGGCATAACACTGGTATTTACCATCAAAGTACCGACGTAAAACTGCGGCAGGTGGTCCGGAATTAGTTAAACTGTGGGGACATTATAAATGTAAAGGCTTAAAGCCCAACCTGGGGTTACATAGGTTTTTTAAACGTTGCCTGCTAGTTGTAAAATTAAAAAAAAACAACTTTGGCTGCAATACTGTCCTCCTCTTCAGAGCTGCCCCACCTAGTAATTACAGGCAGCTGTGTTTGGCTGTAATGAATCACTGACCTGGAACATGCATGTATATCAGAAGTTCATCAACCTTTACTGTTATCATGTCAGATCCAGGCTGATGACTCGGAAGGTAAGTTCAAGATGTTAGCCCTGGAAACTGTACATTCTAATACAAAGCAGCTTTGGCAGTTCATATATTTCTATCCTGAGAAAATCTCTTTATGGAATACCCTAGCCTTTTATAATATATTGCTGTCCTCTAGCTGCTGTCCAAGGTGCTGAAATTGACCAAAAAAGCTGAAATAGTGCTTTTCAATTCAGCCTATTAAGAAGTTGAACACTTTTTGAGTTTCCCAAAGAGATTAGAATCAATAATTTATTGTGCCAAGTTCTGGCAAAGTTCTGAATTGGATACAGTTCTTAGAATTAGGATTTGGGGACCCTACCTATTGTCCCCTCACCCCCACTAAAGGCATAGACACGGCAGCTCAAGCTAGCCAAACATTCATTTACATACTGTACTGTACTTGTGAGACAATAGATTTTACTCTAAATAGTGTTGAAATAAGGTGAAGAGCTGTGAAGTGAACCTGTCCTAACCTCAGGTATCTAAAAAGTGCAGGGCTATAGAAAGCAACTCAAAACTTGATGTTGTAAGTTTACTTCTCTACCCATCACTTCCTTTCCCCTATTAGTTGGACCCAGTAGATATTAGGCTTCCCATTTATGGACAGATCTTTCTTTGTAAACGATGAGTAATGACAGACACAATTATCACAACTTGCCATTATGCCCACTAAACATGCCAAGATTTCCCAACTTGTCTTAAAGGCAGTACAAGCACAGTAAATGGACTTTGCTTTAAAATTAAGAGTTGGGCCAAACATCCCCCTGTTTGGTTCGCACCAACAAAAAAGTTCGGACCCAAGAAGCAAACTCTATTAAAGTCCATGGGACCCAAACTTGAAATATCAAAAGTCCCTATTTTCAAGGCTTATTTAAAAGTTATTGGCCATAAGAAGCACATAGGGGCCTGTGTACTGCCATGGGGGACATGTATCAATGCAATTTTTTTTCTTCCAAAATATTATTTTTAAAGGAGCAGTGATTTTGATGATGCTTAAAGTTAAACAATTAAAAATTAAACATTTATTTAAATATAGTGTCTGGGGGTCCCCTTAGTCTGCCTGTAAAGTGGCGCATCTGTATTGTGTATAGAACCTGCTGAAGCAAAACTGACATTTATAAAGAAAAAAAAATGACATTTAAATTGCCGGCAATACAATACAAACATGTTAATATAAATAGCGTATAGCTCCTCCTTTCAATTCATACCAGGCCCTTTCGGTCTGGTATGGATTTTAATGGGAAACCCCAAGCCAAATTTAAAAAAAAAAAACAGGATGGGCCTCCCCCCAAATACATACCAGACCCTTATCCGAGCATGCCTAGCAGGTCAGAAAAGGAGGGGGCAGGGGGGACAGGGTGCTTTGGGGTGGGGGGAAGAAAAGCTCCCCTGCCCAAAAGCACCCCCCATGTTAAGGGGATGTGGCCTGGTATGGTTCAGGAGGGGTGGATGTTTGCTAGTCTCTCCCCTTTCCTGGCCTGCCGGGGTGCATGCTCGGATACGAGTCTGGTATGGATTTTGGGGGGACCCCAAGCTTTTTTTTTTTAATTTTGGCCTGGGGTTTCCCTTAAAATCAATACCAGACCCAAAGGGCCTGGTATGGATTGGGGGGGGGGGGGACGCTCACACCAGGCTTTCTTTACATTTTTCTATTGCCAGCAATTGTTTTTTTTCATCCACCTGTCAGCAGGGAAGCCCATTGACAGCTGATGACTTAACCTGGCCCACTCCTTAACAACCAACTATTCACAATACCCTGATTTGGCAAAGCTTTGCCTAATCAGGGCTTAGAAAGCACCGTGTAGCGTATTGTGGGGCGCTCGGCAGGCAAACATACCACCGAGCGCCCTATAAATTCAGGTGTTCACCAAATGGGCAAACGGTGTTGGGCCAAACTTTTGCTCCACCTGAACCATTTGCCCAACTCTATTAAAAATGGATAAGTTATGACCAGTCACAGAGAATGTTCAAGAAGGTGCAAAATGCTGCAGAAAGTGAAATTTGCACTAGATATGTTGGAAAAAAATGCTGTTTATAATGGCTGTGTTTTATCTGTGGTTCATGTACATATATAAGTTTCGACTACACTGAAGATTAAAAGACATCATTTGTAATCTGTAATGACAGCATGTATGGTGAACTACATATTAGCAAAAAGCCATGAATATTGATGAGTGGATCAGTTTTCCCAACTAGAGAATAGGGTGACCTGCAGTCACCACCTAGGTAGAAAAATATGCAACTGCCTGTTATATCTGTGAGAATTTTCTCATAACTATCCGTTATTATTTGCACTAGCTTGCTCAATACTACAATCTTACATGAATATTTAATAATGCTGTTGCTTAGAATACCTATTCATTGATATTTTACAAACATCAACTGAATGCAAAATGTAAATTTGTGAATCACTGAAAATACCACAGGTAGTCTATAACAATAAAGTCTATAATAATGAAGCTAGTAGTGATGAGCAAATGTGAGTTTGCAGAGCATTCACCAAACCCAAATTTCGCAAGTACTGAGCATAGACCTAACAAAGCCCGAAGTCTATGGGAGTGGAATTGTGTTATTTACAGGCTATTTTCCAGGCTAATGTGCACTTTTTTAAGGATGCAGTGTAGCTGGGTATTGTCATGGCAGACTTATTAAAAAAAAATAATAATACAATTAAAGTGAAACATTAAAAATTTACAAATCCTTTACATAACATGTTTTTGGGAGTCCTTAAACCTGCACATCAATTTTTGGATGCAGTATGATGTACTATTAACCACTTGCCGACCGCCGCAAGTACATATACTGTGGCGGTCAGCCCCTCACAGGCAAAGTGACGTATGGGTACGTCACTAGCCTGTGAGGCTCCGGGGAGCGAGCGTGCGCCACCGGAGGCGCGCTCCCGCCCGGTCACAGAGCCCCCCCGCGCGTGTGCCTAGCGGGCCCAATGTCCGCCGGGCACTCGCGATCGTCGGTAGAGCGGGAGAAAGGCAGGCGGCTGATGTAAACAAGCCGCCTGTCTTTCTCCCCTGTGTAAGAACAGTGATCATACGGTTCTACTATGTAGGACCGTTGATCACTGTTCCTACACCTCAAGCCACAGCCAATAACAGTTAGAATCACACCCCTAGGGACACACACAACCCCTCCCTCTCAAATAAATGTAACCCCTTCACTGCCAGTGTCATTTTACAGTAACAGTGCATATGTATAGCACTGATTACTGAAGTAATGTCACTGGTAACCCCAAAAGTGTCAAAAATGTCAGTCAAGGGTCCGATCTGTCCGCAGCAATGTCGCAGTACCGCAAAAAAAATCGCAGATCTCTGCAATTACGTGTTAAAAAAAACAACAAAAATGATAAAAATCTTTCCCTTAGTTAGTAAACGCAATAACTTTTGCAAAAACCAATCAAAATACGCTTTTTTGTGTTTTTTTTTACCAAAAATATGTAGCATAAAACAAATTGGCCTAAAATGTTAAAAAATTTTGATTTTTACATTTTTTTGGGGGAATTTCATATAAAAAAAATTTGAAAAATATTGTTATTTTTGCAAAATTGACGCTCTTTTTTGTTTATAGCGCATGATCAAAAATCGCACAGGTGATCAAATACCACCAAAAGAAAGCTCTGTTTGTGGGAAAAAAAGGACGTCAAATTCGTTTAGGTACAGCGTCGCACGACCGCGCAATTGTCCGTTAAATTCACACAGTGCCGAATCGCAAAATACCCCCTGGTCAGGAAGGGGGTAAAATCTTCCGGGGCTTAAGTGGTTAAAAGTGACATTGCTGAACTACCACTAAATGACAACTCCCCATTCTTCGGTGGGATCCTGAGTAATGCCATTACCAAAATATGTCAACTAGTGGGGATCTGTCATTTGCAAAAAAAATAGGGTAGGTAAGTGGGGCAGCATCTTCCTTTAGCAGATCATCATAGTGGTGGGCCATTATTGCGGTGCTTGTTGGGATTGACATGGATCTACATTGCTGGATGACTTAACTGATTATGGATTTGCATTGTTGGTTTTTTCCTCAATAAAGGACTTTTTTTTTAACCATGTGGTGATTTTTATTCACTTTTTGATTTTTTTTTGTGAATAAGATTGGAGGGGTGCTATGTATCCCATACTCATTCTTGTCTGGGGGAAGGGGATATCTAAGGGCCACCTTGGCCTAAAGGGGGCTTCCAGATTCTGATAGATTCCACTTTGCAGACCCCTACATCCCTTTTGGGGTACAAGATGTGGGAATATGTGGGGGGTGATGTTTGTTTACAAAACTCTGTTGAAGATTCAGGCAGGCAAATTGGTCAAATTTGCCTGCAAACATGTTGCAAACAGACTGAATTTAGGTTGACCACATGTTTAACCCAAATCCAAAGCCCAACTCCAAAAGTAAGGTTTAGTTTAAAAAGACACATTTACTGTTGTCTAGAGTTCTTGCACAGAGAATTGTTGCAGTAAAATGATCATATGGCAGTTGCAATCTGATATATATCAACCAACATTAGGAGATACTACATTATTTTGAGTATAGTATTTAAGTTTCCTCCTGAATTGTACTGTATAGTGAATGTCCATAGCAGGTAGAAGAAGTACACCTTATCTAGTTTAGATGATTAGATCTCTAAACCTTGTTCTAAATTAACATGATCAATCTAAATGTATTCATGCTTTCATCTAAACATTTTTATTATTGTTTACTGCAAAACCTAGGCATACTTTAAAGTGTTTACTTTCTAAACATTTGCATACATCAAGAACAGATATTAACAGAGGAAAGATCATGAAACACAGTCAGAAGAAGTAAGAGCGCCATCTACTTGTGGATCCCTTAATTCATGACAAACAACATTTGTGCTTTTTCAAAACCATTGTTTAGCATTTCAAAATAATGAATGCAGTACACAGAACAACATTTGAATTAATGAGGCTATCCTGCAATGTCGGATGGCAGTTTATATTATCAGTTTAAGGCAGTTGTGCATTAAAGACTTTCTGATGCACAGTGTTGAAAAGATTCCTCTTATAGCTTTTTCACTTTCAAAAAGCTCTTTTAGGTATTTTAAAATGGTTATATACAACCACACCAAGAGTATATATATATATATATATATATATATATATATATATATACACACACACACACATATAGTATATACAATATATGTGTGTGTGTAAATTTATTTAGTTGTTTATGAGGTGACGGTATGTGCTTTTTCAGGCAAGACAATAGTGACGTTGACACCAGACGTACTCCACGCTATACATCCCACTAGCTATTATCGCTGCTGGAGTTGCTTCAAGGATAGGGGTACTCTCCTCCATATATATTGGACCGGCCCTCTGATCATTCCTTTCTGGCATACTGTGCGTCAGTTACTGGGTCACCTGTTTGGGATCTCTATTCCATGGTCAACAAAATTTTCTCTTTTGGGCCTATCCCCCTATTAAACTCTCTAAACCCTATAACATGATATTCTCATGGCTGTGCACTGTCTTGTAGCTATAACCTGGAAAAAACATTCTCCCCCTTCTTCCAATGCTCTGCATGCCAGGATTAAGGATGTAGAACTGATGGAGAAACTGACAGCCAGAATACAGAACAAAATAGAAATTCACAACCGTGTTTGGGATATATGGCATCTTCAGGAGGACCCACCCTGATTCCTTCCCCCCTCTTCTCTCCCTTCTCCCTGTGAGTTATAGCAATGGCTCCTACCTCTCTCTTCTTTTTCTCCTTTCTCTTTCTCTGCCTAACCTTTTCTTCTCATGTTCCTTCTTTTTTCTTTGAGTTTTATTGAAACTACTTATACTTATGCTTGATAAGTAGCCACTGCGATGGCTGTTTCAACTGTTTTCAATATACCTTTGAGTGCCAAGTATCCGCTCTGAACATTGTACTCAAATCTTACATTTTTTTTTGTTTTGTTTTTATTCTCTGTTCTCAACAAAAACCGATTAATAAAAAATTGTATTTAAAAAAAAAAAGACGATAATGCGGGTCTGTGACTGAAGACAATAATTTACAGTTAGAGTAGCTTGGATTGTATACTTATCTAAAGGGCTGGGTTTTAAAGATGCTCTTGAAGGTTTGGAGAGTGCCAAACAGTATGTGGAGAGGGATTACATAAAAAGGAGAGAAGACTGAAAGAAATTCTACCTATGGAAATGTAAGGAAATGATGGCCATATATATGGTATATAACATCACCTAGCATGCAGTCTGTCCAGAAAATGGCAGAGAAAACATGGGTCAGTCATTACCTTAGGATTTATCAATTTTTAAATATACTGTAGATTTTAGACTCTATAACCTTCCTACAGAGTAAGTAATATACATTGATTTGGGTAATTTGTTATTGAAAATATAGCAAAATACAGTTTGGCCTGGATTTATGAAAAATAAGGAAAATTGTTTTCTCTACTTACCGTAATTTTCCTTTCCTGGATTCTCCTCATGTCAGTCTACAATGGAAAAGCTCTGCCTCCTCTGACACCTCCAGGACAACCTCTTTCTTAGCCCATAAAGGGCTGCTGTCTGCCTGAGACAGTGTTCAAAATATCCCACACGTGACGGAAATTGGGGGGAGTCATCTGCTGACATGAGGAGGATCCAGGAAAGGAAAATTACGGTAAGTAGAGAAAACAATTTTCCCTATTCCTGGACCTCCTCATGGCAGCCTACAATGGGACGTAACAAGCCATGACAGGTAACAGAAAAGGGAGGGAAAAAACCTAAATAAACAAATCAAGAAAACCACAATCCAATGCTACAAAATATTTGAATCGCTGACAGCCGCCGCTATAACAGTGGATTTGAAAGCTTCCGCAAATGTAGGGAAACATTCATTCTGTAGTGTTGAATTAAGGTGTTAGGTATGCTCCAACTTGCTGCCCTGCAAACAACCTCCACTGACACTTTAGCATATTCTGTCCAGGAAGCCGCCATGCCCCTCGTAGAATGCGCCCTGACCTGGTGGAAGATCCAAAGTTCTGTACACAATCCAAATTTTCTTGATGATCCAGGAGGGCACAACTCTAGGAGGGACTGCCATGCCTTTTTTGGTCCACTAGGAAAGACAAAAAGTTGATCTTGCCGCTGAAAATTTCTAGTTCGGTCCAGGCAGGTTGACAGAGAACGGACCAGGTCCAGTCTTCTCCACTTATCTCCAGACTCATCTTTAGGGAATGATGGAACAACTGATTTCAAGTTTATGTGAAAAGAAGTCGCCACCTTAGGGAGGTAACTTGGAACGGGCCTCAGAACCAATCTGTCTTGATAAACCAAACAAAATGGTTCCTTGGAAGAAAATTAACATACAGTGCATTGCAAAAGTATTCGGCCCCCTTGAACTTTTCAACCTTTTGCCACATTTCAGGCTTCAAACATAAAGATATAAAACTGTAATTTTTTTTGAAGAATCAACAACAAGTGGGACACAATCATGAAGTGGAACGAAATTTATTGGATATTTCAAACTTTTTTTAACAAAAAAAAAACTGAAAAATTGGGTGTGCAAAATTATTCAGCCCCTTTACTTTCAGTGCAGCAAACTCTCTCCAGAAGTTCAGTGAGGCTCTCTGAATGATTCAATGTTGACCTAAATGACTAATAATGATAAATAGAATCCACCTGTGTAATCAAGTCTCGGTATAAATGCACCTGCACTGTGATAGCCTCAGAGGCCTGTTTAAAGCACAGAGAGCATCATGAAGAACAAGGAACACACCAGGCAGGTCCGAGATACTGTTGTGGAGAAGTTTAAAGCCGGATTTGGATACAAAAAGATTTCCCAAGCTTTAAACATCCCAAGGAGCACTGTGCAAGCGATAATATTGAAATGGAAGGAGTATCAGACCACTGCAAATCTACGAAGACCTGGCCGTCCCTCTAAACTTTCAGCTCATACAAGGAGAAGACTGATCAGAGATGCAGCCAAGAGGCCCATGATCACTCTGGATGAACTGCAGAGATCTACAGCTAAGGTGGGAGACTCTGTCCATAGGACAACAATCGGTCGTATACTGCACAAATCTGGCCTTTATGGAAAAGTGGCAAGAAGAAAGCCAATTCTTAAAGATATCCATAAAAAGTGTTGTTTAAAGTTTGCCACAAGCCACCTGGGAGACACACCAAACATGTGGAAGAAGGTGCTCTGGTCAGATGAAACCAATATCAAACTTTTTGGCAACAATGCAAAACGTTATGTTTGACGTAAAAGCAACACGGCTCATCACCCTGAACACACCATCCCCACTGTCAAACATGGTGGTGGCAGCATCATGGTTTGGGCCTGCTTTTCTTTAGCAGGGACAGGGAAGATGGTTATAATTGATGGAAAGATGGATGGAGCCAAATACAGGACCATTCTGGAAGAAAACCTGATGGAGTCTGCAAAAGACCTGAGACTGGGACGGAGATTTGTCTTCCAACAAGACAATGATCCAAAACGTAAAGCAAAATCTACAATGGAATGGTTCACAAATAAACATATCCAGGTGTTAGAATGGCCAAGTCAAAGTCCAGACCTGAATCCAATCGAGAATCTGTGGAAAGAACTGAAAACTGCTGTTCACAAATGCTCTCCATCCAACCTCACTGAGCTCAAGCTGTTTTGCAAGGAGGAATGGGCAAAAATTTCAGTCTCTCAATGTGCAAAACTGATAGAGACATATCCCAAGCAACTTACAGCTGTAATCGCAGCAAAAGGTGGCACTACAAAGTATTAACTTAAGGGGGCTGAATAATTTTGCACAACCAATTTTTCAGTTTTTATTTGTTAAAAAAGTTTGAAATATCCAATAAAGTTCGTTCCACTTCATGATTGTGTCCCACTTGTTGTTGGCTTGTCTTAAAAAAAATTACAGTTTAATATCTTTATGTTTGAAGCCTGAAATATGGCAAAAAGGTCGAAAAGTTCAAGGGGGGCGAATACTTTCGCAATGCACTGTAACTCAGACACTCTTCTTGCCAAGGCAATAGCAATCAAAAAAATAGTTCTTAGTCAAATGAAACAGAGAACATGAGGAGGCAGGATCAAATGGAGGAGCCAATAAGGCCATCAAAACCAGCATCAAATCCCACTTTGGAAAAAAGGATTTAACAGGAGGTCTAATCTTTTTTGCTGCCTTAAAAAAATGGACCACCAGAGGATGGAGAGCCCATCTATCTTCTGAAATGGCTGACAGGGAAGAGACCTGGACTTTTAAGTAATTATAGGCCAAGCCTTTTTCCAGCCCTTCTTGGAGGAACTCCAGTATGTTAGGGACCGAAGGAGACTCGAAATTCCATTTTTTTTCTGTAGACAGGTGTGGGAAGGCTCTCCAAACCTGATGATAGGTACTATTGGTTGTCTTCTTTCGAGCCAGCAGCAAGGTATGCAGAACTCTATCTAGAAGATCCAGGTGTCTTAAAGATCTCCACTCAATCTCCTTATGGCTGACTTCAGTCTCCTGGGGTTGGGATGATGCATGCCATTCTGTAGTAGGAGATCTGGACAGGGTGGAAGAAGGACCGGCTGTCATGGTGCCAGGAAACCAGACCACACAAAAGTGAAAGTAAAATAAAGCAGTTTATTAGAGCAACAACAATAAACGCACAGCAAGAGTGAGGAGCGAAATCAGAAACAGCCAGGGTCAAGTCAAGAGCGGGTAGTCATCCAAGCCAGGATCGAGTCTAGAAGCGGGTAGTCATCTAAGCCGGGGTCAAGTCCAGAGGCAGGTAGTCTGCCGATGTCAAGTCGCCTGCTGATGCGGATTTGAGTGCCAGGAAAGTCATCAGCCAAGCCAGGTCATGCACGTAGGAACACGGGGAAACAGAAGACTGCTAGCAGTGATCTACCTTGGAACACAAACACAAGGGCAAAGGACTGCAAGCCAACAGGTAAAATATATAGTCAGGTGTGCAACATCATCACTGAGCGATGCCCAGGCAGCAGGCAAGTGATGATGCAAACAGAGTTTATAAAAGACAGCAGTCTGCACATGCCCAAGATGGCTGCCAACAGGAAGGCAAGTAAGACCTTGACAGTACCCGCCCCTCAATGGCCCCTCCTCGGCGGTTTCTGAGGAAAGCGAGCATGGAAAGCATAGAGAAGGGCGGGAGCATGAACATCAGTAGAGGGAACCCAGAAGCGCTCCTCAGGACTATAACCCTTCCAGTGCACCAGGTATTGAACCTGACCCCTTAACAGACGAGAATCCAAGATGCTGCTAACCTCATACTCCTCATGATTTCCCACAGGAATGGGAAGAAAAGAAGTATAGGGATTGCAAACTGGTGGCTTCAAAAGTGACACGTGTCAATTAAAGACATTTGGCATAATGTGACGTTAACTTAACACTTTTCAACACATGTAGGTAACGCTAAACACCTCCCAAAACTACTTACTCATGGCTAAATAATCCTATGCTTACAAGAAACCATCTATCTGCGCTCAGTACTGCTTCCCCCAAGCTTTCAATGTTTATCCTCTGGTTATTATATTGGACAACAACACAGTTACATAGTTTACGACTTCTATTCCGTCAGCTTTCTGCTACCCATGCTGTACGAACTCATTCCAAGCCGGAATTGCAGGAGTGGAGGAGGGGGAGGCGTTCAGGGTCGGAGAAAGGAGGGGCTGGTGGGACACCCGAATCGACACAGTTTGTTCCCAAATGGGGTGTCGACGGGTCGACCCACTGCCTTACCCATGCACATTCCCCTAGTTGATTTGCCGACTCTTGTTGACAGTACCACCCCCCTCCTCCATTTCATTCCATATACTAACCTGTTATCACGCAATAGTCATGTGTTCAGATAGTTAAATTACCTATATGTTGAGTCCTTTTTTATTCTTATTACTTGTTGTCCTCTTTAACATGCCTCTTTGATTTCACCGTTCTGTTACCATATACACTCTTACCTAATTGTTGAAGTTATTTTATTTATAACCTGTGTGACAGTATTCACCGTCACTGGAATTTAAAGACAGATAAGTAATGGTTTGGATTGCTTCATATTTGCCAGCAATATCTCCATATAGAAATATTAAGATTTATTCCCATTTGCCATTAAATCTGTAATTCCTAAATGCTGTGTATATTACATATCTTTCAATGTCAGAAAGGTTTTCCTTTTGTTGTGTATTGGGAGGGAATGTGGATTGCCCTGTCTCATTGTTAAGTGCTAATGACCTCCCATTGTTCTGTCTGTCTGCCTTAAGAGAAGCGTATTATGGGATGTATAAAGATATGTGGATTGGATGCTAAGGGGGAGGGGGGATTGTCCCACAGTGTATATTTTGTACACTGTATGAGAGTGTAAAACTCTGTTCCTATTGGATGGTGAATATCATGTTCAGTCTTCAACAAGGTCCATCTGGGTGGTAACCTTGTGGGTGAAAACTGTATATAAGTCTTGTTCAATAAAGTTGTTCTAGAGTTCCTTCACCCTCAATCTAGAGTTCTGTCTCTTATTGGGGGAATCTGCTGCAAGGGATTGCTATGGTCTTCCATACTCCCTTAGATAATCACTGAGCTCTTGTAAGAGCTTGTGTAAGGGCTTGTTCTGCTGCACTCTTTGGGGAAAGAGAGGTTCACCCACAGGAACCTGGAGCCTTGTCGTAGGTCCAGGGTGGGTAGGAGATTGCGAGACCCTAACCAAGCTGCGGCGGTTTGTGGGGTCTAAAGTGGTTACGGAGTCTTGTGGAGTGCTTGGAGCCCTTGGGAAGCACTAGGAGCATCTGTCAACGGAGGTACCCAGTCCGTGGTGCCCTGTTTCGTTACAACCTGTATACTTGTGAAATTTCAATAAAAACTTTTTCAACTACAAAAGTGACACATGAAAGACATTCAGGATGCCAGCCAGGAGGAAGCTCAAGGGCATAGGCCATCAGGTTCACCTTATGGAGGATGCAAAAAAGCCCAACAAAACGGGGTGCCAGTTTAGAAGTGGGTACCCTGAGGTTGAGATTATGGGTCGACAACCACACCCTCTCCCTGACCTGTTATGAAGGAGCAGATAAACATCTCTGGTCTGCCTGGAGCTTCTGATGCTGTGCAGAGACCCGTAAAGACTCTTGAATCTGCGCCCAAGAGGAACGGAGGACACGAAGATGATCCTCCACAGCCGGGATGTCCTGCGCCGAGAACGACTCAGGTAACACAATGGGTTGGAACCCATAATTGGCCATGAATGGAGACATTCCAGAAGACGAGTTGATGGCAGAGTTCCTGGCAAAATCTGCCAAGGGTAGCAGATCAACCCAATTGCCCTAATGGTCAGAGATAAAGCAGTGAAGAAATTGCTCCAGAGTTTGGTTGGAACGATCAGCGGCACCAATGGACTGCGGATGGTAGGCCGAGGAGAAGGAAAGTCGAATACCCAACTGGGAGCAAAAGGCACACAAGAACCTGGAGATAAATTGGCTCCCATGGTCCAAGACTATCTCCTTAGGCAACCTGTGTAAGCGGAAAACCTCCCTGGCAAAACAGAGGCAAGCTCCTGAGTGGTAGGCAGCCGCTTAATGGAATACAGTGGCACATTTTGGAGAACCGGTCGACAACCATGAGGATACCCATGTAATCTCGAGACACGGGAAGTTCCACAATGATTATGTCTTGTCTCCTGTCTCTGATAATTTCGTCTATTATGGATTCTTGGATTTATCAATAAATTATCACAATTTTTCAAGTCGGAGTGCAGTCCTCTACTTCTAAAGATTACAAAATATATGGCCAGGTGAGACCAGGGATTCTCCCCATTGGGAATGGGATAAAGTAGGTCCAAGGTAAGGTGCCGTGGAGATTTATTCTGGGCACAGACCGAACAAGCAGCCACATACACAGCAACATCAGTGCAGAGAGTTGGCCACCAGAACTGACATGAAATAGTCCAGGACATCTGGTTCTTACCAGGAGGACTGTCAGTCTTGGAATTTTGGTATGTGCACAACAGTCTGATTTGCAACCCCACAGATACAAAACATTTGCCAGCAGGTCTCTCTGTGGGAGCATCGGGTTGGGCAGCCAAGATCTGTTCCCCAAGAGGAGAGGTTAAGTTGATCTGAAGGTATGACCAGTGTTGGCACAGAGTCCTCCCTGGACAACTCAGAATACTGGCGAGACAAGGTATCAGCTTTAACATTCTTGGAGCCAGGCAAATAGGAGACCACATAGTTAAAACAAGACAAGAATAAAGCCCATCTGTCCTTATTGGGTGTGAGCCTCTTGGGCTCCAAGAGATACCTCAGATTCTTATGATCGGTGAGAATGAGAACTGGAACTACAGAACCTTCAAGCAAGTGTCTCCACTCTTTGAGAGCCAGGAGAATGGACAAGAGCTCTCTGTCTCCAATCTCGTAATTGCATTCAGCTGGAGACAGCTTCTTGGAGAAGAACCCATAAGGAAGTAAGGGTCCATCAGGTGTCTGACGCAGAGACAGGAGGGTACCTAATCCCGTTTCAGACGCATCTACCTCTAGAACAAAGTGCAAACCAAGATTGGGATGAGACAGTATAGGAGATGAAGTGAAAGCAGACTTGAGGGCCTTGAAAGCTTTGATGGCAGCAGGCGTCCAATTATGGGAATCACTGCCCCTCTTGGTCAGATCTGAGATAGGTTTGGCCAAAAAGGAAAATTCCTGATGAATTTCCAATAGTAGTTGGCAAACCCAAGGAAACGCTGACTTTAATGGAGACCACTGGGGCAAGGCCATTGTAGAACAGCCCAAACCTTCTGAGGGTCCATGGAGAACCCTTCAGCAGAAATGATGTAGCCCAAGAAGGCAACCTGAGACAGGTGGAATTCACATTTCTAAAGCTTGCAGAAAAGCCCATTCTCACGTAACCGTTGCAGCACCCGTCTGACAACCAGGTAGCTTTATTCAATGGAGTCCGAGTAAATCAAGATGTCTTCCAAATAGACTACCACACATTGCTGCAACATATCACTAAAGACATCATTGATGAACTCCTGGAAGACAGCGGGCGCATTGCACAAGCCAAAGGGCATCACTAGATATTCGTAATGACCGCTTCTGGTATTAAACATGGTAGTCCACTCATTGCCCTCCTTGATCCTTACGAAGTTATACACGGCCCTTAGGTTAAGCTTGGTAAAGACCGTTGCTCCCTTGAGGCGGTCGAAAAATTCTGTAATCAATTGAATCGGGTATGCATTTTTGACCGTGATGCGATTGAGGCCCCTATAATCAATGCAAGGTCTTAACTCAACCCCCCTTGTTCTTTACGAATAAAAAAATGGCACCCGCTGAAGAAGTGGACTTGAGAATGTACCCCCAGGCAAGCGCATCTGCAACGTACTCCTCCATGGCCTTATTCTCCGCAACCGAGAGAGGATAAACCCTGCCACGAGGGGGAATGGTACCAGGTTGCAAGTCTATGGCACAATCGTACGGACGATGAGGGGGAAGAGTACCAGCGCGCACCTTGTCGAATACATCTTGATACTCATGATATTCAGTAGGCAACACTTAATCCCAGAAGGTACAAAGTACCTTAACAGGGGAAAAACCACAAGCGCCGATCTAAGTGTAGCATAAAACAACTTTATTGGTAGATAAAAGCAATATTACTCACAAGAGTAAAGTGAAATGTAGGCATCGATATGAGATAAGGTGGTCTGCTGCTACTGGTGTCGAGTGAAGTTTGTGCAGAGGAGCGTGGGTCTCCTGTTGGATACAGGAGACTGTCCTGGTCTGTAGGCTGCTGGTGCTTTGCTCTTTCGTGCGTGGAGGGGCCGTGATGTAACTTCTTGGCTCAGGCGGAACGGCGACGCGTTGCGGAGCATGCGCTCCTTCTTCAGGCCTTGCGGGGGCCATGTTGGAAGAGGGCACAAATGCGCTACTTTACAGGCACATTAAGGGCCCCCCCCCCCAGACATGAAATTTAAAGGAATTTTTCATTTTTATTGTTTCACTTTAAGCATTATTAAAATCACTGCTCCTTACTGACGTCAGTAATTTATTCACTGCACCTGAGCAGTGCATTGTGGGGGAGCTTGTGACGTCAGGTCACTATAAAAGAGCTGTCAAAATCAAAGCAGCTCAGAACGTGGGAAGCGTCCGGAGAAGCAGGAGCTTCTTCTTTTTTTTTCTATTTTTAATAAAGGACTTTTTCAAAACGGTCTTTTGTCTTCATTTTTTTACACTTTTTTGGTGAATGGGTAGGGGTACAACGTCATGATATCCATTCACATGGGGGGGGGTGGGATCTGGGGCCCCCTTGTTAAAGGGGGCTTCCAGATTCTGATAAGCCTCCCCCCGCAGACCCCCACAACCACAGCTCACAGTTGTCGGGAAGAGACCCCTGTCCCCATCAACATGGGGGCAAGATGCTTTTGGGTGGCCAAAGCAGCCACCCCCCATGTTGAGGGCATGTGGCCTGGTATGGTTCAGGAGGGGGGGTGCACTCGCTGGCCCCCACCCCCATCCTGGCACTGTGCTCGGATAAAGGTCTGGTATGGATTTTAGGGGGAACTCCACACCTTTTTTTTTTTCCATTTTTTTACATGTATTGCTGAGAGCCGACAATATATTACAGCCGCGAGCAAGTTTAAATTAAATTTTTTTGTTCAGAAATGTCAGCATTGCTGCAGCAGGCTTCAAACATCGCACAAATGTGCTACTTTACAGGCACATTAAGGGGGCCCCCCAGGCACGAAATTTAAAGGAATTTTTCATTTGTATTGTTTCACTTCAAGCATTATTAAAATCACTGCTCCTGTAAAAATGATTTCTAAAAAAAAATGTTTGCATTGATTCATGTCCCCCAGGGCAGTACCCAGGTCCCCATACACTTTTTTGGGCCAATAACTTGCATTTAAGCCTTTAAAATGAGGACTTTTGATGTTTCATGTTCATGTCCTATAGACTTTAATGGAGTTCGCATGTTCGATAGAACATTTCCCCTGTTTGAGATGTTCTGTGCGAATCGAACAGAGGGGTGTTCGGCTCATCACTACTCAGGAGAGGCTAAACCTGAGCAGGCCAAAAAAAGACACTCTTCTTCTTTTTTTTTTTCTTTTTAAAAGATGTCCGGAGCGAGGACGAAATAAAGAACACTGTCTCAGGCAGCTTTATGGGCTAAGAAAAGAGGTTGTCCTGGAGAGGTCAGAGGGTGCGGGGCTGACCCACTGTAGGCTGACATGAGGAGGTCCAAGAAATTTTTTTTTTTTTTTGCAAAATTGTATACAAGAAAAAAAGAAAATGCACTTTTTTTTTCAAAATACTAGGACTTTTTTCATTTTTTTAGCAAAAAAAAAACCACAAAACACAAAACCCAGTGATGATTAAATACCAGTAAATGAAAACACTGTCTCAAAAAATTATATTAGTTTAATTTGGGTATAGTCTTGCATGACTCAATAATTGTCATTTAAAGTGTGAAATCACCGAAATCAGAAAATTGGCCTGGGCAAGAAAGGGGTAAAGGTATTCATTATTGAAGTGGTTAAACACAGAAGCCTAATATATACCTGAAACTGCTAGTTTTGAATTTACCTACACTTAAAGGCTCATTTACACTAGCTTTGCCCTCTAAAGAGTGATCTGTGTTATATCGTTTCCTCACTAGTCACTACCCATTTTAAACCCTGCACCAGCACACCACAATTCTGTAAACTACACGTGGTTGTGGGGCAGTTGTGGCATGCCTGCTTTCACTTGAATGGCAATTGCATTCTGCAGGCAATACTGCCCACCAGAAGGGATCATTTTTGCATAGCGTCACGGATATGTACACCCCTGTCAGCTGCCTTTGCAGCCAAAGGCTAGGTTCACACACATCAGCTGTGAATTTCCCATCCGTTTGCACTGCGAATTTCCAAAACAGCTGTTCAGTGATTCAGCTACGGTCCATATGCATACTTTTGGAGCTGACGGCCATCAGCGTCTTTAACAACAATAGCTGGTTAACAAAAGAAGGCCAGAGGATGAGCAAGCCCCCCCCCCCCTCAGAACAGCTCTTTGTCCCTTTGTGGGGACAAGGGCCTCTCCCCCACAACTCTGACTGGTGGGGGTCTGCGGGCAGGGGCTTATCGGAATCTCAAAGACACCTTTAGCAAGGGGCCCCCCCGATCCCAGCCCCTTCTCACGTAAATGAGAATGGGGTACATTATACCCCTACTCATTTCCCCAAAAAAAGTGTAAAAAATAAATAAAAACACGTTTTTTTGACAATTCCTTTATTTAAAAACAAAAAAACAAAAACAATGTCCCTCGGTGTAGATCCAGCATCAATCACGATTAATGCTGCCCGCGACCCAAAAAAACAAACAAAAACCCCTTTGTACCCATTGCTGGCTCCTGCCATCTGCCAGCTCTGCAGTTTGGAGTAGCAGTTCCTAATTAGCTAAGGGATGGGGCCACCTGGCGATGTCCCTGGGTAGCCTTGACCCCTAGTGACATGCTGGAGTATGGCTCCCACATGGAATTCACTAGCTCATTTGGCAGCGTTTGGATGGATGAGAAGGCTGCACACTGCTCACCATAATGAGGATGCATACCCCAGCTGGAGATGTGTGTCCCTCTAGGACTACCCGGTGAGTTTCAGTATCACTGTATTGACACTATGTATGGACCTTAATATCTACAGTGTCCATGGCTTCCCTTGTCTGCAGACCACTGTTGTGATATCGAGTGTGGTGCATGTGTTGGGGAGACAGGGGTCATTTCCAAGTGCAGCATATACATTTTGTGAGCTAGGATCATTGTGCTTTCATTCTGGCTTGTTCTGCCTTTCTTTCATGTATTCATCTATTTATTATTTTTCTATTCCATCATGCTTTTATCAATTTTTCATTATTTATTACTATTACTTTTTCTTGGGGGCGGTACCCTCTCTATCGAAATGGATAGACAGTTGTGGACGGGTACCTTATGCACACGCCCTGGTGGGGGAGGGTCCGCATCCAATTGTATCTGGTTCAAGAAGTCATTGTCTAGTATATAAAGCAAAGGCTTAGACATGAGGCTAAGCCTCGAAACGCGTAAGAATTTACAGCTCAAAGAGACGGTACACCCTTGGATCTCGATGCCGAAGATTGCGTGCCTTGTTTGATATGCTTTTATCAAGAACTCGTTTGTGAGTATTTTTATACCTTTTATTTAAATAAATCTTTTAAAGGATAATGCACTAGGCCGGTGTGCCCTTGTGTTTGTCATGTGTTTGTCATTTTCAGTGGTCCCAGACTACCCTGGTCTTGTAAGGGGCTGCAAGGCCGAAGCTATCCAGTGTTGCCGTGTCGATAGTCGATAGGTGGATAGAGGATTGCACCACTCAGAGTGCATGGGACAGGTGCTTTGCACCAACGTTTTGTTTGTTGCTTTGACCTATTCATACTAAGTCGATGGAGTCACAATGTAGGATCACCTGGTTATGTCATTGGGTGTCCAGACCCCTTAATTATTTAAGAGCTGGCAGATGACGGGAGCTAGCGATGGTTGTGGACCTCTTTTTTTTAGAGGTGCCGGCGTTCATCACCATTGATGCTGGACTTACTTCATGGGACATTGTTTTTTAACTAAAGGGATTTTCAAAAATGGTCTCTGTGTTTTTGACTTTTTTGGTGAATGTGTAGGGGTACAATGTACCCCATTCTCTTTAACAGGGGGGCCAGGATCTGGGGGCCCCCTTGTTAAAGATTCCCCCGCCCGCAAACCCCCACAGCCACCAACCTGGTATTGGTCAGGAGGGGGGTTCTGGCCAGCCAGATCTGCATGCTGGGATAAGGGTCTGGTATGGATTTTAGGAGGGACCCAGGCCATTTAAAAAACAAAACGTGGTGTGTGTTTCCCCTAAAAGGGCCTGGTATGGATTGGGGGGGTCCTCGCTGTTTTTTTCTCAATTTGTGTTCAAAACTGACGACAGGTGCAATTCAGATGCATTCCCATCTAAGGCATTGAGCCTGCAATTCACATATGAACCTCACTGCATTTGCACTGCAGCTGCACCGCACATATTTGAACAGGCTCCATAGAAAGTCGGTTTGGTTCACATATCATGCGAATTCAATGCGGTTCCAAAAGAGCCTAAGGGGGAGCCTTAGAGGATCAGTCTGGAAAGTATGAATATAAAAAATCCTGATTAGATCAACCTATGGTATATACCTATATACCTATATTTATATTCTGTACTATATAAGGTAATTTCAGAGAATGCAGACTTAAATTGATGCACTTAAGTTAAAACACACTGCCTAAATTGCCTATTTTTATATTTTTCACCACATATCAAAGTCTAAAACTTATGGAGAATTACTGAGCTCAGAGGATTAATTAGTTCATCTTAAATGATCTAATTAGGGTTTGTAAGACAAATCAGTACACATACAGAAATGGCTCTATCAAATCTGTTAAAATGCGATATTAATAACTGGTAAGGAATTAAAGGGAATATAATTAAGAAATAGTTTGTGCTAGGAAAGTGACTGTTAATTGAACAGGCGTATACTGGGAAAATACGGGCTATTACATACTGCAAAATCAATGGGTACTTTGTTTCTATGTGCAATGGTGCATTATTGGGTGCACACACAATAAAAATGTGATTAACTTCATAACTTTTTTCTAGTTCTTTGAATCATATCTTGGAAAAAAAAACTATTGCTTGTTAAACTTGTGGGGACATTTGCAAAGTGAAAACACTGTTTATTTTACTATAAGGTCAAGCTCACTAAATCTATTAGAAAGTTCAGTTTAATTTCAATCATTTTTTTTTTTTTTTTTAATAATTTTCTTTTAAAGTGATTCTGTCATATATAATACCACAATATAGTACTAAATATTTTAAAACATTGTAGAAGTCACTAAAATAAATTTGAACACTTGACGCTGCTCTGCTCCAGGATTCTAAAAAATATTATTTAAAGTACACTATCTAGGAGAAACCTGCCAATAAATAAATATAGGGTCTGACAAAACTCTGAAGGAAGGCAGTTAAAAAAAAAACTTTGGCTAAAAGTAGTTACACAACCCTGTATGTAATAAATATGAATAATTAAAAAAAAAACATTGAAAGTAAAACCTAAAAGATACTTACCTTAAAGTGGAACTATAGGCTAAACTTTATTTTTTCATTTTGGATAGAGCAAGGGAGGGTTACAACCTCTGTCTAATATTTGTTTTTGCCATCTGTGTCCTATTGGGGACTCACCTCCACTTCCTGTCCCATAGCCAAAGAGGCAGTGAGAGGAAATCCCTGCAAATTAAGGGAACTTTTTGTGGACCCCCAGGTCACCAGAACTAGTGTCTCCATTAGAAGATTTCCCCTCTATTACTTTTTTGGGGACAACCCGAAATTTGGAATTTTCTTTTACTTTCACTTTCAATGATAATGATAAACAGGACAAATAGAGAGGGTGAATCTCCCAATGAAGACACAGACAGCAATAAAAACTGACAGGTGTTCTAATCCATCTCCATTCTATCCAAAACTAGAAATAAAAATGTTTGCCTTTAGTTATACTTTTTTTTTTTTGTAACTTTTATTTAGCCAAAAATTCCATTGTATATGACAAAAACAATGGTGATGCAAAATACAAATATGTAGAAATGCTGATAATACGAACAACATCGGAAGCCATACAAGCAGCTTAATTGGGCAGATCATGTATAAGATAATACATTTTCAAGTTGGACAACTATTAACTTAACTGATAGAGCTTAGTGAAGGACATCACTAAGAATCCCAACATTTATAAAGGAACACAAATTTAGTAATGCAACCTTATGAGGTATAACAAATAAAAAAATACCAGGATCAAAAGGAGAACCTCGGTGGCCAGTATAACCAAAGAAAAAGAGAAAAGAATATAAGAGATCTGATCAGATACATTATAGCAGAAAAGGGTGGACTGTAGGAATAAATTCCTAGACTGAATGGTGTAACGTATACAAGGGGAACAGTAAAAGGGGAGAAAGAAGGAAGGAGGGGCAGGATAGAAGGATGGAAGACACAAATAGTTTAAAGTGAAATAGTGGCATGGAGCCAAAATAAAGAAGAATGAGAGTAATAGAAAAAGCCATAAAGCGGAACTAAGGACAGGGGAAGGAGTTCTCTCATCCAGGGCTTTAGAACAAACCCCAGGGGATCAGCGAGGCTGCGAAACCTCTGGCAAGTAAGCATTAGTGAAGACATAATATCGCCATGGCCTCCAAGTTTCACGAAAAGACTCCTCCCGGTTGTACAGGGTAGACGTAACAGACATAGAAGGTGAACCCTCAGACCTCCAATATAAAGGAATGCACACCTTGGCCGCATTTAGTAGCTGAATGGTAAGGGAGGACTTAATTTTTTTAATGGGCTGTCATGTGAGGTGCAGTAAGCATCTCGCAGGGTCATCTGATACGTCCACATTAGTCAAGTGTTTGATAGTACTAGCTACCTTTTGCCAGAAAGGTCTACGTTTCGGGCACTCGCAGAAAATGTGTAACATTGTGCATTGGCCATTGTTGCATCACCAGCATGTATCAGGAATCTGCGGGAAGATACAGTGCAGGGTTGTGGGCACCTTCTACCACCTTGTCAGGATCTTGTAGTCAGTCTCTTGGACCTTAGGGGCTATGGATGATTTCTGGGCAAAGTAAAGAATTTTCTGCCTTTAAAAGTCCGTAAACTGCAAAGCAAGATTGGATTCCCACTGCAAAATAAAAGAGGAGGTAAAATCTGCCACTGGTCGAATCAGGGCAGCATAAATGGTAGCGAGGCTGTGGTGAATCAGTTCCCTCCCTATGGCACATAATCTCCAGCTCCGTAAACTGGTGAAAGATACCTGGGGAAGGACAACTCCGGCAGAGCAAATGCCAGAGCTGCAGGCCACTCTGGAAGTCCAGGGGGGGGGGGGGGGTCAACGGCAGATGCAAGTGCGGAGGCTGATATTTTGCCACCTGGCCCCAGGAAATCCCAAAAATGAAGACGGCTGCCCAACACCGGTCAGAGAAACTGTGGATTTTGGAAGCCAAGCTCAAATTCGGGATTACCAAAAATAGATTCCATGGGGAGAGGTAATGGGGAGATTGAGGAGCAGCAAAAGACATCTCTAGCTACTAGTAAGGTTCTAACCAAGGATGACCACTGAGGGATTTAGGCAGTGGAGAGGTTGTCCACGGCCAGCTCTTTGCCATGCCTCATGAGTCCTCCATTTTCATGGCCACCCAGTGTTTAGCCTCAGCATGGCAGTGCCAATCAACTAGCCTGGTGAGGTGAGCTGCTCTATAATAAGCCCGTACATCTTGAAGGCCCACTCCTCCCCGAATTTTAGGGAGATGGAGAAGCTGGAGTTGAAGGCCTGGTCTCTGAAGGGACCATATGAATTCACGAAATAGGGCGTTTATGGGTTTGAAGAAAGAGGTGGGCAAGTGAATAGGGAGAGCCTGTATCAGATATAGAATCCTGGGCAGTAACATCATTTTGAGTGCACTACAATGGCCAAACCAGGTCAAGGTGAGCATGTGCCAATGGAGTAGATCTATCCGCAGTTGAAGAAGCAAAGATTCAAAATTGGCCACATAGAGGGCAGCAGGGTCCGTGTTTATATCAAATCCCAAAGAGCGAATGGCATTAGATGCCCATCGAAAGGACAAAAAGAGGCACAGAGACTATCAATGGTAGTCTGAGCTAGGGAAATAGAGAGGGCAGAGGACTTAGACAAGTTAATTTGAAAAAAAGGAAGGTAGCCATATGTACGCAATGACTGGAGCAATTTGGGCAAAGACACAAACGGGTCCAATAGGAAAATGATCAAATTGTCTGCAAATGCTACCACTTTATGGTCTCTGGAAGTCTTAGGGTAACTTGTAATTCCAAGATCTGCCTGTATTGTACATAAAAAAGGCTCTAGGGAGAGTATAAAAATTAAGGGTGATAAGGGGATCCTCAGAAGTAGTGTAAAGCCGTAATTGCCGCACTCGGCTACAGGTCGCTGTGTCAAAGCGGGGATCGGGTTTGGCGGGCGGGACGTCGGCGTGTGACGTTGACGCATTTCGCGTGCGTCACGCATGCTTCCTCAGGAATGTGAATTTATTTTATTTTGAATTGGATCAGTGTGTTTGGTGTGTTTTACATTTGAATTTGCCGCCGGTTCCACCCCCCTGTGAGCGTCACGTCGCAGGAGACGGAAGCCGGGGCACACAGAGGATCGGGAGGAAGATCCGCCGCCACACACCGCCGGGATACATCGCTGGATCCCGGTGACAAGGTAAGTAACCCCTCTACCAGGATCCAGCGATCTTCCTAGTGGTACCCCGAGTGTGGCTCGGGGTTACCGCTTTTGGTACTGAAATTTAACCCCGAGCCACACTCGGGAATACCGCTAGGAAGGTTAAATGCATTAGGACATTGGTCTCTAAACTGGGGCCTGGGGGCCGGATGCAGCCCTTTGCTTGTTTTAACTGGTCCTTCGGGCAAGATTCCCCCCACTGTCAGTAACAGTAGGGAATAATTCCTGCCACTGAAGCCGACAATGGGACACTATTCCTCCCACTGACACCAACGACGGGCCACTATTACTCCCCCTAGCAACAATTATTGGGCATTGTTTACTCCCTCTGATGTCAGGACATTTTCTATTTCCACTGGCCACAGTGAACCCCCCCTAAAGTTCGAGGGACATTAAACTGGTCCTTTATTTAGAAAGTTTGGAGACCCCTTCTTTAGAGTATTAATAGGGTTCGGGAGAGCAGTAATTTCGATTAGAAGCTGAGTTCTAGAACACTGTGAAAAGACCTCAAGCTAGCAAGAGGAAATTTCAAAAGTAATAGCTTAGAAAAGACTTCCAGCAGAGGTAATGGAATTGATTTACTAAAAGCAAATAGGCGTTTCACTTTGCAAGGAACTTTGCCTCAGAGCTTAGTGGGGGTGTAGCTCTGTTGTCCAATCATATTCTAGCAAAACTGCTGTTTTTTTTTTTTTTTTATCGTGTTTCTTGCATGTGATTGGGTATTCTCTACAAAGTGAAACTTTACTACATTCACTAAATTTTAGGGCAAATTCTCTTTCAAAGTGCAACTTCTCTTGCAAATTGAACAGACACATACACTATATCACCAAAAGTGTTAGAACACCTGCCTTTACACGTACATGAACATTAATGGCATCCCAGTCTTAGTCCGTAGGGTTCAATATTGATTTGGCCCACACTTTGCAGCTATAACAGCTTCAACTCTTCTGCGAAGGCTGTCCACAAGGTTTAGGAGTGTGTCTATGGGAATGATTGACCATTCTTCCAGAAGCGCATTTGTGAGGTCAGGCACTGATGTGGATGAGAAGACTTGGCTCGCAATCTCCGCTCTAATTCATCCCAAAGGTGTTCTATCAGATTGAGGTTAGGACTCTGTGCAGGCCAGTCAGGTTCCTCCACCCTAAACTCGCTCATCCATGTTTTTATGGACCTTGTTTATGCACTGGTGCGCAGCCATGTTGGAACAGGAAGGGGCCATCCCAAAACTGTTCCCACAAAGCTGGGAGTATGAGATTGTCCAAAATGTCTTGGTATGCTGATGCCTTAAGTGTTCCCTTCCACTGGAACTAAGGGGTAAAGCCCAACCCCTTAAAAACAACCCCACTCCATATTCCCCCCCCCCCCCCCACCAAATGATTTAGACCAGTGCACAAAGCAAGGTCCATAAAGACATTGATGAGCGAATTTGGGGTGGAGAAACTTGACTGGCCTGCACTGAGTCCTGACCTTAACCTGATAGAACACCTTTGGGATGAATTAGAGCAGAGGCTGTGAACAAGGCCTTCTTGTCCAACATCAGTGCCTGACCTCACAAATGCGCTTCTGGAAGAATGGTCAAACATTTCCATAAACACACTCCTAAACCTTGTGGACAGCCCTCCTAGAAGACTTGAAGCAGTTATAGCTGCAAAGGTTGGGCCAACTCAATATTGAACCCTACGGACTAAAACAGGAATGCCAATAAATTTCATGTGCATGTAAAGGCAGGTGTCCCAGTACTTTTGGTAATATGGTGTATACCTATGCATGACTGGCTGTATGAGGAACACAGGTTAATTTCACTTTATGTCTATTGACTACTTCCTTTGTGTTTAATAGTATATCTCATATTGTTATTATATTTAAACCTTTTTTTGCATTAGGCTGTCGTCTTTGAGGAGGTAGAATTTTCAGAAGTGTACAAAGTAAATGCTTCAGCATAAAGCATTATGTTCTGTCCTATTTAATACCTTGGATGAGTAGTACACATTTTTTTCAGCCATGCACCAGACTTTTTTTGACTGCAGATGGTCGCATGAATTATCATAGCTTTTTTTTTTTGGACATTTCAAGTTGAAGGATGGTAACAAGTTAGGATGAAATTTACAGCAGATATTTCTGAGAGTTACCTGTGACAGTAACTATTCATTACATGTTCTGCTGTTACCAAGGCTGTAGAATAAATGGCAGATTTTAACATGTTGCACAGAAGGTCAAATGTAAATTGAAAAAATATAGGATATAGAGTATATGATAAATGTCCTGAAGGTCTATACCTGCCTTGTTTTAAAAGGGTCTCTAGTGAAAAATATTGCACTTAGTCAAAGGGTATTAAAAGACATTTAGACCAGTATAATTACCTCTAATTACCTATAAATTTAAATCAACCAAGTTTTTAAAGTTCTAGTCCTTATTGTACTGTACTTTGCCTGTTGAAACAAGTTTTACCTTGGTATAAAGCATTAGAAGACATTGCATTTTAGCATGTTGTTTTAATGTGTTTTACATCATTTAGTTATACTTTAGTATCTATTTTGCTGCATTTTTAGTGTTTTGCTGTATTTTTAATGTATGTTTAAAAACAGAACAAACTGGCCCATATTTTTGTGACGTTTTCTGCCTTCTCAGGCCCCCTTCCTCACCTTGGACAGCCTCGTCTGGAGTCGAGATTAGTCTCGCAGCAGTGTATCACAGCCATACACCTACCCAAAGCAGCCCAGTGCCAACCAGCCACCCACACCCACAGGCCTTGTACCAGCCAGCCACAGGCACTGTACCAGCGAGCCAGCCAGCCAGCCACCCACAGGTCCTGTACCTGCCAGCCACAGGCACTGTACCAGCCAGCCACCCACAGGGTCTGAACCAGCCAGCCAGTAAACTTAATCAAACATATGGTATCCTCAAAGGTTAAATAGCCTTGGATAGTGGATGGTGTGGTCCCTCTTCAGATGAGGATCGCTCCACTGATATATCAGTGGAGAGGATCGCTCCACTGATATATATCAGTATCAGTGGAGCGATCCTCATCTGAAGAGGGACCACACCATCCACTATCCAAGGCTATTTAACCTTTGAGGATACCATATGTTTGATTAAGTTTACTGGTGGATCTGGTGCAGGACTCTGAGTGGACCTATCCTGGTGGTTATTTCTACGTTTCTGGCTTTGCTGACCTTCCTTAACAGGGGTCTACAGTTCTGGTAAGAGCAATACCTCATTTGTGCACGTGGTGACCGTCAGGATTGTGTTCCTGTCCATGGTGTCGGACTTTTCTGCATTCCTTTCTGCATCTCAGCAACTGGTCTCACATGATTATTCGGACTTTGCAATACCTACAATCTGTGTTTTTCAGTATTTGCTATTTTGGCGCTGTACTTTATTATTTACTGTTCTTTGGTCTGATATCACCTTTGTACTGGCAGCCTAAACTATTTATTTGTGTATTGTAGCGCAGCTATCTTTCTTCTCTTTTATCAGAACCAGCCAGCCACCCACAGCCCCTGTGCCAGCCACCCACAGCCCCTGTGCCAGCCACCCACCACAGGGTGCCAGACAACCAGCCACCCACCACAGGGTGCCAGACAGCCAGCCACCCACCTCAGGGTGCCAGACAGCCAGACACCCACAGACAGGGTTCAAGACAGCCAGTCACCCACAGGCCCTGTACCAGCCAGCCACAGGCACTGTACCAGCCAGCCGCCCACAGACCCTGTACCAGCCAGTCACCCACAACCCCTGTGCCAGCACCCACCTACCATAGGGTGCCAGCCAGCCAGCCACCCACCACAGAGTGCCAGCCAGCCAGCCAGACACCCACCACAGGGTGCCAGACAACCAGCCACCCTCCACTGGATGCCAGCCACCCACCACAGGGTGCCAGACAGTCAGCCACACACCACAGGGTGCCAGCCAGCCAGCCATCCACCACAGGGTGCCAGCAAGCCAGCCACCCACCACAGGGTGCCAGCCAGCCAGCCACCCACCACAGGGTGCCAGACAGCCAGCCACCCACCACAGGGTGCCAGAAAGCCAGCCATTAAGCATTAAACAAAAATGAACATGTTTAGTACCTGATTTGTGTCAAAAATTGTCTTTATTTTTCAAAACTTTAACTGTACAAAATATCGGCCCATAACGGCCGATACCGATATGTTGTGACCAATATATCGGTATCGGCCCTGAAAAAAACATATCTGTCTATCCCTAATGCATTTTGTATTGATTATTTTTTTAAATATTATTTAAACCTGAGTACCTTTTTAAAGTAAATATAAAGAATTAAAGCATATACATTTAACCCTTTTTTTAAAATGCCTTATCTACTTTACATGTGAATGCTCTTTATACCTTGTTGACTAGAGCAACTTTAGGGCTTGATGGGCTTTAGGCTGGTGTCAATGTCATCAGCTTGAGGTGCTAATTAAAATTTTCAGAATTCATTGACAAATGTATATGACCTGCAGTTGACTTTCTCTGGACCTGTTTCAAGCTGTTTTTTCCTATGAACTTGTATGAGAATGGAAAACCTTTTTTGAAGCAAACTAAGGCTGTCAACACAGGCCCTTACTTGATTTTAGAGCTGCATTTCCTTTTAGTGCATTCATATATTTGTTTTTTAGTTTTACAATTTTTGAAGTTTTTTTTGAGAGTTCCTCGGTAGCTTACTAGCACTACTCCATGTAGTTAGCACAATCTATAATATTTATCCCCAACCCTAACTGCCTAGGTCTTTACAGTATAAGAAACCACATAACTATTACCGCTTGCCGACCAGCCATCGTAGTTTTACGGCAGCAGGTCAGCTCTGTCCCGCGAAATGACGTACCTGCATTTCGCTTCGCAGGACCGCTAGCAGGGGCGTTCGCCCATTTGCCACAGGGGAGGCTAATCAGCGGGTTCGGTGGCTGCGATTGCCATGGGGCACCTGCGATCGCTCCCCGGGGAGACAGAACGGCGGTCTGCTGTTTAAAAACACTTCAGATTGCTGTTATTAACACAGGGATCCTGTGTTCCTCTTATTTAGGAACACAGGTCTTTATATTCATGCAGCAAGTCCATCCCCCCACAGTTAGAAAGCACCCCCCTGGGGACACATGTAACCCTTTGATCGCCCCTGGTGGTAACCCCTTCCCTGCCAGTGTCATTAGTACGGTAACAGTGCATATTTTTAGCACTGATCACTGTAGTAATGTCACTGGTCCCCCCAAAAGTATCAAAAATGTCAGTTAGGTGTCCGATCTGTCTGCTGCAATGTCGAAGTCCCGCTAAAAATCGCCGCCATTGCTAGTAAAAATATAAATAAAAATGAAAAAAAATCTCTCTCCTAGTAGACGCGATAACTTTTGCTCAAAACAATCAATATACACTTATTGGGATTTTTTTACCAAAAATATGTAGCAGAATAAAAATTGGCCTAAAATTATGAAAAAATTTGATTTTTAAATTGTTTTTATTTGGAATGTTATATAGCAGAAAGTAAAAATATTATTTTTTTTTTTCAGAATTGCCGCTCTTTTTTTTTTTTATAGCACAAAAAATGAAAAAAATTGCACAGGTGATCAAATACCACCAAAAGAAATCTCTATTTGTGGGAAAAAAAGAACATCAATTTTATTGGGGTACAGCTTTGCAATTGGCAGTTAAAGTAATGCAGTGTCGTATCGCAAAAAAATGGCCTGGTCATTAAGGGGGTAAATCCTTCGGGTCCAGAAGTGGTTAAAGTGGAAATGGGAAGAAAACCTCTTTAGAAAAGTGGCTGATTATGTGGCACCTTTTCTTATCACACTGTTGCCCCTTCTTGTCCTCAGTTTTTCTTCTTGGGAACCATGCTTTTAAAATGTGAAAGAAAGATAAATCAGTTAAGTGGGTTGCTGAAACCCTATAAAGACAAAATATAAGTTCCCTGCACTGATAACTTAGCACTGATGGTTTCCCGGAGTTTTCAACACTGAAAACACATGTTTAACTGTTCTGAACTATACTATGGCCCCTTTGTATTTCTCCATTGTGTGAATTTTATTTTGCTCAGCTATCTGACACCATTTTTCCCTGGTGGAGGAGATGAGGAGGCCAAAGTTGCTTAAAATGGGGACATCACATATTCTCAACTGACGTGATATGCTGCTTATTACTGGGCAGCAAAATCTCTAGTGAGTTTGTGTTCTGTTTGTGTAACACTTTTCAGGGTGGATATCTTTTGATCACTGTGGAAGATCTCATGGATATATTTGTTTGTTTCGGTCATACCCATGTTTACATTTGGTGAGCAGTGCGTGTAAATAATATATTCACTTTTGATTTAAATACTACACTAGAGTCCTCCTTTAGTTTCTCGGGTATGTGGACTTTGTCTTCCAACAATCTGATACATCTGGTGATGGAGCCAAAGTTGTGGAGGAGCTGGAAAGAGGCTGGAGTGGATTTAAAGGGGAGCCCTACTTATTAATGACCCATGTTTTTTTGTTTGTTTTTTGGACTACTGTACATTTTTACCTTGAACTTTTTTTTTTGTTTTTTTTTTTTTCTTTTTATCAAACCTTGCTGTTAGCTGTGCAGTTTTTGAAATCCCTAGCACTGTCTTTTATTATTTTATTTTATTTTATTTTATTTTGTATACATTATACAGATGTAACACTACACAAACGGATTAAAGGAATGCCACAAACTTGTTATTTAAATTATTTTTGCATTTTTAAAGTTTCGCCCTATTAAAGGCTCTACTACCGGCCAAAAAGTTTTGTTTTGCATAGAAAACAATAGGTAAGGAGTTTAGTGCCTCTGTTGTAAACTCTGTTGTAAACTGACACACACACACCTACACAGGTTGAACTGGATGGACTGTTGTCTTTATTCAACCTTAACTATTATGTAACTATGTAAACTCTAAAGATGAATTTCCTCACAATGCTTATAGCCCCAGAGATAAATGAGGTATTGCTTTAAAGTGCCTTTACTGCTTGTTCAGAATATGTCAAAAATGAGTGTGCATATTTTGGGTACAGGTTCACTTTAAGTAATTCGCAAGTAGGTGAACCTTTTTAGTAATCTTTTGTATTGACAGGAAAATAAAAACTTTCATAATACCTCAATGTTTCCATCAATAAAGTGGATAATGCATGAGATGAAGCTGCCTGTCTAAGCCCCAGGCATTTGAGAAGCCAAAGCCTACATCAATAAAAATGTACTTCTGAGTATATTTGAATAATCTACATTTGCCTAAGCTATTCAACTCAAGATGCTTTCCTTTTCACTAAAATTATTTAATGCTTTTTGCAAAGTGTAATCTTTACTGGCAACATGTAATAATAAATATTCCTTTTCATAAACAAAACAATTACAAGAAAGAGCAGCATCTACCTAGTGACATCATTGAAATGCATGTTTTGGGACTCTCCGCCAAAGGAGTATATTTTTGTAACATAAATCGATGTAGAAACCTTACATTCAGAAGCAGCCACAAAATTGTTTCTGAAGATATTATTTGTCAGCTGAGATATGAAATTAATTTGCCAGAGATATAAGTTGCAGGGCCTGATGCAATGGGATAAAGATTCCCTTATGTGTGCTCTTTCCTTTGCACAGGGTACAGTTTTCTCTAATTTGACTTAGAATTTTCTATTTTCACAGTACATCATTTTACTTGTCTTCATCCTTGCCGAGGCACTGTTGTTTTGTAAATGCCTCTAGCTCTGTTTTCCTGCTAACAGCTGAGGATGTGCTGTCTCATCTGCTCTGTTTCAAGACACTGGGAGATTATTGCGAATAGCTTAAGGGGAGCTTAACTATCGAAAAACACACATGACTGAGGCATCCAAGGGTGACTTTTTTTGAAAAATAACCCTTGATGTTATTGTCAATAGTCACACAAGTTGTTAATTATTAGTAATGCGCAAAGTCTTTTTTTTTTATGTATTTCATTTGCTACAGATTTCTGTTGCACACCAAAATGTCTGCACACTTTTCAGCTGTTTGAAGGTACACCATAGAAGTGATAAAATATGTATATATTTTTTTGTAATAATAACCATACAGATTCCAACTGTCAATTGTTAAAAGTAGATGTATACAGGCATGTGTGTTATGATGTGCCAACCTGCATTTGTGAAGGATTTGGTACCCTGTTTGATTTAAATCATGTTAAAACCTGATTTAGAAATGTAATAGACTAAGTCAGAGTACATAAAAATAGTTTTTTAAATGCCTTCATTTTTTTTTTTTTACGTGCCATAGTACGGATTCTCACTCTTAGACCAGCACTGGATTGCAATTAAAGGGAAGAAGAAACACAAGAAAAAAAAAAACACAATACATATGCATCCCTGCTTTTCTTAATAAAGTCTTTGACCTCCCTGGCGGTCTGATTATGTCGATATTTTTGAATGTCAAAGCAGTACATTGTTTTTCCTGGAAATCTGTTGTTTTATATTGTAGGCCTGTAATTCTTAGGAAAAAAACAGTAAAAGGAAATAAAAATTAACAATAAATTATTAATAAGTAGTGTTGAGCGAACACGGACTGTATTATTCGGGTTCGTACCGAATAATTTGATTTTTGTTACCCGAACACGGACCCGAAAACTTTACTGTATGTTCGGGTTTAAAATCCGTGTTCGGTAATTTTATTTCCTGTTTTGTATGTAATGGCGCACTTTTAATGGCGGGCTTTCAACAGCCAATCAACACGCGTTTAACTGGTGTTCCTAAAGCCATCCCAGCCATGCCTACTTATGTATTAGTAGCTGTGATTGGTTACCTGAAGCATGTGACCATGTCTTTATAAGTTCGAGAGACCCAGGGCACTGCGTCATTCTGCTGTAGTTTAGGGAGAGAGCACACATCGTACGTGCTGGCTGCTGATTAGGGACAGACAGTGAAGAATTGTGTCCAAAAAGAATGCAGGGACAGGTGGGAGTGTAGGCAGGGAAAGTTATTTGAGCATTTTAGGGACAGGCTGGAGAGATTACGCAGGGACAGTCTACATCGATTTTGCTGTGTGGGGGGTGGTGCAGTGAACGATCTTTTTGAGCATTTTAGGGACAGGCTGGAGAGATTAGGCAGGGACAGTCTACATCAAATTTGCTGTGTGGGGGGTGGTGCAGTGAACGATCTTTTTTTACCCTCACTTGAGCCCACTGAGGAGGAGGAGGAGGAGGGAGAAAAAAATCTATTTTTATCAGTCTGTTGTGTGCAGCGTTCAGCTATATTTTACTACAGATTGCTGTTCTAATCTGCTATTAAAAAATTAAGTTAAAGGGGAATTTTTTTTTTTTCCCCTTCATAGCCTGCTTGCTGCTGAGCTGACCGTGACATAAGACACTGCTGTGTTCACATGTGCTATTGAGTGATTTTCAATTTTATATACTTTTTTCTATTCCACTATTCAATATACACCCTTTTGGGTTAAAAAAAATTAAATTGTGGCATAGTCTCTACTAATCTGCAATTTAAAAATTACAAACTTAAAGGGGAATTTTTTTTTTCCCTTCATAGCCTGCTACAGAGCTGACCGTGACATAAAACATAAGACACTGCTGTGTTCACATGTGCTATTGAAAAATCACCAATTTTATATCATATTTTCTATTCCGCTATTCAATCTACACCCTTTGGGGTAAAAAGAATTAAATTGCGGCATAGTCTGTATCGGTACGTGTGAGATACACCTTCCAAATTTTTGGGGCGCATCTTCCACCGCCGAGGATTGCAGGGTGCTTCAGTTTGCCTCCTGTTCCGAACTCCTCCTACTCCTCATCCTGCCTTTAGGGTACAAAAAATTGTAATCGGGGCCTAGTCTGGGTTTGTACGTGTGAGATACACTTTTTTATATCATATTTTCTATTCCGCTATTCAATCTACACCCTTTGGGGTAAAAAGAATTAAATTGCGGCATAGTCTGTATCAGTACGTGTGAGATACACCTTTCCAATTTTTTGGGCGCATCTTACACCGCCGAGGATTGCAGGATGCTTCAGTTTGCCTCCTGCCTGTTCCGAACTCCTCCTACTCCTCATCCTCATCCTGCCTTTAGGGTACAAAAAATTGTAATCGGGGCCTAGTCTGGGTTTGTACGTGTGAGATACACCTTTTTATATCATATTTTCTATTCCGCTATTCAATCTACACCCTTTGGGGTAAAAAGAATTAAATTGCGGCATAGTCTGTATCGGTACGTGTGAGATACACCTTCCAAATTTTTGGGGCGCATCTTCTGCCGCCGAGGATTGCAGGGTGCTTCAGTTTGCCTCCTGTTCCGAACTCCTCCTACTCCTCATCCTGCCTTTAGGGTACAAAAAATTGTAATCGGGGCCTAGTCTGGGTTTGTACGTGTGAGATACACTTTTTTATATCATATTTTCTATTCCGCTATTCAATCTACACCCTTTGGGGTAAAAGGAATTAAATTGCGGCATAGTCTGTATCGGTACGTGTGAGATACGCCTTCCAAATTTTTGGGGCGCATCTTCCACCGCCGAGGATTGCAGGGTGCTTCAGTTTGCCTCCTGTTCTGAACTCCTCCTAATCCTCATCCTGCCTTTAGGTTACAAAAAATTGTAATCGGGGCCTAGTCTGGGTTTGTACGTGTGAGATACACTTTTTTATATCATATTTTCGATTCCGCTATTCAATCTACACCCTTTGGGGTAAAAAGAATTAAATTGCGGCATAGTCTGTATCGGTACGTGTGAGATACACCTTCCAAATTTTTGGGGCGCATCTTCCACCGCCGAGGATTGCAGGGTGCTTCAGTTTGCCTCCTGTTCTGAACTCCTCCTAATCCTCATCCTGCCTTTAGGTTACAAAAAATTGTAATCGGGGCCTAGTCTGGGTTTGTACGTGTGAGATACACTTTTTTATATCATATTTTCGATTCCGCTATTCAATCGACACCCTTTGGGGTAAAAAGAATTAAATTGCGGCATAGTCTGTATCGGTACGTGTGAGATACACCTTCCAAATTTTTGGGGCGCATCTTCCACCGCCGAGGATTGCAGGGTACTTCAGTTTGCCTCCTGTTCCGAACTCCTCCTACTCCTCATCCTGCCTTTAGGGTACAAAAAATTGTAATCGGGGCCTAGTCTGGGTTTGTACGTGTGAGATACACCTTTTTATATCATATTTTCTATTCCGCTATTCAATCGACACCCTTTTGGGGTAAAAAAAATTAAATTGCGGCATAGTCTGTGTTTGTACATATGAGATACACCTTTTTATATCATATTTTCTATTCCGCTATCCAATCGACACCCTTTTGGGGAAAAAAAAATTAAATTGTGGCATAGTCTGTATCGGTACGTGTGAGATACACCTTTCAAATTTTTGGGCGCATCTTACACCGCCGAGGATTGCAGGGTGCTTCAGTTTGCCTCCTGTTCTGAACTCCTCCTACTCCTCATCCTCATCCTGCCTTTAGGGTACAAAAAATTGTAATCGGGGCCTAGTCTGTGTTTGTACGTGTGAGATATACCGTTTTATAAATTTTTTTTCTATTCCGCTATTCAATATACACTCTTTTGGGGTAAAAAAATTAAATTGCGGCATAGTCTGTGTTTGTACGTCTGAGATACACCTTTTTATATCAGATTTTCTATTCCGCTATTCAATCTACACCCTTTTGGGGTAAAAAAAAATAAATTGCGGCATAGTCTGTATCGGTACGTGTGAGATACACCTTTTAGATTTGTTTGGCGCATCTCCTTCCACCACCGAGGATTGCAGGGCGCTTCAGTTTACATCCTGTTCCTAACTCCTCCTACTCCACTTCCTCATCCTCTACCGCCTCCTCATCCGGTCAGCGTAACACCTTCACCACCAAATTCAGCAAAGCCAGGGGTAAACGACAGCAGGCAGTTTTAAAACTTGCATGTTTGGGGGAAAAATCCCACACCGCGCATGAGTTGTGGAGGAGCATGGAACAGCAGACCGATGAGTTGTTGGTGCCATCGAGCCTCAAGCCCGGCATGGTGGTGTGCGATAACGGGCGAAATCTCATAGCAGCTCTGGGCCTAGCCGGTTTGACGCAAATTTCTTGCCTGGCGCATGTGCTGAATTTGGTGGTGCAGAGGTTCCTTTAAAATTACCCCAATATGTCAGAGCTGCTGCAGAAAGTGCAGGCCGTCTGTGCGCACTTTCGGCATTCTCACCCTGCTGCTGCTCGCCTGTCAGCGCTGCAGCGTAACTTCGGCCTTCCCGCTCACCGCCTCATATGTGATGTGCCCACAAGGTGGAACTCCAGCTTGCACATGCTGGAAAGACTGTGCGAGCAGCAGCAGGCCATAGTGGAGTTTCAGCTGCAGCACGCACGCGTGAGTCGCTCTGCGGAACAGCACCACTTCACCACCAATAACTGGGCCTCCATGCGAGACCTGTGTGCTTTGTTGCGCTGTTTTGAGTACTCCACCAACATGGCCAGTGCCGATGACGCCGTTGTCAGCTTAACTATCCCACTTCTATGCCTCCTTGAAAAAATGCATCGGGCGATGATGGAAGAGGATGTGGCACAGGAGGAGGAGGAGGAGGAGGAGGAGGAAGAGGGATCATTTCCATGGCTTTTAGGGCAGTCATTCACAAGTGGCTCCAAGGGTGGGTTCCTGCACCCACAAACGCCAGGTACACAATTGTCCAGCAGGGGCACAGTTCTGGAGGATGAGGAGGAGGAGGAGATGGAGGAGGAGATGGAGAAGGAGATGGAGGAGGAGATGGAGGAGGAGATGGAACCATGTTCACAGCAGTGTGGCACCCAGGCCAGCTCATGGCCATCACTGGTGTGTGGCTGGGGGGGATACAGAAGACACAGACGATACACCTCCCACAGAGGCAGCCTTTCGTTGCCTCTGGGCAGCCTGGCACACATGAGCGATTACATGCTGCAGTGTCTCCACAATGACCGCCGAGTTGCTCACATTCTAACTTGTGCTAATTACTGGGTGGCCACGCTGCTGGATCCCTGTTACAAGGACAATGTACCGTCCTTAATTCACTCACTGGAGCGTGATCGCAAGATGCGCAAGTACAAGCACACGCTGGTAGACGCGATGCTGCTGGCATTCCCACCTGACAGCGGGGCCACAGTGGAAGCACAAGGCCAAGGCAGAGGAGGAGGAGGAGGAGGAGGGGGAAGTGGTCGCCAACACAGCCAGGGCACCGCCAGCACCTCAGAAGAACCCTTCAACTTCTAGGTCTCCAAATTGGGCACATGGCCTGAGCTTGCCCTTTACGCCTTGGAGATGCTGGCGTGCCCTGCACCCAGTGTATTATCTGAACGTGTATTTAGCACGGCTGGGGGCGTTATCACAGACAAGCGCAGCCGCCTGTACATAGACAATGTGGACAAGCTCACGTTCATTAAAATGAACCAGGCATGGATCCCACAGGACTTTTCCGTACCTTGTGCAGAATAGAGATTGATACCGACCTTACCCAGCCATTGTTATATTTTTGATCTTTCTCACTTTTTTTGGGGTGTACCCTAATTTAAAATGACTAAAAAAAAGCAGTGTTGGCTACCTTGTCCCCCTCCACCGCCGCTTCCACCTACACCGCCACATCCACCGCCACCTCAACCTCCCTCCTACTCCATATAGGTCTCGTCCTTCACAGATGAAGAAAATTATTTTATTTTTCTGTTTTTTTGTTGTTTTAAGTTATTTCCCTATCCACATTTGTTTCTTAACTACGTTTTGTTGCCATGTGCAGCACTCTAGCCCTTTCCATTGGTGTTTTAGAGCCATTTTAGTGCCAGAAAGTTCGGGTCCCCATTGACTTCAATGGGGTTCGGTGTCCGGGTAAAGTTCGGAAAAAGTCCAGGACACGGACCCGGACTTTTTTTTCAAGTTCGGCCGAACCCGCCGAACACGGACATCCAGGTGTCTGCTCAACTCTAATAATAAGTTAGTAACTTAATACATTTAATTAATACATTAATTAACATGTTAATACATTATTATTAACAAAAATATTAATAAAAATGAAAGGAATAAAACAGTAAAAGTACAGGCATGGCACTGGACAAAGCACTAGGGACAAAACTGAGGTGAAATGATTTGATACAGTAATTTAGTTCTACCAGATTACAATGTATCGTGTCATGTTTTGTGTTTTATGAATTTTTTGCCCCCTGCATCATGGCGCTCGCAGGGAAGGGAACCTGGAAGACAGATGCTGGCATCAGCCGGAGGGCACAGCAGGAGGACATCAGGGGATCGTAGGGACAAGGTAAGTCTCACTACAGGGTAACCCCCCAGTGTGGCTCAGGGTAACCCCGAGTGTGACACAGGGTTACCGCTTTTGGTACTGAAAATTGACCCCGAGCCACACTCAGGATTACCACCAGGGAGGTCAAGAAAGGTACAACTGGGCTTACATTTATCTCCCTTAACTTTTATCAATACATATCAACTTTCCTTTTTGTAGGTACAACATGGCCTTCATTGTTGATTTTCATATGCTTTGGCTACTCTATACCAGAAGGTAGATATGCAATGCAAAGCACACAGTAAAAGTATTTAACGTGTATCATACATAAAACATGAAGACATCCTAAAATAGATGTGCACTCAATCACAAAATTCTCAAATAAGCCACACACACACGCACACGCACACACACACACACACAGGCCCTCCTCCTCCAACTCCAAGACAAAGCCTTGAGAGTCTGTAATTTTCTTTATTTTCCTTTTTTTTTTTTTTTGTAGTTCGTATTTGAGGGTTGAATAGATCTTTGTTATGCCTAGGAAAGAGTAAACCAAGCTGTAGCAGAGTGCCTCTTGACTCACCAGCATGCACAAATGCAAGTGTTGGTTGCTTTAACTTCTTTTGCCATAATCCCCAGGTGTCCCAAAGCCTGTGGACTTCTATATACACTTAGGGAATATTTTTCTCACACTCTGCAGCTCATAGAGACTTCTCCTGATGGGGCAAATGTAGCTGGGCATGTGATCTGCAGCCTGGTGTACAGTCCCCTACTATTAGGCTAGGTTCACACTGGTGGCAGTCTCTACTTCCCCTCTAAAAAAGTGATGGATGGCTTTAAAGAGGGCAAGAAAACAGTGGCTTCTGGATATTTCTGGATATTTTTTGCTGAATGGGGATCTTGCCTTGAACTACTGCACCACAAGCCAAGCAGTTGGCCCACAGTTGCAGCATGGTCCCATTGACTTCAGTGGGCAAATATGACAGGCGGTGCCGCCTTTTAAACTTGACAAGCTAAATTAAATTTTAAAAGCATTGCTGCTGCCATATTATACTTTTACAAACCCGATTCCAAAAAAGTTGGGACACTGTACAAATTGTGAATAAAAACAGAATGCAATGTTGTGGAAGTTTCAAATTTCAATATTTTATTCAGAATACAACATAGATGACTTACAAATGTTTAAACTAAGAAAATGTAATATTGTAAGGGAAAAATAAATTGATTTTAAATTTCATGGCATCAACACATCTCAAAACAGTTGGGACAAGGCTATGTTTACCACTGTGTGGCATCCCCTCTTCTTTTTATAATGGTCTACAAACGTCTGGGGACTGAGGAGACAAGTTGCTCAAATTTAGGAATAGGAATGTTGTCCGATTCTTGTCTAATACAGGCTTCCAGTTGATCAACTGTCTTAGGTCTTCTTTGTCGCATCTTTCTCTTTATGATGCACCAAATGTTTTCTATGGGTGAAAGAGCTGGACTGCAGGCTGGCCATTTCAGTACCCGGATTCTTCTTCTACGCAGCCATGATGTTGTAATTGATGCAGTATGTGGTCTGGCATTGTCATTTGGAAAAGGCAAGGTCTTCCCTGAAAGAGACAAAGTCTAGATGGGAGCATATGTTGTTCTAGAACTTGGATATACCTTTCAGCATTGATGGTGCCTTTCCAGATGTGCAAGCTGCCCATGCCACACGCATTCATGCAACCCCATACCATCAGAGATGCAGGCTTCTGAACTGAGCGCTGATAACAACTTGGGTTGTCCTTGTCCTCTTTAGTCCAGATGACATGGCATCCCAGTTTTCCAAAAAGAACTTAAAATTTTGATTCGTCTGACCACAGAACAGTTTTCCACTTTGCCACAGTCCATTTTAAATGAGCCTTGGCCCAGAGAAAACGCCTGCGCTTATGGATCATGGTTAGATATGGCTTCTTTTTTGGCGTATAGAGTTTTAGCCGGCAATGGCAAATGGCTCGGTGGATTGTGTTCACCGACAATGTTTTCTTGAAGTATTCCTGAGCCCATGTTGTGATTTCCATTACAGTAGCATTCCTGTATGTGATGCAGGGCCGTCTAAGGGTCTGAAGATCACAGGCATCCAGTATGGTTTTCCGGCCTTGACCCTTATGCACAGAGATTGTTCCAGATTCTCTGAATCTTTGGATGATATTATGCACTGTAGATGATGATAACTTCAAACTCTTTGCTATTTTTCTCTGAGAAACTCCTTTCTGATATTGTTCCACTATTTTTCACCACGGCATTGGGGGAATTAGTGATCCTCTGCCCATCTTGACTTCTGAGAGTTACTGCCACTCTGAGAGGGTCTTTTATACCCAATCATGTTGCCAATTGACCTAATAAGTTGCAAATTGGTCCTCCAGCTGTTCCTTATATGTACATTTAACTTTTCTGGCCTTTTATTGCTACCTGTCCCAACTTTTTTGGAATGTATAGCTCTCATGGAATCCAAAATTAGCCAATATTTGGCATGACATTTCAAAATGTTTCACTTTCAACATTTGATATGTTATTTATATCATATTGTGAATAAAATATACGTTCATGAGATTTGTAAACTCGTCCATTCCTTTTTTACTTACAATTTGTACAGTGTCCCAACTTTTTGGGAATTGGCTTTGTAGTTGGAATGGTAAAAACACAGCCAAATCACCTACCATCTGTATAAATGAAGCCATAGAACCAGCATGCAGGCAGATGGGCAGGAGCTTAATGTAGATTTAATCTATAATAGAGTCTCAATCTGTTCAAAAACAGGTTTTGATTCCAATAGCTCAATCTGCTGTAAAAATTTTTTAATTGCTGATCTGTAAAGGCCTACTGCAAACCTAAAAACACAATCAAAATGTGGAAAAATCACAGTGTTTCTCAACCTTTTTTTCATTCACAGAACCCTTTAAAAGTATTTTTGGTCCTAAGGCATCCCAGTCTAAAAAAGCAGTCCCACTGGTCTAGAAAAGCAGTTCTAAATGTATAGAGTGTAGGGGTCAGGAGTTTAGGCCTTGTTTACACAGGAGTACTTAAACATATAATAAACAAACAGTGTTGCGACAGAAAAAAAATCATAAATCACAAATAACAACTGTGATAAAGATGAAAGTAGATAAACTTTCAAAGTATAGATGACTGAGCAAAATCATATATAGTGCAAAGTAAGTGAATACAAATGTCCATCAAATGAATCCCAAATTCCAAACAGGTGACACCTCCCTGAATGTGATGTGCTTCCTTCACCATATACAGTAGCTTCTCATCTTGTTTCTAGACCTGAGTATTACAGGTCAGATTCAGTACCAGCATTTTTTCCCTCAATGAGGGGATATGTAAGTCTGTAAACAGGGGGGCTGATCCTAGGTTTCACTTTTGATCACAGATGGCATACACAAGGAGTAAAGAAAAAGGAAATCTAGTGCTCTCTGCTTATTTAAACTGTAATTTAATAAGTAAATAGCTGCACTTACACACAAGGCCCTCAGCAGTGCCTGCTTTCAACACAGTTCGTGACAGATCAGGGAGAGATGCAACGCCGGTATGTAGGCTCTGCCCCCTATACGCGTTACTTCAGCGCTTCCCAGCTGTGACTTCCTCGGTAGGGCCTACTCGCTGCTGGTTCTCTCCATTCTCCCCCCTCAGATAAGATGAAGGACAAGTGACTTGGATGGGGACTTTCTATGATATGCCTTTTTCTAACTGCAATTTTGTAAGTGTTTTTAATCCCTTGTGCTCTACAATAAACCTTTTAATGTTGCACTTAGAGGCGCCTTTCTCTCTTTTTCAAGAATAAACTGTTAGATGTGTAAGAGTGTTGGAAGAAAATTTCTAAACCAATCATTAAGTCAATAGCCCAACTGTTTAGAAATGAAAGACAGGCAGAACAAGGGAGCTAGAATGATGAAGAATTTTAGATGTTAATGGAAGAGAAAAAGAGAACCAAAATGGTAAAAAGGGGGAGAATGGAGAGAAGAACTAGTAAATGTGGAGGAATACAAAACAGGTGAGAGACAGCTAATATGATCCCCAGGCCCAAAGTGAAAAAGAGGAATTGGGAAGAAGGAAACAAAATTAAATGTAATGGACGTTTGAATGATGTAAGTGTAGCAGGATTTCCAGGCATTGGGCCTGATGTGTGTCTGCTATGGTGTTTATTATATCTAGGGGATGGGAGAAGGGAATGGGTGGGATACTCCTCTGGCTCAACTAGGTACAAATGGGACACTTTGGAGAAAAATGCCTTTCAGCGCTGTCTTGATGCCGGCTGGATGCCGATCAACGCTTGCTGGCGCTTGAAAAACACTGACTTGCTGTACTGTACTTGAACTTGACTTCTGACACTCTGGTTAGCTCAAAAGTCCCAGACTGTACTGAGAACTGATTCCTGACGCTTTGGTTAGCTCAAAAGTCCCAAACTCTGCTCTCTCCAGTCCTTCCTGACGGAGGTATCTTCTGTATACTGCTTCAGCTGCTGCAACTCTCAACACTGTACACTGCACACTGTACACTTTAACACTTCAGGGCCCAACCGCTGGCGCCCCCTTTGTACTTCAGGGTCCTCTCACTAGGCACCCCTTCTACACTTCAGGGTCCTCTCACTAGGCACCCCCTCTATACTTCAGGGTCCTCTCACTAGGCACCCCCTCTACTCTTCAGGGTCAACACTGGCACCCCCTTTACACTTTTTCCTGCACCGGCTAGCTAGCTCCTGGATCCCTCTGACCTTCACCGGAGTGGTCCCCTCTCACTAGGCAGACCCCTTAGGGGCAGTTTGCAGTACTCACGAATTGGGAATGCTTTCCTGAAACTGGACCCCTCTCATCTCCGCTGGTCCTCTGCACCGGATCCTCTTTGCAGCTCAGCTCAGCCTTCTGTCTCCTCTCACTAGGTAAGCCGCCTGGGACACCCGATTCCTCTGACAGGAGGAGAGACAGCCGCACTCTCCCTCCTGAGACTCTGCTTCTCGACAAAGATGCTGCGTCATGTGCTCCCCTCAAACGTATACCCACTCCCAGAATGCTGTGCGGCAGAATCTGCCTTTCTGGGGTAGATACAGGCCTAATTGTGCCATTGGCTGGGTTTCCTCCACTGCCCAATGAGAACCCTCTCATGGAGCACAGTGGGGAGACTCCCCAATCTCAACAGCCACACCTGGGAGACATGACAGCCCAGTTGAAAATCATGGCCCTGCTGATAAGCAGACAAGGCCCTTTCTCTCACTTATCTTCAGGGCTTAGACACTGGCACCCCCTTTCTCTAAGCCTTCTCCACAGATTAGCTGGTTTCTGGATCCCTCTGACCTTCTGGAGTGATCCCCTCTCCTAGGCAGACCCCTGGGCGTTTTTGAATACTCAGGACACTGTTTTTCCCAGAAACTTCTGCCCAGCAGCTCCACTCAGTTCACATCACTCTGGATCCCTCTCTCTGCAGCTCAACTCAACCTTCATCCTCTGGGCCGACTGCCCAGGACACCCTCACTCGCGCTGACAGGAGGAGAGACAGCCGTCACCCTCCTCCTGGGACTCTGCTTCCCGCCAAAGATGCCCTGTCACATGCTCCCCACAAACTTATAGCCCATCCCAGGTTGCATTGCGGCAAACTCTGCCCACAGAGCTAGCCATAAGCCCTGGTGTGCTATTGGTTAGGTTTCCTCCACTGTCCAATAAGAGCCCTCATTGGACACAGTGGGGAGACTCCCCAGGCACAACAGGTCACACCTGGAAGCATGTGACAGCCTAATTAAATGATCAGGCCTCCCTGATATGCAGACAGGGCCACCCATATGATTCTTCCTAGCACCTACCTAGGAGGGTGCTACATAAGGACATTTTATGATGGTATAAAAGAAAAAGGAAGAGCATTTCAATCAAGAGCAGACTTCTGTACAAGTGTAATGGATGGCTTAAAAATTGAAAGGCCAAATTAAGAGCGCGTGAAAAGCGTTTTCTGTTGAAATTGTAAATAGAAACACGGAGAGAGCATCAAAATAGTGGAAAAATATTAGAAAGGGAATATGTAACAAATTGATTAGATAGTAGGTATATCGAGATCTGAACAAAAGCAAAGCTCTATAGGAAAATACAATTACACCTGGAATGGTGGTATATGGAGAAAAGTGACTGTGAAGAAGGATGTAGGCTTATTAGCTGAGCAGGGAATGAAGCAGAAACGACAAAAGGGGAAACCAATTTTTAATTCCTATACAAAGAAATGTGGATAAGACGGTGTCTTTGATTTATTAAAGAAATAGAGGCTATTGCGGTGTATGTTCACTTTGAATGCTAGTGAATGAGGCATGTGGAAGCATAAATCTTGTTTTTTTCAATGTCGATCTCACATGACAGGGCATTTACAGTAAACACAAGATTTCCTATTCACTAACATCCGCTTTGCAGAAATGAACATACACTTTGCTAGTTGGAGGCTTCTATTCCTTAAAGAGGAGTTCCACCCAAAAGTGGAAATTCCGCTTGAAATACTCCTGACCCCCTGACATGCCACATATGGCATGTCATTTTTTTTTTGGGGGGGGGAGCGGATACCTAGATTTACCTAGGCGGGCCCGAGCAGAAGTTGTCCTCCCCCCTCCCTCCTTGCAATCTTCTGGGACACGTCACAAGGTTTGGCTTTGTAATATCCCTAAAGGCAAATGTGTCAGACTGAGAAGAAATTGTTCCAACGGAACCGATTATTTAGCCCAATCTCAATTTTTGGGCAAAAGATTCTTGGAAAAAGGATATACAACAGAAAGTATCGACTTGGCCAGAAGACAAGTACAACGAATGGACAGGGACACTTTGGTAGCAACAAGTAACACGAATAGAAGAGATAATAAGGATTTTGAGTTCAAGCTTATTATGGACTATAATGTGCAATACAAACAGGTCGAGAAAATTGTAAATAAACATTGGAATATTTAAAAAAAATATAAAGTGCTGGGTTCAGTTTTACCGGTCTAAATTTATTTACAAAAAAGCCCCAATTTTAAAAAATATACTGGCACCAGGGGTAATAGATTCTCCCATATATAAGAAGGAGGGGCTATTCTCATTCGTTGCTGGGTTTCATGCATGCGGAAGATGTTCAGCATGCAGGCACTCAGACACAAATCAGAAGAACAAAAAAGAATTTGTGTCTAAAAGTACAGGTAGAAAATACCCCATAAAAGATTTGATAACGTGTGGAACCACAGGGGTGATCTATATGCTGGAGTGTGGTTGTGGACTTCAGTATATAGGACGCACATCTAGAAGCCTCAGTATAAGAGTCGGTGAACATGTCAAACATATCAAGAAAGGCGCCATAACACACAATGTCTCCAAGCACTTTAGATTAGTACATGACAGAAATCCCAGTTCAATAAAATTTTGGGGGATTGAACGAGTGATCAAACACTGGCGTGGGGGTAATTACATCTGACAACTAAGCAAAAGAGAGTCCTACTGGATTTATTAAACTAAAGTCTTGACACCGAGAGGGTTAAATATTGAGTTTGACCTCAATTGCTTTATAAGTGACAAATAGGGCCCTCTCTTTAGGGATTATTCTAGTAGTATTTTAATAAAGGAGTATTCTTGCCTGATAATATTTTTATTCTTTTTTAATAATTTCTAATAATTTTTAATATTTTTAATAATTTATAATATACTTTTTAACATCTACTAGCAAATATTTAAGTAATATTAAATAAATTTAAGCTTATTTAATTTAATGTCATTTAAATACATTCTGATATACAGTATCATTGAGGTTTAATATGTATTTAATATAGATTTGATAATATGTATGTAGGTTATTTAATGAGGAGGATTATTTTAGAATCATTATTGTGTATTTAAAAGGTTTTATATCAGAATGCAATATCAAAAGGTTGCAGATTGTATAATAGAGAGAAAATATAGCCCGCGCCCTTCAGAAGCTAAAGCAGCAAACTCCTAACTCTGGTAAGTTAAGGGTAGATAAAGGAACAAAAGGGAGTTGCGCTGAAGCATAAGACAGATTACACATACACCAATGACAGAAATGTGTTAAATATACAATGAATGACTAAACCGCACAGAAATATAGTAGTCTCATATCAAATATATGTGGGTTTGAATCATAAGTCAATATCATCAAAAATGGAAAATAATAGTCCAAACAAATGTATTATAAAGATGATCCTCCCAGCCAATGAAGCCAGTGGTACACAAAAGGACAGTTCAAAACAAATAAACTGCAGAGGTCATCCACCCAGATGATTATGAAGATGACAAACAACGTGAGGTCCCGACCACCATACACAGCCTCTTACCGAAAAGCAGTGGGATAAGCGCATCCGGTAGTTCAGGACTACTCCAGCCTATCTCACAAGCGTAGCTGCTCCCAGGATATCCAAGCCACCTGATGGAACCGGCATAGGCTCCCCTCAAGACCCCTCACAGGATGCCTCACAGGATATCTCACAGAAAGTGGGGGACAATAAACAGACGGGGCGAGCCCATAGTGTATTACCTCAATGACAGTTTATTGATAATAAAGGTAGGGTATGCACTCACCCACAAAGGATAAAACATAACATATGAACGCTGCAGTAAACCGGAGGCTCTCGACGATGCAACTTCCACCAAAAAGATGGCCGACCTCGGGCTTCCGGGTATGACGTGGTGACACTGAACTAGCTCCTCCCAACGCGTTTCGTCATTACAACGTTGTCAAGGGGGCGTGGTCCAGCATCCGCGTCACAACCTTATATAGCACGTCTGTCTGGTGATTAACCACAACACCTGATAGGTCCTCACGGCGCAACCACCCACAGCCGGAAGTGACCTATGAGCTCCACTACGGAGCACCGGAAAGATGTAGTTAGATGATCTGGAAACACAATAGGTGGCGACAGGGTAAAACAAATATGCTCCACCCAGATGCTCCGGAAATTATTTGACATGGATTGCAGGCAGGAAGAACATAAAATACAGCAATCCATCCGGGGACACAGCCTCCATTATAAAATCATATATGCAAATAAATAACCTCACACTCGGAATTCCGAGGGGAATGTCATCAAGAGCCAGCTCCGGTGCACTGCAGCACAAATAACATACAACATAAAACAATAAATAATTGTTTTATGGCATAAAAATTTACAGCATAAAGTTATTAAACATCTAAATTCCTAAAAATGTTTAAAATTGATTTAAATACAATAAAATGGAGATCCATTAAAATACATTGCCTGATACAAAAATCATATAGGAAATATGACACCCAGAAGAAAAATGGAACACATGAAAAAAATGGAAAAAGGAAATAAAAGGGGAAATATTAAAGTTGGGAAACAGAAAGACAGAGGATAAATTGGCCTAAAAACAAGAATGGGCAAAATACCATTAACTATTGTTAATGAAGGCATTAACATCCCATTCGAGGTTAAGGCCAAAAGGCCTATATACCTTAAGCAAAAAAATCCATTTCGTCTCTAGTCTTGATATTTCCCTCCTTATATGGCAGCCCTTCCAATGTGGTTGAAGAACGTCTATAATCATAAAGGAGGTACCCCTAGGGTCCTTTGCATGTTTCTCGTCAAAATGTTTAGATAGTGAATGCTTTGGGAAACCTTTCCTGATATAAGCCACATGTTCGTTCATCCGCACTTGGAATGGACGAATAGTGCGGCCCACATAGTGTAGGCCGCAAGGACAGGTGATGAGATAGACTACGTTCTTAGTAGAACATGTGGAAAAGTGTTCTATCTCATATTTCCTCTTGGTGATATTTGAGTAGAACTCTGTGTACTTCCTGTTCTTCAAATGATTCAGCTTACAAACTGAACACCTCCTACATGGATAAAATCCATTCATTTGAAAAAACGAGGTAGGCTTCTTAGGGGGATCTATGATGTTAGGTGCAATTGACAGCCTCAACGGGGGCAAGCCCCTAAAAGTGACCGAAGGGGACTCTGGTAAGAGAGGCCCTAAAATGTTATCACTTTTGAGGACTCCCCAATGCTTTCTGAGAGTTTCTTTACCAAAAAGTGTTGAGAAGAGTAGCTGGTAAAAAAGGTAAACTTTGGAGGAACTTTGGGAATCTTCAAAACCCCTTCTGGCGGCACTGGTTTGGAAGATGGATCTAAAATGTGCCCACGACCAATGGACAACACCTCTTGGGCAATAGCATCAAGTTCTTCTAAGCTATGGCCCTTGGAGGTAAATTTTTGCTTTAATAAGTTAGCCTCCACTCAGTAGTCTTCCAACCTAGAGCAGTTCCTCCTCAAGCGCCTAAACTGACCCTTAGGCACCCCTTTAAGCCAGGGGCGATGATGGCAACTATTCAAATGAATATAACCATTAGGGTCTGTTTCTTTGAAATAAGTTGAGGTTAATATTTCATTCCCTTCTACTCTGAATTGTAAGTCTAGGAAGTTTATTTCAGATTCACTAGCCACATACTTGAGTTAGATGCCCCTATCATTGGCATTCAGAGTCTCCATAAAAGCATCTAAGGAGGACCTGTTGCCTTTCCATAGGAGGATGATGTCATCTATGTAGCGCCTCCGAAGGAGGAGCTCTGGGACCGAGTCAGCATAGATGACATCATCCTCCCACTTGGCCATAAATAAATTAGCCATGGAGGGTGCAAATTTTGCGCCCATGGCGACTCCCCTCTGTTGAAGGTAGAAGTTGCCACCATACCAAAAGTAATTGTGCTCCATGGAAAATTTGAGCAAACTTAGAATGAAATTCTGTTGTCTCTTGTGCAGGGTAGACTCCCTGGCTAAAAAATACTTCACCGCTTCCATAACATGGGAGTGGGAGATGATTGTGTAAAGCGAGGTGACATCCGCGTGTGACAAGCAGACATCCCTCCTCCCAAACCACGCTTTTCAAGATATTAATCACCTGCGTAGTGTCTTTCAGGTAGGAAGGCATAGTGGACACAATTGGTTGAAGAAAATTGTCCACATACCTACCCACCAGGAAAGTCACGGAATCTACGGAAAGTATACATGATCGGCACCCTGGGAGCAACAGGGACCAAATACGATCTCTCTTTTTTGTTTAGGATCCCACTACAAAAACCATCCTCAACCAACTGGCAGAGAGTTTTTTTAAACCTAAAAGTGGGATTAGCCTGCAAAGGAGCATAGGTCACTACATCTGAAAGAATATTCCTCATTTCCAAAACATATGCCTATTACCCTAAGACTACAATGCCCCGCCTTTATCGGCGGGGCGTACGACAATGTTGTATCGTTTCTTAAGAGACTCCAAATCACTCTTAAAGGCCTGATCACAGGAGGTCCTGGGTATCCTCATCTTATCCTGATCGGAGGTAATAACATCTTTAAATACACTCAAAGAGGGGACCATATTCCCTGGAGGATTGAAAAGGGAGGCATTACTTAATGTGGTATTCTGAAAACCCCTAGAGTTAGGGAGTATGTTTCGAATAGGATTAGTAATAAGATAACTTTGGACATTTAGTTCACGCACAAATTTATGTACGTCCATTAAAACTTCGAATTTATTTAATGAGTGGGGGAGGGGGGACATATTTCAGCCCTTTACTCAACACCAATTTCTCCTCATTGGAGAGGGGAGCCCCGCTCAAATTGAATATACCAACGTCCTCTATACGTTTCTCCTTTTTGGATCGAAACTTCCTCCCCCCTCGGGACCCTCGTTTGGTTCGATGGCCCTTTTTGGTCTTGATTGATCCCTGGGAAAAAAAAAATTCCATTCACATTGTTTTGACTATTTCTTGAAGGACCCTCAGAGGGGCCTGACCCCCAATTAGGAGAATTTTGATACTCCGAACCTCTCCTAACATGAGAGTAATTATTATATCCTCTAGGGGGGGGCTCATTTGGATATTGGGTAATATACCTGTTGTCATTATACTCATCATAATCATAAAGAGGCTCATATTGATTATGAGTAGAAGGATAAGAGTTTTGAGGATGGCGTCCATCACCTCGCCTTCCTTGTCCCGACTTACCCCTACCTGATTTACCCCTACCACGAGGCCTCACATTCTCAAATGTCCCTGTATGGGTCATGGGGTAATTAGGTCTAGGGGTGGCCGGAGGCCAAACAATGGTCTGAGTGGAAGAGGCCTGATCAGTGGTAGGTACAGAATCATTTCTCACACCCCCCAATTTTGATTGCCACTTAAAAATCTTGTTAGACTTATAGTCCTCAAGGTCCCTCATAAATTTCTTTCGTTTTTTACTTCTTTGGTCCGATTCCTCTTTTTCTAAGTATTTTTTCAGGTCCTCCGATTTAATTCTATAATTTTCTTGCTTGCTAAAAGGTTCCAATTTGGATTTAAGGGTATTAACTTCCCCATCTATAACCTCAAGTTTCCTCTTTTTCTTTGCGATCAAAAATTTGAGGAGAGATATTCCAGCCTCATTGAAAAAGGTATACCATTCCCCAGTGTCTGGGTCCTCATTATAAGGAGCCAGTTCCCACCATAGGCACCATATTTTCTGACATGTACTTTTCTAGTAGGATAATGTTCCACTTGGTATGCATTTCGGTGGTCAAGATGTTCCTTAAACTTAAAAAGATACCATCCATGTCATTTCTAGGCTCACTAGTGGTAGTAAAAATATCGTCCACTAGAATACTGTGGGAGGCTCTATACTCAAAGATGTCCATGCTTTCAAACGTGGAAAACTACAGTCAATAGAAAGTCCCAAAAATTAGGACAATAAATACCAAAACTCTATCCTCAAAGATGATAAAGTAGAAGGGCAGCGCAGTAACCCAGGAACAATAGAGAGAAAATATAACCCGCGCCCTTCAGAAGCTAAAGCAGCAAACTCCTAACTCTGGTAAGTTAAGGGTAGACAAAGGAACAAAAGGGAGTGGCGCTAAAGCATAAGACAGATTATACATACACCAATGACAGAAATGTGTTAAATATACAATGAATGACTAAACTGCACAGAAATATAGTAGTCTCATATCAAATATATGAGGGTTTGAGTCATAAGTCAATATGATCAAAAATGGAAAATAATAGTCCAAACAAATGTATTTAATATTTCCCCTTTTATTTCCTTTTTCCATTTTTTTCATGTGTTCCATTTTTCTTATGGGTGTCATATCTCCTATATGATTTTTGTATCAGGCAATGTATTTTAATGGATCTCCATTTTATTGTATTTAAATCAATTTTAAACATTTTTAGGAATTTAGATGTTTAATAACTTTATGCTGTAAATTTTTATGCCATAAAACAATTATTTATTGTTTTATGTTGTATGTTTTTTGTGCTGCAGGGCACCGGAGCTGGCTCCTGGTGACATTCCCCTCAGAATTCCGAGTGTGAGGTTATTTATTTGCATATATGATTTTATAATGGAGGCTGTGTCCCCGGATGGATTGCGGTATTTTATGTTCTTCCTGCCTGCAATCCATGTCAAATCATTTCCGGAGCATCTGGGTGGAGCATATTTGTTTTACCCTGTCGCCACCTATTGTGTTTCTGGATCATCTAACTACATCTTTCCGGTGCTCTGTAGTGGAGCGCATAGGTCACTTCTGGCTGTGGGTGGTCGCGCCGTGAGGACCTATCAGGTGTTGTGGTTAATCACCAGACAGACGTGCTATATAAGGGTTGTGACACGGACGCTGGACCACGTCTCCTTGACAACGTCGTAATGACGAAACGCGTTGGGAGGAGCTAGTTCAGCGTCACCACGTCACACCCGGAAGCCCGAGGTCGGCCATCTTTTTGGTGGAAGTTGCATCGCCGAGAGCCTCCGGTTTACTGCAGCGTTCATATGTTATGTTTTATCCTTTGTGGGTGAGTGCATACCCTACCTTTATTATCAATAAACTGTCATTGAGGTAATACACTATGGGCTCGCCCCATCTGTTTATTTTCCCCCACTTTCTGTGAGCTATCCTGTGAGGCATCCTGTGAGGGGTCTTGAGGGGAGCCTATGCCAGTTCCATCAGGTGGCTTGGATATCCTGGGAGAAGCTACGCTTGTGAGATAGGCTGGAGTAGTCCTGAACTACCGGATGCGCTTATCCCACTGCTTTTCAGTAAGAGGCTGTGTATGGTGGTCGGGACCTCACGTTGTTTGTCATCTTCTTAATCACCTGGGTGGATGACCTCTGCAGTTTATTTGTTTTGAACTGTCCTTTTGTGTACCACTGGCTTCATTGGCTGGGAGGATCATCTTTTTAATACATTTGTTTGGACTATTATTTTCCATTTTTGATGATATTGACTTATGATTCAAACCCACATATATTTGATATGAGACTACTATATTTCTGTGCGGTTTAGTCATTCATTGTATATTTAACACATTTCTGTCATTGATGTATGTGTAATCTGTCTTATGCTTTAGCGCAACTCCCTTTTGTTCCTGTATAATAGGTTGTATAGAATGAGCTAATGCCGATACAGCAGAATCTCCTGGGAACTGATGTGAGTAGGCTCCCGGGATTAACTTATTTATTTATTCATTACCCATCTACTAGGATTTATGGATGATTGGTATCTTCCCAATAATGTGTGTTGAGTTTTAATGGGCTTCCGCGATGCCGGTGGCCTCTCATTGTACCCGCCGAGCCATTCACAGACACTGCAGTGTTATCTCGCAGTGTTATCTCGCAGAGTGCAATTAGAGATTAAGGGCATGGTGCTGTACATAGAAGTAACGATGCCAGCAGCAGGGCGGGTACTTCCTTTCATTGCACCATTTAGGTCGGACACTTGATCTAGGCTCCACCCCGCTGACAAAGTCACATGACCTAACACGTACGGGGAGGAGCCTACTCAGTGAACGCCAGACCCAGGAAGGTTCTGCCTCGCAGAGAGTATCAGCTGTTTTCAGCCCGCACTGTCTGAAGTGCAGGCAAATGTAAGTGTGTTTCATTTTGATTTTACAATAAATTATTTAAACAGAGAGCACTAGTTTCCTCTTTATTTTGTTTTGCTGAGTATCATTGCACTCTGATTACCGGCGAAGGGGAGGTGAAAGGTGTGGAGAGGAAACAGGCTGTCCATTAAATCATTCCAATGCTTGCATGACTCTTCTGAGTCTAACCCTGAGGTGAGCTGCTAATCTAGCACCATTTACTGGGAGCACCTGGTTGATTTGGTTGGAGCACAACTGCACTTATAATACACTGAATTACGGATGGAGATATTTCAAAACTCTCCCTTGGATTAAGATCGAGTTTTGGGACTTTTCTTTCTGATTACTTTACTATAGCACCTTTGGACACATTTTTTCGCATTCACACTTTTTATAGCAATTGCACTTTACATTTATATTTGACCACTTTATTATATGTGTTTATGGTTTATGTTTACACCATTTTTTGCTGCATATTAATCACATTATATTAATTTAATTATATTGGATTTGATCACTTGGCGCAGCAATATTGATTTATTAATATACACTGGGCACTAATGCATTTTTATTTTAATGCTGCTGCCTGCTGTTACTCCACCTGACCACCTGGAGTGCTGCTCGGGCTGTAGCCTTGGCTTGAGATGGGGGAGGCTCTGGCAGACAGTGCTCTTGTCTCTAGTCCAGACTTAGACTCCAGAGACATGTCTTGAATTGTCTAGCCAGTTATAAAAGCTTCCAGGAGGACAGCAGCACTGAGAGCAGAGCAGGAGGGAGCGGGTAGCACCTATCCTACCCACTGACACAAAAGATCGGCTCCTCCTCTCTTCGAGCTGCCACTTCCTGCCTTTGGCTGTCGCTTGGGGAAGAAGCTGTCTGAGCCTGAGTCTGAGTGCTGTTAGCTCAGCTGAGTCTGCCTGCCTGCTTGCCAGTACCACATAGAAGGATCATCTCAATTTTCTCTGAAGTACTGCTGTGCTGGAGTCTGGACCTTAACCTTAACTCCAGGAGGACAGGTCACCAACAACCACCAGGTGTGTCTCTCTCTCTGTGTTGTGTTATATATCTGAACTTCAACCATGGATCAAGTTCAGGGCTGCTAGAACAGTTGGAGTTCAGTTTTTTCTTCTGTTCTTTTATAAACTCTTTGATAATATATCTTCTTATACTCCTCTTATTTCATGCTTGCAATGCATACCTCAGTTTCAACATTAGAGTGTAAAATAGGTGTAAGGTTGATGATCTCTTACAAAAGCCAATCCTAACATTCTGAATATAAGCACAGTGGGTCGGATGGGTTTTTGTTTTTACTCTTGTGTTATCTATTTTATGACAAAGATTGGCTCTGAAAAAAAGGAAGCAGACCTACAAATGAACAGGCTCTTTTTCCCCAATGCATGTGCTATCTGCACATTCACATCACAGTGGGAACATTCTGAGATTTAACCTTAGCTGTATGGAGTGCGGTGCTACTACATTTGAATGCTGCCCTGAAGGTTATTAATTCCTATTTAAATGTATGCTGCCAGCCTGCTACATTGTAGTCCTGCTGAGGAAGATGTTGACCCTTTCCATGCGATGCTAGGACTACTGGTCTTAGCTTAAAGTAGCAGTAAACCACAAAAAATCTTCTCCCTGAAAGATAATGTGCTAGTATGCATTGCATACATTATTATTATTATCATCACATTTTTTTTATTATCACTTTATTTTTGCGTGGCTCTTTTGTTACATATTTGAAGGTATTCTGTGTTAATTATCTCACAGCAGAGCAGAGTCGCTGCTTATATCACCAATTAGTTGTGGTTTTAATAATGATGTTTTCCAAGTGCAGTTTCAAATTTTGGATTTTATATATGTGTGTGTGTGTGTGCCTCTTTCCCTTGTGTGCTCCTCAAGCTAAAACTGTAGTGCAGAATTTCTTCCTGTCATTGATTCATACTATAACTAGATATTTGAGATTGTGTGAACTGCTGGCAAAGTTTGTTGAGGTGCTGGGTGCTGAGTCTTCTATAATTGCTGTTGTGTTAGTCTGTAAGGCCCTGACTGTTCACATGTAGCAATTTGGGATTGTGGGCAGAATATCACTGTGATTCCGCCCACCGCCACACCCAGATTCCAATCCAAATCGCACTGCAATGCTGGCAAAACGCAGCACGTGTGTTTGTGTTCTATTCATTTTTAGTGACACCAAAATGTAGTATGGTTTTGCTGTGATTGTTGAGCAATTTATCACACAAGGATCCAAAACCACACCATGTTTTGGTGCCACTAAAAATGAATGGAACACAAACACACATGCTGCGTTTTGCCAGCACTGCAGTGTGATTTGAAATTGCAGGCAGAATCACGGGGATACTGCCAACCCGTGATCCCAAATCTCTACATGTGAACAGGGCCTTAATGAAATCGACTAAGGCTGGGTTGAGTCTTCCATTGCTGTTGTAATACTGTTGTGTTTCCCGGGTGCACCGCATTCTAACTATCTTCTCTTTATCTGTACGTATGGACTCTGTGGTGTCTGAAAAGTACCACTTCTCTTGTCCTGTATGCCTGTTTAACAAAAAAATCAGTGTGTGCTTTGCTGCTTCCTTCCATAAGATGGTGTCCTTTGCATCTGCCCAGTAAAGATCCCAAATTGCTACATGTGAAAAGTCAGGGCCTAACAGGCTAACACAACAGCAATTATGGCCTCAATGTATGTTATAGGTACAAGGAAGCCCAGGTTTTGTTTAACCATGTCCCTAAGACCCTCCCACTCTAATGTTTTGCCACACCCACTTTAGCGTGCCGCAAGTCACTTCCTCCATGTCATTTCAGGTATGTTCTGTATGTATGAACAATGCACAGTGCTGCTTCTCTTGTCTGGTATGCCAGGGTAACAAAAAAATCAGTGAGTGCTTCCTTCCACATCATGGTGCCCTTTTCACCTGCCCAGTAAGATTGGCAATTACAGTGTACCACCCTGTGGGCAGTCCAATGGCTGTGAGCACTTTCCACTGTGTTCTGGTGAGGGGGACCCAATATCACAGCTGGGTTGATCGCTGTACTAACACAGTGAGTTTTAGTACAGTGATCTGTTGGTTTTTTTTTCCTTTAGCCAGTACCCAGCTTTAGGATGGACAATAGCCAATCAAACTGGGCAATGTTCATAAGAACTGGAAGAAGGCAAAACTGAAATCAGGCTCAATTTTCAAGAGGATCTGAGAAAATAGAATTAAGAATGTGATTGCTTTCTATGAGCAACACATAGTTTTTCCTTTTTCCAGCTTTTTTTAATTTGGCGCAATTTGTTTTATTTAAAAAAACTTTAACTTAGTACCTACTGCTAACCCCCCCCCCCCCCTCCCCCACAAAAATGTATCTATGGCCCTGGCTATCACAGCAATCAGGTGATTGGAATTCAAGCTTTCCAGTTCCTGATCATTAGTACAGTACCCGGGGTTCTCAGCAAGAGGCTGGTCCATGTGCTGGGAGCGCGTTGTGCAACATGTTTGCAAATATGCAGCCTCATGGAAGAAGACGCATTTCAGTGATGTGTACAGTCCGTGGCATGGGGTAAAGTAAATCACCCTCTGCAAGTGCTCAATTTGTTCTACACTCTGGCAAATTAATCACCCTTTGTAATATGAGTAATAGCTATATCAACCATATATAGTACCAAGTATAATGCAGTACTACTTCAAATCAAAATACTTGTTATTATAACTAAATTGTTTAAAACTAAATTTGAACCTAAAGTTAAAAAAAATTCCAGCATGCTGGCAATTGAAATACATTTGTGTTACATCAATAACATTTTACCAACACCACAAAATAATGATCACAAAAAGTCCAAAGCTAGTTCTAAAATAGTGCTCCAATGTTGTGTTTTTTGTAGTTCCAAACACTTCTTCTGCGTATTCCTTTTGTGAACCACACCATGCACTCTATGCTCTCACCTTACATGTCGATGTCCCCACCAGGGGGCACACTGCTTTAAAATCACTTCCTCTTTCTTCCATCACAGGTCTTCTATTTGGAGTGCCTCCCTATTCCTCTTTCACTCTTTTTCCCACTTATGCCAAGTGCTAGTATAGCTTTTCACAGAAATTCTAGCTGAGAGACTGGAGCTGTGTACAGTGGAAGAAATAAGTGTCTGCCAGTACATAGAAAGAACAGATGGATAATTGAACATGATTTACATATCTGCCAGATATTGGAAAAACATTTACAGACAAGTTCTCAGAATTATATTTACAGATTTATAAACATGCATGTGATGTGTCAACTATGAAAAGATGGTCAAAGTTTTACAGGAAATAGGATTAGCAGCAACCAATTTGGGGAAAATGGTCGATTGAATCTTAAAGGCGCTAAATAAAGGCATGCATACAATGCACCCTGATAGAAATAGTAGAAAGCTGAAACAAAGCAATACTATCTCTACAATTATGTTTCATTTCATCCTAGCATACATAATACAAAAGATAACAGATAACTCCAAAGGCATAATGAAATAAAAGAGCATTGAAGTACGCAGCACAGAGAGGCTGATAAACGAAAACTGGAGAGTGCAAAATCTAGTGCAGCTGTGTATGTTAGCTAATCAGCTTCTAACTTTAACTTGTTCAATTAAGCTTTGGTTTAAAAAAAACCTGAAAGCTGATTGGTTTCTTTGCAGAGCTGCACCAGATTTTGCAATCTCAATTTTTTTTTTTTTTTTAAGGTTCAAGAATAAAAATAAATGTATTAATAACAATACCATACCAATATCAAAGAGAGCCAACACGTTGCAGGCATTACAAACATTCTTCCTTTACCAGGGCTGCAGGTTGTTAGTAAAGAGAGAGTCCAGATGGCAATATTTAGTACAATACATTTTTATTGAATTTTCAGAGTAACAACAAGGGTATATAAAATATAGTTCCATAGAAAATAGTACAAATATTACATATACAACCGTATACAACCATATAAAACTTGTGAAAAGGTCGATCCAGTAATCAAAAGGTAATATAGACAGGAAAACTAAATGTGTCAAAACATATCATCAGAACTATCAAACAACACAACAGTGATACATAAGGGATGGAAGAGTGATTGTATTCATGGGGTTATTGTCCAAAGAAAGTCCTAGGAAAGTAATTAGGATGGAGAGGAGCAAAATTTGCTTTGCATCCAGGGTTGCCAGTTGGAATAAAAGAGGGAGCTCCTGGAGATGGAGTACGCATAGGCTTTTTCAAGTGCGAATTGCAGATTGACTTGATGTATCACTTCCAAGTGAGAGAGGTTGGCGACAGTTGCTTCCAGTGTCTGGCGATTACAGTTTTAGCAGCCAGTAGGATATGAATATTCACCACACTCAGACCAGGAGGGACATGGTCTATACCTAAGAAAAGTACAGCTAGAGCTGGTTTTGGGGCAGTGATCATGCCAGTGGATTCCGAAATTATTTCAAATATCCTTCTCCAATAACTGGTCAGGCTCTTGCAGGACCAGAAAACATGAAGTATGCTTCCTGGTTGGCCACAGTCACGCCAACAAAGTGGACTGCTTTGAGGATAAAATGTGGACAATCGAAGCGGAGTTAGGTACCATCTGGTGAGTAGTTTCTGAGTTTGTTCCCAGTAAACTACACATTGGGAGGCCTTGTATGTGCTGCGTATGGCCAACAACCATTGGGTATCAGAGAAGGGTATCTGAAGATCCTTTTCCCAATAAAAGGTTAGTTTAGATTGCATGAGATTGTAGAAAATGGAAATGCCCTTTTGACTCGGTTTGGAAGACGAGACAAATTGCCATAGTGGGGTGGGTAGGGTGAATTGTGGGGGAGGATACTTAAGGAGAAGGCTGGATAGACTGTTGTAAGTGTATAGAGCTGAATTCGGGAGTGAGAATTCAGTCTGGAGAGAAGTAAAACTTTTCAGGGAGTCATGGGTATAGGGTTGGTCGACAGTATGGATGCCAGCCGAAGTTAGTCTGGATAATTTAGTGTAGGGCAGCAGGATTTCAAGAGTTTCTAGAGGAAGGGGTATTGACGTCCGTGGTGCACAGGTGTCCAATAAGGGCAGAAACGTCCGCCAAGCTCTTATGGTGGCCTGAGTAGGAAGAGAGAGCGAGGATAGTTGTAGGGGTCGCCACTTGCAGTGATGGAAGTAGCTGCGTTTAACGCAGTTACTTTTGAGGGTAACGAGTAATCTATCTGATTACTCGTTCCCTCCCTGTAACGCCGTTGCCGCTACTTTCGGCTGCGTTACTGCAATTACATCTACTGCCACCAGATGGCAGTAGATGTAATTGTAATTCCCCCTCTCCTCTATGGCCGCTGTCTGCGGTACAGGAAGTAGAAGAGGAGGAGACTCAGACAAGGAGACACGAGAGAATCGGACGATGATGGCTGCAGAGGGGCGGAGATGATGGCTGCGGAGGCGGAGATGACGGGGAGATGCACTGCTCTGGCAGAACCTGCCTGGCTACATATCCATGGAGGGTTCTGCAAACTACGGAGATGACTACAGCGGGCAGAGGCAGATCGTTTTTCATGCTACGGAGCGGCAGTGTGGAGTACGGGGAGATGCACTGCTCTGGGGGGGGGGGGCTGCAGATGAGTGTGCATTGGGCCTGTTTAGTAGTGGGATGGGAGTTTGTTGCTGGATGGTGGATGGCAACCCCCAACTCCTGACGTTTGCAGGACCCTGCATGGATATGTAGCCACTAGCAAGGCAGGTTCTGCCAGAGCAGTGCATCTCCCCGTACTCCACACCGCAGCTCCGTAGCATGAAAAACGATCTGCCTCCGCCCGCTGTAGTCATCTCCATAGTTTGCAGAACCCTCCATGGATATGTAGCCAGGCAGGTTCTGCCAGAGCAGTGCATCTCCCCGTCATCTCCGCCTCCGCAGCCATCATCTCATAATGGGTTAATCATATCAAAGTATATCGGGCTCGGCGCTCGGCTTGTTCGGTGGAAATCCTGCGCATGCACATTTGCGGCAGGCAGACTGCTTCTCTCTGGGAGATCGATTTTCACACTACACCTGTTCACACTAGGTCACTCTGACTTCGGGGGCGACCTGAGAGGCAGAGAGCACAGCGCGCCAGCCCCAGGAGGAGGACAGAGCCAGACGGACCCGGACAGTGTGCCAGTGCCTGCCAGGCCACACCACCTCCAGCAGCCAGCACAGCAGGTACCAAAAAAAACCTCAGTCAGTCAGGACTCAGACCCCCACCACCGCCACCATCAGTGTGCCACACCACCACCACCAGTGTTCCACACCGCCACCACCAGTGTGCCACACCGCCACCACCAGTGTGCCACACCATCACCACCAGTGTTCCACACCACCACCACCAGTATGCCACACTGCCACCACCAGTGTGCCACACCGCCACCACCAGTGTGCCACACCGCCGCCACCAGTCTTTCACACCGCCACCACCAGTGTGCCACACCACCACCACCACCAGTGTGCCACACCACCACCACCAGTGTTCCACACCACCACCACCAGTGTTTCACCCCGCCACCACCAGTGTGCCACACTGCCACCACCACCAGTGTGCCACACTGCCACCACCACCAGTGTGCCACACCGCCACCACCACCAGTGTGCCACACCGCCACCACCACCAGTGTGCCACACTGCCACCACCAGTGTGCCACACTGCCACCACTCGTGTGCCACACCACCAACAGCCAGCCACTCCAGGCAGCACTCGTGTGCCACACCACCAACAGCCAGCCACTCCAGGCAGCAGGTACCAAAAAAACAAAACAAAATACAGTTACTCACAGTCAGGAGGACTCAGGACTCAGACCCCCACAGTGTGCCACACTGCCACAACTATTAAAGATCTCATAGAACGTAATTGCATTATAGAATAGTAAAAAAAAGTCGCAGTTACTTTGCTGAGTAACTAAATACTTTTTCAATGTGGTAACTGAGTCAGTAACTCAATTACTTTTTGGGAGAAGTAATTTGTAACTGTAACTAATTACTTTTTTAAAGTAAGATGACCAACACTGGCCACTTGACTGCCAACAGTAGGAGACGAAGGTGTTCCGTATTAGCCAAAGAGGATTCGATCTTCATCCAAGGGAGGCAATGTGACCTCAAGAACCAAAGTGGTAGAGAAGATCATTTAGACGCTAGGTAATAGTCTTGGATATCAGGAAGACCCAGGCCTCCCATCGTTCTATATCGAATGGAATGGGCATAGCTACATCTAGCTCTCCGTTTTTGCCAAACAAACTGGCGAAGGACTTTGGAAAGAGCCAGTAAGTAGTGCTTCGGGACAGGGATTGAGAGTGTGCAAAATACATACAGGATCTTGGGAAGGCACAACATTTTAAATGTAGCAATCCTACCTGCCCAAGATAAGTCAATCTTTTGATACGCGCGTGTGTCTGCTAATATGGTGTCAACAAGAGGTTTGAGATTGGACGGTAGTAACTTGGATGTGGGGAAAGTTAGGTTGATGCCGAGGTAAGGTAGAGAGTGATCCAACTGCAATCTCTAGTTTTAATAAATCAACCCCAGTGTATGCAAATGATTTTGTGCTCTTAGTAGGAAATCAATCTTTGAAAAGATGCCTGAACGAAATGGAAGTGAAGGTGAATTTGTATAAGAATAAATATGTGGCCATGTCAGGCAATAGGAAATTGGTACTATGATAAGTTAAGAAAAAAATTGTCCTAAGAAATACAAGTGAGAGACCTTATTAGAAACACTTATAAAAACAAGAATGTTGTTATTTATATATAAAATTCTAATTTTGAAAGGTATTTTCAGTTATTTTTACAAATAAGGCAAAAACTACAGACAAAGGAGAGCTGAGTTTCAACAGATGGAAACTGTAAGCAATAGATAGGTTGGAATGAGTTAAAAGAGAAGTTTGAGAATTTCTATTTTTAAGAGGTATACTTACCTATGTGTATGCTGCATCTCTCCCCCGCCAGCTCTAAGGCTGAGATCCGAGCAGTCAAACACTGCTGATCACTTGGTTGTCAGTGCTCTATAAGCAGGGAGCCTGCTTGCTGCTCTGCCCCCTCGCTCACTATGCTCACTGAGAGGCTGATTCAGGTGCCAGTCCAGGCATTTAGGTTGATCCCGATTATATGGTTGCAATCTTTCCCTAGCCTGGACCAGCTCTGTGATATCAGCCAACAGGGGGTTTCAGAACGACCTGCACTCCTGTGATCCACAGGAGAAGTACAGCCAAATGGGTTTGGCTGTACTTTTTCTTTAAAACCATACAGGACTCTAGAACCTTCAAGTAAGAGCATTGTCCTAATAAACTAGTGTGTTTTTTTTGTAAAAGAACATAAGAAATATATTACTGTTGCATACACGCGGAGAAGCCATTATCATGCTAGTGGATTTCCTATCCCAGCTAAAATGATTTTAGTAAATAAGACTGGATGAGGAGGGAGATGGTTCCTTTTTATATACAGTATGTACCGCACCCCTGCTGGAGCCATTGGAAGATTTGGGTACTCTTTTTATCACTGAGCCCCGGGGAGAGCACCACTCTAGCTGACACCACCACAGTACCTTGGCCTGGAGAGCACCACTCTGGCTGTCACACAAAGAAAAAAATGTTAACACACTTGTAAAATTAACGAATAGGTTGTATTAAGATCAAATTATAGTATGGCAGGCAAAAAATACAGTCAACTGAAACTATTGATAAATGAGGAAATACAGCAAAGGAATAAAGCAACGCAATACAGTACCCCTTTAAGACACACCCACATGTCCTATAGGACTGAAGATGTAAACAATAGCTCTGGGACTGAGAGATTTTTCCCAAGTGAGTGAAAAGGAGTAACAAAAACACAAGGCTAATTAACTTGGAGAGCCTCAATCAGGAAGGTTGTAAAAACTACCACCCGTCACTAAACCCGAAGTTTATCTGGGACTCATCTGCCAGTCCATAGGTTGGTGCACAATAAGGGACGCAGTCTCTTCAAGAAGTAAACTGAATAATCTCCAATGATGGTAAAGTAGTAAGCAGAGTTCCCCTTTAATAGATGAAGTTAGTGTGTAAGATCACTTTAAGAATATTGAATGGTAGGAAAAAATTTACTTTAGTAGAAGGGGAAGAAGATTTGTCCCTTTTAATGGAGAAGTTGAACTTGAATGGTTAATTCCTTCCTTAGATGGGTTGAACTTGATTTAGGTAGGTGCAGCGTTCTGCCCAGCAGGGGAGGGATTGGGTTAACTCAGATAACCTGCAGGCAGTATTTGTAGGAACAGATAAGAATGGCAGTCTGCAGCAATATATGGGCTCTGGAACATGTGCTGATTTACAGAGGCCTGTACTGTAGAGTGTCCTTAAACTTGAAGTAAATTTAAATAGCAGACACACTAGGTAACAAGGGTATTGTTCATTGGGTTAGGAACCCTCTCACCTGGTCCTTATGCAAAGCAGAGTAAAGCATTGAGTGTCCTGCTGACCCACCCCCTCCCCTGTTCTTTGTAGATGTGACTGTAATGATGATGATGACCGCCTGATCTGACCGCATACAGATCTTCACCAGTCTGCCTCCTCAGGATACTTGGCTTTACGATGACACTCATGGCTTCCTGGCGCAACCTGGTACGGTCTTGGCCCAAGTGACTCCACACGTCCTTCCAACAACCAAGTCTTTCTCTCTTCCCTTCCTGTTCCCAGGCCTTTCCGTTTATCTGCTCCCACCCCCTGGCAATTGCATTCAGGGTTGTGTAGTTTGCTTTCAGCTAAACTGTAGAGAAAAGTTCTGCTTCCATTATCCAAGTCCCAGCAATCCTGCACTCTTGTATAAAAATATATAATAAACAGAGTTGCTGAACACTGCCATCTTGTGATACATATAAAGATCTGCATTACAGTAACAATGCACAGTGCTACAAGTATATTAAATCAAGTATGGCTGAGTGGTTAGCATTTCCAGTTAGCAGCCTTAGGGTTGTCAGGTTAAGTCCCAACCAAGGCACTATCTGCCTGGAGTTTGCATGTTCTCCCTGTGCCTGTGTGGGTTTCCATAAATAATGTGACCTCATCCACAAAGTATTCAACCTTTGCTGTCTCTGTTGCAACAATACAGAGCAGACAAACCTAACTGTAAAATTATTTTTGTATGTGTGATCACATAGCAAACATTTAACCACTTGCCGACCGCCGCACACCGATCTACGTCGGCGGTCAGCCCCTCACAGGCAAAGTGATGTAGGGCTACGTCACTAGCTTGTGAGGGTCTAGGGAGCGACCCGATGTCCGCCGGCCACTCTGCGATCGGCGGGGGAGAGGGAGAAAGTCAGGCAGCTTGTGTAAACAAGCTGCCTGTCATTCTCCCCTCTGTATGAGAGCTGATCATATGGATCTACTATGTAGATCCGTTGATCACTCTGCATACAGCTGAAGCCACAGCCAATCACAGTAAGAATCACGCCCCTAGGGACACACACAGCCCCTCCCTCTCAAATAAAGTTAACCCCTTCACTACCAGTGTATTTTTACAGTAACAGTGCATATATATAGCACTGATTACTGTAGAAATGTCACTGGTAACCCCAAAAGTGTCAAAAATGTCAGTCAAGGGTCTGATCTGTCTGCCCCAATGTCGCAGTACCGCAAAAAAATCGCAGATCGCCGCCATTACGCGTTAAAAAAAAAACAACAAAAATGACAAAAATCTTTCCCTTAGTCAGTAAACGCAATAACTTTTGCGCAAACCAATCAAAATACGCTTTTTGCGATTTTTTTTACCAAACATAGGTAGCATAAAACAAATTGGCCGAAAATGTTAAAAAATTTAGATTTTTACATTTTTTTGGGGGGGAATTTCATATAAAAAAAAGGGAAAAATATTGCTATTTTTGCAAAATTGACGCTCTTTTTTTGTTTATAGCGCGTGATCAAAAAATCGCACAGGTGATCAAATACCGCCAAAAGAAAGCTCTGTTTGTGGGAAAAAAAGGACGCCAAATTCGTTTAGGTACAGTGTCGCACGACCGCGCAATTGTCCGTTAAAGTCACGCAGTGCCAAATCGCAAAATACCCCCTGGTCGTTTAGCAGCCAAATCCTCCGGGGCTTAAGTGGTTAACAGATGATGTTGATAAGTAAAACGAAATAAGAAGTCTGAATGAATCCTGCTCACAAGGTACCTGATCATTATGTAGATGCCCCTGATCACCCCCGAACTTCCTATACACATAGAACACCCTTAGACTAAGGTTGATAGGGAATTACAACCAAGAGTTACCCTCACTGATTCTGTAGACAACACTGATGCACAATAAAAGCTTTACTTAGGCTCTCCTACAGCATACATTGTTGCTCTTTGCATATGAATATAAGCACATCACACAACAGTACAATGTACTGCAGTCATTTTTTTAATATTTGGAAATGTTTATTAAAATCCACAGAAAAGCTATACTAATGAGGTTAATTTAATAAAGACATAAAGACTTTTTACTTTGCAAGGGAATTATTATCTTATAGTTTAGTGAATGAGGTAAAGCTCTGCTAAACTCCATCATCCAAATATGTGCAAACTAAAACACTGTTCTGTTTATTTTCTTTGCGCAAGATTGGGTATTCTTTGCAAAGTGAATTTTTACCACATTCACTAAACGAGGAGAAAATTCCCTTGCAAAGTTAAAATTCCTTTTCAAAGTGAACAGGATCTTTGTCTCATTTCAGCAGAGTGTAGAATTTTGCAACACTTATAAAATTTAATAAATGTCTTAAGGAGATTGCATGCAATAAATGTGATGACCTTGCCAGCTAATTTCGAAGAAAGTGTCATTTTATTTTATCACAAAAATGCATCAAAAATACAAGCTTGATACAAAAAGTAAAATACATTTTTCAGTTCAAAGTAAGCAAAACAAAAATACAATAAAAAAAGTAAGAGTTAGAAATATTTTTTTTAGAGAAATGTGACAATCTCAGAGAAGCATATCTGTCCTAAGCCATGTCCTTTTTACCTTCTGAGTGAAAAGGAAGAGACATGCTCTGAAAGAGAGAGAACACATGTACTGTATATGAATCTAATCAAGTATATGAATTGAATGTGTGCCTGTGGGTGTGTGTGAGTGAGTGTCTTCATGATCAAGCCTCGTGGGCAGGGTGAAATTCATTGGGGGCGGGACCTGGGTGGAGTCAGGCTGAAGCCCTCATGTTAATTCGCCTTTCAGGGCCGTGTTGGTGTGCAGAGGTGTTAGTTCCTTTCCAGTGCATGCTACAGAGCTGATGTATAGGCTCCTTACCTGCCTGCACCCTTGAGTAGGAGTCACCAAAGTTTAAGGATGTTTGTCTGGAGCAGCACCCCAAGTTTCCTAGGGTTACAGTGAGTAAGTGCCTGACCTTCAAACACCAGCAAATTTTTAATATACTGTATTTATGACCTCCTTCAAAGTAGACTTTTGCTTCCTAATACATATTGAGCTAAATCTGTTATTACCTTTTTGGTACTTGTTAGGCATTGTATATTTGATGATTTGTTAAAACTTCTAAATATAGGGGGCGTGACCAGCGCGTTCTGGATAGCAGAGGGGATAGCAGAGACTGGGGGACCCACCGGGTGCTTTTAGCGCACTAATTGCCTGGCTAACTACCTCCCCATTCTAAGAAGCATGTCCCAAAAGCGCAAGGTGGACAGGCACCCACAAAAACAACTTTTCCTGCAGCCTGCACGTGGCAGTGGTAAACATGGTGGCTCTGGCCCCTCAGCCCCCACTTCAACACCAGACCAGAGCGTCTTCTACAATGACCTCCCAGACGCAACAATGATGGCTGCTGGAGGGCGCACCTCTTCATCCTCATATTCCCCTACACCAAGCCCTCCATGTTCCAGCCCTGCTAGGGCTCCCTTGAGACTGGAAAATGGCCCCTCCTACCCTTGCAGTAAATCACAATACTGTACACTCCTTCATCGCCTCCCTTCCTACCAGCCAGTCATGGATACACTGCTTAAAGAAATGCTTTTTTCCCTGCAACAATCTCTACATGCGGACTTTCCTGCCATTAAACAGGAATTCTTAGCAGAGGCTAACTTCTTAGGGGAAAGGGTTCACTGTTTTGAACCCACATTAGGAGATGTTACTACCACTATAAATAATCTGCTAGAGGCTCACGATGACAGTCTGGAAGAGCAGAAACGGTTTAAGGCCAAAGTTGCAAATTTAGAAGACCAATCATGGTGCAAAACCCAAAAACCAAGAGAAGTGCCTGAATCCTGCCAACAGATCTCATGCAATACACCGAAGGTGTGTTTCTTGCAATGCTTCCTGAGCTGACATCTTTAGAGCTCACTATAGACTGCATCCACCGCTTACTGAAACCACCCCATTTGCACGACTCGTTCTTAGAGATGTATTTATGAGAGTACACTTATCCACATTAAGAAGCAAGTCCTGAAAAAATCCAGGGCAACAGGCAAACGTCCAGAGTCATATGGTGATATTCAAATATACACTCATCTCTCAAGATACATCTTGGATCTTGGTAGACAGCTCAACGTTATAACAGAAGCTCTCTGTAACTATAATCTGGTATACAAAGGAGCCACCCCACAAAACATACAGTGGAAAGGAATGGGATGTCCTACGCCGTCATCTGTCTAGAAGAAAACCTAACCTTACTCTGCTCCTGGGGCATAATACAAGAACTCGCTCCACCACCTGGTTCCTGTAAACTTTCAGGAAAGGTCTCCCCCCATCTGGCAAAAGTTGAACAACAGGCCCAAATTTAGACTCCAGTGAACCACACCATAATTCTTTATCAACTGGATTTAGCTACAGTTTATCCCCTTCTGACACTCTGTGACCGCAGTGATGGTTCAATTTAGACTCTTTTTCCCGCTTTCCACAATGCAACAAAATGCATGTATTTCAGGCTGCATAGTTATACCAGTTGTTGTTTGGTTTACAGTTAACCTCTCCTCATCAATGCTCTTGGACACTTGGGTGGCAATATTTCCCTGACACCAGCCCAACTGCATACAATGCAAGACAACTGATCCTCTATCCAATTTTTCTCCTGGTCTCCTCCAACTTCACCGCCAGCAACTAACTGTAAGTGCATACAGTAGTCCGCTTTCCTCCTCCTTAAAATTGGAATCAAAATTCTGTCCCTAAATTTTAAAGGTCTTAACCATCCAGCGAAAAGATCTTTCTTATGGCAAATCGCACTAAGCTCCCACTGTGATGTCTTGTGTATACAGGAGACTCACTTCAAGTCCACAGCTTTACCCTTCTGTTCACACAAAGACTTTCCCATACACATGGCATACAGCCTGAAGAAGAAACGTGGGGTATTAGTGGCAATTCGGAACTCTGTCACATACCAGTTAAACAAAAGCATCATTGATACCTGTAGTTGTTATATCATATTGATTTGCACACTTGAACATTTCAAATACACCTTAGTATGTGTACATATGCCAAATGCAAATTCACTTCCGCAATAAACTTTTTAGAAAGATTCGCAAAATACAGCAATTATCTCTCATACTTTGCAGGAACTTTAACATCACACCTGATTACCAAATTGATATCTCCAAACCACATTCGAAGCATGATTCTCCTATGGGAACATTTCTACATGCTAACGATCTATTTAATGTTTGAAGATGTCATCACATAACGAAACACGGTTATAACGTTTTCTCCACATTTCAGAATTCTTACTGCTGCATCAACTATTTTTTGGTAGGCAAATGGCTCCTACAGAAGATCAGTAAGTCGGACATAGCCATAATCTCATGGTCAGATCATGCTACCATTAGCATCATGATGAACACCTCTACTTCCCCTGCTCCCCCCACAATCTGGACAGCCAACTCCTTTCTTATGAAGTCTTCCTCATATGGAAAAACTCTTCAATACCGACTGTCTGAATTCTGAAAGCACAACTTGGGATCTGTTGAACATTTTTATACCTTATAGACAGCGCATAAGGCATGTATCATGGGGGGTGTTAATTCAGCTGGGTTTACTAGCTAAAAAGAGAAGGATGCAGTATATCGATGAGGTTATATCTGCTATTGACTCCACAGAGGCTCAAAATAAATCCACTCCTAGTCATATACTTAAACTGCAACTCTTAGCACTTCGACAAGAGCTTACAGCCCATCCCCCTTGAAAAAAGACACAACGTAGACTCAAAGCAACTTTATATGCCCCTAGTAACAAAACTATCATTGCAGCAAAACTAAAAGTCTGCACATTTTCACCCCTTTCACCAAAGAGAGATTAATAAATCCCTAGGCCATAGCTAATGCCATTGGTAGCTACTACGATTCCCTATAACCTCCAAAATGATCAGTTGACTCCACAACCCTCCCAATCACAAATACAGGCATTTTTGGCCAAGATCAATCTTCTAATGGATGGTCATCCTAAATTCCACAACTCCCACTTTACCACACAGGAAATGATTAAAAGCATAGAATCCCACGCTAACTGTAAATCCCCTGACCCAGATGGACTTCCTGGGGAATATTAAGAACAATTTAAAGACACTCTAGTCCCTTACTTATGCAACCTGTTCTATGATGTTGCCTCCTCCTCTACATTCCCTAAGGAAATGCTGAATGCTCTTGTAATCACTTTACCCTTTCCAGGGAAAGACCCGAACACTCCTCTTGCCTCCTGAATGTACATTACAAGAAGAAGGTTGCAGAGTTCATCCTGGTGTTGCAGAGGAAGCAAAAGATTAAACAACTGGACTTGCTACAGTGGAGGCCAGAGGTTGGCAATATACTGTCTGATGGATAATGTGACTTAAAGCTTGCTGTCATTGAATAGAGGAGCAGCAGTGGGGGTGACTGCTTAAGCAAGTCAATCAAAATATTTTTCAGGACTGTCTGCTGCCAGCATCTATGGGCAGCAGCTCCTTAAAATGAAAGTTTACATGGTGGTCAAGAGTGGATGTTGACGGCCTTCCAATGGAAGATCTCCAGGAGCCAGCATCCTCTCTGAAAGTACATTTAGTATTGCAGGGGGCTTTGTAACAGACAAAGAAGCCCATCTGTCACTGGAAACAGCAGCCACTACCTAGCTCCTGCTGCAGATAGTGCAGATTACTTTTTTGGGATTTTTCCACCCAAAGTATTTATTTTCAGTACAACCCAAGCCTCTCCTTTCATTGCTGCAGACCTGCAATAAACTCCATCTCCTGCCCCACAAGAATACCCACCATTAACATCACTTTCTATCACTAATGGCCTGGCAGTGTTAATATCTACTGCTAAAGCTGTAGGTTTACAACCATTACCACCTCATACTGGGTGCATTGATTTTGTTCATTCATTGGTTTATATTTTTGTGGCCAGGTAACATCCTGTGCTCTTGTCACATTCAAAGTCGAGGCCGAGTTGATGAGCAGGCTGCCCTTACACCGCCTGTCCTATTTTCCTTGGTGATGTTGACATTGTATAACCGGGCACAGAGTGTCACTGGTGCCTGTAGTAGATCTGGTTTGGAATATCTTGGTAGCAGATTCCGAGCCAAAGCAAGCAAACTGGCAACAGGGAAAAGTTGGATTTGGGATGCATAATCAGATGGGCAGAGGATGGCAACAACCGGGCAGCAGGAGCAGAGAGTCAGGAATCAGAAATGGAGTCAAATCCAGGCCAAGGTCAATATCAAGTGAGCAGACAAGGTACTAGAACAGTAGGTAGGAAGAAAGATTGGGTTACAAGCCAAAATCAGCAACAGAGATTCAGAAGTATAAGAGTCAACAAGCTGGGTCAAGATGCAAGCTGGGTGTACTCAGGATCAGGTCACAGGCAGAAGGAGCTAACGACTACTCAGCAATGATCCTGAGTCCTGTAGGGCTTTAAAGAGGCCACTGGGTACTAAAGTCCATAAGTCCATGCTCATGTAAATGCGCGCAGGGTCCTAATTCTGTGCACAGTTCTATGGACTATGCTGCACACATGCCCATTCCTACAAGCACATGCATTCCTTTGTGCACAGGCATTCAAGCACAGGCTTGAACATGGGCTGGAGCACAGCTTTCCTGATATCTCTGTACAAATGTTTCTAAAGAATTAATTGCTCTGTTAACACCCCAAACCCAATTTTTCTGTAGCTGTTTCACAGTTCCAAAGAATTTAAATTTGGTGTACAGTGTGCTGGTATAAATAATACCCAAAACCTAATTTTTAGAGAGTTGTTTCCCAAACATGTTTACATTTTTTTGGGCTGGATAACTATTGTGTTGGTCATTAATGTTTACATTTTATTACAGTGCATCATTATTAAAATTAGACCACAAGTTATATTCTCCTCAGTTTGGACTTTTTTTTTTTTACTTTCATCCAGGCTATATCATACTTATTGTATCATTACCCTTATTAAGTACACTAGCACATTTAAAAAACGAATGTGGATACATGCTCTTTAAAATGGTGCTGCCTAAGAGAGATTCCTAAAATAGAAATCAAAAATTCTCAAACCATAACTCTAAATTCTGTACTTTACATTTGGCAGCCAATTTGTACACAATTTTCTCTTTTTGGCACAGGATGAATACAATTTTATTTATTTTTTAAAGAAGAATTGTGCCTGCTTTCTCCTTCTTGAATTTCCTCCTATGGAAGATGATTTGTAATAAATATGTATATAAAAAAACAATACAATTGAATGTTGTGGGTTGAAATGTAATTTCTCTTAGGTTCCAAAATGTATTCCCATTTAAACAATGATTTTCTGTGAATTAAAACTTTACAGTTTTAACCCATCTATAAAAAAAATACTTTATATGGCTGTATTAAGAATACTCTCTCCTATTAAAAAAGAAAAAATGCAGTGCAACCAATCAGTACCATTATAATACAGCATATAATCTGTGAAAAATAACAGTCTTATTGCTTATTTCAGGCTGAAATATGACTTCATCCATGACATTTTGAAATGTCCTATGATTAGCAAAGATGTGGTTATGTGCATCTGTTCACTAATTATATAATGTTTTAATAAACAACATTTTAATTTCATATTTCTGTCTGATAAATGCCCACTCCCTGCCTCTCAAATTACCTTCTAATAAAACAGATGAGTTTCTGTACCTGAAATGTTTATAATTTGAATACAGACTCTCTGGAAAAATAAAACTGCACCTAGCATTTCTGGATGAAATTAGCCTACTCTTTGCCTCAAAAACCCCATAATATCCTAGAGAGTGATAACATGCACAACACAAATACACTGCTCAAAAAAATTAAAGGAACACTTTTTAATCAGAGTATAGCATTAAGGCAATTAAACTCCTGGGATATTGATCTGGTCAGTTAAGTAGCAGAGGGGTTTGTTATTCAGTTTCAGCTGCTTTCATGATAATGAAATGAACAACAGGGGTACTAGATGGGCAACAATTAGATGACCTCCAAAACAGGAATGGTTTTACAGGTGGAGGCCACTAACATTTTTTTCCCTACTCATATTTTCTGACTGTTTTTCCCTTGTTTTGCATTTGGCTAGGGTCAGTGTTATTACTGGTTGTATGAGGTGATACCTGGACCCTATAGAGATCACACAGGCAGTCCAACTTCTCCAGAATGGCACATCAATACGTACCATTGCCAGAAGGTTTGCTGTGTCTCCCAGCACAATCTTAAGAGCATGGAGGAGATTCCAGGAGACAGGCAGTTACCTCAGGAGGGCTGGACAGGGCCATAGAAGATCCTTAACCCATTAGCAGGACCGGTATCTGCTCCTTTGTGCAAGGAAGAACAGGATGAGCTCTGCCACAGCCTTACAAAATGGCCTCCACCTGACCACTGATGTGAATGTCTTTGACCAAACAATCAGAAACAGACTTCATGAAGGTGGCCTGAGGGCCGATGTCCTCTAGTGGCCGCTGTGATGACTACCCGGCACCATGGAGGTTGATAGGCATTTGCCATTGAACACCAGAACTGGCGCCCTGTGCTTTTCACAAATGAGAGCAGGTTCACCCTGAGCACATGTGACAGACCTGAAAGGGTCTGAAGAAGCCATGTAGAACATTATCCTGCCTGCAACATCGTTCAGCATGACCAGTTTGGTGGTGGGTCAGTGATTGTCTTGGGGAATCATATCCATGGAGGGATGGACAGACCTCTACAGGCTAGACAATGGCACCCTGATTCCCATTAGGTATCGGGGTGAAATCCTTGGACCCATTGTCAGACCGTACACTGGCGCAATGGATCCTGGGTTCCTCCTGGTGCATGACAATCCCCGTCCTCATGAGGCGAGAGAAGGGAGCAAGTTCCTGGAGGATGAAGGAATTGATACCATTGAATGACCCCCACACTCGCCTGACCTAAATCCAATAGAACTACTCTGGGACATCCGATGCAGCAAGGTTGCACCTCAGTCTGTTCAGAAGCTCAGTGATGCCCTTGTCCAGAAATGGGAGTAAATACCCCAGGACACCATCTATCATCTCATTAGGAGCTTGCCCAGATGTTGTCAGGCATGCATACAAGCATGTGGGGGCCATACAAATTACTGAGTACCATTTTGAATTGCTGCAATGAAATTTTAGCAAAATGAACTAGCCTGCTGCATCATTTTTTCACTTTGATTTTCAGGGTGTCTTTGAATTCAGCCCTCTGTAGGTTGATAATTTTTATTTCCATCAAACCATGTGGCATCCTTTTGTTCCTAACACATTACCCAGTCATGACCAGGCCATTTTTGCAATACGGCACTGTGTTATTTTAACTGACAACTGTCCAGTCATGCGACACTGTACCTAAATAAAATTTATGGTCTTTTTTCCCTACAAATAGAGCTTTCTTTTGGTGATATTTGATCACCTTATGTGCTATAAACAAAAAATACTTTTTGCTATAAAACCTTTCCAATACAAAATGTGAAAAATTAAATTTCTTAATAAATTTAGAGCAATATGCATTCTGCTACATATTTTCGTAAACAAAATCCCAATAAGCGTATATTGATTGCTTTGTGCAAAAGTTATAACGTCTACAAGCTATGGGATATTTTTTATTTATTTTTTTTTACTAATAATGGTGGCTATCGGCTACTTATAGCAGGCCTGTGATATTGCGGCAGACTATTCGGACATTATCTGACACTTTTGACACTTTTGGGGGACCAGTGACATTATTACAGCGATCAGCACTAAAAAATGTGCACTGTCACTGTACTAATGACACTGGTTGGGAAGGGGTTAACATCAGGGGTGATCAAAGGGTTAAATATGTGCCTAGCCAGTGTTTGTGCACCGTGTGGGAGGTGCTTTTACTAGGGGAAGCCATGGATCCATGTCCCTGCTTTGCAAGAACACAGGATCCATGCCTTTCCTACTGACAGAACAGCGATCTGCCTTGTTTACATAGGTAGACCGCCATTTTGCCTTTGTAACAAACAATCAGCGGGTGTCGGTGGGCATCGAGTCCGCAGTACCCACCATTGGGCTCCCACTGTGTGGGATCACAGCGAGAGCCCGCGATGTCCACCGGTCACTCACGATCGTCCGCCTGTCATTCTCCCCTGTGTAGGAATAGTGATCATACGGTTCTACTATGTAGGACCCTTGATCACTGTTCCTACAGCTCAAGCCACAGCCAATCACAGTTAGAATCACGCCCCTTCGGGACACACACCACCCCTCCCTCTCAAAAAAAGTTAACCCCTTCACTACCAGTGTCATTTTACAGTAACAGTGCATATGTATAGTACTGATTACTGTAGAAATGTCACTGGTAACCCCAAAAGTGTCAAAAATGTCAGTCAAGGGTCCGATCTGTCCGCCCCAATGTCGCAGTCCCGCAAAAAAAATCGCAGATCGCTGCCATTACGCGTTAAAAAGAAAAACAACAAAAAATGACAAAAATCTTTCCCTTTGTTAGTAAACGCGATAACTTTTGTGCAAACCAATCAAAATACGCTTTTTGCGATTTTTTTTTTTACCAAACATATGTAGCATAAAACAAATGGGCCGAAAATGTTAAAAAATTTTGATTTTTAAATTTTTTGGGGGGGAATTTCATATAAAAAATGTGAAAAATATTGTTATTTTTGCAAAATTGACGCTCTTTTTTTGTTTATAGCGCATGATCAAAAAATCACACAGGTGATCAAATACCACCAAAAGAAAGCTCTGTTTGTGGGAAAAAAAGGACGTCAAATTCGTTTAGGTACAGTGTCGCACGACTGCGCAATTGTCTGTTAAAGTCACGCAGTGCCGTATCGCAAAATACCCCCTGGTCAGGAAGGGGGTAAAATCTTCCGGGGCTTAAGTGGTTAAAGTGATTCTTACGTTTTTTTAACCTAAAATAATACAAATGTTATACTTACCTGCTATGTGCAATGGTATTGAACAGAGCAGTCCCTTACCTCCTCTTCTGGTGTTTCCCACCAGTGCTTTCTGCTTCCTCTTCCTTGCATGTGCCCCCATAGCAAGCTGCATGCTGCTATGGGGGCACATAGTACTATGCAGTGACTGCATTAAGGTTAAAAAATGATTTTCCTTTAGAACTCTTTTACGTCCTGATGAATGGGGCTGTTGCACCTATTACATGTTTGGAATACAACCTATAGACTCTAACATTTTGGGGTGACACTTTGATTTTATGACTTAAGCATTGCATTCACGTAAAAAGATTTCTGTGGCACTTCTTCCGTGTATGGAAGCAGCCAACAAGGCCGGCGCTGCCGCTAGGCGAGCGCCTAGGGCGCACTGCTGCCTAGGGCCGCAGTCACGGATGCAGTTCTCCCTCCTGCTCCGAGTCCCACCACGGATGCTGGCCCCCTCGCGCTGCGCACCCCCCGTGGATGCTGTCCCCCGTCGCGCTGCGCCCAGCGCCCCCCATGAATGCTGGCCCTATAGCGCTTCCCTCCTCTCTCAGCTCCCGTGATGTGCAGCTCCGCCCACCGCTACTTCCGGGTTTCGTCACATGGAGCAGTGGGCGGCAGGGAGGGAAGTGCTGGCAGCGGGATCTGGCTGCCCCGTACACCAGAGAACATGGGATGCTGAGCAAGGAGGAGGCGGTGCTGTGGCTGCTGGGGGAGGGGGGGGGAGGTAAGTGCATGGAGACCTTTGTGTGCTGCTGCTGTGCCCTATGTTACCTGACACCCAGTGCTACCCCCTCTAACCTGACACCCCTGACACCCTGCTACCCTCCACCTGACACACTGTCCCCCCACCTGACACCCTGCTACCCCCACCTGACACGGAGTGCTACCCCCTCCTACCTGACACCCCCTGACACCCTGCTACCCCCCACCTGACACACTGTCCCCCCACCTGACACCCTGCTACCCCCCACCTGACACCCAGTGCTACCCCCTCTAACCTGACACCCCCTGACACCCTGCTACCCCCCACCTGACACACTGTCCCCCCACGTGACACCCTGCTACCCCCCACCTGACACCGAGTGCTACCCCCTCCTACCTGACACCCCCTGACACCCTGCTACCCCCCACCTGACACACTGTCCCTCCACCTGACACCCTGCTACCCCCCACCTGACACCCAGTGCTACCCCCTCTAACCTGACACCCCCTGACACCCTGCTACCCCCCACCTGACACACTGTCCCCCCACCTGACACCCTGCTACCCCCCACCTGACACCCAGTGCTACCCCCTCTAACCTGACACCCTGCTACCCCCCACCTGACACACTGTCCCCCCACCTGACACCCTGCTACCCCCTCTAACCTGACACCCCCTGACACCCTGCTACCCCCACCTGACACACTGTCCCCCCACCTGACACCCTGCTACCCCCCACCTGACACCCAGTGCTACCCCCTCTAACCTGACACCCCCTGACACCCTGCTACCCCCACCTGACACACTGTCCCCCCCACCTGACACACTGTCCCCCCCACCTGACACCCTGCTACCCCCCACCTGACACCCTGCTACCCCCCACCTGACACACTGTCCCCCCACGTGACACCCTGCTACCCCCCACCTGACACCGAGTGCTACCCCCTCCTACCTGACACCCCCTGACACCCTGCTACCCCCCACCTGACACACTGTCCCTCCACCTGACACCCTGCTACCCCCCACCTGACACCCAGTGCTACCCCCTCTAACCTGACACCCCCTGACACCCTGCTACCCCCCACCTGACACACTGTCCCCCCACCTGACACCCTGCTACCCCCCACCTGACACCCAGTGCTACCCCCTCTAACCTGACACCCTGCTACCCCCCACCTGACACACTGTCCCCCCACCTGACACCCTGCTACCCCCTCTAACCTGACACCCCCTGACACCCTGCTACCCCCACCTGACACACTGTCCCCCCCACCTGACACCCTGCTACCCCCCACCTGACACCCAGTGCTACCCCCTCTAACCTGACACCCCCTGACACCCTGCTACCCCCCACCTGACACACTGTCCCCCCCACCTGACACACTGTCCCCCCCACCTGACACCCTGCTACCCCCCACCTGACACCCTGCTACCCCCTCTCACCTGACACCCTGCTACCCCCCCACCTGACACACTGTCCCCCCACCTGACACCCGGCTACCCCCCACCTGACACCCAGTGCTACCCCCTCTAACCTGACACCCCCTGACACCCTGCTACCCCCCACCTGACACACTGTCCCCCCACCTGACACCCTGCTACCCCCCACCTGACACCCAGTGCTACCCCCTCTAACCTGACACCCTGCTACCCCCCACCTGACACTCTGTCCCCCCACCTGACACCCTGCTACTCCCACCTGACATCCTGCTACTCCCTCTCACCTGACACCCCCTGAAACCCTGCTACCCCCCACCTGACACACTGTCCCCCCACCTGACTCCCTGCTACCCCCTCTCACCTGACACCCTGCTACCCCCCCTCACCTGACACCCTGCTACCCCCCCCACCTGACACCCTGCTACCCCCCACCTGACACCCTGCTACCCCCCACCTGACACCCTGCTACCCCCTCTCACCTGACACCCCCTGACACCCTGCTACCCCCCACCTGACACACCGTCCCCCACCTGACACCCTGCTACCCCCCACCTGACACCCTGCTACCCCCTCTAACCTGACACCCCCTGACACCCTGCTACCCCCCACCTGACACACTGTCCCCCCACCTGACACCCTGCTACCCCCCACCTGACACCCAGTGCTACCCCCTCTAACCTGACACCCTGCTACCCCCCACCTGACACACTGTCCCCCCACCTGACACCCTGCTACCCCCTCTAACCTGACACCCCCTGACACCCTGCTACCCCCACCTGACACACTGTCCCCCCACCTGACACCCTGCTACCCCCCACCTGACACCCAGTGCTACCCCCTCTAACCTGACACCCCCTGACACCCTGCTACCCCCCCACCTGACACACTGTCCCCCCACCTGACACCCGGCTACCCCCCACCTGACACCCAGTGCTACCCCCTCTAACCTGACACCCCCTGACACCCTGCTACCCCCCACCTGACACACTGTCCCCCCACCTGACACCCTGCTACCCCCCACCTGACACCCAGTGCTACCCCCTCTAACCTGACACCCTGCTACCCCCCACCTGACACTCTGTCCCCCCACCTGACACCCTGCTACTCCCACCTGACACCCTGCTACTCCCTCTCACCTGACACCCCCTGAAACCCTGCTACCCCCCACCTGACACACTGTCCCCCCACCTGACTCCCTGCTACCCCCTCTCACCTGACACCCTGCTACCCCCCCTCACCTGACACCCTGCTACCCCCCCACCTGACACCCTGCTACCCCCCCACCTGACACCCTGCTACCCCCCACCTGACACCCTGCTACCCCCTCTCACCTGACACCCCCTGACACCCTGCTATCCCCCCACCTGACACACTGTCCCCCCACCTGACACACTGTCCCCCCACCTGACTCCCTGCTACCCCCCACCTGACACCCTGCTACCCCCTCTCACCTGACACCCCCTGACACCCTGCTACCCCCCACCTGACACACCGTCCCCCACCTGACACCCTGCTACCCCCCACCTGACACCCTGCTACCCCCTCTAACCTGACACCCCCTGACACCCTGCTACCCCCCACCTGACACACTGTCCCCCCACCTGACACCCTGCTACCCCCCACCTGACACCCAGTGCTACCCCCTCTAACCTGACACCCCTGACACCCTGCTACCCCCCACCAGACACACTGTCCCCCCACCTGACACCCTGCTACCCCCCACCTGACACCCTGCTACTCCCTCTCACCTGACACCCTGCTACCCCCCCACCTGACACACTGTCCCCCCACCTGACACCCTGCTACCCCCTCTCACCTGACACCCCCTGACACCCTGCTACCCCCACCTGACACACTGTCCCCCCCTGACACCCTTCTACCCCCTCTCACCTGACACCCTGCTACCCCCTCTCACCTGACACCCTGCTACCCCCCACCTGACACACTGTCCCCCCACGTGACACCCTGCTACCCCCCACCTGACACCGAGTGCTACCCCCTCCTACCTGACACCCCCTGACACCCTGCTACCCCCCACCTGACACACTGTCCCTCCACCTGACACCCTGCTACCCCCCACCTGACACCCAGTGCTACCCCCTCTAACCTGACACCCCCTGACACCCTGCTACCCCCCACCTGACACACTGTCCCCCCACCTGACACCCTGCTACCCCCCACCTGACACCCAGTGCTACCCCCTCTAACCTGACACCCTGCTACCCCCCACCTGACACACTGTCCCCCCACCTGACACCCTGCTACCCCCTCTAACCTGACACCCCCTGACACCCTGCTACCCCCACCTGACACACTGTCCCCCCACCTGACACCCTGCTACCCCCCACCTGACACCCAGTGCTACCCCCTCTAACCTGACACCCCCTGACACCCTGCTACCCCCCACCTGACACACTGTCCCCCCCACCTGACACACTGTCCCCCCCACCTGACACCCTGCTACCCCCCACCTGACACCCTGCTACCCCCTCTCACCTGACACCCTGCTACCCCCCCACCTGACACACTGTCCCCCCACCTGACACCCGGCTACCCCCCACCTGACACCCAGTGCTACCCCCTCTAACCTGACACCCCCTGACACCCTGCTACCCCCCACCTGACACACTGTCCCCCCACCTGACACCCTGCTACCCCCCACCTGACACCCAGTGCTACCCCCTCTAACCTGACACCCTGCTACCCCCCACCTGACACTCTGTCCCCCCACCTGACACCCTGCTACTCCCACCTGACACCCTGCTACTCCCTCTCACCTGACACCCCCTGAAACCCTGCTACCCCCCACCTGACACACTGTCCCCCCACCTGACTCCCTGCTACCCCCTCTCACCTGACACCCTGCTACCCCCCCTCACCTGACACCCTGCTACCCCCCCCACCTGACACCCTGCTACCCCCCACCTGACACCCTGCTACCCCCCACCTGACACCCTGCTATCCCCTCTCACCTGACACCCCCTGACACCCTGCTATCCCCCCACCTGACACACTGTCCCCCCACCTGACACACTGTCCCCCCACCTGACTCCCTGCTACCCCCCACCTGACACCCTGCTACCCCCTCTCACCTGACACCCCCTGACACCCTGCTACCCCCCACCTGACACACCGTCCCCCACCTGACACCCTGCTACCCCCCACCTGACACCCTGCTACCCCCTCTAACCTGACACCCCCTGACACCCTGCTACCCCCCACCTGACACACTGTCCCCCCACCTGACACCCTGCTACCCCCCACCTGACACCCAGTGCTACCCCCTCTAACCTGACACCCTGCTACCCCCCACCTGACACACTGTCCCCCCACCTGACACCCTGCTACCCCCTCTAACCTGACACCCCCTGACACCCTGCTACCCCCACCTGACACACTGTCCCCCCACCTGACACCCTGCTACCCCCCACCTGACACCCAGTGCTACCCCCTCTAACCTGACACCCCCTGACACCCTGCTACCCCCCCACCTGACACACTGTCCCCCCACCTGACACCCGGCTACCCCCCACCTGACACCCAGTGCTACCCCCTCTAACCTGACACCCCCTGACACCCTGCTACCCCCCACCTGACACACTGTCCCCCCACCTGACACCCTGCTACCCCCCACCTGACACCCAGTGCTACCCCCTCTAACCTGACACCCTGCTACCCCCCACCTGACACTCTGTCCCCCCACCTGACACCCTGCTACTCCCACCTGACACCCTGCTACTCCCTCTCACCTGACACCCCCTGAAACCCTGCTACCCCCCACCTGACACACTGTCCCCCCACCTGACTCCCTGCTACCCCCTCTCACCTGACACCCTGCTACCCCCCCTCACCTGACACCCTGCTACCCCCCCCACCTGACACCCTGCTACCCCCCCACCTGACACCCTGCTACCCCCCACCTGACACCCTGCTACCCCCTCTCACCTGACACCCCCTGACACCCTGCTATCCCCCCACCTGACACACTGTCCCCCCACCTGACACACTGTCCCCCCACCTGACTCCCTGCTACCCCCCACCTGACACCCTGCTACCCCCTCTCACCTGACACCCCCTGACACCCTGCTACCCCCCACCTGACACACCGTCCCCCACCTGACACCCTGCTACCCCCCACCTGACACCCTGCTACCCCCTCTAACCTGACACCCCCTGACACCCTGCTACCCCCCACCTGACACACTGTCCCCCCACCTGACACCCTGCTACCCCCCACCTGACACCCAGTGCTACCCCCTCTAACCTGACACCCCTGACACCCTGCTACCCCCCACCAGACACACTGTCCCCCCACCTGACACCCTGCTACCCCCCACCTGACACCCTGCTACTCCCTCTCACCTGACACCCTGCTACCCCCCCCACCTGACACACTGTCCCCCCACCTGACACCCTGCTACCCCCTCTCACCTGACACCCCCTGACACCCTGCTACCCCCACCTGACACACTGTCCCCCCCTGACACCCTTCTACCCCCTCTCACCTGACACCCTGCTACCCCCTCTCACCTGACACCCTGCTACCCCCCCACCTGACACACTGTCCCCCCACCGGACACCCTGCTACTCCCCACCTCACACCCTGCTACCCCCTCTTACCTGACACCCCCTGACACCCTGCTATCCCCCACCTGACACACTGTCCCCCACCTGACACACTGTCCCCCCACCTGACACCCTGCTACCCCCCACCTGACACCCTGCTACCCCCTCTCACCTGACACCCCTTGACACCCTGGGACCCCCCACCTGACACACTGTCCCCCACCTGACACCCTGCTACCCCCCACCTGACACCCTGCTACCCCCTCTCACCTGACACCCCCTGACACCCTGCTACCCCCCTCACCTGACAAACTGTTCCCCCACCTGACACCCTGCTACCCCACCACCTGACACACTGCTACCCTCCCTCACCTGACACCATGCTACCCTCCCTCACCTGACACCCTGCAAACCCCCCCACCTGACACCCTGCAAACCCCCCCACCTGACACCCTGCTACCCCCCCACCTGACACACTGCTACTCCCCCTCACCTGACACACTGCTAACCCCACTCACCTGACACCCTGCTACCCCCCTCACCTTACACACTGCTCTCCCCCCACCCTGACATACTTTTATATCCCCCCCACCCACCCTGACACACTTCTCTCCCCCCCCCCTCCGTGACACTATGAGTAATGCAAGTATAGGGGGGAGTATGGAGAATGCATTGATGCAAGTGCTGCGAATATAGGAAAATAGGGACATTTTGACATTTTTTTAAAATTTATTTATGGGGGGGGCACAAGTAGCTGGTCTTGCCTAGGGTGCAGAATAGTCTAGCACCGGCCCTGGCAGCCAACATATCCCCCAGATGACCCATTGGGTCATTATCAGTACAGTTATATTAAAAATCTCATGTACTAAAGTATCATCCACCCAAGGTTCCTGCACCATCAATCTACCACTTCAAAGATTTCTGTGGCACTTCTTCCGTGTATGGGAGCAGCCAACATATCCCCCAGATGACCCATTGGGTCATTATCAGTACAGTTATATTAAAAATCTCAAGTGCTAAAGTATCATCCACCCAAGGTTCCTGCACCATCAATCTACCACTTCAAATATTTCTGGCTCTTAAATGTGACATAATAAGCATTTTTTCAGAATAACATATGCCTTATCTTTTCCTCATACATAGTGGTCAAGTATAAATAAATGCTTGCATAATGTTCAGAGAGTCTATACAATATTTATGGTGGCTGTCTTTAAATTAACATACTCTAGTTGTTATTTCAGATACAAAAATGTAATTATCCCCCCCTCTTAGATTACAGCCCCAGGCCTCAATCAATCTGCTTCCATACTCTCCAGTGACTGTGCCAAATGTGTACATGTTGTCTCTGAAACAAAGTTTAGTTTGGAAAAACACCTGCGTCATCGCTAGAATATGGACTCATATAGGGATTTGTTTAAAGGGATTGTAAAGGCAGTTTTTTTTATCTTTCTATGCATTAGGATAAAAAATGTATGTGTGCAGCAGCCAACCTAATACTTACCTGAGCCCAGCTTTATCCAGCGATATTGTAGGAGTGTCTCAGCTGGTCAGGACTCCCCTCCTTATTGGCTGAGACAGCAGAGCAGTGCGATTGGCTCCTGCTGCTGTCAATAAAAGTTAATTACCCTATCAGAAAAGAGAGGGGACAGGGCCAGGCCTTGGCTCCATGTCTGAATCGACACAGGGAGCTGTGATTTGGCTCAGGTGCCCCCATAGAAAGCTGCTTGCTGTGGGGGCACTCAACAGGAGGGAGGGGCCAGTAGCACAGAAGAGGGACCTGAGAAGAGGAGGAACTGGGCCACTCTGTGCAAAACCAACTGCACAGAGCAGGTAAGTATACCATGTTTTTTATTTAAAAAAAGAAAAAAAAACTTTACAATCACTTTAGGTGCACTCTGGGTTCACACATTTTGTTAAATTTTGCACACAATACAGAGTGGTACATATCCACTTTATGCATAACCTTAACTGGCTCCTTCCATAGATACATTCCACTCTGCTCCCTCTGATCAGAATTCTTGTGCTTTCTAGGTCCTCTTCAGCTCCCTCTGCTAGGTCCTCCTGCACTCCGGACTTTCCCTCAAAGTTCACATGCCTGATGCAGCGTTCCCTTTATAAGTATAGGTGTCCTGTCCACTTGTAGGGCACAGCTGAGTATGCTCACATGTATGTGAGCATTGCCCTGCATCTTGATTGGTCCAGCTTCAGATCTAAAGGCAGTTTGTGATACTCACAATTAGACTGTCGTAAAATGTGTTAGCTCATGGGTGTGACCCTTGTTTGTATTTTGAATTGACTTAATTTGCAGGCCTTTCTTGTCTTTACTTCACTAGTACTCCATCTGACCTTGGCTTTATATTTGTGCAATATACAGTATCTCACAAAAGTGAGTATACCCCTCACATTTTTGTAAATATTTTATTATATCTTTTCATGTGACAAGTCTGAAGAAATTACACTTTGCTACAATGTAAAGTAGTGAGTGTACAGCTTGTATAACAGTGTAAATTTGCTGTCCCCTCAAAATAACGCAACACACAGCCATTAATGTCTAAACTGCTGGCAACAAAAGTGATTAAACCCCTAAGTTAAAATGTCCAAATTGGGCCCAAAGTGTCAATATTTTGTGTGGCCACCATTATTTTCAAGCACTGCCTTAACCCTCTTGGGCATGGAGTTCACCAGAGCTTCACAGGTTGCCACTGGAGTCCACTTCCACTCCTCCATAACGACATCATGGAGCTGGTGGATGTTAGACACCTTGCACTCCCCCACCTTCCATTTGAGGATGCCCCACAGATGCTTAATAGGGTTTAGGTCTGGAGACATGCATGGCAGGTCAATCACCTTTACCCTCAGCTTCTTTAGCAAGGCAGAGGTCATCTTGGAGGTGTGTTTGGGGTCATATCATGTTGGAATACTGCCCTGCAGCCCAGTCTCTGAAGGGAGGGGATCATGCTCTGCTTCAGTATGCCACAGTACATGTTGGCATTCATGGTTCCCTCAATGAACTGTAGCTCCCCATTGCCAGCAGCACTCATGCAGGCCCAGACCATGACACTCCCATCACCATGCTTGACTGTAGGCAAGACACACTTGTCTTTGTATTCCTCATCTGGTTGCACCCACACATGCTTGACACCATCTGAATCAAATAAGTTTATCTTGGTCTCATCAGACCACAGGACATGGTTCCAGTAATCCATGTCCTTAGTCTGCTTGTCTTCAGCAAACTGTTTGTGGGCTTTCTTATGCATCATCTTTAAAAGAGGCTTCCTTCTGGGATGACTAGAAGAAGGAAGTACACGAGTACAAGCCCCCAGGCTTTTTTTAGCAGCAATAACTTCTAAGGATAGAATGTATGAGACTGTAATATTATCTAAAATATTCTTCTTTATTGTTAATAGAAAAGGTAAAAAACATATATGATAAAACATACCCAGAGGGGAAAGAAAGGTATATTATGAGCTCTGGTTACAGGAAAATGACATATGTTACAAAGGTAACAATCGCACAAAATATCATCACATTGAGATGCAGGAACCCCAACGCATTTCGACCTATATGGTAAGGTCTTCCTCAGGGGGTCTGTGATGTCTGGAGAGAACATATTTTACAATAATAGTACAAACATACAAAATTTGTATAATATCACAAAGGAATATACAAGCATGTCAGATAGCTTTACCAGATTGGCGATGTCAAACAGGGACCAGAAATCATGTTTGTGGCTGAGAAGTCCTCTTGAAACATGGAGATATAAGTTCCCCCCCCCCCCAGGAGCAGCAGGGAGTCACATCTATAGCCTTCTGGGATGACAGCCATGCAGACCAATTTGATGCAATGTGTGGTGTATGATTTGAGCACTAATAGGCTGACCCCCCACTCCTTCAAACTCTGAAGCAATGGTGGCAGCACTCATCCTGATGAAAGTCTGGATATGACGCTGAGCAGGTGCACTCAACCTCTTTGGTCGATCATGGCGAGGCCTGTTTTGAGTGGAACTTGTCCTGTGGTCTTGGCCACCATGCTGCAGCTCAGTTTCAGGGTCTTGGCAATCTTCTTATAGCCTAGTCAATCTTTATGTAGAGCAACAATTCTTTTTTTTAGATCCTCAGAGAGTTCTTTGCCATGAGGTGCCATGTTCGACTTCCAGTGACCAGTATGAGCGATTGAGAGCGATAACACCAAATTTAAGACACATACTTCCCATTCACACCTGAGACCTTGTAACACTAATGAGTCACATAACACCGGGGAGGGAAAGTGGCTAATTGGGCCCAATTTGGACATTTTTACTTAGGGTTGTACTCACTTTTGTTGCCAGCAGTTTAGACATTAATGGGTATGTGTTGAGTTATTTTGAGGGGACAACAAATTTACACTGTTACAGGAAGACGCATCCAGTATTAATAACCTGACAAGAGTTTTAATCCATTCACTACTTTACATTGTAGCAAAGTGTCATTTCTTCAGTGTTGTCACATGAAAAGATAGAATAAAATATTTATAAAAATGTGAGGGGTGTACTCACTTTTGTGAGATTCTGTATGTTATCTAGGGCATAAACATTTGGCAGCACTTCCAAACTCTTCTGTTCTTTTGACTCCAACACCAATAGTCTAACAACTGACTACTTACCACATTCACTCCACATTTCCTATCTCGCTATTGCTGGTGTGTGGCTGCGTGGCTCTTTGTAAAGACCAGATAATCCAGCATTTAAAGTGATACTAAACAGATAAGAGGTAATTGCCATACTTCATTCACATAAATTATATATTATGGCACTGTTTTTTTTTTAATCTTCTAAGTACCCTATTTCTGCATTGCTGTTATATATATATATATATATATATATATATATATATATATATATATATATATATATAATATTAAAACTAACCTTTTTGTAAGTTTCTTGTGAATGTGATCAATTTGCATACTGTGGAGTGGGAGGGAGGGGAGTGTCAATTATTATTGTGTATATGCCTACATGTGTGACTCTATACTGCTGTGGGCTGCACAGATAAGAAAAAGAGGAAATTAAGAGTTGAAAAGGGAACTGAAATCGAGCATGCTCCGTCAGAACATCAGATGGTCTTCACAAACTCAGCCTGCAATGGGTAAACAGAAAAGATGGGATGTCTAAAAGACAGGATCAACCAGGTATATTTCACTCTACACAAAACAAATGCGTTTTTCATAATCTGAGTTTAAAATGGAACTTCACTCTCCCAATCAAAATTGAATATTTTTATTCCTCATTCTGCCAGCATTAGTAAATAGATAGAAAAGTATATCATATTTACTTTCTTACATATTTACATTCTTATTTACATTATATTTCTTACATATTTACTTTCTGTTTTCTGGAAAAACAAAGTTGAAAAGGATTAAAAGAGGGGCATGGAAGCCAGCCAGCCCCCAGTCTGATGTACTCATCCTCCAGTCTGCCACCAACCAAGTAGACCTGTCTCATGATATAAATAAAGAACAGGGGTTTAGTGGACACGCATTTGCAAACGCATGTGTGAGCTGCAGGGCCACTACACGGCACCCTGTGTTACCTGCAGTCCTAACACTTTCTGCAATGGAACAGGACACCCCTGACTGGGTACCTCCGTTGACAGATGCTCCTAGTGCTTCCCGAGGGCTTTAAGCACTCCACCAGACACCGTAACCACTTCAGACCCCACGACCGCCGCAGCTTGGTTAGGGTCTTGCCGTCTCCTACCCATCCTGGACCTACGACAAGGCTCCAGGTTCCTGTGGGTGAACCTCTCTTTCCCCAGAGAGTACAGCAGAACAAGCTCTTACACAAGCTCTTACAAGAGCTCAGTGATTATCTAAGGGAGTATGGAAGACCGTAGCAATCCCTTGCAGCATATCCCCCCAATATGAGACAGGACTCTAGATTGAGGGTGAAGTAACTCTCGAACAACTTTATTGAACAGACTTACATACAGTTTTTACCCACAAGGTTACCACCCAGGTGGACCTTGTTGAAGACTGGACGTAACATCCACCATCCAATAGGAACAGAGCTTTACACTCTCATAGAGTGTACACAAAAATATACAATGAGGGACAATCCCCCCTCCCCCTTAGCATCCAATCCACATACCTATATACATCCCATAATAAGTTTCTCTTAAGGCAGACAGACAGAACAATGGGAGGTCATTAACACTTAACAATGAGACAGGGCAATGCACATTCCCTCCCAATACACAACAAAAGGAAAACCTGTCTGACATTGAAAGATATGTAATATACATAGCATTTAGGAAGAACAGATTTCATGGCAAATGGGAAAAAATCTTTATATTCCAATATGGAGATATTGCTGGCAACTATGACCGTCCCATCTGAAGCAATTCAAACCATTAATTATCTGTTTTTAACTTTCAGTGACGATGAATACTGTCACACTTTCTAATTTGAGTGTCTCCACAATAGAAGCACATGGCTGCTAATGGATGAATTGGATATAGGTGGGAGGGAGCAGCCCAAACCTCCCCTAACCCACCCCCATCCATGACTGGTCTAGTGTATCAAAACTCTAATAGCAATGTTGTAGCAATGGTACAAACTGAAAAGGACCAGCCGAGAAGCATACACCTCCATCCCCTTGGCGGATGCAGTGTAAAACACAGATTGGGACTTTATATGAGGCATTGGCCTGTAAAGCACAGTGCCTCCAACCCTAATTTCATAATATATTTGGGACTTTACATGAGACAAGCAGGTCATGCTATTGGTCTCCATCCCACCTATCTCCAATCCATCCATTAGCAGCCATGTGCTTCCATTGTGGAGACACTCAAATTAGAAAGTGTTAGGACTGCAGGTAACACAGGGTGCCGTGTAGTGGCCCTGCAGCTTACACATGCGTTTGCAAATGCGTGTCAACAAAACCCCTGTTCTTTATTTATATCATGAGACAGGTCTACTTGGTTGGTGGCAGACTGGAGGGTGAGTACATCAGACTGGGGGCGGGCTGGCTTCCATGCACCTCTTTTAATCCTTTTCAACTTTTGTTTTTCCTGATACAGGGATGGAGATGCTGGGCATTACCTGCTGGTGTCTCACTTAAAGTCCCACATAGGTACATTGTTTAATTTTTGGTTTCTTGCCTAGGCAAATTATGTCATTCATCCCAGGAGTCTTCAGGATAGGAGGAGAGGAGGAGGGGTTTTCTCAGCTAAGCACATTCTTCTGTATGCATATCTGAGATGGTAGAAAGATTCCAGTAAATGCTACATAAATCATTTGACCTTACCCAAGATGCCCATGGCCAGAAATGCCAGGGGTTGTTTCTCAAAGGGATTTCTCAGCAAAATAAACCATGAAGACATGGATGGATGGATGGACGGATGGATGGATGGATGGATGGATGGATGGGGGAGTTTGCTTTGAATATGTAAAATAAATATATTCTTGTTTTTGGTTTGCAGTACTTAGATGCAGTGAAGATCCACTTTAATGACACTTTAAGATCCTGGGGTCACCAGAGTTCCAGTGCACACACAGGAAATATCTTTGAAAGCTGTTATATGTGAAGCACACAGTAGCAGTCCTGATCTGGTCCAAAGAGAGACACAACTTTCAAAGTAAATGTGTTATAGGGAGCTTATGGCTAAAAATAGAATATATTCATTAATTATACAAGGTATGTCATATTTATCTAATGAAAAATGAAAAAATACTGCATGAAATGGTATTTTGTATTCCTTTACATTAAAAAATAAAAAAGCACTATACTTTCCAATTAATTAATCCAAACACTATGACTATTATATGTTTTACTATAAATAATTGGAACTTCTTTCAAACAAATCGTAAATTAACTTTTTTTTAACTCATTTTTATTCAGTCCTTTATTTATTCCTTTTAAGTGCGTTCAACATAATGACTCATTTCTGCAAGATTTGCTTTTTATTCTAATTTGGCAATATAACAGACAGACAAAATTCTTTTTACATTCCCAAAACTTCAAGCTAAAATTTGCATTCTTTCCAAAGCTTCTTTTAGGTTTTGATACACATTTTGCCCGGTCGCTTGCTAAAAATTTGGTCTTTTCAGACTCTACATGGTTTGAAATGATTTGTAAGGATGGACCTTCATGAAAAGGTCTAATTTCAGACATTCAATTTTTAATAACTTTGCATATGCATGTCTTTCCTATGCATTCATATATCTAAAATACTCCAGGCAAGGAATTTCTTTCTTAACTTGGCAAATTATTTGATCATAAGCTCATAGTACCATATGTACACTTTATATGTAAAAGCAATTCACATTTTTTACACTGATGATATCACATGCCAGAAATATTATACATTTCAATCCTAACAATTACTAGAGATGTAATAGGCAAGGTGTCTACATGTATTCCATACCAATTGGCTGTAGCTCAAAAACATCTTCTGTTGGCATTCAGTCAGTTTTTTTTTAATATCTCTCAGAAAAAGATTAAATGTATTCAATCCTTTTTTGCCCAGGTTTAATGCCGAAAAATATACTCTAGGATTTTCATGGTTCTATCCTTTTTTTCTCTGGCTTACCACTCAAACATTGAATTGCTCATATCCCAAAAGCAGCAAGCATCTTATAGCAACTATGGTATATGTGCACATTTTTGTTAGTTATTACTTAGCCTAAGAAATATTTCACATTAAATAATGTGCTGCTACCAGTAAAAATGCAAATTCTATTACATTTTGATACTGGTAAACCATACACTAAATGCAGTAAAAGAACACCTTTTAGGGGGGACGGCTGTTATTTTACAGTTCATTAACAGTGGATTTGTTGTTGTGCATTTTCCAGAGCAGACAAATGCATGAAAAGGGTATAATCTGTTGTTTTCAGTGGACCTTTTCCACCAATGTATTACTTTACTTTCTCAAATTTAGATAATAAAAATAACCTCAACACAGGTTTCAATTTAGATTGCATGTTACTTGTCAGTCAAGGGTAGGGGAAGAGTGAACAGAAAATACTTCTTCTAAATATCATCCCTAGTATACGATGCATTCATCAATACCTAGATATAACTACATTTTGTAGATATACATAAAAAGAATTTTGGCATTATAGTCTTTTATGTATTTCATATGTTTTGCAACATTATTTGACTACAAGTAATACCTTTGTTGCCTGATAATGCTAGCAGTAAATATTCCCAGCCCTAGCATCTACTATATTGTGACACAGATGTTTAGCATATTCTACCATCTGAAAAAGACATTTGAGGATTTTACTGACCTTCAAAAGCTTCTCAGAAAATCATTTCCAATTAACTTTGCTATTTCCAACTTGAAATATTTTTATTTGAATTAGGATTTTAATCAGGCATAATAAATGGCCACATTTAATTTTTAATCCAGATCAGTTGTGAAGTAAATATATTCAACAGGAGAAAAAAAATAGCACTCAGAATACTTAAGAATAGTGATGAGTTGAGCTGAGCAGCCCTGGGTTCAGTTGAACAGGGGTTTAGTGAACTTCAAAGAAGTTCTGACGCCGACAAAGTGCCTAATTGAAAATAATGGGAGGTGAATCTGTCAAATTGAAAAGTCACATTATCTGGGCCAATAGGCAAGGGGGTGTAGAACAAAAATAGAATTTGGAGGCATTGCCCTGGGGTACCAATGCACATTATTTTTTTATATTTAATAAAGTCTGGAGTAATGATTTTTTTTTTTTTTTTTTAGCACTGAGTTTTCCAGAAAAAAAACAGCGCTAAAGACAACTGTAGAGAAGAAAAAATATTTCACACTCTATACCATACTATGGGGTTGATTTACTAAAGGCAAATCCACTGTGCACTATAAATGCACTACAAGTGCGCTTGGAAGTGCTGTCACTGTAGATCTGAGGGGAACATGCAAGGAAAAAAAAAAACAGCATTTTTGCTTGCACATGATTGGATGATAGAAATCAGCAGAGCTTCCCCTCAGATCTACAGCAACTGCACTTCCAAGCGCACTTGCAGTGCATTTGTAGTGCACAGTGGATTTGCCTTTAGTAAATCAACTCTCATGCCTTATTATGACAAAAAGTGGAACCCTTAGTTTAATAAACGTAATATTTTTGATTAAATCGTCTCTGGTATTTAGCACAGACAATTTGTCAGTTCACTGTTTGATGATGTCTTCTTGTTTTACTTGGAAATTATTGTTTTATCATCAGCTTCTCTAGAAGACGGTCTTATTGTTCATTCACACCAGAAACTGCACATAACTGTGCGTTTTTGACACCATGTTTACATGCATTTGAAACGTGCTTAACGCGCTCTTGAATGGGTTTTGCATTCGTTTTGCGCTGCCTTTGCAATGCATTTTTTTTTATAAGTTTTTAGGCTTGGCTTTCTCAGTTCTTGGTCTTCATGGAGCAGAGAGCAGTGACTGCTTTTCACTGGAGCTCTTGGCTAGAGAGGGGGTGGGCACAGCTAGCTTCAGCGCTCAGCAAACACACCCCGAAAATCATGAAAAAATGATGTAGCAGGCTAGTCCATTTTGCTGAAATTTCATTGCAGAAACTCAAAATGGTACTTAGTAGCTTGTATGGCCCCCACATTCTTGTATGCATACCTGACAAGCTCAGGCGAACTTGGGGGCCATTCTATGGTATCAATTCCTTCATCCTCCAGGAACTGGCTGAATACTATCAACCAGGCATTGTCATGCCCCAGAAGGAACCCAGGACCCACTGCACCCATTTCATCCCGATACCTAATGGTAGTTAGAGTGCCATTCATAGGTGTGCACAGCCTATTGCATTAGGGTGTGCACCCCAAAGCTCAAACACACATGCCTTTCTCTGCAGCGCAGCTGCACTGGACAGTGAATGAATGGGAAGTGCTCTGTGCTTGAGCGCTTCCTTTTCATACACAAACTGAAACATAGTAAACCTAGTTGTGTTCACAATGTTCATTTGGAAAAGGAAGACACCAGTAAATTACATATTTACTAGCCCCTTTTCCCACTCTCCATCCTGCAGTGTAGTGATTATAGTGTGCCCAGGCACACCTGGCACACACCCTGCGCACGCCTATGGTGCCATTGTCTAGCCTGTAGAGGTCTGTGCGTCCCTCCATGGATTTGCCTCCACAGGGTGCCAGTGGCGGACCTGCCAATTCTGCTGTTCAATGGCAAATGCCAATCAAACTCAACGGCATAGTGCAGTGAACACAGGACCCACTGAAGGCTGTCGGGCCCTCAGGCCACCCTCCTGAAGTCTGTTTCTGATTGTTTGGTCAGAGACATTCACACCAGTGGCCTGCTTGAGGTCATTTTGTAGGGACCTGGCAGTGTTTATCCATTTCCTCCTTGCACAAAGGAGCAGATAACAGTCCTGCTAATGGGTTAAGGACCTTCTACGGCCCTGTCCAGCTCTCCTAGAGTAACTGCCTGTCTCCTGGAATCTCCTCCATGCTCTTGAGACACCTTCTGGAAAGGGCATGTGGCACATATTGATGTGCCATCCTGGAGGAGTTGGACTGCCTGTGCAACCTCTATAGGTTCCAGGTATCGCCTCATGCTACCAGTAGTGACACTGACCCTAGCCAAATGCAAAACTAGAGAAAAACAGTCAGAAAAAATGAGCAGGGAAAAAAAATATCAGTGGCCTCTACCTGTAAAACCATTCCTGTTTTGGAAGCTGTCTCATTGATGCCCATCTAGTGCACCTGTTGGTAATTTCATTAACCCCAAAGCAGCTGAAACTGATTAAAAACCCCCACTGGTACTTAGCTGACCCAATCAATATCCCAGGATTTTAATTGACTTGATGCTATACTCTGATTAAAAAGTGCTCCTTTAATTTTTTGAGCAATATATATATATATATATATATATATATATATATATATATATATAGTGCCTTGCGAAAGTATTCGCCCCCCTTGAACTTTGCGACCTTTTGCCCCATTTCAGGCTTCAAACATAAAGATATAAAACTGTAATTTTTTTGTGAAGAATCAACAACAAGTGGGACACAATCATGAAGTGGAACGAAAGTTATTGGATATTTCAAACTTTTTTAACAAATAAAAAACTGAAAAATTGGGCGTGCAAAATTATTCAGCCCCCAAAGTTAATACTTTGTAGTGCCACCTTATGCTGCGATTACAGCTGTAAGTCGCTTGGGGTATGTCTCTATCAGTTTTGCACATCGAGAGACTTAAATTTTTGCCCGTTCCTCCTTGCAAAACAGCTCGAGCTCTGAGGTTGGATGGAGAGCGTTTGTGAACAGCAGTTTTCAGTTCTTTCCACAGATTCTTAATTGGATTCAGGTCTGGACTTTGACTTGGCCATTCTAACACCTGGATATGTTTATTTGTGAAATTGTGAACCATTCCATTGTAGATTTTGCTTTATGTTTTGGATCATTGTCTTGTTGGAAGACAAATCTCCGTCCCAGTCTCAGGTCTTTTGCAGACTCCATCAGGTTTTCTTCCAGAATGGTCCTGTATTTGGCTCCATCCATCTTCCCATCAATTTTAGCCATCTTCCCTGTCCCTGCTGAAGAAAAGCAGGCCCAAACCATGATGCTGCCACCACCATGTTTGACAGCGGGGATGGTGTGTTCAGGGTGATGAGCTGTGTTGCTTTTACGCCAATATAACGTTTTGCATTTTTGCCAAAAAGTTTGATTTTGGTTTCATCTGACCAGAGCACCTTCTTCCACATGTTTGGTGTGTCTCCCAGGTGGCTTGTGGCAAACTTTAAACAACACTTTTTATGGATATCTTTAAGAAATGGCTTTCTTCTTGCCACTCTTCCATAAAGGCCAGATTTGTGCAGTATACGACTGATTGTTGTCCTATGGACAGAGTCTCCCACCTCAGCTGTAGATCTCTGCAGTTCATCCAGAGTGATCATGGGCCTCTTGGCTGCATCTCTGATCAGTCTTCTCCTTGTATGAGCTGAAAGTTTAGAGGGACGGCCAGGTCTTCGTAGATTTGCAGTGGTCTGATACTCCTTCCATTTCAATATTATCGCTTGCACAGTGCTCCTTGGGATGTTTAAAGCTTGGGAAATCTTTTTGTACCCAAATCCGGCTTTAAACTTCTCCACAACAGTACATCGGACCTGCCTAGTGTGTTCCTTGTTCTTCATGATGCTCTCTGCACTTTAAACGGACCTCTGAGACTATCACAGTACAGGTGCATTAATACGGAGACTTGATTACACACAGGTGGATTCTATTTATCATCAGTCATTTAGGTCAACATTGGATCATTCAGAGATCCTCACTGAACTTCTGGAGAGAGTTTGCTGCACTGAAAGTAAAGGGGCTGAATAATTTTGCACGCCCAATTTTTTCAGTTTTTTATTTGTTAACAAAGTTTGAAATATCCAATAAATTTCGTTCCACTTCATGATTGTGTCCCACTTGTTGATGATTCTTCACAAAAAATTACAGTTTTATATCTTTATGTTTGAAGATATATATATATATATATATATATATATATATATTTACAGTATATTAAGATTTTTATCATACTTCCTGGATCCTCCTCATGTCAGCCTACTACAGGTCAGCTCTAACTAGCCTAAAACCTGTGACTGTCCACCCTAATGGGCCATACACACTATATGATTGTCTTTAGATTTTTTCCTTTAGATTTACCAAAACCATGTAATATGAGGTCAAACCTAAACACTTTCAATTTGTATGCAGTCTGGCTGGCCCTTCTACTACATAGTAAAGGTAAATCTAAAGGAAATCTAACAACAAAAGTTGTATAGTGTGTATCCAGCTTTAGGCTAGGAAGTGTTCTAATGTTCTAAAGTATTGTGATGGAGAACGCAGGTGTGAATCCTAGGCTGACTTGAGGAGGATTCAGGAAAGCAAAATGTCATTATTCCTGGACCTCCTCATGTCCGCCTACTATCTGACATACCAAGCACAAGCAATGCCCCTAGAAAAGGGCGGATGGGGGAGATTCAAACACAACAACTTGCTGCATAACTAATTAAATGATTTACAGCTGCAGCTAATGTAGGTGATCCTGCGAGCTACTATGCAATTACACCAAGGAAAAAATATTGAGCTGAGCCACTAGCACTGTTCACAATCCCATAGATGTGCTACGTACAACTATGTGTGGAACTGTGGTGCTCTATATACTGTACATATACATACAAGTATATAGTATAGAATATATACATACAAGTAGTGTCATCAAGTATAAAAAATAATTTATAACTAAAAAAAAAAAATTGGCCCTACTATGTATGTATGTATGAATGTGAGTTAGGGAACTTAGATTGTAAGCTCCTTGAGGGTAGGGACTGATGTGAATGTGCAATGTATATGTAAAGCGCTGCGTAAATTGACAGCTCTATATAAGTACCTGAAATAATAATAATAACTAATTGATATGCAAATTATAATACTTTTTTTTTTTACAAAAATTGAATACAGAAATAAACAAAATATGATCACGTATACATGCAAATGCCAGTGCAACAATTAATTCATAAAATTAGGTGTAGTCCAAACTGAAGTCCATGTAGACAGCCCTTTATAACAGTCAGTGTTCACAGATAATGTTTCACTTTCCATCCACTTCTCATTAGTGCTCAAATAGCGAAGGAATTTTCTCACCTGGTTTTGTGTAACCTGGTGTTGTGTGTCCTGTACAATTAAGTCAGGTCAATAAAAGCCTTCTAGCCTCTCCCGGGCTACAACCAGCGCTCTCCAGGCTTCCCCGCTGCGGCGATGAGAGGCTCAAGACACCTATCAACCAAAAGATGTACACATACTAGGAGGGAAATTTGCCAACACACTTCTGTCTTCACAGCTTCTTGCAAGCAGTAGAAATGGCTCCCGGGAGGTCACTCCAGTCAAGTGAATAGCAATGGAGGTTCATTAAAAACATATCATTCTTAGTAATAATAGACGCCTTCTGTCTTACCGTGTATGACCTCAGCTCATTGTGACTACCTCCCTGACTGTGCAAGTCACCTGCTATCAAGCTACCAGCACCCATGATTGGCAGTCACCTGCTATCAAGCTATCGGCACCCATGCTTCTTTGAGCCTTGTACCTCTGTCACCACCTCCAGGGGTGCTTGGACCAGAGCCAGAAGGGAAGCCCTCTCGTCAACTTGGCCTCCAACCAAGGTACGTGACACCTGGTCTGTTACTTGTTGTTCCAAGAATCGAGAGAAGTTTAGAGGGAGCTAGGAAATTTCCAATGACATGATCAGATCTATGGCTGGCACACCCCATGGATTGAAGGTCTTCTGCAGGTACCATGGACTGAGCCTATTCATTGTTATCTATGATTGTCCACCAACTCAGGGATTTGGCAATTGGAACTGGAATGTTAACAATTGGTCATCTCACTGGTGAAGGAAATTTAATTGAAACCTCCTTCTTCGCCACCTGGCTCATGGAACCACAGGCAAGGTGTCAAGGTCTTACCTTGCCCTCCTTTTGGCAGCCATCTTGGACATGTGCAGACTGCTACCTCTTATAGATTCCTATTGCATCATTACTTGCCTGCTGCCTGGGTGTCACACAGTGATGATGCTGAAAACCTGACTATATTATATAATATAATAATATGATATAATATCACCTGATGGGTTGCATTCCTTGCCCTTGTGTTTGTGCTCCAAGGTGCATCTCTGCTAGCAGTCTTCTATTCTCCATGTTCCTCCGTGTATGACCCTGGCTTGGCTGATGACTCTCCTGGATCTTGACCCGGCATCGGCAGCTGACCCAGCATCGGCAGACGACCCGGCATCAGCAGACTACTTGCTTCTGGACTCGACCCCGGCTTGGATGACTACTCACTTCTGGACTTCCCCCGGCTTGTTCCTGCTCCCACTTCCTCACTCTTGCTGTGCGTTTATTGTTGTTTCCTCCAATAAACTGCTTTATTTTACCTGCATCCCTGTGTGGTCTGGTTTCCTGGCACCCTGACAGTACACAAGGGCCATGAATCCTGATGATGCAGGTGCTCCTACGCTCCCCATGCTGGTTATCAGGCGCAATCAACAAGATCACCTTTTAGGTCAGTTTGCTCAGGTGTTGCAGACATTACTTGTATGCACAGCGCACCTGGCTCCTGGTGCTGCTAGGCCGGTGGTTCCTCCTGTTGTTGCACCTGTTGCCACTCCTGCACTTGCAGCTGGAGTTGCTGTTACCAAAGGGATGACTGGTTCAGCCCCCCCCCCCCCGCAGCGCTATGGGGGTCGACCGAGTCAGTGTCGTGGCTTCCTAAACCAAGTGGGCATTAATTATGAGATGGTTTCTCAGAAGTTTCCTTCTGACAGGTTCAAGGTGTGCTTCCTAATCTCATTGTTCTCGGACAAGGCCTTGGCCTGGGCAAATCCCTTATGGAAGAATGATAATCCTGTGACACTCGATTACCCGAGTTTTGTTGCCTCCTTTCATAGGGTATTCGATGTGCCTGCTCACTCTGCCTCTGCTGCTAAGCTGCTCCTGTCCATTCAACAGGGTACACAAACCGTTGCCGAGTATGCCATCAAATTTCGTACCCTGGCAACAGAGATGGGCTGGAGGAGGCTTTGGTGGCTGTCTTCTCTCATGGTCTTTCCGATGCACTGAAGGATGAGATTGTAGCCAAGGCTCTCCCTGACGAGCTTGAGTCTCTCATTTCCTTCCTGATTTTGATTGATACCAGGCTCAGGGAGAGACCATTGTTTAAGGAGCACCTGCGGAGGCCTCCTACTTGATTGGCTCCTATGTTTTCTTTCCCACCAATTCCTCCCTCACCTCCCATGCCTCCTGGAGATGGTGCATCTGACTGTGAACCCATACAGCTTAGGTTCACTCGCCTTTCCGAGGCTGAGCCAGCCTTTAGGAGGAGGGAGGACTTTCCCAGTTGATATGGTGATAGGGGCTGTTCATAGGGATTCGACCTGTTTGCAGGTTATTTTGTCCCCACACTACTCCATTGTTTTGGGGTACCCTTTGTGACGGTATCACTGTATCTCACCGCCTTGTAATTCCTTAATCCTCAATAGTTGAAGAATCCCCAATTCGCCAAATAAGGAATCGCTGGCATCGCTGAATAATTCCACACATGAGCCAAAGCTGAATGCTGGAACACACGACTTTACTGGAAGTAACCACAGGCATTCAAAAACTACAATTTCTTTTATGCCCTGCTCCCATGCAAGGGAGACACCCACAACAAATACACATTCCAATAACACAAAGGTTACAATCCACATAAACCCCCCCCCCCCCCCCCTCTGTCTGTGAGGTAATTATGGTACACAATGGTTAACATAATTATCACAGGCAGGGAAAAATGCAATATTACCCGCATGCTGTAACTTTAAAACTATACATCCAAAATTTATACACATGCATATTCACAATCAATCCATTCAGGGGGACAACATATTCAAAAATGGCACGAATCAGACAGGGTTTCAAAAGTTAGTAAAAAAGTCTCTTTGGCCTGGCTGTACACATGACTTGTCTGCCCAACACCAGTTCTACACAAGGACATCCTTCACAATGGCCCCCCTTTTTCTCCCTGCTCCAGCAGACCCAGTTAGACCTTTTCTGGTTTAGTAGGGGCTGGCGGTGCTCCAGGCCTAGTCATATAGTAAGTCAGTTTGCCTTTGCAGCCCATCCGCGTTGCCGTTTTGCTTGCCCGGGCGGTAATGGATGATGAAATCATAGGGCTGGAGGGCAAGGCTCCACCGTAACAAACGAGCATTGTCTCCAGTGACCCGGTTGAGCCAGACTAAGGGGTTGTGGTCAGTCATGAGAGTGAAGGCATGGCCATACAGATGGGGGGTGAGTTTTTTGAGGGCCCAGACCAGCGCCAGGCACTCTTTCTCAATGGCCACATAACTGACTTCCCTTGGCAACAATTTCCGACTCAGGTAGATCACCGGGTGCTCCCCTCCATCTTTACCGACCTGGCTTAGTACTGCCCCCGGTCCAAACATTGAGGCATCTGGGTCTCAGTTGGTTGTGGGTGGCTCTCGGCAGCACAACTTTGGGCTCGGGTGGTCACGGCTTGTACTTCTTGTGGAGAAGTGGTTGCAAAAGCGGAAGTCAAAGGGCCAATATCATTGCCCAACACTACCTCGGCGGGCAACTCTCTCATTACCCCAGCCTGTACGTTGCCCGCTCTGGCACCCCAGTCCAGATGTACCTGAGTAGTAGGAATCCGGTACACTGCCCCCCCTGCCACTCGCACAGCAATTGAGTTCCCCATTCTCTCTTTGTTGTCAATGAGGTGCCTTTGTACTAAAGTTATGGTAGCGCCACTGTCTCGTAGTCCTCGGACAGTTTTCCCATTAATCATCACCAGCTGACAATGATGTTTGCGGTTGTCCGTGATGGCGGATTGAACACTAAGGGCTTCATACAAGTTACCCAGGGGTTCTTCCCGGAATTCTTTGGCATCCCAAACAGAGGGTACTGGATGATCCACACAGTAAACTGCCGCCCGGGGTTGAGGGAAACCAGGTCGGGTCCAGCTGGTTCTGGGAGGCTCCAATGGACAGTTTTTCCGAATATGCCCCACTTGGTTACACCGATAACAAATTATGCCGTTGTTGGGTGGCCGGGAATAGCGAGGTGTAGCTGTCACCGGCCTGCTGGGCTGTTGGTACCTGGGGGGCGCTGAAGCTGTGGGTACTGTGGGACATGGAGGTTGGGTTCTTGGAGTAGGTGCTGTAGCTTTCCGAGTATCTGCATACTCGTCTGCCAATTTGGCAGCATCTGGTAGGGAAAGGGGCTTGCGGTCTCTTACCCACTCTTTTACCTCTGCTTGGATGTGGTCGTAAAACTGCTCCAGTAGTACCAACTGCAGGACGTCATCCAGGGTTGTAGCTTGGCAGCTGATAATCCAATGGGTAGCTGATTGTTGCAGGCGACAGACCCATTCTGCGTAAGAGTCCTTTTCCAGCTTACGTGAATCTCTGAACTTTTGCCGGTATGCCTCTGGAGTTATTGCATACCGGGCGAGGAGGGCTTCCTTATCCCGGTCATAGCTGTGAATGTCTTCCCAGGGTAGCGCTCGGAAGGCATCTGCTGCTTTGCCAGATAGCTTCCCTGCGAGTATGGAAACCCGGTCTTCTGCTGGTACTGGATGTAGGATACACTGGCGCTCAAAGTCTGTCAGGTACCTATCAATTTCACAGTCCTTTTGTCAAATGCTTTAAATGCACTAAAGGGAACCTTTCTTAAGTCCCCAGTGCTGCTGGGTCCGCTCAGGAAACTTAAGGCTGCTTGCTGTGTCTCTGCTAGTGTTAACTGTAGCTCTAGCTGTGCTTTTTGCGTATTTTCCTCCGCTATGATTTTCATCACCTGCATGATGATCTCCGGCGTTGGGTTCGGTCCAAACCATGCCAGTCTCTCTCACATCTCCCGGTTCGTGGGAGATTCAGTTTCCCGAAACGGCGGTATATCCATCTCCCGACGGCCAGTATTTCGGTTTCCTGACCGATCGTTACTGCCTCAGCCATGCTGCCTCGGTCTAGCGCCATCAATTCGGCTATAATCACCCGCTTAGCCTTGCAGCCTGCACTTTTCCCCCGAATTTCCAATAGTTCCTTTAATGTGCTGTGCTTGAATCGTGTGTACCAGCTCTCCATTCGCTGTACACCCGCTTCCTTTGGATTCTTCGTTTAGGGAAAAAAGGGAAAATCCCGCCGCTGCCAACCAGTTGTGACGGTATCACTGTATCTCACCGCCTTGTAATTCCTTAATCCCCAATAGTTGAAGAATCCCCAATTCGCCAAATAAGAAATCGCTGGTATCGCTGAATAATTCCACACATGAGCCAAAGCTGAATGCTGGAACACACGACTTTACTGGAAGCAACCACAGGCATTCAAAAACTACAATTTCTTTTATGCCCTGCTCCCATGCAAGAGAGACACCCACAACAAATACACATTCCAATAACACAAAGGTTACAATCCACATAACCCCCACCCCCTCTGTCTGTGAGGTAATTATGGTACACAATGGTTAACATAATTATCACAGGCAGGGAAAAATGCAGTTTTACCCGCATGCTGTAACTTTAAAACTATACATCCAATCTTTCTACAAATACATATTCACAATCAATCCATTCAGGGGGACAACATATTCAAAAATGGCACGAATCAGACGGGGTTTCAAAAGTTAGTAAAAAAGTCTCTTTGGCCTGGCTGTACACATGACTTGTCTGCCCAACACCAGTTCTACACAGTCTTTTAAGCAGGGAGAGGAAACATGCGAACAGACATAGAAGGGCATCCTTCACACCCTTGGCTTCAGAAACACATTCCGACCTTTGATTGGCAGTCAGTCGAGATCCTCTCTTGGTCACCACAGTGTGGCTCTGTTTGTATCCATGGGCCTGTTAAGGTACTTTGTACCTCCTCGGATGCAGTGTTGCCTACTAAATATCGTGAGTATGAAGATGAATTTGACAAGGTGCACGCTGGTACTCTTCCTCCTCATGGTCCGTACAATTGTGCCATACTGTAGACTTGCAACCATGTGCCATTCCCCCTCATGTCAGGGTTTATCCTCTCTCAGTTACGGAGAATAAGGCCATGGAGGAGTACGTTGCGGATACGCTTGCCCGGGGGCACATTCACAAATCCACTTCCCCAGTGGGTGCTGGTTTTTTCTTTGTAACGAAAAAGGGGGTGAGTTGACACCTTGCATTGATTAGAGGGGCCTCAATCACATCATGGTCAAGAATGCATACCCGGTTCCGTTGATTATTGAATTGTTGGACCGCCTCAAGGGAGCAACAGTCTTTACCAAGCTTGACCTAAGGGCCGCGTATGGAGGGCGACGAATGGAAGACCACGTTTAATACCAGAACCAGTCATTAAGAATCTCTGGTGATACCCTTTGGCTTGTGAAATGTGTCCACTGTCTTCCAGGAGTTCATCAATTATGTATTTTCGTGATATGTTTCAGCAATGCTTGGTAGTCTATTTGGACGACATCTTGATTTACTCGGACTCCATTGAATCACACTACCTGGATGTCAGATGGGTGCTGCAACAGTTATGTGAGAATGGGCTTTTCTGTAAGCTTGATAAATGTGAATTCCACCTGTCTCAGGTTGCCTTCTTGGGCTACATAATTTCTGCTGAAGGGCTATCCATGGACGCTCACAAGGTTTCGGCTGTTCTACAAAGGCCTTTCCCCAGTGGTCTCCGTTCCATTCAGTGTTTCTTTGGGTTTGCCAACTACTATCGGAAATTTATCAGGAACTTTTCCTCTTTGGCCAAACCTATCTCAGATCTGACCATGAAGGGCAGCGATTCCCACAATTGGACGCTTGCTGACATCCAAGCTTTCAAGGCCCTCAAGTCTGCTTTTGCTTTGGCTCCCATTCTGTCTCATCCCAATTTTGGTTTGCCCTTTGTCCTAGAGGTGGATGCATCTGGGACGGGAGTAGGCGTCCTCCTGTCTCAGCCTCTGACATCTGATGGACCCCTACTTCCTTGTGGGTTCTACTCCAAGCTGTCTCCAGATGAATGCAATTACAATATTGGAGACAGAGAGCTCTTAGCCATTATTCTGGCTCTCAAAGAGTCTCCCCAGTATTCTGAGTTGTCCAGGTAGGACTCCGTGCCAACACGGGTCATACCTTCGGATCAAATTCTGGCTGCCATCCGCACCAAGTTAACCGCTCCTCTTGGGGAACAGATCTTGGCTGCCCAACCTGATGCTCCCAGTGTGGGACCTGCTGGCAAATGTTTTGTACCTAAAGGGTTGTGCATCATACTGTTGCGCACGTACCACAATTCCAAGACTGCTGGTCACCCTAGTATTGTTGTTTGCTCCAATAAGCTGCTTTATTTTACCTGCATTCCCGTGTGGTCTGGTTTCCTGGCATCCTGACAGAAGGTGAAGGATAGAAGGCCCAAAAACAGAAAACCTTCTCTCGCTAATATGTAGGGCTCAGATATCACCTCCTTCATTCTGCATTGAACTGAACCCCTAGGTATTCCAGAACCTTTAACATCTGACTCTTTGGATAATTGATTATCCATCCAAAATGCTTGATTGTCCCTCGGGCTAGACACACATTATCTAGCAGGATACGTCTTTCCTGGGCTAGCTGCAAAATGTTATTGAGGTAATGAAAGATTTGAAGACCCTTTACCCTCAGTGTTGCTACAATGGCTGACAGCACCTTTAACAAGGTTCTGGGTGCAGTGAAAAGGCTGAAAAGCAGATTATGAAATTAGAAGTGAACCTCATCTACGGCAAAGTCTTAGAATTTGGTGGTGTACCAGGTCTACAGGGACAGAAAAGTCTTTCATGACCAAAATTTTGGTTTCCAATGGATCCATTTTAAATCAGGCCAGCTGTCCCAACAGCGCCCTGGGTTACACATTGATCACCCAGAGGGGATTGTTTTTTTTTTCAGCAAAAGTGCAGTTACCTTTAAATTTAAGAACATCCATTTGGAATTCAACAACAAAACCTAATCTAAATTATTAAAATAAATTTCCAGTAATGTATTTTATTTGACGGTAACAACTAACTTGGGTAATGATGATAGTCCAAGCTGATGATTTGTACAACTACAAAATATTTTTATTCTGTCAATAAGATGCTTCATGCCTTGTTGCTGCTGAATTCCAAATATATTTTTGCCACTCCAGTGCAACACTTTGATGAATAACTCACATTGTTCTACATTGTAAAATACACATATTTGACATTCTGAGCATTGCTCAGTCCATTAGAAAAATGCAATTTAATCCCGTTCCTGAAATGTTAAATGTAGTTTGATTGCCCAGCTGCATACTGCATTTTGTTTATAGAATGTTATCCTCTTTCTAATATATTTTGATTGTGAAATATATTGTGAGACAACCAGTAACTTGTATATTAGATCATTTCTTTCAGCTTTGAAAACAACATATTATTTTCAAGATACAGTATGTCAGTGAAGGCTAATCACATTTTTAATTTGCAGTAATATTGTGCAGGCTTGTGTTATAGTGGGAATTAAATGTGGCTCATTCCATGAAGAGATTACAAGACAGGATATTTCTCCCACTTTTTTGCTCTCTGGGGACTGAGATAAGAACATTTCCTTTGCATCTCTGTACACACTGTTCCATGCATTCAGCAGTGATGTGCTGTTTTGTTGTCAGAGCAACCTCCCCTCCATAAGAGGCTTGTCTTGTTTTTTTCAATGCTATAGACATACTCATGGCACAACCTAATATAGAACAGCTGGTGCTATTTCAAAATAATAAACCGTTATTGTCACCCAGGAATGTAAAACTGATTTTGATTATTATTAAACCAATATCAATACATTTATTTTCTGAGTAGAGATGAAAAAACTCCACTGACAATGCAACCCGGTGATCCAGTTTATGTGTGAAAAACATCTGCATTAAAATTGTCCAGAGCAGGCTTTTGTGAAAAGCAACATGGAAAATGGGACCCTAAGGAATCTCACATTTATTACCCCTTTCTTAAACTGAACATATTTAATAAGTTATTAAAAATATTATGGGGAGAACATTCATTTTAATACATTCCTCAATAGCTGAAAAGGAGATAAATCCACTTTGGGTGCACCAAATGCCTTTTGAAACCCAGATGTCACCTTGTAAAATTAGTTTTGACACCATCAGTGGGCTGCACTTTGCCTGTGTAGACACTCGGCAGCAGGCCTTCCCATTACTGGCTGTCTGCAGAAAAACAACTGGGGAGTGGATACAAGACTAGTTACCCTACACATGATAAGTGAACAGTGACTGTATTTTATTACAGGAAAATCTGGTCATAGTGGGCACAAATTAATAAGTGATATGTTACTGCATCTGAGTATTTGGTAACATATTGTATAACATTCATAAAAAAAAAACTGTGCAATTCATTAATTTATTAAAAACTCACATGCGTTATCTTTCCAAAAATACTGCATGAAATTGTGCAGTAAGTTAGCATAAGCATCTCGCATGAACATCGCATCCTGTGGGCCCAAGGTACCCGATCAGTTGGATATAGAGCTCCATTATAAGTTGCTTAGGTAGCCTGAACTTGTGCAGGGTATCAGCTTCAGAGAATTGATCCAGCAGTGTGCGCTCCTTGAAGGTTCTTTCCTTCAAAAGGACCACTTGGCATCTTCTCCTCCTCCTCTTCTGTATTGCCCTAAATTCCAGAAGACTAGATTCGAAGGGCTCCATTTCAATTTGAAATCTCACCTGACAGCTTTCAGAAACAACTCCTTACACTCCATACTTCTCTGACATTCCACACACCGCCAGCTTGCACTTTCCCGCCAATGTTTTAAACCAATCACTGGGGCATCTGACATTGCCATAGTTACTGCATTATTGCAAGCTTTGACCAGTACTTAATTACTGCATGCATTTATTCATTTTTTTCCTTTAGTGAATTGACTGTAATGCCTTTTATGTGCTATTTAACGATCATTTTTGGTGTTTCCACTAAATACCGCATGTGTGCGATAGTGAATTGACATTTTCATTATCGCATGCCTTAAGTAGTCACATGACTGTCATAATGCATGCAATAACATTTAGTAAATTGTGCCCATAGGCAAAATTCATGCTAGTTTACTGCCAACTAACATCTTTACTTGCTGTGATTGTCAGCTCCATCTATTGGCCATATTGCAGTATTTTATTTATTGAGGTATTACACTATGGCTAGTAGATGGAGCTGATAATCATTAAAAAAAGGATCATATTAGACACATTACATAGATTATAACTGATTCCTATGGAAATGCTGAAATATTTGTATAGGGTAAAGAAATTTAGGGCGCTCGGGATAACAGGACTGGTCAGAGATAATGTACGCAGTGTGAGATGGATGCAGATCAGGCAAACAGGTGTCTCAGACAGCACTCCTAAAGGGAAGCAATTCTCTAGTAATGTAAAAAAAAAAAAAACTGAAGGCGCCTCTAAGTGCAGTAAACAAAAGACTTTAGTTGCCCAAAAGATAAAATACACTTACTAGAATTAAAATACACTTACTAGAATTAAAATTAAGAAAGGTTTATCATAGTGGATTAGATAGGAGGTCCAGCGGCAGGTAGTCAGAGATGTAATCTAATATGCAGCTTGATGGAGTAAGTCCCAACCAACAAGCAGAGGGAGGCTGCAGGAGGAAGCACTAGGAAGGACAGCTGCACTGTCGGGAGCAGCGTGGAATGCAGGACTTGGATGTGACATCAGTGGAAGGCAACCGGAGCCAGCGCGGAATGCAGGTGCCCGGAAGTGACGTCAAAGGGGCTGGACGCATTTTATAGTGTCAATTGGCTCCTCCTTCATGCTGATTCAAATGCTGGTCAGTTGGGCCTTCTGAGACATTTGTATGGCTATTCTTTTAATAATTGAATACTTCCTAAAATGTATCTAAATTCCAGATGCTTCCAATACAGCTACCACAATAATACTTTAGAATGTTAGGAAAAATTATCTCAAAACTCATTTGACAGGATAAGAGCCCTGAAATACAATTTGCAATATTGAGCAAGGATAAAGCAGAAGGGGGACTGGAAGGACCAGACCCTAAGAGTGTAAGATTCTGGTACCTTCGGTACCCTTCCAGCCCAATTCTTCTGCATATAGCTACCTGTCCCTTTAAATCTCGTGACGTCATCACTAGGCGCCGCTCTGAGTGGCTATTTCAATCGCCGGTTTTCACTCACAAGGTGTTCGTACAAACCGCTTGTTACACAGCCTTGTCTGACGCTGCCGAAGCCTCCTGCTATTTCCTGTATCTCGCTACGGATCCTGTATCTCGCTACCGATCTTTCTCCTCATTACCGGACCCCTCATCTCTCTAAAACCAACTAGTGATAAGTACCCCGCAGGGGATTCCTTCCTATCAACTTGCACTATCTACTCTTGTATACTAAAGACTGTTGCTATCTATGCATTACTACTTCTATCATCTGCACTGTTACATAGATTGCTAGCTCTTGAGTCTACTACCATCTATATCCTTGCACTGAGTTAGCAATTCCTGTACACTTCATCTGCTGTCCCCTACCACCTGTTAATTGTACATGATTGCTAACCTATCTGCATACTATCTATCACCATCTGCTAACACTCCTGAACATTACTATTGAGTGCCTATCATTGCTATCACTACTCACGCCTGTCCTTTCAGCACATCACCTCTATACTATCGTATACAACCTATCACTCCAGGAACATCTTAACTGAGTGCCTGTATATTTGCATGCTGAGGCAGGCTGGGCCACAATGATGAGTCTGGAGAGTTGGATATGGTGATTCAACACATCTCTGCATGACTACTGAGTGGAAATTCTGCAGCTGCATATCCATTTCACTAAACAAACGCCGGAGCGTTACAAAGAGATACTATAAAGCGGTGATCCTTGTGTGAATTATAGTATGAGTATATGGTTCACAAGAGAGGAGTTGGGTTAGAATAGTTGAATACAGAGTGAATCACTAGAAAAAAACTAGTTGTATTTGGCAACAGTATGTATTGCTCTCTAGAAGTGTGAGCCCATTAATAACAAATGCATTGAAGATATGGAACACAATTCGAAGGCAATTTAAATGAGAGTATAATTCACCGTTAATACCAATGATTTTTTTCACTGGAGAAGGAGGAGTTCTTTGTAGCATAGATGAAAAATAAAAAATTACAGTTGGAGAATATTATGAAGGGGGAGGGTAGATATGCACAATCTAAGAGTTAAGGCACAAATGGGGCACTATTCTGCCAGATTAGTGGAGACACTGCCAACTGGGGCACTTTGCAACATCATTACCACAGCTGTTACGGGCAGAAGGAAATCTACTTCACTTTTAGAAGTTGCTGGAGTTCTTGGGTGACTGCAACTGATTGCAACTCTTAGATTTTTAAGATATTGACTAATTTGGTGGGGTAAAAAATACCTCCCTATATAGGGAAATGGGAAAAAGACATTAGAGTAGACCTGAATGAGCACCTGAAGGGAAAGGTGCTAAAGGCAGGACATGTCTCATCATATGAATACTGTGGAAATTATTTTTTAGTTTTTTTATAATTGTAGTTTTTATTAGAATTTACAGTAGAAACAAAAACAAGTTACAAACAATGCCTTGTAAACCTAAATATATGTAAGTAAGAATCACATCAATAAATGTGAATGTATATAAGTTCCATAGGGACTAAAGAAATATAAAAAAACCACAAATAAAAAGTGTGACAAGTATAGGAGAGGGGAAAAGGAAGAACACATATCACGGGGCTTTCATTGTCTAGTCAGGGTGTGTAACACTTGATCTGCACCCGACTTGTAATTAGTTAGCAACATGCAGGGGGTGCAATGGAAGGGTTAGGTAACCCATTGGAGGAGTTAGATTACAGATCTCAAATTCTATTAAAAATGTCCAGGGACTCAATGGAGATAGTTGTGGATTCCAATGGTTCTTCAGAGGCATGGAATTAATCTCCTGACTGATGTAAGGATATGAGCAGCAAGTCTTTTAGAGCTTTTGGGGATGCCTAATGTGGGCAGGCCCAAAAGATAATTGAGCGGATCCAGAGGGAGGGATATATCCAAGACAATCTCCATAATCTAACAAAAATGCATCCATACAAATCTAGAATCCTATTAAATTGGTAGATACACTAGCAGCGCTTAGTGTATGGATGCACCTTTTTGTTTGATATCTGTCTTTATAGCAGCATCTAATGTTATTTTACATTTTTGGTATATACTAAGACCACACATTCATCGTTTTAGTCATATGTGGGGTTTTATTTGCATTTGAGCGCCGGGTGAGTGGGCTTTCTATTGTTCCCACTCCTTTTCTTTTATAATCTCCATAATCTGCTGGACAGTCAACCAATAGGTCTGTACGAGAGGGCAGAACCAAAAAATATGAGCCAAGGTAACCCTTTCTCCTACACACCTCCAACAAACCTCAGAAACATTTTTATTGATTAAGTGCAGAAGGTCTGGGGTTCTGTACCAGTACATTAAAACTTTATTAATATTCTCTGATCTTTTCCCAGCAAACCATAGGAATAGAATAGTTAATGGCTTCACTTAACTTCTGCGTAGCTTCTGTGAGGAGGGATACCTCTAGTAGTAGTTTAAAGCACCCCTGGGTCCTAGGGCACATGTGAATTCAAAAACTGTTGATCCAGAGTAAGGGAAGGTCTTAAAGAAGAAAAGAAATGTCAAAATTTAAGGTAAATAAATAAATAAGACTTTGGCAAGAATATATTTTTTCAGAGATCCTCAAAAGATAAGAGTTTCTGAGTCTCTAGATTGACAAGGTGACCTAGCTGAAAGACACTTCATGTGCCCATGGAAACATATGTAAATGAAAACGGCTCTCTGGAATACCTGGGTTATATAACACATTAATGATATAGGAACAGGGTGCAATCAGTTGAAATTTCTTATTACAGGTGTGCCACACTTTAGGGGTAAATATCATGGAGTTGAAGTGGTAGTAAACTGCAGCATTAAATGCATGAGTGGTCAGGACCACAATGACGTCACTCCTGCGCATGGGAGCCCTTGGCCGCAGCACGAACCTCTGAAGATCCAGCACGGTATGCCAGACCTTCAGAGCGCATGTGCTGGTGACATCACCGGCTGCATGCAGTGTGAATATTTCCTAAACTCCACAAGTTTAGCAGATATTCACTGTACCTACACTGTTGGTAGAAAAAAAGAAGGGCGCAAATGCCTAGTGCATTACCTAAGACACCTTGAAATTTTTTTCTACTTTTAGTGCTTTTGAAGTTTCCCCACTCAAGAAGTGCAGTATCGCCTTGTTACCAGTTTACACAGAGTGAGTGCTAAATGTGTGTATTGATCTACACAAATTTATTAGGAATGTTAATATAAGGAAACATTTTGCAGATAAAAATGAGGTCACAAACCAGGAGGAAACACAACACACATAGTGGCCTTAAAAACAGATCTACTTTCAATCCCAAAACAAGTAACAACCAGTGTTTAGAAGTTTTTATAATGATGATGGAAAAAGAAATAGAAGCCAATTAAATGGGATAGGAATATTAGGAAAGGTATAGAGGAATTGGAAAAAACGAAAAATTAATCATTAGAACGGCGAGCAAGGAACGGGGTATTGTGGTGCTCAATAAAGAAGACTAAAGGAAAGAACTAAATAGGTTAATTTCTGAAATGGACACATATGAGAGACTAAAAATAAACTCTATCAACAAATTTAAGGCTAAACTAACTATATTAATCAAGGGGGCAACCAAAGAGGGTACATCTAACAAAAATAAACTTGCTATCTAATACCAGATGCCCTGAAAACCCCCATAGTATACCAAGTTCCCAAAAACCACAAAAGCGTAACACAACTATCGGGAAGACCCATAATGGAATAAATTCCTTTTTTTCCAGAATTGGAGAATATTTGGATCACTTTCTCCAACAATTTGCACAAAACTCTAAATCCTATACCAAAGACAATGGGGATTTAATAAATAAAATTAAGGATATACCAGTCACTTGAAACTGTATACTAGCCAGCATTGATGTGGAATCCCTATATATAAATATCAAACAAGAGGATGCACCGAATGCCATAAAATGGGCTCTTAATAACAAAACACAATTAAAAAGAAAACAAGTAGAATTTATGTTGAATGCACTAGAAATGGCCATAGGAGGAAATTATTTTTGGTATGACAAACAGTTTTATGTAAAAAAAAGGGGTGTGGCTATGGGAGCCAAGTATGCCCCAACTGTTGCAAACATATTTGTCAGCAAATGGGAAGCTGAGGAAATCTATGGTAAGAGAAGACCGGAACTAAAAATCTACTAATAATATATTGACGATATCTTTGTGGTTTGAAAGAGGTGAGAAGCAACTTTCAAGGATTCTTTTCAGGAAATAAATATAAACAAATAAAATATTTCTTTTTAAATAAGGTTCAATATTTAGATTTGTAACCATACCATCAAGATCATAGGTAGGGTTGAGCGAACCCGGACTGTATTGTTCGGGATCGTACCGGACTTTTGGGCATTCGGTACCCGGACACGGACCCGAACATTTCACTGTATGTTTGGGATACTGTCCATTGTTCGGTAATGTTATTTGATGTTTTGGCGTGGTTTTAATGGCGCGGTTTCAACAGGTGCAAGGCAGCCAATCAGCAAGCGTTTAACTAGTGTGCCCTTAGAAGCCATCACAGCCATGCCTACTAATGGCATGGCTGTGATTGGCCAGTGCAGCATGTGACCCAGACTCTATATAGGCTGGAGTCACATAGCGCCGCGTGCCACTCTGCTATAACTATACTAGGGAGAGGTTCCTGATGCTGCTGCTGAGGGAGAGATAGGAGATTATTGAAGGGGCAGGCTGGAGATTGCATTCAGGGAAAGAATAGGAAGAATCTTCTTTAATCAGACAGCGATCTACATTGATTGTATTGTGTGGGGGTGCAGTGCACGATCTTTATGCCCTGACCTGAGCCCAGTGAGGAGGAGGGAGAAAAAAAAAACTTTTATCAGTCTGTTAGGTGGGTGTCGTGCGGAGTGTAGCGGCCATGTAATGCAAGCTCAGTGCATATGTGTCTGCTTAATCTGCATTTAAAAAAAGAAAAAAACTACTGTATATCGAGACATTCTTCACCATTGTCTTGTATGTTTGTTCCTTGTTATATGTGAAAATTCAATAAAAAAACATTGAACAGTAAAAAAATATGTTCCTTCCTGTTGAAACTATGATATCACTTTGCCTCGGTTCCGTTTATTTTTGAACTAGTTCTTGGCATTTGTTGTTGTTGTCATGTATTGCTACTGTATATCGAGACATTCTTCACCATTGTCTTGTATGTTTGTTCCTTGTTATATGTGAAAATTCAATAAAAAAACATTGAACAGTAAAAAAAGAAAAAAACTATTTTCCTTTATATTTTATTTTGGCATACATTGTTTAGACCCTGCTTTTTCTAATCTGCTCTTCAAAAGGCACCAATGTAAGGGGAAAATATTTTTTTTTCAGTATTTAGGGAAAAAATAATTATTTTTCAGTTTTTCATTCAAATGTTTTTTTTTTATTCAATAGCAGAATAGAACATCAACAGTATCCAACCTGTTAGGCGTGCAGTGTGTAGCAGCCATGTAATGCAAGCTTAGTGCATATGTGTCTGCTTAATCTGAATTTAAAAAAGAAAAAAACTTTTTTCCTTCATATTTTACTTTGACATACATTGTTTAGACACTGCTTTATTAATCTGCTCTTCAAAAAACACCAATGTAAGGGGAAAATAATTATTTTTAAGTATTTTGGGAAAAAAAAATATTTTTCAGCTTTTCATTCAAATGTTTTTTTTATTCAATAGCGGAATAGAACAAAAACAGTATCCAACCTGTTAGGCATGCGGTGTGTAGCGGCCATGTAATGCAAGCTCAGTGCATATGTGTCTGCTTAATCTGCATTTAAAAAAGAAAATAACTTTTTTCCTTCATATTTTACTTTGACATACATTGTTTAGACACTGCTTTTTCTAATCTGCTCTTCAAAAAGAACCAATGTAAGGGGAAAATAATTATTTTTCAGTATTTAGGGAATTTTTTTTTTCAGTTTTTCATTTAAAGGGTTTTTTTTATTCAATAGCGGAATAGAACAACAAAAGTATCCAACCTGTTGGCGTGCTGTGTGTAGCAGCCATTAAATGCAAGCTCAGTGCATATGTGTCTGCTTAATCTACATTTAAAAAAGGAAAAACTTTTTCCCTTCATATTTTACTTTGACGTGCATTGTTTAAACACTGCTTTTTCTAATCTGCTCTTCAAAAAGCACCAATGTAAGGGAAAAATAATTATTTTTCAGTATTTAGGGAAAAAAAATTATTTTTCAGTTATTCATTCATACTTTACTGTGACACTGTCATATATCGTTTAAACACTGCTGTTCAAATCTGCTCTTCAAAAATCACCAATTAAAGGGGAAAATATAAAATTTTCATTCATACGTTACAGTGAGATACACCCATTGGATACTGTTGTTGTATTCCGCTTATCAATAAAAACCCATTTAGGGGAAAAAAATGTAATTGCGGCCTATTCTGCATATGTTACAGTGAGCTACACCCATTGGATACTGTTGTTGTATTCCGCTTATCAATAAAAACCCATTTAGGGGAAAAAATGTAATTGCGGCCTAGTCTGCATATGTTACAGTGAGCTACACCCATTGGATACTGTTGTTGTATTCCGCTTATCAATAAAAACCCATTTAGGGGAAATAAAAAATTGCGGCCTAGTCTGCATATTTTACTGTGAGATACACCCTTTGGATAGTGTTGTTCTATTCCTCTATTCAATAAACACCCATTTAGGGAAAAAATATTAAATTGCTGCCTAGTCTATATCTGTACGTGTGAGATACACCCTTTAGATACTGTTGTTCTATTCTACTATTCAATAAACACCCATTTAGGGAAAAAAAATTTAATTGCGGCCTAGTCTGCATATGTTACTGTGAGATACACCCTTTGGACACTGTTGTTCTATTCCACTATTCAATAAACACCCATTTAGGGAAATGTTGTTGTATTCCGCTTATCTATAAAAACCCATTTAGGGGAAAAAAATAAATTGCGTCCTAGTCTGCATATGTTACAGCGCAACAAGGCACACAGGTCTCGCATGGAGGCCCAGTTATTGGTGGTGAAGTGGTGCTGTTCCGCAGAGCGACTCATGCGTGCGTGCTGCAGTTGAAACTCCACTATGGTCTGCTGCTGCTCGCACAGTCTGGCCAGCATGTGCAAGGGGGAGTTCCACCTTGTGCGCATGCCACATATGAGGCGGTGAGCGGGAAGGCCGAAGTTACGCTGCAGCGCTGACAGGCGAGCAGCAGCAGGGTGAGAACGTTGAAAGTGCGCACAGACGGCCTGCACTTTCTGCAGCAGCTTTGACATATCAAGGTAATTTCTAAGGAACCTCTGCACCACCAAATTCAGCACATGCGCCAGGCAAGGGATGTGTGTCAAACCGGCTAGGCCCAGAGCTACTACGAGAATTCGCCCATTATCGCACACCACCAGGCCGGGCTTGAGGCTCACTGGCACCAATCACTCATCAGTCTGCTGTTGAATGCCCCACCATAACTCCTGCGCGGTGTGTGTTTTTCCCCCAAACAGGCAAGTTTTAAAACTGCCTGCTGTCGTTTAAACCTGGTTGTGCTGAAGTTGGTGGTGAAGGTGTTACGCTGACCGGATGAGGATGCGGTAGAGGATGAGGAAGCGGAGTAGGAGGAGTTAGGAGCAGGAGGCAAACTGAAGCGTACTGCAATCCTCGTGGTGGAAGGACATGCGCCAAACTGCGATCCGCCTCAGGCCCAGCGCCACTGCATTTACCCAGTGTGCTATTAGGGAGATATAACGTCCCTGGCCGTGCTTACTGGTTCACGTATCCGTAGTTAGGTGGACCTTGCCACAGATGGCGTTGCGCAGTGCACACCTGATTTTGTCACCCACTTGGTTGTGCATGGAAGGGATGGCTTGCCTTGAAAAGTAGTGGCGGCTGGGCACGACGTACTGTGTGACAGCCACCGCCATAAGGCTTTTAAAACTCTGTGTCTCCACCAGACGGTATGACAGCATTTCAAAGGCCAGGAATTTTTAAATGCTGGAATTCAGGGCCAGGGATCGTGGTGGGTAGGGGCGATACTTCCTCTTCCGCTCCAGTGTTTGGGAGATAGAAAGCTGAACGCTTCCACTGGACATTGTGGAGATGGTTGTCGGTGACCCAGGTGGTGGTGCTGCTGGCAGATCCTCTGTTTGCAGGGTGGCAGGTGCCGGTCTCACTACAGAGGTGGATGAAGAGGCCGAGACTGCAGCAGAAGAGGAAGCAGGAGGAGCCAGAGACCTTTCTTGGTTTTTGAGGTGTCTACTCCACTGCAGCTCGTGCTTTGCACTTAGATGCCTGGTCATGCAGGTTGTGCTCAGGTTGAGAAGGTGTATGCCTCGCTTCAGGCTCTGATTGCACAGCGTGCAAACCACTCGTGTCCTGTCATCAGCACATTGTCTGAAGAACTGCCATGCTAGGGAACTCCTTAGAGCTGGCTTTGGTGTGCTTGGTCCCTTGCTGCGTTGGGCAGTAGCAGGGGTAGTGTCTAGGGCATGGCCGCTCCGCTTTTGCACCCTGCTCCCTCTTCTGCTGTGCTGGTGGCTCTGTGCAACCACCGCCTCTTCCTCCAAACTACTCAGGTCACCTGCATGACGTTCCACCCAGTCTTCACCCCTGCAACCCTTGTCGGTCTCCACAATTCGGAATTCCGCAGCAGTTGGCACCTGTGTTTCGTCATCATCCGAGACGTGCTGCGATGGTCCTCCCATGTACTCATCTGGAGACATAAGTGGTTGAGCATCGGTGCACTCAATCTCTTCCACTTCTTATGCAGGGCTAGGTGGATGGCCCTGGGAAACCATGCTAACAGAGTCATCAAAAAGAAGAAGAGACTGCTGCATGACTTGGGGCTCAGACTGCTTGGCTGATTTGCAAAGGGGTGAGGTGAAAGATTGATAGACATCGGCTGCAGGTGGCAACTCTGACCTTTCAGCAGAAGACTGGGTGGGAGACAATGTGAAGGAACTGGAGGCACTGTCAGCAACCCAATTTACTATCGCCTCTACTTGTTCTGGCCTCAACATTTGTAGAGGAGTATTAGGCCCTGCCAAATACTGCTGTAAGGTTCTGTCGCCTACTCACAGCTGAGAAAGGTGTTTCACTTGTGCATGTAGCTGGCACAGATCGACCACGTCCTCTCTTTGCAACAGAAGCTCCACCAGCAGCACCATGACCCAGCACTAACATGATGGAGCAGTATGTGTGCACATGCCTAGACGTACTGAATGACGGGTCTGCCCCCTTCAAATTCTGGGTCTCCAAATTGGGCACATGGCCTGAGCTTGCCCTTTAGGCCTTGGAGGTGCTGGCCTGCCCTGCAGCCAGTGTATTATCTGAACATGTATTTAGCATGGCTGGGGGCGTTATCACAGACAAGCGCAGCCGCCTGTCCAGAGCCAATGTGGACAAGCTCACTTTCATTAAAATGAACCAGGCATGGATCCCACAGGACTTGTCCGTACCTTGTGCAGAATAGACATGTATACCGGCCTCACCCAGCCATTGTTGTATTTGATCTTTCTAACTCTTTTGGGATGTACCCTAATTTAAAAAGAAATAAAATTAAAAACAAAAACCAGTGTTGGCTACCTCGTCCTCCTCCACCGCCACTTCCACCTACACCGCCACATCCACCGCCACCTCAACCTCCTACTCCATATGGGCCTTGTCCTCCTCCTCCACCGCCGCCGCCTCTTCCACCTACACCACCATATCCACCGCCACCTCAACCTCCTACTCCATATGGGCCTCGTCCTTCTCCTACATCATTCAAGATTATTATTTTTTATTTTTCTGTTTTTTATGTTATTTTAAGTTATTTCCCTATCCACAATTGTTTGCAGAGCACTTGCCATGCTCTTAAGAATATTTTGCTGCCATTTGCAGCCCTCTAGCCTTTTCCATGTGTTTTTTAGAGCCATTTTAGTGCTCAAAAGTTTGGGTCACCATTGACTTCAATGGGGTTCGGGATTGGGGTAAAATTCGGGTTAAGTCCGGGTCACGAACCCGGACTTTTTTTTCAAGTTCGGCCGGACCCGCCGAACCCGGACATCCAGGTGTTCGATCAACTCTAATCATAGGTTATGTACAAGAACATACTTCAAAAAGACAGATCGGAATGGGTACATTACAATAGGTAGTGGGCACCACCCCAGATGGTTGGAAGCCATACCCAAAAGCTAACTCACAAGAATCAAGAGGAATTGTAATTCTTGTATAGATTTTGATATACAATCTAACACCGCCATAGAAAAATTCAAGTAAAAAGGATTCAAAGAACACAAGTTGAACAAGATCAAACAGCAGGTCAAATACATAAATAGAGAACAACTACTCAAACCTGGGGGCGTGGCCGGAAGCCGGGCTAGCAGGACGTTTTTGCAGGGAGCTCCGTCTGCCTGGATACCAAATCTACTGTCATCCGCTGCTCCTATCCCCCAATATCATACCCTTTGTGCTGCAGCCGTCCCTCTGTGATCCCCTGAACAGGCTGGACTGCTTATTTTCACTTTAGGCGACCGGGATCCGGAGTCCCGAGATCGGGGCCTACACCTTAGCTGAAGCCGCGGACTTTCCTAGCGGTCGCCGCGATCCGCCGTCCGGCGCGGCGGCAGCTGCTCAGGCTTGCATAGGCTCTCTGCCTTTCTCACATGGGCATACGCCACCCGGTCGACCTCCCAGGACCCACCATCCATCCTCCAGTGTCCTCTATTGGGCAGCAGAAGGGCGCCCGAAGTTGTGGCCTAGTCGCCCTGGATGCAGCATTCTCTCCTGCAGCTGTAACCCTCAGACCAGGCGCAGGGTAAGCACTCCTCACATCGCTTCTTTCAAGGACCCAGCTGCTTCATACAGCAGTTGCCCCCCACAATCTCTCCTGCATATTGCAGCAGCTGCTCCTTTCTTTGATTGCCTACATCATCATCTGTGCAGTCCTTTACATACACATGTTCATATGGGAATAGGACTTTTGTCCGATGATGACCGATCGTAATTAAAGTGAGCTTTGGCGGCACCTTGATGAACTAACCCCCTGGCAATGCCTTCTAAAACTCCCAACTTGCGCTCAATGTCCGGCAAGAAATCCGGGAAGGGATCCTCATCCAAACTGATCAGTTCCGGTACTATCAAGCGCTTTCTATCAACGGGCGGCTCAAGCACTCACACGCGAGGTAGCAGGGCTGAGGCCTCAGTATCGGGTGCAGTATCATCCATCCGCTCTGCCTCACCGCGGGAGCACTCTCCTTCCTCCTTATACCTTTCTGACCCGCTTGAAGAAATGCACTCTCCAGCAGCTTCTGATATGTCCTCTCTTTTGCATGGTTTGAAACAGGAAATCGGTGGCATGTTTCGCAATTTAGAACGTCACTTAAGAAGGAGATCACCGCTGTTCGCGCTGATATGTCCCACATACTTGGCAGGGTAGAGGACACAGAACGGAGGCAGGACTCGCAAGAGGACTCCATTAGAGAGTTACAAGACAAGGTCACGCAATTGGCGGTAGCCCACCGTACCGCTTTATACAAAATGGAGGATCTGGAAAACCGCAACCGGCGGAATAATGTGCGTATTCGTGGACTCCCTGAAGCTACCAGAGATGACGACCTTGAAGCATCAGTAAGGGGCATATTTAATTCCATCTTGGGGAGGGCTCCCACTGATCCTTTACGTTTTGAACGCACGCATAGAGCGCTTAGACCTCGTAATCTGTCCTCTGACCTGCCTCGAGACGTTATCTGTCGCCTGCACTATTTCAAAGACAAGAATGCTATCATGAATAAGCTGCGCGGCACTCAAGTTGTTGACTTCCACGGGGCTTCACTCAACATCTTCCCTGACCTTTCCAAGGAAACTTTGGAATGACGCCGTGCACTAAAACCGCTCTTGGAACAACTTAGGGCTAATGGCTTCACTTATCGATGGGGTTTCCCAGCTTGTCTAATCGCTACCAAGAACGGACATTCTGCTACCCTCCGCTTCCCAGAAGATCTACCAGCCTTCCTCCAGGATGTTGGCCTCCCACCCTTGGATCTCCCAGGCTGGCATGATTGCATCCCCATCTTCACTTTCAAACCAGGTTCCTCCTGGAGTAAAACGCCTTCCAAGAAAATGCGCACGTCTGCGCCATCTTCTGCTCACAAATCGGGGACGACCCCTATATGAGGTACCCCCTTCTCTATCCCTGCCTGCTGATATGGTACTCTTTCTCAGGCTTATTCACGTTCTCTCCTTTCAGGTGCATTAGTTTGTTGTTCTTATCATGACTGTTCACGATTTCATACACTCATGTTGGGTTTACTACTGTCTCCTCTGCCAGGGGGAGGTTATTTTATTTTATGTTTATTTGATGTTCTGTTCTACACATTGTCATTTGCATATTGGCTTGTTGGGGTGCCGCCGCCGGCTCCCTTCTGAGCGTCTCTACGGGATGATGATACGTTCGGTCGATACGCTCCCCTCTCTCCTTTTGGGGGTGGGGGTTCCCGGATCTAGGGCTCTGCTGCGCAAGACTTGTTCCGCTCGGCGCCCTGTCTCTGGGATCGTCCATCCCCCCAGGGACCACTGCAGTTTACTGCGTGACGAAACATGGTGTCCCATTGGATATTGTCTCTGTACTGATCCTTTGTCTTCTCCTCTTCTCTTGGTGTTTCTTCTTCCCTTTTTTTCTTCTGTCCTCTCCTCTCCCCACCTCCTTCCCCCTTTCTATCCCCCTTTCTTTAGGCCCGGGTTCTCAGTGTTTGTGGGAGGGGTGATTGTGGATACCTCATGGCGACCATAAAAGTCTTGTCCTATAATGTTAGAGGCTTGAATACGGCATATAAGCATCATCAAGTGTTCCGGGAGCTGCAACGTGAATCTTGTTCTGTTGCGTTCCTTCAAGAAACTTATCTCACCCATTCTACTCACGTCAAATTATTCTCCCCACAGTACCCGACCTGGTACTATGCACTTTCACCCTCTAACAAGGCTAAAGGTGTCGCTATCGGGTTTCGCAAGGACACCCCTTTATCTTTTCTTAAAGGGTTCAATAGGAAACACCCGCTGTACTCTGGCTAATATTTATGCACCGAATCATGCTCAGTCCACTTTCCTACACACAACACTTTCTGAGCTGGCGAAGTTTGCTGAAGGTCTCCTGGTTGTTGCTGGTGACATCAACATGGTCCTGGACCCTGTTCTTGACACCTCGAAGGGCCATTCGAATGTCCCGTTTAAACAGATCGCACGGCTTAAAAAATTGTTACATTCCCTTCAACTAGTTGACGTCTGGCGAATTCTGCATCCTAAAGATGCTGATTTTTCCCACTTTTCCAAAACCCATGGTTGTTACTCTAGGCTTGACAACATCTTTCTGAGCCACTTTCACTTACCTCTTTTGCGATCCGCCTCCATTGGCTGTGCCTCCATTTCGGATCATGCTCCTGTGATGACCACCCTGCTCCTTCCCTCTCTCCCACCCCGCTCCACGAATTGGAAGCTGAATGACTCGCTTCTTTCGAACCCCACGGATGCAGCTCTCTTATCTTCTGCACTTAGCCAATATTTTCTTGAAAATACCACTGAGCACGCATCTCCCTCCTTAGTGTGGGAAGCCCACAAGGCTACTATAAGGGGCAAATTGATGGAGCTGGGGGCGAGGAGGAAGCGAGAACAGGGCCAATTGATCGCAGAGCAGCTCGGCGGACCTGGAAAAATCACACAAACTATCATTGCATATATCCCACCTTCAGGCCTTAACAGAGGCTAGGGAATCCCTACAATCCTTACTTGACAAAGCTACCAAGCGCAAATTTCACTTTTTAGCCCATAAACGTTACGAGTGGGGTGATAAACCCGGTAGAATGCTTGTCAGGTCTCTTAGAGCCCAAAAGTCGGCAGCTTTTATTCAGAAGGTGAAGCTTCCCTCTGGCCTTATGGTTCATTCCTCCCCTGATATTGCCAAAGCCTTTAGAGATTTTTATGGCAAGCTTTACCATGTATAAGGTGATCTCTGTCACCTCCCTTTAACTGAAAAACGCAAACGTATTTGGGCTTACCTCAAGAAGGCTAACCTACCAACCCTCTCCAAAAGCTCCCTGCGGAAATTGGAAAACGATTTTTCTGTTGAAGAGTTCCAATTGGCACTAAAATCCACCCAAGTCGGTAAGGCACCTGGCCCTGATGGCTTCACGGTTGCATATTTCAAAAAGTTTGCTGATATCCTACTCCCTCACTTGACCTCTTATGCCAACTCCATTTCTAAATCCTCGGGTTTTCGTCCAGAATCTTTAGCTGCTCACATTTCGGTCCTACCTAAGCCGGGCAAAGCTCCCACAGAATGTGGCAGTTACCGCCCTATATCCCTCCTGAATGTGGATCTTAAATTGTACTCTAAGGTGTTAGCTAACAGACTACTGCCCTTGATCCCTTCCTGGGTCTCAGCTGATCAGACTGGTTTTATCCCCGGTAGAGAGGCGAGGGACAACTCTCTTCGTGCTCTCTCTCTAATCCACTTCGTCCGCACTAGGTCCCAGCCTACCCTGTTCCTTTCTACTGACGCTGAAAAAGCGTTCGACAGGGTGGACTGGGACTATTTGTTGACTACCCTCCGTTTTTTTGGCCTTGGCCCCAAAGCTATACAACGTATTGCAGCTTTATATTCCCAACCAATGGCACAGGTACGGGTTAACGGCCTCCTTAGTGCCCCCTTCCCCCTTCATAATGGCACGCGACAGGGATGCCCTTTATCGCCCCTTTTGTTTGCCATTTCCCTAGAGCCCTTTTTATCCACTATTAGGCATTCCAACGATATACATGGTGTCACTGTGAACCGTCAGACGCATAAATACGCAGCTTATGCGGATGACATCCTTTTTTTCATCCAACAATCTCGTATCTCTTTACCTGTACTCTTACGAGCCTTCGCAGACTTCCGCCACCTCTCAAACTTCAAGATCAACATGTCTAAATCCGAAATATTAAACATTAATCTCCCCCGTACTGAAGTCTCCGCTCTGTCCCCACATTTCCCATTTCAATGGTGTCCGGACAAATTGAAATACCTAGGTATTTATCGAACCCCCCGCTTGGATAATTTGTTCCGTAATAACTACATTCCCCTATTGAATACGATAAAATCAGATCTTCGGCAGTGGTCCTCTTTACACCATTCCTGGTTAGGCAAGACCAACATAGTTAAGATGAACATTTTGCCTCGTATTCTATTTTTTTTTCAAATGTTACCACTGGGTGTTCCTATTGGGCTTTTTACTATTTTGCAGTCTTTGCTTTCCAGGTATATTTGGCAGGGCAGGCGCCCCAGGATTGCTAGGACGACGCTTTTTCGTCCAAAGCGTTGTGGGGGACTTAGTATCTAAATAGTCCCTAGTATCAGGGACTATTTCCGGGTGGTCTCACTAACCCGTGTGGCTGATTGGAAGTACTCTATTAGTTCTAAATTATGGGTACAGCTGGAATACGATCTATGTGACAGAGACTTGTCTGCAGTACCATGGATTCCAAGGTCCGCCAGGGCCCTCTCCCCAAACACCTCTCCCCTGACCCTATCAACCTTGTCTGTCTGGGATTCCATGCATACAAAGTTTTCCTGGAACTACAACTCTCCTTTAATGCCTCTGCTGAATCACAATCACTTCATGCCTGGCAAATAGTGATGTCGCGAACCTAAAATTCGCCGTTCGCGAACGGCGAACGCGAACATCGGCAAATGTTCGCGAACCGGCGAACCGGGCGAACCGCCATAGACTTCAATAGGCAGGCGAATTTTAAAACACACAGGGACTCTTTCTGGCCACAATAGTGATGGAAAAGTTGTTTCAAGGGGACTAACACCTGGACTGTGGCATGCCGGAGAGGGATCACGCAAAAAAAAAGTTCTTAAAAATTATAATTTTTTGATAGAGAGCCAATTATTGGAAAAATTAAAAAAAAATAAAAATAAAAAATTTCTTTGGATTTAGCATCTGGGGGGTCTAAAAAGTGTACCTGTGAAGTTTCAGCTCTGTAGCATGTCCAGAACCCCTAAAAAACAGCATTTGTCTTATATTTTCAGGAATATGGCTTCTCTGCGGCTGGCTTTTTCTCTTGCAGGCATTTATCGGGCATTTTTTTAGGCAGGCATGTCATTTTTTGTATTTAGTGTCTGGGGGGTCTAAAAAGTGTACCTGTCAAGTTTCAGCTCTGTAGCATGTCCAGAACCCCTAAAAAGCAGCATTTTTCTTATATTTTCAGGAATATGGCTTCTCTGCGGCTGGCTTTTTCTCTTGCAGGCATTTAGCGGGCATTTTTTTAGGCAGGCATGTCATTTTTTGTATTTAGTGTCTGGGGGGTCTAAAAAGTGTACCTGTCAAGTTTCAGCTCTGTAGCATGTCCAGAACCCCTAAAAAACAGCATTTTTCTTATATTTTCAGGAATACGGCTTCTCTGCGGCTGGCTTTTTTTCTTGCAGGCATTTAGCGGGCATTTTTTTAGGCAGGCATGTCATTTTTTGTATTTAGTGTCTGGGGGGTCTAAAAAGTGTACCTGTCAAGTTTCAGCTCTGTAGCATGTCCAGAACCCCTAAAAAACAGCATTTTTCTTATATTTTCAGGAATACGGCTTCTCTGCGGCTGGCTTTTTCTCTTGCAGGCATTTAGCAGGCATTTTTTTAGGCAGGCATGTAATTTTTTGTATTTAGTGTCTGGGGGGTCTAAAAAGTGTACCTGTCAAGTTTCAGCTCTGTAGCATGTCCAGAACCCCTAAAAAACAGCATTTTTATTATATTTTCAGTAATACGGCTTCTCTGCGGCTGGCTTTTTCTCTTGCAGGCATTTAGCGGGCATTTTTTTAGGCAGGCATGTCATTTTTTGTATTTAGTGTCTGGGGGGTCTAAAAAGTGTACCTGTCAAGTTTCAGCTCTGTAGCATGTCCAGAACCCCTAAAAAACAGCATTTTTCTTATATTTTCAGGAATACGGCTTCTCTGCGGCTGGCTTTTTTTCTTGCAGGCATTTAGCGGGCATTTTTTTAGGCAGGCATGTCATTTTTTGTATTTAGTGTCTGGGGGGTCTAAAAAGTGTACCTGTCAAGTTTCAGCTCTGTAGCATGTCCAGAACCCCTAAAAAACAGCATTTTTCTTATATTTTCAGGAATACGGCTTCTCTGCGGCTGGCTTTTTCTCTTGCAGGCATTTAGCAGGCATTTTTTTAGGCAGGCATGTAATTTTTTGTATTTAGTGTCTGGGGGGTCTAAAAAGTGTACCTGTCAAGTTTCAGCTCTGTAGCATGTCCAGAACCCCTAAAAAACAGCATTTTTATTATATTTTCAGTAATACGGCTTCTCTGCGGCTGGCTTTTTCTCTTGCAGGCATTTAGCGGGCATTTTTTTAGGCAGGCATGTCATTTTTTGTATTTAGTGTCTGGGGGGTCTAAAAAGTGTACCTGTCAAGTTTCAGCTCTGTAGCATGTCCAGAACCCCTAAAAAACAGCATTTTTCTTATATTTTCAGGAATACGGCTTCTCTGCGGCTGGCTTTTTCTCTTGCAGGCATTTAGCGGGCATTTTTTTAGGCAGGCATGTCATTTTTTGTATTTAGTGTCTGGGGGGTCTAAAAAGTGTACCTGTCAAGTTTCAGCTCTGTAGCATGTCCAGAACCCCTAAAAAACAGCATTTTTCTTATATTTTCAGGAATACGGCTTCTCTGCGGCTGGCTTTTTCTCTTGCAGGCATTTATCGGGCATTTTTTTAGGCAGGCATGTCATTTTTTGTATTTAGTGTCTGGGGGGTCTAAAAAGTGTACCTGTCAAGTTTCAGCTCTGTAGCATGTCCAGAACCCCTAAAAAACAGCATTTTTCTTATATTTTCAGGAATACGGCTTCTCTGCGGCTGGCTTTTTCTCTTGCAGGCATTTAGCGGGCATTTTTTTAGGCAGGCATGTCATTTTTTGTATTTAGTGTCTGGGGGGTCTAAAAAGTGTACCTGTCAAGTTTCAGCTCTGTAGCATGTCCAGAACCCCTAAAAAACAGCATTTTTCTTATATTTTCAGGAATACGGCTTCTCTGCGGCTGGCTTTTTCTCTTGCAGGCATTTAGCGGGCATTTTTTTAGGCAGGCATGTCATTTTTTGTATTTAGTGTCTGGGGGGTCTAAAAAGTGTACCTGTCAAGTTTCAGCTCTGTAGCATGTCCAGAACCCCTAAAAAACAGCATTTTTCTTATATTTTCAGGAATACGGCTTCTCTGCGGCTGGCTTTTTTTCTTGCAGGCATTTAGCGGGCATTTTTTTAGGCAGGCATGTCATTTTTTGTATTTAGTGTCTGGGGGGTCTAAAAAGTGTACCTGTCAAGTTTCAGCTCTGTAGCATGTCCAGAACCCCTAAAAAACAGCATTTTTCTTATATTTTCAGGAATATGGCTTCTCTGCGGCTGGCTTTTTCTCTTGCAGGCATTTAGCGGGCATTTTTTTAGGCAGGCATGTAATTTTTTGTATTTAGTGTCTGGGGGGTCTAAAAAGTGTACCTGTCAAGTTTCAGCTCTGTAGCATGTCCAGAACCCCTAAAAAACAGCATTTTTCTTATATTTTCAGGAATACGGCTTCTCTGCGGCTGGCTTTTTTTCTTGCAGGCATTTAGCGGGCATTTTTTTAGGCAGGCATGTCATTTTTTGTATTTAGTGTCTGGGGGGTCTAAAAAGTGTACCTGTCAAGTTTCAGCTCTGTAGCATGTCCAGAACCCCTAAAAAACAGCATTTTTCTTATATTTTCAGGAATACGGCTTCTCTGCGGCTGGCTTTTTCTCTTGCAGGCATTTAGCGGGCATTTTTTTAGGCAGGGGGTCTAAAAAGTGTACCTGTCAAGTTTCAGCTCTGTAGCATGTCCAGAACCCCTAAAAAACAGCATTTTTCTTATATTTTCAGGAATACGGCTTCTCTGCGGCTGGCTTTTTCTCTTGCAGGCATATATATCAGTGGTGGGTGGGCAGTGGCACAGTACACTCTCTGTGGACCTGACAGCAGTCACTGGCACCCAGGAAACTGCAATTTAAAAAATATATATATATTTTTTTACTTTGCAAGCTGCTGTGCCACTTTATATATCAGTGGTGGGTGGGCAGTGGCACAGTACACTCTCTGTGGACCTGACAGCAGTCACTGGCACCCAGGCAACTGCAATTTAAAAAATATATATATATTTTTTTACTTTGCAAGCTGCTGTGCCACTTTATATATCAGTGGTGGGTGGGCAGTGGCACAGTACACTCTCTGTGGACCTGACAGCAGTCACTGGCACCCAGGCAACTTCAATTTTAAAAAATATATATTTTAATTTACTTTGCAAGCTGCTGTGCCACCTTATATATCAGTGGTGGGTGGGCAGTGGCACAGTACACTCTCTGTGGACCTGACAGCAGTCACTGGCACCCAGGCAACTGCAATTAAAAAAAATATATATTTTTTTTTACTTTGCAAGCTGCTGTGCCACCTTATATATCAGTGGTGGGTGGGCACACAGTGGCACTGCAGTGGGCACAGTACACTCTGTGGACCTGACAGTAACTGGCAGCCCAGGCAACTGCAATAATAAAAAATATTTTTTTTTTTCAATTTATTGCAACAAGATGCTGTGCCACCGTATATATATCAGTGGTGGGCAGTGCACTGCAGTGGGTACAGTGCACTCTGTGGACCTGACACAGCACTCACTGCAATTATGACAGAGGAAAAAAAAAATATTTTTTAAAATGCAAGGTACTGTGCCTGTGCCACCCGAAATGAGTGTGGTGTGCACACAGTATAGTCTGTGGTAGGTCTGTGGCCTCTCACACACAGCGGGCAGGCAACTGCAGTGTACAATAGATATATATAGATATATATATAAAGAAAAAACTCTATTACCTTACCAGCCCTTAAAAGGGCTTTTGGGGACACTATATATATATATATATGTATATATATAAATAAAAAAAATCCTCAATTACCAGCCCTTAAAAGGGCTTTTGGGGACACTAGATAGATATAGATATATATATATATATATATAAGAAGAAACAACTCAATTACCAGCCCTTAAAAGGGCTTTTGGGGACGCTAGGTATATATATATATATATATATATATATATATATATATATATATATATATATATATATATATATATATATAAAAAAAATAAAAACCACAAATACCAGCCCTTAGAAGGGCTTTTTGGGGTGCTGATATTACAGCAGTAGTGGACCAAGAACACTGCAAGACCAGGAACACTGACTAACTGTCCCTAGCTTAACAGCAGCAGCAGCAGCAGCAGCAGCAGCTCTCTCCCTACTCTCACTACACACACTGCTTCAGAATGATCTAAGATGGATGCTGCCCTTGCTTATTTATAGGAGGTGGGAGGGTGTGGGAGGGAGGTATGCTGATTGGCTGGAAATGTGTCTGCTGACTGTAAAGTTCAGGGTCAAAGTTTGCCTCAATGATGTCTTATGGGGGGCAGACCGAACATCGCATATGTTCGCCGGCAGCGGCGAACGCGAACATTCTAAGTTCGCCGGGAACTGTTCGCCGGCGAACAGTTCTATACATCTCTACTGGCAAACTGGATGCTGGATTTAAAAATTGGTCTCCTAAGACTCCCCTCTTACTGTCCCACGTAACCCACTCTAATACTGTGAAGCCACTTAGCCACATTTTGGGCTCCAGCCCCGCAACGGACATGGACCATTGGAGACACAGACAGCTATCCAGGTTCATAGCTGCTCTTCCACGTCCGATGCGCGACTCCAAGGATTTGAACCCTATTGAGGCAATATTGTCCCCTCGGGACCCCCCCCTTCACTCCACCTCGCAGTTTTACAAGGCACTTATCTCATTGCAAGGCCAATCCTACCCGGATTTCTTACACAAGTGGGAACTGGATATTGGATCTCAAATTTCCGATAGTCGGAAGGACAAAATTCTTGCATTGGCTCACATTTCCTCTCTCTCCACCAAGGTGGCGGAATCCAACTACAAATTATTGTCCCGTTGGTACTATACCCCGTGGAAAATGCACTTTATTTCTCCGGCCATCTCCACGTTATGTTGGAGGGGATGCGGAGATACTGCATCGCACGCACACATCTGGTGGCACTGTTCAATAATACAACCATTCTGGATGGAAGTCCTTCGGCTTATACATGTGATCACGGAAGTTACTATCCCATCAGATCCTTGGGTTGTTTGCTGCATGGAACTAACATGCCGCTCTCTAAGTACAAAAGATCAATAATCCCTCATATGCTTAATTCGGCCAAAGCCCTGATCCCCGCCCTTTGGGGCTCACCGACCATTCCCAAGATATGTCACTGGCTACGGAAAATTGATATGACATACCAATTAGAGGAACTTACTTTCATAGCCCGTGACAAACTGGACCATTTTCACTCTGCCTGGCAACCTTGGTCTTCTTTTAAAAGCACTTCTTCCTATGTGGCCCTACTCACTGAGGACACCCCCTTGGTTTATCACCTTCTAATGTAATCCTATCTGATTCAAGTTTTTATTATTTGGTACATAAGTCACCCGTGGCCTACTTTCCCACCCTCCCCTCCCCCTTCTTACCCCCTTTTTTCTCCCTGCTGCTCTCTCCTTTTCTTTTTCTTTCCTTTCTGCTTTTTACTATCCTTTCACTTTCCTATAGGCTATCTCTGACATTGGTTCTATGATGCAAGATGTTGTGCTATTAGTGTGTTTTCCCAGACTTTTCATTACTGGGCGCGCTTGACGCGCACTGAGATGTTCGTATACTCATTGATATTGTTCCATGTTTTTTTACTGTATTTAATGTCGGATTGTATGGTCTATGTTCTGTTTTTCTTTGTCTTCTTGAAAAAATTTTTTTCAATAAACAGAAATTAAACAAAAAAAACTACTCAAACCTAAACAGCAAAAAAATCTGAAAAATCAAAAAGATTATGGTATGGCTTTTAACACAGAGTACAGTAGACAATATAAAACAATAAAAAGAGCTTTTAAAAAACATTGGCCCATACTACGAAGAGACCCAACATTAGAAAAAATTCTCCCTAAACGTCCTCAGTTTATATACATTCACCCATCCATTCTTAAAAACAGACTAGTTAACTACTTTACGACCCATCGCCGCAGTTATACTGTGGCACGCAGCCGCTCCTGCACGAACCGCCGTAACTATACGTCATTGCGTAGGGGGCTAGGGAGAAGCGCATGCCGCCTCCGGCGCGCTCCTGCCCCCCGCTCGTCAGCAGGGTCATGCAAAGCTGTACCCAAATTTCGTTTGGATACAGCATTGCATGACCGCGCAATCGTCAGTTAAAGTCACCCAGTGCCAAGTTGAAAAAAGTGGCCTGGTCATTAAGGAGGCAAATCCTTCCGGTCTTAAAGTGGTTAAAAGCATGCCAATCCACCTAAAAATAAGTTACATTTTTAGACCAAACTAATTTTTTCAAATGCGGACTATGCATGACATGCAGGATGTGAAAAAGAACTTTTTTCGTTTAAAACGGTATTATGCTAGGAATATCCTTTTCTCCTCCTAGGACAATGATTTACTGATGGAAATATGAGGAAAAGCCAAGGAATTATATATATATATATATATATATATATATATAAAGACACACAGGATCTAGTACTACAAGAGATATTTTCATGGAAAGCTGGTGAATGAGGACACAAGAGGAAGGGGAACACAGCGCTTTCATCACCTTGTTATATTTTTGCATGGATTGCACTTATAAAGAAACAATTACGGCACAGAAGATTAACAACACTTTTTGGACTTATGATTCTTTATTTATTTGATTTATATGTCGAAATTTTCTTTTCCTTTTTATAGGAAATATTTTTTTTCACACAACAGTTTTCAATGATATTGCACAATATTGGTTGTTCTGTTGTTGCCAAATTGTTAGTGGCAAAAAACATACATTAAATACAGACAGCGCAGGGTTCTTACCATTTAATTTTTTAAGGAATCCACACCCTTTCACCTAGCAGCAGTCTGATTAACAATCACTATATTACCACACCTTACCGCGGGGAAATTCACTTTATACAGGTAACACTCACTTCACAGGATCAGTATGTTAGATGTGTCATCAAAAAGAGTAAAAAACGGTTAAAAGAAATGATGCGCTCACAAAGGTAAATGGTATGCCAGCATGGTGAATGTAATGGGTCATCTGCAGAGTCTCTGGTAACGGATGCATGTTGCTGAGATGAGTAGACTGAAGGCTGTCAGCATCTATCAGTCGGCATAGCTGTTTCACAGTGCCTGGGTCTGTGCAAAGGCGCAGGTGACGTCACATTTAGCAGCTGAGAAGGCAGGAAAACCACACGTTCGGAGCATGCGTGCTCCTTCATCAGGCTCTCATTAATTAACCAGGCATGTATATAAACCAGGCATGTATGTATATATAAAAGGAACACAATCACTCATTGCGCAATTTTGCAGCATAACAAATGTATTAAAAGAACAATATTCTACTCACAAATCAAATGTATGCATCAGGCATTCAGAAATGATCGTCCTGCGCCCTGGCAGGCGTGCTGACATCACCACTATGTCCTCCAACCCGAAATACTTTTTTTCTCAATATACTTTGCCACAGGTGCAATAGAAATTGGCACTTTAATTGAAATTATCCAACCTGTATACTTTACTTGGCACTTTATTGAATAATATAGTTTATGAATATACAATTACAACTTTACATGTATATATTGATGAATTTTCATTTTTGCACTTAATGCACTTATCAGTGTATGAACACTACATGATTTTGATTATTTGAATATATGTTTGTTTGAGTATATTCACATTGCAACACAGTCTATATATGCAATAAGGCATGCTTGTTGTACACACTGTGGAACCTAAGGGGTTAATCCTCTGCATTGTGTTAAAAGGCTGTGTGATCCTGTATGCACAGATCCTCCTCTTCTTCTACTGACTCCAAAACATGTCCCGATAAGACAAGTTACTGGAGTCAGGCTGCACATGCGAAGTTTGGTGTGTATGCTAGAGAGTTTTTTTTTTCTTGGGAGGGGGCATGTGATCAGCACAGGGCCAAACAGCACTGTCTAGACAGAGGGTCAGGGGTCCTGCATCCTGATAGGACAACTAGTGCAGTATGAAAATTCCTCCTACAAGCTTTAAGCAGACACTGATAGAAGTCACAAGGCTGCTATATACTGAGATGAGAAAAGGTATTTTTCAGTTTATATTTACCAAAATGATTGCTTTTTTATGTTTTTTTGTACTGTTGGAGATCAGACATAGTGAATTCAGGGTCCTGGGTTTATTAATACTTTAAATGAGGTAGTTTTGATGCTTGGCACAGGCAGTAAAAGAACTGCCCATGCACATCTGTGATTGAGGGTGTATCACTATTTTTCCAATACAACAAATGTTGGTCAATGGTAAGATATTACTTGCAGTATTCTGTGCTAATCATTGCAAAGAAATATGTTTTGCAAGAAATCATAAATGAATCATGCAATAATAAAATAACAAAATAAATAAATAAATAAATAAAACCAACTGTTAAAGTGTACCCTGAAACCCCAAACCAATACATTTGGGCAGAATGTGCAGCCTCTTCCCACAAACAAAAAAAAAAGAAAGGAAAATGTGTGCAGAAGAGAAATAATAAGAATAAGACATAGGAAAAAGGATAAGGTAAAAAAGAGGAAACCACTACCAGTCATTCATGTGTTATCTTCACACTGTAAAATTTCTCAATCATAGTCTAGGACATAATCATAGGACTAATATTGCACATAGATGTTATGGCAGCTTCCAGGAGATCCAAGTCTTCTGCTCATGATGGACTAAAAGACATATGCCCAAGACAGTAATAAAGCAAACGCTTTACTTATTATAAACTTCCTCTTCCCTGTTAATCAGTGGGGCCCATAGCAAAATTATGAACAGAGGTTGTCAGGGAAGATCAGGGGAATCAGTGCAATAAATTACCTTTCAACATTCATTTTCCAGCTAAATGCTATGTTCCCTGTAGCTAAACAGTTTTTTTTTCAGCATCCCAGATCTCAGGGCCTCATGCATTTTAAATCCTCCCACCCCTTCCACTGCCATAGCAAGCAAGGACTAAAGGAGATAAGGTAGTAGTCAATGAAAAAGTAAAACAAATGTTGTAGTAGCAATAATAATGACCCACACAATATTTTATATTATGAAACAATTGTGTATCCTGCACACACTTACTCTATAACCCTAAAACATATCCAAACAATGGTGTTTTTTCAGAACTACAGTTGTCTATCTTAGAAGACATACCAGGATTTTTACAGCATGAGAAACTGGGTTAGGCATACAGGATAATTTTAATTCTGGCCAGTATGACCAGAGGTTCTGAGGGTAATAATTCCACGCTACAAAGGAAGCTAAACAAATTCTTACTACACGGCATGAAAAGGGGATCTGTGACTAGCAACAATTATTCTGGTTTCTCTAACTGTAGCCTGATGTCAGCTCTTCCTGTTTGGAACTGTCACAAGGAGGTACAGGGTCTGTGTCAACAGTGACCTCTGCAAGCCTTAAAGTGATTTAAAGTCTTGTTTTTTTTCTATTAAAATAACAAACATGTTAGACTTACCTCCTCTGTGCAATGGTTTTGCACAGAGCAGCCTGGATGCTCCACTTCTTGAGTCCCTGACTTGAGCTCCTGGCCCCTCTCTGCTTGCTTTGGGGACTTGCTATAGGGGCATCTTCCATGTATCCATTCAGTCAGAGAGCCGCTGTTCAGCCCTGCCCCTTCTCTCTCCTCATTGGCTTACTGAGTTTGATTGACAGTAGTGGGAGCCAATGGCACCTCTGCTGTGTATCAGCCATTTAGGAGGGAGAGTCCGAGGCATTGGTGGACATCGCTGGATCAAGAGGGGGCTCAGGTACTTATTAACCACTTTGCCGCTGCTCACTAGAGCTGTACTGCAGCAAAGTGGCTCTTGTAGGTCTGACGACGTAGACCTACATCGGCAGACCCTCCCCCTTCTAGGCGGCGCGCGCGCGCCGCCGGAGGCGCGCTCCCGCTGTATTCAGTCACAGTGGGAGTCGGGCCAGGGGAGGAGCAGCGGCGATCGCCGCTGCTCTTCCCCGATCGTCGGGGAATCGAGTGTGGAGATCCGCCTGCCTGTATAAACACAAGCGGGCGGATCTCTGAAGTGACAGGCAGGGTCAGATTGCAGGGTTCAGCATAGCTGAACCCTGGATCTGTCCTTGTGTCACACAGTCACCTCCCCCCACACACGTCAGTAAGCACCAGGCATACATTAACCCCTCCCTCTCCAATAAAATTAACCCCTTCACTGCCAGTGTCATTTTTATAGTAACAGTGCATATGTATAGCACTGATTACTGTAGTAATGTCACTGGTAACCCCAAAAGTGTCAAAAATGTCAGTCAGGGGTCCGATCTGTCCGCCGCAATGTCGCAGTCCCGCAAAAAAAATCGCAGATCGCTGCCATTACTCGTTAAAAAAAAACACCAAAAATGACATAAATCTTTCCCTTAGTTAGTAAACGCAATAACTTTTGCGCAAACCAATCAAAATACGCTTATTGTAATTTTTTTTACCAAACATAGGTAGCAGAAAACAAATTGGCCAAAAATTTAAAAAAATTTAGATTTTTACATTTTTTGGGGGGGAATTTCATATAAAAAAATGTGAAAAATATTGTTATTTTTTCAAAATTTACGCTCTTTTTTTGTTTATAGTGCAAAAAAGTAAAAATCGCACAGGTGATCAAATACCACCAAAAGAAAGCTCTGTTTGTGGGAAAAAAAGGACGTCAATTTCATTTGGGTATGGCGTCGCACGACCGCGCAATTGTCAGTTAAATTCACACAGTTTTGAATCGCAAAAAGTGGCCCAGACGTAAGACAGCAAAATCCTCCGGTGGTAAAGTGGTTAAGGGGGCTGATGGGGCTGTTGCACACAGAAGGCTTTTTATCTTAATGCATAGAATGCATTAAGATAAAATACCTTCTGACTTTACAACCACTTCAATAATGCAGAGATGGATATGTGTTCCCTGCACATGCACACAGAGTTTCTATGTCTAGATTGCCTCAATAGGCTCCCTTATGGGATCAACTCCCACCCACAGGCCCTTTAGCAGTTATGTGGGTTGCTTTGGATAGTGCATGCTACTATTGTTCATGTAGCTGATACTTGAGGTACAATCAATCGATCCAAAGCAGTTAAGTACATGTTCGATTAAAAACTGGATCATGCCAATGACTAGGAAGTGGAACACTGTGTGTATAAATGTGACCTCATTTTAAGGTCCTAATTAATTTCTGGCAGTTTCTGGGAACCATCTTGATTAATCATTTTGTCCAATACAGTATCCAAAAGTATTTTTGTTCTGACAGTTCTTGAACATCTTGATACCAGTAGCTGCCAAATGCACCACTGTAACAGTGCTGTAGATCAAAACTGGCTTATCATACACAACAGATCTGTAACTGAAAGTGGAATTAAACTCCACTTTTGAACTTATACCTACAGGTAAGCCAATAATAAGGCTTACCTGTAGGTACAGTGAATATCTTCTAAACTTGCACTGTTTAGAAGATATTCACACTACATGCATATTGTGCTGGAAATTCAGAGCTCTGTTGGCGCAGAGGGCTCCCGTGAGCATGTGCGGGAGTGACGTCATTGCAGACCAGGTGAAGATGGCAGTGCTGGGGAGCCATGACAGTGCTGCGCTGGAGGGCTCCGTGTCCAGGTAAGTCTGTCATAATGTGCTAGTATGCGGTGCATACTAGTACATTATCATCTACTCCTACATTATCATTTACACCCCCTGCCCAATGTTGGTTTTGGTTATTTTTTTAGCGGTTTACTACTGCTTTAAAATATGTTACTTATAGTAGAATGAAGGGTATATTGAATCAAGTGTCATATAGTATAGGCTGTAACAACATCCCCTTAATAAATGAATCAAATATGAAAAAAAGACTCAGCATATAGTACATTTTACTGAGACTTTTTAGTTACCTAGCTGCCAAATAAATCAGCAATATTATACGAGATGCATTTCACATTTATTATATCTTACCGTGGTTGTAAAGTCTGAAGTTTTTTTACCTTCATGCATTTTATGCACGAAGGCAAAAAACCTTCAGTGTGCAGCTTCCCCCTCGGTCCCCCCTAATACTTACCCAATCTCGATCCAGCAATGTGCACGAGACCCGAAGCTCTCCTGGATCTCTCCCACCTGACTGTGATGCAGCAGTAGGAGCCATTGGCTTTCGCTGCTATCAATCACAGACAGTGAGGCCGGAGGGGGCAGGGCTGAGCCATGCTCTCTGTGTCCCATGGACACAGAGAACAAGCTCAGGAGTGAGCACGTAAAGTTCCCTCCACAGCAAACAGCTGTCAAGGTCTTACCTTGCCTTCCTGTTAGGCAGCCATCTTGGACATGTGCAGACTGCTGTCTCTTGTAGACTCTGATTGCATCATCACTTGCCTGCTGCCTGGGCATTGCACAATGATGATGCTGCACACCTGACTATATCTATCACTTGATGGGTTGCAGTCCTTGCCCTTGTGTTTGTGCTTCAAGGTGCATCACTGCTAGCAGTCTTCTGTTCTCCAGCTTGGCTGATGACTTTCCTGGCTCTCGACCCCATATCGGCAGACAATCTAGCATCGGCAGACTGCCCGCTACTGGACTCGACCAACCTACTGTTGGGCAGACACTGCTGATCCTACAGCAGACACTCAAATGTCCATTTGTGTTTTCTTTACACAGAAAAAGTTCAACACCTCACCTTTAGAAGTCTCTCATCTGACTGCTCTCCCCAGCTCACACAGCCTCAGGAGGCAGCAATCAATAGACTTCCTTTGGACAAATTATAGAGGCCTTAATTGCCTCATTCTGAACAGCTGAAAGTTTTTCAACTTCCGTACACCTTCCTGCCTACCTCTGCAGCCGACACCTGATAGTATTTGGTGAATTGTCTAAACCAAGCAGAAATGTATCTCCCGTCTGTGACAACACCCATAGATGTACCTGACTTCCTGTCACGCATGCTAATATGGTATATAATACTGTGCATGGGCCTGGATTTCTGCAATCAACCAAATTTGAGTGGGGAATAAGACAATGCACTAAAAAGCTCTGCAGGTTTGTGAAGAATAACCTTCTGCACTGGGAAGCTCTTATATTATAAGACTGTGTCACCTACTTGACAGCCACCATACAACCATATCTCCACCTGCTAGGCCTTCTGCCCCAGTACCATTAGGTGTTATAGCTAGAGTTATACACCTCATAACTGCTTTAACAAATAATGCATTTCACTAAGATGAAGAAGACTCAGCAGAGATCTGTCCTGCTGAGACTTTATATGGGCACCAAGTCATATGATGGGCAGTATCAAAAGTAAATTAGTGGAACATAAATCTGACATATTATATAAAAATGGAGCATCAGCAGTAAGTTTGGGGATCAAAACCTGATAAAAAGCACACTAGGCTAGATACTATTAACAAAAGCGCCAGTGAAAGTTCCAAAGGAGAAAATGTGCAAACAATTCTGTATAAACGGTGGTTCTTCAGTGCAAATTACTTCTTAAATAAAGTGCAGGTGGGGGCGTGGCCGGACCGGGCATGTGAGCAGATCTATCTCACGGAGCTCCCGCTCTTGATCCTCTAAATCCATCCTTTCCCCGGCCGGATTGAACTAATAAGTGGACTGAATCTCCTCAGGGGGTCCCCCTGCTTGCCCTGGTGCCTTTTGCTCCCCGCTGGGTGACTGGAAACGGAGGTCCTGGAGGATCGCGGCCCGCGCTCCGCTGCCCTGGATTGCAATCTTCTGCCATCCTCCTGTTACGTCTGGCCCACGGCCTCTACTCTGCCTCTGGGGGCTTCCCCCACATCCCTGCCACGGACTCCTGCTTGTATTTTTCGAGGGGGACCTTGCATCGTGGAGATCCGGCCCGCGGCCTAGTCACCGGCCGAGGCCGCGGCATTTCCTACGGCGGGCGGCCGATCGCGGCCTCTGCTCTGCCTCTGGGGGCTTCTCCCACATCCCTGTCACGGACTCCTGCTTCTATTTTTCGGGGGGGACCCCGCATCGTGACGATCCGGCCCGCGGCCTAGTAACCGGCTGAAGCCGCGGACTTTCCTGCGGCGGGCGGCCGATCGCGGCGCCGGGTGGTGCGGAGCTCCGGTGGGCGGCTGGGATCGTCTGTGGCCCTCTACACACCCCGATCCGCATCCTGCCTCCTCTGCCATCTCTGGGCACGAACCTGCCTCAGTCTGTCCCCAGCACGGGTCCCGAGTGCTGCCATACCTCCATCCAGCAGGCCACGTCTCCCTCTCCTATCCTAAGCTGCCTTCCTTGCCAGCCATACTTACCGTACCTGGATCCTGGTGTACCAGCACCTCTGTGTCCCTGTCGTATCCACGGCGATACCACCATGACCCGCGGCAGCAAATCCAAGGAGGACAGCACAGTGTCGGCATCCCTCCAAGATGGTGCTGGCCTTGCAACCCCACAGCGTGCCCTGCGTGGCCCGGAGCGACAGAAGGAGGCTGTGGTGAAGCCTAAAACGACCCGTCCCGCAGGTAAGGACGCTGCTGGGGACATATTGTTATATGCTAAAAAACTGTCGGAGCTTCGGGATCAGGATGCTGGGGACGGTGCACGGGCGGACGTTGGGGGGTCCTCCGCTGCTGACGCACAGGGACTGGGGACGGATGTGCAGCCCCCATTGACTGACTGGGACCTGGACACTGATGAGGGGGTGACGGAGGAGGCTCAGCCTACACTTAGCCAAATACTTCAGGCCGTGCACAGCTGTACTGCCTCTGTGAATACTGTTAAGGACCGGCTGGGGGGTCTCACTGAAGAGGTGGCTCTCCTTCGCCAGGACCTACAAAAGATCCGTGAACGCACTACTGCTGCGGAAAGCCGTATTAGCGACCTGGAAGACCAGCTGCCGGCACTGATTACTGAGTCCAGATCAAACGCGAGACAGGCACAGCTCAATAAAGACAAGACTGATGATATTGAAAATCGATTGCGGCGCAACAATGTGCGCATTGTGGGACTTCCTGAGAAGGTTGAGGGCAGGGATCCTACCGAATTTATTGAATCTTGGCTCTGTGATGTATTTGACAGGGCATCCTTCACACCTCTGTTTGCGGTGGAAAGGGCCCACCGGGTCCCCACCAGGGCGCTACCTGGTAACGCTCCCAGGCCCATACTGGCAAAGTTATTACACTACAGAGACAGGGAGAAGGTACTGCGGCTGGCCAGAGAAAAGGCGGACATCAAGTTCAACGGGGCCAGGGTTTCCTTCTATCCGGACTTTTCTGCGGAGGTCCAGAAGCAGCGGGCCAAGTTCGCCGATGTCAAGCAACGTCTCCGGCGCCTCGGGCTAATCTATGCCATGCTGTACCCTGCCCGTCTTCGGGTCACTGTGGAGGGTAGGGCGCACTTTTTTGATACTGCCGCTGACGCGGCGAGCTGGCTGGACATACATGAGCCCTCCCTCCGTCAACGCCAGCGGGCCGATCCCGGTGAGTGAGGGACACCTTAATGTGAACACTGCATTCTTACCAGTTTGGACCCTGTGACAGAATTCCCCGGCCGGGGCTCATATCCTTGTTGTACTGGAACAGATGTGCTCCATCCATTGAATGCTTCTTTTTTCACCGGAGTGCTAGCGAATGCACCGTACCCGGATTACAAAGTGCAGTATGCGCAGTTGCGCACAACAGGCTGGCGGGCCACCAATGGTTTGTGGGGTTGCTGCCCCTGGTGGACAGAATGGTTCCTTTTCCCGCCTCCTGTGCTATGATGAGGCACCGTTGTGCCTTGTCCAGTTGGAACATGTTCTTTTTTTCTTTTCCTTTGTTTTTGAGGAATCGCACACATCGTTGGACTGGACAGTATCTTGGCTGTGGACTTCTCGAAAGCATCGGCTCCATTCGTCCCTAATGTCATACTGTTCCCTGCTCTGGGTGTCGGCTTCTGTGGCTGGTACCCGATTTGCACGATCTTTTATTACATGGCTGGACTACCTGTAGTCTCGTGGAATGTGAGGGGTCTTGGTTGTCCTCAAAAGAGGGCCATGATAGCTTCTCAACTGCGCAAGTATCATCCAGCTATTATAGGACTGCAAGAGACTCATCTGGTGGAGGAATCTGTGGGGTGTTTGAGATACTCCTGGGTGGGTCGGGGCTACTACTCCACTCACTCTTCTTATTCCAGGGGGGTGAGTGTTTTGGTGCATAGGGCCCTTGCCTTCCAGGAGTTGGGGGTGCGGGTGGATCCTGAGGGTCGTTTTGTATTTCTGCATTGTAAAATATTTCATGTTGTATGTGCTTTAGCGGTGGTTTATATTCCTCCTCCATTTTCTTCCCAGGTGCTCCGTGAGTTTCTCCTGTTTACCGCTGACAAGGCGGATGTACCCCTTTTTGTGCTCGGTGATTTTAATGGGATATTGGATCTTGCCAGTGATAGACATCCACCTGCTCCCCGGATGGTTTCGGCTAGGGGTACTGCCCTCTCGCGCTTTCTGGGGGAGTTAGGCTGGATGGATATATGGCGTTTACGCCACCCTGGCGAGATCCGGTTTTCCTGCTTTTCTAAGACCCATTCCTCTCTCTCCCGTATTGACCTTTGTGTGGGCACGGTGGCTGCGCTCGCGTTGGTGGAACGGGTGGAATATGCTTTGCGAGGGATTTCGGACCACTCCCCGTTGGTGGTCTGGCTTACTGTACGGCCTCAGACCGGTTTGCGTAGGGCCCCTTGGCGCCTGAATGCTTTCTGGCTGAAGCTTTTTCCACCAGATGCTAATATCTCTGCTGAAATCACCCGTTACTTTTTGGATAATATCCTATTTCCTGACCCTCTTGCACGGTGGGATGCCTTTAAGTGCTTCCTTCGGGGCATTTTGATTGCTAACGTTAAACAAGTGCAAAATGCCTCTAAACATTTTGAGGAGCAATTGGCTCGGCACACCCATGAGTTGGAGGGGGAGTATGTTGCCAACCCTTCGGATGCTACGAGGGATGCATGGCTATCTGCCCAGAAGGTGTGGGTGGGAGAGGTACAGTCTAAAGCGGATAAGAAGCGTTTCTTTGCTAAAACCACATTCTATGAGGAGGGGGAGCGGACGGGCCGCCTGCTATCGCGTATTGTGGGGGTGCGCCCCTCAGCTCCCCCCATTGGGGCCCTCAAATTGGTAGGGGGACGAATGGCCAACACGCCTGATACTATTATGGCTGAATTGGTACGCTTTTATTCTGATCTGTATTCCTCTAAGGTTTCTTATGCACCGGCGGACCTTCGGCGGTATCTGGATGCAATCACTCTCCCGAGGCTGACAGAGCGTCAGAGCGCGGATCTGGAGGCCCCCATCACCGAGGACGAGCTGAGAGAGGCGGCTGCTCTCTTTCCTGGTTCCAAGGCCCCTGGTGATGATGGCCTCCCGGTCGAAATGTATCAGCAATACTCTGAGGTGCTTGTACCGGAGCTGCTGAGGGTCTTCCATGCTGCAAGAGAGGTGGGAGCTCTGCCGGACTCCATGACTAAGGCCAGTATTGTTCTATTACTAAAGCCGGGTAAACCCGCATCGGACCCGGGTTCTTATAGACCTATCTCTCTCCTTCAAACTGACGTAAAAATACTTGCAAAGGTTTTGGCTAGGAGGGTTAATACCATTATTGCACATGTTGTCCACGAAGACCAGGCGGGTTTTATGCCGAACAGGTCCACCGCTATCAATCTTCGCCGCTTGTTTGTAGCCATGCAGATGCCGGCGGATAATGCAGGGGACAGAGTGTTATTATCGTTAGATGCTAACAAAGCATTTGACAGCGTCGAATGGGACTACCTATGGGCGGTGTTGGAAAAGTTTGGGTTTGGCCCTATATTTATCTCCTGGGTGAGACTGCTTTATTACCGTCCGCAGGCTTCCATCAGGGAGGGTGGCAGAATATCTGAGCACTTTTACTTGGGGAGGGGCACCAGACAGGGATGTCCACTATCCCCGCTCCTGTTCGCGCTGGCTATTGAGCTGCTTGCGGCTACCATTCGTTCGCAGGACGCCATAGATGGGTTTCACTTTGGCCCCCTTCAGGAAAAGATTCTGCTATATGCGGACGACATGCTCCTGATGCTTGGGGACTCGGGGGCTTCCTTGCAAGCTACCATGGCCACCATAACGGAGTTTGGTCGATTTTCTGGCCTCACTATCAATTGGTCCAAGTCGGCCTTACTGCCGCTGGATAAACCGGTGGATCCTCTCCTGGGTACGCTCTGTCCAGTCCCCGTGGTAACTACCTTTAAATATTTGGGGGTGGTGATTTCTGCGGATCCGCTCCAATATTGTAGATTGAATGTGCACCCGCTCCTTGCTCGGTTTCGCGATACGATTAAGGTCTGGGACAAGCTTTGGTTATCGGTCGCGGGACGGGTGAACCTGATTAAGATGGTTCTGATGCCGCAGCTCTTGTATTTCTTGCACAACTCCCCAGTGGTTATTACACTGAAAATATTCAGGGTGGTTAACACGCTATTTAGGACTCTCATATGGCGGGGGCGGGCGGCCCGGATCCGGATTGAGCAACTACAGAAGCCTAGGGATTTGGGGGGCCTCTCTCTCCCTAATCCCTGGATTTATTATTTAGCCTCTCAGCTGCAGCACCTGGTTGGGGCGATGGCTGGGGCGGGGGGGCGGTCCGGCTCTGACTCTGATGGGGTATTTTACGGGTGCCACTGGCATTCCTGAGGGGTTGGAGGCTCAACTTTTTGCCAAATCCAATAAATTCTACCCTACCTATAGACTTCTTCAGAAGATCTGGGATAAGGCCAAACAGCTACAACTGGTTACTGGATATACTTCTTATAGTCCCATTTGGCATAATCGTTCTTACCCTGAGCTGGACAAGCTGGATCAGGCTGGAAGGTGGCTGACGTATGGGGTGTCCCATCTTAAACACATCCTGCTCAATGGGGAGCTACTTCCCTTCGAGCAATTGCAACTCCAGTTTTCCTTGCCACATAATATGAAGTACTATTACCTGCAGCTTCGGCATGCGTGCCGGGCTCAACCTTCCTTGTCCCACTCCAGCTTGTCCTCCACACCGGTATTTTTCCTTATGGAGCAATATACCTCAACTAAGGGATTTATATCAGCTTGTTATGCAGCCTTATTGGGTTCATACTTAGACAGATATCCGTGCAAGGCGTATGACCAATGGAGCGGAGATGTGGGAGAGGTACCCGCTGAGCAATGGGAGGAGGCCTTAGAGTCAGTGAGAATATGTTCACTCAATGTTTCCCATCAGGTATCCCAATTATATATCTTACTACGAGTACATCATACCCCGGCGAAATTACATGCTATGGGTCTCCGCCCGGACAATATGTGCAATAGATGTGAGAGGGATGTGGGGGACCTTATACACTTACTATGGAGATGCCCGAAATTACACCGGTATTGGACCTCAGTGACCTCCACTATAAACAGAGTTCTGGGCTTGGCGATTCCTTTGGATCCCAAGCACTGCCTCTTGGGTATACTGGATCACATTATAGATGACCGCTACTTACGGGAGGCAGCGGCGCGAGCTCTGTTTCAAGCCCGACTACTTATTTTGAGGCGCTGGATTGATAGGGAACCTCCTACATATAGACTCTGGCTGGAGCAACTGGGCACCACTCTTCGCATGGAGAAATACATTTACTTACATAGGGGGGCCCCGGCAAAATTCCGGAAAGTCTGGGGAGTTTGGTTGAGCTCTCCGGGGATGGCTCCCACGGATCTGATCCTAGACCAACTGTTACTTTAATCGCTGGGGGTGGGGTAGACCATTGGAGGTTAGTTTGGGGGGAATTATTTTGATCTGGGTTATGGGACTGTTGCCTTGCGTTATGTTTTTGGTTCAGGCTGTTCTTTGATTCATGCTGTATACTGGCTATGTTGCTGAGATCTGTCCTCGATTTTGTGCCTTTATTTGTAGATGTGCTTTTGATCCAATCTGCTTGTTGCAATACTTGTTTCTATGTGCGATTTCTCAATAAACCTTTTTTTCTCTTGATTTAAAAAAAAAAAGTGCAGGTGCTGTGTGCAGTAATAAATCCAAGTGATAGTGGTAGAATTCAATCACTCACCAGATGTTGTGGGTCCTGTGTGCCTTATAGCACCAGGACCTATTCAGACTTGTATAGCCCCCTGGGCTAAAAGCGATCTTTTTATCTTGCTTCTGTGTGAGTAGGGTGATGGGGTCCCCCTCTGTCTCCTTTCCCCTCACCAAGCCAAGGTATATGCAAAAAAATGAAGCTCCAGATGGTGTATTACCTTTTAAACTCTTTATTCCCAACCGGGTAAAAAGTGCATACATGCAAAAAAGGTTTTTTGAACTTCAAATCAAAAACAGGCAAACTTCAAGTAAAAAGGCAAAAAAAACCAAGATATAACCAACACTTCACGCCAAAATAGACCAAAAAAAACAGGTGCAGGGGAAGTCAGGTAAGTTTCTGTCCCAATTGTAGCCACGTGGGACGCTTGTGACTGTGTAAGTACGGTGCAAACCGTTCGGTGTGGACGCTAGCGGGAGAGCTTCCGGCTTGCGTTCTACCCCTCACTTACGTCACCACGTTGTGCGTTCCAAACTGACGCGTTTCGTCACTTCCTGTGACGTCTTCGGAGACTTCCCCTGCACCTGTTTTTTTTGGCCTATTTTGGCGTGAAGTGTTGGTTTATCTAGGACCCCATCACCCTACTCACACAGAAGCAAGATAAAAAGATCGCTTTTAGCCCAGGGGGCTAAACAAATCTGAATAGGTCCTGGTGCTATAAGGCACACAGGACCCACAACATCTGGTGAGTGATTGAATTCTACCACTATCACTTGGATTTATTACTGCACACAGCACCTGCACTTTATTTAAGAAGTAATTTGCACTGAAGAACCACCGTTTATACAGAATTGTTTGCACATTTTCTCCTTTGGAACTTTCACTGGCGATTTTTTCACTGAAGATTTCTTTTGTTTATTGGACTATTATCACATATGCAATTTAATATTTGTGTTTACAATTATATGTATTTAGAGCAAGCGCTATAGGTAGCCTATCTTTTAGACTACTCACTTTTAACCTAATTTTACTATAGCAGCTGCTAAACAATAACTTTTACACATATTCACTTGATTTTTTATATATACTTCTTGGAAATACTTATGCACTTTTCACTATATGATTTTTAGAGCAAGCGCTATAGGTAGCCTAATTTTAGACTACTCACTTACATAGATACTATTAACCCTTCAATGTACTTGTATTTTAGCACCAATAATACAAGCATTAGGACTTGCTGCCTTGAATCCAAATACCTATATGCAATGATGTACAGATCTCGGTTCCTGGATTGGTCTCATAAGTGAGCTCCACACCATGCTACCGCATGTCATGATCTATAATTTTACTAAAAAAATAAAAAAAATCTATGCTCAGGTTCATGAATAAATAAAGTTAAAATTAAGGTGTTTGGATTTCAGGTCAAGTTATATGACTGCAGTTTCTTTCCTAACCCTACACATACAGTATTCCACTGTTAAAGCATAGAACAAAAATAAAAAAAAGTTTTACCCTATTTTTTTAGATTACATAATGCAGAATTGGGATAGTCTTACTGCTACTCACAAGTCAGGTTTTGTTAAAGAAAATCTAAGATATATCTAATATCATTACAAAGCATTTAAACCTTTTGGCTAAAGGCCATAGCAGATTAACAATCCTTTTATTCTCCTCATTGCAGAATTGCTGATACTCAATTTACATCATACACAGGGCTGTATTTATCATTAGGCACAGTGAGCTCATGTTTATAGGCAGCAGAAGGGGTGTTTTTTTACCTTTATAATTATTGGCCGCACATTTTTTTCTAAGATCAGTAGATATCGTCATACCATGTAGGTTTATTTACAAGGTTACAAACGAGACAGGTTCTGTAGGTTTGTTCTTAAGTTAAATTTGTATGTAAGTTGGAACAGATACATTTGTTAAGTGTAACTCCAGCCAAAAGATTTATTTTAAGTTTTGCATAGATAGCATAAGGAAGGGTTAACACCCCTGTAATGTTTGTTTTGCTGTCTGTACCCCTATCCAGAAGATTTCATCTCACTTTCTGTCCCTGTGATAATTGGATTTTGAAAATTATGGGTTGTTGTGGAAACAAGGATTGGTGATACAGCTTCAATGGAGAAACCTTTTTCCCATAACTCTTACAGGATTGAATTTCCCTTCCTAGGGGTAGATTTCATCTTACCCATTGTCTCACTCCTTTTGTAAGTATAAGTCGTTTGTAAGTCAGATGTTTGTAAGTCGGGGACTGCCTGTTTTCCAAGCGAGGTAATGACCAGGAAAACAAGGAAATGGTCTGTGTATGAGAGATAATCCTAATAGAGAGGTATTACTTAGGGCACCAAAAGTTGGGTGGCTACAGACTGTAATGATCAAAATCCTGCCCTTATTATATAGAATTTTTTGGACAGTAATAGTATGACTCCTTGTAGCGATAACAGAAGGTGAATTTTAGTCAGTTATTTGAAACAGAAATTATTGTGACACTAAATTCATTTTTTATAAAATAAAATGAATGCAAAAATCCTAAACAAGTAAAATCTTTTTCTTCCTTTGTTTTTTCTGTCAAATGCAAGCTTTTTTCTGATTTTCTCACACTTCCAGTCCTAGGGTATCTACTTTTGTTCTCAATGCTTCCCTTTCCTGTTCATCTTCGAGATGGACTACACATCTTCATGGAAACAAATTCAGCTCTGTGGGAACGGTAGTACACATAGAGTGGAACAAGTGACCAGAAACAATGGCACTGCTCACTCTACACCAGTAGTGGTGAAGTGCAACAGTGCAGGATAGGGAGTGTGCAAAGGACAAAAAAAAGCTTAAAAACATTAGGAGTCATTTTAAATACAAAATGAGCTATGGTTTGCTTAAGCCTGGTATGAAATTATTGGACGAATGATCTTCCCATTTTTTTGCATGCTGGCCTCCATATCGAAAAGGAAGAGGTTAATTAAGCTAGGAAAATTCTTGTACAACAGAATAACAATGTGGAAGTGATGTAACATATTGTATTATATTTGTATTGTATTTTTGGATAAAACTTTTCTGATTAAACGAAAATTGTACAATCTGGTATAGTACAAGAAAATTGTTTGGGCGGCACAGTGGTGTAGAGGTTAGCACTTTCACCTAGCAGCAAAAGGGTCACTGGTTCAAATCCCAACCAAATCCCAATCACTACCTGCCTAAAGTTTGCATGTTCTACCTGTGCCTGTGTGGGTTTCCTCCCACACTCCAAAGACATGGGATTAATGGGCTCCTGTCTAAATTGGCCCATGCATGTGAGTTAGGGACCTTAGGTTGTAAGCTCCTTGAGGGCAGAAATGGTGTGAATGTACAATGTATATGTAAAGCGCTGCATAAATTGACAGCGCTATATACGTAAGTACCTGAAATAAATAATACATTTTTGTACTTGTCCCATAGGATTATATTGCATGCCCTCCCCTGATCGGCTCTCGAAATCTGTACTAACAATCAGATTATTGTACGATCACTTCGACAGTGGTATTTTTTTGTACAATTTTCTAAATCGTGTGTACTTTGAAATGTTAGAATGATTGATGCAGAAAAAAAAATTAGTTTAGTGTCACTTTAAATTTCTATGAAGTGTCACTGAACAAATACAGTAATACTGCTTGTTTGACATGGGCCTGATTAAAAATGTAATAAATGTACCTTAATATCTACCACATACTAATTTATGACCATAGAAGTGTGTTAGGCTAATATTTTCTCTTACTTAGACAATAATGCTATTATTGACTAGAGAAAGATCACACAATACAACAGCATTTACTCTTACAGTTTCCCGACCCTTGTTTTATTATTTTAACAGATTACTAAGCAAGCATTCATGCAAGTAAAAAAATAGCATTTCATGCAGCGCCGGCACCAGCATAGGGCAGCTAATTTGGCTACATTAGGGTTCCAGGAGAGGGGGGCTCTAAAGCCGGGGGTCCCTCAAAAAGGGCGTATGCTTGAGCTGGCTCTGCTCACACATTTACCTAGCTCAGCACAGCACAGCACAACAGGCATGGTGCACAGTGACAGACAGCACAACCCTGGGCACTGTGAACTTCATCCATTGCCTCCACTGTTACTAATGCCCACTTGCTCTTCCACCCCTACTCCTCCTCCTCTCTCCCAGGTGAAGCAGACGATTGCCAACACACCCACTTCTCTGCCTCCAGCCCCCGGAATTGAACAAGTCCCTCCTACTTGGGCGGTAGCAGAAGCAGTCCTGCAGTCCTCCAGTCCTGCACAGAGACAATCGTCGCTGAACTGGAGGCATGTGAGATGAGGGGGAGGAGCTCAGTAAGACCAGGGGAGCAGCCAGCAGGTACAGGAGTGGGAATGGCAGGGATCTTCAGTGGAAGGTAGGGAAAAGAGTTCTTTATTGTGTCTGTCTGTCTGCACTTATTATAAAGCCTGTTGCATGTACATCATGGGCCCATGAGGAATAGATGCGGACAGAGAAGGAGACATAGGGACAGATCAAGGGAAAAAGAGAAATGGGGACAGAAGGGGACATGGGGCAGTCAGAGAGTACATAGAGACATGGATTGACATCAAGGCCCTTTCACACAGGGTGGGCTTTGCTTTCTCCTGATCCCCTGCTGAGCAAAGCAGGAGGATGACATATCTGTGTCCACTCTGCTCTCCTCTATGGGCTGCCAAATGTAAATGGACCAGCTGTTCGTTTATACCAGACTGCCCTCTGATCTGAAATGCCCAGACAGAGGGGAACAGATCCCTTTTGTTTGTTTTTGGTGGATCAGATTAGAGGTAGGTGGGTCTAGACCAACCTTTTTTTTAACCAAGGTGACCTGGAACCCTGGGGTGCCTTGATGTTTCTTCAAGGGTGCATTAGCAAAATGCCTAAAAATTGCCCAAAAGTTGTATACAAGGCGGCGTGTGGATGAAGCCTGCCACGGGTTTTGATGGTGCACCATTACAACCTTCTAGCTGCTGGCATCGTAACGACCAATGGCTTCATCAGTTAATATGGAGGATTTCAGTCCCCTGCATAGCATCCTTGTTTAACCCTCCCCTGCCCCTCTCCATCAGCGTTGGGGGTCACATTAGCTGAGTGATGGAGAAAAACTAAGGGAGAAGGGAAATATTGGAATACAAGTCAGTACCAGCTTGCAAAAGTGTATTTGCTTTGAAAGAATAAATCACCTCTAACGTTGGCTGTCCTACTTGCGTGGATTTTGCAGCATTATGTAAAAATTTGAATAGTTTTTACATTTTACAATGGGGTGCCTCACGACTGTCCATCATTTTTAAAAAGTGCCTTGACTAAAAAAAGGTTGAGAAACAAGGTGTAGACGGACGCATATCTATTTACACCTGCTTCTCCATAAAGGAGAATGGAGGGTCCAATCAGGTCCACATGCAGACCTCAGGCAGACCTGATTGGACAACTAGTGTGAAAGCCCTCCATTCTTAGATGATGCCTTGCACGGAGAAATGCGTTGGAAGGAGATAGGACGTCATTACGTCCTAGACCTGGCATTGACTCCGCCGTTGGATCACTCTCTCTACCGTTTGACTATATCAATTTTCCTGTAATTGCAATGTTGTAATTTAATACATTTTAATGTGGATATAGTGCATGATGAGCCTTCCTCTTTTTTTCATGTAATACATATACTACATTCTGAGCATAAAGGAGAGCTGACTTATGGTTTGCAATCATCGAGATTACACATACAGTATGTGGAGGCTGACACGCCCAACATTGGGCATATGATCCATTTTGGATGAGTGTCGCTGTGAGAGAGACATCCGGGTGTCCTTAGCATATCCTCCCCTTATCTTACTCTTCTCATGATCTCCTATAATTTAGAGATCATGTCCATCCGGTAACAGGCTTATATTACTTTTGAGCACTAGTGGAATACAAATAGTTATTGCCAAGTTTGTCAACTTTAAGCACTGGGAGCAGTACACCTTTTTTCATTTGTTTGGAGATTCATACAGACACTTATTTTTACTTCACAGAATATATTTTTGGGCATTTGTTTATATTAAGCACCATATTGTTATATATCTAATTTGGATACATTTATATCACAATTTTAATCTTGAAAAGAAGGTGGGAAATGTGAACTTTAAAGGCATGAATATTAAAAAGAGTAAATTTTATTGATAACAATTCATATTAAAAGATCACATGTATACATAATAAAATTACCACCTAGACAAACATCAACGCTAGAATGGTTAGCCAGCTCTGACTGCCAGGTCAGGGCCAGTAGGATATTGGAACCTGATAAAATCCTGTCGCAGGAATGGAGTACAATGTAAAATGGCTAGAAGCTTGACATGTTTTGTGATATTTCGCTTCTTCAGGAGCTTATTCTCTTTTACATATTCTATATAATGAAAATATATCAATAAATATACAGAAGTCATGTGTAAGCAATATATTAGCCATAAATAAAATAATATAAAATAAATAATTCCAACATGGGTTATTGACAGATAACTTCACAATTGTGTCTGAGAGCCCAAAACCACAATCAGCATGCATAACAGGGCAGAGGCAGTTGTGGGGACACACACTGGATATTAGAAGATATACAACATAATCAGAAAACTCCATAAACAGTGATATAATAGGTAACAAGAAAGGGGGGCTGATTTACCATATAAAGGATTTTAGATAAAGCAGAAAAAACACCATTTCAAAAGCTGGATTAGAATGTCATATCACAAAAGAATCACTAACCTCACCAAGTCAGTGTACCCAGTTGTACAGATGTCACAAGTGTGTCTTTCCTACAGTCAGGCATGGCGGTGGGGTTCTCATGGTCGGTGGCTGCATGAGTGCTGCCGGCACTGGGGAGCTACAGTTCATTGAGGAAACCATAAATGCCAACATGTGCTGTGACATACTGAAGCAGAGCATGATCCCCTCCCTTTGGAGACTGGGTCGCAGGGCAGTATTCCAACATGATAACTACCCCAAAAACACCTCCATGATGACCACTGCCTTGCTCAAGAAGCTGAGAGTAAAGGTGATGGACTGGGCAAGCATGCCTCCAGACCTAAATCCTTTCGAGCATCTGTGGGGAATCCTCAAACCGAAGGCAGAGGAGCGCAAGGTCTCTAACATCCACCAGCTCCGTGATGTCATCATGGAGGAGTGGAAGAGGACTCCACTAGCTCTGGTGAACTCAAGAGGGTTAAGGCAGTGCTGGAAAAAAAAATGTGAGGGATATATTCACTTTTGTGAGATACTGTACATTTTTATGCACAATGTTTGTCTAAGTGATCATTTTATTATGTACACATGTGCTCTTTTTATATGAATTGTAATCAATAAAATGTATACTTTTTAATATTCATGCCTTTAAAGTACACATTTCCCACCTTCTTGTCTATATACTGTAATCATTAGGATGTGGCACTGTCTCCTACCAATTATGCACCCACTGAACCACCCTGTGTTGGTGTAATTTGCCATTTTTTTCATATATCACAAGATTGATTCATTGTATCTTTTTTGTTGAATCATTTGTTGTTAAGGCACATTTTTTGGGGATTTATTTCTATGTTAGTTAACCACTTTAAGACCGCAAGGATTTGCCCCCTTCCTGACCAGGCCCTCGTTTGCGATTCGGCACTGCGTTCATTTAATGGACAATTGCGCAGTCGTGGGACACTGTACCCAAATAAAATTGATGTACTTTTTTTCCCACAAGTAGAGCTTTCTTTTGGTGGTATTTGATCACCTGTGCGATTTTTATTTTTGCGCTATAAACAAAAAAAGAGCGACAATTTTGAGAAAAAAAACAATATTTTTCACATTCTGCTATATGTCATTCACAAAAAAAAATTTAAAAATCAAATTTTTTTTAACATTTTAGGCCAATTTGTTTTCTGCTACATATTTTTGGTAAAAAAAAATCGCAATAAGCGTATTTTGATTGGTTTGCGCAAAAGTTATCGCGTCTACTAACTCAGGGGAAAGATTTATGTCCTTTTTATTATTTTTTTCACTAGTAATGACAGCAATCTGCGATTTTCTGCAGGACTGCGACATTGCATCAGACAGATCGGACCCCTAAGTAACATTTTTGACCCTTTTGGGGGGACCAGTGACATTACTACAGTAATCAGTGCTAAAAATATGCACTGTTACTGTAATAGTAACATTGGCAGGGAAGGGGTTAACATTGTGGGTGATCAAGGGGTTCAATGTGAGCCTAGGGGAGGGATTCTAACTGTGGGGGGCGTGGCTTCTGAAATGATCATAGAGACATGTGATCCTATATAGAAGGATCACATGGGCTCTATGATCATTTCAGGGAGAAGAAAGGTCAGCTGTGTTTACAACAGCTGCCCGTCCTTCTCTCTCAGCGGGGAACGATCGCGGGTGTCAGACGGCAATCGGAGCCGCCTGCCCACTGCATCGGCTTCCCCGCTGATGAGCGGGGGTAGGAGTGTGCTTGCCCCCTAGCCTCCCGCGAGAGCGTACGGCGATTCGCCTGCTAGCGGCTGCCTGCCGCAGAACATCTGGGGCGGGCGGTCGTAAACTTGTTAACAGACAGTACAAATTTTTTCATGTTTGAACTAGTGTGGAAGTACCTAAAGTGCAATGTGATAGATATCAATAATTATTATTTTTATTAAATATTATTTTATAAAAATAAAAGTTTTAGCAGTTTTACACTATGTCGGCTTTGTCTGGCTTGTTCCTCCATGTATCACTGTGAGAGACCTGCAGGTTCCTACATGAGACGCTCTGGCCACCTCTTCATAACACCAAGGGTTCCAGCCACCGTTTGGGAATTATATCAACTACCAACTTGTATGGCCCATATATTATAAGGTATCCTGGGTCCATACGCTCCGGTGAGCGCATCCACTGTCTATCTTTGGTATGAGGATTTTACAAAATTTTTCTTCACCTATGAATTGGATGCACTACTTTATTTCTGCATACCCTTTGGACTCACTTATGAACTTTCTTTTATATTTCTTTATATGAATTCACATTTATTTATGTCCATACATTTGTTCACTGATTTAGCGCTGCACTTTTATGTTATATTTGGTTTACACAACAGGTGTCAGTTGATGTGCTAGCAGCTTAAAGCGGAGTTCCAGGCACAAAATCGATATTTTTTTTGTGCCCGTCCGCTAGTTCAGCATAGCCTGAAAAGGAATTGGATAGTTTGGTTTTTTTTTTTAAAAAACTCACCTTGTTGTAATGTTCTGGTACCTCTGGTACCCTTGTTCCATATTTCTCCTTTGCTAATTGCGTCCCATCTTGTGTAACAAGAGACGCATATACCCCTTTAAGACCGGATGACATCATTGCCGAGCGCCGCTATGAGCGGCTATTTCAATCGCCGGCTTTCTCTCACTCATCGCTCGTTCAACCGCCATGGTTGGAGCGTCCCGCTCTCTGAAGTCAGCATACCAGATCTACACGTTCCTGTATCTCGCTACCTGAACCTGTTTTCGGATCCTGTGTCTCGCCACCCGATCACCCCTGGCATGCTGTTTTCACCTTCACCACATGTTCACCGCACCTTCTCCTGTGAAGTCGGAGCTGCTGACATTTCCTTTGCTGAACTGACGCCGGAACCTCGCCGCTGATCCGTATCTCGCTACGGGATCACCTCTCTATCTATGGACATAGTTACTACTAACCTATCTAAGTGATAAGTACCCCACAGGGGATTCCTTACTAACCAATCTCCTACTGTCATCTACTGCAAATACCAGGACTATCTATCTATCTATTCCATACCATCTGCATAGACTGTTAGCTCTTGGGACTACCTTCAACTATCCTTGCACTAGGTTACTCTGTCTAAGTATACTCCATCTGTGTCCTCTTACCATCTGCACTATACTAGACATCAGAACCTATCTGCTTACCATCACCTGCAACTCTCCTAATATTACTCCTAGTAATCACCATACAACCTGTCTCTCATCTATACATTCTCATATGTTCTATCCCTCCACTAAAACATCTGATTGAGTATATGTATATTGCATAACAGGCTGTACACCGTGATGAAGTCCTGAGAGTTGGATAGGTTTATTCAACAGTATCTCTACAAGGCTACTGAGTGTGATAATTCTGCAGCTGAAAATCCATCCATTAACAAAAACGCATGAACGTTACAGATTGAACGAGCCTTAAAAAATATGGATTCAGCAGAATTACCCACTCATGTACTACAATTAAAACAGCAAGTAGATGCATTGATCCTTGCGCTTACAGAGGTACAAAACGAAAATCAGACCTTGAGACAGCAGGTTGGCCGTCTCACACAGCTTTCTGCTACTCAGCCCCGTGAGCCTAAGATAAACCCTCCTCTAGAGTTTTCTGGTGATCGGAGCAAATTTCGTGAATTTAAAAACGCATGTCGTTTACTTTTTTTGTTAAAACCTCTAACCTACACCACTGACCAAATTAAAGTTTGTACTATCATCTCCTATTTAACGGGTGAACCCCGGGCCTGGGCAGACGCTCTCTTTGAAAAGGATGATCCACTCCTTAATTCTTACCCTCTATTCCTAGCACAACTCGCTAGTTTATATGAAGACCCCAATAAGCAGAGTATCGCTGATACCCAGTTATGGGCCTTGAAACAAGGAAGGAGACCCGTTGAAGATTTCGTGGCAAATTTTAGAAGATGGTCCCCTGATTCAGGGTGGAACGACACATCTTTGAGAACGCAGTTTAGACTCGGCCTATCTGAGGCCGTTAAAGACGAGCTTGCCCGAGCGGATTTACCTGGCACTCTGGAGGGACTGATACAGACCAGTATCAATATTGACAGACGACTACGAGAAAGAAAGACTGAGAAGATGGGCTCACCATTTTCCAGTCCTTCTCGGATGTTGCCTGCTGACCCTACTCCTATGGAGGTAGGAATGATACGCCCGCCTCTGACCCTTTCTGAACGTGCCAGAAGGAAGACCGAACATCTCTGCATGTACTGCGCATCCCCGAATCATTTGATAAGCGGCTGTCCCCTTGTCCGCAGAAAAGAGGGTGAGTGCTCAAATGTCTTGCTAGGCGGACTCACAACTTCCTTTTCTAATCCTTATCTTTTTGTTCATTTAACATTGCAGTGGGACCAAACTAGGATCACCACCCAGGCTATGATCGACACAGGATCTTGTGGAAACTACATTGACATTTGTTTTGTCTCCCTTAATAAAATACCTATTGTTTCAAAACCCAAACCTGTCTCCGTTAGTTTTATTAACGGTACCCCCCTATCCTCTGGTCCTATCACCAGTCAGACACAGGCACTCCTTGTAACTGCTGATGAGTCTCATGTGGAGACCACCACCTTTGATGTGTTAACATCACCACATTTCCCAATCATTTTGGGACTTCCCTGGTTACACATACATCAACCAATCATCGATTGTGAAATGACGTGTAATCTCCCCACATATGATAGGATCCTGTCTGTAGTGCTGGATGACATTATACCCAAGTGTTATCAGGACTTATCGCAGGTTTTCCTTGAAAAAAACGCTCAAATGCTACCTCCTCATAGGGACTATGATTGTTGTATCGATCTACTCCCTAATAGCAAGTTGCCCTTCGGAAATGTTTATCCTCTCTCACAGGATGAACTCTCTCATCTTAAGGAGTATCTGGATGAGAACTTGGCAAAAGGATTCATCCGACCTTCTACTTCCTCCACTGCTGCTGGACTCTTCTTTGTCCGCAATAAGGATTCTAGCCTTAGGCCTATCATTGATTTCAGACAATTAAATGCCATTACAATAAAGGATCGTTATCCTTTACCTCTTATTCCTGAACTTATCGAACAGGTGCGTGGAGCTTCTCTCTTTTCAAAATTGGACCTAAAAGGGGCATACAATTTAATTTGAATCCGTAAAGGGGATGAATGGAAGACGGCATTCAGAACCAGATACGGACTGTTTGAGTACCTTGTAATGCCATTTGGGCTATGTAATGCTCCCGCAGCCTTCCAACGGTTTATAAATGAGATATTCAGAGACTTGCTTGACGTTTGTGTTGTAGTATATTTGGACGATATATATTTATCTATTCTCATTCCTTACTTGAGCACATAAAACATGTGAGACTCGTGTTGTCAAGACTACTTGCACATAACTTATATGTTAAATCAAAAAAATGTATGTTTCATAAAGAGGAAGTACTATTCCTAGGATATATTATATCAAAAAATGGAATCAAGATGGACATGAGCAAAATATCCTGCATTCTAGATTGGCCTGTGCCAACCACTCGCAAAGCATTGCAAAGGTTCCTAGGATTCTCTAACTACTATAGGAAATTCATTAAGAACTTCTCTGCGATTGTGAAACCTCTCACACAACTCACAAGCACGAAGAAACCATTTAATTGGTCAAAAGAAGCAGATGGAGCATTCTGTCTGCTGAAATCAAGCTTCACTACTGCCCCCATACTATGCCATCCAGACCCATCCCTTCAATACATCTTGGAGGTAGATGCGTCAAATATGGCAGTAGGAGCAGTTCTCTCACAACGACCAACAAACACCTCACCTCTTCACCCACTTGCTTTCTTCTCAAAGTCATTAAGCAGCCCCGAGGTGAACTACCCAGTAGGAGAGAAGGAGTTATTAGGCATAAAACTGGCATTAGAGAATTGGCGACATCTACTTGAGGGCATTCAATTGCCAATCCTGATATATACTGACCACAAAAACCTTCAATACCTTCAGACTAATAGAACTCTTTCCCACCGACAGGTTCGGTGGTCGTTATTCTTTCTGAGGGTTAATTTTTTAGTGACTTATACGCCCGCAGACAAAAATAAAAAAGCGGATGCACTTTCACGACTAGCCGAGAAAGATTCTACCGAGGTTCCCTCAGTTCCTATAATACCACTTGAACGTATTATCGGTGTCATTCGCTCCCTGAAGGAAGAGATTTTGCACAGCATAGGACTGGACTCACCTCCACCACAACTAACTACTGACGCAGAAGGCTTCCTCTATTACAACGATAAATTATATATACCCCCTACTATGCGAACCAAAATCTTGGAATTGTCGCATGACGTACCTATGGCAGGACATATGGGTATGACTAAAACTTTAAATCTACTTACTAGGCAGTTTTGGTGGCCAGACATGAAGACAACCGTAAAAAAGATCGTTTCATCTTGTGATATCTGTGCAAGGTCTAAAATCGACAACACGAAACCATCGGGGTTACTTTGTAGTTTACCGATACCCCAGGTTCCGTGGGAAGTGGTATCCTTAGACTTCATAGTGGAACTACCACCTTCCAAAGGATTCAACACCATCTTGGTATCAGTGGACCATCTGACCAAGATGGCACATTTTACTCCTATCCGAAGACTACCTTCGTCCAAACAAACAGCGGAATTACTTGTGAAACATGTCTTTAAGTTACATGGTATTCCAAAAACACTGCTGTCTGACCGTGGTTCACAATTAATCTCAAAGTTTTGGCTAGCTCTATGTCAGATACTACGAATAGAGCGTAAACTTACTTCTCCATACCACCCTCAGACCAACGGACAGACAGAGAAAGTTAACCAGTGCATTGAACAGTATCTGCGTTGCTATACTTCGTATCTACAGGACGATTGGGCAGATCTCCTCCCACTGGCGGAATTCGCCTATAACAACGCGACTCATAGCACTACTAAACAAAGTCCATTTTACCTAAATTACGGGTTTCATCCCACACTCCTTCCACCACGTATCTTGCCATCAAGTAATCCAGTGGCATCTGATTATCTTGCCCAGATAAAGGATTCTCTGGGATTACTCAACAATACCATATCACATGCTCATAGCCAACAAAAGAGGTACTACGACCTCCGTAGGAAACCCTCTCCCCAATATATCATTGGGGATCTTGTTTGGCTTTCTACAAAAAATCTGAGATTAAAAATCCCTAGTAAAAAACTTGGACCTCTATTTCTGGGACCTTTCCCAAAAGAGAAGCTTATTGGAAAAGCTGCAGTACAACTCACATTACCAGCAGACCTCAAGATACATCCTGTCTTCCATGTGTCTCTACTGAAGCCCCATGTTCCTAACCAAGGAATAAGGCCTACTATCTCACCTCCACCTCCTGTACAAGTGGAAGGTGGAGAAGAATTTGAGATAAAAGAAATTTTGGATTCCCGTTTCAATAGAAGAAGACTCCAGTATCTTGTACGATGGAAGAATTATGGGCCCCAAGATGACACCTGGCTGGATACCTCCGATATACATGCCCCTAGACTGATTCGCAATTTCCACTCGAAATATCCAGAAAAACCAGTTCTAGAGGCCTTCTGGAGCCGGCCTTAAGGGGGGGGGGTACTGTAATGTTCTGGTACCTCTGGTACCCTTGTTCCATATTTCTCCTTTGCTAATTGCGTCCCATCTTGTGTAACAAGAGACGCATATACCTTTAAGACCGGATGATATAATTGCCGAGCGCCGCTATGAGCGGCTATTTCAATCGCCGGCTTTCTCTCACTCATCGCTCGTTCAACCGCCATGGTTGGAGCGTCCCGCTCTCTGAAGTCAGCATACCAGATCTACACGTTCCTGTATCTCGCTACCTGAACCTGTTTTCGGATCCTGTGTCTCGCCACCCGATCACCCCTGGCATGCTGTTTTCACCTTCACCACATGTTCACCGCACCTTCTCCTGTGAAGTCGGAGCTGCTGACATTTCCTTTGCTGAACTGACGCCGGAACCTCGCCGCTGATCCGTATCTCGCTACGGGATCACCTCTCTATCTATGGACATAGTTACTACTAACCTATCTAAGTGATAAGTACCCCACAGGGGATTCCTTACTAACCAATCTCCTACTGTCATCTACTGCAAATACCAGGACTATCTATCTATCTATTCCATACCATCTGCATAGACTGTTAGCTCTTGGGACTACCTTCAACTATCCTTGCACTAGGTTACTCTGTCTAAGTATACTCCATCTGTGTCCTCTTACCATCTGCACTATACTAGACATCAGAACCTATCTGCTTACCATCACCTGCAACTCTCCTAATATTACTCCTAGTAATCACCATACAACCTGTCTCTCATCTATACATTCTCATATGTTCTATCCCTCCACTAAAACATCTGATTGAGTATATGTATATTGCATAACAGGCTGTACACCGTGATGAAGTCCTGAGAGTTGGATAGGTTTATTCAACAGTATCTCTACAAGGCTACTGAGTGTGATAATTCTGCAGCTGAAAATCCATCCATTAACAAAAATGCATGAACGTTACACTTGTAATTGACGATCGTAAATACTCACCTCAGGGTACTTCCTCCCTCAGCGCCGCGGCTCCGCTGTCACTTCCTGCGCTGCGATGATTCCTGGGAGCTAAACGTCATCACTCCCAGGAATCAATGCAATGGCACCGGCCCCACTCGTCACTTCCGGCCCCACTCGTCACTTCCCCTGCTAAACAGCTTCTGGGCATGCCCAGAAGCTGTTTAGGAATGCGGCGCTGCACCGGAAGTGACGAGAGGGGCAGGTGCAGGAGCATTCTGGGACAAGAAGACGCGGAAGAAGACACAGAAGAGGACCGCGCTGGCTTCAGCTGCCCACAAGAGAGATGGAAATGCTGTGGAAGAAATTTTATAAGTAAGTATTTCTTCTAAAAAGTAAGTGCGAACCGGGACAGATCAGAGGCTAGCCATTGTGGTATGTGCTAGCCCTGACTGTCCGGGGGGTATGTTTATTAAAAAATGACATCTGTGCCCGGAACTCCGCTTTAACTCTCAGTTACGTTTATGGTTAGCGCGGTTGACTTATTTTTTTTTTACTAAGAATAATTATTATACAATATGTACATTCCAAAGTGCTAGTATAATAAATATTATGCAAAAACCATAGATTTCATACAAAAAGGTCCAATAAAATTGTGCCATGATAAACGTGCAGATCCACTGCAAACTGTTTGCACCAACTTCAGTGTACCACCACCAAGACAGAACACTCACCACCTAGTCCAGTACCAACCACAGGCAGCCCCGTATATGCAAAAATTAAAGCATACTATAGTACATTACCAGGACATACTGTGCTGCTTATTAAATGTAATGTACTTACAGCAAACTTTACAAGGATAAAGCAACAATTTGTTTAATTCTTCTAGTAATGTACTTTAGTATTCTTTATTCTTTGCATATATGGGCTTCCTGTGGTTGGTAGTGAACCGGGCAGAGTGGTAAAAGGTTGCTCTTGGGAGAAAGCTACAATACCTGCAGTGTTGCTTTTTGAATGAAGTGGCTGCAAATAAACTCATACGTTTAAAAGGTCACAGTAAGCAGATGGTGTGTACTCTGTCTTGGTGATGGTACACTAAAATCGGTGCAAGCAGCTTGCAATGGATCTGCATAAGTTTATCACGGCACAATTTTATTGTTTTTTTTTGTGTTTATGCATATTATTTATTGTTCTAGCACTTTGGAATGTACATAACAGAGTTCCCAGCATTCTCCCTTATACCAGGGTGCCCAGAGCCCTCTTTTATCAGAATTCTCCCTTACAGTGTAAAGGTGAATCCATCAGATTCTGATCAAAAGGCTCATTCAGACAGGCACTGAGCCCCTTCCTCCACACTGCTGTCTGCAGTGGGTCTATCCATCTTGGAGCTGCACACAGGCAGCCCTTAAAAGTGGATGCAGAAAAAGCATCTGCTCCTGCCCACGTATCAAGTTTTGACATGCAATTTTGTCCGCGCAGCCCCTGAGTCTGCATCCACTTTTATGGGCTGCCTGCACGCAGCTCCAAGGTGGATGTATACACAGCAGACTGTGGCTCAGTATGGAGGACAGGTCAGAAAAAGCACTAAGGGGAAACTCTGGGGATTCGTATCTATGGTTGGAACTCTGCAGACTCTGATGTTTAGGGGGGTTCAGGGAACCTTGATTGTAAGGTGGGAATATTTGTGGCTTTGATGTAGAGGGGAACTGCATTGTGGCAGGGAGGGGGTGGAAGAGGATGGTATGGGTAAAGCCAAATGCACCTTCGCCTATGTAGACAAACTCCTTGCACCAATCCTGATTTCATGTTTATTAAATGTTCTTTATGCCTGTTTTATTATTATTTTTTTTATACTGCAAATGCAAAGACACTACCCATTTGGTCTATCAGAAAGGCTGATCAAAAAGGAGTTCACATGGATGACTGACAACACTGTTGCTAATTGCAGGGCAGGGGCTTAGCAATGTTAGCTCGCAACATAATGTGCTGTAACTGACACAATCTCAACATTAGAAACGTTGTAATAGATTAAAAAAAAATATTTGCTTAAGAAAACTATATACAGTGAGATACCAAATATCATGAAATATATATATATAGTGTGTCTGAGAATGATTTGCCCTTATAAATGACTGTCCCTCAATGGACCCATGTTGGATGCACATGATCACAACTGTATGGTAATACAGACCAAGAAAACAACCACAATGAGAATGCATAGTGCCATGTACAGCATGTTCTTAGTAAATGAACCTCAGAGAATTTTAGTGTCTTCACTGACAAGAAAGCAATTATTTACATACATGCATTAGGCAGCAGGCTAGAATAACTCGACATCTGGTTTCCTTTGGGCTTTCAATTTGACAGATTAAGCTATTTATTTTTTACTCAGAGAAATTAAAGAGTGAAGGCTGATGTGCAGCAGTTTTAGTTGAAAAACAAAGATATCCACTGAACCCTATATTAACACTTTAATTAGATCCCATTTTTTACTAGGAACATAACACTTTCCATTTAAGCAGGGGTAAATAGTACTAAACACCCGCTTTTCAAAAAAAAAAAAAAAAAAGTGATAGATATCATTTTTTTTTCTATATAATGGCCCTTAGGAAGGCCTGATGGCTTTACACCGGTACTCATCTCATGACTGACGTGCACCTCACCCTCAGAACTTTGCTATTTATATATACTTTTGCTAGATGCTGTATATGTACTGTATATATATATATAGGGCCATGTCAAGGGGTGGGCAGGAGGGTCGGTTGCCCTGGGCGCAATGGTTTATTGCAGGGATGGGGGGCGCCTTGAGCCTAACCCTAAGGGAAGGGGGAGCAGTTTGGCATGCTTACCCTGGGCCCTGGATGACCTTGTCCTGACACTGTGTGTGTATATATACTGTGTATATATCAAATAATAGAAGATGCAATCCAATTGTTGTTCCAAATATCTTTTACTTCTGATCTTCATGCATATAAGTAAACATTCATTTACATTGAATGTATAGCACTAATCATTAGTACAATCTTTTATCTCTATTCCCTCAGTGAGTCCAGCCTTACACTACACAGGTGTATCTCCTTAATCACAATTTCTAATGAAATCCACTTTAACCCATTATTTTCCAACAACCTCAAAACGATCAACACATTTCTACATCTCCACATAATACCCCCCATAGCTAACTGCAATCATTTATTACTAATCTTCTATATCAAAACCACATCATTGTTTCGTATTATTTTCATTAGCCGTGTAGATTTGGCAACTCAAATTGGCTTATTTGCATCAATTACTTCATGCATTACATTTGGAATAACAATTGGATTGCATCCTCTATTATTTGATGGATACTTTGTGGCAAGAAGGGAGTGCCACAATAGATGTAATCTTTGTGCAAATAGATCTACACAGCAGAGGATTCTCACCTTGAGATTGTATGTATATATATATATATTGTGAGGGATTAGCTCGGTAGCGGGTGTGGATAACCCCTTTTGGGGGGGGTTCGTCACACAGGGAGATAGCCGAGGAGTGGTTGAAAACAACAGTTTATGGTTTATTCGTCCAATTTCTTCAAAACAGTGCATGCAGCAAAAACATCAAAATAAAACAAAACACAAAATAAATCCTGGCCACTGTGGGCGTCTACCTTCTCACACACCGGAACCTATCTAAGGAGTCTTCCCAACCTACTCTTTGGGCAGACCCTGCTGGTTCTACAGCAGACACTCAAATGTCCATTTGTGTTTTCTTTACACAGAAAAAAAATTCAACACCTCACCTTTAGAAGTCTCTCATCTGACTGCTCTCCCCAGCTTACACAGCCTCAGGAGACAGCAATCAATAGACTCCCTTTGGACAAGTTATAGAGATCTTAATTGCCTCATTCTGAACAGCTGAAAGTGTTCTCAACTTCCGTACACCTTCCTGCCTACCTCTGCAGCCGACACCTGATAGCAATTAGTGAATTGTCTAAACCAAGCAGAAATATATCTCCCGTCAGTGACAACACCCATAGATTTTCCTGACTTCCTGTCACATACCCCCCCCTCTTGTTTCAACCCTAGGGTTGGGACACAGGTTGACAGGCACGCATGTGCACGGGACAAACCATCTGCATTCCCCATTTGAACACCGGGGCGATGCGTTACCACAAAACTAAACTCCTGAAGGGCCAGAAACCACCTATTTATTCTCCTATTGGTCTCCTTGTTCTGTGCCATCCACTTCAATGGGGCGTGATCCGTCACCAGTTCAAACTGTCTACCCAGGAGGTAGTATCGGAGAGAATCCAAGGCCCATTTCACCGCCAAACACTCTTTCTCAATGGTGGCATAATTCTCTTCATGGGCCTTCAACTTTCGGCTGAGGTACATAACAGGGTGTTCTTCCCCATTGATAATCTGGGACAGTACAGCTCCTAAACCCACATTTGATGCATCTGTCTGGACCACAAAGTCTCGTGAAAAATCAGGCGACTTTAAAACTGGCTGGCTACATAAGGCCTGTTTTAAAGCCTGAAAAGCTGTTTCTGCCTCGGGAGTCCATTTGATCATGACAGACTCCTTCCCTTTGGTCAGATTGGTCAGGGAAGCAGCCTGTGAGGCAAAATGGGGAATAAAACGGCGATAATAACCTGCAATCCCCAAAAATGCACGAACCTGTTTCTTGCTGGTGGGACGTGGCCAATCCTTAATAGCTTCAACTTTGTTTATTTGGGGCTTGATTAGACCTCTACCAATGGTATACCCCAGATACTTCGCCTCTTCTAGCCCAATGGTACATTTTTTTGGATTGGCTGTAAACCCAGCTTTCCAGATGGAATCCAACACAGCCTGAACTTTTGGTAAGTGTGAGTCCCAATCCTCACTGTGAATGACCACGTCATCGAGGTATGCAGCAGCATAGGCTAGATGAGGCCGAAGGGTCTTATCCATGGTGCGTTGGAATGTGGCAGGAGCATTCTGTAACCCAAAAGGCATCCTCCGATATTGGAAAGATCCGTCTGGAGTTACAAATGCTGTTTTTTCCCTGGCCGACCCCGAGAGAGGAATTTGCCAATAACCCTTGGTAAGGTCTAACGTGGTCATGTACCGGGCAGTGCCTAGGCGATCAATTAGTTCATCTATGCGGGGCATAGGATAGGTGTCAAACTTAGTGATTTTATTCAGGCGGCGAAAATCATTACAAAACCGCCAACTTCCATCTGGTTTGGGCACTAAGACAATGGGACTGGACCAATCACTATTTGACTCTTCTATCACCCCCAACTCAAGCATTTTTTTTACTTCCTGGCGAATGGCATCTCGCCGGGCTTCTGGAATTCTATAAGGCTTTAACTTGACCTTATCCCCTGGGGTGGTGATAATGTCATGTTTAACTCCCGAGACCCAACCTGGCAGGTCTGAAAACTTCTCCCTATTACGGAGCACAAATTCTTTAACCTCCTGTTTCTGAAGTTTGGACAGAGTCTCTGCTATCCCAACTTCAGGGACAGCCAGGTGAACTGGAGCAGAAACTCGGGTAGTCTCAGCGACCAAGGACTCTCTATCCTTCCATGGTTTTAACAAGTTCACGTGATAGAGCTGCTCAGGTTTTCGTCTTCCTGGTTGGCTAATTTTATAATTCACCATCCCTATTTTCTCCAATACTTCATAGGGCCCCTGCCATTTGGCTAGGAATTTACTTTCGACCGTGGGGACCAACACCAACACCCTATCACCAGGTGCAAAAGAACGGACCTGGGCCCCACGATTGTAAATCCTTAGTTGAGCCAACTGGGCTTGGGCTAAATGTGCCTTCACAATCGGCATCACTTGGGCAATTCTATCTTGCATTTGGGCAACATGCTCAATCACACTTCGATGAGGGGAACTCTCACTCTCCCATGTTTCCCTGGCAATGTCAAGTAGGCCCCGGGGGTGCCTCCCATACAGCAACTCAAACGGAGAGAACCCTGTGGATGATTGGGGAACCTCTCTTATGGCAAACATCAGATAAGGGAGCAGATAATCCCAATTCTTTCCGTCTTTATCCACCACCTTCCTCAACATTTGTTTTAACGTTTTATTAAACCTCTCCACTAACCCATCTGTTTGAGGGTGATATACTGAGGTACGTAACTGGGTCACTTTCAGGAGTTTACAAAGTTCTCTTGTCACCCTGGACATAAACGGGGTGCCCTGGTCAGTTAGGATTTCCTTAGGTAGACCCACCCGGGTGACAACTTGAAATAACTCCTTGGCTATGGTTTTAGCAGAGGTATTTCGGAGAGGAATCGCTTCTGGGTAACGGGTGGCATAATCCATTATCACCAAGATGTGCTGGTGCCCTCTTGTGGACTTCAGTAAGGGCCCAACCAAATCCATGGCGATCCTCTCAAAAGGAACCTCGATAATGGGCAGGGGTACCAAAGGACTACGGAAATGGGGCATGGGTGCATTAATCTGACACACTGGACAGGAAGAGCAGTACAATTCCACTTCCTTAGTGATCCCAGGCCAATAAAACCTCTGGGTGATTCTCTCCCGGGTTTTTTCTGCTCCCAAATGTCCCCCAAGAATGTGCCCATGGGCCAGTTCCAAAACCATCTTGCGGTACGGTTTAGGCACTACCAGTTGCTCAACAGTGTCCTCTATCCTCTGTGACACTCGATATAAGAGGTCCCTCTCAATAATGAAGTAAGGGAGGGCAATCCTCTCGTCAGGGTTAACTAGCTCCCCATCTATCTTCACTACATTCTCCCGGGCTCTTAGCAATGTGGGGTCCCTCAATTGCTCAGTGATAAAATTTTCTCGGTGCACTTTAAGGTCATCCAACCCTAACGGCCGCTGTTCCTCTTCTGAGGTAGCAGGCTCCTCCCTAGGGACTGGTGTTTCCCCGGCTAAGACTGAGCACGGAAACTCAGGATAATCCTCACAGTTAGAGGATTCTGGAGTAGATGGTTCAGGCTCAGAAGAACCACCTACTGGGGAATCTGGGCAATCCCAGAGTTCCCAGAATTTTGGGAAATCCCTTCCCACAATGGCGTCATGTGGCAGTTTGGGAACTAAACCCACTTGGTGACACAAGTTACCGAGGGAGGTTTCAAAGGAAACTGTAGTCACCGGATATTCTCGAGTGTCCCCATGTACACAAACTACCGCCATTTTCCTAGGATGTACGTTTTTTTTCACCACTAGATCACTTCTCACTAAGGTAACCAGGCTACCTGAATCCAACAATACCACAACATCTTTACCATCTAAACACATTCTATATAAAGGTTTCTCATTCCCCTTTACTGCAGTGTATGTGGTTGCAAAAAAGGACTGTCGTCTCTCTGTCAGAAAGTCACAATGCATGGGTTCATCATCCACTGGGCAAACCGCTGGGCAAACTGCTGCTACATGTCCCTCTTCCCGGCAACGGTAACAAATCAACCTTCCAGTCCTCTCCTGTGGGATGGGTCTTCCAGGTCGCTCTCGCCAAACATTAGTAGTAGTCCTACTAACACCTCGAGTTGCTCTTTGGATCCTCTCTCCACCCCCATCCCCTGACGCAGTCTTACTTATAGGTGGGGAGGGTCTGGTCTTGGGGTGAAAAGTCTGTGCATCTCTGGAAAAAGAGGTCAAATTCTCAGTTGTTAGGTACCTTTCGACCAGGTCTACTAATTTGTCTGCGGTTTCCGGACCACCATGGCTTACCCATTTCTGCAGGGTGTTAGGAAGAGACCTAAGAAATTTGTCCATGACTACTCGCTCCAAAATTTCTGGTCCGGACAGAATTTCTGGCTGCAGCCATTTCTTAGCCAAATGGATGAGGTCATACATCTGCGACCGGGGTGGTTTCTTCAGCTGATAACTCCAATTGTGGACCCGCTGAGCACGGACATCCAAGGTTACCCCAAAACGTGCCAATATTTCCACTTTTAATCGATCATAGTTTTTTGCATCTGCAAGTTCCAAGTCAAAATATGCCTTTTGGGCTTCTCCAGCTAATAGGGGGGCCACTAGTCCAGCCCACTGTTCTTTAGGCCAACTCTCTTTCTCCGCTGTTCTTTCAAACGTGGTCAGAAACATCTCAGGGTCCTCATCTGTAGTCATCTTTGGCAATAAGTGGTTTACCCGAAAAGTCGGTATGTTACTGGCCTGACTCCCAACCTCGGTCTGCTGTCTCTGAAGCTGTTTCACAATGGCCTCCATTTGCTGCTGGTGTCTCTGTTCCACGCCTTCAATGGCCTCTCGGTGAGCTTGTTGTTGAGCTGCAAAGCTCCGCTGAAAATCCGCATTTGCCTGCTGTTGAGCTGCATTTGCCTGCTGTTGGGCTGCATTCGATATAATCAGTTGTTTCAGTATTTCCTCCATTTTTTTGGGTTTACTTTAACTGCCCGCGGCACTCCACCATATGTGAGGGATTAGCTCGGTAGCGGGTGTGGATAACCCCTTTTGGGGGGGGTTCGTCACACAGGGAGATAGCCGAGGAGTGGTTGAAAACAACAGTTTATGGTTTATTCGTCCAATTTCTTCAAAACAGTGCATGCAGCAAAAACATCAAAATAAAACAAAACACAAAATAAATCCTGGCCACTGTGGGCGTCTACCTTCTCACACACCGGAACCTATCTAAGGAGTCTTCCCAACCTACTCTTTGGGCAGACCCTGCTGGTTCTACAGCAGACACTCAAATGTCCATTTGTGTTTTCTTTACACAGAAAAAAAATTCAACACCTCACCTTTAGAAGTCTCTCATCTGACTGCTCTCCCCAGCTTACACAGCCTCAGGAGACAGCAATCAATAGACTCCCTTTGGACAAGTTATAGAGATCTTAATTGCCTCATTCTGAACAGCTGAAAGTGTTCTCAACTTCCGTACACCTTCCTGCCTACCTCTGCAGCCGACACCTGATAGCAATTAGTGAATTGTCTAAACCAAGCAGAAATATATCTCCCGTCAGTGACAACACCCATAGATTTTCCTGACTTCCTGTCACAATATATATACAGTATCTCGCAAAAGTGAGTACGCCCCTCACATTTTTGAAAATATTTTATATTTTGTTATATCTTTTCATGTGACAACACCGAAGAAATGACACTTTACTACAATGTAAAGTAGTGAGGGTACAGCTTGTATAACAGTGTAAATTGTCTGTCCTCTCAAAATAACTCAACACACAGCCATTAATCCATGAGTATTTTGAAAAACGCCAAGCCTGAATGTCAGTAGACCAAGCGAGCCTACACCGCATCCCTATTAGTAATACAATAGAAGAAAGAGATGGGATGTCACCAAACCCCACGGACTCTGTAAATGCCCCAATGAGACTGTGCAAATGGTTATGATTAACCCAAAAATGGGAAATCCCATTTTTGGGTTAAGCATAACCATTTGCACTGTCTCATTGGGGCATTTACAGAGTCCGTGGGGTTTGGTGACATCCCATCTCTTTCTTCTATTGTAACACAGCCATTAATGTCTAAACCGCTGGCAACAAAAGTGAGTACACCCCTAAGTTATCATGTCCAAAGTGTCAATATTTTGTGTGGCCACCATTATTTTCCAGCACTGCATTCACAGGTTGCCATGGAGTCCTCTTCCACTCCTCCATGATGACATCATGGAACTGGTGGATGTTAGAGACCTTGCGCTCCTCCACCTTCCATTTGAGGATGCCCCACAAATGCTCAATAGGGTTTAGGTCTGAAAACATGCTTGGCCAGTCCATCACCTTTACCCTCAGCTTCTTTAGCAAGGCAGTGGCCATCTTGGAGGTGTGTTTGGGGTAGTTATCATGTTGGAATACTGCCCTGCGGTCCAGTCTCCGAAGGGACGGGATCATGCTCTGCTTCAGTATGTCACAGAACATGTTGGCATTCATGGTTACCTCAATGAACTGTAGCTCCCCAGTGCCGGCAGCACTCATGCAGCCCCAGACCATGACACTCCCACCACCATGCTTGACTGTAGGCAAGACACACTTGACTTTGTACTCCTTACCTGGTTGCCACCACACACGCTTGACACCATCGGAACCAAATAAGTTTATCTTGGTCTCATCAGACCACAGGACATGATTCCAGTAACCCATGTCCTTAGTCTGCTTGTCTTCAGCAAACTGTTTGCAGGGGCTTTCTTGTGCATCAACTTTAGAAGAGGCTTCCTTCTGGGACGATAGCCATGCGGACCAATATGATGCAGTGTGCGGCATATGGTCTGAGCACTGACAGGATGAACCCCCCACCCCTTTAACCTCTGCAGAAATGCTGGCAGCACTCATACGTCTATTTCCCAAAGACAACCTCTGAATATAATGCTGAACATGTGCACTCAACTTCTTTGGTCGACCATGGCGAGGCCTGTTCTGAGAGATACTTGTCCTGTTAAAACGCTGTATGGTCTTAACCAGCATGCTGCAGCTCAGTTTCAGGGTCTTGGCAATCTTTTTATAGCCTAGGCCATCTTTATGTAGAGCAACAATTATTTTTTCAGATCCTCAGAGAGTGTTTTGCCATGACCAGGATGAGAGTGAGAGCGATAACACCAAATTTAACACACCTGCTCCCCATTCACACTTGAGACCTTGTAACACTAAGGAGTCACATGGCACCGGGGAGGGAAAATGGCTATTTGGGCCCAGTTTGGACATTTTCACTTAGGGGTGTACTCACTTTTGTTGCCAGAGGTTTAGACATTAATGGCTGTGTGTTGAGTTATTTTGAGGGTACAGCAAATGTACACTGTTATACAAGCTGTACACTCAATACTTTACATTGTAGCAAAGTGTCATTTCTTCAGTGTTGTCACATGAAAAGATATAATAAAATATTTACAAAAATGTGAGGGGTGTACTCACTTTTAATAGACACTGTATATATTTATTCCTTATGGAAAATGGTCTACAAAACTGACTTTTCATCTGTGTAACCCACCAAAATCATAGAAAACAGCTTACACAAAAGCTCTTTCTCAAACTACTTTTAGAACAACAACTGCAGCGTCTCTCTCAAATCATTTTCAGTTGATAGAAATACTCCCCCCCCCCTCAAAAAAAAAAGTTTACATTTTTCTCCATGACTGTTTTTGAAGCTTTTAACTAATTTTCTGTCCTTGCACAAGAAAAGAGAGCAGCAGCACAAGAAACGAGAGGCATGATTGTCACTGAGACAGGAAGACACATCCAGTATTAATAACCTGAAAAGAGTTCTAATCCATTCTCATTTTGCCCAAACAACAGGTATCCCCAGTGGAGAGATTTACACTCACTTCCTGTCCTCCAGGAGGGGATACAAATGGCAAAAAAACCTGACAAAGGTTCTATTCCTTTCTTAATAAACTAAAAAGGTTCAGCTTTAAAATTACAGAATGATTTGACTTTTCAAAGTGCAAATGTTTGACTTGATCTTATATACTGTACGCTACCAGCAAGTGACTTGTAATCTACATGCTAAGCTACCTTGAAGTTTCTGAAGACTGCGTATAATAGAGCACCATCCTAAACATCTACATTAAAGTGGAGCTTAACCCAAAAGGGGAAGCTCCACTTGTTTGCTTCCTCCCCCCTCTCTATTACCACATTTGACACCTTTGGGGGGCGGGTTGGGGGAGAGCGGTACCTGTTTTTGAACACTCCTGGATGATCTCAGCATGACAAGGTCCTCGGAAGTTGGGCCCCCTCTCCTCCTTCCCCTGCGATGGGTCATTCACAAAGCACACAGCGCAGGCGCAGTAGGGAATCGACTGTGAAGCCACAAGGCTTTACTGCCAGTTTGCCTTACAAGGGATGGCGGTCGGGGCATCCGAGAGCCAATTGAAAATAGGCAGGGGTGCCAACATCGTGGAATGCCTGGACAAGTAAGTGTCCCAATATTAAAAGTCAACAGCTACAGTCCATGAAAACATCCACATCCATGGAAACAGTGGGATGAGGCTTCAGGATAGATTTTAGCTTACTTTGCTGGAACAAGATAGCATCTGGATAGCACCTTGTAGTTCACTTCAATTAAAGAGGTATTGAGTATTCCTTTATGTATCAAGGTTGACTACTGCATCAAGAGCTGCTGATAGAAATTGCGGGTTCCCATACAGACTACCTGACAGCCCCCCCTAAGAAAAAATTAAAGACATTTTTAGCTAAAATTACAATAAAACCATTATTAGCAGACACAAAGACATCATAACTCACATAATTCCTGCTAAATCTAAAAGAAAAAAAAGAGTTAATAAATAAAAATGAAGATGAGATGAAAAAAAATATACAGGCTGGGCAGTTGGAGCTCTGGGATCAGAGAGACAGAGGGAGAGAAACAAAGTTAGAGATAACAAACTCAGGAGCAGAGCTAACATTAGAACCAGTGCCAGGGGGGGGGGGTCCACAGAGGGAGAGGGATTAATGAGGGACAACCAGAGCCAGGACAAGGCCATCCAGCGCCCAGGGCGAAGACACCAAACTGCGCCCCCCCCCCACAAGATGTAGGAGCATAATGTTTTATCAAAATAAAAAAATTAAATTAAATTGAGCACTAATTGGCATACTTAGCCCTAAGCATACATTCCCTTTCCAAGCCAAATATTTCCACAAACAAAAATTCTCCCTCCTCCCAGTACACATCTCTCCCTGCTAAAATCCCCGTCCCAGCACAAAACTTTCCCCCCATCCTCTCTAAACTCAAAGCCTCTCTCTTCCCAAATGTTCCCTGCTAGCACAACTATCCCTCCTCAAAAATGCACCGATAGCACACATTCTCACCCCTCAAATTTCCCCTCCAAGCACAAATTCTCCCCTCTCTAAATCCCCCCTCCCAGCACAAATCTTCTCCTCCCCCAAATGTCCCCTCCTAGCACAGTACCCATCAATTTTCCAACTAACACAAATCCTCTCCCCAAAATCCCCCCCCCCGCAAAAAATGTTTTCTCTTCCCCATCCCCCCAGCACAAACCCCCCAAATTCCTCCTCCTAGCACATCCCACCAAATTCCCCCTCCTAGCACAAATCCTACCCCCAAATTTCCCCTCTAGTACAAGCACAAATACCCCCAATCATCCCTACTAGCATAAATCTTCCCCATCCCCATTTCTAACAGCCCAAAAATTCCCCATCCTGGCACAAATCCCCCATCACCTCTTCTAACACAACCCCAATATAGAAAGCATATTATAGTGGATTTAGCCCCCCAAAACGACAGATTGAAGTGGGGTGTTATATACCTTCTTCCACATATACTGCGCTTCTCTAGAGACTTTTGTAACAGGGTCATTTAAAAAATGACAGGCAGAGGAAGAGGCAGGCCCTTCCGCAGGGGTGGTAGGGGTAGGGCAGGAGCACCAGGCCGGAGCCAAAGTGGGAAGTTGCAGAAGGTGCGTTTGATTACGTCAAAGAACGCACCAGACGTGGTTGAGTGGCTCACTCAGCCTTCCTCCTCTGCACCCTCCTCATCCTCTCTATCTGCACCCTCTTCACTCTCTGCTGTGTGAACCCCCAAAGACACCACCACCAACACCACCACCACCATATACCCTCTGCTTGAGTCACAGGAATTATTTTTCGATCCATCACAAGACATTTCCGAAGCGCAGCCATTCTTGGCATTGGATCAGGAAGAGGAGGTAGCAACAGCCGCCACTCAGCAGTCTGACGACAGTACCCAGATTAGCCCAAGGAGGTTGGTCCCTGCTGTTGCTGCCTACTCCGTAATCTCTAATATTAGTGGTGGGGAAGGTGGCATAGATTAAGACGTGTCTATGGACGTCCCGTGGGTGCCCACAAGAGAGGAAGAGGAGGGGAGTTCAGAGGGAGAGATAGACCAGCAGATAGGGAGGAGAAGCAGGCCAAACTTACATTGCACAGGAGGGACAAACCAGACTGCTAATGTATCAGCCATCAACCATGTACAGTCACATCTGGCGCTCCCAGGATGCCGACACATGGCTCCCCAGTGTGGGCTTTTTTTTAACGTGTCCGCTGCTGACAAGCTGACTGCTGACTAGTGTTGCCATCTGCAGCCTTTGCAGTCAACGCATATGTCGCGATAAGCCCAACACTCACCTAGGGACGACTGCCTTAAGAAGGTACCTGGACTCCCATCACCGAGCCCAATGGGAGCAATGCCGTCAGAACGCACAAAGCCACCCTCCAGGCTCTCACCATCCAGCCTCTTCTCCTTCTCCTCTCTCCTCACAATTGTCCTCCACTCCACCTTCCAACATGCCGTCGTCACGTTTTTCTGGAAAAAGGCAGGCTTCCATGGCCCAAATGTTCGAGCATAAAAAAATGATGACGCCGGATAACCCTCTTGCCCAACGGTTGACCGCTGGCTTGTCGGAACTGATAGCCCGCCAACTACTGCCATATAAACTGGTGGACTCTGAGGCCTTTCAAAAATTTGTGGCCATTGGAACATCACAATGGAAGGTCCCAGGAAGGAAATATTTCTTGCAGAAGGGCACACGTGATCTAGCAAACACTGGCAGGGAAGGTATATAACTTTTACTGTCCACTGGGTGAACCTTCTGATGGCCGTCAAGCATGTAACCCGTGGCACCCGTGTAGATTTGGTTTTACTGCCACAGATTGCATTCAGGCCTGACGATTCTTCTCCTCCTCCTACTCCATCCTCCCTCTCCTCCTCGGCTTACTCCTCCTTTTCCGCTGCTACCGTCTCTTCCACTGCGCCGCCCAAGATCCCCAGAACCTATACCACATGCCAGGTGAGACGTTGCCATGCTGTGCTGCGTCTGTTGTGCCTGGAAGCCAAGAGCCACACTGGTCCTGCACTCCTTTCAGCTTAGCGTTCACAGGCAGTTCAGTGGCTAACACCACTCAATTTGACAGTTGACGACAACGGTGCCAATCTGCTGAGCGCGCTGAAACTGGGGAAATTACACACGTGCCATGCATGGCACACATACTGAACTTGGTTGTGCAGCGAATCATTGTCAAATTCCCTGGGGTCCAGGACGTCTTGCGGCGGCCAGAAAAATCTCGGGCCATTTCAGAAGATCTTATACAGCCATGGCTCGCCTTGCTGACATTCAGCGGTGACACAACCTGCCCGTCAGACGTCTCATTTGTGACTGCCTGACGTGATGGAACTCAACGTTGCATATGCTTGATAGGCTGCTCCAGCAGAAACGTGCAGTTAACGACTACCTGTACAAACTCTGCGGCAGGACAGGTTCTAGGGAGCTAGGGTTTCTTTCACCTCGCCAGTGGCTGCTCATGCGCGACACATGCAGACTTCTGCGGCCATTTGATGAGATCACCAAACTGGTCAGTCACAGCCAGGGCGCCATCAGTGACATTGTACCTTACGCATTCTTTCTGGAGCGTGAATTGCGTCGTGTCATTGATCAAGCCGTCGAGGAGCAGGAAGATGAGGAGGTCACAATGCTGGATGAATTCCCGGGGGGGGGGCTACTCCATCTGAATCAAGTCAACAACAGGAGTCTGAAGAGGAGTCAGAGGAGGATGGTGCCGAGGCGGATGAGGAGGAGCAAGAAGAGCATGCTTTAAACCTTTCTGGGATCCCTGGTGTTGTCCGTGGATGGGGGGAGGAGAACGAGGACGACAATATCCTGGATGATGAGCCAGAGCCAGGCCACTACACCGCTTCCAGTTTAGTGCAAATGGGGGCCTTCATACTCCAGTGTTTTAAGAAGGACCCCCGTATAAAAAGCATAAAGGGCAAGGACCGGTACTGGGTGGCAACGTACCAAACAAAACAAAAACAAACAAAAAATGGCGGAAATGTTATCACCATCACAGAGGGCTGTCAGAATGCAGCACTTCCAGGCCTTGCTTGGAGAAATGCTGCCGTCTGCTTTTGCATGCGCTGGCAGAGGAATTTCCGTTGTGAGGTTGTGGATACCAATCCAACAGCGCCTGCAAGAAGAAGGCGGTTTGAAGATGTGTTGGTCACTTCTGATATGAGATCATTCTTTCAGCCGACCTATCGACAGCTGTCCTCCGGATCCAGCATCAGGAAACGCCTAGACCGACAGGTGTCCGACTACATCGGGTTAACGGCCGATGTGGACGCTCTGAGAAGTGATGAACCCCTGGACTACTGGGTAGGCAAGCTTGACCTCTGGCCAGAGCTTGCACAATTTGCAATAGAACTGTTGGCTTGCCCCTTGTCCAGTGTCCTGTCCGAAAGGACATTCAGCGCAGCAGGAGGGATCGTGACCGATAAGCGCACTCGCCTAGCTCACAACAGTTTTGACTACCTCACATTTCTAAAAATTAAAGAGGCATGGATCTCGGAGGATTTCAACACATGTGACCAGTAGACCATGTTTGATTCAAATTCCTCAAGACAGGCCACAAATATCCGCCACCACCCATAACAATTCATGATCCCTGTCTTAGGTAAATACAGCGGCATAAAAGGCCTTTTATGTCCATTGAATGGCTAATTTCTGAGACCTGTAATGGCCGACACATATTTATCCTGTGAATGCCTAATGTACCTCCAGCCACAGAATACAAAGTTCTTTGCTGTCAGGTGAACGCCTGTGGGCTAATTTTTGGGGCCTGTAATGGCCGACACTTACTTCTGTATCCTGTGAATGCCTAATGTACCACGAGTAACAGAATACAAAGTTCTTTGCTGTCAGGTTAACGCCTGTTGGCTAATTTTTGGGGCCTGTAATGGCCAACACTTACTTCTGTATCCTGTGAATGCCTAATTTTTCAGACTGGAATTGAAAATCAATGGTTCTCTAAACGTTCCGTTAAATTGTGGAACGGATGCGGACCCATTTTACAGACATGTGAATAGACCCTTTGACATGTATTTACCGGCTGCTGTAAGTTCTGGCTGACTTAGGCCGAGCTATTACACTAAAACTAAGCAATATTACAAAAAACAAAATACACGTTATAACTGTGAAAACGATTTATATAATTAAAAAAAAAAATTTATGGCAACTTTTCCAATAGCAGGATTATCTCCTGCACCCCTTCATAGCCTGGCCTTCATGCGCTCCTGAATTGACGAAATTTCGCAGATAAAAAAAAGAATGCTTGTGGATCGCAGATTCGCTTAATACTTCTGGTATGTCAGTGTCCATATTGTGGGACTATTGGCACTTTTCCACTGCAAGTACCGGCTAGTACCGGCTCGGCTCTACTCGGCCCTGCTTGGCCCGGTTTGCTTTTCCACTGCGGTACCGCATGGTATAGTGTCGGAACGGTTCGGTACGGTACGGTATAGGTTTGCTTTTCCACTAAAGTAGTACTAAAGTTAAGTGGGTGGGATAACAACGGGGTGGGTGTGATTCTCTGACCAATCAGTGGCTAGTAGTGACTGCATGCAAAGGATTGTGGGATATGGTACCAGTTTGGTACCTGTTGGAACCACAATCGAGTAGGTACTGTTTTTTCAGAGCCGTACCGTACCGTACCGTTCGGTTCCATGCAGTGGAAAAGCAAACCTATACCGTACCGTACCGAACCGTTCCGACCCTATACCATGCGGTACCGCAGTGGAAAAGCACAAAAGCGTGCCGAGCCGGTACGGTTCTATGCAGTGGAAAAGCGCCATATGTGTGCACAGCTAGTAAGTATTTTGTGGCTGCAAATATGACCTGGAGGTTTTTCATGTTCGCCTGCCATTAAAATGAATGGGACCCGCCGCGAAGCTGTGGTTCGCGAACATTTGAGCGAGTTTGCGCGTTCTGCGCGTTCTGGAACCGTCCCATCAGATGTTCGTCCATCACTACTCATGATGGCCCAACGCCCCTTTGGGGAGAGCCACATTAGGAGGTCCTTGGGAAGTGAAGTACTAGCTCGTACCTCCAACGGAACTCAGTCAGGTTGATATGTTTTTGAGAACATTTGATACAGCTGGACCAACTGTGTGGCTCTGTAATAGCACAGAAAATGTGGGACTCATAGGACAACCCCCCCCCCACACACACACACACACACTTGGAGGTATAAAGTGTAGAACGATCCACTCTGCAGCCACCGTTGTCCCATATGCATATGTAAATCAGTAATTGGAGCTTACTAAAAAAGTGTGAATGGTACTGGGATTGGTAGGGACCTGAAGTAGTATTAAATGCAAGAAAGGACTGTCATCTTAACGACTGCTATCCTACCCATCCAGGAAAGTTAATGGGCCTGCCAATGTTTTAGGTCATGTTCAATTAAGGTATAAAGGGGGATATAGTTAGCCCAATACAGCGTGAAGATATTAGAGGTAAGTTTGACTCCAAAATAAGGGAGTGCCTCTGAACACTGTTTAAAGGGGAAGGACTACTGCACTGAGTTACGTATCAGGTCTAGGAGATTTATAGTTACCGCTTTCAATTTCAGAGTGATTTACCCTAAGATCCAAAATTGACTCAAATTTAGATAGGGCTTTAAATAGATTAGGTAGGGTTGTGATGGGGTCTGTGATAAATAGTGGAAGATAGTTGGCAATGAATTCACATTGATAGGTTCTGCACTCCACTGGAAATACCTTGGATCCTAGGGTTAGAGCGAATAGCTATTGCCAGTGTTCCCATAGCTACAACAAAAAAGAGAGGTGGGAGAGGGCATTCCCTGCTTGGTCAATTTTGATGGTGTCTGACTTACAGCCATATGTGAGAATATAAGCTGAGGGATTTGAGTATAATACACCTAGGAGGGAGAGAAATCTTGGTCCACAATTCCATTTCCTCAATATGTGGAAAAGGAATGGCCAAGATAGAGAGTCAAAGGCCTTATGAAGGTCCAGTGACCGTGGCATACCTTGCTTAAAGCTTACCCCATTTCAGTTAGATTGCAGTAAGGAAACCAGGTCTATAGCCCCTCTAATCTGGTTCGCCATCTGTTGGCCAGAGACAAATTCCACCTATTATACATGAATATATTGTGCCAGGAATTTGTTAAACCAGTTTGCATATATTTCATGAGGAGTTTAAGGTTTGATTAATGGTATTCAGTGGTTGTTCGTCATGTTGCTGTTGTTCTTGTTTAGGTATTAGACATATATGGGCTCTATTGGAGTCTGTGTCAAGGGCAGTTCCCTCATGTGTGCCGCAAAAGAAGCTCAGCAGATCGGGCACCAGTGGTGGGGCAAATTTCTTGTAAAAAGCTGAGAAACCATCTGGGTCCAGAGTCCTGGACACATTAGCCCATTTAATAACAGTTAGTGCCTCCTCTATGGTAATTTCCTTCTCCAAAATATCTCAGTGAGAAGCCGAGAGAGGGAAGAGTTAAGTCTTTAAGAAAGGGCCTCGGGTGACGTATTTCTTTGCCCCCCCATACAAAGAATTGTAATAAGAGTATAAGAGATCCAGTATTGTTTGTGGATTCTGGGTCAAGGATCCATTGGACCATCTAGTGTTGGGGAGTACAGTGCAACAAAGTGTTAGTAAGTGATTTGGGGGGTTTCCCACGTACCCTGAAGTTATAATGGCGGGATCGATTTTCCAGATCATCGATCATCTAGAGCTTCATCCAATCGCTTATGTATGTCCTCGAAAACAGTCAGTGTTTTGATTGGTTCTGCTAACAGTTTCAACAAGCACAGTTTCCAGGGTCCCTATACGAGAGCCTGAAATCCCTATTTAAGGTCAGAGGTTATGTGTTTACTGGCCTTTTCTAGGAATTGTTTAAGAAATCTCTCCAGGAGAATGGGGTCCCTGAGTACTCCAAAGGCAGTGGTGCAACCTGGACATTGGATGGGGGAGGAGGGGAACTGTCATCTATACTGTCCTGGCTAAAGACAAGACCCCTAATCGCCTTACCCAGATTGGGAGGAGAACATATCTAACTAAGGTTAGCCCACGAGTATCAGACTGACTGAGGACCACTGCTAATACTGGGACTTTCTACCTATTATTAAAATACTATGCTCTTCCTGAACCTGGTGACAGGACTGATAGGACTGTGGACCCAAGAGGTCATACATCCTCTTTCCAGGGACTACCATTACTGCCCGACATGGCCATTACCCTAAAGTGGAACTCAGTCCCTACTAACTAGCCCTCTTGAATAGCCATCATCTGGATGTCTGCTCTTGTCCTGAGCTTAAGATTTGGCCTAATCTCCTTCTGCATCTGCTTTGTGTCAATGCCAGTGTTAAGTCCATTTGTTGGATACACTTGGATAGTTTTGGACTATTCCTACCACGTTGACCCAAGTATATTTCTACATGCTTTATGAGAGGTTTTGAATGGAATTCAATGTGTATATGGAATATGTGTGTGTGTGCCTGAGGCCTGTTTTATGTGCTTGTCTTGACAAGGTTAATTTTGTGTTTTCCACTGGATGTCTGGGTTGTTTTTTACCACCTATTTTTGTAATTTACTCTTTATGCCAGCACAATTTTTGCATTTTATTCCGTTGATGGCCCTCTTTTACAACTTTTTTCTAGAGCACCCCCTTGTGGGGGATTGCTCAAATTGCCATTTTTTGGATGCCAGCCAAGCCTGCCAATTTACCTACACTTAACAAAAATCTATTCTACTTCTAGCACACTAAAGGGTGCTACAAACATATAGCTTTTGCTTTATTATTCACTTTTCTGTTGGTTCCTGTCTCCAACAGATGCTCCATGCTTCTTCCACATTGCTCACCTTGTTTGAATAACATTGATCTCTAATAAGAATACCCAAAACTAGCTCTTAACTCCTTGATGACTCCTGTAAATAGAAACATAGATGGACGTTGTTTTCTTTGTCGCGCTACTTCAGTTGTTTGTGACTATAATCTGATATTATTCTCAAGTTACAAGCCAGGCTGGTCACAGTATGGCAATAAAAATGCCCATTGCTTAAGATGTTTTTAGCCCACAACTCACCACCTTATGCCTGCAAGTGGTAACATGAATTATTCACATACAACAGATCATGCTCAACTTACTAAGAAAAAATGATTATTATATTTGTTATCATTGTAGATGCTAATTGCGATGCTGTTGGACAAATAATGCCTCTCCCCTTTTAAATTACTATGTATTAATTGAACTGGCTTTTTAGAAGTCTGTGTGCTTCTCAATTATAAATTAAGAAATTCATACATTCATGTATTTATTTATTTAGTCTTGAATTTCTTGAGTTTGGCAGAAATCATAATACAGTAATACAGATAAACTACAGTGATACTAAAGGCAATAAAAATTGCTGAAGTGACCTAGGTTCTGTGAACTCAAATCCCCATTTCTATTTGCATTGCCGTAAGCCTCTTTGACATCAGTTCTGAAATGTTATAAAGAAAATGCTTAATATAACAGAATAAAGTGTAAGAAGGCACTATAATCGAAACTGATAAACGCAGTTCAAGCCAAAATACAGTTTGGCAATATTTATTACATGGAATTTTGCGTGCAGTGTATGAGCTATTAGATCAGTATTTATAGCTTGTATTGCAAGTATTTAGGAGGTTTGCCAGAAATATTCTGTGGTTCTGAAAAATGTTAGAGCATTTATACCACATTAAACCATTCAAGAGCCGCAGCCACACTTTTAAATGATGGATTTCATATTATAAGTATTAGACTCCTCTAAGAATTAAATTATATTATCTAACAAAAAGGTCTACTCAAGGGCTATTACACACAGGAAAGGTAAAAAAAAAATATCTAAAATCTCTCAAATGTGAATTCCCTTATAATTGGTATATTAGTGAATGCAAGATTTGTAAGAGAGGAAGTGTGTGTATGTGTGTGGGGGTGTTTGCAAGTTATTGTGCATGTCAATATTCTGTGACTCTCTGTTTAACTTCTTATTTTACTCAGTATGGGTCCTGTGGAGCTGTAGGTTTCCTGCGGAGGTTGCTAGGGATTTCTTGTACAATGAGCAGTGACAAATTGAGCTTCTGACTGTCGATGCCTGCAAAGTTCTGGCACCAATATAATTTGGCAGAATACTGGAACTTCTTCTCACCTTTTCTCAGATAAACATTTACTGTTTTACATATTTACAGACACCAATGATCACGTTAGTTGTCTGTAAAGGGGTTCTTCCCAATGACCCCTAATGTAAGGGGATTCTTTTTCCCAATAACCAGAGATCATTATTTAATTTGTCAATGTAAGGGACCACAGTATAAGAGGGCCTTACTCTGGTCACCAAAGTAAGGGGCATTCTTCCCACTGACCACCATTGAAGGGGGTATGCTTTCCACTGACTGCAAGTGTAAGGATGTTCCTCTCCCATTGACCACCAATATATAAGGGTTTCCTGCTTTCACTGACCACCAATGTAAAGGAAAACTTCTTAACCAGTGTACGGTTTACTTCTACCATTGGCAATTAATATTAAGCGCCGGTTCACACTGCAGCGACGCTACTTCGCACCGCGACCTCCGAGGTCGCGGTGCGAGCAGCTCGCCGCGACCTCGGAGCGGCCGCCACGGACTTCATAACATTGAAGTCTATGGCGGTCGCCTCCGGGTCGCCCCAAAGAAGCTCGGACCCTTTTTCTAGGTCGGAGCGACTTGTGTCGCTCCTATTAGAACGGGTCCGCAGCTTCCCTATGGGAGGCGACCTGTGAGGCGACCAGGTCGCCTCACAGGTCGCCCTAGTGTGAACCGGCACTAAGAGAGTTATTTCTTTTACTGATCACCAATGTAAGGGATCACTTCTCAACTGACCACCAAAGTCGGGTTTACTACAACTACAAAATATTGTCATTTAGAGCAGGAAGGATGTTAAAAAGTTATCCCCTCTGGTTGTCAAATTCACAAAACCATATTTCTTTTATTTTAATTAACATACGCCAATCTATCATTATATAATCATTTTAGAAGGTGTTCAATGAGACCTGAACAATAACTCAAGGGTTCCTCTGTGGTTAAAAGATTTGGAAAAGCTGATATATTATAAAAATTTTTATAAAAAAAAAAAATTATTTTAAAAATAAGTACTATATTATAATGCAATATACCTACAACAGATTATATTGCATTTCTTTGTTATACCTTCAAAATAATTACTTCTTTCACTTTATAATTTCTTGGATATAGTACGGCTGGCATTTGAACCGTCAATGCAGGGAAGCCTTCAGCTTCTTTGGGGAAGATTGTCGGCATCTCTTTAAATATTGCATCATTCAGGTATATGATTGATACACCAGTGTCGATAAAGATTGCACTTGTTGGAGTGCTTTTTACTCATCACACTGCTTTTAACCGCTTGCCGACCGCCGCACGACTATATACTGCGGCGGTCAGCCCCTCACAGGCAGAGTGACGTAGCGGTACGTCACTAGCCTGGGAGGATCTGGGGAGCGAGCGAGCGCGCGCCGCCGGCAGCGCGCTCCCGCGCGGTCACAGACCTCCCCGCGCGTGTGACCGGCGGACCCGATGTCCGCCGGCCACTCTGCGATCGGCGGGGGAGAGGGAGAAAGTCAGGCAGCTTGTGTAAACAAGCTGCCTGTCATTCTCCTCGCTGTAAAGACACTGATCACACAGATCTAGTATGTGGATCCGTTGATCAGTGTCCTTACAGCTCAAGCCACAGCCAATCACAGTAGAAAGCACGCCCCTAGGGATACACACAGCCCCTCCCTCCCAAATAAAGTTAACCCCTTCACTACCAGTGTATTTTTACAGTAACAGTGCATATGTATAGCACTGATTACTGTAGAAATGTCACTGGTAACCCCAAAAGTGTCAAAAATGTCAGTCAAGGGTCCGATCTGTCCGCCCCAATGTCGCAGTACCGCAAAAAAATCGCAGATCGCCGCCATTACGCGTTAAAAAAAAAAAACAACAAAAATGACAGAAATCTTTCCCTTTGTTAGTAAACGCGATAACTTTTGCGCAAACCAATAAAAATACGCTTTTTGCGATTTTTTTTTTACCAAACATAGGTAGCATAAAACAAATTGGCCGAAAATGTTAAAAAATTTTGATTTTTACATTTTTTTTTTGGGGAATTTCATATAAAAAAATGTGAAAAATATTGTTATTTTTGCAAAATTGACGCTCTTTTTTTGTTTATAGCGCGTGATCAAAAAATCACACAGGTGATCAAATACCACCAAAAGAAAGCTCTGTTTGTGGGGAAAAAAAGGACGCCAAATTCGTTTAGGTACAGCGTCGCACGACCGCGCAATTGTCCGTTAAAGTCACGCAGTGCCGAATCGCAAAATACCCCCTGGTCGTTTAGCAGCCAAATCCTCCGGGGCTTAAGTGGTTAAAGGTCAGAAACTGCAGATGGTACATGAAGTCAGCAGTCTTTAAAAATTTACCTTGCATCAAAATACAAGGTACCAGGATTTGTTAGAGCCCTCTTTTCCCATATAAAATCCCTAGATAAAACACATTAGAAGAGCAATGAGAATGTTATTTATCTGTACAACCCTGTTTCTGATGTCCTTGCCTAGGTGCCAGTGATGTGCATTTTAACTAAATTTGGAATCCTCAACTTTCCCAACAAGGATCTTAGAAGAAGGGGATACATCCTGAAAGCTTGTTTTGGAAAATGTGGATGAAATACCTGTAATACAAGCATGTTCTGCTAGGATATTTGCAGAGGAATGATCAATAATGCTTTAAGGCCTTATTCACATTGGCACTGTCAAACAATTGTCACTTTTTTTTTTTTATTGTACCCTGTTAACACCTGAACACAGCCATTGGATGTGCTGCAATGCAGTGCAGAAATCCGCTAAATGTCTGCATTTTTCTGTCCTGTACCACAGCGCAGTTCTGTTTAATCCTGCATTTTTTACTCATTGCAGTTGAACTGTAGCTCATAACAATAAATGAAATGTCCCACTGACATTTCAATGAATTAAAAAAGTAAACAGTGTTTTGCACTTTCCTTCCGGACCGCCCACTGTATATGTATGTCATTACTTTGATGTTATATACTGTGGTTATGGCAGCAGCTAGCTAGATCAAAGTGATCAAAAAAAAAAAAAAAAAAAGAGGGACAGTGTAAAAATAAAAGTGAAATAAATGAGAACATTTTTTTTTTTTAAAGGCCCTGTCCTTCCGAGTTTGCGCACAAAAGCGTGCGCATACGCAAGTCCACATATGTAAACCGTGTTCATACCACACATGATATGTATCGCCACGATCGTTAGAGCAAGAAAAATAATTCTAGTACTAGACCCCTTCTGTAACTCTAAAGAGGTAACCTGTAAAACATTTTAAAGCGTAGCCTATGGAGATTTTTAAGTACTGTAATTTGTCCCTGTTCCACAAGCGTGCTCAATTTTAACCACTTCAATATAGGGCACTTTCACCCCCTTCCTGCCCAGGCAAATTTTCAGCTTTTAGCGTTGTTGCATTTTGAATGACAATTGCGCTGTTATGCAACACTTTCTTTTGGTGATATTTGATCACCGCAAAGTTTTTGTTTTTTGCTAAACAAATAAATAAAGACTGAAAAGTTTGAAAAAAAAAGTTTTTTGTTTATGTTTTAAAATTTTGTAAATAAATACGTTTTTTTCCTGCAATGGTGATCGCTGATGAGGCTGCACTGATAGGCACTGATGAGGCGGCACTGATGGAGTGGCACTGATGATGAGGCACTAATATGCAGCACTGATGGGCACTGATAGGCAGCACTGATAGGTAGCACTGCTATGCAGCATTGATGGGCACTGATAGGCTGCACTGATGGGCAATGGTAGGGGGCACTGATGGGCACTGATAGGTGGCACTGATGGGCATTGATGGGCACTGGTGGGCAGCACTGATAGATGGCAATGATGGGTACAGGGGGGCGGCTCTGATAGATGGCAATAATGAACAGCCCTGATGAGGAGGGCACTGACAGGCACCCTGAGCACTGATTGGCATCCCTGGTGGCATGGATGGGCATCCCCTGGTGGCCATGGGTGGGCATCCCTGGTGGCCATAGGTGAGCTATCCCTGGTGGCTCTAGTGACATCCCTTACAATGCTCTGATTACCAGCATAGGCCCCCCCCTGTCAGCAGAGCCGCCGATCGGCTCTCCTCTACCCGTACCTGTCAGGCGCAAACTGAGGAAAGCTGATCAACGGCACTTCCTATTTACTATGTGACCAGCTGTGATTGGACACAGCTGATCACACGGTAAAGAGCCTACATTATAGGCTCTTTACCGGGATCGGAGATGCGGTGTGTCAGTGTGGCCTATCCTGCTGGACGTTATATGACGCCCAGTCGGGATAGAGCAACCACTTTGTGGCCATCATTTTGCTATATGACGGGCGGGAAGTGGTTAAAGCATGACATATTAGGTATCAATTTACTCTGCGTAACATCATCTTTCACATTATACAAACAATTTGACTAACTTTACTTTTTTCTTATTTTTGAATTTAAAAAATTGCCAATGTAGGGGCACCAATGTAAACCTGTTTTTACATTCATGCCCTTTACTGCATGTCTCATGTTATATTGATTGAGAATTATTTGCGTATATCCCTGTAGCTAAAAATATATGATTACTTCATATAGTTATTATTCTCCCTAAGGAAGCCCTGGATGGAGTTTCTACCTGATGCCTAATGCTATCACTTATATCGTGTATTGGCAATACATAATTTTTAATTTTGTTATTGTAATTTTATGGACTTAATAAATTCTGTTCTGTCCCTCTTCTCCATTGCGATGAGAGGGGTGAGCCCAGTTTATAGTGTGCATTGGCACAACAATCTGGACCTCTGAGCAGCAGGGCCCAGGAGTGCAAACTGATCACGTTAGTATAGATCTGATTCCAAATTGAAAGATGAAACGAGAGAAACTGGTAGGATCACCAGGTATTTTACATTTTAACCACTAGCTTACTGTGCACTTATACCCCCTGCCTGCCCAGGACAATTTTCAGCTTTTAGCGCTGTCATACTTTGAATAAAAATTGCACGGACATGCAACACTGTAACCAAATTACATTGTTATATTTTTTTTCACACACAAAGAGCTTTCTTTTGATGGTATTTGTTTAATACTTTATTTTTTGCTAAACAAGAAAAAAAAAAACAATTTTCATAGTTTGATAAAACATTTAGCAAACAGGTAATTTTTCCCATTCACTGATGTGTACTGATGGGGCTGCACTGATGGGCACTGATAGGCTGCACTGATGGGCACTGATAGGCATGATGAGGTGGCACAGATGGGCACTGATAGGTGGCACTGATGGGCACTGATTAGGTGATACTGGTGGGCACTGATGAGGTGGCACTGGTGGGTACTGATGAGGCAGCACTGGTGGGCACTGATACAGAGGCACTGATAGGTGGCACTGATGGGCACTGATTGGTAACACTGATAGGCGGCACTAAAAGCCACTGAGAGGTGACACTGATAGTTGGCACTGATGGGCACTGATAGGTGCTGATTAGTGGCACTGGTGGACACAGATTGGGAATGATTTCCCTATAACAGAAGCTGGTTACCAGCTTTTTTCTTCTCGCTGATCGTGAGGAGACAAAATCCGATAACTGGCTTCTGTTTACTTTTCATTGGCTGACAGCTGATCACAAGGGCCGCTATGATTGGCCCTTTACCCTGGTCTGTGATCAGCCGAGTCCCAAGGACTAGATGATCACCTTAGGGGGCACACGAGTGACGCGATTACGGGAGGACAGCTACAGACGCCCTACCGACACTGGAAGCCCCCTGTCACGGTTCTCGCCATGGTTTACAGACAGCCAGGCGTGGTCACCGTTAAGTACCTGACATCGGATTTGAACCTGTGTACTTTGACATTCTGTCCTGTTAACCTGCCTCTGAGCCACACTTCAGCTCATATGGATCCAGTCTTGTTAATCTGGTATTCCCTTCAGCACTAGGGGGCTGGACTTCACCTGAGTGTGCTCTTGTCTCTCATTGACCACCTGAAGCTAATTGCTCAATTAAGCAAGCTATAAAACACTGTCTCTCACTGAGAGCATTGTCAGTTCATTGCTGATCCTTCCTTGTTCCTGTGTTGCTGATCTATGTTCCAGATAGTTCCTGTTTGACAGACTTTGTTCCTGTTTCCTGAGCGTGTGTTCCAGACTGACCCCGGCTTCCATCCTTACCTTTGCTCCTTGTTGTTCCTGCGATCCTTATCCGGACTTGTGTCATCCAGTGACTACAGTTATTCCTGGACTTCCCTTCCCATTGTATTCCTGCCGGTCCTGCCTATTGGAGCACCGTCCCTGCCAAGCCCCCGTGCACAAATTCACAGCCCAGGTGGCTTTCTTACCTGGTCACCTTGGACTGTGGATATCTGCAAGGGGTGAGCGTACATCTCTGCGTTACAGACTCCAACAAAGGTAAGCCCCGTGACACCCCCACTGTATCCATCTTTCAGCTATAGCACGGGTGGAAAGTGGTTAAATGAGGATAAAAATAGCATCTTTGAGGAAAAGGACATATATAAACGTCAATGGAGATATGCTCAATACCTTGCAGATTGTTTCTGGGACAGATGGAGGAGGGAATACCTCACACTTCTTCAAGGACGTAAAAAGTGGCAAACCCAGAAGCCTAACTTAAGGAAGGGGACCTGGTTCTTCTAAAAGAAAAGCAAACCAATCGGATCCAGTGGCCAGTTGGAGTTATTTCAAAGGCCATTGCTAGTGATGATGGAAAGGTCCGAAGTGTGGAAGTCAGGATTGTAAAGGACGGGAGCCCAAAAACCTTCCTGAGACCAGTCACTGAGACAGTCCTAATTATGCCTGCTTCCAAAAATTCTGATGCAGTGTTATGTGAAGGAGTCACTTAGACCTCTAGCATAGTTATCTTAGAGGATAGGGCTACATAGCATTCTACTGTATGCAATGTTAATTGTATGTTTATGGAAAATAATTGTGTAGTGGTATCTCACGATACCAGGGGGGTTGTGTGCTGCCACGCAGCTTTAACTGTCTAGCAGTTGTTATTACATGTTATGTTATGCTATGTTATTGGTATCTTCCTTGCACCCCTGCTGTTTCTGGCTAGATGGTTTCTCCCATCTCCATTTTCCTGCTGTAACTCCCATTTTGTTTAGTTGTTATGAGGAGACTGCAGAGTGTGGAAGCTGTGTAACTTCATTGGAAATTTACCTATGGAAAAGCCTCTATGTTTATGCCTTTGCTAACTTGAAGCATAAAGAAGCATTGGAGAACACCTCTAGAGTCTTTATTCATTGAGTAAACTATCTGTTAAAGCCATCATTCAACCTGCTGCACACACTTACAGACTAGGGGTCTACAAGAAGGTCACAGGTACAATCGATGCTGAGACAGAACAGTAAATTTCCAAGAATACACAGCTTCAGAGAGTAAATTTCCATGAAGAATCCATCACAGGTATCTCTGCAGCTTAAGAAAAGTAAATTTCCAATAATCCATCACACAGTTATCTCTGCAGCTTCAGAAAGTAAATTTCCAAGAATATACAGCTTCAAAAAGTAAATTTCCAAGGTTCTGCAGCTTCAGAAAGTAAATTTCCATCTTCAGAACAGTGAGTACCACACTTGTCTGTGTGTCACGAGAAGCATTACTCTGCATATGAAACCAGCCACCTACTGAATCCTTCATTACTGTTACAGCCTTCTGAGGTGATCCAGTTTGAACTAGTTCCAGCAATAGCTAGCTATTGTATCAAATACCCAGCACCTCAGCCAGCCTGCTTAATAACAGAAGTCACTACTTACAGAGCTGAGCTCTGGCAGATTTCTAACAAGACACCAGAAATACAGTACTTATTATGTCTAACAGAGATCTCACAGAATTATCTGCATTTAGTCAAGATAAAGCAGACTCCTTACTTCATTCTGCTCGTCCTGTCAGAGCCCCTCATCCATCCTTGAAGGCAAGGGAGGTTTATGAAGCAAGTAAGGAAGAAACATCTAGTAACCTGACTGCATTATGGGAAAAGACTTTAAGTTGTATAACAGCCACTAATCAAACTAGCAACAATTCTGAGCAATTGAACACTGCTCTCTCAAGGGTTAAGAAGGCATTTGAGAATTATAAAAGACTTTCTGAGAAGTACTATTCCCTATCGTCACATTCCAACATAGAGGAAGCTGCATTGGAATTAAAGGACTTTTCTTCTAATGACCAGCAGAGGCATAGTACATATCTTGAAGCAAAGGCACAGATAGAAGGTAGATTGGCACAGCTACATGAAACTATATCCTGTAACTCTGCTTCTTCAAGACACTCAGGAAAATCTTCTAGGTCTGCCCGCTCATATCATAAATCTTCTTCTAAGTCATTGCGGTCCTGCTCTATAAGGTCAATACTGAGCGACCAAATACTCAAAGCTCGCCAAAAGGTTGCAGTAGCCCAGGTTCAAGCCGCCTGCTCTGAAAAAGAAGCAGCCATCAAGGCAGAAGCTAAATGCAAGGAAGAAGAAGCTAAATGCAAGGAAGCAGAAGCTAAATGCAAGGAAGCAGAAGCTAAACGCATTCAGGCAAGAATACAAGCAGAAACAGAGGCTCAGCTAGAAATTCTTCAGAAGAATAGAGAAAAGGAAGTAGCTTTAGCAGAGTTATCTGTCTTGGAACAAGCCCTATTGGAAGAAGAAGGAGCAGCTTGTACCAGCTTGGCTTCTTTTCAAGACCCTGTTGAAAGGACCCTACAGTTTGTCTTAACCCAGAACCACGACAATACAGTCCCACCTACAGTTGGAGATTCTTCTCATAATCATCCAGCAAGTGGATCAGAAGGCAATGTGTCGCCAAAGCAAGCTGGTCAACTAGACACACCTACTAACAGAGACCCTCCACAACTACCGCACGTCACAAAATCAAGTGAATCAACCTACGCAGCTCATGTGCCACCACAACCCTATGTGCATAGAGATTACAAGGGCACAGCAGAAGACTACAGAATGAACTCTATACCCCCTTTGATACAGCTCTCTTTAACTTCAAATGCTCAGAGACCTTCAGACGACAGACCTTTACCTAAATTAAACCCATCTGCAACACCTTTCTCTCTACCTACCAGCCAACATCATATACCAACCATGGTCCAAGACGGCGCACCATCAGTAGACCCTGTGGCTATTAAAACTGAAAGCACTGACATTGCAGAGTTCAGCAAGTATATGATTCGACGAGAGTTGATTACAACTGGACTGTCTAGATTTGATGACCGCCCATTGAACTACAGGAGTTGGAGATCTACATTTAAGGCGGTAACCAAGAACTTGGACATTGATCCTCAAGCAGAACTTGACTTACTAATAAAGTGGTTGGGGCGTCAATCTTCAGAACAAGTAAAGAGACTTAAATCTGTCTACATTTATAACTTTAAAGCAGGCCTTGATGCTGCCTGGGAACGTCTAGAACAAGACTTTGGGAGCCCCGAAGTCATTGAATCTGCCTTATTCCAGAGACTTAACAACTTTCCTATTCGACAATCATAAACTTAGAGAGTTAGGTGACCTCCTTCAAGAACTTGAAATTGCTAAGTTAGATCCTAGTTTACCAGGTCTTAGCTATTTAGACACTGCTCAGGGCGTAAATCCTATTGTAGCAAAGTTGCCTAGTTATCTTCAGGGAAAGTGGACTAGTGCAGGATCAAAGTATAAGTATGAACATCGTGTTTCCTTCTCTCCCTTTTCTTATTTTTCAGAGTTCGTGCGGAAGGTTGCAAGATCCAAGAATGACCCAAGCATTTTCTATCCAGATACAACCACCATTCCTTTAAGTACTTCAAGGGGTATTGCCACCAACAGTAAATTCAAGGATTTAAGGCATCCTATTGCCGTGAGGAAGACTGCGATAGCATCCAATGTCTTAGCTACAGACATTAAAGCTAGCAATCTTAATCAACAGTGTCCTATTCATAATGCACCACACTCTCTCTCCAAATGTCGTGCATTTAAGGACAAGCCTATTGAAGAACGCAAGTCATTTCTCAAAGAGCATAATATCTGTTTTAAGTGTTGTGCATCCTCCGATCATTTAGCTAGAGACTGTAAGATCGCCATCAGATGTTCTCTCTGCAACAGTGCCAAACATGTGGACGCTCTTCATTCAGACCTGTTCAAAAGGAAACCTTCATCCGGCAGCAACCCCAAGACTACATCAGATGATGACGGGGAGAGAACTGAGCAATATGCCGACCCCGTAACCACAAGGTGTACAGAGGTATGTGGAGAAGGGCTTCATAGAAAGTCTTGTAGCAAGATATGTCTTGTAAGAGTTTTTCCTGAAGGATGTCCACAAAAATCCATAAAAATGTATGCCATACTCGATGATCAGAGCAATCGCTCATTGGCCAGTACAGAATTCTTTGACCTATTCAACAATCAAGAAGAGACCAGGTCTTATACCTTGCAGACATGTGCAGGAAAGGTCAATACTTCTGAAAGAAGAGCCCATGGCTTCGTAGTTGCATCAGAATATGAGGACACAGAGTTTCCTCTTCCAACTCTAATCAAATGTGATCAACTACCGAACAACAGAGAAGAAATCCCCACACCAGAGGTTGCACGTCATCACCCTCATTTGAGTCACATTGCTAACTACATTCCACCACTTAACAAGGATGTTAAGATTTTGATTCTACTAGGGAGAGACATTCCTAGAGTTCATAAAATAAGAGAGTTATGTAACGGTCCAGATGATGCTCCTCAGGCCCAGAAACTCGATCTTGGATGGGTGATAATAGGAGAAGTCTGCTTAGACCAATCTCACAAGCTCTTGGATGTAGCTTCCTACAAAACTAATGTTACCTGTCAATTGATGGAATGTCCATCGCACTATTATGTGAAGGAAAGACTTGATTTTAAAAACGAAGTTCCATATCAAGCACTTCAAAGTATTAACTGTAAACTCACTTCTCAAAAGGACTTTGGTGATTCAGTGTACCAGACTACTTGTGATGACAACAAGATTGCCCCTTCAGTCGAAGACAAGGAGTTCATCAAGATTATGGATGAAGAGTTCTTCAAGGACAATTCCAACAGTTGGGTAGCTCCAGTACCCTTCCGAGTACCATGGCTTACTCTCCCTAACAATCGAGAACAAGCTTTAACCAGATTTGCTGCACTGAAGAAAACTCTCCGTAACAAACCTGAGAAGCGAGAGCACTTTCTAGCATTCATGCAGAAGATTTTAGTGCCAGCAGTTGTCCTCACACAAACCATTTGGTTTTCAGGACCCAAGTTTTTAATGGACCAGTCTTCTACAAACTCAGAAGAAGATATCGATTTCCACCTGGAGGATCCAGATACTGATCCGAAAATCCGGCCTGAAGTTGTAGCATTGAGTTCCAACATCTGCTCAAGAAGAAATTTGGAGGATGAAGATGACTCCACAGATATGGGGGATGGAGCTGATGAATGGATGCAGGCCAAGACTCTGGTTAAGCCTCCGGACCAGCTGGAACTCAGCGAGGCTGAACTTAAGGAGGAATTCACTCGTATCCTGACTGCAAACAACCCTCATGCCCCCCAGAACATTGTGAGGTACAGTTTTAAGGAACGGGCCTACAAACCCATTAGCATCGTCGACCAGCTGGCCGTACGCTTCTCCCTGGATGGAAACATGTTACACGAAGACTCTGATGAAGCGCGGGGACAGATGGCGAAGTTAGGAGTCATTGAAGAGACTCAGACCAACGACTCCACAAAGCCGGGAGACAAAGATACAGATGGGAAGTATGACGCTCAGGCTAGTGAAGAATGGACAGAAGGTGAGGAAATACCATCCAGGAACAAGAAGGAGAGAAAACTGACCAACCAGTTCAATTATATCGAGAGAGCGTCCCAGAGCATTAACAAACCCCTGCGGGAGCGAGCTTCTCAGACAGAGCCACCTCCAAGGGCCACCTTCTCCGCCAATTCAACCCACCACACGCTTCACACATGGGCGGAGCATGGGAACGTATGATTGGGATGGCAAGGCGCATACTGGATTCTATGTTGCTTGATGTGAGTTCTTCACGTCTTACCCATGAAGTACTTACTACATTCCTTGCTGAGGTCGCAGCAATAATCAACTCAAGACCGCTGACAGCTGTATCCACAGACCCAGAATGTCCAACTGTTTTAACTCCAGCTGCATTATTGAGCCGGAAAAATGGACAGATCCCAGCGCCAAAGAGCATCTTTGAGGAAAAGGACATATATAAACCTCAATGGAGATATGCTCAATACCTTGCAGATTGTTTCTGGGACAGATGGAGGAGGGAATACCTCACACTTCTTCAAGGACGTAAAAAGTGGCAAACCCAGAAGCCTAACTTAAGGAAGGGGACCTGGTTCTTCTAAAAGAAAAGCAAACCAATCGGATCCAGTGGCCAGTTGGAGTTATTTCAAAGGCCATTGCTAGTGATGATGGAAAGGTCCGAAGTGTGGAAGTCAGGATTGTAAAGGACGGGAGCCCAAAAACCTTCCTGAGACCAGTCACTGAGACAGTCCTAATTATGCCTGCTTCCAAAAATTCTGATGCAGTGTTATGTGAAGGAGTCACTTAGACCTCTAGCATAGTTATCTTAGAGGATAGGGCTACATAGCATTCTACTGTATGCAATGTTAATTGTATGTTTATGGAAAATAATTGTGTAGTGGTATCTCACGATACCAGGGGGGGAGTGTGCTGCCACGCAGCTTTAACTGTCTAGCAGTTGTTATTACATGTTATGTTATGCTATGTTATTGGTATCTTCCTTGCACCCCTGCTGTTTCTGGCTAGATGGTTTCTCCCATCTCCATTTTCCTGCTGTAACTCCCATTTTGTTTAGTTGTTATGAGGAGACTGCAGAGTGTGGAAGCTGTGTAACTTCATTGGAAATTTACCTATGGAAAAGCCTCTATGTTTATGCCTTTGCTAACTTGAAGCATAAAGAAGCATTGGAGAACACCTCTAGAGTCTTTATTCATTGAGTAAACTATCTGTTAAAGCAATCATTCAACCTGCTGCACACACTTACAGACTAGGGGTCTACAAGAAGGTCACAGGTACAATCGATGCTGAGACAGAACAAGGTGAGCTTTATAAGAATTTGTCATTAAACAATTGCACATTTTTCATTTCAATTTTAGGTCAACATATACTTTAAGTTTCAGAGTGTTTTTTTTTTCATCCCAGAGATGTCTCAATTCCACCTTATAATGTTTAGTTTGTGGTCTACCCCAATGTATTAAATATATTTTAGAGGACAGCTAGGCTAAGACTGTAATTTGGTATAAATAGGGATCATTTTTTTTATTTCCTGGAAATTATTTTTGTAGGGGAAACTGCCCACCCCCAGCATGTATCACAAAAATAAAGCAAATCAATATGTTGTCTAACAGTCTGTGTTTTGCATATACATGAAACAACCTGAGTTAGGCAAACATTTTTAAAAGGAGCCAGTATCTCCATTACCTCAAACATAATTCGATTTTATTTAATGTATTGGAATGATAAAGCTTAAAAGTAAAAGACAAAGATGATCAGCGCTATGGAATATCTAAAGTGTAAAAAATAAATGAGTACAGGTGTAAGCAGCCACAAACCAACCCCTGGAGGACCAAGGGCACGATATGTATGAGGAGAGAAAAGTTTGTATAAGGCGCTACCTGTTTGAGCAGTTTCTATAGAAAAAAGGGGAATAATGACCCCTACATGAGTGTGTGTGCACTAAAATAAATATTAAAATGATAAATAAAGTGCTATAAAGAATTAGTGCAGGAGGTGGATTAGCATGCACCCCCCAGAGACAACGTGCACAGTGCCAAATAAATAATATGCGTGACTGCTCATATAATTAAAATCATTATATAGAAAGTACATAAAATATCATAATATTTTATTGCCTAATGGCAGTGCCAGTGAAAAAAGTGTACAAAATTGCAATTATAGTGAACCAACAGTGGTTAAACAATCTCAATGGCGGTAAGCAAAAAAATATATTAAAACACACCTTCCAAGTGTAATAAAATTACGATGAATGGGTGATTTAAAACCAAAGTGTTTGTGAGTGAGGTGCCTAAAAGGTGAAACCAATCGGTAACACTCTCACCCAATATTCCTCTTCTGGGCCAGGAGAGTGGATATATAGCCACAGAGGGAAAAAAGTTCAATCAGGGGTTCCTTCAGCCCGGCGGACCACGCTGGGAGCTGCCTCCCTCAGGATATGTAGATCTGTGGTGCTCAAGCAGAAAGACACGGGACCCCAATAGCGTAGTAAGGGGTTGGATGTACAGTAGCAAGTGCAGAAAAACTTACAATTCGGACCGATCACATCAGCCATAGAGAGGACGCTGGGACGCTTCCGCTTCCGCGTTCCATGGCTCCAAACCACTCAGACCAGAGGTGACGTGTGGCGTATGTAGCTCCGCCTACGCGTTTCATCATCAGACGTCTACTGGAGCGGCCTAAGCTTAAAAGTCTAGTTCACTTTTATCAAAACAACTGCAATAAGTGTAGGCCAGGATAATCATGGAGCATCCTCAATCATTCGCATAAAGAAATGCCAGGGGAACACTCCCAAAATGAAAGCTCAAGTCGAAAATGGGAGGAAAGGGAAAAAAGGGGAGGGAGAGAATGAGAAAGACTGGAAAAGGGAAAGCAGAGTTCACAGGAATGTGGAAGGTGGTAGAGTGGTAGCCAACCACACCCACCCCTCCCACTAGCCACTTCAAAAGAGTGAGCCACTGCCTTGAAGCAGAGATGCCACTATGCATGGAACAGTACTCACTCTGTCCAACCAGGAACCACAAAACAGACCCAGCTGAGAGAAACAGGCTCATGCTAATTTACACCAAAGACATAATACATTTTTATTCATCCATGGTTTAGTAGTGTAGCCAGCATGCCAATGTTTTTGTAAATAAAGAGATTCTGTCCTGAGCTGTAAATATTAACTCCTGCATCTCTTCCAGTCTGTTCAAATGGGTGAGCCATTCCAACCTGCATTTTTAAAAATGTTTTTGTGTGAGGTATGCCCTTAAAATCTATGCCAGGCTCTAAGGGTCTGGTATGCATTTCATTCTTGCTGTAGGATGTTCTACGGGAAAATTGACATTTACAAAGAAAAAAAACGGATACAATTTAAATTGCCAACAAATGTATTAATTGTCAGCTTTGCTTTTAACAGAAACAGCACACAGACCTCTCCAAAGGTCCCCCAAAATACATAGCAGACCCTTGGAAGGGTCTGTGTGCTTTTTTTTTAATGAAAAGAAACACTTTATTCATTTGTAAATATTAGTGATGTTGCTGCACTTTCTGCGCTTTCTGTACATTAATGAGATGTGCCTGATTTACAGGCAGGATTAGGACACCCAAAGGCTTGTTATTTAAAGGAATTGGGTGTTTTAATGTTTCACTTTAAATGGTAACTACTCTTTCATGAAAAGAAGATAGCAAATAATGAAAAATAATATAATGTATACAATTACCACATAAGCCTTACTTTTCTGATACAATTCAAATTTCAGGCATCTTATTCAAAAGGAATTATATTTTTGTGAGATTCCAATTGCTTCTAAATGGATGCAGACACTGCAACTTTCCTTATTAAAAGACTGCAAGTGCATCAGCTGATTGGATTGAACACAGGCACTCCTATTCAGGAACCAAACTTCCAAGGACATAATTGAACATGCATCTTTTTCTTAAGAACAGAAACAGGAAAACTACAAAGTTTAAAATCTTTGTTAAATACATAGATCACCCAGAGGGGATTGGATATTTTTTCTCAAAAAAGCACTGCTCCTTGCCAAATGTATTTTTTAAAAATATTTTGTTTTGTACATGTCCTCGGGGCAGTTCCGACCTTCCATGCTATTTTTTTGACACCATATTGCCCTTTAGCCCAGAAAATGGGCATTTTTAATTTGACAGATTCGGGTTTAGCATCCAAATTTGTGAGGTCCCCCTAAAAATTCATACCAGACTTTTATTCCAAGCATGCAGCCTGGCTAACTAGGAAAGGTGGGATGAATGGATACTTCCTCCTGAACTATACCAGGTTACAAGCCCTTAACATGGAGGGGGTGCCTCCCTCCCTGGCTAAGTTCCTTGTCCCCATGTTGATGTGGGAAAAGGAATCTTCCCCACAACCCTTGCCTTGTAGTTGTGGGGGTCTGTAGGCAGAGGCTGATTGGCATCTGGAATTAATTGTATTTAATTAATTAATAAGGGACTCTAAGTACTGCCCTCCCCCTACACAAATTAGTACTACTAATTTACTAATTTACAAAAAATTGACATCTTTACTATAAAAAAAAATCCCTCTAAAATGTCCCTTGTTGTAAATCCAAAGGCATTCATGATGCCCACCACCCACTACTTGTCAAAAAAAAAAAGCCGATAACTCAGTACACATGACAGATCCCAATGGTAACACTTGACCAATGACAGCTCTCTATAGGGGAAGGGGCTGGGATAGTGGTGACATCATTGAACATATTTGATGAGACCTAGGAAATTATGAAATGAAGGAACGCACTGTATTTTATTTATTGATTATGTGGATTGTTTATAATGATATTGTTTGTTCAGCAAGCAAAAGGTCAATATTTCAATGAACTGTTGCTGTATGGGAAAACAGTTACCATGGCTGCTGAGCTTCAGAACAAGTGCCAATGTTTTTTTAAAGATAATGACACAGCAAGCCAAATTGGAAAGCATTGTGTTGCACCATGCTGCTGCAGAGTTGCTGTTATGGAGTGCTCTTTTGCATGACTGCAAGGCGAAAAGCTGATCAAATCTCTGGGTTTAGTGATGTCACTGATGACTGAATGGTTCAGCATTAAACTTCACTGGGACCCTTCACAGCCAATGAGATTCGGAGTCCTTGAAAAACAGTTCTGAGACAAACAAATGTTTATGGTTTGCTTTTTCCAATAAGCTTAGCTTGTGGGAAATATAAAAGAAATTCTCAAATACATACTGTACACATTTAAAAAATAAGCAGTTGCCACAAATATAGCACCATTTTATTTTATATAGCCGGTATCATATTTTACAGGATATGGCTTACAATAATTTATTTGGTGAAAAATTTTTAATACCAGTACGAAAAAAAAATGCTTAATATCGCAATTTGTGTAATTTATTGTGATTATATCCTGCTAATATCACTTCAGCTTTGGTGCTAATTTTTTTTACACAAATTCATAATTTACAACACTGTGGTTAACAATATGCTTATCACTTTTGTTACAAATCTGGAGCATGCTTAAATGGCATTAAAGGTGTGAATTTCAGCTTGGTGCAGTTTGACCTGTAGACCTTACTCAATAAGATGCTGGTTTGCTAAGAAGGAATTTATCAGTAATCCATCTCATACAGTGTGCACTATATAAATTACATCTGTTCAATCTGGCTGTTTACCAAGCATGTAATTAGTGAAGCTTCGACACATTATAGACAGTATCTTGTAAGGTAGGTTTGAACCTAAACACAGCTACAGTAACCCGTACTGCATTCATGTGTTAAAATCATATTGTGAGTTTTACATCTGTTAGATCTCTAACATTATGATTTGTTTAGTTTGTTAGCTGCTAAGTCCTCACTTCTAGTAATGGAGATTTTCATGTATGGGAAAACTTTGAAATAAAATGACCTTTTATAATATGTTGACCAATAATATAAATTCAGCCTATTGATATGTAAAAAACAAAATCTTAGACAGTGGTCCTTTTTTACTAAATAAGCAAAGAAAATGTAAGGGAAAGGAAAGATAAGGGAAGGAAAGGAACTTCCTGGGTTTGGTTCAAGCAAAGGAGCCATATCTTTCAAATCAAAAATGCCCATTTTTTGGGCTAATGGGCAGTGGATTGTCAAAAAAGTGGGGATGGGCACTGCCTTGGAAAACATTTACCAATTGAAAGAGAATGCTCAGAAACTTATATTTGGCCAGTGATTTATTAAATTATTAAAGCGGAACATTAAAAATGCCTAAATTCCTTTAAATAACATGCCTGGGGGGGGGGGGGTGTCTGTTTGAAATAGACTTCTTAGCTGTCATGATACTTCAGGAATTTTGTTTATTTTCTTAAAGTAAAGCAAAGCATAGGAGACAGAACAAAAAAAAAATGGACAGAAGGAGAGGGAGATAAATGACAGATGTTACATGTCTTCAGAGTGTAGGATGTCCTTTTCTCATCTCTCTCTCTCTAGAGCGTCTAACATACTGTATCCTTAAACTGTATGTAAAGAGGATGTCAGCAAAAAGTGTGTCCAAGAAGGTAGTAATTCTAAATATAAAAGTAACACCCACTCTTGCATATATGGTTTGCGTCTATAGTAAGACATATAACTCCACCCAACATAGAAACTCAGAATAGAAATACATACAAAGCAAAATGGCTTCTCTGTCCTTTACAAAGACATAATGAAGTAACCTTCAAAAATTAACATATTACATTATAACATTCATATGTATTTCAGAGACCTTTGTCATTTAAAATAATATTAAACTCTAAGCCTGGAAAAAAAGTGTTTAAAATTGAAAATTACCAGCAAATTACATGCATTGATGCTTCTTTGTTAAAATTAAAAAAAATTAAAAAAAAAACAGCACGTGGGCTCTTTCAAGGGTCTGCTATTTATTTTGGGGGACCTTTTGGAGGGGTTTTAATGGGGGATGACCTGTGTTGGGTGCTAGGGGTGGTGCCACATCCCAGTATAGTCTCAAAAAAGAAAGGTTTTCCCCTATTGGTGGGATTTTTTAGGCACTCATGTCTACACAAGTTTAATTCAAAAATGTTTAATATTTTATTGAAATAACAAAATTAACAAGGTAATAAAAGGCAAGTAAATAAGTAGAAATACATCACATATGCACTTGAATAAAACACCAGTTTCAGGGTGAAGACTCCAGACCCGACTAGTTTCGGAGTTATACAACTACTTCTTCTTCAGGGGGACAAAATAGGAGACCCTGAGTGGTGGTCTGTAGGTAATTGATAAAACAGAAGTCAATCAAATGCGAATAATAATACAGATATTCATACAGTACATAAGTTTGTATAAAAAGATTTGAAGTATAATCATAACTTACATTCTGTGCAGTGATGGATAAAACTATATACCTGCCGGTATATGTTAAAAACAGGTGCTCTATGCGCTCTGCCGAAAAACACGGGTTGACTGTGTGGTTGGTAAAATCCATCAAATGAGGCCCTCACAGGCTTGTGTTGTGGGGAAAGATTGTGCCCATATATGTGGATAATCCCAGGAAGACATCAAGTCAGAACAACTGGATCCCAATGATTGGCCGATCAGCTACAGGGGAGAGATATAAGGTCATAGAAGCATGTTGGTCCGATGATATAAGCTGGCCATATTGTTTTGAGAAGGGGATGATAGGAAAGGCTCAAAGATGGAATGATAAGTTTCATCTCAGTGCCAATGTAATAACCTGTATTTCAAATAGAAAGCTAACAATCCCATTCCTATGTAGATGGAGAGGAGAGAAAGCCCATAAGGGATTGGTGGATACCCATAATCATCCCTTAAAAAGAATTATATCTTAGTTTCCCCTAGTCAGCAAATGATGGCCAAATAGAACACAGTTACCCCCATCATCTGTAGAAAGATTTGGTGAGGTGTCGATAAAGGAAGAGGAAATATAAGTTATTACCTTTTGCACGATGTTTCAACAGACTAGATTAGGTCAGGTCCTCACAGTGTTCTCAGCAAGCGAACAATGAATTCACTGCTGAGAAGAGGGTTTATGTGTGGAGTCAATTGGACTTCACAGCTGTGTGTACTTAACTGACTTCGTTCACTTCTCCCTGTGCTGATTGCCTGATGGGGTCCCTGGTGCGGAGGGGCCGGGCGTTCCCCCGCTCCATTGGCCCGGAGAGCGATAAAGCGGAAGTTCGACCGGCTCCTGCGTTCCACCGGCACGTAACCTAACCCGTCAGCGTGAAACGCAGGCGGGGTATGGTATGCGTCAACGTCTGTGGGTCTCGCGATGCGAGACCTTAACATGACAGAAGACGCAAAATGCGGCTCGCCACTAGGTGGCGGCCGCCTTCCGTGCCGGGTTGTCTGCTTGATAGAGATTCACTGGTGACAGATACCACATTCTTCTGTCCTATACGGGCAGAAAAAGACAGGCACTATATAAAAAATTGTCTCATTATAAAGAAGGAGTATATTTTAAGGAAAAATTGTATATTGTAGCCCCATTGAGGCTATCATCGCCGATCTTTTGCTGTCCTTGTAAATATGCAAGGGAAGAACGAAAGACATAAATAAAAAGAGACAAAAATACAAAAGTTTTTCTTGTCATTTTGATTGCAACCCATAGAGGCTTTGGATGAGCGCAGGAGCATCTGTTGAGAGAACAGAAACCAGAAATGGAATTATATGCAAGCATCGAACACAAGATACATTTGAAAAAAGTGATGATATTGCCAATGCTGACCCCTATTGATGACAAATTAGAGTGACAGGATGGTTCATATTCAGAAATAATATGGAAGTTTATCAGCAAAGGGGGAAGGAGGGCTTATTTCTCCATTCCTCCCGAGCTGAAACCTTCTAAGAAAGGTTTAAAAGATACCATCTCGTTTAATCCTGGGGGTTCAGTGGCTTTGAGGAGATAGATCCACCGTAGTTCCATTTGCAGGAGGACCTTGTTCCAGTCTCCTCCTCTGGAACTAGGGTGGATCCTATCCAAAATCAAAAATTTGATTTTGGGACATTTCCCTGGATGAACAAGTGCCGCATGTCGCCCGAGGGGGAGATCAGGGTCACAGGTCTTGATACTTTTTATGTGTCTGTTGGCACGTTTAAAGAAGTCTAACTTAGTCTTGCCGACGTAAAAACAGCCGCACTCACAGAGCAGCAAATATACCACTCCGCGAGTGCGGCAGTTGGCGAAGTGTTTGGGCCTAAATACCTGGCCATTCGGCAGGATAGGGTTTTTAGATGTCAGCATAAAACCACAATATCTGCAACTGCCGCAAATATAAGTGCCCTTATATTTGCACGGATCGTGTTTTTCTTGATCTTTAAATTCACTCTGAACAAGTTTGTCTTTAAGCGCCGGTACCTTGCGATAGGTAAAATGGGGTTGTTCTGGAACGTATTTGCCCACAGTAGGGTCCAGAGCAAGCACATGCCAGTATTTGGATACTATTTTTTTAATTGTTAAATGTTGTTCCGAGTATGTTGTTATTATCCTTAAAACTGGGTCATCCTCTTTATTCTCTTTGGGGGACAATAGTTTACTCCTTTCACTGGAAATTGCTTTTTTGTAAGCTTTTTTCAGGATTGTTTTTGTGTACCCCCTGGCCAGGAGTCTAGTTCTCAGATCATCCGCTACTTTGCGGAAGCCCTCTAGATCCTTGCAATTGCGTCTGGCTCTCAAATACTCCCCATATGGTATGGAGTGTACCAGAGACCGAGGATGAAAACTAGATGCATGGAGGATGGTGTTCCCCGCAGTGGGCTTCCGAAAAAGGTCACTGCGGAGAGCACCATCCTCCCCCCTCACCACTTCCACATCCAAGAATGTGACCACATCCCTGCTTGCATTCATGGTAAAAGTTAGGTTGAAGTCATTTCGATTCATCCTGTCTATGCAATTGGCAAGAAGTTCAGATGAACCCTGCCAAATCATAAAAATGTCGTCTATGTATCGTAACCACATACTGATGTGGTCCGTATACATAGAAGTAGTTTCACTCGTAAGAAAAGATTTCTCCCACTCCCCCAGATACAGGTTGGCGTAGGATGGGGCACAACAAGTGCCCATCGCTACGCCCTGTATCTGGAGGTAGTGGGAGCCATTAAAGGTGAATACATTGTGATGTAAAATATATTGTAAGACAGACAGGATGAATTCACCATAGGCGTCGAGGGTATAGCTAGATGTTATAGCGTGTTGTACAGCTGCTATCCCCCGTTCATGGGGGATAGAGCTGTACAAGGCCTCGACGTCGATGGTGACGAGTAGACTATCTTGTGGGATTTGTATGTCCTCGATTTGTTGCAGAAAATGTATAGTGTCACGGATGTGTGAGGGTAGGGCCGTTACCAAGGGTTTGAGGAAAGCATCTACCAGTTTACTGGCGCTATCGGAGATGGAACCCCGACCTGATATAATTGGCCGTCCGGGTGGGTCAGTAGCATTTTTATGAATTTTAGGGAGTGAATAAAACGTTGGAGTGACAGGGAATGGTATGCGTATAAATTCCCATGTATGCTTTGGAATCACGTTATTCAAATATGCTGTGTCAATTAATTGATAAAATTCTTGTTGATACTTGATCACTATATTTGATGTAATTTTGCGATACCAATTCTGATTTCTAAGAATTTTATAACACATGGCTGTATATTGTGAATTGTTCATAATGACAACGTTTCCGCCTTTGTCAGCCTGTTTGATTGTGATTAAATGATTTTGTGATAATTTATTAATGGCCAATCTTTGGCTAGTCATGATGTTTGGTGTTTTAGATGGTCGAATATTTATTTTTTCAACCTCTTTTGTTACAAGCTTTACAAAGGCGGAAACGTTGGCGTTAGTAGAAATGGGAAACTTGTCAGATTTTTTCCTCAGAGATTCAGTCTTGTGAATCGGATTTGGTTGTTTGGGGTCTGCACCCTCTAGGAGTGATGGCAAGTCAATTTTGTCGATCAAATCATCGTTCTCTTCCAATAAAGATATCAATGTATCTAAAATGGAGTCCTTTTTAGTCTTGGGTATATTGGATGTGTTAGTTTTATCATATGCGGCCTTGAAATTCAACTTACGAGCGAAAAGGTGAAGATCTTTGATAAAGTCAAATTTTTTAAGGGAGGTATTTGGACAAAAGCTAAGACCTTTGGATAAAACCTCAATTTCATCTGAGGATAGCTCATAGTCAGACAAATTAATAACTGATAAGTCCGTTTGTACCAGATTGGTGGTGGGGCCCATAGAAAAGTGAGGTGTGAGGGTTTTTATTGTGTCATTGGTGTGAAAGTCGGGGCTCTCTGATGAACCAGTTCTAAAAAAGTGGCATCTTGGAGGTTAGTGGTGGATACAAGTGAGAGAGGTATTTGGGATATATTGGGTGTAGGTGTGTTGGTAAGAGGAGAGGTGACATCTAGTGGTGGTTGAGTGGTATTATCCGAGTGGGAAGTGTGTGGCTTGAATAGTGAAAGGTTAGGGGTTCGTTCTTGTTGGATATTAGATTTTTTCATTGTCTGTCCAATTACTGTTTCATCTTGGAATGCTCGTTTTACTCCTTTCTTAACTTTTTGTTTAGTTGAATTTTGTGGAGCATGTGATGTATTTTTAGATGAAGGATGAGATGTATTCGTCTGATATTGTTTTTTAGGTGGCCCATAGTACAATATTTTGTTGGTGTTCCACTTGTATGCCTTTTTCTGTTCAAAGGCCATAGTGTCTCTATTTAATTTATTTTGTTTTTTTATCAAAATGTTGCGATTGTGAATTTCTAGATGTTGTTTAAGTTGTTTTTCCTTTTCATCAAAATGTTTATGTGTTTTGTATTTTTTCATTTTATCACATAGACTGTCAATTTCTTTATCTAGGATCACAGATCGACGAGTATATTCGTTAATTAGTAGTGTCATAAGGGTGGCTGAACAGTCAGTCAGGGCTTGTTCCCAGTTGGTCTTAAATTCCGGGCTTAAGTCCTCTAAGAGTGGAAACAGTTGAATTCTAAGGCCTGCAGGGTTTGTTTTATTTTTGAGATAGTCCTGGAAAGATTTTACACGCCAAAAATTGGCTGATTTTTTCTCAAGGGCTTTGGACAATTGGAAGAAGAGTGCGGACAGGTCCGCACCTGCATACTCCCTTTGTCCAAAGTCCCTGAGATATTGAGACATAAGGCTCTCCCATTCATCTCCCGTGTAGCCGGCCATAATGACTGGAACCAAACAGGAAGAAAATGGGGGTTCCTGATAATAAGTATTGGAGATACGATGAATTCGATACAATCAAAATTGGAAGATGACTCCCAATATATGCAAGACCAAATGTGGTCTGTCCCGTATAGGACAGAAGAATGTGGTATCTGTCACCAGTGAATCTCTATCAAGCAGAAAACCCGGCATGGAAGGCGGCCGCCACCTAGTGGCGAGCCGCATTTTGCGTCTTCTGTCATGTTAAGGTCTCGCATCGCGAGACCCACAGACGTTGACGCATACCATACCCCGCCTGCGTTTCACGCTGACGGGTTAGGTTACGTGCCGGTGGAACGCAGGAGCCGGTCGAACTTCCGCTTTATCGCTCTCCGGGCCAATGGAGCGGGGGAACGCCCGGCCCCTCCGCACCAGGGACCCCATCAGGCAATCAGCACAGGGAGAAGTGAACGAAGTCAGTTAAGTACACACAGCTGTGAAGTCCAATTTACTCCACACATAAACCCTCTTCTCAGCAGTGAATTCATTGTTCGCTTGCTGAGAACACTGTGAGGACCTGACCTAATCTAGTCTGTTGAAACATCGTGCAAAAGGTAATAACTTATATTTCCTCTTCCTTTATCGACACCTCACCAAATCTTTCTACAGATGATGGGGGTAACTGTGTTCTATTTGGCCATCATTTGCTGACTAGGGGAAACTAAGATATAATTCTTTTTAAGGGATGATTATGGGTATCCACCAATCCCTTATGGGCTTTCTCTCCTCTCCATCTACATAGGAATGGGATTGTTAGCTTTCTATTTGAAATACAGGTTATTACATTGGCACTGAGATGAAACTTATCATTCCATCTTTGAGCCTTTCCTATCATCCCCTTCTCAAAACAATATGGCCAGCTTATATCATCGGACCAACATGCTTCTATGACCTTATATCTCTCCCCTGTAGCTGATCGGCCAATCATTGGGATCCAGTTGTTCTGACTTGATGTCTTCCTGGGATTATCCACATATATGGGCACAATCTTTCCCCACAACACAAGCCTGTGAGGGCCTCATTTGATGGATTTTACCAACCACACAGTCAACCCGTGTTTTTCGGCAGAGCGCATAGAGCACCTGTTTTTAACATATACCGGCAGGTATATAGTTTTATCCATCACTGCACAGAATGTAAGTTATGATTATACTTCAAATCTTTTTATACAAACTTATGTACTGTATGAATATCTGTATTATTATTCGCATTTGATTGACTTTTGATCAATTACCTACAGACCACCACTCAGGGTCTCCTATTTTGTCCCCCTGAAGAAGAAGTAGTTGTATAACTCCGAAACTAGTCGGGTCTGGAGTCTTCACCCTGAAACTGGTGTTTTATTCAAGTGCATATGTGATGTATTTCTACTTATTTACTTGCCTTTTATTACCTTGTTAATTTTGTTATTTCAATAAAATATTAAACATTTTTGAATTAAACTTGTGTAGACATGAGTGCCTAAAAAATCCCACCAATAGGGGAAAACCTTTCTTTTTTGGAGGGGTTTGTGTATTTTTTTTTTCACTGATTGTGTATTTTTTTAAGAAGCCAGCAATGAGATGTGATTTTCCAGAAATTTAAACAGAATCATTTTTTTGTAACTGTCATTTTTGCATCTGGTATGGGGATTTCGTGTATGTGAATGGGGCTGGTGGCATTACTGTTTGTTAAGGACTCAGTGGTGTCTGCCCCCCACCAACATCCTTAACAACCATGGAGAGCAGGAAGTCGTCATGTGTAGAAGTGGAAGTAATACAGCTTTTATACGTGATGTCCTGAAGAGTAAGTAAATGATCTGAATGGTCTGAACTTGTGCTAGGCCAGAACCTTGAGCTTATCTCTCATACCATATATTAATTTAAATAATAGTTTTACAGGAGCAGTGATTTTAATAATGCTTAAAGTGAAACAATAAAAATTAAAAATTCCTTTAAATATCGTGCCTGGGGGGAGGGCCCCTTAATATGCCTGTAAAGTGGCGCATTTGTGCAATGTTTGTAGCCCACTGAAGCAATACTGAGATTTCGAAAGGAAAAAATGTAATTTAAACTTGCTCACGGCTGTAATGTATTGTCGTCTCCTGGCAATACAGATAAAAAAAAAGAAAAAAAAAAAAAGAGTGAGGTTAACCCCAAAATCCATACCAGACCCCTAGGGTCAGGTATGGATTTTAAGGGGAACCCCACGCCAAAATTTAAAAAAGAAAAAAACCCATACCAGACCCGAGGTTTTTTTTTTCAGCAATATATAACTTTGTGGTATACACTGCACTGATCTCAACAAACTGTAAAAAACAAAAATATCTCTCCCTGCCAGCAATGTATTATTAACTATAGAATTACACTTTTAAATTACCCGCTGGCCAAGGGAAACAAACCCACAACCTCAAAATTGCAAGCCTGGTGTTCTACCAGCAATGCCACCGTCAAGCACGCTTAGGTGTAACACACTTTCCCAGCCTAACTAACTAAGTAACTCCTTTCTCACCCAACACATAGTGGATAAGATAAAAGTCAGAGAGAGTGCTCAGCTTAAGCAGGCTTAACGGTGGCTTAGGTGGTAGAATACCAGGCTTGCAATGAGATGGCTGTGGGTTAAAATCCCCTGGCCAGTGGTGATTCATTGAGGTCCGAGTCCATGATAATGTGGGAACTTAAAGTTCCCGCAAAGATGCCCATTTGTTCATCATTCAACGAACGAGCAAACAGCCAATGTTCGAGTTGAGCTTAAGTTCAACTCAAAGCTCATCCCTATAGTTGATAAATATTTCTGTCCCAAGTGGAGAAGCCATAGTCCCAAGAGGCCACCATATTCCTTCTGTACATGACCTGTACAATATTAATATTGCACCTTTTCATCCACTCAAGAAGGGAAGCTTTAATGTCCTTATTCAGGAAATTAATCCAAGCATCGTTCTCAGAGCCCATTACGCAGTTGTCGATCATTAGAGAATGATCTTCTCTCTCTCCATAGGCCACATTCAGTGGGTTGGAGGCTTGCCCCTAGTAAACTCCAAAAGCCCCTTTCCTGTTTATTTTGCGCTTTTGAGTTTTTTTTCTTTTTTTTATAACCATACTACGTGAATATCACATTATTATTACAATTGTAAGCAGTACATATGTGTAATAGTTTCTTATCAAGGTCTAAGAGACAAAAGAGTTAGTATAATACCAAGGACAATGTTGCAGTAGACAAAGCATACAAAATTAAATACATATGTATACAGAGTTTAAAAATACTTTCACAGTTTATTAAACTGTGGCATTGATCTAACAACCACATTCTTTTCTCCGCGGATATGTAAACTATGTAGTAACAGATTATGCTATCTGATGTATGCCATACAGTGAAAAAGCAATGATAATATTGAAATAGAAGCAATATACAGCAACCAGTTTGATTTTAGATTAATCTAATCATTTAACAAAATACCCCCCAACAACAATAGATCCACAACAGCAAAAATAGACACCTATCGGCATTAATAGATATCCCCAGTGACAATAGACCTCCCCGGCAACCATAGATTTCCAAGCAGGCAGCATCAGTAGACCCTTTAGCACACCCCAGCACCCCTTGCCATTACATTCTCACTAAAAAAAAAAGCTTCTAAAGCTGGGGTTGTCTGGAATTTGATGTATATCACACAAGGACGAAATAAAGGTTTTCAGCATCTGTACACCCAAAGTGTAAATAACTTAATTTAAACATTTATTATATAGTCTATTAAAATGCACCATGAAATGTCAGATGTAAACATTTTTAATCTGCTTCTGAATGGGAAATATGTATAATATCCTATATGGAGATATAGAGCCTGACATTGCACCTGCAATCTATTGATTGTGGGTGAAATACTCTGCAGACTAAAGGGTAAAAAAAATAATAGTAATTGTCTGTTTTTTAACCTGCAAAATCAGGTGCGTATATTTTTTTTGTTACAAAAGGTAAACTTGGCCTTTACTTAAAAAAGACATGAACATTTATTTATCAGGAGCAATAAGAAAGCTTACAGAGAAACAGCATCATAATGGGGATGGTACAGAGAGAAAGAATATTAACAAGAATGTAGGGATGGTAGAACCCATCAAAATTCATCAGACCCAGCAAAAAGTCCACTACACACAAAACAGCACCAAATCCAATTTAAATGACAGCTATGATAGCTGAATCTTGTTGTCTTTTTGAAGAGCAAGTTTTTGTTTAAATAAGGGCATAGATAGCAAGGCAATGCCACAGGGACATGTACCAATGCAATAGAACTTTTATTGTAACTTAACGACTTCAATATCAGACACTTTCAACCTCTTCCTGCCCAGACCATTTTTAAGTTTTCAGCTCTGTAATACTTTTAATGACAGTTGCTCAAACATGCAACCCTGTACCCAAATTACATTTTGTATTATTTTTTGAGACAGATAGAGCTTTATTTTGGTGGTATTTAACAACTTGATCTCTGAAAGGCTTTACCCCCTTCCTGAACAGAGCACTTTTTGCAATTTGGCACTGCACTGCTTTAACTGGTAATTGCACAGTCATGCAATGCTGTACCCAAATTAAATTTATGTCCTATTTCGCCCCACAAATAGAGATTTCTTTTGGTGGTATTTGATCACCACTGGGATATTTATTTTTTGCAATATAAACAAAAATTTCCAAAAATGTTGAAAAAATAATATTTTCTACTTTTTGTTATAAAAAATATCCAATAAACCCAATTTTTGTCATATATTTAGGCCAAAATTTATTCAGCTACACGTCTTTGGTAAAAAGATTAATAAGCGTATATTTATTGGTGTACGCAAAAGATATAGCGTCTACAAATTATGGTATATTTACTGGAACTTACACAGCTTTTAGTTTATGACTGCCTATCTCATTTCTTGAGGTGGTAAATTGGCAGGGCAGTACAACCCCTCCCCCCCAAATTACCCCTTTTTGGAAAGTGGACATACCAAGGAATATGCTAAGAAGCATGTTGAGCCCATTGAATATTTCATTTTTTTGTCACAAGTGATTGAAAAATGACAAAAAATGTTTTACACAACGTTGTCACTGAAATGATATATTGCTCACACATGGCATGGGTATATGTGAAATTACACCCCAATATACATTCTGCTGCTTCTCCTGAGTACGAGGATACCACATGTGTGAGACTTTTTGGGAGCCTAGCTACGCACGGGTGCCGAAAACCAATCAGAATTTAAAAGAATTTCAGAATTCAAAGTAAAGAGTAAAAATTGCTCATTTCACTTCATCACTACCTATTACAGTTTCAGAGGCCCTGAAATGTCAAGATAGCACAAAAACCCCCCAAATGACCCCTTTTTGGAAATTAGGCACCCCAAGCTCTTTGCTGAGAGGCATTTTGAGTCCATGGAATATTTTATGCCACCATGCCTTCTTTCAGCATTTTTTGTTGCAAGGCTTGGTTCCTTTTATTTGTGACTTTATAATAAGAAATTACGTTTCTTGCTGACTAGTTTATGCCTGAGGTTGGGTGGTTGCCTGTTGGAATATTTCTTTCAGTGTTTCATCCTCTTGTATGATGGGTTGCAAATCTTTCATTATCTTTCTTATCCATTCTAGTGCTGGATTATATGTGGTTACTAAAGAAGTTACACTGTTATTTGTTTTTTTTTCTTTGTATTATAGGAGATTTTCTTTTCGGCGGATTTTCAGTGCCGTGTTTATGTTTGTATTGATGGTTTTGTCCTTGTAACCGTTCTTTTTGAAGGAGTCTGCTAGTATTCTGACATGTTTATTTCTGTCTTCTGAGTTTGGGCAAATTTGGTGGCATCTGATGGCCTAGCTGTATGCGACGATGACCCTTTTGGTGTGCTGGGAATGGAAGCACACAACAAAAGCAGTATAGATACTATCACTATATAGAAGATATTTTCATTATATGTGATTCCAGAAAATCCAGAAATTGGGAACTTATACATGCTGCCCAAGATCCACACACCAGATGGAACAACATTGTATCTTCAAACTTTGGAACATATAATAACTCCAGAAACATGGCTTGTATGTGTACTTATCAATATTTTCAGGAAAAATAACTGGGTTAAGCAATGGTTGTACACATTCTGTTAAGCTGCGACAGCTGTAAAATACGTACATTTCCTGAGGAAATAAAATTTGCATGACCAAACAATAATAGAAAGGAAGGTGATAATTCAAAATTAGCTTTAAAAAACAAATCTGTCTAAGACTCTGAAATGCTAGAATCTGCGGATTAAGGATTATTTTTTGGTAAATCAGAGTTTGTGATTATAGTGATATATGTTGTAGTTCAGTGAACAAACTATGTAAGGAAGGTCACTAACATACAACGAACAACTTAAAAAAAACAATTACATTAGGCCTCAGTCATACTGGCATGATATTTTATGCATGTATATGCCTTTATATGATATTTATTTGATATTAAATTGTGTAATTCACACTGTGGTTTTACTTGCATTTCTGTACAGTCAGTATATTTGCTCTTCGAAAAAATAGAAATCTGTGAGTCCAGGGTCAGATTTGATACTATGAACACATCTAAGAGTGTGTAAGTGCATGTAAACATGTGTAAGTGCCGGTTCACATTTCTGCGATGACAGAGATTGCATGTAATTCGGAGCGCACTGCTCCTAAAATTATATGTGATCTCTGTGCGGTGAAAATTCAGCCATACAGTTTGTATGGCTGAATTCGCACCGCAATCGCACCCAACACGCACAGGACAATTTTTGGGGTCCGCAGCAGAATCGGATCACATGGTGGTTCACCCTAGTGCGATCCGATTCTGTGCGAACTTTCAGATTGCACTGCAATATGCGATCTGATCTGGGGGTGTCGTTAACTTTTAATTGACACCCCCAGCGTATTGCATATGACAGTGTGAACTGCCAGGCGTGCAGATGCGATGCGGGAACACGCTGTATGTACAGTATATTCGCAGCGTTCCTGCATTGCAGAAATGTGAACCGACACTTAAACTCTGCATGCAGAACCTCTGCCTCTTACTTTAAGCTTGCCTGGAATTGCCTAAATGTAATGGCAGCTGTAGCAAAAGGGGATAAATATGTGGTGCTTTGGTGCACACTATTTTACCATACAAGTATGTGGTGGTTTTATGCCAGCAAATGGCAACTTGTGTCAGCAGCATATATGAACTTTGAAGCTCCAAAATAAAAAAAACAATCAGGGGTTCTAGACCTGCCGCTCTGGTGTACCACAAGACGCAACCCTATAGAAATGAGTGTTTGGCAAAGATGGCATTAAGACACACCAGGATTATTTGGGAAATTGCTTCTTTTACTTTAGCAGCATATACATTATAAAAGGCTCTCAAAACACTGCATGGCTTTGTGGACAGCCCCAGGCACAGCAGTGTCCAAATAATTCTGTTGGCTGTACATAGGCAGTTGGTGGGGCTACAGATGGATTAGCTAAAGTGGAGCAAGTTGAGGACAAGGGTGTATTAGCAACACTTGGCTCCTTTTCCCCTTGAGTAGTAGAAAGAAAGGGGTTTATTAGTAACACTTACAGGCAAGTAGTTGCTTTGCGCCCTTGAGGATGAGGAGGAAAAAGACATAGCGTCAAAGAACGTGGTGAGGTTGTTTAATGATTCGCCCTTTTCAGTGGCGGCTGGTGCGTTGGGGGTGCAGGGGCGCTGCCCCCCCCTATCAATGCGTGAACCCGGGGCGCAGAGCAGTGCGCCCTGAGCCCACCAATTGTGTGACAATAGCGAATGAATATTCGCTATTGTCACACGGATCCTTCTCCTGGCCAATCAGGAAGCGGGTCCGAGACCCATTTCCTGATTGGCCGAAAGGCGAACCTTTGCCATTGGCCAAGGAGGAGGAGGAGGGAGACACAGGGGACTGAGGAGAAGCCGCCCCTGCATAGGTAAGTGCACTGGTCTCTCTGCACGCTGTGGTCAATCTGCATTGAAGGGGGCACACTGTGGTCACTCTACATTGATGGGGGCATGCTATGGTCACTCTACATTGAAGGGGGCATGCTGTGGTCACTCTGCATTGAAGGGGGCATGCTGTGGTCACTCTACATTGATGGGGGCATGCTGTGGTCACTCTACATTGATGGGGGCATGTTGTGGTCACTCTACATTGAAGGGGGCACCCTGTGGTCACTCTACATCAATGGGGGCATGATGTGGTCACTCTACATTGAAGGGGCACCCTGTGGTCACTCTACATTGATGGGGGAACGCTGTGGTCACTCTGCATTGATTGGGGCAGGCTGTGGTCACTCTGCATTGATGAGGGCATGCTGTGGTCACTCTGCATTGATGGGGGCACACTGTGGTCACTCTACATTGAAGGGGGCATGCTGTGGTCACTCTACATTAAAGGGAGCACCCTGTGGTCACTCTGCATTGAAGGGGGCACTCTGTGGTCACTCTGCATTGATGGGGGCGTGCTGTGGTCACTCTGCATTGATGGGGGCATGCTGTGGTCACTCTGCATTGAAGGGGGCACACTATACTTTGATTACTGAAGGCCCCTTTCACACTTTTGTGACCTCAAAGTCTCAAAGTTTTTTGCCACAAAGCACTGCCTATTACATTTTTCTGTTTGCGCCCCCCCCCCCAAACAAATTTTGAGCACCAGCCGCCACTGGCCCTTTTGTTCCAGAAATGGGAGCAGGGGTCACAGGAAGCTGCAGATCAGACAGCTAAGACACAGTACTGCTGAGGTGTTTAAACAAGGCAGCCTGTTGCCAATCACTGAAATTAGTCTGCATTAAGTTAACCCTTAGGTGGCAGACCTATGACAGTAGGACTTTTTAGCATATGTGCAGCCGATCGCACTGTTGCTATTTGGCATCTCTGCTGCAAGCAGTTCAAATGTGGCAAAAACACCAGCCATTGGGGTACCAAATTCTTGACAAGGCATTTAACCTCCCACCACTCAGCCTCTTGGCAAGAGCACCTGAAAGCTACACATAAGGGACACAATTCTTCTCCTCCTTACTCCTCCCCTTTAATGCCTACCCCCGCTATATCTCATGACCTCTCAGCAGCCTCCACTGACAGGGATGATGGTATAGCAAAGGGTGTCAAAGGTCCTTGAAACATGTCTGCCAGCAGCACACTACTAGCTGTAGAGTATAGCATGCAAATGTCTCTGCCCCAGCTTCTGCATGGAAAAAAATACACTCACTGTCACCAACATGCCCAGCATCTATATTTTAGCTTGTCCTAATTGCTGGCTTTACAATACCTGCCTTTCCATCTGGTGAATTCTGCCTCTTCTGTGAATTTGCAGAATGTGCTGTACCCCAATAGCAGGTTCCCAGTCACTATTTCTTTGCACCTAAGGCCATTCTAGCTCTGTACCATCAAGTGGGAGGCAATGTTTTGGCATCTTTGGGCAAGGCAGTCAGCCAGAAGGTCCACATTACTGCTGCTTCTCAACACACTAGGTAACTCTGCTTGCAACTACGAAGGATGCAGGACAGGGCTTAGTGCTGGATCTTGTATTGCCACCACATCTCCATACAGCTGGTGGTGATAATGCAAGATCTGTCAGTTCCACCCCCTCCTCCTTCATGCCCTCCTCCGCTGGATTGTCCTATGAACCACCAGTACCCCCGAAGCATTCAAGGGGCCATTCAATGAGTCAGGCTAAAAGATGCAATGCAGTGCTTCAGCTGGTCTGTCCAGGGGATAGGAGCCACACTGGAGCAGAGATTCTTTCAACTCTGCAGGGGCAGGCCCAGAGATGGTTCACGCCACAGAAGCCTGAGCCAGGAATAGTGGTGTGTGATAATGGCACTAACCTTCTGTCCACCCTTCGACAGGGAAAGTTGACACATGTGCCATGCCTGGCACATGTCCTCAATTTGGTGGTGCATTATTTCTTTAACAGGTACCCAGGTTTGCAACATTTTATAAGGCAGGCAAGAAGAGTCTGTAGCAATTTCAGGTGGTCATACACAGCCATTGTTAGGTTGGCTAAAATTCAGCAAGAATTCCACCTGCCTGTAAACCATCTGATTTGTGACATGCCCACCAGGTGGAACTCAACTTTAGCAATGCTTTAGTGGCTGCACATGCAGCTGAGGGCCATCAACGAGTACCAGTGTGAGTAAGGCACAAGGACAGGCTCAGGGCACCTTGGCTTTTTTCCCCACGCCAATTGCTGTTGATAAAGATGCATGCACTGTACTGTCACCATTTACGGATGTGACAAGGATAGTGAGCTGTGACAATGAATGCATCAGTGACACATCCCTCTTGTATTCCTGCTGGAGCATACTTTGAGTGGCATTATGAACAGGGCACTCAAGGCACAGTAGTGGGAGGAGGAGGAGGACTTCCTTTTCTCTCAAAGCCTGCTTAATGCAGACGCCATTCTTGCGATGTCATAGAACACACAAGAGGAGAGGGAGGAGGATTCTGGCAGGTTTGGAGGCATAAAAGCAAAGGAAGACATACGCCAAGCCTTAAGAGATGGTTTTCAGTGCCCAGAAACTTTGGGAGTAGTGCCTGGCTGGGAGGAGGCAGTTCCAGATGCTGCAATCTTCAGTGACCCTGCAGACTCTGCTTGTCATGCCTCCGCAATTTTGCGGTGCATGGGCTCCCTTATTCTTCAAAGCCTACGAAAGGACCCGAGAATTTGTGGCATCAAAGACAAGGATCAGCGTTACAAGGGGAAAGTCTTGGAACAAACACACAGAGAGCACAGGATGAAATATCCTTAGGACACTTTAAAGAGGAGTTTATGTAACGCCTTTCCAGACTCAAACCTACTAAGGTACTACTAAGGTAGGTTATAGTCTCATGGAAAAGCTAGTTTTGAGGCTTTTGTTGTCAAAGGAGGAGCGGTTGAGAAGGAGGCCGCCTCAGCAATGCGTTTCAAAATATTTTTAGTCCTCGGCGCCCAGAGGTGTCAGCTTTAAGATCCCATCGGCAGCTTCTGCATCATACGGTGGAAGATTATCTAGGGGCAAAAACAGACATGGAGGCTTTCCAGTAGACGATTGACTGGGTTTCTGGGTCATGAGAATCTCAAATCTCTGCAAGACTGTTTAGTCTGCCTAGCTTTGTGGGTGTTGATTTTATCTTAAATTAATTTTTTGCTATAGGTTTCATGGGCACAATTAACACCCAAGGACCAAATTTTCCTCACCTATTTGACAGGTGCATCATATTAAAAAAATGTAAAGCAAGGACATTTCTTGCTTTCACCAAGAGCACCTCTATAATTTTACGGGGTGAAGGCACTACCAACACCCAAGGACCAATTTTTCCGCAACTGTTTGACAGAGTAATTTAAATTAAAATTTTTTACAGCAAGGCCAATTCTTGCTTTCATCAAGAGTACCTCTAGAATGTTACGGGGTTAAAGGCCCCACCAAAACCCAATTCTACAACTGTGTGACAGAGGCATCAAATTAACATTTTTTTATAGCAAGGCCAAATCTTGCTTTCTTCAAGAGTACCTCTAGAAAGTTAGAGGATGAAGGCACCACCAACACCCAAAGCCCAATTTTTCTGCAACTGTTTGACAGGGGCATCAAATTTAAAATTTTTACCTGAAGGCCTGGTCTTGCTTTCATCAAGAGTACCTCTGGTAAGTTATGGGGTGAAGGCACCACCAACACCCAAAGACCAATTTTTCTGCAACTGTTTGACAGAGGCATTAAATTTGAATTTTTTACAGCAAGGCCAATTCTTACTTTCATAAAGAGTACCACCATAGGGCTATGGTGTAAAGCCACCACCAACACCCGAAGCCCAATTTTTCCTGCACCTGTTACTTTTTTCCAAAGTCTGCGAAAGAGACACCAGACTTTATCTAAAAAAGATTTGTTAATCTTGGCCTGAGTGTACTATAATTTGGCTTCTTCACATAAGGATTCAAAATATGGATAATTTGCTGCGCTCAATATCTAATATATCAAAATCCTGGCATCAATATCATTAATGCTAAATCAATGTCCTTGGTGTAATAGAGAGCAGCCAACACATGATCCTGAATAAAGGGTCAGATCTTCATAAAGTACTAAAATAAAGGTGTAGCGCTGAGAAAGTAAAATGTGAAGCCACCAAGTCCACATCCACATAGGGAGAAACCATAGAAAGGTGTTCACTCAAGGTTGAAAAGTCTTCTAATTGGTGAAAAATAGAGGGGAACCGTCACCAGGGATAGTCACACAGCCTCTTACCAGATGACCATGACCCTCATCACGAGGATCACAGGTAGCAGAGTTCTTAAACCAGATGACGATCAAAGATCAAAATCTGTTGCGGTCTTAACCCAGGTAACGATAGCAGGACAGATCCTCCCAGTATTTTCACTCAATCCTAAACTGTCGTCCCTCTCACAAGATCATCAATACATGTAGGGAAAAGAACACCTCTCATAGTGCAGCACGCTCAATAATGCTTATTAAAAAAAAAGGGCATAGCAACTTACAGCAAAGCTGAAGATATACGGCATGTCATATTTCCTCCAGCGCCTGTAGCGTGTGTTGTATGACATGCCGCATATCTTCAGCTTTGCTGTAAGTTGCTAAGACTTTTCAACCTTGAGTGAACACCTTTCTATGGTTTCCCCCTATGTGGATGTGGACTTGGTGGCTTCACATTTTACTTTCTCAGTGCTACACCTTTATTTTAGTACTTCACATAGGATTGCTCACTGTGGTGCACTAAATTGTGGCCTCATTATAAAGACTGGCTCCTCAAGCCATTGTTTACAAAAAAAGGAGAAAGCTTTCAGGGAAATTCAATTTGAATGTCATTTTTTTCTTTATAAATGTCATTTTTGCTGCAGCAGGTTCTATACACGGTACAAACCCGTCAATTTACAGGCAGACTAAGGGGACCCCCAGGCACTATTTTTAAAGGATTTTTTCATTTTTATTGTTTAACTTTAAGCATCATTCAAATCATTGCTCCTTCAAAAACAATGTTTTTTAAAAGATTATTTGCATTGGTACATGTCCCTCAGGACAGTAGTCGATCCCTCTTACCCTTTTTACAGCGAATAACTTGCATATAAGCCCTCAAAATAGGGATGTTTGATTGTTTAAGTTAGGATCTCCTGGACTTCAATGGGTTCAGGTCCGAACTTTTGTTCAAGAGTTATGGTACGAACCGAAGCAGCAGTCTTCGGCCCATCGCTAAATATATTGTTTAAAAAAAATGCATATGCATGTATGAGATTTAGCTCCAAATAAAGAGCTTTTAAGGAACTCAGTTTACTCAGAAATGCACATTTTAGGGCTTCATTCCACTTTTATCTGTCAATAGAAATAACTTTACAAAAGATTTACTCAGGAATTCTCAGCATCACACATAATATTCAGCTTCCTGGCTATTTGGTTTGCTTAGACTCTCAGCCTGTTTTAGTGCAGTCTAAACTTTTCCCTTAGGTGTCAGCCCAGTCAGAGTGCCTGTTTGTGAGGCCAGACAAGCCTGGAGACATGCTAATTGCATGTAAATGCCTCCAGTGTCCTGAATATACACACACTACTGCTGCTGCAATGTGTCTCATGGGGAGAAAGCATTGACTAAGCATATGATACTCTCTTCTGTGGAAAACATCCACCTTTCTCCATTGAGCCTTTCATCTAATCAGGGACCATTTTGCTTCTGAAACAGACACTTTCTGCAATTTTACAAAATTGAAGACTGTCTTTGCCACAGATTTTATAAGGGGTGGTTAAGAGCACAAAGCATTTGAACAAAATGGGACTGAGACTACTTGACTTGGGGTGGATAAAGTGTAACTTTACAGCTTCAGATGCCAGCAGATGCTCGCTGCCACCTGGAACTGCACAGTCCAGCTACTGAACAATATTAGTGGCAATTGTATCAAATAACACACTTCAATGGTTATTTCAAGATAAAGCCTGCTTTCTCTATACAGTATTACTTATACTATAACCTAACCAAACTGCCTACATACTTGTAAAGGGGGTGGGCAGATGGGGGATGCTTCCTCCATGTTCCCCATTAACTCGTTGGATGGCAAGTGAGGGTCACATGAGAGGACTAACCCCCTGGGGCTCTGCCAGGCGATGAACAGAGTCACTCGTCCTAGCATAGGGGTACCACCTTTCCTGAAAGCATGCTCACCAATGCCCAGGACCAGGCAGTGGCCACGGTTATGGGAAAGTTAAACATTAAGGCAGTCATAAAAAATCAGATTTTAGCCACTTGTGTGTTGTGTTTTATGTTGAGTTCCTCCACAAGATGCCATCCCTTGTCCTACACACTTGAACAGGTGTATGTGTTGGATTAGGAGGGACATACAGCATACCTCTGTTACCTCACGCCCAGTAACAGAATGGGGTCCCACCGAACGAACGGACCTCATATGTGCTTCACCTAACCTATCTCATTCCATACCAAGTGACCAGGTATTAGATCACTGTACCGCTAATCCACTCCTGGAGATTAATGGAGAAAGATAGCTAGGGAGGCAGCCGAACACTCAACCTCCTCAACCTCCTAACTACCTGAGTGCCTATCCCCTTTTCAGGTACCACACCATTGACTGTCTGCCATTTTTCCTTCTGGTTACCCATATAAACTTCCTTGCAAGTTTTCCTTTTGTTGTAGTGATGTTTCTCAGACCCACAACCTGCTTTTTCAGACCCTGGTTCCTTAGAGAGAGATGCCATGACCCCACATGCACTCCTTGAGTTCCTTTAGACCAGGCTTTGAGCAGTAGAAACAACTTTACTGAACATTTGTACAACGTGTGGCAATGTTCTTTCCTTAACTAAACCCAACTGTGGCTGCCCCAGGGTACCTGTACAGGTGTAGCATCGTTAGGAAGAGTCCAAACTAGAGATAGCTCGAGCAAAGGAGTTCATGTCCATGGGAGTGTTCCGATGGATCAGCGTTCCAAGCTGTCCAGCAAGCTTCTCAAGATGTAGCTCTGAGTTCCTGTGTGTGCATTCCGAGCACGATCCAGATCCCTCCCCCCCAGCATCCGGGCCTCTTCCCTTTATATCACACAGGATGGAGGCTGGACCCCAGAGGAAAACCTGTGAACAAACAAGAATGGCGGCACTAGCGTTAACCCCTTCCCTGCCAAGATAATAAACACACATTTTTTATGTAGGTTAAGACCGTCCTTTTGGCTACCTATTTCCTGCCTGTTTAAATGCTGCTCACATACTGTCCTGATGCTAGACAATTTCTATCAATGTGTACCTGAATTCTACATTTAGAACTTTTGGGGAATAACTGGGGATACTAGGGGTGAGAGGGAGAATGTGGGTTGTGGTTTTGGCGTGTTAAATTTTAGGACAACACAGTTTGCTGCTTTGAAAAAAAGAAGCTCGTAAATTATAGTATTAAACTATTTTGCCATTGGCCAATATCTACAAAGTTGAGGGCTTTTGCTTTATTATTTTTAGGAATAAACTTTCCCATAGCTTTTAACCACTTAAGCCCCGGAAGGTTTTACCCCCTTCCTGACCAGGGCCTATTTTGAGATTCGGCACTGCGTGAGTTTAACGGACAATTGCACGGTCGTGTGACGCTGTATCTAAACAAATTTGACGTTCTTTTTTTCTCACAAACAGAGCTTTCTTTTGGTGGTATTTGATCACCTGTGCGATTTTTTGATCATGCGCTATAAACAAAAAAAGAGCGTCAATTTTGCAAAAATAACAATATTTTTCACATTTTTTTATATGAAATCCCCCCCCCAAAAAAATGTAAAAATCAAAATTTTTTTACATTTCAGGCCAATTTGTTTTATGCTACATATTTTTGGTAAAAAAAAAAAAATCGCAAAAAGCGTATTTTGATTGGTTTGCGCAAAAGTTATTGCGTTTACTAAGGGAAAGATTTTTGTAATTTTTGCTGGTTTTTTTTAATGGTGGCGATCTGCGATTTTTTTTGCGGGACTGCGTCATTGTTGCGGACAGATCGGACCCTTGAGTGACATTTTTGACACTTTTGGGGTTACCAGTGACATTACTACAGTAATCAGTGCTATACATATGCACTGTTACTGTAAAAATGACAGTGGCAGTGAAGGGGTTAACTTTTTTTGAGAGGGAGGGGTTAAGTATGTCCCTAGGGGCATGATTCTTACTGTGATTGGTTGTGGCTTGAGGTGTAAGAACAGTGATCAATGGTCCTACATAGCATACCTGTATGATCACTGTTCTTACACAGGGGAGAATGACAGGCGGCTTTGTTTACATTAGCCTCCTGCCTTTCTCCCGGTGTAATGGACTATCCCGAGTGCCCGGCAGGGGGGTCCGTGGCCGAGCGGGAGCAGAAGCGCGCATCCGGCGGCGCGCGCTCGCTCCCCAGAGCCTCGCAGGCTAGTGACGTACCCCTATGTCACTTTGCCTGTGAGGGGCTGACCGCCGCAGTATATGTACTTGCGGCGGTTGGCAAATGGTTAAATCTGTTGTGTGGTGCCTCTCACCATTCATTTCAGGCCTATTACTGCTGTTTAAAAAAAGTCAATGTTGCAGCTAAAACTACCTTAAAAGCATTTTTTTTAAGTTTAAATATAGCAGATTGGGGTGCTGCTGTATTTAGGCCAAGCTAAATGTAAAAGTTCAAAAATCAAGTACACATTCAAAATATATGATGACAAAATATGGTTTTGCTGATGCTGTCTGTGAAAATCGTACTGTTCTGTAACATCAAATAAAACTTAAAGGCATCTTCTAAACCTGTAAATTAAGGGATTGGTGTTCTTGCCATGTCTCTTCCAAAATCACATTAAAAAGAGAATCCACTTCCAGCTGAATAGTATTTAAAATACATTTTATATGCTTTGTGTTAAATGTCCCCCATGGCAGTGCCAGGCTCCCCATGTCCTTTTTTGACAGTATCTTGCCTAATACCTTTTAAAATGGTCAGAATATTGTATAACATTTCACCCCCCTATAGACTTTAAAGGGGTTTAATTTTAACTCCAGACTTTGTGAATTTCACACAGGATTTGGCAAATTCCTCACAAATTGAACCCAGGCAGACTCACCCATCCCGATTTATTTATTTGTGTCCAAAGTGCCCAGTTTTTTTTATTTTTACTGAGTTTCCTCATTCTGTGCCGGGATCTGTTTTTCAGGTCTTTGTGCACATTATTTCAGAAAGTAGCTTTCAAACATTTATCATTAAAATAGAGAGAATTGAGTGTAAGTAATCTAACCAGAAAAGAGGACTAAATAAAAAGTGGTATTCTTGAGGAGGGAGCAAGTAAGATCTGTACCAATGGAGTGTTGAAATGTGTATATCTGCATATTTGAAGTTTTTGCTAAAGCTGATTTCATGGAATTCTGGAGGTGGTCTGCCATAACAAATAGCCCTGAAGGCTATTGGAGTGAACCCAGATTATTGAGTTGAAAAAAATGTTTGCTTAGTTAGTCTTGGCAGTGTTGTACTTTGTGTGGTGGCTGCTTGGTGGCAAACCAAGAGTCTGCATGTCTAACTGTGTGTGTTGACTTTGTCCATGTATACTTTAAGGAATATTACTTCATTTAGCAGATTAACAAAGAATTGTGGTTCAACACAAAGTTTTTCTTCCTCATTTAACATATTCCCAATTTCATTTGGGATTAATAAAGTTTTCTGTTTTCTGTATTCTGTATTGTTCAGTGGATGTTATTATTTAGCCCTACTAAATCTACTTTTGCATCTTTTTTACAGGTAAAGATCCAATGTAGTAAGTGTTGTTATTTTAAAAATCACTTGTGATGAATAGATGAAGAACATGTTGTACAAAGATTTCTCAAAGGGCAATTAACGCTCTAAGGATTTCTCAACTTGTTGAAAAAAAAATATGTGTAATCAGGTGTCATCCATTTCTCTTTTCTGTGAATAGCATGTACCAAGGCACAAAGGAACTGATCATACCTGTTCCAAGTATTGAAGGAAAGCAAATGTCTCACTACCTGCCATTTTCACTGAGACATCCATATCAATCTGACCTTAGAATTAATCAAATAACTTTTGTTTTTGTTTCACTGAAACACATATTCATGCAGGCTTGTTTCTTGGCAGTGCACAAGTTCAATGTACTTCAAACCGAGAGGACTTTCATTACAGATCAGTCAATACTGATAAGCAAACACGATTCTAGATGAAAGAGATTTTTTTTGCACCACAGTCCCTTGTGACATTACAAAGAGAACATTGTACTAGACTTTGATTAAGTAATGGAAACCAAGGCTAATAGATCAATAAGGTTGCCCTCAATTGCTATTATGTACATGTTTTCATACCCCTTTTAATCCCACTATTCCCCAATCTCTCACCAATGTTATATGACACACTAAAGACTTGAATGAATCACCTACACTAAATCAATGTTTACATAACTGCCTAACCTTACTCACAAAGTGAACCACATTATTTTGACAATACTTGTAATGGCCATAGCAACAACAGCAGAATAATACATTTTACCATCTTGAAATTTTTATCCAGTTACAATGTTGAGTAAAAACAAAGAAAGTTATTGCTCATGCTTAAAAATTTCAGTAGCAAGTCAACTGAGATATGTCTGTTTGTATAATTTCAAATGCAATGCTGTATTCATTTTAGAGCTTCACAGCATACACCCACATTTAGGTTAGCTGGAAAAGTCATTCTAGAACTTTTTGGATCATTCTGCTTTAATCTATTTTCTTGAAACCAAATTAACATTTACTAATTTTGAAATTAAAAATTTGTGAAATTGTCTTATTTTTGCAACTGTGCAAATAATTTCACAGCTCACCTGGATTTTTTTTATGTTCTGATATTTTTTAACTTTTCGAGAGTAAATTGTTTTTTTCACCTAAGGCAGTGTTTCCCAACAGTTTTACAGTTGTGCACTCCATGGCAGCCCCTCTTTCAAAAAATTCACTTCCCTACCCGCACCAAACTGTGTTTAATGGAGTAAAAGACACTGGCATCATTATTGATCTGTACTGAAATGCAGCTTTATTACTGAGCCCTATTCCCTCTTCAATGTGACTTGCAGCCTGTTCTCCCTTCACACAATCCTCACAGTGTGTTTCTCCCCCTCTTCCTCCCCTACATTCTCACTCATTCCTTTATGTGTGTTTTCCCCTTTTCTGTTCTCTCCTTTTCTCTCCCTCCCTCTTCACTCCTCTCCACCCTCTTCTATCATTGGGGTCATCCAGCTCAGCTATGAGGCTGCCAGAAATGCAATGTTACATGTGTTGTCCTGCCATCCAATCTTCTTTCATCAACTATCACTCAGCAAAACAGTATCATCAGATGCTAGCATATCTGGGAACATTTGGAAGTAAAAAGAGCCTAAGACAGAGTAGGTCTCGAAGTGGTTCATCATGCTGCAGCAAGTGGAAAAGAATAATTGTGGCGTGGACAGTGCCAATATGGTGGAAATGTTTGTGGTATGATGTGAAATATTGTCCCTTGGAAAAATATGGGGCTAACAGTTATGGAAAAAAAATTGCCTTTTGGTATCACTGGAAGGAAATACTGTCCCTGCATTGGTGGTGTCAGAAAAAGGAAGCAATATCCCTGTGTTAATGGTGTCAGACATAAATGAACTGTTAATTTCCCCTTCTTTAGATGTAGCACCCTCCTAGGTAGGTGCTAGGTGGATAAAAGCTTAGCAGCTCCCTCTGCTTATCAGGGGAGCCTGATTGTTAGTTTTGCCTGTTGAATGTGTCCATGTGTAATTCATCTGGTCTGAGGAAGTGTCCCCACTGTTTCCAATAGGGGAGCCTGTTGGACAGTGGAGGAAACCCAGTCAGTGATACACAGGCTTTTATGACTATCCCAGTGGGTTGGCACAACAGTGGTGCATCTTGGGATATGTTAAAAAAATGGAGACATGTGACATGGTGTCTTTGGGCAGGAGGCCACGTCCCAGGAGGAGGGTGACGGCTGTCTCTCCTCCTGTTGCTGAGAAAGGTGGCCACAGGCAGTCGGCCTTGTGGACCAGAAGTGTGGAGCTGAGCCAGGAGGTCCAGTGGATGCTGACAAGGGAGTTGGAGGCAGAGCAACCCAGGGAAAAACAGTGTCTGTGAGTACCGGGAAGCTTGCCAAGGGTCTGCCCAGGAAGGGGACCACTTCAGTAGAGTGTCAGTGGACAGGAGGTCAGCACACACAGCAAGTAAGAAAGGGGGTGGCAAGTTAGACCCTGAAGAGTAACCTAAACAAGAGTTCATATTCTTTATCTTCACTTCACAGTGGCAAGGTGAAGCAGCGGCCTTGCTGCACACACTACAGTTAGTTGTCCTCAGATTTGTGCATAGTTCAAGTTGAAGTATACCACTCATCCCTTCTCCCATCCCAGTTCTAAAATAAACAAAAAAAAACATCCCCTGGACTGTTTATTGACTGAGCCAAGGACTTAAAATGCTATTTGTCTTCTATCCATTGCTAAGGGTAACCCAGGGGAATCCAGAAGGTGGAATTCTCAGCAGCTCCCTAGGGGGCAGTGCTACACAAATATAAATGAATTGTACACTCATCTTCCCGAGCTGAAAAGAAATAGTAGTGCAATCCTCTGGCCTATAAATAAATGAAGTATACACTCACACCAAAGCTATCAGATGTAGCCTCATCCTAGCCTTAGTATAGCCATTTTCAGCTAACTGCCATACCTTCTGATTTTTTGATCCCTGTAGTACTTCTCTTCTATTTGTTTATTTGTTTACATACACATGGTGCTGGTTCTGCCGTGAAAAAAGATGCACTATGTATTTAGAAAAATGAAGCACTATAATGAGCTGCAGGAGGAGAGATCACAGCCCGCAGCTTCTCCTAGTTCTTTCCTCCTTCCCAAATTTGTCTTGTTACTCTTATTATTATTTGACAGAAGTGATGCTACTGTCACTACTCCTGTCAGTTGATATAGGTTTAGCTAGAGAGAACTCTCAGTGTCCTAGAAATCCAGAATTTAAGCTGATTGCCCAGAATGTCCGGGCCAGATCCTGAGAGTACCAGTTATGGTTGCTAGAATGCAGGCAGCAAGGCCACACAGAACCATGCTTTTCCAACACCATAACAACCACAATAAGGGCAGGAAATCCGTAATCTGCAATCTTCAAAATTAAATGAACAATGCTTTGCAGTTTAGCCACCTTCTGCCATTACTAAATGAAATTAACATTTTTTCTTCCAGAGCACTCTTGATGCCTTAAAATTGAATGAACATAAGCTGAATAAATTCTAAATTATGTTTGAATTTCCATGGAATACAGAAGGGAGTTTTGGGGGTCTATTTATAAAAAATGTGCTGTGTGAATGTCTCAGCATTTGCAGAAAAGTCACAAATAATAGCTGTAATGTTTGTAATATGCATGGACAATGTAACATTACCGAACATTCGATCCTAAGAAAAAAAAAGGCTTAAGAACATTTGACCAGAAGAGCTAAAGAACATTCAACCAATAGAGAAAATGATAACACTATAAACTAAAAATATTTAACCAGAAGGGGAAATAATACAGAAAGGAGACCTTTATAGTGTGTACGTGTAAGGAGATTCCTGTACTCGTCACAGACAATGTAAAGAATCAGCTACTGTCGAGAGGGAACTTCTGTACAGAATTGACATAATTTTGCAGAGACAGAACTCCATTTGGCAAGTTTACCAGACTCAAACCCTTCACAACCGAGCAACAAATCAACTAAAATACACAACAGTGTTTTGCCTTCAAAACTATTTTGGGATGTGTTTTAGGCAAAGAGGTCTATAAGAAATGGTATCAATACTATGAATAGTATCTGTAACATATTCACTCTGTTAAAATAAAAAAAAATATATACACCTTTAATTTGCTTATTTTACCTCTGAAAAACAAAGTAAAGCATATACTTGAGAGTGTCTGTGTTCAGTCTAATCAGCTAATGCACTTTCAGCCTTCTAATGAGAAAAGTTGCAATGTTTGCATCCCTTTAAAAGTTATTAAGCCATCTTAGACAGACTCCTGTGAAAATCAGTGAGCCAATCACACAAGCAGGAAATTGCATTTCTGGGAAAGTTCTGTACATCAACTGTGTACAGAACACTTCCAGATTTATTTTTGGGGAATGTAAACCTTCTGATAGAATTTGGATCTGTTGTGTCTGCTACTTCCAATGCTTAGTTCTGGTCTTTTACTGCTAGATAAAAAGTTGCAGAAAATAAACACCAAATAAAACTCACCTTGTTTGTATTACACATCCTGAGCTGTACTGTTTTCTAACAACACACATAGCTTACAGGTATTGTCCAAGCATGTCATTTGAATAATTAGTGTTTTTCCTGTTGCCCTCAAAGTTGCATGAAATAGCAACGTAAAATAACATTTCCCCATTTTTATGTTACAATCTCTTGCCTATGAGCCTTAAAAATTGTAAGAATTGATTTTTCAAGATCCCACCACCATGAATTTCAGTGGATTTTTGATTAAAGGATAAGTTCACCTTTGGAACATGTTACATGTTCCACCTGTATTTAGGGTAGAACATGCAATATGTTCCAGCACCTGCCTCTCCCTGTGACAGCGGGTGGAGGACATTCTACCCGTACTTGCTGTCAGAATTTAAAAAGAATACAGATGTGCAGGGCTCCGCCCAAAGAGCTGCATCATTCATTCATAGAGTTCTGTGAATGAATCTACTACATCTACTAATAAAAAGAAAAGAGAAGGCGCCTGGCCCTTTAAATAAAAGATTGTTGAACCTGCTGCCCTTTTAATTGTAATAAAACAATAAATAGGTATATATCATAGGTAAAAAGGCGCTGGTAATCTTAATATATCACGTGTTATAAAAATTAATAGGTGATTTAAAGTGTAATATATGTGATTAAAAATTGCTACAAATATATATATGATCTACTATTGGTGCAATTAGCAAAGAAAAGTGCATACCAGTGCAATTTCAATTCAGAAGTGTTTGTGCTTCTCAAAGTAAATTAATCCACAAAGGTGTGGATCAGTGAACCAATAAATAGATATATAAAGAATTCCATACTAAAATCACATAAGAATATATAAAAATATAAATATATTAATGTGCTCCAAGTAGTGTTTAAAAGTCCAGGCAATAGCATGCAATCAAAATTGTGCTTGGTGGATTCTTATTAATCCCTTCACAGTGCTCCAGGTGCTGGGATGTGACAACCGTCAATTAGGAAGTGCTTGTGCTTCTCAAAGTAAATTAATCCACAAAGGTGTGGATCAGTGAACCAATAAATAAATATATAAAGAATTCCATACAAAAATCACATAAGGATATATAAAAAAATCACATAAGAATATATAAAAAAGTATAAATATATAAATGTGCTCCAAGTAGTGTTTAAAAGTCCAAGCAATAGCATGCAATCAAAATTGTGCTTGGTGAATTCTTATTAATCCATTCACAGTGCTCCAGGTGCTGGGATGTGACAACCGTGGCCTCTTACCAGCTAGCAGCAGGTCACAAGGACTGCCTGAGGACGCTCGTTAAGCGAAATGCATTGTGGTCAATGCTAACCCGGAAGTAACACACAGAGGCATTCGGAACAGAGGCTGGGATACACATCCACAGCCAAAATACAAAGAAAGGGGGAAAGGAGATACAGGGTGCTGCAGATCCCCGGGGAATATCTTCCTAAGACCCAAAAAAACGATTTTGTACTGCCGAATTGCCCAGTGCCAGGAGCCTTACAGGCTGCAGGCTGCAGAGTAAAACAATATATAAATGCACATTTTTTTTTACCTGCAAAAAGTTGTGCATTTACTATTATTATTATTATTTTTTTTAATTAAAGATGAACTTATGAGTTTGATGAATGGCCAACAAATTGAACCCATGCACATTGTCCCATCCAATTTAAGACATTGGGCCATTAAGGAGGTAAGGAGGAGGCTGATGGTTTTAGATCTTGCTCACTATCATATATTGGGTAGACACCCTGGAAATAAGAAAACTGTATAGAAAAAACCACACAGATTATTTTGGACTGGGTTACATACAGATTTAACCACCTAAGCCTCGGAGGATTTGGCTGCTCAAAGACCAGGGCCCTTTTTTCAACTTGGTACTGCATAACTTTAACTGACAATTGCGCGGTCATGCAATGCTGTACCCAAACGAAATTTACATCCACAAACAGAACTTTCTTTTGGTTGTATTTGATCACCTCTGAGCTTTTTATTTTTTGCGATATTAATAAAAAAAGAGCAAAAATTTTGAGAGAAAATGACATTTTCAACTTTGTCTTTTAAAAAATATCCAATATACTCAATTTATGTCATATATTTTGGCCAAAATGTATTTAGTTACATGTCTTTTACAAAAAAATCTCAATGAGCGTATTTTTATTGGTTTGCGCAAAAGTTATAGCGTCTACAAACTATTACTGGAATTTACGCAGCTTTAATTTCTGACTGCCTATCTCATTTCATTTAGTGCTAAAATGGCAGGGCAGTACAACCCCCCCCCAAATGACCACTTTTTGGAAAGAAGATATCCTAAGGAATGTCCTGAGAGGCATGTTGAGCTCATTAAATATTTCATTTTTTTGTCACAGATGTTTGAAAAATTATTAAAAAAAAAATAAGTTTTTTACACAAAGTTGTCATTGAAATGATATATTGCTCACACATGCCATGGGTAGAGTTGAGCGGACACCTGGATGTCCATGTTCGGCGGGTTCGGCCGAACTTGAAAAAAAAAGTCCGGGTCCGTGACCCGGACTTTTTCCGAACTTTACCCGGACAACGAACCCCATTGAAGTCAATGGGGACCCGAACTTTCAGGCACTAAAATGGCTCTAAAAAAACAATGGAAAAGGGCTAGAGTGCTGCAAATGGCAGCAAAATGTAGTTAAGAGCATGGCAAGTGCTCTGCAAACAAATGTGGATAGGGAAATAACTTAAAACAACAAAACAAACAGAAAAATAAAACAATTTTCTTCATCTGTTAAGGACGAGGCCCATATGGAGTAGGAGGGAGGTTGAGGTGGCGGTGGATGTGGCCGTGTAGGTGGAAGCGGCGGTGGAGAGGGACGAGGTAGCCAACACTGCTTTTTTTTAGTCATTTTAAATTAGGGCACACCCCAAAAGAGTGAGAAAGATCAAAAATATAACAATGGCTGGGTAAGGTCGGTATCCATCTCTATTCTGCACAAGGTACGGAAAAGTCCTGTGGGATCCATGCCTGGTTCATTTTAATGAACGTGAGCTTGTCCACATTGTCTCTGGACAGGCGGCTGCGCTTGTCTGTGATAACGCCCCCAGCCGTGCTAAATACACGTTCAGATAATACACTGGCTGCAGGGCACGCCAGCACCTCCAAGGCGTAAAGGGCAAGCTCAGGCCATGTGCCAAATTTGGAGACCCAGAAGTTGAAGTGGGCAGACCCGTCATTCACTACATGTAGGCGTGTGCACACATACTGCTCCACCATGTTGGTGAAATGCTGCCTCCTGCTAAGACGTTCCATATGAGCTGCTGGTGCTGCTGTTTGTTGTGGCGTGCTGACAAAGCTTTTCCACATTTCGGCCATGCTAACCCTGCCTTCTGAGGTGCTGGCGGTGCCCTGGTTGTGTTGGTGACCTCTTCCTCCTCTGCCTTGGCCTTGTGCTTCCACTGTGGCCCCGCTGTCAGGTGGGAATGCCAGCAGCATCGCGTCTACCAGCGTGCGCTTGTACTCGCGCATCTTGCGATCACGCTCCAGTGAGTGAATTAAGGACGGTACGTTGTCCTTGTAACGGGGATCCAGCAGCGTGGCCACCCAGTAATCAGCACAAGTTAGAATGTGGGCAACTCGGCGGTCGTTGTGGAGACACTGCAGCATGTAATCGCTTATGTGTGCCAGGCTGCCCAGAGGCAACGAAAGACTGTCCTCTGTGGGAGGTGTATCGTCTGTGTCCTCTGTATCCCCCCAGCCACGCACCAGTGATGGCCATGAGCTGGCCTGGGTGCCACCCTGCTGTGAACATAGTTCCATCTCCTCCTCCATATCCTCCTCCTCATCCTCCTCATCCTCCAGAACTGTGCCCCTGCTGGACAATTGTGTACCTGGCGTTTGTGGGTGCAGGATCCCACCCTCGGAGCCACTTGTGAATGACTGCCCTGAAAGCCTTGGAAATGACCCCTCTTCCTCCTCCTCTTCCTGCTCCTCCTGTGCCACATCCTCTTCCATCATCGCCCGAATCGTTTTTTGAAGGAGGCATAGAAGTGGGATAATTAAGCTGACAGCGGCGTCATCGGCACTGGCCATGTTGGTGGAGTACTCAAAACAGCGCAACAAGGCACACAGGTCTCGCATGGAGGCCCAGTTATTGGTGGTGAAGTGGTGCTGTTCCGCAGAGCGACTCACGCGTGCGTGCTGCAGCTGAAACTCCACTATGGCCTGCGGCTGCTTGCACAGTCTTTCCAGCATGTGAAGGTGGAGTTCCACCTTGTGGGCATGTCACATATGAGGCGGTGAGCGGGAAGGCCGAAGTTATGCTGCTGCGCTGACAGGCGAGCAGCAGCAGGGTGAGAATGCCAAAAGTGCGCACAGACGGCCCGCACTTTCTGCAGCAGCTCTGACATATCGGGGTAATTTTTAAGGAACCTCTGCACCACCAAATTCAGCACATGCGCCAGGCAAGGGATGTGCGTCAAACCGGCTAGGCCCAGAGCTGCTATGAGATTTCGCCCGTTATCGCACACCACCAGGCCGGGCTTGAGGCTCGCTGGCAGCAACCACTCATCGGTCTGCTGTTCCATGCTCCTCCACAACTCCTGCGCGGTGTGTGGTTTTTCCCCCAAACAGGCAAGTTTTAAAACTGCCTGCTCTCGTTTACCCCTGGCTGTGCTGAAGTTGGTGGTGAAGGTGTTACGCTGACCGGATAAGGAGGCGGTAGAGGATGAGGAAGCGGAGTAGGAGGAGTTAGGAACAGGAGCCAAACTGAAGCGCCCTGCAATCCTCGGTGGTGGAAGGACATGCACCAAATTGCTATCCGCCTCAGGCCCAGCCGCCACTGCATTTACCCAGTGTGCCGTTAGGGAGATATAACGCCCCTGACTGTGCTTACTGGTCCACGTATCGGTAGTTTGGTGGACCTTGGCACAGATGGCGTTGCGCAGTGCACACCTGATTTTTTCCCCCACTTGGTTGTGCAGGGAAGGGATGGCTTGCCTGGAAAAGTAGTGGCGGCTGGGCACGACGTACTGTGGGACAGCCACCGACATGAGGCTTTTAAAACTGTGCGTCTCCACCAGACGGAATGACAGCATTTCAAAGGCCAAGAATTTTGAAATGCTGGCATTCAGGGCCAGGGATCACGGGTGGGTAGGGGGGGTACTTCCTCTTCCTCTGAAGTGTTTGGGAGATGGAAAGCTGAACGCTTCCACGGGACATTGTGGATATGGTTGGTGACCCAGGTGGTGGTGTTGCTGACAGATCGTCTGTTTGCGGTGTGGCAGGTGCCGGTATCACTACAGAGGTGGATGAAGAGGCCGAGACTTCAACAGAAGAGGAAGCAGGAGGAGCAAGAGACCTTTCTTGGTTTTGAAGGTGTCTACTCCAATGCAGCTCGTGCTTTGCACTTAGATGCCTGATCATTTTGTACCCTAAAGGCAGGATGAGGATGAGGAAGAGGAGTAGGAGGAGTTCGGAACAGGAGGCAAACTGAAGTGCCCTGCAATCCTCGGCGGTGGAAGGAGATGCGCCAAACAAATTTGAAAGGTGTATCTCACACGTACCGATACAGACTATGCCGCAATTTAAGTTTTTTTCACCCCAAAAGGGTGTATATTGAATAGCGGAATAGAAAAAGTATATAAAACGATGATCTCCCACGTACAAACACAGACTAGGCCCCGATTACAATTTTTTGTACCCTAAAGGGAGGATGAGGAAGAGGAGTAGGAGGAGTTCGGAACAGGAGGCAAACTGAAGCGCCCTGCAATCCTCGGCGGTGGAAGATGCGCCAAACAAATTTAAAAGGTGCATCTCACACGTACCGATAGAGACTATGCTGTAATTTATTTTTTTCACCCCAAAAGGGTGTATATTGAATAGCGGAATAGAAAAAAGTATATAAAAAGGTGTATCTCACACGTACCGATACAGACTATGCCGCAATTTAATTTTTTTTACCCCAAAAGGGTGTATATTGAATAGCGGAATAGAAAAAAGTATATAAAAAGGTGTATCTCACACGTACCGATACAGACTATGCCGCAATTTAATTTTTTTTACCCCAAAAGGGTGTATATTGAATAGCGGAATAGAAAAAAGTATATAAAATTGGTGATTTTTCAATAGCACATGTGAACACAGCAGTGTCTTATGTTTTATGTCACGGTCAGCAGCAGGCTATGAAGGGAAAAAAAAAATTCCCCTTTAAATTTGTAATTTTTAAATAGCAGATTAGAACAGCACTCTGTTGTAAAATATAGCTGAACGCTGCACACAACAGACTGATAAAAGTATTTTTTTCTCCCTCCTCCCCCTCCTCCTCAGTGGGCTCAAGTGAGGGCAAAATGATCGTTCACTGCACCACCCCCCACACAGAAAAATCGATGTAGATCGCTAACGGACGATTGTTCTGTCCTGTGCCTCCTAATCACTCCCTGCCTACTCTCTCCAGCCTGTCCCTAAAATGCTCTTCTATCTTTCCCTGCCTACACTCCGACCTGTCCCTGCATTCTTTTCGGGCACAATGTTTTTTTTCCCTGTCTGTCCCTAATAAGCAGCAGCCATCACCGTTGTGTGTGCTCTCTCCCTACACTAGAGCAGACTGACACACAGCGCGCTGTGTCTCTAGCTTATAAAGACCTGGGTCACATGCTTCAGCTGGCCAATCACAGCCATGCCATTAGTAGGCATGGCTGTGATGGCTTCTATGGCACACCAGTTAAACGCTGGTTGATTGGCTGTTGAAAGCCCGCCATTAAAAGCGCGCCATTACATACAAAACAGGAAATAAAATTACCGAACACGGATTTTAAACCCGAACATACAGTAAAGTTTTCGGGTCCATGTCCGGGTAACAAAAATCCAATTTTCCGGTACGGACCCGAATAATACAGTCCGTGTTCGCTCAACACTAGCAATGGGTATATGTGTAATTACACCCCAAAATATATTCTGCTGCTTCTCCTGAGTACAGGGATACCACATGTGTGAGACTTTTTGGGAGCCTAGCTGTGTACGGGACCCCAGAAACCAATCCCCACCATCAGAATTTCAAAGGGCGTACATTTTTCATTGCATTTTCTCACTACCTATAATGGTTTAGGAGGCCCTGAAATGTCAGGATACCTCAAACGACCCCATTTTGGAAAGAAGACACCCCAAGCTATTTGCTGAGAGGTATGGTGAGTCCATGGAATATTTTATATTTTGACACAAGTTTCGGGAATATATTATTTTTTTGTTTTGTTTTGTTTTTTTTACACAAAGTTGTCACTAAATGCTAAATTGCTCACACATGCCATGGGTATATGTGAAATGACACCCCAAAATACATTCTACTGCTTCTCCTGAGTACAGGGATATCCCAGATGTGAGACTTTTTTGCAGTCTAGCCGAGTACAGGACTCCGAAAACCAATCTCCACTTTCAGGCTTTCCAAGGGCGTAAATTGTCGATTTCACTCATTACCACCTATCACAGTTTTGGAGGCCATGAAATGCTAAGACAGCACAAACCCCCCCCCCCCCCAAATGACCCCTTTTCGGAAAGTAGACACCCTAAGCTATTTGCAGAGAGGCATGTTGAGTGTTTTGCAGATCTCACTTTTTGTCACAAAGTTTTGGAAATTGGAAAAAAACAGGAAGAAAATGCATTTTCCTGTTTTTTTTTTAATTTTCCCAAAAAAATGAGAGCTACAAAATACTAACCATGCCTCTCAGCAAATAGATTGGAGTGTCTACTTTGCAAAATGGGGTCATTTGGGGGGGGGGGTTTGTGCCATCTTGGCATTTCATGGCCTTCAAAAGTGTGATAGGTAGTAAGGACTGAGATAAACAATTTACGCCCTTAGAAAGCCGGAAGGTGGGGATTGGTTTTCGGGGTCCTGTATGTGGCTAGACTGCCAAAAAGTCTCAAACATGGGGTATCCCTGTACTCAGGAGAAGCAGCGGAATGTATTTTGGGGTGTCATTCCACATATACCCATGGAATGTGTGAGCAATATATCATTTACTGACAACTTTGAGTAAAAAAAAAACAAAAAAAAAATAATTTTCCTGAAACTTGTGGCAAAAAACAAAAAACTATTCCATGGACTCACCATGCATCTCAGCTAATAGCTTGGAGTGTCTACTTTGCAAAATGGGGTCATTTGGTGAGGGTTTTGTGCTATCTTGAAATTTCAGGGCCTCTGAAACTGTGACAGGTAGTGTGGAGGACAACTTTGTGTAAAAAAAAAAAAATTGTCACCTTCTCGAAACTTAGGGCAAAATATAAAATACTTCATGGACTCAATATGCCTCTCAGCAAATAGCTTTGGGTGTCTATTTTTCAAAAAGGGGTCATTTAGGGGGTGTTTGAACTGTCCCGGCATTTTATGCTCAATCTTAGCCACACATCACCCACTCTTCTAACCACTTGAAAACCACGCCTTTTCTGTGACTTTTTGTTTACATGAAAAAAATATATTTTTTACTAGAAAATTACTTTGAACCCCCAAACATTATATATTTTGTTAAAGCAGAGGCCCTATAGAACAAAATAGTGGATTTTTATCACACGGTATTTGCGCACAGATTTTCCAAACGCAATTTCTGCGAAAACAATATATGTTTTTTAAAATTTAATGCACAAATATACTATATAATTCCAAATTGTTTGGTAAAATTTAAAAGATGATCTTATGTATGCCGAGTACATAGATACCAAACATGACATGCTTTAAAAATTGCTCACGCCTGTGCAGCAGCAACAAACTACGTACATTTTTAATAGCCTTTAAAAGTCTTTACAGGTTAGCACTTTAGACTTACAGAGGAGGTCTACTGCAAGAATTACTGCCCTCAACCTAGCGTTCGCAGCAATACCTCACATACATGCTGCAATTGCGGTTTACATATGACACTAGACCAACGCTTGGGTGCTCCTATGCGCGGGGGGGCTTGATTTTTTTTTATTTTTTTATTTTGCTTTTTTATGTTATTTTGACACCCTTCCTTTCATTTTTTCATTTTTTAATCATTTTTATTGTTATCACAGTGAATTTAAATATCCCCTATGATAGCAATCTGTAGTGACAGGTACTCTTTTTTAAAAAATTGGGGTATTTTGGACTCTAGATCTCTCCTCTGACCTTAACTCATCTGACCACTCCAAAATTGGTGTGATAAGATGCTTTCCCTATTTACCAATGTTGCTGTTTATTTCTGGCGAAACAAAAGTCATGAAATGCTCGCAGCTTCCGGTATCTTAGGCCATAGAGATGATTGGAGCCATTTTCATCTCCAATCAGCTCTATGGTTAGATAAAAACAGCGGAAGGCGGCGGGAGGGGGGGGTTCCCCTCCCACTGCATGTAAAAGCAGTCTAGCGGCCAATTATCTGCTAGGATTGCTTTTACATGTAAGCTGACCACTGGCTGTAAAAAAACGATACCAAGGTGATGCCTAAATCGGCAGGCATCATTCTGGTATAACTACTCAAAGTCCAGCAACGTACCAGTACATTACTGGTCCTTGTTTGGCACATAGTGTAGGTTTTTTTTTTTCATGCAGCCTGTGGGCTGAAAGAAAAAAAGAGAACCTAACAGAAATCACCACAGGAATATTGTGTAGTATTACACACCATTAACCGCCCAACAACCAAACCCACTGATTTAATGGTGGGTATACATGACAATATTCCATGTATACCTAAAGGTATTTTAACTGCAGTGGTGAAATCAGCCTACCACAGCTGCTGCCATCAGAGGTACCCATATATGCTGAGCGCAAACGCTGTTTGTGTCACAATATATAAAATCAGTGTGGCAGCTGACGGGTACCTGCAAGAGAAAAAGGTTAACACAAAAATGAAAAACAAACAAAGTACAGTAAAAGTACAGTAGGAAGAGTAGAAGAACATAAAAATAACTGACACAACAACTGTTTTTGGTTTTTTATTTTATATTTTTAACACTTTTTTTTTTTTTAACTGCGATTTTCCAGCTTGGGTCTCTCAAAATGTCGATAGCCATCGAACATCTTTCGAGACCCTGTGTTTGTGGGCCCTACACTGTGTCGTGCTGTACCCTACACTAAAACTCCACTAGTGTATGGTAGCGCCAGAAACAGTCCCCGATGCAGAGACCAGGTTGGTCAGGACAGTTGGGACAATAATAATGGGTGTCACGCCTACATCCGTGCCTGCTACAGACACAACATCTTTTTTGGGGGTGTCTTTGGGTAGTGGTATGCAGGAGGACTTGTGGAAAGTACCTCTCATGCAGCCGGCTCACTGCATCTGGAAGGCGAAGTTGGACAGGAACACCTCCTGGGTACAGGTAGGCATTGATGATCTCTTCCTGGAATTCTCGGAAGGATCCAGTTCGTCCTGACGCCCTGTATAGGACAAAGGCGTTCAGCATAGCCAATTGGAATAAATAATAAAACAATATGTGTAGCGCTAACAAAAAAATTACATGATACTGGCAAAAATAAATATATAAATCAGTGCCATACTTGTGTACTCATTGATAGGTGTATATGAAACCACTGTGAAATGTCAAAATAATCGTATCAATAAAATATGAACACATGTGTGAGCCCAGAAGAAATAAGAAGAAATTTCAATCAATCAGTGTCCAAAAGGCGCATCAAACAAATTATATATATAGTGTTGAAGGAATTTCAACAAACCGCAAGTTCTAGCAGGTAAGTCCAAATTCCACAGAACCAGGGATAAGGAAAAAGGAAACACACCCATGAATGATCACCAAGGAAGCAATATAGCAGCTTTCCAGAACGAATTGGTCACTCAAACTAATGGATAGACCACTGTGGGCTTGATAGTAATACTAAGGAAATCCACCAGGTGTCACTCCAAAAGTGAAAGGTAACTCAGGTCCGTTATTCATTGGCATATAAAAGAAGTCTCCATAAACACCAACAGCGAGAATCTGGCTTGTGGGGGCGTGGTCACGTCACGTCTGACTCCACCTGACCGGTTTCATCATATGTTTGACGTCAGGGGCGTGGTTGTCAGACGTGACTCCACGCCTCTATATATCCCCCGTAATGGAGCAATAGGCGGATCCACAATAATTAATGAGGAAGGGCAGAAGTGTTGCACCATGTTCAATTGTTATCTGTGCCAAAGAAGGGCAGAAGTGGCTGTAAACTTAATGGAGCTTAAAACACAGGAATTATTATAATTATATCCCGGCCGATACACCGGAAAGGAGGCACAAATTAAGCAGAGCAGTAGTATATGATTGTAGTATACAAATATCCGATCCCCTCATCTTCATATGAAACAAAAAAAGGAAATCAAGGGATATATAACTCATAAAGAGAAGTAATTATATATGTGTATATATCTCCTTTCACATAATTTCATTTATTTTGTTCTATTAAGAGTTTAATTATTAGCCTGGAAATTTCTCCATATATGAATTGGAATAAATAAACAGACACTTTTTTGTACCAGCATCTGGCTTTAGGGGCAACTAAATACGGTGCCAAAAGCTGGTCGTTAAGGTCCACCCCTCCCATATTAAGGTTGTAGTCGTGGACACAGAGGGGTTTCTCCATAACGCCAGTTGCCGTAGAAATTTGGACTGTCGTGTCTGGGTGAATGGAGGACAGAACGAAAAAATCCTGTGTATCCCTCCACTTCACTGCAAGCAATTTGTCCGTTTTCAAGCAGGCTCTCTGCCCCCGACTAAGATGGGAATTTGCAAGCCGTTGGGGGAAGCCCCGGCGATTAGGTCGCACAGTGCCACATATGCCAAATTGTAATTCAAGAAGGTGACTAAATGGTGGCACGCTTGTGTAAAATTTGTCCACGTACAAATGGTACCCTTTCCGGATAAGGGTGACACCAAGTTCCAAACTATCTTGCCGCTGCTCCCTACGTAGTCTGGACATTCGGGGGGCACCACAGTGCTATCTTTTCCCTCATAGACCCGGAAACTAACTGTATAGCCTGTGGCCCTGTCACAGAGCTGGTACATTTTGACTCTGGCATGCTTGCTGGGGAGGTACTGTTTCATAGCAAGGCGGCCAGTAAACTTAATCAGGGACTCGTCAACGCAGACAACTTGTTCGGAGGTATACAAGGCTTCAAACCGCTGATTGATGTGGTCTATAAGGGGCCGAATTTTGTAGAGCCGATCATATTCAGGGTCTCCCCGAGGACGACAGATTTCATTGTCGTTGAAATGCATAAATTGCAGAATTTGCTCGTATCTCGCCCTGGACATGGAGGCAGAGTACATGAGCATATGGTGAATTGGGCTAGTGGACCAATATAGAAGCAATTCACTCTTTTTGTTTATGCCCATGTTGAGGGAAAGGCCCAGAAAGATTTTAAAATCGGGAACCGTTGTAGGTTTCCAGGCGAATTGTCTGGCAAGGGGCGAATTTGGGTTGTCGCGATGAATTGGCATGCATATAAATTCGATTGTTCCACAATAGAAACCCGAAAAGAACTTCTGTGGAGAACAAGTCAAGAAAATTCTGGGGCGTAAAACCAGCTGTCTCCACGTGGATTCCAGGTTGGGCAGTGAATGGGGGAAGTACTGGCGCTGTAGTATCAGTGGGTTGCCAATTGGGATATGCCAGTGCATCAGGGAGGGCACTATGTGCTCTATGGGCCTGTTTTCGAATACGCGGTGGCTGCAGGCCACTACTTGTGCTAGCCACCGCACCAGCTTCAACTGCACTTATGGGACTCACCACGTCACCAAGTGTTACTGCAGTGCTGGTTGTACTAGGTCCAGGGTGTACTAGGCCGCTGGCATTTGCCAGGCCACCAGAAGGATGAGCGCACTAGTACCGACACTCTGGTTCGTATACTGACCCTGATTCTGCCAGTGAGGCTTCCCCATCGCTCTCATCTGACATGGTCAGTATACTGTAAGCCTCTGCACTACTGTACCAACGTTTGGACATTTTAGTAACTAAATGTACCTGTACAGTAGTGTGACTCACTGGTAAAAAAAGCACCTGGTTGTCAAGGACAACCAGGTCCTTGTAATTGACAGTAATCTATTGATTACTACACTTGCCTGGGTGGGGTGGGCTGGGCGGAGGGGTTAAACGCAGGTGCTGGCAGGAATCAGTGCTGATTGTGCAAACACCGCGTTTTGGGAACCCTAAACTATGGGGACGCTAGTATAGTTCTGATCAGATATTGATCTGTTCAAACACTACACTAGTAATGGAAGTGTATGTGTGTGTGTGTGTGTGTGTGGTAATCAAGGGGTTATTTCTAACTATGCGCCGGGGATCTGCACTATTTTAGACTGATGCTAACACTAGCTAATGTCACCTGTGTCACTAATAATAGTGATCAGAAAAAACTGTACACTATAAAAGTGACACTGTGACAGGGCAATGAAGGGGTTAACTGGGGGTGATCAGGGGGTTAAATCTTTATGGGGGGTGGCGGGGACCCTAAACCTACTTGGGACAGAAAATAATTCGCTAGAGCTAACTCAAGTCACAATCACACTAATACAAAATACAGTAAAACACTATATTACATGTGTATTAGTGTGCAATGGGACAGGGGGGAAGGGGTTAACTGGAGTTGATCACGGGGGGATCAGGGGGCTAAAACTTTATTGGGGGGTGGCGGGTATCCTAAGTGTAAAAGGAAGGGCCGCAAATGCTAAACCTGGTCACAAGTCACACTTATACGGGTATATAGGAAAATGCTATATACTGTATACAGTGTGTGTTGTGACAGGGGGTGTAGGGGTTAACTGGGGGGGGGGCGATCGGGGGTGAAATGTGCCTATCTAAGTGTGTGTGGGTGTGCTGGTGCAGTACTCACAGTTTAGATGTGCTCTCTCCTCTCGATGAATCCAAAAAGGATCATGGGAGGGGAGAGCAGGTCTTTTCTGTGCCTGTGTTTACATTTCACAGGCACAGATCAGAATCTGATTGGGCAGGACCGATCAACAGGTCCAGACCAAAAATCATTGGCCTGGACCTGATGACTGATCAGTTCTGAACCCAATCAAGCCATCAGTGGTGGCGGGGGCGCGCGGGAGCACGCCCCAGAGCGGCGGGAATGAGCAAAGTAGCCCTACGTCGGTTTGCCTGTAGGGGGCTGACTGCCGCATAAATAGTCGTGCGGCAGTCGGCAAGTGGTTAAAGGAATATTATACTGCAAAGAATGTCAGCATTCTGCATCTATAAGCAATTATCAAAGCCTACTGGTGCCATGAAGAGACAAGAATTTGAAGCAGCTTAGCTGTGGTTAGTTCTCCAAGTTTGGAACAATCTATCTGCCGAGTTCCTACAAAAATTGTTTGCATGTGTATCTAGAAGAATTGATGCTGTTTTGAAAGGTTATTACACCATATATTGATTTTATGATTTGATTAGCATTTTCCTTCTGTTCACTTACTTTCCATCGTATTAATTGATAAAAATAAACTATTAACACTTCTCTTTCTGAATGCATTCTTAATTTACAACATTTGTTCATATCTGCCTAAATCTTTTGGACAGTAGTGTATACATGCAATGACCAAAAATCTTTGTAATTTTACTTTAGCAAGATTTTTTAAATAATGTGAGATCATTATAGTCATTGTTGGATGCTTTAAATTATTAAAATCAAATGACTAACTGTAAAATTTTTATTTACACTTTGGCTTGAATATTGGAAAAAAGTGTGCCCATTTACTGAATAGTAAATATATATAAAGTGAAAAAACACATCAGCAAACCGCTGATTGATGTGGTCTATAAGGGGCCGAATTTTGTAGAGCCAATCATATTCAGGGTCTCCCCAAGGACGACAGATTTCATTGTCGTTGAAATGCATAAATTGCAGAATTTGCTCGTATCTCGCCCTGGACATGGAGGCAGAGTACTCGAGCATATGGTGAATTGGGCTAGTGGACCAATATAGCAGCAATTCACTCTTTTTGGTTATGCCCATGTTGAGGGAAAGGCCCAGAAAGATTTTAAAATCGGGAAACGTTGTAGGTTTCCAGGCGAATTGTCTGGCAAGGGGCGAATTTGGGTTGTCGGCGATTAATTGGCGTGCATATAAATTTGATTGATCCACAATAGATCTGAAAAGATCTTCCGTGAAGAACAAGTCAAGAAACTTCAGGGGCATAAAACCAGCTGTCTCCACGTGGATTCCAGGTTGGGCAGTGAATGGGGGAAGTACTGGCGCTGTAGTATCAGTGGGTTGCCAATTGGGATATGCCAGCGCATCAAAGAGAAAAAACACATATTTTGTGTTCATGAAAAAATGTATGACTTGTTTATGCATTGTTGTGTAAAAGAAATATATAGAAATATATTATTTTTTAAGAAATAAATCTTAATTCAATTAAATTGTAAAAAATAAATAAATACAAACTAAAATTGTACGTATGTGTGTTTGTTAATTATACATATATCTAAATTTAAAGACTGAAAACATGTCAGCGTTATATAATTTCACATGCACTGTAGCTAAGTCAGAATATGTTGTCAGGTGCACAGCGGGGAATCATGGGTAGAAATCAGTGCAGGAAAAGGATAGTGTATGAGGGCATTAGGGTGGAAAAGCGAAGGTAGGTCGATAAGAATTGATCTATAAGTGTAGCTATACATGCCTGGGTTTAGTTTGAGGCAGGTTCGCAGAAGTAAAGTATGGGCGCCAAATCCACACACCATTGAAATCAATAGGAACCAAAAGTTAAAAAATGGTAATGGCCAATTTTTAGTCCAATAGGGAAAGGATTGTCTAACAAATGGCATGAGGACTGGGCTCTGCCTTGGGGGACATATACTGAAGTAAAAAAAAGAAAAATTATCAAAGATTCCATTTGGTGCGGTACAACAATTTTAATATTGTTTTAAGGGCAATAACAAAATTGACAGCTCCTGGCCACTTTACTTTGTATTTGTAAACAAACTGGCTCGGCATTCCCTTTATCTATACCAGACTTTTATCTTAGATGAGGGTCCAGTATAAATGGTAATGGGGGACCCCACACAAAAAAAAGATTGGGTACCCCTTAAAATTACATACCAGACCATGATCCTTGATATGGCTTTGGTATGGATGTCAAGGGGACCGTCCAAATTCCCTACCAGATCCTTTGATTCTGGTATAGATTTTAAAATTAAACCCCAGCAAAAAAAAACAAGAAATCATGGGGTCCTTTGCAAAAATACAAATCAGACCCTTATTTGAGCATGCCGTCTGGCTGACTGCATCCCACACTCCTGAACCATACCAGGCTACATGCCTCAACTTGAAAAACAATTGTCTAGGACACCATTAATACATTCAATTTTTAATGCTAGTGGACCCAAACAACAAAAAAGAATGTATGAGTATATATACTGTATACTGTGTATATAAAGTATACCCGATCAGCCATAACTTTTAGACCACTGACAGGTTAGGTGAATAACATTGATTATCCTATACAATGGCATCTGAAAGTCAGTGGGATTATTAGGCAGCAAGTAAACACGTCACCTATCAAGATGTTTTGGAGAAAGCAGAAAAAATGGACATGGCAGTTTGTTGTGCATGGAGCTTCGGGCTGAAGACTGGTTTGGGTGCCAATGCTGACCTACTGTATATCCACAGCCAAAAGTACCTACAGTGGGCATGTAAGCATCAGAACTTGACCACCAGGCAATGGAAGAAGGTGGCCTGGTCTGATGAACCACGTTTTCTTTTACATCAGGTGGATGGCTGGGTGCCAGGGCATCGCTTACCTGGGGAAGAGGTGGCACCAGGATGCAGTATGGAATGAGGGAGAGCCAGTGGAGGCAGTCTAAAGTGATGGGGTGTTCTACTGGGAAACCTTGGGTCCTGCTATTCATGTGGATGTTATTTTGACATATCCCCAAACCTAAACATTGTACCTCATCCCTTCATGGAAACAATATTTTATGGAGGTCAGTGGCCCCTTTCAGCATGATAATGCACCCTGCCACACTGCAAACATGGTTTAAGAATGGTTTGAGGAAAACAGAAAAAATATGTTGACTTGGCACCCAAATTATCCAGATCTCAATCTATAATCTGTGGGATGTGCTGGAAAAACAAGTCTTATCCATGAAATGTATTTAAATAACCAATGTGGCCCCATCACTCAAAAAATGCTGCACTTATGCTAAATAAATATACACATCATATGCAACAAAAGGCAAAATGTCACACAGAAATACAAAGTATAAAGCAGGTTTACCCTGGATAACAGCACAGAGGGAGGGAAAATGTAAGGTCTCAAAAAAACAACCGTTGTATAAAACCAGATGCTACTAAATGATAAGTTTTACTATATAGGAAAATATTATTTATAACAATATATTTTGTCTTTCTAATTAGCAAGAGTAATGGAAATACCAGCAGCCAATCAGGATTCTTAAAAAGCTGTAATTTTCCAGTGTCAGAATCGCATGGTATTGAGGGAAAGGCAAACATTCAATATAACATATTAGACTAGATCAACAAAAGAATTAATTGAACTTTGAATAAAAAATAATTACCGTACATATTAAGGTATGTTTAAGTCAAGGCATAACCCTACAGCTAGATTATAGTCACACTGGGTGTCAACTTAAAGAAACATGTTGAGAGTAGATAACAGTCAGCTTTGAACCAGTTCAGAACTTTCGTTACAAATGAATAGGAAGATAAAGGCAGGTGTTGATGGATAGAATGTATAAAATTCACTCCAGCAAAGGTTTGATGTTTATGTGCAGTGATAAGGTTAAGACGAGCTTTTAAGGGAGAGGTCAGAGAAAAGTTGCCATACATTACACTTGTGACATTTTCTGTAATTATACGTGCCATAAAGATTTGGTCCAACACAATTACATGGAGGCTAAAATCATGAGTGGAAAAACAAAGGCTGGCAATAAAACCATTCTAGGCTAGTTTTCAAGTATTCAGCATTCATACCAGCAAATATTAACCACTTTAGGACCGGAGGATTTTCCTGCTTTACGTCCAGGCCACTTTTTGCGATTCGGCACTGTGCAACTTTAACTGACAATTGCGCGGTCATGCAACACCGTACCCAAATTAAATTTATGTCCTTTTTGTCCCACAAACAGAGCTTTCTTATGGTGGTATTTGATCACCTCTGCGCTTTTCATTTTTTGCGATATTAATTAAAAAAAAGCGACAATTTTGAAAAAATAACAATATTTTTCTACTTTGACAGTTAAAAAATATCCAATATATTAAATTTTTGTCATATATTTAGGCCAAAATGTATTTAGCTACATGTCTTTGACAAAAAAATTCTCAATGAGCTTATTTTTAACCGCTTTAAGACCAGAAGATTTTACCCCATTCCTGACCAGGCCATATTTTGCGATTCGGCACTGCACTAATTTAACGGACAATTGCGCGGACGTGCGACACTGTACCCAAGTTAAATTTATGTCCTATTTTTCCCCACAAATAGAGCTTTCTTTTGGTGGTATTTGATCACCTGTGCGGTTTTTAGTTTTTGCGCTATAAACAAAAAAAGAGAGACAATTTAAAAAAATAACAATATTTTTCACATTTTTAATATATGAAATTCCCCCCCAAAAAAATGTAAAAATCTAATTTTTTTAACATTTTAGGACAATTTGTTTTCTGCTACATATGTTTGGTAAAAAAAACCGCAATAAGCGTATTTTGATTGGTTTGTGCAAAAGTTATCGCAGCTACTAACTACGGGAAATTTATGTCACTTTTATAGTTTTTTTTTAACTAGTAATGGCGGCGATCTGGCGGCGATCTGCAATTTTTTTTGCGGGACTGCGACATTGTGGCGGACAGATTGGACCCCTAACTGACATTTTTGACACTTTTGGGGGTACCAGTGACATTACTACAGTAATCAGTGCTATTCATATGCACGGTTACTGTAAAAATGACACTGGCAGGGAAGGGGTTAACTTTTATTGGTGATCAAGGGGTTAATGTATGCCTGGTGCTTACTGACGTGTGTGGGGGGAGGGGACTGTGTGACACAGGCACAGATCGCAGGTTCAAACAAAAAATGGTCCAGGCGCTAATCCTTTGGACAAGTTCCTGGGGGGCCATAGAGTCAGATGGCTGTGGAATTGTTGGTAAAACCAATAGTAGCTGTTACACCCAGGCTGCCAAATCCCTAACACGGGATGATGTGCTAACTGTCAAAACTGTGAGAAAGAGGGATGGCGCACTGTGGTGTACACATTAATAATTGTGCAAAAAATAAAAAAGGGCGCAGATAAGCCCACCAAAGTCAGCAGAGCTGTGCCCTTCAAAGGGGGATTTGAGTGTGCCTCTAGAAAATAACTATATATGCATATACCTGTAGGTATCACACACAGAAATTGTAAAAAATGATATAAATTTTATTTAAACATATAATGTAAAAAAGATACACATCAATACATCTACAAAAATCAACAGGGTAGACAGATTTGTACAAAATTATCAAATACGACAGGTTGCTGGAGCTACGCGTTTCGCAATGGGCGCTTCCTCAGGGTCCAGCAATTGATGTATATAATTTAGAAAATGTATTAATTTTGATTATCTAAGGATACATAATGCATTTATTAAATATATGAACATTGTACTTTTCAACAATAAAAATATCTTTAATATAATCAATCAAACATAGTATTTTTACTCTATTTATTCATTTTTTAGTCGTTGATAAAAGGTTATTACATCATATATTGTTATGAATTGCATCTCTTATTAAAGAGAAATTCTTTGAATAAGACATAAACGACAAAAATTGTAATTCATTCTACCAGTCAAATTTCCTATATGTTATCTTAACAGTATATTACAAGGTCAGAAAGGAGACTAAAAAAGTCTCTTAGAAATTGTATGCAGAAATTGTATCTCCCTGGGGTGCTGTGGGAATCCCATGCTGCGAGAAGCAGGACAATCCAGACCCAAAAGATGGTGACAGAAGGGGAGAGATGGTGTAAGACTTGACAAAGTGCATGCGCGCGAAACATGTAGTTGCGGCAACCAGAAGCATGCGGTTCACCTTCAACATCCGGCCAAGCGTTCCATTGGAATTCCAGTCGTCACTTCCAGTGACGTCATCTGAGCGACAGTTCCGGCGATCGCGGGAGATCCGGCTCTGGGTCTGTGTAGCGGCCGCACACAACACCTACCAGGTCTTCTCCAGCCGCAGTGACGTCCCTCTGCACTCCGGGGGTCTTAAACCATCTCTCCCCTTCTGTCACCATCTTTTGGGTCTGGATTGTCCTGCTTCTCACAGCATGGGAATCCCACAGCACCCCAGGGAAATACCGGAAACTCCGGGATCGGTTTGGCTGTAATTTTAACTTGAATTTGTATTCATTAAAACTTTCATGATATATCTTATATACTTTCTTGCCAGCAATTTCTATTCATGCAGAATTATTAATGTGTACACCACAGTGCGCCATCCCTCTTTCTCACAGTTTTGACAGATTGCAGGTTCAGCTATGCTGAATCCTGTAATCTGTCCCTGAGTGTCACTTAGGAGATCCGCCCGCTTTGTTTACACAAGCGGGCGGATCTCCTCACTCGATCCCCGACGATCGGGGAAGAGCGGCGGTGATCACCACCTCTCCTCCCCTGGCCCGACTCCCGCTGTGTCTGAATACAGCGGGAGTGAGCCTCCGGCGGCACGTGCGCGCCGCCCACAAGGGGAGGAGTCCAGCGACGTAGACCTACGTCGCTGGACGATAACGAGCCACTTTGCCGCAGTACGCTCCATGTGAGTGGTCGGCAAGTGGTTAATCTGTATATTTTGCTCATACCAATGCCCAGAAATAAAAGTGTGACTTTTTTCTTTCAGCTTTTCTATTAAAGGCCAAATCAAAAAGTAGAAGAAAAAAAAAGGCCAAATCCCCTGATTCTTAGTAAGTTTTGTGTGGTTGTTGGCAAGGCACACCATGTGATGGATTTTACAGAGACTCAGTGATGAGATATCTACACAAGATTTCCCAGTTCCACCCAGCTGCCTCAGACACTTTAAAGCAGATTAGACAAATAATTGGAGACCAAGTTGAGAAACTTCAGAAGGGCAAGCTTTCCTAAACTGTGCTCAATGATAGAGGAAATAAACTGGGACACAACCCTGGGAACACTGACCACTGAGGAAAAATGGGAATGCTTTAGGAACATCTTGGGCAAAAGCATCTCACAGTGCATTCCAATGGGAAACAAATTTAGAAGAGCCAAGGCCAAACCAGGGTGGCTAAACCGTAATGTAAAAAAACTTATAAGAGAAAAAAATGGCCTTTAAAAGATATGAATCGGAGGGGACTTTATCGGCTTTCCACCAATACAAGGAAACCAATAAGAAATGTAAATACGAGATCAAGAAGGCTAAAAGAAGACTTTGAGAGACACATAGCAGAGGAAAGTAAAAGGAACCCTAAGAAATTCTTTAAATATATCAATAGCAAAAGAGCGAGGTCAGAGCATGTTGCACACATAATTAACGATGATGGGAGAGTGGTTACAGAGGACTACAGAGAAGGCAACTGTGCTAAATGCTTTCTTCTCCTCAATCTTTACTCAGGAAAGGAGGGGTATACCGACCATGACTGTATGGTTAGCAGTACTTCACAGGGCATGCTAATATGGCTAACAAAGGGTGAAATCATGAAAAGACTTGATAACATTAACACAAATAAATCACCAGGACCGGATGGCGTTCATCTGAGAGTACTCAAAGAACTCAGTAAGGTTATACCTAGACCACTGTTCCTAATCTTTGCTGATAGTATTTTGACAGGAACCTCACCAGGTGACCGGAGGAAAGCTAACGTGATACCAATATTCAAAAAACGGCAGAGGGAAATTATAGGTCGGTCAGTCTGACATCAATAATATGTAAATTACTGGAAGGGATGATAAGGGACTATATCCAATAATTTGCTAAAGTCAACAGTATCATCAGCAATAATCAGCACGGGTTTACAAAAGGACGTTCTTGTCAAACCAATCTGTTAAAATTCTATGAAGAGGTGAGCTAGATAGGGGGAGACCTGTGGATGTGGTGTATCTGGACTTTGCTAAGACATGCGATACAGTCCCCCACAATCACTTAATTTACAAAATAAGGTCTGCAGGCATAGATCACAAGGTTTGCTCTTGGACAGAAAACTGGTTAAAGGGGCATGTCCAAAGGGTGGTAATAAATAACGCATACTCAGACTGGTCTGGAGTCGTGTGTGGGGCCCCCCAAGGCTCAGTCCTGGGACCAATATTGTTCAATTTATTCATAAATAGCATCATAGCATCACATCATGATGCAGAAATCTTACAGAATGGCCTGAACAAAAAACAGAGTGGGCAACTACATGGCAAATGAGGTTTAATGTGGAGAAGTGTAAGGTATTGCACTTAGGTAAAAAAAATATGTGTTGAGGGGGAACCTCTGGGGGAATCTGGATGGACTATTGAACTGGATGGACTATTGAACTGGATGGACTATTGTCTTTATTCAACCTTACCTACTATGAATCAAGAATGGAGAGTCTTAGTAGAAGATAGGCTAAGCAATAGCATGCAATGTCAAGCTGCAGCTGCCAAAGCAGGCAGAATATTAGCATGCATAAGGAAGGGGATATATTCAAGAGATAAAACTATAATCCTACCACTTTATAAAACTCTGGTCTGTTCAGATCTGGAGTATTCTGTCCAGTTCTGGTCTCCAATCCTCAGAAAGGATGTGCTGGAACTGGAGAGAGTCCAAAGAAGGGCAACTAAGCTAATCAGGGGATTGGAGGACCTAAATTATGAGGAGCCTTTACAAGCATTGGATTTATTCACCCTAAAGAAGAAATGCCTGAGAGGTGACATGATAGCGATTTACAAATACTTCAACGGTGATCTCAGCATAGAAAAAAAAATATTCATTTGCAAGGAGTGTAAGAGGACACGAGGCCATACAATGCGATTAGAGGAGAAGCGATTTAACCTTAGGCTACATAAGGGGTATTTTACAGTAAGAGCAATAAGATTGTGGAACTCTCTTCCACAAATGGTGGTAAGTGGGGGAGTATGGCTACTTTTAAAAGATTCTTGGACATACATCTCCAAGAACAAAACATTCAGGGGTATGGGAAATGAATACATCCACACACACCATACAGGTTGAACTGGGTGGACTGTTGTCTTTTTTCAACCTCAACTACCAGGTAACTATGTAAGAAATGGTGATACCTGCATTATTGCCCAACTCACCCATCTGTTTCTGTCTCTGGTACCTGGTGTAAAACTGTGTTAAATTTTTAATTTTCCCTCCCTCTCCATTGTATGCATCTGAATTGTAATCAAAGGCCATTGCAGCAGGTACAATTCCTGTCTGTAGAAGCTCAAACTCCCACAAGATGCTCTGACTGTCTTAGAAATGTCCTCTATAGTGCACACAGCTTCCATAGAGCCAGAATCATTTGAATTAGAAAGATTTCCGTGTAGATCTGTACCCTTTCATTTACATTGAAGCTTGACACTTAGAAAATCCCCAACAGCAGCTGGTACGTTGAACAGACTAGTGCCTGTGCAGTACGATCCAGACATTATGCATTTATCAATGTATATTTTGGATGTAAAAGGGTTATCGGCAGAAGTCCCTTCAAGCACATGTACAGTAAATGCTGGGATTCATGAACTCCTTTGCAGCTAATGGTATACTGTAAGTTGTTGTGTTACTTTCTATGTGTGAATGCAGTGCTGTTTTTCAGCTTTATAAGTACAGCTGATTTGCTGTGTTTCTTATTGTAGAAACTCCAATCACAGGCTACCTTTAGGAAAAACACTCACAGCCCACCTACCCAGAATGCCCCCCTGCAATTAAAGCATGTAAAGCATGGACCTCAGTGAGATCACAAACAGCCTGCCCACTTACTAAAAACATCCACCCCTGCTATATGTAAAAGGAACATGACTTCCAAATATAATAGGCAAAAAAAGGATACAAAATGTTTATTTTCCATGTAAATCAAAGTAATTATGGGATGCAGATAAGGTTGATTTACTAAAAATGGAGAGTGTAAAATCTGCAGCTGTGCATGATAGCCAATCAGCTTTTAACTTCAGCTTGTACAATTAAGCTTTGACAAGATTTGTATTCTCCAGTTATAGTTAATCAATCTCAATGTTTCTTTGATAACCACACCATTTAGTTGCAGTTCATTCACTTATTGTATACCTTAAAAAGATAATAAAAGCAATGATCAAAAATAAAAAATGTTCTACTTACCTGCTCTGTGCAGTGCTTTTGCACAGAGCAGCCCAGATCCTCCTGTTCTTGGGTCCCTTGCTGGCGTTCCTGGCCCCTTCCTCCTGCCAAGTGCCCTCAGAGCAAGCAGCTTGCAATAGGGGCATCCAAGCAAGCCAAGAATATACATTCTATATTTCAGAGAGTCCTAGTGATTCCACAGCTGCATCTTATCATCCTCGTTAGTGAGATGTGCTGTATTGTCTCACTCCCAGTGGGTTGCATATTGAAGTCCTATCTCCTCCATGATGCATTGAAAGCGTGTGATAGTCCAGCATACACGGGCTGATAAAGAGGCGAACTGGCTTTAAAATGCGGCCCGTTTCTACAGTGATGTCGGATATTCCAGTCTTGGTTTAAGTACTAATTGCAGCTGCAGTAACAGCAGCTTCCGGCCTTTTGGCTAAGATCAAGTGTAGTATCTGTTCTTATCAGTTGGTATGGGCCTTAGCTAGTACCAGTATGACCGAAACCCGGAGCGCTCTAAGTATTGAGGTATGGGGAGTAGGTCATCTGGGAAAGCATGTGGGGCCCGCCGCCTTCTGATTTGAATGGGTTGAACTGTCATAACCAGTTTAAAGGGAGCAGAAAAGCCGGTCTGGAGGGTGAGCCCGGTGGAACTGCTCCTGGATGTAATGGGCTGAGGAACAGGATGGCGAGGGGAGGGCTTTCTCTCCTGGGTTTTGATCTGGCTTGCTTGTGGGCCTGTCCCCAGTTGTAGGTAAGCTCTCTCTAAGCTGTCCAGGTTCTGACGTCTGCTGGTGGGGATAGGCTACACTCGGTCTGGCCGGGGGCTGAGATTGAAAAAGCCCGTAGTGTATGTGCCCCTGGGGTGGCAGCCCAGGGGTGCCTTAATTTCTCACTGGTGAGTGGCAGCTCGCTGTGAGTTTTTTCTCACCTGCACACCTTTTTCACACCTGCCTCTTGGGACAGGCCTTTTGGCTTGCACCAGAGGAATTTTTTATTCCGGCTGGAAGGCCTGCCTTGGTTCTTCACATGGCACCAAAGCACTTTCCCCACTCCCCTTTCCCCCACTTTTTTGTTTGTTTGTCTTTTTTTCTTTCTAGTCCGTCACCTGCACTATCACCTTTGTTTTCTTTTATTTGCACGACTTGTAGGGTGTGGGTCCTCGGGCCCTGCCTTGAGTCTTGGGAGGGGGTGGATATGGCCTTCTGGCTTAGTTCGCCCTCTCTCATGGGGTCTCCCTTCGGGGGAGCTCCACTTAGTACTTGGGGTGGGCTGTTTCGGCAGTCCCCCTGAAGAACGGGGTCAGTTTGGTTTCAGCCGACTGACCACAAGTACCTTAAATCCCTGTCAGGAGTCTTGCGCCCCGGGGGATCGAGGTTTCGGGTCCTACCTCTTCGGAGGGAAGACCATACGTTTTCGCACACCCTGTGCACTTTTTGTGTTCTCACTTTGTGTGTGTGCACTTTTTTATGCACCGGGTGGAGTCTTTTGAGTGTGTTTCACACGCTACGGGCTTACAAAAAAAAAAACAGCAGCTTCCGGCATCTTCAACATGTTTCAGCCCCAGCCAGTGGCCAAGGCTGGTGGTTCTCTGGCTTCCCCTTACACTTTTCTGGCTCCCAAGTCACCTTGTGTACTTTTTTGAGTGCATTTCAAGATTTCAATAAATTATATTTATTTTATTTTTAATTGCTACATTCTGGGGTTGTGCTGTTGTTTCTTTTGCTTTCTTCCATGTAGGGAAGACTGGCTGTTAACATGCTTAAGACTGCTCAACTTGCACCTCTACCACTTATTGTCATAGTGATCCTAAACATTCATGCAACCCATATCATTAATTCCATGGCTTCCATTCCTATGTCAATGTAGAAAATATTATAACTAAACATAAAACTTAGTAAATAAAGCCACTACTTAAAACATATAAAAGAAACAAATACAGAGGCACCTCTAAATGCAGACTGAATGACAAGCTGATTGAAAACTCACATTTCTCATGTGTGTAAAGAGCCTTTAAAAATTGGGGTGAATGGTCCCTCTATGTCATCACTTCCAGCAATATCACCACCAATCAACCTCGGGACTTGAGGTATGGATCATTGAACAAATGCCAAAACACCTTTAAGATGCACAGAGGTTTTTCAAGCTATGTGAAAAAGAGACTTTCTGGACCTATTGCTTGTATTCCTTGTCGCCAGGAGGCCTCAACGAGGAACTAGAAGTGTCCACCATCTATTAAGATTTTCTCAGGGTACCTCTACCCTCTAGCCCCCCCCCCCTTTGTTTGATTTCTTAATTTATAAAGAAAACTGTCCACATACACAAGTGTATAAAACTTTCCATTAAAATATATAAAAATGTGTTGCGCAGAATAAAAATCGATATAAAATAATGAATATCCTCAATAAATAAACTGGTGCATATATAAATATAGCTGGATGAATCCCTGATAATTCTCCTTTTCTCTCTCTTTCTGTTTCTCTGTCTGTCTCTCCTTCTCACACACAGCAGGCTTAGGAGGAGCTGTTTTGCATCCATTCATGTCAGCCCTGCCTCATTCCCTTCTTCCTTCCTGCTGGAGAGAAGACAGAGCGAGCCGAGAGAGAGAGAGAGGAGGAGGAAGAGACACAGTCCCCGATCAGGAGACCCAGAGCCCGCCACTCCACCTGAAGGACAAAACAGTTGTGAAAACGTAACAGCAGTAGGTTTCGGAAGTCAACACTCCATGTTAATCAATAACACAGTGATACTGATTGCTGGAGTGAATTACCCGATTTCCGGTATAAAGGGCTGATTTGAACCACAGTCTGAGTCAAGGTCCACTGGATTAACAGAACCTGGAAGGGTGATTTCTGTGAAGGAACCCCTATAGATGAGTCTACTTTAACCGTTTTTAAGGGCTGATTTGAACCGCAGTCTGAGTCAAGGTCCACTGGATTAACAGAACCTGGAAGGGTGATTTCTGTGAAGGAACCCCTATAGATGAGTCTACTTAAACCATTTTTAAGGTGAGCACCCACTCACAAGGGGGTGCACTGTGATTATAGCATCCGTGACACCCTGGTCACTCACTTTCTTGGGGAGCACCTGCCACCTATTGGTGGTTTTGAGCACAGCAAGAATTTGCTTTTTGCACTGAATCACAAAGGACTTGTATTTTTTGGACACTAAATTTATATTATTATATTTCTTCACTTATTTATACTTTTTACATTATCACAAAATTAACATATGCTGTATATTATTTATTTTTCACTGTGATTGGCATATTGATGTATATCGCACAGTTTTTATGCTTATATGAGGCTTTGGATTGGATTTATTGAGAATCATCTTTTTTTTTTTATCACTTATGATACAAAATTTTTCACTGGTCACTTTGCACATTTTATATTGAATTATATTTATATATACTAGAGTTTTTATTGAGGAGGATTATCAGGGATTCATCCAGCTATATTTATATATGCACCAGTTTATTTATTGAGGATATTCATTATTTTATATAGATTCTGTGCAACACATTTTTATATATTTTAGAGCATTTGCACTTTTTATGGGAAGTGAAGTGTTTGCGGCATTTTAAAAATCTGGTATAGAAAGGTAGCTCGCAGTATCTCTTTATCTTTTTTGTATAAGACTTTCCATTGTTCATTCAACATTTTGTCCTGGAAATGTATATACATATAGATTATTTTTTTCTTTTTCTTTATATTTTTTCTCTTTCTTTTTATTTATTCCAAAGCTGCTGTTCTCTGATCACACGTCTATTCCTTTTTGACGTTTTAGTGGATCACCATACATAATTTCAGCATAGGTTTTTATAGAACTATGTATCTTCAAGATTTTTGAACATGAGTATATGTACACACCTACAGAATACTTTATAATTCTCCAAATCGTTATTTCCTTGTTTATCCATTGCAATCTATTAGAGAACGTTTTTCATGTATACATCCATTTCAGCCACTAGGTGGCCTTGAGTTATATATATGGCCTTTAGTTCATTGTCCCTATCTAGTTTGACGCATGCTCCGAAACGCGTTGCGAGATGATGACGTCACTGGCGCAGGATTTGTGGTCCACACTGCGTTACCAGTCCTCACTTCCACCATTCTCCACCTTTCCTCCTCGGATGCTGGCCGGACACCTACAGAGGGGTTAGAGGGAAGACAGTTTGCTATACCAGCTGGAAGCTTCCAAATCTTATCGTCCAGGACGGCATAGAGTGACCATTCACCCCCATTTTTAAAGGCTCTTTACTCACATGAGAAATGTGAGTTTTCAATCAACTTGTCATTCACTATTTAAGTACATTTTACAGTCTGCATTTAGAGGCGCCTCTGGATTTGTTTCTTTTCATGTTTGGGAAAATCGCTTCTGTCATCCCCTCTTTGCTGATGGCTGCCTAAGAACTTGTGGACTTATTCTCCAATGGTGGCCCTAAATTTCTGGACACTGTAAGTTTTACTAAGGACTTTTTTACTATTTATTGCCCATGAACCAGCGCCGTTTCATCTGTATCTGTGTCACTTAAAACATATAACCTATTAACTGCTTTATGACCGCCCGCCACAGATGTACTGCGGCAGGCAGCCGCTCCCAGGCGAATTGCCCCGGCTCATCAGTGGGAAAGCCAAAGCAGCGGGCAGGCGGCTCCGATTGCCGTCTGGCACCCGCGATCGTTCCCCACTGAGAGAGAAGGATGGGCAGCTGTTGTAAACACAGCTGACAGTTCTTCTCCCTGAAATGATTATAGAGCCCATGTGATCCTTCTATATAGGATTACATGTCTTTATGGTCATTTCAGAAGCCACACAGTTAGAATTACTCCCCTAGGCTCACAGTTAACCCCTCGATACCCTTGATTAATGTTAACCCCTTCCCTGCCAGTGTCATTATTATAGTAACAGTAATTATTTCTAGCACTGATTACTATAGTAATGTCACTGCCCCCCCCCCCCCCAAAGTATAAAAAATGTCGCCATTACTAGTAAAAAAAAAAAAACTATAAATATGACATAAATCTTTCCCGTAGTCAGTATTCAAGCATTATTTGACCTTCTATTTATTTAGGAGTCATTAGGTGAGCTGCATTCCAGTGTTGGGTGGAGGCATGGGGTCTAGCACAGAAAATCTTAGGTATTTTGTTTTTATGCAAAGGAACTTCATTTACACCTGTTTTTGTTTTCTTTTGGTTAACTAGTACTGTCTTGGAAGTTACAAATTTGTTTTTTAACATACATTTTTCTACGTTGTGATCATTTTTTCAGACATGGCTGTTTTATACAGTAAGTGTATTTGTTTTTTTTATAGATTTTAGTTTTGCGTAGCTGCAGCGTGGAGTTCACTTTAAGAAACATAACCAACTCAGTCTCATCATTTTCTTTCATCACATTGTATTTACAGGTCCAATAAAACACAGTCAGAGCTTTTTTTATCTTCTGTGTCTTGGCTCATAGCATTGTTTATTTCTGTTTTTTCCCCTTTCCTAGAGACTTGTTTTTTTTTCATAAATCTGACCAAGAATTCGCAAATGTTGTTGAAATCACTTGCAGGAAACATCTTTACTGCCGGTGTCTTAAATTAAACTGTGGAATGTTAAATATCACTAAATCTAATGTGTTTCTCTTTTCTGTTTACTTATATTTCATATATTTTTTTAAGATTGCACACTTATATCTGTCTTATTTTGACAGTTTTTTTCTCATTTGTTTGGTACTCAAATTCCTTCATTTATAGTTTTATCTAGTGCTGTGGGTTTCTATTTCAATTTTCACTCTTAGACTCTAGCACTTTTAGCTCTAGCTGACTTTAGCACTTTTTTATTTATTCTTCATTAGATTACAAAAATAATACCAGATAGAGTAGAATCTGTTTTAGGAAAGAGAGCAGGTATACCTGAACATGAAAAAAAAAAAAAAATCACAATATGGCCATTGACAAAAGACAGACAAGAAAAATCAGCAAATACATCAGTCACATGGATATTCGATTATCGATGAAGCAAAAGGTTTATTCCTTTAGAAATTATCCTTTAGAAATTAACTAGTCAAACTGAAGAAAAGATATGTGCACACTTGTTTTTTTGTTTTTTTTTCTGGTAAGAAGAATCTAACATGTGTAGCAAAATTAGACACAGGCTGCAATGTTTACTATACTAAGAGCCCTTTCACACTGAGGCGCTTTTCAAGTGCTTTGACGCTAAAAAAAAGCACCTGAAAAGCTCACGAAAAACTGTTCCTATTACAATCAATGAATGCTTTCACACTGGGGCGGTGCACTGGCCGAGCAGTGAAATAAATCCTGCAAACAGTATCTAATATAAAGTGGTATGTTTCTCCATCTTAATGTTGGAAAGATGGTGTCTCTTGTGATTAGAGATGGACGAACATCAGCCGGGGCAGTTCGCGAATGTCAGCCGCAAATTTTCTCAAGAGTCCACGAACCACAAGTTTGCGGCGGGCCCCATTGACTTTAATGGGAGGCGAACGTTTAAAACCTTTGGGTCATATTTTTAGCCACAAAAGACGTACTAGCTGTGCACAAATAGTGCCAGCACATGGACAATGTCATAACAGAAGTATTGCAATTGGAAAAGTTGCCCTAATTTTTTTTTTTTTTTACAACAAAAAATTTTTTTTTTTTCATAAATCAGCCAGAACTGACAGCAGCCGGTAAATTCATGTCTAATACATATAGGGTTCATTTACACATCTGTAAAATGGGTCCGCATGCATTCCACAATTTGGCAGAACCTTTAGAGACCCATTGATTGTCAATTCCAATCTGAAAAATTAGGCATTCTCAGGATAAAGAAATAAGTGTCGGCCATTCCAGGCCCCAAAAATTAGCCCACATGCGTTTACCTGACAGCTAAGAATGTAGTATTCTGTGGCTGAAGGTACATTAGGCATTCACAGGATACAGAAGTAAGTGTTGGTCAGTATTGGCCCCAAACATTAGCCAATATGGGTTTACCTGACAGCTAAGAATGTAGTATTCTGTGGCTGAAGGTATATTAGGCATTCACAGGATACAGAAGTAAGTGTCGGCCAGTATAGGCCCCAAAAATTAGCCCACATGGGTTTACCTGACAGCTAAGTACGTTATATTCTGTGGCTGAATGGCTGAAAGTACATTAGGCATTCACAGGATACAGAAGTAAGTGTCGGCCAGCATAGCCCCCAAAAATTAGCCCACTTGGGTTTACCTGACAGCTAAGAACGTAGTATTCTGTGGCTGAAGGTACATTAGGCATTCACAGGATACAGAAGTAAGTGTCGGCCAGTATAGGCCCCAAAAATTAGCCCACATGGGTTTACCTGACAGCTAAGAACGTAGTATTTGATGGCTGGAGGTACATTAGGCATTCACACAGTATACAGAAGTGTCGGCCTGTATTGGCCTCAAACATTAGCCAACATGGGTTTACCTGACAGCTAAGAATGTAGTATTCTGTGGCTGAAGGTATATTAGGCATTCACAGGATACAGAAGTAAGTGTCAGCCAGTATAGGCCCCAAAAATTAGCCCACATGGGTTTACCTGACAGCTAAGTACGTTGTATTCTGTGGCTGAAAGTACATTAGGCATTCGCAGGATACAGAAGTAAGTGTCGGCTAGTATAGGGCCCAAAAATTGACCCACATGGGTTTACCTGACAGCTAAGAACGTAGTATTTGATGGCTGGAGGTACATTAGGCATTCACAGTATACAGAAGTAAGTGTCGGCCTGTATAGGCCCCAAAAATTAGCCCACATGGGTTTAGCTGACAGCTAAGAACGTAGTGTATTTGATGGCTAGAGGTACATTAGGCATTCACACAGTATACAGAAGTAAGTGTCAGCCTGTAAAGGCTCCAAAAATTAGCTCACATGGGCTTAACTGACAGCAAAGAACGTAGTATTTGATGGCTGGAGGTACATTAGGCATTCACAGTATACAGAAGTAAGTGTCGGCCTCTATAGGCCCCAAAAATTAGCCCACATGGGTTTAACTGACAACTAAGAACGTAGTTTATTTGATGGCTAGAGGTACATTAGGCATTCACACAGTATACAGAAGTAAGTGTCGGCCTGTATAGGCACCAAAAATGAGCTCACATGGGTTTAACTGACAGCAAAGAACGTAGTGTATTTGATGGCTAGAGGTACATTAGGCATTCACAGTATACAGAAGTAAGTGTCGGCCTGTATAGGCCCCAAAAATTAGCTCACATTGTTTTAACTGACAGCAAAGAACGTAGTATGTGATGGCTAGAGGTACATTAGGCATTCACAGTATACAGAAGTAAGTGTTGGCCTGTATAGGCTCCAAAAATTAGCTCACATGGGTTTAACTGACAGCAAAGAACGTAGTGTATTTCATGGCTAGAGGTACATTAGGCATTTACAGTATACAGAAGTATGTGTCGGCCTGTATAGGCCCCAAAAATTAGCTCACATGGGTTTAACTGACAGCAAATAATGCAGTGTATTTGATGGCTAGAGGTACATTAGGCATTCACAGTATACAGAAGTAAGTGTCGGACTGTATAGGCCCCAAAATTAGCCATTCAATGGACATGAAATGCCTTTTTTTGCCACTGTATGTAGCGAATCCAAGGACCAGGAATTGCTGTGTCTGGTTGGCGGTCTGGCGGATATTTGTGGCCTGGCATGAGGAATTTCAATGAAACATGGTCTACTGGTCACATGTGTTGAATTCCTCAGAGATCCATGCCTCATTCATTTTTATAAATGTGAGGTAGTCTACACTGTCATGAGCTAGGCGAGTGCGCTTATCGGTCATGGTCCCCCCTGCTGCGCTGAACGTCCTTTCGGACAGGACACTGGATGGGGGGCAAGCCAATAGTTCCATTGAAAATTGTGCAAGCTCTGGCCAGAGGTCAAGCCTGCCCACCCAGTAGTCCGGTGATGGGATTTCAGGTGCCTTCTTAAGGCGGTTTTTCCTAGGTGAGTGTTGGGCATACCGAGACTTATGCGTTGACTGCAAAGGCTGCAAATGGCAACACTGTTGTCAGCAACGGACACATTAAAAAAAGCCCACACTGCGGAGCCATGTGACGGCGTCCTGGGAGTGCCAGAAGTGACTGTACATGGTTGATGGCTCGCTCCTGATACATTTGCAGTCTGCTTTGTACCTCTTGTGCAATGGAAGTTCTGCCTGCATCTCCTCCCTATCTGCCAGTCCGTCAGTCCGCCAGTTCTACAAATAATTGGCCAGTAACTGTTGTCACTGTGTGTAGCACAGTTAACACAGCAAAAGAGGCCAAATTTTTGCAGGACTAAAATACAATCTAAGAAAAGTATACTGTTAAATAACACCTCACTTCAATCTGTGGTATTGGGGGCCACATGTTTATCACACCAGTTCTACAAATAATTGGCCAGTAACTGTTGTCACTGTGTGTAGCACAGTTAACACAGCAAAAGAGGCCACATTTTTGCAAGACTAAAATACAATCTTAGAAAAGTATACTGTTAAATAACACCTCACTTCAATCTGTGGTATTGGGGGGCCACATGTTTATTACAACAGTTCTACAAATAATTGGCCAGTGAGTTTGGCACTGTGTGTACCAGACTTAACACAGCAAAAGAGGCAATATTGTTGCAGGACACAAATACACTTGTAAAAGTTTATTCAGATAACACCCCACTTCAATATGTGGTATTGGGGGGCCACTGGTCTATCACACCAGTTGTTCAAAAAATTGGCCAGTGAGTTTGGCATTGTGTGTACCAGACTTAACACCCCACTTCAATCTGTGGTATTGGGGGGGGGGGCACAGGTTTATTACAACAGTTCTACAAATAATTGGCCAGTAACTGTTGTCACTGTGTTTAGCACAGTTTACACAGCAAAAGAGGCCGATTTTTTGCAGGACTAAAATACAATCTAAGAAAAGTATACTGTTAAATAACACCCCACTTCAATATGTGGTATTGGGGGGGCCACTGGTCTATCAGACCAGTTGTTCAAAAAATTGGCCAGTGAGTTTGGCACTGTGTGTATCAGACTTATCTCAGCAAAAGAAGCAATATTGTTGCAGGACACAAATACACTTGTAAAAGTATACTCAGATAACACCCCACTTCAATATGTGGTATTGGGGGGGCCATTGGTCTATCACACCAGTTATAATACATTATAAGTGCTTTTGTCACTGTTTGTACTATTGCTGCAGCAACGCTCAGTCACCACACCTGTCACAATGCTGCACAGTGCACAATAATACTACTAATCCACTATAATATGCTTTCTACAAAGTATATTATACTGTGGATTACCCCACCCCCCTTTTTAGTGCACTGCACAGCAATACCAAAAAATTTACAGCCCTTTAAATGACTTTTGTGGACATTAACAGAGCGATTTGTGTGACTGCTGCCGATCTCTAACTGCCCCTAAAGCACAGACTGGATACCTGCCCCTAACCTGAAAAGAAACTTGAACTATACCAAAAATTGCAGCCCTTTAAATGACTTTTGTGGACATTAACAGAGCGATTTGTGTGACTGCATCCGATCTCTCTAAATGCCCCTAAAGCACAGACTGGATACCTGCCCCTAACCTGAAAAGAGACTGGACCTATACCAAAAAATTCAGCCCTGAAAAGGACTTTTGTGGATCTTCAAAGAGCTATTTGTGTCTGGCGATCTCTCCCTCATGAACACAGCAGACCTCTCCCTACGCTGGCAAAAATCAGAATGTGAAATGGCCGACAGCTCAGGTCTATTTATAGGGTAGGGGGCATGTCCATGTGCTGAAATGTTTTAATTGGCTGTCCCGTTCCACCTGACGGCTGTGTCATGGGTCAAAGTTCTCCCCAATGTAAACTAATATGGGCGCCACGAACAACGCCATGTGTTCGCAAATTTGGCGGGTAGCGAACAAGCAAAATTTGCCGCGAACCAACCGCCGGGCGAACCGCAAGGCCATCTCTACTTGTGATCACATTGGCACATTGTTGTCCTCCTAGCATATTGGGGTTTATTTACTAAAGGCAAATCCACTGTGCACTTTAAGTGCACTTGGAAGCGCAGTTGCTGTAGATCTATGGAGGACATTCAAGGAAAAAAAAAAACAGCATTTTTGCCTTCACATGATTGGATGATAGAAATCAGCAGAGCTTCCGTTCATTTCAGATCTTTCCCTCAGACCTGCAGCGACTAAACTTCCAAGTGCACTTATAGTGCACATTGGATTTGCCTTTAGTAAATCAACCCCATTGTTTCCTACATGAAGCCCAAGAGATGACATAGACTAGATACCTTGTCTTGCAATTCACCAAATGTTTGATCTCAAACGAACGTCCATATGCACATATCACAACTCTATCGGAATCTCCAAAAAAGGAAAAAGCGAAGCAATGGGAGGAACCACATTTGTACATTTTTACGGTGCTCGACCACTAAACTAGGAGCTATAATGTTAGCTGTCGTTGGTGCCTTTTTGGCCACAAACTGTATGTCTTTAGATAATACATCTCTCAGTTCTGAATCTCCTTGCAGGCTCGGTAATTACCTGAATACAATCTTTTTTACTTCTTCAAACTCTGAACTATAAAAAGTGGTAAAAGTAACAAGTTAGAATCTGTTGCATATATAACTTTCTGTGCTCAAGGACCAACCCCTTTCTAAGAGCTTTTCCCTGGGAGGTTTTTGGCATTCATACTGTAGGCACTCCTTATTGTTGATCAATTGTACCCTGTTGAAGAAATTACTTCTCACAAGCCAAAATTTCATTAAAAATTCTTCTAAAGTGGAACACTTTTCTGGCCCTCATAAATTGTTTTTTTAAGATGGCCTTTTTAACATGGGCAGGGTTACAGCTGTCTGCGCTGGGAAATTGAGTTACTCAAAGTGAGTTTTCTATAGGCTATTATCTTAACTCTGCAACCTACATTTGAGCCATTTAAAGTCATATCCAAATAATTTATACAGGTCTTTTGTTCCTTACAATAAATTTCAGATTACATGCATTTTCATTTAAATAGTCTTAAAAGTCATTGCACATAGGTCTTGGCTCACAAAATAAGTAAGAAATTATTGTAAGAAAAAACTTTACTAGATCCCTAAAGGATTTGGAATCTCCAAAGATGTGGTGCTTTTCCCACAAACCCGTTGATAAGTTGGCATAAGTTTGCACACATTTCGAACCCAAGGAAGCACCACATCTCCAGAGAGAGCCATCCCTATTGAATAGAAAAAAAATGTGTATGAATAAAGAGACTGCTGCTAAAATAATTATTTTTCAGTTCAATAGAATATTCTGTATAATATTTAAAATGATACAGTAAAGTCTCCTAACCTAGGGTATCACAAATCAAGAATACAGAGATTTGATATCTAATGTGAGCCATTTATCATTCTCCTCCTATGTCCTATTGTCCAATTTCTGGATCACATCTTTAGTATCCGTTAAATTTATTGGTAACCTTGTCACTAAGGGCTGAAACAAATATTTCCACCAAACCCAAAAAAGGCTCACAGAGGGATCTGATACTGGCTACAATGTGCTTATCAGTGATCAGGGGCACTACCTGTGAACCTTTTGTGTATAATACCTTTTGTATAATCACCCCATAATATTCTGTATTATCACCACAAGATGGCCATGTGAAAATCTTGCTCAGTAAAATTGTGTTTTATTCAGTAACATGTATAAAAATATCCTCTTATGGGATTAGAGTCTATGACTAAGCCCGTAAGCTTAAATGCATTGGAATGGGGTGGTATCAAGGGTGGTGACCTGTATAAAATGTTTTTTAAAACAGTGATGTCATTGATGTGTGACACCTTTGTTTTTTCTTAACCAGTTCAGCTCCAGAAGATTTACCCCCTTCATGACCAGGCCATTTTTTTGCGATATGGCACAGCGTACTTTAACTGACACTGTATCCAAATAAAATTGATGTCCTTTTTTTCCCACAAATAGAGATTTATTTTGGTGGTATTAGATCGCATCTGTGTTTTTTTTTTTGCGCTATAAACAAAAAAGTGACCAACAATTTTGGAAAAAAAAAACATTTTTTTTTATTTTTTAATAAAGGATTTGTCAAACATTTGCCTCATGTATTTATTTTTTTATTGTACACTTTTTTCATTAATGGATAGGGGTACTATGTACCTCATACCCATTTGCAGAGCCCCAAGCCCGAAAGCATCCCCCCCGTGTTGAGGGCATGTGGCCTGGATTGGTTCTGAAGGGGGGGTGCTCACTCGTCCCCCCCCTCCTTTCCTGACCTGCCGGGCTTCATGTCCGGGTAAGGGTCTGGTATGGATTTTGGGGGGGAACCCACACCATTTAAAAAAAAAATGGTGTGAGGTTCCCCTTCAGGTCTGGTATGGACTGGGGGGGGGGGGGATCCCACACCATTTGTTTTCTTTGATTTTTTTTTTTTTTTGCCGGGTGCCAGCAATTGCAACAGTGAGTCAATTGAAGTGTGATTTGACTCATTTTTTTTCTTTCAAAATGTCATTTTTGCTGCAGCACATACTATATGTGCTACAAATGTGCCACTTTACAGGCAGACCAAGGGGATCCCTCAGGCACAATATTTAGAGGAATTTTACATTTTAATTGTTGCACTTAAAGCATCATTAAAAACACTGCTCCTAAAAAAAGAAACATAATTAAAAAAAAAATTGCATTGACACATGTCCTTCAGGGCAGTACCCAGACCCCCATACCCCTTTTATGGCCAATTACTTGCCAAATAGGAAAAAATAGGCACTTTTGATTTTTCCTGTTCGGCTCCCAAAGACTTCAATGGGGTTCACAGTTCAGGTTAGAATTTTTCCCCTGTTCAGGAGTTTTGATGCAAACCAAACAGGGGGTCACTCGGTCCATCTCTATTGGTGATTTTTTCAATATGGTGCATCCAAGAATTGTCATTAAAAGGAAAGTAGTGTTGTTGTTTTTTTAATGTTCTAACCTCATTTAATCAGGACTAAAAGAAAATTATTATTATTATTTTAATCAAGTGAATATGTGGTCTAAGTTATATTTTCCACATTTTTGGTTGCTTCTTTCCTGCTGTTATAAGAAGTCTGTCAGGGTATAAGCAGCACTTTAAACATATATGAATGAATAATTAAGTTTCAGTGACATATTCCCCTTAGGGTCCTTTCACACGGGCTTTGTGCCCAGCGGACTCCGTTTTGCTCAGCGGGGATCCCCACTGAGTGGGCAGATGACAGGTCTGTCTCCACTTATTTTGCAGAGGCAGACCTGTGAGATCCCTGCTCTCCTCTATGTGTGATCGAATGAAAACGGACCGCTCTGTAAATCCATAGTGCTCAGGGAATTCCTTTACATGTAAAAAAAAAAAAAAATGTACATTTAAAGTATAGTAAAAGAAAAAACATAAAAAATCTGTTTAAAATGTTTAAAAACATGCAAACTACATTAATATAAACCCCCCAAACTATTAATGTTTCCCTTTAAAAAGTATTTTCCATTTTTTTTTTTTTTTAAATAGTTTTGAATTTTTTTTGCTTTTTAATGGCTTTTAGCATAGCCACTACCAATGACTGCTGTTATTTTGCAAAGTTCTTGGTATTTAGAATGTTCAAGAGGTTTTTTCCTAGCAAGAGAATGCCAATGCAGTGTGCTTTACCTGTCTGCAAATCTAGTTATCCATAGATAAAGGTTTCTGCATATTGTTCAAGACCACTGCTCTTTGGCGGTTTTATTGGTAAACTTGAATGGCTGTCTGTAATTTTACTTTATTGCGTAATTTTTCCATTATTTCCTACCATTAAAATATTGGTTTACATTAAATATAGAGCTGACTCAACTGACCATTTCAATCAATCTGTATAACTATCAATGGAAATATAAAAATATAATTTTCTAAAAGATAAAAAAAAAACAAAAAAAAAAACAATGCAACGTTCAAACACATCTTTTGTAAAACCATGTTGATACATATGTAGTACATACAGCCAGAATTTCATATATGGGCACCCACATCCCTTAAAATGTAGCCACACATGGCTCATTTGTAAATCCACACTACACTTGTATTCAAGCCAGGAGATTTCCAAATTTTGGATAACGATAAAAGCAAGGCTTCAGCAGTCATAGCACAACGCATTTCATGGTTCTCAAATACCCCACTTCCTCAGGCTCTGTGAAACAGTATTCAAAAACATGTCATCAGTATACATTAAATAAACTGATGTATAACAGCAACAAACTGATATATAATTCACAACACAGAATATGTATATTTTATTTTTAATATATTGGGTGTGGTGATGCTCCCCAAGATCCTACTATTTGAAAAAATAAAATAAATATATTTTGTGTCATGCTATTACTGTAAACCCCCTCCAAGTAATTTGGCTTGAATACAACAAAAAACACAAGCACTGTAAACTAGTGTGAGAAGGTCAACATTATACTGTGAAGCAATCTTCTATGGTGAAATATAGTGTGGATTTACAAATGAGCCATGCGTGGCTCACTAGTCAGCAGCATCCATCTCATCAGACCTTGACAGCCTGAGCGGGAACCCTTAAGGATTTATCGTGGGTCATAGTGTTTAATGTAAATGTAATGTTAGGAAAAAAAATAGATGCACTAAAAGTGATTAGTTAATGTAAAAAAAATGAATACTTTTCATTTCTTATTTTTATATATATTTTTACAGATATGTATGTTTGTTTTTAAATGATCATTAGTATATTATAATTAATATTTTTACAATGTAAGTCAATGTTTGTCTCATGGCTAAAACAGGTTTTTTTTTTCCAGAAGAAGAAAACAAAATAATTATCATAAATATCTTCAGCATAGCAAAAAAAAAGTGCATGTTTTAATTTGGATCAAACTGCCAGCATACTGTACATTTATCAAAGTTCATGAAATAATTAAAAATGGTCTCTGGGAGTTGTGAAACAAGTGTAGGGTGTAATCCATTAATGAAAAAAAAACATTTTGTATGAAGGACTTTTCTGCTCCCGCTTTCTGATCTTCATGCAAAATTAACTAATCCTCATCAAAATTTCATGGGCTATAAACTAAGCCACTTCAGCTTTGTGTCACTCAAATGAAATATTGAACTGCGACCAGCACTTAGCAATAAAATACATTAGAAAGGAAAAGGAACTAGGGAAGCATTAAGTGCATAGTCTAAATATAAAGTCTTGATTAAGACACTACACTGAAAGTTGTAATACACAGAAGTGAATTATGTGGTAAGTAAACTATCAGTGGAATTAATAGCAGGCGAGGATGTTACTTTTATGAGGCACTATGGGGGAGATTTACTGAAATCAGTTAAATGAGAGCAAGCAAATTGCTTGCTTACACTTCAGTTCACAAGGAACCGTACAGAGGAACTCGGTCAAGAACATTAGTGAAAGTTAGATGTGACAAGCAGCCGGACTGAGAACTGTGTGTAGAGGTGCATAAAGAACAATAAACATTTTTATACATTGTAACAATTTGTTCAGCCAACCAGTGAAATGCAGAAAACCATATTATAAATACACACTGACATGTTCACAGATTACAAAGAAATAAATACAAAATATATTAAGATTTATTTTTACCAGCATACCACAAAGAAGTAACATTTTCCATATCATCTGTATATTTTACATTGCATACTTTTTTTTCTTACAATACTAAAATGTTCATTAGACCTAACAATTACCTTCTCCTAATTGCTCTTTTTTAATCTTTTTAAATATACTATTGGGAGCATTTTGTTAAATTTGTTCAACTAGTGCAGAAAGTAGACTTGAATCTACCAGAAATTTTGTGATCTGATAATTTCCCTGTGCTGAACCCTTCTCCATTCGCATTATTCCTAGTGGTCTTTGTGGATGATAGAACACCTCCCATCTATTTTATAAAAAGGGGATGTGCTGTAGGTCTGTCCTTAAGTGACAATGCTCATCAAACTTAAAATAAGAAGAGGTAGCATTATCGCCCTAGGACTGGCAGTGTTACCAGGTGAAACTAAGCAAAAGTAAGAAGGTTTAAAAAAAAACACATGAAGGGAAAATTAAGCTTCAATGTATTGAATTTTGATACCTAATTTTAGTTACACTTTAACCTGTAGGTTTGTTGGACCATAAAATAGAAAGCATGAACCTCAACTCATTTCAAACAACTTTTTTGAATTAAGGGGAATTGTAGAAAGTGGGAATCATTTACTAAAGGAGTATAGGAGTCCTATTGAGCACAATGGATACTCACTTAGTTTAGTAGATAGCTCATCACTTGTTAACTTGGAATACCCAACCATTCAAGGGAGAAAAAAGTAGGAATTGTGCTAGCACATGATTAAATAATTGAAGGGAATGAGTCTTCATCTAATTCACTATGCTAAAGCCCCGTACACACGCATCGATTATTGGCCGGGAATTTTTGGCCAATGTCCGATCTGCCGATTTTCGGCTTGTTAGTATGATGCTTCCGACAACCGACTCTGACTTTTCGGCCGTGTGCAGGCTATAAAATTTTTGTTGGCCGTCAACACAACGGCCGATTTTCCGTCAGTCAGTACAGATTTCGGCAGACAAAAATCTGATGAGCAAGACTGGGCATGCTCAGAGAAGAAAAAACACATGGAAAAGTAAACCAGCACATGACATCACTTCTGAAGTAGATTTTTGTTGGCCGAGAAAATTCGTGTGCAGTCTAGGCACATTCCAACCAACAAAACACCACTCTGGACAAAAGTCGGATGATCGGTTGGCCAATAATCGTTGCGTGTGTACGAGGCATACGTCTCTTTAAAAAGCAAATCTACCTCAATAAATGCATCAAGGTGCACAGCTCTGGTGTGTCAGGTTTTTTCCATAGCCACGGAAGGTAAAGATTTTATGCAGAAAGCAGCAGAACTAAACACGCTCTGGAATAAAAAAGTAGGGATTTACTAGGCAGGCTGAAGGTCATAGCAGGCTGACACAAAAAAAATAATGCTGGCGGCCAGAATCGTTAGTAGGGGAAAGCAGAAACTGATGGAACTGAAAGTGGATACTGAGGGTTAGTCCAAAGCACAAAGTTGCCAGAAGAGTGGCAACACATGCACCTTTGATCTGGCACTGACTGAGAGCTTTTACTTGACCTTATGCACTGCTTATTGAGGCCAGGTGACCAATCTGCAGTATTGACTAAGATCCAGCAGCTAGCAAAGGTGAACATGCAGAAAGAGCAAGTCTAAGCTTCCCCTGGACTTTAGAAGAGGTTAAGGAACTAGCCCCACATGATCTGCAAATGACCTGCAGCTAAGTAAAGACTAGGGATGATCGAACTTTTAAAAAGTTGGGTTCGACCAGAACACCCGAATTTTGAAGCCCTAAAACCCAATAAATGCCCCTAAAAAGTGCCTAGGGTTCTGGGTCATGCCCCAGGGACTATTAATCACACAAAAAAAGTTCTGAAAAATTTTAATTTTTGATAGAGAGCCAATTATTGAAAAAATTATTGAAAAAAATATCCCTATACAGAAGTTCAGATGTTTTGCCTGCCTCCAAAGACCCCAAAAAAATGCCCAAAAAAACGCCAGCTGCAAAAACGCCCAGGTGTGTTTTTGCAGCAGGCGTTTTTTTTTGGGCATTTTTTGGGGGTCTTTGGAGGCAGGCAAAACATCTGAACTTCTGTATAGGGGTATATATATATACACACACCCTTATATGTATTTATACACATACACACATATAGGTGTTATAGCAGAGAAGCCATATGGGTGTTAATTATTTCATTAGCGCAAGCATAGGTTTCTGCTATTTTCACACCTATATGTGTGTATGTGTATATATACATACATGTGTGTGTGTATATATACCCCTACACAGAAGTTCTGATGTTATGCCTGCCTCCAAAGACGCCCAAAAAATGCCCAAAAAAACGCCAGCTACAAAAACGCCCAGGTGTGTTTTTGCAGCAGGTGTTTTTTTGGGCATTTTTTTGGTGTCTTTGGAGGCAGGCAAAACATCTGAACTTCTGTATAGGGGTATATATACACACACGCTTATATGCATTTATACACATACAGACATATAGGTGTTATAGCAGAGAAGCCATATGGGTGTTAATTATTTCATTAGCGCAAGCATAGGTTTCTGCTATTTTCACACCTATATGTGTGTATGTGTATATATACATACATGTGTGTGTGTGTATATACCCCTACACAGAAGTTCTGATGTTATGCCTGCCTCCAAAGATGCCCAAAAAAACGCCAGCTACAAAAATGCCCAGGTATGTTTTTGCAGCAGGCGTTTTTTTGGGCATTTTTTTGGGGTCTTTGGAGGCAGGCAAAACATCTGAACTTCTGTATAGGGGTATATATATATACACACACCCTTATATGTATTTATACACATACACACATATAGGTGTTATAGCAGAGAAGCCATATGGGTGTTAATTATTTCATTAGCGCAAGCATAGGTTTCTGCTACTTTCACACCTATATATGTGTATGTGTATATATACATACATGTGTGTGTGTATATATACCCCTACACAGAAGTTCAGATGTCATGCCTGACTCCAAACATGTCCTCAAAAAGCCCTATAAACGCCTGCAGCAAAAAGCAGGGTGACAGGGGCGAAGCCATATCCCTGTTCTATAAGTGTTCTAAGACAAACAATCTTTTCTCTATAGCGGTCACCCTGACATGGAAGGGTTTTGTCACCCTGCCATAGCAGTCAGTGTCAGTTGACCCTACACTACACTACATTACGGTCCCCTTACACTTAGCACTTTTCCTACAGAAACTAGATTATTAAATCTAGCTATAGTGGAAAATAGTACCCTAACTACACTAGATATCCCTTTCCTCACACTAATAATTGCTAAATGATACTTTGAAGCAGAAGTAACAGAACTGCTTCCACTCTCTTCCACGTCCCTGTATTACAATGCTAGGAATTTGGCGGGGCTATCTTATATACTGGGGGGCGTATTCACTAATGATTGGCCTCTGGACCCCCTAGTCACTCCAATCACATTCCTAGCATTCTCCTGCCCCCTCAATTGGCTTTTACTGATGGTTCTGGTCCAATCACTGGCTTTTAAAGCCCATTTCCTGTCCCATTGCATTTTGGTCGGTTCTGGTTGCCGAATTCCGAACTTTTTCAGCAAAGAGTTCGGAATTCGGCCGAACCTCGAACAGTCAATGTTCAAGTCGAACCGATGGTCGACCCGAACCGTTTGATCATCCCTAGTAAAGACCAATACAAATTAACATGATCATAATAATAATAATAATTCAATGTAGTAAGTTTTACTTATAGTATATCAACAGCCAAAACGTATTTTTAGTCTTGGTTAGTGTGTGAAATATTTTAACTCCTGTTTAGTGCTGTCCAGGGCTTAGTTAGAGAGATTTCCCCTGACTTCCTTCCCATGGGTCAACCTTTTATCCCCGGAAGATTTTGCTGCTCAATGACCAGGCCACTTTTTTCAACTTGGCACTGCGTGACTAACTGACAATTGCGCGGCCATGCAGTGCTGTACCCAAACAAAATTTATGTCCTTTTTTCCCCAAAACAGAGCTTTCTTTTGGTGGTATTTGATCACCTCTGCGCTTTTTATTTTTTGTGATATTAATAAAAAGATTGAAAATGTTGCGAAAAATTGACATTTTCTAATTTGACTGTTAAAAAATATCCAATATATTAAATTTTTGTCATATATTTAGGCCAAAATGTATTTAGCTACTTGTCTTTGACAAAAAAAATTCTCAATGAGTGTATTTTTATCCACTTTAAGACCGCAAGATTTTACCCCCTTCCTGACCAGGCCATATTTTGTGATTCGGCACTGCGTTACCTTAACAGACAATTGCGCGGTCATGCGACGCTGTACCCAAATGAAATTGACGTACTTTTTTCCCCCACAAATAGAGCTTTCTTTGGTGGTATTTGATCACCTGTGCGATTTTTAATTTTTGAAAAAAAGAGCGACAATTTTGAAAAAAAAAATGTTTTTTACATTCTGATTATAACATTCCCCTCAAAATTTTTTAACATTTTAGGCCAATTTGTTTTCTGCTACATATTTTTGGTAAAAAAAAAATCGCAATAAACGTATTTTGATTGGTTTGCGTAAAAAACAATTTTGCTAATTGTTAGTTTACTAACTACGGGAAAGATTTATGTCATTTTTATTGTTTTTTTTAATTTTTTTTACTAGTAATGGTGGCGATCTGCGAGCGCAGTGAGTGGTCTTAAAGTGGTTGAAACAGAGAGCAACTCTCCAAAAGCAACACATACGGAGGTTAGGTAGTGGAAGGTTTTAAACCCTGTTAAATCTTTATTGTTCTCAAATTTTCTGTTGCAGATTTTCCCTTTACATGTAGACTTTACCTGTCTGGTAAAATGTTTCTCCCAAAACAAGATGTTTTGACTATAGATCCGGTACTCTTTAAAGTAGACCTAAAGTAAAACATCATTGCCTCCTAAAATCAAATCTTTGAACAAATCTGAAGTATCAGCAAAGTGGCGGTTTGTCAGACTCAAAGACACCATGCTACAGGGGGCAGAAAGTACTTGGGTCGGTAGCCTTTTTTTTAAAAAATAGTATCTGCAAAAGTCTGTTACCTTTTAAATTTCAATGTCTTTTCATTTAAAAAAAGTTTACTTCTTTTGTAACCAGAGTTCATTTATGCCTAAATACCCAGGACAAATTTAGCAGCAACATCATGAATCAGGTAACCTGGCAATTGAATAAATTACCTAGATACATTTTGTTTAACCACTTCAACACAGGGCAATTATGCATCCTTCCAGCCCAGACCAATTTTCATCTTTTAGTGCTCTTTTACTTTGAATGACAATTACTACTTAGTCATGCTACACTGTACCAAAACAACATTTTTATCCTTTTTTTCACACAAATAGAACTTTTTATAGTGGTATTTCATCACCGCTCGTTTTTTTATTTTTTGCGATTTAAGTGAAACAAAAGCAAAATTTTGAACCCCCCCCCCCTACACTTTTCTTTAGTTTACATTATAAAATTTTGACAAAAAGTAATTTTTCTTCATAAATTTGGGCCAATAATTATACTGCTACATATCTTTGGCAAAAATAGCCCAAATGAGTGTATATGATTTAGTCTGTGTGACAGCATATGCATACTTGCAATTAGACCCCAAAATACATTCTGCTATTCCTCCTGAGTATAGCAATACCACATGTGTGAGACCTTTACACAGCCTGGCCACATACAGAGGCCCAATATCTAAGTAGCACCTCTAGGTGTTCTAGGAGCATATATTACACATCTAATTTCATTCCTATCTCTCTCTCTCTTTTGAAAGCCCTGGAGCACCAGGAATATGGAAACGCTTAAAAGATTAACCCATTTTGGAAAGCAAACATCCCAACGTATATTCTATGAGGCATTATGACTCTTTTGAACATGTCATTTTTTTTCACAAGTTTTCAGAAAACGTGGAAAGAAAATGAAAACATATTTTTTTTCCATAAAGTTGTCCATTTATAAAATATTTCTAACACACAGCATGTACATACCAAAAATTACACCCCAAAATACATTCTGCTACTTCTCCTGAGTATTGCGATACCGCATGTGTGAGACTTTTACACAGCCTGGCCACATACAGAGGCCCAAAATCCAAGTAGCACCTCTAGGGGTTCTAGGAGCATAAATTACACATACAATTTCATGACAATCTATCCCAATTTTGAAGGCCCTGGAGCACCACGAAAATAGAAACAAACTTAAAATGACCCGGGTTCTTCTGGTTTGGTGTGTTCCTCCATGTATGACCTGGCTGGGCAGACGACTCTCCTGGCTCTCGACCCGGCATTGGCAGGCGACCTGGCATTGGCAGACTACCTACTTCTAGACTTGTCCCTGGCTTGTTCCTGCTCTCACTTCCTCACTCTTGCTGTACGTTTATTGTTGTTTGCTCCAATAAACTGCTTTATTTTACCTTCATTCCATGTGGTCAGGTTTCCCAGCACCCTGACACTAACATCAATAGTATGTAAACTATTGGAGGTAATGATAAGGGACTATATCCAAACATTTGCTGATAAAAATGGTATTATTAGTAGTACCCAGCATGGATTTATGTAGCATCTTTCATTCCAGACCAACCTTTTAACATTCTATGAGGAGATAAGCAGTTATCTGGATAAAGGAATGCCTATGGACCTAGTATATCTGACTTCACCTAAACAGTTGATACAGTATCCCACAAATGCCTAATTTATTAATTGAGGTCAGTTGACATTAATGATAGTGTATGTACCTGGACAGAAAACTGGTTTCAGGAGCATGTCTAGAGGGTGGTGATAAATAACTTATCTTCTGAATGGTCTGAAATTAAGGGCCGCGTGCCTCAGGGCTCTGTCCTCGGACCAGTTCTGTTTAACTTGTGCATATAGTTCAAATCTCAGTGTTTGCTGATAATACAAATCTATGCAGGGAAATAACCTCATAACAGGATATAGCAACTCTCTGAGAAAACATCAGTAAAATAAAGGGGTGAACAGCTGCATGACAACAAATGAAGTTCAATATTGATAAATGTAAAGTAATGCGCTTAGGGACTAAAAATATGAATGTAAGTTATGTGCTAGGGGAAAAATCTAGGAATCTAGGATGGAAAAGGATCTGGGAGTCCTATTAGATCACAGGCTTAACAATAGCATGCAATGCCAACATGCAGCAAGCAAAGTTGGAAGACTATTATGCATTAAAAAAGGTATTTACTCAGGGGATAAGACTATAATTCTACCACTTTTCAAAACTCTGGTACAGCCACATCTTGAGTATGCCATTCAGCCCGGGTCTACAGTCTTCAAGAGGGATGTGCTGAAACTGGATAGAGTCCAGAGAAGGGCAAGAAAGCTGAAAAGTTGACTGGAGGACCTTAGTTATGATGAAGAACATCTACATATATTAAACTTATTCACCCTTAAGAGGAGATATGATTGCAATACACAAATATCTAACTGGTGGTTCCAACATAGGAATATAGCATAGGGAAAAAATATTCAGCCTCAAATCACTTAAAAAGACACGTGGCCACTCAATGAAGTTGGAGGAGAAGCAGTCATAACATGGGGGGTTCTTTACTGTTAGAGTAGTAAGGATGCAGAACTCTCTTCCAAAACTGGTGGTGTCAGCAGAGAGTGTCAATAATATAAAAAAAAAAACGTTAGATGGACATCTTAGAAAACGTAATATACAGGGATATGGGAAATGGTAAGGTGGGCTTTATTTTACTAAAGGCAAATAGACTGTGCACTTTGCAAAGTGCAGTTGCCCCAGAGCTTGATAAATGAGCAGAAACTCTGTTGACTTTCATCATCCAATCATGTGCTAACAAAAATGCAGTTTTTTTAATATTCCTGTGATTGGGTATTCTTTGCAAAGTGAAGCTGTACCTCATTTAATAAGCTCTTGAGCAACTGCACTTTCACAGTGCAACTGCACTTTGCCAAGTGCACAGTCTATTTGCCTTTAGTAAATCAACCCCATACTGTAAATATATATGCACTCATACACCCACACCCACACAGGTTGAACTGAATTGACTGATGAAGTGCAATTAGAACGTGATGATAGATACACATTCAATGCATGTTTGCTGCTGTAACGGCAGCCATCAGTTCCGGTGGGTGTTCATTTCATTGTGGTGTGGTGTGGTGTGGTGACTGACCTAGGAGGACTTTGTTGGTTCACTTTTCTTCACTTCAAGATGTGATAGTTATAATCTCTTTTTACATTACTGCACCAAAATTTTCCTACAAGCTATCACCATTTTATGGGATTTTGTTCATGAATTTTCTTAATTTTTAAACTAGGAGGACTTGATCTTCATTTTTTGGACTTGTTTTGGTTCACTTATTGTTGATTGTTACTTAATTATGTTTTGGTGCTAAACTTTTTTTTATATATTATTTGTATAAGTTGGGTATATTGCTTATCTGTGTCAGCAGCCACTATACCACTGCGCATGGACAATATTTTACATTTTTTCATACCTAACATAGCGATCACAAGATCAAGGACCACTCTGATTGATTCCCAATTGTAAGTGGCTACCAGAGCTGGCAGCGACTTTTGAGACTAAGAGCTACCAACCTCACAATCAATCTAATTGTTGGTGGAAAAGGGTTAACTACCTCCCCTGCTTTCTTCCTGTACATTCTGCCTAGCACATTTTATATACATTTTCCTAGCTCATAAACCTTTTATTGAGTTTCTGCAGCATTTTTATCTTATGTAAATGGATAGCAAAACCACACCAGGGTTGACCTGACTAATACGAATATAAGTTTTTATTTTTCATGTTATACTTTTCATGTTATCTTTTTCAGTTATACTTGAAATGAGAGATAGCAGTAGGCATTTGGGCATAGGCCAAGGATAGGCTGGTTATGTAGATTAAATGGTTTTGAACATTAGGAAAATTCGATTTTTGTACTTACTGCAACTTCTTTTCCTTGGAGTCTATTTAGGGAAACATGAAAAGGTATGGACAATGGTAAAACAAAAGGTTAAAATAGTCCACTGTTTAGCTCTGCATCCAACTGTCATGCTTGAGTTTTTTAAACAAGCAAAAAATAGGATAAGGATTAGAGGGGCTGGACCTGTGTACTTCAATGAACTACAGGGAAAAGATTTTAGGGTAAGTGCAAAAATCTTAATTTCTTTTATCCTCTATTGTGCTTCTTGGTGAAGGAAAAAAAAAATATATATATATATTTCCAACAGTAAGGAAAATGACTTAAAATGTAACCAAAGGCAAATTTTTTTTAATTTTGGATAGAGTAAGGGAGGGCTATAACCCCTGTCAGTTTTTTTTGCCATCTGTGTCCCATTGGGGAGATTTCCGTTCACTTCCTGTCCCATAGCCAAAACAGGAAGTGAAAGGAAGTCCCTCCAGAGTGAGGGAATCCTGGTGTGTCTCCAGAGTCACCAGAACTAGTGTTGAGCGAACCCGGACTGTATTGTTCGTACCAGACTTTTGGGTATTCGGTACCCGGACCCAAACCCGATCATTTCACTGTATGTTCAGGTACTGTCCGTTGTTCGTTAACGTTATGTGATGTTTTGGCGCGGTTTTAATGGCGCGCTTTCAACAGGTGCAAGGCAGCCAATCAGCAAGCGTTTAAGTAGTGTGCCCTAGACGCCATCACAGCCATGTCTACTAACGGCATGGCTGTGATTGGCCAGTGCAGCATGTGACCCAGACTCTATATAAGCTGGAGTCACACAGCGCCGCGCGTCACACTGCTATAACTATACTAGGGACAGGTTCCTGACTGCTGCTGCTGAGGGAGAGATAGGAGTTTACTGTAGGGCGAGGCTGGAGAGATTGCTTGTAGGGAAAGCATAGGAACAATCTGCTTTATCATACAGCGATATACATTGATTTGATTGTGTGGGGTGCAGTGCACAATCTTTTTGCCCGGAGGGAGAGATAGGAGTTTACTGTAGGGCCAGCCTGGAGAGATTGCTTGTAGGGAAAGCATAGGATAGGAACAATCTGCTTTAATCAGACATCGATTTGATTGTGTGGGGGTGCAGTGCACAATCTTTATGCCCTGACCTGAGCCAAGTGAGGAGGAGAAAAGAGAAACATTTTTAGTTAGGCGTGCGGTGCTGCACATTTCATGCAAGCTCAGTGCATATGTGTCTGCTTAATCTGCATTTTAAAAAAGAAAAAACATTTTTTCCTTCATATTTAACTTTGACATACAGTCTTTAGACAGACATTGCTTTTCCAACCTGCTCTTCAAAAAGCACCAATGTGAGGGGAAAATAATTATTTTTCAGTATTTAGGGTAAAAAAAAAGATTTTTCAGTTTTTCATTCAAATGGATTTTTTTTTTTTTTTATTCAATAGCGGAATAGAACAGTATCCAACCTGTTAGGCGTGCGGGGCTGCACATTTCATGCAACCTCAGTGCATATGTGTCTGCTTAATCTGCATTTAAAAAAGAAAAAAAAAATTCCTTTATATTTAACTTTGACATACAGTCTTTAGACAGACATTGCTTTTCTAACCTGCTCTTCAAAAAGCACCAATGTGAGGGGAAAATAATTATTTTTCAGTATTTAGGGTAAATAAATTATTTTTCAGTTTTTCATTCAAATGTTTTTTTTTTTTTATTCAATAGCGGAATAGAACAAAAGTATCCAACCTGTTAGGCGTGTGGTGCTGCACATTTCATGCAACCTCAGTGCATATGTGTCTGCTTAATCTGCATTTAAAAATGAAAAACATTTTTTCCTTCATATTTAACTTTGACATACAGTCTTTTGACAGACATTGCTTTTCTAACCTGGTCTTCAAAAATCACCAATGTGAGGGGAAAATAATTCTTTTTCAGTATTTAGGGTAAAAAAAATTATTTTTCAGTTTTTCATTCAAATGTTTTTATTTTTATTCAATAGCGGAATAGAACAACAACAGTATCCAACCTGTTAGGTGTGTGGTGTGTAATTCCTGCAACCTCAGTGCATATGTGTCTGCTTAATCTGCATTTTAAAAAGAAAAAAACTTTTTTCCTTCATATTTTACTGTGACTTACAGCGTTTAGACAGACACTGCTTTTCAAATCTGCTATTCAACAAGCACCAATTAAGGGGACAATTATTTTTCAGTTTTTCATTCATACATTACAGTGCGATACACGTATGTTACAGTGAGATACACCCATTGCATACTGTTGTATTGCGCCTTACAATAAAAAATACATTTAGGCGCAAAAAAAGTTGATTGCGGCCCTGTCTGCATATGTTACAGTGAGATACAGCCATTGCATACTGTTGTATTGCGCCTTGCAATAAGAAAAAACATTTAGGGGCAGAAAAAGTTGATTGCGGCCCTGTCCGCATATGTTACAGTGAGATACACCCATTGCATACTGTTGTATTGCGCCTTGCAATAAAAAATACATTTAGGGGCAAAAAAAGTTGATTGCGGCCCTGTCTGCATATGTTACAGTGAGATACACCCATTGCATACTGTTGTATTGCGCCTTGCAATTAAAAAAAAAAACATTTAGGGGCAAAAACAGTTGATTGCGGCCCTGTCTGCATATGTTACAGTGAGATACACCCATTGCATACTGTTGTATTGCGCCTTGCAAAAAAAAAAATGATTTAGGGGACAAAAGAGTTTATTGCGGCCCTGTCTGCATATGTTACAGTGAGATACACCCATTGCTTACTGCTGTATTGTGCGTTGCAATAAAAAAAAACAATTTAAGGGCAAAAAAAGTTCATTGCGGCCCTGTCCGCATATGTTACAGCAAGATACACCCATTGCATACTGTTGTATTGTGCCTTGCAATAATAAAAAACATTTAAGGGCAAAAAAATTTGATTGCGGCTCTGTCCGCATATGTTACAGTGAGATACACCCATTGAATACTGTTGTATTGCGCCTTGCAATAAAAAAAACTATTTAGGGGACAAAAGAGTTTATTGCGGCCCTGTCCGCATATGTTACAGTGAGATAAACCCATTGCATACTGTTGTATTGCGCCTTGCAATAAAAAAAACATTTAGGGGCAAAAACAGTTGATTGTGGCCCTGTCTGCATATGTTACAGTGAGATACACCCATTGCATACTGTTGTATTGCGCCTTGCAATAAAAAAAACCCATTTAGCGGCAGAAAAAGTTGATTGCGGCCCTGTCCGCATATGTTACAGTGAGATACACCCATTGCATACTGTTGTATTGTGCCTTGCAATAAAAACAAATCATTTAGGGGCAAAAACAGTTTATTGCGGCCCTGCCTGCATATGTTACAGTGACATACAACCATTGAATACTGTTGTATTGCGCCATGCAAGAAAAAAAACATTTAGGAGCAAAAACAGTTGATTGCGGCCCTGTCTGCCTATGTTACAGTGAGATACACCCATTGCATACTGTTGTATTGCGCCTTGCAATAAAAAAAAAACATTTAGGGGACAAAAAAAGTTGATTGTGGCCCTGTCTGCGTATGTTACAGTGAGATACACCCATTGCATACTGTTGTATTGTGCCTTGCAATAAAAAAAAAACATTTAGAGGCAAAAAACTGTTGATTGCGGCCCTGTCTGCATATGTTACAGTGAGATATACCCATTGCATACTGTTGTATTGCGCATTGCCATAAAAAAAAACATTTAGGGGCAAAAACAGTTGATTGCGGCATTTTCTGCATATGTTACAGTGAGATACAGCCATTGCATACTGTTGTATTGTGCATTGCAAAAAAAAAAACATTTAGGGGACAAAAAAAGTTGATTGCGGCCCTGTCTGCATATGTTACAGTGAGATACACCCATTGCATACTGTTGTATTGCGCATTGCAATAAAAAAAAAAACATTTTGGGGCAAAAAAAGTTGATTGCGGCCCCGTCCACGTATGTTACAGTGAGATACACCCATTGCATACTGTTGTATTGCGCCTTGCAATAAGAAAAAACATTTAGGGGCAGAAAAAGTTGATTGCGGCCCTGTCCGCATATGTTACAGTGAGATACACCCATTGCATACTGTTGTATTGCGCCTTGCAATAAAAAATACATTTAGGGGCAAAAAAAGTTGATTGCCGCCCTGTCTGCATATGTTACAGTGAGATACACCCATTGCATACTGTTGTATTGCGCCTTGCAATTAAAAAAAAAACATTTAGGGGAAAAAACAGTTGATTGCGGCCCTGTCTGCATATGTTACAGTGAGATACACCCATTGTATACTGTTGTATTGTGCCTTGCAATAAAAAATACATTTAGGGACAAAAGAGTTTATTGCGGCCCTGTCCGCATATGTTACAGTGAGATAAACCCATTGCATACTGTTGTATTGCGCCTTGCAATAAAAAAAAACATTTAGGGGTAAAAACAGTTGATTGCGGCCCTGTCTGCATATGTTACAGTGAGATACACCCATTGCATACTGTTGTATTGCGCCTTGCAATAAAAAAAAACATTTAGGGGACAAAAAAAGTTGATTGTGGCCCTGTCTGCGTATGTTACAGTGAGATACACCCATTGCATACTGTTGTATTGTGCCTTGCAATAAAAAAAACCCATTTAGGGGACAAAAAAAGTTGAATGCGGCCCTGTCTGCATATCTTACAGTGATATATTTCCATTGCATACTGTTGTATTGTGCCTTGCAATAAAAAAAAAAACATTTAGAGGCAAAAAACTGTTGATTGCGGCCCTGTCTGCATATGTTACAGTGAGATATACCCATTGCATACTGTTGTATTGCGCATTGCCATAAAAAAAAACATTTAGGGGCAAAAACAGTTGATTGCGGCCTTTTCTGCATATGTTACAGGGAGATACAGCCATTGCATACTGTTGTATTGTGCATTGCAATAAAAAAAAACATTTAGGGGCAAAAACAGTTTATTGTGGCCCTGCCTGCATATGTTACAGTGACATACAACCATTGAATACTGTTGTATTGCGCCTTGCAATAAAAAAAACATTTAGGAGCAAAAACAGTTGATTGCGGCCCTGTCTGCCTATGTTACAGTGAGATACACCCATTGCATACTGTTGTATTGCGCCTTGCAATAAAAAAAAAACATTTAGGGGACAAAAAAAGTTGATTGTGGCCCTGTCTGCGTATGTTACAGTGAGATACACCCATTGCATACTGTTGTATTGTGCCTTGCAATAAAAAAAAACCCATTTAGGGGACAAAAAAAGTTGATTGCAGCCCTGTCTGCATATCTTACAGTGAGATACTTCCATTGCATACTGTTGTATTGTGCCTTGCAATAAAAAAAAAAAACATTTAGAGGCAAAAAACTGTTGATTGCGGCCCTGTCTGCATATGTTACAGTGAGATATACCCATTGCATACTGTTGTATTGCGCATTGCCATAAAAAAAAAACATTTAGGGGCAAAAACAGTTGATTGCGGCATTTTCTGCATATGTTACAGTGAGATACAACCATTGCATACTGTTGTATTGTGCATTGCAATAAAAAAAAACATTTAGGGGACAAAAAAAGTTGATTGCGGCCCTGTCTGCATATGTTACAGTGAGATTCACCCATTGCATACTGTTGTATTGCGCATTGCAATAAAAAAAAAAACATTTTGGGGCAAAAAAAGTTGATTGCGGCCCCGTCCACATATGTTACAGTGAGATACACCCATTGCATACTGTTGTATTGCGCCTTGCAATAAGAAAAAACATTTAGGGGCAAAAAAAGTTGATTGCCGCCCTGTCTGCATATGTTACAGTGAGATACACCCATTGCATACTGTTGTATTGCGCCTTGCAATTAAAAAAAAAACATTTAGGGGAAAAAACAGTTGATTGCGGCCCTGTCTGCATATGTTACAGTGAGATACACCCATTGTATACTGTTGTATTGCGCCTTGCAATAAAAAATACATTTAGGGACAAAAGAGTTTATTGCGGCCCTGTCCGCATATGTTACAGTGAGATAAACCCATTGCATACTGTTGTATTGCGCCTTGCAATAAAAAAAAACATTTAGGGGTAAAAACAGTTGATTGCGGCCCTGTCTGCATATGTTACAGTGAGATACACCCATTGCATACTGTTGTATTGCGCCTTGCAATAAAAAAAAACATTTAGGGGACAAAAAAAGTTGATTGTGGCCCTGTCTGCGTATGTTACAGTGAGATACACCCATTGCATACTGTTGTATTGTGCCTTGCAATAAAAAAAACCCATTTAGGGGACAAAAAAAGTTGAATGCGGCCCTGTCTGCATATCTTACAGTGATATATTTCCATTGCATACTGTTGTATTGTGCCTTGCAATAAAAAAAAAAACATTTAGAGGCAAAAAACTGTTGATTGCGGCCCTGTCTGCATATGTTACAGTGAGATATACCCATTGCATACTGTTGTATTGCGCATTGCCATAAAAAAAAACATTTAGGGGCAAAAACAGTTGATTGCGGCCTTTTCTGCATATGTTACAGGGAGATACAGCCATTGCATACTGTTGTATTGTGCATTGCAATAAAAAAAAACATTTAGGGGCAAAAACAGTTTATTGTGGCCCTGCCTGCATATGTTACAGTGACATACAACCATTGAATACTGTTGTATTGCGCCTTGCAATAAAAAAAACATTTAGGAGCAAAAACAGTTGATTGCGGCCCTGTCTGCCTATGTTACAGTGAGATACACCCATTGCATACTGTTGTATTGCGCCTTGCAATAAAAAAAAAAACATTTAGGGGACAAAAAAAGTTGATTGTGGCCCTGTCTGCGTATGTTACAGTGAGATACACCCATTGCATACTGTTGTATTGTGCCTTGCAATAAAAAAAAACCCATTTAGGGGACAAAAAAAGTTGATTGCAGCCCTGTCTGCATATCTTACAGTGAGATACTTCCATTGCATACTGTTGTATTGTGCCTTGCAATAAAAAAAAAAAACATTTAGAGGCAAAAAACTGTTGATTGCGGCCCTGTCTGCATATGTTACAGTGAGATATACCCATTGCATACTGTTGTATTGCGCATTGCCATAAAAAAAAAACATTTAGGGGCAAAAACAGTTGATTGCGGCATTTTCTGCATATGTTACAGTGAGATACAACCATTGCATACTGTTGTATTGTGCATTGCAATAAAAAAAAACATTTAGGGGACAAAAAAAGTTGATTGCGGCCCTGTCTGCATATGTTACAGTGAGATACACCCATTGCATACTGTTGTATTGCGCATTGCAATAAAAAAAAAAAACATTTTGGGGCAAAAAAAGTTGATTGCGGCCCCGTCCACATATGTTACAGTGAGATACACCCATTGCATACTGTTGTATTGCGCCTTGCAATAAGAAAAAACATTTAGGGGCAGAAAAAGTTGATTGCGGCCCTGTCCGCATATGTTACAGTGAGATACACCCATTGCATACTGTTGTATTGTGCATTGCAATAAAAAAAAAACATTTAGGGGACAAAAAAAGTTGATTGCGGCCCTGTCTGCATATCTTACAGTGAGATATTTCCATTGCATACTGTTGTATTGTGCCTTGCAATAAAAAAAAAAAACATTTAGAGGCAAAAAACTGTTGATTGCGGCCCTGTCTGCATATGTTACAGTGAGATATACCCATTGCATACTGTTGTATTGCGCATTGCCATAAAAAAAAAACATTTAGGGGCAAAAACAGTTGATTGCAGCCTTTTCTGCATATGTTACAGTGAGATACAGCCATTGCATACTGTTGTATTGTGCATTGCAATAAAAAAAAACATTTAGGGGCAAAAACAGTTTATTGTGGCCCTGCCTGCATATGTTACAGTGACATACAACCATTGAATACTGTTGTATTGCGCCTTGCAATAAAAAAAAAACATTTAGGAGCAAAAACAGTTGATTGTGGCCCTGTCTGCGTATGTTACAGTGAGATACACCCATTGCATACTGTTGTATTGTGCCTTGCAATAAAAAAAAACCCATTTAGGGGACAAAAAAGTTGATTGCAGCCCTGTCTGCATATCTTACAGTGAGATACTTCCATTGCATACTGTTGTATTGTGCCTTGCAATAAAAAAAAAAAAACATTTAGAGGCAAAAAACTGTTGATTGCGGCCCTGTCTGCATATGTTACAGTGAGATATACCCATTGCATACTGTTGTATTGCGCATTGCCATAAAAAAAAACATTTAGGGGCAAAAACAGTTGATTGCAGCATTTTCTGCATATGTTACAGTGAGATACAGCCATTGCATACTGTTGTATTGTGCATTGCAATAAAAAAAAACATTTAGGGGACAAAAAAAGTTGATTGCGGCCCTGTCTGCATATGTTACAGTGAGATACACCCATTGCATACTGTTGTATTGCGCATTGCAATAAAAAAAAAAACATTTTGGGGCAAAAAAAAGTTGATTGCGGCCCCGTCCACGTATGTTACAGTGAGATACACCCATTGCATACTGTTGTATTGCGCCTTGCAATAAGAAAAAACATTTAGGGGCAGAAAAAGTTGATTGCGGCCCTGTCCGCATATGTTACAGTGAGATACACCCATTGCATACTGTTGTATTGCGCCTTGCAATAAAAAATACATTTAGGGGCAAAAAAAGTTGATTGCGGCCCTGCCTGCATATGTTACAGTGAGATACACCCATTGCATACTGTTGTATTGCGCCTTGCAATTAAAAAAAAAACATTTAGGGGCAAAAACAGTTGATTGCGGCCCTGTCTGCATATGTTACAGTGAGATACACCCATTGTATACTGTTGTATTGCGCCTTGCAATAAGAAAAAACATTTAGGGGCAGAAAAAGTTGATTGCGGCCCTGTCCGCATATGTTACAGTGAGATACACCCATTGCATACTGTTGTATTGCGCCTTGCAATAAAAAATACATTTAGGGACAAAAGAGTTTTTTGCGGCCCTGTCCGCATATGTTACAGTGAGATAAACCCATTGCATACTGTTGTATTGCGCCTTGCAATAAAAAAAAACATTTAGGGGTAAAAACAGTTGATTGCGGCCCTGTCTGCATATGTTACAGTGAGATACACCCACTGCATACTGTTGTATTGCGCCTTGCAATAAAAACAAATCATTTAGGGGCAAAAACAGTTTATTGCGGCCCTGCCTGCATATGTTACAGTGACACACAACCATTGAATACTGTTGTATTGCGCCTTGCAATAAAAAAAAACATTTAGGGGACAAAAAAAGTTGATTGTGGCCCTGTCTGCGTATGTTACAGTGAGATACACCCATTGCATACTGTTGTATTGTGCCTTGCAATAAAAAAAAACATTTAGAGGCAAAAAACTGTTGATTGCGGCCCTGTCTGCATATGTTACAGTGAGATATACCCATTGCATACTGTTGTATTGCGCATTGCCATAAAAAAAAACATTTAGGGGCAAAAACAGTTGATTGCGGCCTTTTCTGCATATGTTACAGGGAGATACAGCCATTGCATACTGTTGTATTGTGCATTGCAATAAAAAAAAACATTTAGGGGCAAAAACAGTTTATTGTGGCCCTGCCTGCATATGTTACAGTGACATACAACCATTGAATACTGTTGTATTGCGCCTTGCAATAAAAAAAACATTTAGGAGCAAAAACAGTTGATTGCGGCCCTGTCTGCCTATGTTACAGTGAGATACACCCATTGCATACTGTTGTATTGCGCCTTGCAATAAAAAAAAAAAACATTTAGGGGACAAAAAAAGTTGATTGTGGCCCTGTCTGCGTATGTTACAGTGAGATACACCCATTGCATACTGTTGTATTGTGCCTTGCAATAAAAAAAAACCCATTTAGGGGACAAAAAAGTTGATTGCAGCCCTGTCTGCATATCTTACAGTGAGATACTTCCATTGCATACTGTTGTATTGTGCCTTGCAATAAAAAAAAAACATTTAGAGGCAAAAAACTGTTGATTGCGGCCCTGTCTGCATATGTTACAGTGAGATATACCCATTGCATACTGTTGTATTGCGCATTGCCATAAAAAAAAAACATTTAGGGGCAAAAACAGTTGATTGCGGCATTTTCTGCATATGTTACAGTGAGATACAGCCATTGCATACTGTTGTATTGTGCATTGCAATAAAAAAAAACATTTAGGGGACAAAAAAAGTTGATTGCGGCCTTTTCTGCATATGTTACAGGGAGATACAGCCATTGCATACTGTTGTATTGTGCATTGCAATAAAAAAAAACATTTAGGGGCAAAAACAGTTTATTGTGGCCCTGCCTGCATATGTTACAGTGACATACAACCATTGAATACTGTTGTATTGCGCCTTGCAATAAAAAAAAACATTTAGGAGCAAAAACAGTTGATTGCGGCCCTGTCTGCCTATGTTACAGTGAGATACACCCATTGCATACTGTTGTATTGCGCCTTGCAATAAAAAAAAAAACATTTAGGGGACAAAAAAAGTTGATTGTGGCCCTGTCTGCGTATGTTACAGTGAGATACACCCATTGCATACTGTTGTATTGTGCCTTGCAATAAAAAAAAACCCATTTAGGGGACAAAAAAGTTGATTGCAGCCCTGTCTGCATATCTTACAGTGAGATACTTCCATTGCATACTGTTGTATTGTGCCTTGCAATAAAAAAAAAAAAACATTTAGAGGCAAAAAACTGTTGATTGCGGCCCTGTCTGCATATGTTACAGTGAGATATACCCATTACATACTGTTTTATTGCGCATTGCCATAAAAAAAAAACATTTAGGGGCAAAAACAGTTGATTGCGGCATTTTCTGCATATGTTACAGTGAGATACAGCCATTGCATACTGTTGTATTGTGCATTGCAATAAAAAAAAAACATTTAGGGGACAAAAAAAGTTGATTGCGGCCCTGTCTGCATATGTTACAGTGAGATACACCCATTGCATACTGTTGTATTGCGCATTGCAATAAAAAAAAAAAACATTTTGGGGCAAAAAAAGTTGATTGCGGCCCCGTCCACGTATGTTACAGTGAGATACACCCATTGCATACTGTTGTATTGCGCCTTGCAATAAGAAGAAACATTTAGGGGCAGAAAAAGTTGATTGCGGCCCTGTCCGCATATGTTACAGTGAGATACACCCATTGCATACTGTTGTATTGCGCCTTGCAATAAAAACAAATCATTTAGGGGCAAAAACAGTTTATTGCGGCCCTGCCTGCATATGTTACAGTGACACACAACCATTGAATACTGTTGTATTGCGCCTTGCAATAAAAAAAAAAACATTTAGGGGACAAAAAAAGTTGATTGTGGCCCTGTCTGCGTATGTTACAGTGAGATACACCCATTGCATACTGTTGTATTGTGCCTTGCAATAAAAAAAACCCATTTGGGGGACAAAAAAAGTTGATTGCGGCCCTGTCTGCATATCTTACAGTGAGATATTTCCATTGCATACTGTTGTATTGTGCCTTGCAATAAAAAAAAAAACATTTAGAGGCAAAAAACTGTTGATTGCGGCCCTGTCTGCATATGTTACAGTGAAATATACCCATTGCATACTGTTGTATTGCGCATTGCCATAAAAAAAAAACATTTAGGGGCAAAAACAGTTGATTGCGGCCTTTTCTGCATATGTTACAGGGAGATACAGCCATTGCATACTGTTGTATTGTGCATTGCAATAAAAAAAAAACATTTAGGGGCAAAAACAGTTTATTGTGGCCCTGCCTGCATATGTTACAGTGACATACAACCATTGAATACTGTTGTATTGCGCCTTGCAATAAAAAAACATTTAGGAGCAAAAACAGTTGATTGCGGCCCTGTCTGCCTATGTTACAGTGAGATACACCCATTGCATACTGTTGTATTGCGCCTTGCAATAAAAAAAAAACATTTAGGGGACAAAAAAAGTTGATTGTGGCCCTGTCTGCGTATGTTACAGTGAGATACACCCATTGCATACTGTTGTATTGTGCCTTGCAATAAAAAAAACCCATTTAGGGGACAAAAAAAGTTGATTGCAGCCCTGTCTGCATATCTTACAGTGAGATATTTCCATTGCATACTGTTGTATTGTGCCTTGCAATAAAAAAAAAACATTTAGAGGCAAAAAACTGTTGATTGCGGCCCTGTCTGCATATGTTACAGTGAGATATACCCATTGCATACTGTTGTATTGCGCATTGCCATAAAAAAAAAACATTTAGGGGCAAAAACAGTTGATTGCGGCCTTTTCTGCATATGTTACAGTGAGATACAGCCATTGCATACTGTTGTATTGTGCATTGCAATAAAAAAAAACATTTAGGGGCAAAAACAGTTTATTGTGGCCCTGCCTGCATATGTTACAGTGACATACAACCATTGAATACTGTTGTATTGCGCCTTGCAATAAAAAAAACATTTAGGAGCAAAAACAGTTGATTGTGGCCCTGTCTGCGTATGTTACAGTGAGATACACCCATTGCATACTGTTGTATTGTGCCTTGCAATAAAAAAAAAACCCATTTAGGGGACAAAAAAGTTGATTGCAGCCCTGTCTGCATATCTTACAGTGAGATACTTCCATTGCATACTGTTGTATTGTGCCTTGCAATAAAAAAAAAAAAAACATTTAGAGGCAAAAAACTGTTGATTGTGGCCCTGTCTGCATATGTTACAGTGAGATATACCCATTGCATACTGTTGTATTGCGCATTGCCATAAAAAAAAAAACATTTAGGGGCAAAAACAGTTGATTGCGTCATTTTCTGCATATGTTACAGTGAGATACAGCCATTGCATACTGTTGTATTGTGCATTGCAATAAAAAAAACATTTAGGGGACAAAAAAAGTTGATTGCGGCCCTGTCTGCATATGTTACAGTGAGATACACCCATTGCATACTGTTGTATTGCGCATTGCAATAAAAAAAAAAAAAAATTTGGGGCAAAAAAAGTTGATTGCGGCCCCGTCCACGTATGTTACAGTGAGATACACCCATTGCATACTGTTGTATTGCGCCTTGCAATAGGAAAAAACATTTAGGGGCAGAAAAAGTTGATTGCGGCCCTGTCCGCATATGTTACAGTGAGATACACCCATTGCATACTGTTGTATTGCGCTTTGCAATAAGAAAAAACATTTAGGGGCAGAAAAAGTTGATTGCGGCCCTGTCCGCATATGTTACAGTGAGATACACCCATTGCATACTGTTGTATTGCGCCTTGCAATAAAAAATACATTTAGGGGCAAAAAAAGTTGATTGCGGCCCTGTCTGCATATGTTACAGTGAGATACACCCATTGCATACTGTTGTATTGCGCCTTGCAATTAAAAAAAAAACATTTAGGGGCAAAAACAGTTGATTGCGGCCCTGTCTGCATATGTTACAGTGAGATACACCCATTGTATACTGTTGTATTGCGCCTTGCAATAAAAAATACATTTAGGGACAAAAGAGTTTATTGCGGCCCTGTCCGCATATGTTACAGTGAGATAAACCCATTGCATACTGTTGTATTGCGCCTTGCAATAAAAAAAAACATTTAGGGGCAAAAACAGTTGATTGCGGCCCTGTCTGCATATGTTACAGTGAGATACACCCATTGCATACTGTTGTATTGCGCCTTGCAATAAAAACAAATCATTTAGGGGCAAAAACAGTTTATTGCGGCCCTGCCTGCATATGTTACAGTGACACACAACCAATGAATACTGTTGTATTGCTCCTTGCAAAAAAAAAAAACATTTAGGAGCAAAAACAGTTGATTGCGGGCCCTGTCTGCCTATGTTACAGTGAGATACACCCATTGCATACTGTTGTATTGCGCCTTGCAATAAAAAAAAACATTTAGGGCACAAAAAAAGTTGATTGTGGCCCTGTCTGCGTATGTTACAGTGAGATACACCCATTGCATACTGTTGTATTGTGCCTTGCAATAAAAAAAACCCATTTAGGGGACAAAAAAAGTTGATTGCGGCCCTGTCTGCATATCTTACAGTGAGATATTTCCATTGCATACTGTTGTATTGTGCCTTGCAATAAAAAAAAAAACATTTAGAGGCCAAAAACTGTTGATTGCGGCCCTGTCTGCATATGTTACAGTGAGATATACCCATTGCATACTGTTGTATTGCGCATTGCCATAAAAAAAAACATTTAGGGGCAAAAACAGTTGATTGCGGCATTTTCTGCATATGTTACAGTGAGATACAGCCATTGCATACTGTTGTATTGTGCATCGCAATAAAAAAAAACATTTAGGGGACAAAAAAAGTTGATTGCGGCCCTGTCTGCATATGTTACAGTGAGATACACCCATTGCATAGTGTTGTATTGCGCATTGCAATAAAAAAAACATTTAGGGGACAGAAAGATATTAAATTGCGGCTTAGTCTGTATCTGTACGTGTGAGATACACTCGTTGGATACTGTTGTTCTAGTCTGCTATTCAATAAACACCCATTTAGGGAAAAAATATTAAATTGCGGCCTAGTCTGTATCTGTATGTGTGAGATACACCCGTTGTATACTGTTGTTCTATTCCGCTATTCAATAAACACCCATTTAGGGAAAAAATATTACATTGCAGCTTAGTCTCCATATTTTACTGTGAGATACACTCGTTGGATACTGTTGTTCTATTCCGCTATTCAATAAACACCCATTTAGGGAAAAAATATTACATTGCGGCCTAGTCTGTATATGTTACAGCGCAACAACGCACACAGGTCTCGCATGGAGGCCCAGTTACTGGTGGTGAAGTGGTGCTGCTCCACAGAGCAGCTGAAACTCCACTATGGCCTGCTGCTGCTCGCACAGTCTGGCCAGCATGTGCAAGGTGGAGTTCCACCTTGTGGGCACGTCACATATGAGGCAGTGAGCGGGAAGGCCGAAGTTACGCTGCAGCGCTGATAGGCGAGCAGCAGCAGGGTGAGAACGCCGAAAGTGCACACAGACGGCCCGCACTTTCTGTAGCAGCTCTGACATATCGGGGTAATTTCTAAGGAACCTCTGCACCACCAAATTCAGCACATGCGCCATGCTAGGGATGTGTGTCAAACCGGCTAGGCCCAGAGCTGCTATGAGATTTCGCCCATTATCGCACACCACCAGGCCAGGCTTGAGGCTCACTGGCACCAACCACTTATCGTTCTGCTGTTCAATGCCCCTCCACAACTCCTGCGCGGTGTGTGGTTTTTCCCCCAAACAGGCAAGTTTTAAAACTGCCTGCTGTCGTTTACCCCTGGCTGTGCTGAAGTTGGTGGTGAAGGTGTTATGCTGACCAGATGAGGAGGCGGTAGAGGATGAGGAAGCGGAGTAGGAGGAGTTAGGAACAGAAGGCAAACTGAAGCGCACTGCAATCCTCGGTGGTGGAAGGACATGTGCCAAACTGCTATCCGCCTCAGGCCCAGCCGCCACTGCATTTACCCAGTGTGCTGTTAGGGAGATATAACGTCCCTGACCGTGCTTACTGGTCCACGTATCCATAGTTAGGTGGACCTTGCCACAGATGGCGTTGCGCAGTGCATACCGGATTTTGTCACCCACTTGGTTGTGCAGGGAAGGGATGGCTTGCCTGGAAAAGTAGTGGCGGCTGGGCACGACGTACTGTGGGACAGCCACTGCCACAAGGCTTTTAAAACTCTGTGTCTCCACCAGACGGAATGACAGCATTTCAAAGGCCAGGAATTTTGAAATGCTGGCATTCAGGGCCAGGGATCGCGGGTGGGTAGGGGGGGTACTTCCTCTTCCGCTCCAGTGTTTGGGAGATAGAAAGCTGAACGCTTCAACGGGACATTGTGGAGACGGTTGTTGGTGACCCAGGTCGTGGTGTTGCTGGCAGATTCTCTGTTTGCGGGGTGGCAGGTGCCACTGTCACTACCAAGGTGGATGAAGAGGCCAAGACTGCAACAGCAAAAGAGGAAGCAGGAGGAGCCAGAGACCTTTCTTGGTTTTTGAGGTGTCTACTCCACTGCAGCTCGTGCTTTGCACATAGATGCATGGTCATGCAGGTTGTGCTCAGGTTGATAAGGTTTTTACCTCGCTTCAGGCTCTGATTGCACAGCGTGCAAAACAATCGTGTCCTGTCATCAGCACATTGTCTGAAGAACTGCCACGCTAGGGAACTCCTTTGAGCTGGCTTTGGTGTGCTCGGTCTCTTGCTGCATTGGGCAGTAGCAGGCGTAGTGTCTAGGGCACGGCCGCTCCGCTTTTGCACCCTGCTCCCTCTTCTGCTGTGCTGCTGGCTCTGTGTGACCACCGCCTCTTACTCCAAACTACTCAGGTCGCCTGCATGACGTTCATTCCATGTGGGGTCGAGGACCTCATCGTCCTCCACATCATCTTCCACGCAGTCTTTACCCCTGCAACCCTTGACGGTCTCCACAATTTGGAATTCCGCAGCAGTTGGCACCTGTGTTTCCTCATTATCTGAGACGTGCTGCGATGATCCTCCCATGTACTCATCTTGAGACATAAGTGGTTGGGCATCGGTGCATTCGATCTCTTCCACTTCTGGGGCAGGGCTAGGTGGATGGCCCTGGGAAACCATGCTAACAGAGTCATCAAAAAGAAGAAGAGACTGCTGCATGACTTGGGGCTCAGACTGCTTGGCTGATTTGCAAGGGGGTGAGGTGAAAGATTGATGGACATCAGCTGCAGGTGGCAACTCTGACCTTTCAGCAGAAGTGGGAGACAATGTGAAGGAACCGGAGGCACTGTCAGCAACCCAATCTACTATCGCCTGTACTTGTTCTTGCCTCAACATTTGTAGAGGCGCATTAGGCCCTGCCAAATACTGCTGTAAGGTTTTGTCACCTACTCGCAGCTGAGAAAGGTGTTTCACTTGTGCGTGTAGCTGGCACAGATCGACCACGTCCTCTCCTTGCAACAGGAGCTCCACCAGCAGCACCACGACCCAGCACTAACATGGTGGAGAAGTATGTGTGCACCCGCCTAGACGTACTGAATGATGGGTCTGCCCCCTTCAACTGCTGGGTCTCCAAATTGGGCACATGGCCTAAGCTTGCCCTTTATGCCTTGGAGGTCTTGGCCTGCCCTGCAGCCAGTGTATTATATGAACGTGTATTTAGCACGGCTGGGGGCGTTATCACAGACAAGCGCAGCCGCTTGTCCATAGCCAATGTGGACAAGCTCACATTCATTAAAATGAACCAGGCATGGATCCCACAGGACTTGTCCGTACCTTGTGGAGAATAGACATGTATACCAGCCTTCCCCAGCCATTGTTGTATTTTTGATCTTTCTCACTCTTTTTGGGGTGTACCCTAATTTAAAAAGAAATAAAATTAAAAACAAAAACCAGTGTTGGCTACCTCATCCTCCTCCACCGCCGCTTCCACCTACACCGCCACATCCACCGCCACCTCAACCCTTCTACTCCATATGGGCCTCGTCCTCCTCCTACATCATTCAAGATGATTATTTTTTATTTTTCTGCCTTTTATGTTCTTTTAAGTTATTTCCCTATCCACATTTGTTTGCAGAGCGAGCACTTGCCATGCTCTTAAGATGATTTTGATGCCATTTGCAGCCCTCTAGCCCTTTCCATGTTTGTTTTAGAGGCATTTTAGTGCTCAAAAGTTCGGGTCTCCATTGACTTCAATGGGGTTCGGGATCGGGACAAAGTTCGGGTTAAGTCCGGGTCACGAACCTGGACTTTTTTTTCAAGTTCGGTCGAACCCGCCGAACCCGAACATCCAGGTGTTCGCTCAACTCTTTCTAGAACCAGTGCACCTATTGAAAGATTTCTACTCTATTAGTGTCCTGGGGACAAACAAAAATGTGGGATTTTCTTTATTTTCACTTTTGATGATAATGGTAAACAGGACAAATAGAGAGAGTGAATCTCCCTAACAAGGCACAGACAGCAAAAAAAACTGACAGGTGTTCTAATCCCTCTCCACTCAATTCAAAACTAAAAAAAAAGTTTTCTTATTTTTTACACTTTAAAAGTGACAACCCATACCCTGAAGAGGAGGGAAAGAAAACAGAATGGGTAGGGAAATAATAAAGAGTTTTTTTAGGCTCAGTAGTTTCCATGGGACGAGAGAGAAGAGATGCATAACAAAAGTACAATATTCCATATGGCAATTGTAAGCAAATTTTAAAACCCAAAAAAGATAATTTTTCATTCCCAATAAAATTTGGTAGAATCCAAGATCATGGATTGCTATCCAAAGATCAGTGAAAAGACTGGATCTTGGATCCTCATTGTTGGAAACAGGGATGAGCTAAAAGTTCCATCTGAACACAAGTTTGGGCCAAACCTAGGTTGTTCAGGCATTTGAATGAACACCTGAACAGATACCCCTTCAGCAGGCGCCAATCATCATGTATAATCGTAGTATTATTACCACTTTTATATAAGACATATTTCCTGCTGTCAATTATTGTTAAGGATGTCACTGTTGTGGGCATAGCATTCAGTGTCATCACCAGCCCCATTCACGTAAATGGATGGGAATTTCCGGAAATGGAGGCACAGCAATGGGGTGGGGGTGACATCACTGTTTAAATACAGCCATGGCTAAGACCAAATGTAGAAATGTGTCAGGCGACGTTCATCGGGATTGTCGCTGGATTTACAATGGTGGATTTTTATTTATTTTCAATAAAGGATTTGGCACAGCTTGTGTGTTTTTAGTCACAACTGATTTTTTTTATGAATTAATAAGAGTATCCCTTACCCATATGGGGGAACAGATTTGACCTGATGCTTGGATTCAACATCTGAATTTTTAATATGTTTGGCCGAACCTCCCCAAACCAAATTAGGGTGTGTTCCTCTCGTCCCCAGTCCCCAAGCCAGTTGCAGAAAAAGTACATTTATACTAAGGGCAAGGATGGCACCCATAGTTTGTTTTTATAAAGGGGGGGGGGGTGTAAATAAACAGGTTTACTGATACAGGAGTGTTCCATAGTGAGCACTTGTGTTTTCATTCACAACAACATAAATAATAAATATAAATAGAAAGTTTACTATCCTTTTTATTTGTAAATGAATAGAGAAGTTCTCTATACTATGCACCTTCATGTTAAGTGTTATTGAGTGCATGGCTGCATTCACTCAAAAGTTAACTGTTGAGAGCCCTAATATTTCCCAAAAGCCCTCTGACAGAACTGTTAAAAAAGGTTAAAAAAGTAAAAATAAATCAAAGTAAAGAAGTAGAATTTGGGCCTCATACATGTACCTGCAAAGGGCCACACAACATCAAGGAGGAACACTGCGCTGCTTTTTGTATGTGAATAATGCTACTACAGTTTACTATGGTACATACAGCGGCTGTAACAGAAAAAGTTTGTTTGGGCCACCTTGGTCCAAACAAGCTATTTAAAGTGAAAAAAAAACTTAAATTCTACTTTAAAAGTGGATTGCAGGGTCTGGCAATGAAAGAGTAAAATGGGCACAGACTGAAAAACGTAGGAAAAGACACAGACTGAAAAAAATCAGGAGTAGAGATATGAGATCTAGAAGACACAGTTTGAGTTTCAGACTCAGGTGGTGAAGTTGGAGAAGAGAATGAACCTATAGTAATAGGGGTCCTAAGATCTAAAATACTTATGGTAATTTCCTAGGGAGGTACTAGAAACACAATCTAGGACATAGCAAGATAGTGGGAAGTTAGGTCACCTGTAGCATCAGGACTATCTTCAGAATGTCTAAAAAAAAGATATGCTGCCTTAATAAAATTAGGGCACACAGCAAAAGTAGGTAATGCCTGACAGACTCATGACCTGGGTATAAGATTCAGGTGAGGATTGCAGATGGTCACAGGTATCCAAACCACCAAAAGGCACACAGAATAGCAAGCCTAGGGACCAGAAAGAAGATTAGTGCTGTATGAACAGGCATACAAGAGGAAGAGACTTCCTAGAGGCCACAAAAGTCGGAAAAAGGTGGAGTGTGTGAATGCTACCATATCCCTAGTAAAAGACATCAGTATAAAGTATCTCAGGATAAACCATTCTCTGGAAAATAAATAAGCAGTGATTTTCTAAACAAACAGAGCCCACTTGCATAATGACAGCTTGATCCAACTGACTGTTCCATACCACCTAATGAGGTTGTGTAGATCTAGTTGCCTCCTTCCTAGTAGGCAGAGACATTGTGCAAGCTGGAGGCACCACTGGTTGCTTGGACACAGGTGACGACACAATGTCATTGGTTGCTAAAACACAAATGGAGACCAGCAACCAAGCTTTGGTGCCCGCTGGCTTGTTTCTCATTGTACACAAGATGGCAAATGGACGCACTGAGTGACATAGTTGACAAAATATTGTCATGATAACGTCTCCTGGGATGCTTGTCTACCAGCTTGTTTAAAATTTGAAACAAGGATGCTGGCAACCACTTGCATTATAGCAACCAATGACACAAGCATCATTTTTTTACATTCAGCTGCCAGTTGGGAAAATGGCATTCAAGGTGAGAGTATCGGAAGTAGTAGATTGTTGGTGAAGGTTGTCATAGTTTTCTTTATGGGTCGCCAGGGTGCGATTTACTGTGATTAAAGATGGCTCTACTTCCCTGGACAATGGGACATCATGGGTCATTATTTGAGGATTTTTTTTACAAGGGAACTTCTTTAAATGTGTATGAGTTTACATACTACATTTTGAGTGAGTAACCAGGGGTATTAGTGGATATCTGGGGTCCCCTCATGTTAAAAGGGGGTTCCAGATTGCAATAGGTGTGAGGGGGGAGGGATGCAGGCACACACATTCACTGGAACAAGAGGAAAAAGCATCCAACCTCTTAGGACATTAGCAAAAATCTCAGGCATAACAATTGTATGTAGGGTTATACAATTGGCTTGTTTACCATTGTGTGCCATCTAGACAGGATACCCCGGTTTTATACAAATTTTACTGGCTCTGAGGAAGAGGAAAATCCTCTAAACACTTCAGACAACCTATTGGACCTTCTATTTTTGCGTCCTTAGTTGACGAATTATGGATGTATCTATGCTGGATTTGTGATGACATTTTTTACTATAGTGAATTTGTGAGTATAATACTTACCACTTTTTATTCGATAAATACTTGGTTGTGAGATAATGCACTAGGTCAGGGCACCCTGTGTATTCTCTTGTGTGGATAGAATTTTTACTGTCTCCATGTTCAACAAAGAAAGGCCAAAGCCCCACCAACAGAATATACACTCTGACCCCAAGTGCTGCATTTAACTGTGTACCATCAAATGTTAACAACCTATAAAAAAGAATAACATTAAAATGCAGGCTAAAGAAGTTTCTTAGCAAAAGTGATTATGATATGTGATTATTAGAAAGCCATTCAATCATCTCAACCACAAGCACTGACCAACATTTGTCAAAAGCTATAAAAATAAGGCTATTGGACAAAGAACATGTCCTTTTTATGGGTACTTTAGAATCTAAAATAGTGTGTGAGATTTGTCTAAATAGAGATAGCATGCTATTTTAAACAGGAGGTTGCATTTTTATTGACATAAAATGTGTTTTTTATTTTATTGATATTATTTACATTAAAGTTGGCTTTTTCTAAGAAAAAAATACTGCTTGACATAAACATATAGCAATGTGACCTTTAAAGTAGAGCTCACTGCAAACAGATATTTACATGTGGCAAATCTCCACGCAGGAACTGTTTTAATTGCCAAATGATTGGTCATTTTGTTTTGGGGTACACACATACCTGCCAGACAATGTAGCCAAGTCTGAGATCTCATTGTAGACTATCACTGCATGTAATTAGTACAGCCCTGTCCAAGGCACACCCAGTCTGTGGCTGGGCAATAAGGAGGTCATAAAGCACTATAAAGGTCAGTTTAGCAGAGCCTGTTTTCCTCAAAGAGCTGACCCTCTTTTCTAGTCTGAGTGCTACTGTATAAGGAATTATATTTTTGCTTTATTTTATTTATTTTTTAAATTTTTTTTACAGGTACTTATATAGTGCCATCAATTTTTACAGTGCTTTATATTTATATTGTACTAGGGTTCTTCAAAAAGTTTCTACACTTTTTTATCTCTATTAAATATAAAAAAGTGTGCAAACTTTTTGAAGACCCCCTCGTATATTCACATCAGTTCCTGCCCTCAAGAAGCTTACAATCTAACTCACATTCATACATATACATACCAGTGCCAATTTAGACAGCAGACAAGTAACCTTTCAGCATGTCTATGAAATGTGGGAGGAAACCCACACAGGCATAGGAAGAAGGAACTACAAAGTCCAGGCAGGTAGTACCGTGGTTGGGATTCAAACCAACAACCTTGGTGCTGCTAGGCAGAAGTGCTAACCTAACCACCTAACCAATTATATCAAGTAAAATAGAGGTACTCTTGACAGCTGTGTTTAAAACTACATTTAATGATTTGTAATGCCTTACCATTCAATGTATTAGATTTGGCTGGTCATGTTTATGGTTCAGTCTACATAATTTGCATATACAACTTTCAAGCCAGGAATCTGTCAATGGAAGGCAGAATAGAAACTTTTATACAATGTCTACATGAACTGGAACAGCTGGATTTTCCATCTGTAGGAATAGGGAAGGCTCATGTTCTGTGTACAGATCTTGCACTCTGCTTTGATAACCAACATGTTGATTGCAACTTTTACCTAAAACACCCAACAAAAATATAAAGGGTTTAGCAACAGTACAGAAGGGTACTAAAGCAATCCTGTATTCCTTAGTTAATAAGATTAAAAAGAACACAACTGATTGGCAGTTAGACATTAGTGGCATCAAACAACAGCCCCTTGGTAAAAAGCCCACATTGATATTTGGATCTATTTTTCAAAAATAATAAAACAGGGCAAAATAACCTAAAATATCCATTACTGGTGTGCTGTTTTAAAATCTGTCTGATTCTAAATAAGTAACATTAATAGAAAGTGGAAGTGGATATTTGTTAGGATGTCACATTATTTTAGATTATGAGATTTATTATAACTCTGGAAGTAGACATTTTTAAATGTTTTCAGATGATAAAGTGGTAGAATCAGTCAATTATATTAAGATATCTAGAATATATCATAAGAAGAGTAATGTATTTTATGAATTAAAGATCACTTCAATGTTTCTAACATAAAAGCACCTTTTGAAATCATTTCCAGATCTCTCATACTTTATATGTTAAAGACACACATACTGATTTAGTACAATTGAATGCTTTCTACACTCAGGAATGGTTATAATTTGATATCAGTTTACTTTCTAGACATATTTTTTGACAGTACATTACATTTTATTGGGCTGTAATGTACAATAAAAAAAAACAAGAAATGTGTGTGGAAAAATGACATTATTTGTAATAAATTCAGCTTGACAATGAGGATTGAAAGGCAAATGAAATCAATTCAAGCATAACTTGCAACTAAAATGAAAAAGAAAAAACTGTGTGCTGTGATGTGTTGATACATAACATGTATACATATGTTGAAATTCCTGAATATCTCATACTTTTATCTATTAAAGCCCAAACAAAACCCAAAAGGTGTGCAAAGTCTTAGGCTGATCATACATGGTTCGAATCTTGGCCAGTTTAGCAGGAACCAGCCAAGAATTTGAACAATTTATGGGCAGGCTAAATGTACCAAGCTGATAGATTGATCAACTTAGGTACAACCAGCCTGCCTGTTTTTCCCTTGCAATTATTGCTAGCTAGGTGGCTATTATAGCTACTAGCAATAATCCCTGGCTTCCCCCTTGGCTTTTGGTTCTTTGTAATTAAAATATATGCATCACTATGAGAGAAGGTTGCAAGTGGCAAAGAGAAACACAGCAGAAAAGAGAAGAAAACATCTGGCTTGGGTCTTGAGCCGGGAGAAAAAGGACACCTTTGTGCGACAAAGACGGCAGCGTTATAGGGTAAGCAACTTTCTGCCATTTGTCATGTATTTCTACTCGTATTAAAAAATAAAAATAATACAATATCTGAAAAAATTTAATATAAGATGGGAAGGATATACATTATGTATTTAACAACATACATGTTGCACACGTATGTAAACTTGCACATTTCCAGTATTAAACCTTATACATAAATACTCATTATGTTATTTATGTTGCTTGCTTTATACATGATGCTATCTGGCCATGTAAAGTATATTATGTTGTATTAATTTGTTTCTATTTTTTGTGATATGGTACCCTCTGTGTTTTGTTCTTTTTTAGATGCTTCTCCTTTTGTCAAAGCAGTGTCACTGACCAGTCATTTGGGCTCTCCCCCGTGCCAATGAGTGGTGGGATGTGACCGTCCCGGGATTCACACACACACACAGTGGATGCACAATTTCCGAATGTCAGAGCAAACCTTTTCATACCTTTGTCCAAGGCTACGTCCAGTGATGGAGAAGCAAAGCACCAACTTCAGAGCCAGTTTGCATGTGAGGAAAAGAGTTGCCATTGCACTGTGGAAGCTGGCTACCAACAGTGAATACAGAAGTATAGGTCATCTTTTTGGTGTCAGTAAATCATCAGTGTGCCGGAGTGTGCAGGACTTCTGTAAGGCTGTCTGCACATTGCTAGCTCCTGAAATTATTCATTTTCCGGACAGGGAAAAGCTTAAAGACATGGCTGACTACTTTGAGAACAGATGGGGCCTTCCACAGTGTGTTGATGCTATTGATGGGTCACACATACCAATAATAGCACCACAAGAATACCACACTGACTACTTCAACAGAAAAGGCTGGCATTCCATCATCCTCCAGGGAGTAGTGGATGGAAAAGGACTATTCTGGAGTGTGAATGTAGAAAAGCCTGGGAGTTTGCATGATGCTCGGGTTCTACGATTGTCCACATTTTGGGATTGGGTTAGCCAGGGAGGCTGTACCCTGTTTGTACTAAGAACATTGTGGGGGTGTATGTTGGCTATTATGTGCTCGGGGACTCTGCCTACGCTTTACAAAATTGGCTCCTGAAACCATTTCCTGACAATGGCCGCCTGACACCAGAACAACAAACCTACAACAAGGAAACATCCAGGGTATGGGTCGTAGTTGAAAATGCATTCGGAATACTTAAGGGTAAGTGGGGGTGTCTTATGAAGAGGAATGACAGTGACATTGAACTTGTCAAATCCATGGTGCTTACTTGCTGTGCTCTTCACAATCTTTGTGAAAGTCATGGGGAAGACTTCCATCAGGATTGACATAGGTCTGCAGAAGAGCCAGTATGGGTAATAGCACAGGATATCCAAGAAGAGTACAGTGACATACGCCAGGCTCTGATGCGGCACTTTAATGTTTAATTTCTTACCATGTTTGTTTTAAAGTTTTATTACAGTTTTATTCTAGTTTTATTAAAGTTTTATTAAAGTTTTATTAAAGTTTTATTAAAGTTTTACATTAAATCAGACACACCCAAAGTCTCTCATGTTTTTTATTCCACAAATAAATGAATCTTTCTATATATTCTTACAAGTAAGGGCTCTTTAACACGGTCCGTAGGCGGATCCGTGCTGCTCAGCAGGGATCGATCCGCCGATCCCCGCTGAGCCCTGCGGATGACAGCTCCGTCTCCGCTTGCAGTGCAGAGAGGGAGGTGTCATAGCTCCCGCTGCTCTCTATAGGGGATCAGATGAGAGCGGACCGTCTGTCCGCTCTCATCCGATCCGATCCCTGAACGGATGGAAAAATAGGGTTTTCATCCGTCCAGATTTCACGGACATGATCGGATACGGATGACAGCGGGTGTCAGCGGAGGTGTCTCCGCTGACATCCGCTGCCCCATAGAGCTGCATGGAGGATCCGATCAGATCTGCCTAAAAAACTGACAGGCGGATCTGATCGGAAAGAGTCCTAAGAATTAAAAAAATATATTTAAAAATAAACTGTTTTTACAAAAAATAAACACCTAAAAAAAAAAACACAGTGTACAGGTCCTGTGCTGGCTGACAGGCACTACTGCCTTGGCGGTGGCCTGGGATCATGACTGGCTCCCAGCACTTGAACAAGCCCAAGGACACCAAGGAAGGCCTGGTTGAAAGTAGCCAACTGCTCCATCTGCTGCCGGACGATTTCAGCCTCCAGGCGCATAGCTTCCTGTGCATCGTGATGCAGTGCCTGAAACCGCTGCTCGGAAAGCATCTCAATCCTTTCCTGCTGCCTTTCCTCTACTACCCGCATATCCTCCATGACTGTGCACAGATCCAGCTGCAACCGTCTCCCCACTACCTTTGTCCCTCCAGTCATCCGGCACAAAGGACTTAACTGCATCCCTCTCCCCACTACCATTGGGAAATGCTGAGCAACTGCTGAATGGACAGTCCAATCTTATACAGAGTGCCTAGGATATTTCAAGGAGGAAACTTTGCCTGCTCTTTGGTCGGTTCTAATCATCAGTGATTGTATCATCTGTTGGTGCCTATCTCGTTTATTTTCTATTTTTTGCATATCTTTTTCTACAGCAAGATTTACAGCACCACCTTCACCTCCTCATCAGTTATTCGAATTGTCTTACCTGCAGGTTCTCATTATTGATTTTTTTTCAACATATATATTTTTTCACTGACACAGGTTCACCTGTGATCCAATTCAGGAAACCTGTAGGCCATGCATTCTTATCTGCCAGGTTGGGTCTATGATCTCTGATTTATTTTGAACCAATTAGTCATATATTATCCTTCTGTAATTAGGTCTGTGGTGATGCAATCCATTGTGTGTACATGATTTTAATGGTCTTTTAACGTATCTATGTCCATTTTTTTGTCTCCAGTTCTCACACCAGGCATAAGTGCCTTAATAAATATATATTTAATTTTTTTTCACCAAATTAATGTGTCCATGGTGCCTATATTTGATCTCTCTGGGTCTGTGGAAGCTCTGAGGGCTATCTTGTTTTCAGTGAATTCACAGACGTCTTTTTCCCAGTAAACAATTGGATGCTGAGCATGTAAACAATGAGATGCTAACTACCCCACCATTTGCTTTCAGTCCACTGTACAAATAAAATGTGTTTTTTGGTGCAAAGAGTGAATGGTTTTGTGCAGTGATTTTTATAAATGGTTAGCAGAGCGAAAGCCAATGCCAAGTAGAAAAAAAAAACACTTGCTCTGTCATGGATTCGAGAAGAGCAGATGCAGAGTCCAGACCTCCCTCCCTGCCTTGATTTGCCGGCCTATGACCATAAATAGCATCCATGGCGTCGTACCACAAAGTACTTTGACTGTTTCTACTACAGCTGTTGGTGTCCTTAATTTTTTTATACTGCCATTTAAGCTGCGCCCTACACTGACCTGACGTCCGTTCAAATCCCTCGGCTGCCATCCGCTGAGAAAAATCTTTATACACCTTTTTATTTTTCACTGATCCATCAAGCTCACTCTGAATAACGCTATTGCCAATTATAGATAGGAAAGTGGATAGTTCCTGAGCCAGACCTTGCTGTTGTTTTCAGGCATCCTTCTCCTATTATCTGGACTGAACGGGCGTCATGGTGTTTGTTTTTTTGCTTTTGTTTGATGTGAGCATTGACGTTTTCCTGTCCGCCAATCAGTGGAATGTATCGTGTGACGCCAGTAGCTCCTCCATAACCATACTGTACCATTTCCTATGACCCTACATGTGAAGGAGGACCAGGAATGGTGCGGGTTGGTTCGGTTGTATGGGCCACTTTCATAATAGAAACACTCAAAATAGCGTACCGTACCAAACCTACCCGAACCGATCCGCTTAGTGGAAACAAGGTATAAGTAAAAATGCCTGCCCCCTGCCATAATGCTAAAGTAAGGTGTCCTGTTTATGAGCATTGTTTTTTCTGAATTTGACGTGCTTCAACATGAAGCTGGTAGCCATAATTAACTTACGGTGATTGTAAAATCCAACCAGTGGGCAGAGCTAGAAAAAAAAAAAAAAGATACTAAATAAATGTAAAAATAGAGAGAAAGGTAATTAAATCTAAATTAGGAAATAAAGAGCATACAGCAAGTGATATAATTAAACGTTTAACAAGCTATTATTTGCCAAACTGTTGCAGTGAGAGAATGCATGGAAGGAGAGCATAAAAAATTGTGATTTCTTATTGGTTATTACTGTAAGTAGTTTATGTGGTCTGTCTTCAATAATGCAAACACTTCTGAATCTAGAAAAATGTCATCATTCAAAATTGTTCATTCTAAAGTCTTCAATATATAATTCAAAGGTCTCAGTTCACATTTCTATCTACTTTAGTGAGCAAAGCGGGGTATCTTTGATCCGCTGCAACTTTTCAAAATGTATGGATAATGGAAGGATCTGTAGAGTTTGAAACACAGGAAGAAAAATGCTGTTCATGCTACCCAAGTCTTCTAGTGACTTTTACAGTCTGAAAAAACAGTTTAAACATGACATAAAGTTTATATGTATTATTCTGTTTTATTACTCCTTTTTTAACAAGCAATTTACAGAATGAAAAAAAATTCTATTAATACCTAATTATATGATGTCTAATTTAGACTGCATGTTCAAATAAACCAGTCACATACCCGGGCAAGGAGAAACCGAACATTATTTGTAGATCCAGAGATATAGGCAGTTTAAAACACATGCAAATCTTGACTCTTTTAAGTTGTATACCCTCTTAGCCTAGGTTCACACTGAATGTGGGTTTGAAATCAGCTGAACTCGCATGATTTCAAACAGGCATTTCAGTGCGACTTCGTGGGCGATTTGAGAGACATCTGTTCCAGTTCACGCACAGATGTCTATTGAAATCGCCCCTGAAGTTGGCAAAAGTAGCACAGGAACTACTTTTGGGAATCAATGTGGCGCCGCAAAGTCGGCATCGCACCGATTCGGACAGTTCCATTGCCGGCAATAGGCTCCTATTTGGCATGCGATTTGGCCCAACGTGAAAGAGGGCCCATAGTACTTTTGCTGCCCATACTACTTTATTACCAATTGGAAGCCCTGTGGGGAAGAAGCTGCTTTTAGCTCTTGACAAAATATTTTTAGGGCTTATATTTCCCCAGGTTTGTGACATAAAAAAAATATATAAATTGAGTCACAGTGATTGAGTCACAGTGAAGATATATAAACAGCTGTTAGCACACATGGTGCAATTATGTAAACAGTTAAACAAAAGTACTGCACTTAGACCCGGCCCACACTAGCGCGACTTGTCAGCCTGAAAAGTCGCGCTCCCTCTCAGTCCAGGACCCGTTCTAATAGGAGCGACACAAGTCGCTCCGACTTAGAAAAAGAAACTACTTCGGGCGACCTCGGAGCGACTTTCATAGACTTCCATTATGTGAAATCCATGCAAGTCGCTCCGAAGTCGTGGTGCATAGGAATACACAAGTCGCCCTCGAAGTAGTACAGAGTCGTGTCGCCCCAGTGTGAGCCGACTCTTAGGGGTTGATTTACTAACGCTTGGGAGTGCAAATGTGTTGCAGCTGTGCATAGAAACCAATCAGCTTCCAGTTTTTTTTTTGTCAAAGCTTAATTGAACATGCTGAAGTTAGAAGCTCATCTGCACCAGATTTTGCACTCTCTAAGTTTAGTAAATCAACCCCATTGTATTAACTTATTAAATAGAGCAACAAATATAAAACAAAGTATCAACACTATCAAGTGGTTATAAATACCACTCTGAATTACTTGCACTGTAATTAATGTCATATATAACAAAGCATCAGAATTGCAAGGTGGATATACAGGGGCATCTCAAAAAATTTGAATTTCATCAAAAAGATAATCTATTTTAGTAATTCAATTCAAAAGTGAAATTCATATATTATATAGATTCATTACACACAGAGTAATATATTTCAAGCATTTCTTTCTTTTATTCTTTTAATTTTAATGATTATGGCTTACAGCTAGCGAAAACCCAAATATTTGTATCTCAGACAATTAGAAGATAGGGAATAAGTTCAATATTGTAGACTCATGGGGGTTGATTTACTAAAGGCAAATAGACTGTGCACTTTGCAAAGTGCAGTTGCTCCAGAGCTTAGTAAATGAGGTAAAGCTTCACTTTGCAAAGAGTACCAAATTACGTGCAAGGAAAATAAAATAAAGAACAGCATATCCCTTGGGTCATGAGGTACGTCCCTTCGTCACTGTGGAACGCAAACCGGAAACAGGAACAGAATGGCTTTCTTACACAGTCAAGCTGGCATTTGCTTTCACAAATGTGAGTGACTACGTTTTATAATAAATATATCAATTGAACACTACACTATGAGCCTCACCGCATCTTTTACTATTTATAAACTGTGACCCCCACCACCAACGATCCATATGAGCAGGATATAGGAGGAGTGAATTGCAGCCCCCACCGCGCTCTTACAGGGAAATACAGCGGAACCTCCACAAGGAAAACACCCCCCTTTCTAAGGAGGACCCCTAATGCTCCCCATCAGTTAGAGGGACCCCAGAGAACATTTACAAGAACATCTTACCTACACTAGACCCCAAGGGGTCATCTGGTGAGTGGGCTGTATTATAGGTGAAGGATATCCCACACCACGATTCCCACTGGATCTCCACTGGATTTTTGAGCATAACTGGCACCTTATTTCAGAAAATTTGCACTTTAAAACCACTACATTGGACTTTTATATAAAAGGTCATTCTTCGCATAAAATAAGTTATTTGGCACATTTTATTCACGTTGTGCACAGTCATTTTAAAATATTTAAAGCACAATTGATCATTTGATACATGTTGTGAACAGTCACTTTATTTAAGCACTAATTGGTGTTTATAATTACCAATTTATTTATGGTTATTTATATATTTATTTGCATACAAAAGGGGATTATTTTATTTATGAGTGCTATCCACCCTTTGTTTTTATTTATGGAGATGCTGATTTCATTTTCCAGCTGGACTTGGCACCTGCCCACTCTGCCAAAAGTGCCAATACCTGGTTTAATGATTATTATATCACTGTGCTTGATTGACCAGCAAACTCAGCTCACCTAAACCCCATAAAGAACCTGTGGGGTATTGTCAAGAGGAAGATGAGGGACACCAGACCCAACAATGCAGACAAGACAAGTGGAAAGCCACTATCAAAGCAACCTGGGCTTCCAACCACCTCAGCAGTGCCACAGGCTGATCGCCTCCTTGCCATGCCACATTGATGCAGTAATTAATGCAAAATGAGTCCAGACCAAGTATTAAGTGCATACTATACTGTGTAGACAATGTTCAGTAAGCCAACATTTCTGTATTAAAAAAAACTTTTTATTGGTCTTATGTAATATTCTAATTCAGTATCTGAGATACTGAATTTTGGGTTTTCACTAGTGGTAAGTCATAATCATCAAAATTAAAAGAAGAAAATGCTTGAAATCTATCACTCTGTGTGTAATGAATCTATATAATATATGAGTTTTACTTTTTTAATTGAATTTTTAAATAAATTAACTTTTTGATGATATTCATAATTTTGAGATGCGTCTGTATATTGTACAAATCACTGTTAAACATAATCACAACAAAGACCTACCGGACCATTTCTGGAACTCCGCTCCTACATGTAAAAATCATAATTTTCTTTTGCTAGAAAATTACTCAGAATCCCCAAACATTATATATATATATTTTTTTTTTTAGCAGAGACCATAGGGAATACAATGGTGGTCATTGCAACTTTTAATATCACACTGTATTTGCGCAGAAGTTTTTCAAACGCGTTTTTTTTAATAACAAAAACATTTATGAATTTAAAAAAAAAAACACTAAAAGGTAGCCCAATTTTTTTGTATAATGTGAAAGATGATGTTACACCGAGTAAATAGATACCTAACAAGTCACGCTTTAAAATTGCGCACACTCATGGAATGACGCCAAACTTCAGCACTTAAAAATCTCCAAAGGCAACACTAACATTTTTACAGGTTACCAGTTAAGAGTTAGAGGAGGTCTTGGGCTACAATTGTTGCTCCCACTCTAACGTTCACAGCGATACCTCACATGTATAGCTTGAATGCTGTTTACATATGTGGCCTTGACGTACACATGCGTCATGCACTTTACATTTATTTTCATTGTTTATTTATTTATTTTTTTACACTTTCCCTTTAATTTTTTTTTTTGGATCACTTTTATTCCTTTTACAAGGAATGTAAACATCCCGTGTAATAGGAATAGTGCATGACAGGTCCTCTTTATGGAGAGAACTGGGGTCAATAAGACCTCAGATCTCTCCTAAAGGCTGGAAAGCCTGAAATAAAAAAAAAATGATCTTGGCTATCCAGCCGAGATCACGGCCATAACGTTGCGCCCAGGCCTCCGAGAGTCATAGAGACTGCCAGGGACCATCTGGTCCTCGGCAGTCTCTATGGTGTACTTCCACCACCAGTTGATTCCTTCTCCAGCTCCCCAATCACATGGGCGAGCCGGTAGAAGCACCAGAGGGCAGCGGTGGGGGGGAATGTCCCCTCCCACCACCTGTAATAACGATCAAGCGGCCTGAACAGCCTCTAAGATTGTTCTTACGGTGCAGGGAAATCGCCAGCTGCAGGCATCATTTAGATATCCCCACCTAAAGCCCAGGACATCATATGATGTCCAGTGGTAGTCCAAAAGTCCCCAAAAGTCCAAAAATGTCTCAGTGGGGGAGAATAAATAAAGCATGCTGCAGATAAGTGACACAAGTCCTCCACTGAATCTTTTAAAGATGTGCACCCACTGGACTGATTGACCCTTACTACAAAAGTCAAAAATCGCCTGCGAAAGCTGCTCAGGGATGGATAGCACATATATGCTGCAGAATCTTTCTCTCTCTCTTTCTAAGCTATTAGCTTTACTCTATGCGTTACATTATAATATTGTCTACTGCGGCAAGATGTCAGACAATTTTTGAGCTTTATAATGATTTATAAATTAAGGGCGACAGGCATCGACCACAAGGTTTGCTCTTGGATATGGAACTGGTTAAAGGGGCGTGTCAAAAGGGTGGTAATAAACAACTCATACTCTGACTGGTCTGGGGTGGTAAGTGGGGTCCTCCAAGGCTCATTTCTGGGACCAATTGTGTTCAATTTATTCATAAATAGCATTGAGAAAGAGGTCAGTAGCTCGATCTCAGTTTTTGCAGATGACACAAAATTGAGCAGGGCAAAAACTTCACATCGTTAGGCAGAAATCTTACAGAATGACCTGAACAAAACAACACAGTGGGCAACTACATGGCAAATGAGGTTTTGCACTTAGGGACCAATAACATAAAAGCACTATACAAGCTAGGGGGGGAACCTCTGGGGGTATCAAACATGGAGAAAGATCTGGGGGTCTTAGTGGAAGATGGACTTGACAATAGCATGCAATGTCAAGCTGCAGCTGCCAAAGCTGGCAGAATTTTGGCATGCATAAGGAAGGGGATATATTCCAGAGATAAAACTTTATAAAACTCTGGTCCGACCACATCTTGAGCATTCTGTCCAGTTCTGGTCGCCACTCACCAGTCCTCAGAATGGATGTATTGGAGCTTGAGAGAGTACAGAGAAGGGCAACAAAACTTATTAGGGAATTAGAGGACCTTACATTACGAAGAGCATTTATAAGTGCTTTATTTATTCTCCCTGGAGAAGAGACGCCTGTAAAGGGACATGATAGCAATTTACAAATACCTCAACGGTTATCTGAGCATAGAAAGAAACTCTTCAGTCACAAGGAATGCATGAGGACACGAGGTCATACAATGCATTTAGAGGAGAAGAGATTTAACCTCAGGCTACGCAGGGGGCTCTTTACTGTAAGGGCTACAAGACTGTGGAATTCCCTACCACAAATGGTGGTAACTGCGGGGAGTATGACTACTTTTAAAAGATTCTTGGATGTACACCTCAAGGATCGAAACATTCAGGGGTATTAGAAATGAATACGTCCACACACACCTACGCCTTGAACTGGATGGACTATTGCCTTTATTCAACCTCACCTATTATATGTAATATATACTCACCTTGCAATGATTGCTACATAACAATGATTTGTTATATATGACTGTAATTACAGTGGGAGTGATTAACAGGTTTGTGACATGCTTACTAAAACATTAGTAATATCAGTTGTAGTTTAAAGGCTAAAAAAACACAACTGTAGAAAGGAGACAGACCGCGCACAGCCAACCTTGCGTAATAACGTTTAATGAAGTACATAAAACATGACAGATAAGTTCCACTCACATGTCCAATAAAAATGACAGGCACTTCAGCAAGGGCTTTCTCCCCCTCTCCCTCCGATATACCGTGTGTATAGTAATACGCCTAGGGTTCCGCCATCGCCTCTGTCTGTGTTATGTCTTACTTCTGGGTACCTACGGGCGAATCCACAGTACGCCTGCACATGGAACCGCCAGCTGGTTCTGACTGCACGCGTGCACCTAAGTCATGGTCACGGCTACACTGGATAACAAATAGGAGTGTAGGGGAAGGCTCGCTCTGCTGGAATGGTTGCCAAGACTACATGTTTCAGAGGAATTCCTCCTTCTTCAGGTCCCGTTCCTTATCCTCCCCAACCTCTTTATATACATTTGGCCCCTAACCATATCGTTTATCTTAAAGGGCCAGGGCCAGGGCCAGAGGTGATCCATCCCAAATAGGAGGGGAAGAAAACCGAGGGGACTTGCGAGCAACCCAATACAATTTGTCTAATAACGTTCCATGTTAAACTCATAGACAATTTCTTACATTATTGTAATGATATAATGTTAAAAACTTGTTATAAAACTTTATATAAAAGTATATATGTTATATATTACTAAAAGATTTATACATAAGAAATGTTTAAAATGTATATTACTATATAGAACATTGCAAATACTTAGTGTATATAATGATGATGATGAACAACACCACAGGTCATAAAAAAAAAAAAAGGTAAAGTTTATTTGAATATATATTTTATAAAATTATAAAAATAGATAAATACAAAATTATAAACTTATAATAATAATAATTATTATAATTTGTAGCATGACACTACATTGAATCAGTTAGATCAGAAAATGGTACTGACCTCTATGGAACTGTTTAAGTGGATCAGCGCAAGTTCTGGTGATATACTGTAGTGTATATGCATATTTGTGTTACAAGTTTAAAGGCTAAGTTTACCTTTTTAGCAAAAAAAAAAATGCATGCACATAATTTTACTGAAAAAAATATGCATTTATTTTCTTTTCCTACAGGAGCCTGCAAAGAATTGCACCTACAATCTACTGACACGTGCAAACACTTATTCCAGCTTTCTTGCCCGGACCTCTAAAAGGGCTTTATGTTAAAAAGCTGGATGAAGTGTCAATGAACTACAAGGTTACTCAACTGCCTCATACTAGTTCATTGAGAATTACAAGCCATTGCCATGGTGGAAGATGAGGCTTGTAGTTTCAGCATTCACAGATTGCTTTGAATAAATGATGTGGTTGTGCAGGTGGCAGCCCCACACTCCCATTTTTACAACAAAAAATGTGACAGCGAGTGCCGGGAAATTATTCCCCACCCACTGTCACATTGGAGGAGGCAAGGGGGATAAACAGAGTATAATCTGGAACTACATGTTACACCCTGAACACAGGTATTACATGTATCATGTTTTATGGGTGAAATTAGCCTTTAAGTAGTGATAGTATTATTTATGATTGTGTAATGTACTTAATGCTCCCTGTCCGCATATTTTGGTAAAAAAAAACAGTGGAGAGCAAAACAACTGAGCAGGTCACTGGCTGTTAATCAGTTCAGACAAAGTAAAAATCATTCTTTTTAATCAGTTGCTCCTCACCATTTTGAGCGCTCCTCTTCCCTCCTCCATAGATCTCCAGGATAATTGCTCTTGCTGAGTTATTGCTCCCCATTTGCCAACTATAGCACCATAGGGGAAGAGATAATCTTTACTAATAAGGTAGTGAATAAACAAATAAGCAATGAAGTGCTGAGATGAGCAAACTTTTAAAGTTTTAATCTTTCAACAATCTGTCCAATAATCTGCTACAATCTATTATGCCAAATGCTGTCTGTTTTGCCAACTTTGATATGTCGATTAAAATATTTTTGTTCACCAGCAAGAATGTGAGTCTATGAGATTCACCATTTATATTTATAGATGACAGTGAAATTATCTGTATTTCCTATGAAAGCAGTTGTCATAGCCTAACTGGAATTAATACTCATACGCTGTGTTAATGCAGCTAAAATTTTACCAGCTCTAGTGCCTTTGAATAGAACATTATTAGTTTTTAATGAACACTTGAAACCTTTCTACATTAATTGGGCCTGGTTGCTGCTATAAATCCTTCTCCAACATGTATAAAATGTCTTGAACATTTTGATTGTGCAGTTGGCCCTGGGAGGATTTTTGGTGTTCCTAAATTTTTGAGTTCTTAGTACCCATTACTGAGTAGTATCAAAGACAAAAAACAAAACAAACAAACAAAAAAACACAAAAACAATACTGGATTAAAAAGTTGGGACTTTAAATGAGGCATTGTCCTACAGGACCTGTGTGCCTCCATCCCTAATTATGTGAATAAATGAGGAGGGGGGGGGGGGAGTAACATGGTTAGTACCTAGATATAAAGCAAATGGCATATTGGGTAAAAAATGTAACAATAAGTATAATGTATAATGTGTAATCTGAGATCCACTAACTAAACATTAGTATTATATAGCCGATTGCTAAATGTTACTGACAAGAATACCAGGTAGGGGGGGAAAAAGGGCGGGACTTTGTGTGAGGTGTGTGTGAACGGTTGGCTGATAAACAGTAAAGTCATAAGTACAAAAAAACAATTTACTGATCCATAATATCATAGTATATGACATGGCTGTAAATGCATAGTACAAACATTACAATGGAGAACATAATATTTGACAAATGTTGCATAGGATGTGCATTGGAGAGAAATGTAAAATAATGGTAATGCCATGTATAGAATCCAAGTGTTAAAATTTTTGATGTTGAAAGGATGCACATTAGCAAGCTCAACGTGTATAGTGGATCTAAAAATGTTGTTATGGACAGTAGTCCTTGTGGTGCGACCATCCTAGACGAGCTATCTTGCCAGGGGTGTGACAGCCTTCTCCCTCCATCGAGCGTGGACGTGATGCTGGGGACCTCATCGTGATCGGTGCAGGTAATCCCCTGGGATCGTTCCATGTGACATCCTCACTACTCATGAATTGGGCCCACTTACACATCCCTCTGGAGTGTCCACTTGGAGTGCCCCATTGGCCGCAGATGAGGCCACCACAGCTTCCGACCAAGACTTCATGCCCACCTGGACTACTGTCCATAACAACATTTTTACCTTATTCTAATGACTCCACTGTTAAATGGGATTTGTAATGCACCCGCTCCTGATGAAGTGGAATAGATCCTCGATAAGCGTTGAGCTTGCTAATGTGCATCCTTTCAACATCAAAAATTTTAACACTTGGATTCTATACATGGCATTACCATTATTTTACATTTCTCTCCAATGCACATCCTATGCAACATTTGTCAAATATTATGTTCTCCGTTGTAATGTTTGTACTATGCATTTACAGCCATGTCATATACTATGATATTATGGATCAGTAAATTGTTTTTTTGTACTTATGACTTTACTGTCGATCAGCCAACCGTTCACACACACCTCACACAAAGTCCTGCCCTTTTTAACCCCCCTACCTGTTGTTCTTGTCAGTAACATTTAGCAATCGGCTATATAATACTAATGTTTAGTTTATGGATCTCAGATTACACATTATACATTATACTTATTGTTACATTTTTTACCCAATATGCCGTTTGCTTTATATCTAGGTACTAACCATGTTACTCCCCCCCTCCTCATTTATTACTGAGTATTAGTTAGTCTAATTTAATTTCACTTCTGTAATGATGAAGACATTTTCCCTGGAATTCAGGCTGACGACTGGCTCAGACAGAATTTGCAAATGTGTTATAGAAGAATGCGCCAAAATCATGTACCTGTTTAGAACTTGTACTTGAATTTGGCTCATGTTGCACCACTTTTAGACGAGCGACATTTTCACAAAATCTGTCTGAGCCAGTTGTTTTCTCTGTACACTAAATGAGAGTTAGTCTTAATTAGCTCCACTTTTACATTTGGCACATTCAATGTGACACAATATAAAAGTGCACATCTTAGATCTACCTGAATTTGGTGCACAAATTTTGGTGCTGTCAGAACCAAAAGTGTCGCAAATACTTCATGAATTTGGCGCAATACATTAACAAGAGGGATTAACACCAGAAAAGTGGTGAAGCAGCTTTATTGAATTCCCCCCATTGTCTTTCATTCTTATTTCTGAGTAGAGATGTATAGAACTGTTCGCCGGCGAACAGTTCCCGGCGAACTTAGCATGTTCGCGTTCGCCGCTGCCGGCGAACATATGCGTTGTTCGGTCCGCCCCCCATAAGACATCATTGAGGCAAACTTTGACCCTGAACTTTACAGTCAGCAGGCACATTTCCAGCCAATCAGCATACCTCCCTCCCACACCCTCCCACCTCCTATAAATAAGCCAGGGCAGCATCCATCTTAGATCATTCTGAAGCAGTGTGTGTAGTGAGAGTAGGGAGAGAGCTGCTGCTGCTGCTGCTGCTGCTGCTGCTGTTAAGCTAGGGACAGTTAGTCAGTGTTCCTGGTCTTGCAGTGTTCTTGGTCCACTACTGCTGTAAGGACAGCACCCCAAAAAGCCCTTCTAAGGGCTGGTATTTGTGTAATTTTTTTTATATATATATATATATATATATATATATATATATATCTATCTATCTATCTAGTGTCCCCAAAAGCCCTTTTAAGGGCTGGTAATTGAGGTTTTTTTTTTTTATTTATATATATACATACATATATATATATATATAGCGTCCCCAAAAGCCCTTTTAAGGGCTGGTAAGGTAATAGAGTTTTTTATATATATATATATATATATATATATATATATATATATATATTGTACACTGTGACTGCAGTTGCCTGCCCGCTGTGTGTGAGAGGCCACAGACCTACCACAGACTGTACTGTGTGCACACCACACTCATTTCAGGTGGCACAGGCACAGTACCTGGCATTTTAAAAAATATTTTTTTTTTCCTCTGTCATAATTGCAGTGAGTGCTGTGTCAGGTCCACAGAGTGTACTGTACCCACTGCAGTGCACTGCCCACCACTGATATATATACGGTGGCACAGCATCTTGTTGCAATAAATTGAAAAAAAAAAATATTTTTTATTATTGCAGTTGCCTGGGCTGCCAGTGACTGTCAGGTCCACAGAGTGTACTTTGCCCACTGCAGTGCCACTGTGTGCCCACCCACCACTGATATATAAGGTGGCACAGCAGCTTGCAAAGTAAAAAAAAATATATATTTTTTTTAAATTGCAGTTGCCTGGGTGCCAGTGACTGCTGTCAGGTCCACAGAGAGTGTACTGTGCCACTGCCCACCCACCACTGATATATAAGGTGGCACAGCAGCTTGCAAAGTAAAAAAATATATATATTTTTTAAAATTGCAGTTGCCTGGGTGCCAGTGACTGCTGTCAGGTCCACAGAGAGTGTACTGTGCCACTGCCCACCCACCACTGATATATAAGGTGGCACAGCAGCTTGCAAAGTAAAAAAAGAAAAAGCCAGCCGCAGAGAAGCCATATTCCTGAAAATATAAGAAAAATGCTGTTTTTTAGGGGTTCTGGACATGCTACAGAGCTGAAACTTGACAGGTACACTTTTTAGACCCCCCAGACACTAAATACAAAAAATGACATGCCTGCCTTAAAAAATGCCCGCTAAATGCCTGCAAGAGAAAAAGCCAGCCGCAGAGAAGCCGTATTCCTGAAAATATAAGAAAAATGCTGTTTTTTAGGGGTTCTGGACATGCTACAGAGCTGAAACTTGACAGGTACACTTTTTAGACCCTCCAGACACTAAATACAAAAAATGACATGCCTGCCTAAAAAAATGCCCGCTAAATGCCTGCAAGAGAAAAAGCCAGCCGCAGAGAAGCCGTATTCCTGAAAATATAAGAAAAATGCTGTTTTTTAGGGGTTCTGGACATGCTACAGAGCTGAAACTTGACAGGTACACTTTTTAGACCCCCCAGACACTAAATACAAAAAATGACATGCCTGCCTAAAAAAATGCCCGCTAAATGCCTGCAAGAGAAAAAGCCAGCCGCAGAGAAGCCGTATTCCTGAAAATATAAGAAAAATGCTGTTTTTTAGGGGTTCTGGACATGCTACAGAGCTGAAACTTGACAGGTACACTTTTTAGACCCCCCAGATGCTAAATCCAAAGAAATTTTTTATTTTTATTTTTTTTTAATTTTTCCAATAATTGGCTCTCTATCAAAAAATTATAATTTTTAAGAACTTTTTTTTGCGTGATCCCTCTCCGGCATGCCACAGTCCAGGTGTTAGTCCCCTTGAAACAACTTTTCCATCACTATTGTGGCCAGAAAGAGTCCCTGTGTGTTTTAAAATTCGCCTGCCTATTGAAGTCTATGGCGGTTCGCCCGGTTCGCCGGTTCGCGAACATTTGCCGATGTTCGCGTTCGCCGTTCGCGAACGGCGAATTTTAGGTTCGCGACATCACTATTTCTGAGTGAGTAATGGTATGTTAATTGTCCAAGAACTGCTGACTCCAGACCTGTAGAATTTACCCTCCTGTGTTGGGCCATGTGTCTGTCATGGGCTTTGTCTGCCCAGTGTACAGCTCTTTTCTTTCCTTATTACTGGGAATGAGCCAATCTACTCTGGGTTTGGTTTGAATGTTGTCCAGAGAAATTCAAAGAAGTTCAGATGCCAAACCCAAACCCCATTGAAATCAATTAGAGCCAAGACTTTCAAATTAAAAACACCAATTTTATGGGTTAATAGGCAAGGAGGTGTCAAAAATAGCATGGGGGTGGGCATGCACAGTCCTGGGTAACATGTAGCAATGCAAAAAAAAAAAAAGTTAAGACTTTCAGGAGCAGTGTTTTTTTTTCTTCTTTTTTCTTTTTTTAATGCTTAAAGTGGAACATTAACAATGCCTAATTTCTTTTAATAACATGCCTGGGGAATGCCGTAATCCTCCCTGTGAAGGGATGCATCTCTGTGACTAAACAGTAAATGAACAAAAAAGAAAACCCGGCAGGCTGGCTGTACAACCAACCTGCCCAGAGACGGATCGAAATTTGGGCAGGTTCAGCAGAAACCGGATTCATTTTGATTCATCTATGGCACCTTTAAGCCAAGCATGCAGTCTGTGTGCCCTCAACATGGGGGGGTCCAAAGTACTTTGTCCCGATATTGAGGAGGACAAGGGCCTGATTCTCACAACCCTTGCCCAGTGGTTGTGGGCATCTCTGGTTGGTGGGGCTTATCATAATCTGGAAACCCCTTTTAATAATAAGGGAGTCCTCAGATACTGCCCCCTACATGAATGAGTATTATAGGGAGAAAAGGCCAAATAGGTACTGGTCTCCCTCAGAAGCAAATAATTCTGCCAACATCCTAAAAGTTTAAATCAAAAACATTGTTACCCCAATTGAGACTTAAAGGTAAATAGAAGAGTAGTAGAAAGTATAACAGAAAGTAAAACCAAATTTACCAAAATGTTATTGTAATACGGTCTAAAAACATGACCGTATAGGTCGATAGAAAAATCACATCATAAAAAATAACATGATGACACATATAATTGTAAACAAAGAGCACCCTGAAACTCGGATCTGTTGGGACACCAAGCTAGCCAATGCAGTGTAAGAGGCCAGATTCAGAGAGGTGTTCACCAAGCAGCCGAAAGCATTTCAGAGACAAATGTTTACTCCTTCCTCAGGGGGAGAGAAGGGTGCAAAGATCTACAATATAATAGTACAATTTCAAAAATAAAGTGTATAGTTGTTATAAAAAAAAAACAGGTAATATTACAATGGAACCGACATGTAGTACATACTTACAAAGGATTATCATAAGGAAAAGAAACATATGTAGGATAATAGAGTATTCCAACCAGATGCATTTGCATGCCCAGCAAGCTGAACAGATGCAGCTTAGCTGCGAAACCCCACACATACAGGGACCGTAAACACCAATAAGGATGGTTTACCCATTAGAGTGAATCTGTATATGCACATAAAAGAAATTGTAAAGAGGGAGCACATGCGCCAAGCTGTCTGAGCAAGTCATGACTGCTTAGAGCTGCTCACCTACCGGGACTGGACAGCCACGAATAACTGAGTCCCTAGTCTCTACATATCCACGGCCCATCCAGCCAAAGACTGTGTCCCACTTGAATCATCCGCGATGGTATAAGGCATCACAAAATCTAAAATCAAGACTAAATCAACCCAGGATGCACTAATGAAGACCTCGTTCAAGATAGCGGCGCCACCATATTCCCGACCAGAATCTCTTCACATGCCGCACACATCAAAGCTGCATATGCTTCCAATGACCACAACGAACAGTTAGTCAGGCTCCAAATGCGGGGTGACCCCCTTAACATTCCGAGGTGATACCTCCCAACTAGACCTGCTTCGTCAGTTTGAGCAGATGCTCAGTTGCTCACCAAGGTCCTGAAAAACACCTCAGATGCCATTACTGAAAAGTTAACAAGGGAGATAAGGGATGAAGGGCCACCGCATCTCCCTATTGGAACAACAGACGGCTGAGCTGGAAGTCACCACCAGTAACCATGCTGAGGAGTTAAGAGACCCTCCGAGAGGAAAATTTGACCCTCAAAGCCCACCTTGAAGAATTTGAAAACAGGGCTAGAAGATCAAACCTCCGGATCAGAGGGATCCCAGAGACAGTTGTGGACCTCCAATCCACCATCACTGCACTCTTTCAAGAACTTGCTCCATGATCCCTATAGAACGACTGGAGATGGATAGAATCCACAGGTCCCTAACTCCACGCCCTGAGGACAGTCCCCCCAGGCATATAGTAATAAAATTATACTTCTTCCGCACTAAAGAACAACTGATGGCAGCAGCCCGCAATAAGGAATCTCTGACTTTCCAAGGTCACCATTACCAAATATATCAGGAACTCTCCCAATCAACCCTTAACAAAAGGAAAGCCATGAAAAAACATTTACTAGTCCTACATCACCACATCATATACCAATGGAGCTTTCCCTTTGCTATCTGCTTCTCTCACAAGGGTACCTCCAATTTGTGCAAATCGGCAGACCTCCTAAATACACTACAAGAACTCCACCTATCACCCCCTGAAACCACTGCAGAGGGATCCAGGCACCGAGAGGCATCCAGCTCCCCCCAGAAGCTCCAAATCGCACCAGATTATAATACACAGTCAAGTGTCCACAAAAGGGGCCGCTTTGCATCCCCAGCTCCAACCCAAGCCCCAGAACATTCCATGGACTGACTAGCCCCAGAGAGACACCATCTTGATGTTCCAAGTTATTCCACTTGCCTTGCTCTCCCAGCAAGCACTCAGGTGCTGCCTTTGATACAGTAACTATACTCAGCCCTAAAATTATTTTTTTGCCTAATAATATCATTTTTGCCTTGTACTATGGGACCTGTTTCCCTTCACTGAATCCTCCCTGTGAGGGAACACGGGTCCCCGGCCATGGGAGCAATGCTTTAGAGTGTTTCTCTCAATACCTTGCTGGTCGATAGACTTTGGTGCCATTGATCGATACTATTACCTTAAACCTTCAGCAGGGATATAGGATTCTCCCCCCCTCCCGCTCTTAATGAACATCCCCATCACGAGAATATAATAACTGCTCCCCTACAACAAACTTCCATTCACCTGCTAAACGTTCCTTTCAATTTACTTGACCAAAGTCGTTTAGTTTCACTTCATAGTGATATACATACTGACAGTTTTTAATCTCCAAGTGCTACCTTCTGTTGATACCTTTTTTTATTTTTCTATTGATTATTTTTTCTGTTCTCTGCAGATTTCTTATATATGAGTATGTATATTTTCTACGTATATGTATGCATCTATATATAGATACATACACACTTATACATCAATAGTGGCCTTGGAAACTGCTCATCATTTGCCTGCTGGAAACCGTAGTTGTACCACACATGTTACTTGTAGGACCCCCCTCACCCCTTGTCCTGGAGATGGTTTCTCCCGCTTGGTAACCCCACAGGTGACAAAAACCCCTGACAGTAGGCATTATAAATTCCATTGAATTTCTCTATTATCCTATGAGTTTATGAGCTAGAAGTTTTAATTGTTGACATTTGATATTACCACCTTAGACCAACAATAGTGGTCTTAGAAGCCACCCTCCCTTAAGGATTACCTCCACCTTTGGAATTACTAGCTTGTGCCCTTGCAGCAACATATATTCCATTTACATCATTCCTTATGTTTTACCTGACTAGGGTTACATCACGTAACAACACCCTTTTGGAAAGTTTGTGACCCCTGTGAAATATTTACTGATGTGACTCATTTTACTCTTTTTCTCTAAGCTCACCTCTTTGGCTGTCACAGTCTCGGAGACTGCTCACTGTTCCATCACTTTGTCCTCAAATACCCACCTCTTTTTGTTGGATATTCTTTGGACCTCTCTGTGCCCTTTGGCTAGCAGCAACCCTCCATCCATTGGACATGTTTACTTCTTTCTAAACTTTAACCTCTCACTATAATCTCTCACTAAACCTGTGACCACCTTACCCCCCTACCCCTTTCTCAACCCTTCTTCTTACCCTTCCTCCTTCCTCTCCCCCCCTCCTAGAGAGATACTACTCTCTATTTACACCTACATCTCGCTATGACATCCTTAAATGTTTTTACCCTTAATGTACAGGGTCTCAACTCCCCCTCTAAAAACACAAAAGCGTTTCATTCATTCTCTTCTTTCTCAACACATGCGGTTTGTTTACAGGAGATGCATTTCTCTACATACTCAATGCCAAAATACTTTGGTCATCAATATCCACAAGTGTACACAGCCTCGGCCTCCACTAAGCAATGAGGGGTTTTAATAGCATTCCATGGTTCCATGCCATTCACTTGAAGCAAAAAGAAAATGACCGCACTCCGATGTAAATCAAAAATTGGAGTAAAATTTATTCCACATCAAAACAAATGGGCAAACTGGAACAACACACTGTGGATGCAGGACACAAAGGCAGACGCGTTTCACGACTTAGAGATGTCGCTTACTCATTGCCAACTCCATTCTGTGTGTGCAGCTACCACAAATAAACCCATACAAACAGCTGTAAACGTTCAAGTTCATTAACTGAATTGATTATCTGAATAGATGTCGGCTGCAAGTCTGTGGATTTAAAGTGCACAAACAGAATGGCCCCAAACCAAAACACATGCAAATTCAAATACATGATGATAATAATATGTGTATAAAAATACATCAATAACAAAGTATTCAAAATATTCATTTAAAACAAAAAATGTGCATTTGTGTTGAACAAACTCAATATTATTTAAATACATAAATATAATCGTGCTAAAATAAATAAACTCATATACAATATATGTATATGTATATTTATTTAAATAAATTATGAAATAAAAATGTGAGTATGTGTCAACCGATCAATACTCGATCAAAAAGGTTTTCTAATCGATACGAATAAATCAATCCCCAATATGGTGATGTAAAAACACAATAAATGTGCCCAATATGAAAAGTGTATATGAAAAGTATATAGTGCTGGACAGACTTCATATATAAAAACACTATTTAAAGTGAAAAATTATTGAAAAAGTGTATATATATGTGTATAATATACACATATGTATTTCTATACATGTGATGTTACATAGTTCAAGTAAAAATAAATATGAAAATCAAACTTTGAAATATGTGAATGTGTAAAAATTGTATAGAAAAATCATAAGATGTGTACAAGAAATAATTTGACAAAATAAATGTGCGTATGTAATAAAAATATCTATCTTGAAATGTCTATTTTAACCGATTAGATGTAAAATATACATACACATATATATGTCATATTCCAGTATTTCACAATTATAAAGACAACATAGAATGTCCTGCGTATCAACACACGGTATACTCTTTCAATTCATTCCATAAACAATGTTTAAAACCATAATAAAGAAAAAAAATATATATATAGAATTCACAGTATTTCAAATGTTGTAGGAGCTAATTAGCAACCCAACAACATATGATTCTGTGAAAAAGGAAAGGGGATAGAAACAAGGGAAGATTGGCCCATTGGAATAGATAGCTGGCTGCTATCCAACCCATTTAACCCATACTTGGAAGGCCAAAAAAATCCCAAATGTTGGAAATCGGTTTGTGTATGGGAAATGGTAGAGAAAAGTATCCAATTTAATTCAATTCTGACAAAAAGCACAGATTCTGAATAGAACCATAAAACATATCGATACTAGTGTTGAGCGAACACGGACTGTATTATTCGTGTTCGTACCGAATAATTGGATTTTTTGTACCCGAACACGGACACGGACACTTTACTGTATGTTCGGGTAAAAATCCGTGTTCGGTCGTTTTATTTCCGGGTTTTGCATGCTTTGGCGCTCTTTTCATGGCGGGCTTTCAACAGCCAATCAACAATCGTTTAACTGGTGTGCCTTAAGCCATCCCAGCCATGCCTGCAAATGTCTCAGTAGCTGTGATTGGCCGTCTGAAGCATGTGACCAAGTCTTTATAAGTTCGAGGCAGCCGCAGCGGCGTCATTATGCTGCTTAGATTCAGGGACAGAGCACACATCAACGTGCTGGCTGCTGATTAGGGAAAGATAGGCAGGAAAAAACCATTTGTGTCCGGATAGAATTGAGGGACAGGTCGGAGTGTTTAGGCAGGGCGAGTTGTAGGCATTTTAGGGATAGAGTCTGCTGAATTATATAGGGTCAGTGTCTTCTACAAACTACAATCGATATTGCTGTGTGGGGGGTGGGGTCTGCACTCAATCCTGATCTACGATCTCTTCTCAATCCTGTTAGGGACAGAGTCTGCTGAATTTTAGGGAAACTGTGTTCTACAAACTACAATCGATATTGCTGTGTGGTGTGGGATTGGAGATAGGCAGGTGTCAGTGATCCACATCCATTTTTCTGTGTGTGAGCTGCAGTGAACACAATCTTTTTGGGCTGCAGTGAACACAATCTTTTTGGGCTGCAGTGAACACAATCTTTTTGGGCTGCAGTGAACACAATCTTTTTGGGCTGCAGTGAACACAATCTTTTTGGGCTGCAGTGAACACAATCTTTTTGGGGTGCAGTGAACAAAATCTTTTTGGGGTGCAGTGAACACAATCCTTTTTGGTGTGCAGTGAACACAATCTTTGTGGGGTGCAGTGAACAAAATCCTTTGTGGGGTGCAGTGAACACAATCTTTTTGGGGTGCAGTGAACAAAATCCTTTTTGGGGTGCAGTGAACAACATCCTTTTTGGGGTGCAGTGAACACAATCTTTTTGGGGTGCAGTGAACAAAATCCTTTGTGGGGTGCAGTGAACACAATCTTTTTGGGGTGCAGTGAACACAATCTTTTTGGGGTGGAGTGAACAACATCCTTTTTGGGGTGCAGTGAACAAAATCCTTTTTGGGGTGCAGTGAACAAAATCATTTTTGGGGTGCAGTGAACACAATCTTTTTGGGGTGCAGTGAACACAATCTTTGTGGGGTGCAGTGAACACAATCTTTTTGGGGTGGAGTGAACAACATCCTTTTTGGGGTGCAGTGAACAACATCCTTTTTGGGGTGCAGTGAACACAATCTTTTTGGGGTGCAGTGAACACAATCTTTGTGGGGTACAGTGAACAGAATCTTTGTGGGGTGCAGTGAACACAATCTTTGGGGGGTACAGTGAACACAATCTTTGTGAGGTGCAGTGAACACAATCTTTGTGGGGTGCAGTGAACACAATCATTGTGGGGTGCAGTGAACTCAATCTTTGTGGGGTACAGTGAACACAATCTCATACTGAAGGTTTGAGGGTGCTGCCTGTTCCATACTCCCCCTACTCCTCATCTAGCCTTTTAGGGGTACAAACAATAGTAATTGGGGCCTAGTGTGGTTGTGTACGTGTGATATACATACACTTTTTTGGGATCATATTTTCTATTCCGCTATTTAATCAAAAACCTTTGGGGATCAGTTAAATTGGGGGATAGTCTGTGTTGGTACGTGTGAGAGAGATCCACCTTTCCAAGTTGTTGGGGTTCATCTCATACTTCTGAAGGTTTGAGGGTGCTGCCTGTTCCATACTCCCCCTACTCCTAGCCTTTTAGGGGTACAAACAATAGTAATTGGGGCCTAGTGTGGTTGTGTACGTGTGATATACATACACTTTTTTGGGATCATATTTTCTATTCCGCTATTTAATCAAAAACCTTTGGGGATCAGTTAAATTGGGGGATAGTCTGTGTTGGTACGTGTGAGAGAGATCCACCTTTCCAAGTTGTTGGGGTTCATCTCATACTTCTGAAGGTTTGAGGGTGCTGCCTGTTCCATACTCCCCCTACTCCTAGCCTTTTAGGGGTACAAACAATAGTAATTGGGGCCTAGTGTGGTTGTGTACGTGTGATATACATACACTTTTTTGGGATCATATTTTCTATTCCGCTATTTAATCAAAAACCTCTGGGGATCAGTTAAATTGGGGGATAGTCTGTGTTGGTACGTGTGAGAGAGATCCACCTTTCCAAGTTGTTGGGGTTCATCTCATACTTCTGAAGGTTTGAGGGTGCTGCCTGTTCCATACTCCCCCTACTCCTAGCCTTTTAGGGGTACAAACAATAGTAATTGGGGCCTAGTGTGGTTGTGTACGTGTGATATACATACACTTTTTTGGGATCATATTTTCTATTCCGCTATTTAATCAAAAACCTTTGGGGATCAGTTAAATTGGGGGATAGTCTGTGTTGGTACGTGTGAGAGAGATCCACCTTTCCAAGTTGTTGGGGTTCATCTCATACTTCTGAAGGTTTGAGGGTGCTGCCTGTTCCATACTCCCCCTACTCCTAGCCTTTTAGGGGTACAAACAATAGTAATTGGGGCCTAGTGTGGTTGTGTACGTGTGATATACATACACTTTTTTGGGATCATATTTTCTATTCCGCTATTTAATCAAAAACCTTTGGGGATCAGTTAAATTGGGGGATAGTCTGTGTTGGTACGTGTGAGAGAGATCCACCTTTCCAAGTTGTTGGGGTTCATCTCATACTTCTGAAGGTTTGAGGGTGCTGCCTGTTACATACTCCCCCTACTCCTAGCCTTTTAGGGGTACAAACAATAGTAATTGGGGCCTAGTGTGGTTGTGTACGTGTGATATACATACACTTTTTTGGGATCATATTTTCTATTCCGCTATTTAATCAAAAACCTTTGGGGATCAGTTAAATTGGGGGATAGTCTGTGTTGGTACGTGTGAGAGAGATCCACCTTTCCAAGTTGTTGGGGTTCATCTCATACTTCTGAAGGTTTGAGGGTGCTGCCTGTTCCATACTCCCCCTACTCCTAGCCTTTTAGGGGTACAAACAATAGTAATTGGGGCCTAGTGTGGTTGTGTACGTGTGATATACATACACTTTTTTGGGATCATATTTTCTATTCCGCTATTTAATCAAAAACCTCTGGGGATCAGTTAAATTGGGGGATAGTCTGTGTTGGTACGTGTGAGAGAGATCCACCTTTCCAAGTTGTTGGGGTTCATCTCATACTTCTGAAGGTTTGAGGGTGCTGCCTGTTCCATACCCCCCCTACTCCTCATCTAGCCTTTTAGGGGTACAAACAATAGTAATTGGGGCCTAGTGTGGTTGTGTACGTGCGAGATACATACACTTTTTTTGATCATATTTCCTATTCCGCTATTCAATAAAAACCTTTGAGGATCAATTGAATTGCGGGATAGTCTGTGTCGGTACGTGTGAGAGAGATCCACCTTTCCAAGTTGTTGGGGTTCATCTCATACTTCTGAAGGTTTGAGGGTGCTGCCTGTTCCATACCCCCCCTACTCCTCATCTAGCCTTTTAGGGGTACAAACAATAGTAATTGGGGCCTAGTGTGGTTGTGTACGTGCGAGATACATACACTTTTTTTGATCATATTTCCTATTCCGCTATTCAATAAAAACCTTTGAGGATCAATTGAATTGCGGGATAGTCTGTGTCGGTACGTGTGAGAGAGATCCACCTTTCCAAGTTGTTGGGGTTCATCTCATACTTCTGAAGGTTTGAGGGTGCTGCCTGTTCCATACCCCCCCTACTCCTCATCTAGCCTTTTAGGGGTACAAACAATAGTAATTGGGGCCTAGTGTGGTTGTGTACGTGCGAGATACATACACTTTTTTTGATCATATTTCCTATTCCGCTATTCAATAAAAACCTTTGAGGATCAATTGAATTGCGGGATAGTCTGTGTCGGTACGTGTGAGAGAGATCCACCTTTCCAAGTTGTTGGGGTTCATCTCATACTTCTGAAGGTTTGAGGGTGCTGCCTGTTCCATACTCCCCCTACTCCTCATCTAGCCTTTTAGGGGTACAAACAATAGTAATTGGGGCCTAGTGTGGTTGTGTACGTGTGATATACATACACTTTTTTTGGATCATATTTTCTATTCCGCTATTTAATTTAACTGGGCCTCCATGCGAGACCTGTGTGCCTTGTTGCGCTGTTTTGAGTACTCCACCAACATGGCCAGTGGCAATGACGCCGTTCTCAGCTTAACTATCCCACTTCTATGCCTCCTTGAAAAAACAATTCGGGCGATGATGGAAGAGGATGTGGCACAGGATGAGGAGGAGGAGGAGGATGAAGAGGTAACATTTCCAAGGCTTTCAGGGCAGTCATTCGCAAGGGGCTCCGAGGGTGGGTTCCTGCACACGCAAACGCCAGGGACGCAATTGTCCAGCAGGGGCACAGTTCTGGAGGATGAGGAGGATGAGGAGGAGGAGGAGCTGGAGGAGGAGATGGAACCATGTTCACAGCAGGGTGGCACCCAGGCCAGCTCATGGCCATCACTGGTGCGTGGCTGGGGGGATACAGAGGACACGGACCATACACCTCCCACAGAGGACAGCCTTTCGTTGCCTCTGGGCAGCCTGGCACACATGAGCGATTACATGCTGCAGTGTCTCCACAACGACCGCCGAGTTGCCCACATTCTAACTTGTGCTGATTACTGGGTGGCCACGCTGCTGGATCCCCGTTACAAGGACAACGTACCGTCCTTAATTCACTCACTGGAGCGCGATCGCAAGATGCGCGAGTACAAGCGCACGCTGGTAGACGCCATGCTGCTGGCATTCCCATCTGACAGCGGGGCCACAGTGGAAGCACAAGGCAGAGGAGGAGGAGGAGGAGGTCGCCAACGCAACCAGGGCACCGCCAGCACCTCAGAAGGCAGGGTTAGCATGGCCGAAATGTGGAAAAGCTTTGTCAGCACGCCACAACAAACAGCAGCACCAGCAGCTCAGATGGAACGTCTTAGCAGGAGGCAGCATTTTACCAACATGGTGGAGCAGTATGTGTGCACACGCCTACATGTAGTGAATGACGGGTCTGCCCCCTTCAACTTCTGGGTCTCCAAATTGGGCACATGGCCTGAGCTTGCCCTTTACGCCTTGGAGGTGCTGGCGTGCCCTGCAGCCAGTGTATCATCTGAACGGGTATTTAGCACGGCTGGGGGCGTTATAACAGACAAGCGCAGCCGCCTGTCCAGAGACAATGTGGACAAGCTCACGTTCATTAAAATGAACCAGGCATGGATCCCACGGGACTTTTCCGTACCTTATGCAGAATAGCAATGGATACCGACCTTACCCACCCATTGTTCCATTTTTGCTCTTTCTCACTCTTTTGGGGTGTACCCTCATTTAAAATTTGTGAAAAGAAGCAGTGTTGGCTACCTCGTCCTCCTCCTCAGGGCCAGATTAATGTAGGGGCTATTGGAGCTGCAGCTCCAGGCCCCTACCTTTTATATAGGCCCCGGGTTGGCCATATTCACTGTTACCGCTCTTCTGTCACTTGTAAACACAGAAGTCTGGCTTCTATGCTCGCTTCCCCAGGCAGCACCCTCAGAACCTCCCCACACAGCGTGAAGGCCGGACAAGGAGGGACAGTTGGCGATGCATGGATGTGTTTATGGGCTTCAGAGACAGCATCCCATGTTGAATTAGGCATGCATGGCTGCACCCTTCCTCCTCTGGGTGCATGGCAAGGCACGGCCCTAAGGCCCTTCAAAATCCTCAGCACCAAGCCCATGATGCTGTTAATCCGGCCCTGGTCCTCCTCCACCGCCGCTTCCACCTACACCGCCCATAGGTGTGCGCAGCCTATTGCATTAAGGTGTGCACCCCAAAGTTGAAATACACATGCATGTGTTTGCCAGCAGGGAGAGTAATGTATCGGGGCCATGTACCTGTAGGCAAGGAGAAATAGAGCAGAGCAGGTCCCAGGGAGATCTTTCCCATCTCCTCACTGGCAATGCTATGTGCCCTAGGTGATTAGGGTGTGCCCAGGCACACCCAGCACACCCTGTGCGCACGCCTATGTCACCGCCACATCCACCACCACCTTAACCTCCCTCCTACTCCATATGGGCCTCGTCCTTCAGAGATGAAGAAGAACATTGTTTTATTTTTCTGTTTTTTTTTGTTGTTTTAAGTTATTTCCCTATCCACATTTGTTTGCAGAGCACTTGCCATGCTCTTAATTACGTTTTGCTGCCATTTGCAGCACTCTAGCCCTTTCCTTTGGTGTTTTAGAGCCATTTTAGTGCCTTAAAGTTCGGGTCCCCATTGACTTCAATGGGGTTCGGTGTCCGGGAAAAGTTCGGTAAAAGTCCGGGACACGGACCCGGACTTTTTTTTAAAGTTCGGCCGAACCCGTCGAACACGGACATCTAGGTGTTCGCTCAACCCTAATCGATACATATAGACAAGTTCTACACGTAACTAATCAGATTGTAAATTATGGATGAAAAAAGTCATAACATTGCCATAAGCTCAATTACTGAGAATTTATGTATTGAACAAGCTACCATTTCCCATTCCACAAGGGGAAAGAAGGGAAAAGATTATAAAAATCTTCTCGGATGAACCCATATTGGAGTAGAAACAAACTAGCTGGCTAATTATATTATATTAGGGATATGTATATATTCAATTATGTGTTAAATTATTATTACTCTGAACAGCATACCTATACAATATAATGTAGGCCTATCATTTATATTAGCACAGCAACTTTTCTTATATAAATGGCTCTTTTTGAAGCTATATATTTTCAAGATGGATATAAAGAATATAAAGAGTATAAAATACATAAAATATATAGAAGAAGACATGGGACATGGCCACTTAATTTGTATGTATAAACACACAGATGCACATATATATGTACACCATATGTCTAAACATAATACTTTTTAGGAATTTCTATAGTGGTTATTAGCTTTAAATATCACCTACCTCAACATGTAATATGGATATTTATTTTAACATATATGGTATATAATTGGAACGTATATAGCTTTCAATATTATGTGTAAAAATGTGTCACATCCCACTCGAAGTTCAAGCCTTCGGGTATTCGTGTACGAAGCATAAATATCCAGAAAACCTCCCTTTTACAGAGGATCTGGAATAAATCTCCTCCTCTCTTGGGTTTCAAAACTTTTTCTATGATTTGAATCATTACTAGTGAAGTGTCACCTCCATGAAGGTCATTAAAGTGGCGGGCCACATTTGTTGATTTTACACATCGGATGTCACTTAAATGCTCCCTGAACCTGTCTTTCAGTTTCCTAGTAGTTCTACCTACATATTGTTTCAAACAGCCTTTGCAGGTGATCAAATATATAATGTATTCTGTGTTACAATTAAAGAATTTATTAAGTTTAAACTTCCTCCCACTGCTTGAAGACTGAAAATTCGGGCTTTTCAGAATGTGGGGACAGGTCACACAATCCTGCATTCCACGGTCACTGGTGCTGGTCACTTGCTGGTACTTGTCACTGGTGCTGGTCACTTGCTGGTACTGGTCACAGGTGCTGGTCACAGGTGCTGGTCACTTGCTGGTACTGGTCACAGGTGCTGGTCACTTGCTGGTACTGGTCACTGGTGCTGGTCACTTGCTGGTACTGGTCACTGGTGCTGGTCACTTGCTGATATTTGTCACTGGTGCTGGTCACTTGCTGGTACTGGTCACAGGTGCTGGTCTCTTGCTGGTACTGGTCACAGGTGCTGGTCGCTTGCTGGTACTGGTCACAGGTGCTGGTCACTTGCTGGTACTGATCACAGGTGTTGGTCACTTGCTGGTACTGGTCACTGGTGCTGGTCATTTGCTGGTACTGGTCACAGGTGCTGGTCACTTGCTGGTACTGGTCACAGGTGCTGGTCACTTGCTGGTACTGGTCACTTGCTGGTACTGGTCACAGGTGCTGGTCACTTGCTGGTACTGGTCACTGGTGCTGGTCACTTGCTGGTATTTGTCACTGGTGCTGGTCACTTGCTGGTACTGGTCACAGGTGCCGGGCACTTGCTGGTACTGGTCACAGGTACTGGTCAATTGCTGGTACTGGTCACAGGTGCTGGTCACTTGCTGGTACTGGTCACTGGTGCTGGTCACTTGCTGGTACTGGTCACTGGTGCTGGTCACTTGCTGGTACTGGTCACTGGTGCTGGTCACTTGCTAGTACTGGTCACTGGTGCTGGTCACTTGCTGGTACTGGTCACAGGTGCTGGTCACTTGCTGGTACTGGTCACAGGTGCTGGTCACTTGCTGGTACTGGTCACAGGTGCTGGTCACTTGCTGGTACTGGTCACAGGTGCTGATCACTTGCTGGTACTGGTCACAGGTGCTGGTCACTTGCTGGTACTGGTCACTGGTACTGGTCACTGGTGCTGGTCACTTGCTGGTACTGGTCACTGGTGCTGGTCACTTGCTAGTACTGGTCACTGGTGCTGGTCACTTGCTGGTACTGGTCACAGGTGCTGGTCACTTGCTGGTACTGGTCACAGGTGCTGGTCACTTGCTGGTACTGGTCACAGGTGCTGGTCACTTGCTGGTACTGGTCACAGGTGCTGATCACTTGCTGGTACTGGTCACAGGTGCTGGTCACTTGCTGGTACTGGTCACAGGTGTTGGTCACTTGCTGGTATTGGTCCCTGGTGCTGGTCACAGGTGTTGGTCACTTGCTGGTATTGGTCCCTGGTACTGGTCACTGGTGCTGGTCACTTGCTAGTACTGGTCACTGGTGCTGGTCACTTGCTGGTGCTGGTCACAGGTGCTGGTCACTTGCTGGTACTGGTCACAGGTGCTGGTCACTTGCTGGTACTGGTCACTGGTGCTGGTCACTTGCTGGTATTTGTCACTGGTGCTGGTCACTTGCTGGTACTGGTCACATGTTCCGGTCACTTGCTGGTACTGGTCACTGGTGCTGGTCACTTGCTGGTACTGGTCACTGGTGCTGGTCACTTGCTGGTACTGGTCACTGGTGCTGGTCACTTGCTGGTACTGGTCACAGGTGCTGGTCACTTGCTGGTACTGGTCACAGGTGCTGGTCACTTGTGGTACTGGTCGCTTGCTGGTACTGGTCACAGGTGCTGGTCACTTGCTGGTACTGATCACAGGTGCTGATCACTTGCTGGTACTGGTCACTGGTGCTGGTCATTTGCTGGTACTGGTCACAGGTGCTGGTCATTTGCTGGTACTGGTCACAGGTGCTGGTCACTTGCTGGTACTGGTCACAGGTGCTGGTCACTTGCTGGTGCTGGTCACTTGCTGGTACTGGTCACAGGTGCTGGTCACTTGCTGGTACTGGTCACTGGTGCTGGTCACTTGCTGGTATTTGTCACTGGTGCTGGTACTGGTCACAGGTGCCTGTCACTTGCTGGTACTGGTCACAGGTGTTGGTCACTTGCTGGTACTGGTCACAGGTACTGGTCACAGGTGCTGGTCACTTGCTGGTACTGGTCACAGGTGCTGGTCACTTGCTGGTACTGGTGCTGGTCACTTGCTGGTACTGGTCACTGGTGCTAGTCACTTGCTGGTACTGGTCACAGGTGCTGGTCACTTGCTGGTACTGGTCACAGGTGCTGGTCTCTTGCTGGTACTGGTCACAGATGCTGGTCACTTTCTGGTACTGGTCACAGGTGTTGGTCACTTGCTGGTACTGGTCACAGGTGCTGGTCACTTGCTGGTACTGGTCACTGATGCTGGTCACTTGGTGGTACCTGTCACTGGTGCTGGTCACTTGCTGGTACTGGCTCTCTGGTGCTTCCCTCAGGTTAGTTCACTGTCTGTCACAGAGTTGGTGATCGGTCCCTCGCGCGCCAAAATGCCTCCTGGAGTGGAAGATCCACTCTCTAGTAGAGAGCAAAGCCGCTGCTTCCTCTATGCTGCTCCTTCCACAGGCGGAGTGCATGTGATCATATCACTCCGCCTGTGAGCCTTACCTACAGCGGCTCCTGCATTTCTCTTTGCAGGCCTGCTGACAGCTGACACACTCTGTCTGCATCGATGAGTCATCATGATCTGACTCACTGTGACTCACACACAGAGCCGGAATATTGCCCTGAGCTCGCGGGCGTCCCTTAGCTCAGGGCGGAAAGTGGGAGTCTCCCGCAACTAGAGATGTCTGCGACCGCTCTACCGCACCACCGCTCTACCGCGCCTTGCCCCCACCCCTCTTCCCTGGTACACACACGCCTTCCCCGGGATACAAACGCCCACTTAACACGCTGCTGCCCGACCGCCCGCTCTGACAGCCAGGCCGCCCGAAGTCTCTGCGTCCCAATGGCGGTCCGTGGGGCACATGCGCAGTAGCGCAATCCCACGGACACAGGGACACTGGACGCAGAGACACTTGGACTTTATTAATATAGATACTTAATAAAAGTTACTACGGGCTTCACTATGTCTGGCTCCTTCCCTTCTTTATGAATGTGGAATCGAGAGGGCCCATTAGTAAAGGTTGGAGGCTCGTCTGGTGACACACGGATCCATCCATCCACAGGGCTGTTTTGGAGAGTCCATGGTTGTTAAGGCTTGATTACCTTTAACATCTGGCCGTTTGGAGCACTTTTACCACAGTGTGGAGCACCTCAAGCACTTTTTTGTCCAGCACCTTATTTTGAATGCATTAATGGACTTATAACTTTTAACTGCACTTTACTTTGCACAAATCACTTTAACACCTAGCATCTTGATTATTGCACTTTATCTTGTGATATATATTAATTTTTATGGTCATATTTTAGCACCAAGCATCTTGCACTTTATATTGTGATATATATAATTTTTTTATTGTCATATTTTATCATCAAGTGCACCTTATATTGATCACTATTGGAGGATTATATTTTATCTATCACTTTCCTGGTAGCGCTGTCATATGAGACTCAGATGATGCTTCGGCCTCCAATCCCCCTATAATCCCCTCCTGTCCTTCCTTCATAATCCCTCCTTCTACCCAGCCTGGTCCTCCCTATCCTCATTCTCTGCTTGGTCAAATGCGGGCCTGATTCGAGCCTATCATTTTTTTTTTACTCCCAACACTATCACACCTTTTTTCACATTACGTGAATCATATAATCTTCCTACCCTCAGAAGGTACCTACAATTCAAATACTTCTATGCCCAAACTGCACCACCTGACTCCACTACCTGAGGTTTTTCTACCTTTCAACCTGCATGTAAATTTGATCCCCATAGACGAGGACTCATATCAGACATACAGGTCCCTCTCAAAAAATTAGCATATTGTGATAAAGTTCATTATTTTCTGTAATGTACTGATAAACATTAGACTTTCATATATTTTAGATTCATTACACACAACTGAAGTAGTGCAAGCCTTTTATTGTTTTAATATTGATGATTTTGGCATACAGCTCATGAAAAACCAAAATTCCTATCTCAAAAAATTAGCATATTTCATCCGACCAATAAAAAAAAAGTGTTTTTAATACAAAAAAAGTCAACCTTCAAATAATTATGTTCAATTATGCGCTCAATACTTGGTCGGGAATCCTTTTGCAGAAATGACTGCTTCAATGCGGCGTGGCATGGAGGCAATCAGCCTGTGGCACTGTGTAATGTTCTGGTACCTCTGGTACCCTTGTTCCCTATTTCTCTCTTACTTAATTGCGTCCCATCTTGTTATCCAAAAGACGCATACACCTTTAAGACCGGATGACATCATTGCCGAGCGCCGCTATGAGCGGCTATTTCAATCGCCGGCTTTCTCTCACTCATTGCTCGTTCAAACCACATGTTCACCGCATCTTCTCCTGTGAAGTCGGAGCTGCTGACATTTCCCTTTTCTGAACTGGAGCCGGAACCTCGCTGCTGATCCGTATCTCGCTACGGGATCACCTCTCTCTAAGGACACTGTTACTACTAACCTATCTAAGTGATAAGTACCCCACAGGGGATTCTTACTAACCAATCTCCTACTGTCATCTACTGCAATTACCAGGACTATCTGTATCTATCTATTTACTGTCATCTACTGCAATTACCAGGACTATCTGTATCTATCTATCTACTATCATCTGCATAGACAGTTAGCTCTTGGGACTACCTTCAACTATCTTTGCACTAGGTTACTCTGTCTAAGTATACTCCATCTGTGTCCTCTCACCATCTGCACTATACTTGACATCAGAACCTATCTGCTTACCATCACCTGCAACTCTCCTAATACTACTCTTAGTGTTCAACATACAATTGCCTGTCTCTCATCTATACATTCTCATATATTCTATCCCTCCATTAAACATCTGATTGAGTATATGTATATTGCATAACAGGCTGTGCACGGTGATGAAGTCCTGAGAGTTGGATATGTTGTTCAACAGAATCTCTACAAGGCTACTGAGTGTAATAATTCTGCAGCTGTAAATCCATCCACTAACAAAAACGCATGAACGTTACAGATTGAACGAGCCATTAAAAAAAAATATGGATTCAGCAGAATTACCCACTCATGTACTACAATTAAAACAGCAAGTAGATGCATTGATCCTTGCTCTCACAGAGGTACAAAACGAAAATCAGACCTTGAGACAGCAGGTTGGCCGTCTCACACAGCTTTCTGCTGCTCAGCCCCATGAGCCTAAGATAAACCCTCCTCTAGTGTTTTCTGGTGATCGGAGCAAATTTAGTGAATTTAAAAACGCATGTCGTTTGCTTTTTTTGTTAAAACCTCTAAGCTACACCACTGACCAAATTAAGGTTGGTACCGTCATCTCCTATTTAACGGGTGAACCCCGGGCCTGGGCAGACGCTCTCTTTGAAAAGGATGATCCACTCCTTAATTCTTACCCTTTATTTCTAGCATAACTCGCTAGTTTATATGAAGACCCCAATAAGCAGAGTACCGCTGATACCCAATTACGGGCCTTAAAACAAGGAAGGAGACCTGTTGAAGATTTCGTGGCAAATTTTAAAAGATGGTCCCCTGATTCAGGGTGGAACGACACATCTTTGAGAACGCAATTTAGACTCGGCCTATCTGAGGCCGTTAAAGACGAGCTCGCCCGAGCGGATTTACCTGGCACTCTAGAGGGACTGATACAGACCAGTATCAATATTGACAGACGACTACGAGAAAGAAAGGCTGAGAAGATGGGCTCACCATTTTCCAGTCCTTCTCGGATGTTGCCTGCTGACCCTACTCCTATGGAAGTAGGAATGATACGCCCACCTCTGACCCTTTCTGAACGTGCCAGGAGGAAAACCGAACATCTTTGCATGTACTGCGCATCCCCGAATCATTTGATAAGCGGCTGTCCCCTTGTCCGCAGGAAAGAGGGTGAGTGTTCAAATGTCTTGCTAGGGGGACTCACAACTTCCTTTTCTAATCCTTATCTTTTTGTTCATTTAACATTGCAGTGGGACCAAACTAGGATCACCACCAAGGCTATGATCGACACAGGATCTTGTGGAAACTACATTGACATTTGTTTTGTCTCCCTTAATAAAATACCTATTGTTTCTAAACCCAAACCTGTCTCCGTTAGTTTTATTAACGGTACCCCTTTATCCTCTGGTCCTATCACCAGTCAGACACAGGCACTCCTTGTAACTGCTGACGAGTCTCATGTGGAGACCACCACCTTTGATGTATTAACTTCACCACATTTTCCAATCATTTTGGGACTTCCCTGGTTACACATACATCAACCAATCATGGATTGGAAAACAAGAACGCTAGCCTTCTCTTCTCACTATTGTGAAACGACGTGTAATCTCCCCACATATGATAGGATACTGTCTGTAGTGCCGGATGACATTATACCCAAGTGTTATCAGGATTTATCGGAGGTTTTCCTTGAGAAAAACGCTCAAATGCTACCTCCCCATAGGGACTATGATTGTTGTATCGATCTACTCCCTAATAGCAAGTTGCCTTTCGGACATGTTTATCCTCTCTCGCAGGATGAACTCTCTCATCTTAAGGAGTATCTGGATGAGAACTTGACAAAAGGATTCATCCGACCTTCTACTTCCTCCACTGCTGCTGGACTCTTCTTTGTCCATAATAAGGATTCTAGCCTTAGGCCTATCATTGATTTCAGACAATTAAATGCCATTACAATAAAGGACCGTTATCCTTTACCTCTTATTCCTGAACTTATCGAACAGGTGCGTGGAGCTTCTTTCTTTTCAAAATTGGACCTAAAAGGGGCATACAATTTAATTCGAATCCGTAAAGGGGATGAATGGAAGACGGCATTCAGAACCAGATACGGACTGTTTGAGTACCTTGTAATGCCATTTGGGCTATGTAATGCTCCCGCAGCCTTCCAACGGTTTATAAATGAGATATTCAGAGACTTGCTTGATGTTTGTGTCGTAGTATATTTGGACGATATACTTATCTATTCTCATTCCTTACCTGAGCACATAAAACATGTGAGACTTGTGTTGTCAAGGCTACTTGCACATAACTTATACGTTAAATCAAAAAAATGTTTGTTTCATAAAGAGGAAGTACTATTCCTAGGATATATTATATCTAAAAATGGAATCAAAATGGACATGAGCAAAATATCCTGCATTCTGGATTGGCCTGTGCCAACCACTCGCAAAGCATTACAAAGGTTCCTAGGATTCTCTAACTACTATAGGAAAGTCATTAAGAACTTCTCTGCGATTGTGAAACCTCTCACACAACTCACAAGCACGAAGAAACCTTTTAATTGGTCAACAGAAGCAAATGGAGCATTCTGTCTGCTGAAATCAAGCTTTACTACTGCCCCCATACTATGCCATCCAGACCCATCCCTTCAATACATCTTGGAGGTAGATGCGTCAAATATGGCAGTAGGAGCAGTTCTCTCACAACGACCAACAAACACCTCACCTCTTCACCCAGTTGCTTTCTTCTCAAAATCATTAAGCAGCCCCGAGGTGAACTACCCAGTAGGTGAGAAGGAGTTACTAGACATAAAACTGGCGTTAGAGAATTGGCGACATCTACTCGAGGGCACTCAATTGCCAATCCTGATATATACTGATCACAAAACCTTCAATACCTTCAGACTAATAGAACTCTTTCCCACCGACAGGTACGGTGGTCGTTATTCTTTCTGAGATTTAATTTTTTAGTGACTTACACGCCCGCAGACAAAAATAAAAAAGCGGATGCACTTTCACGACTAACCGAGAAGGATTGTACCGAGGTTCCCTCAGTTCCTATAATACCACTTGAACGTATTATCGGTGTCATTCGCTCCCTGAAGGAAGAGATTTTGCACAGCATAGGACTGGACTCACCTCCACCACAACTAACTACTGACGCAGAAGGCTTCCTCTACTACAACGATAAATTATACATACCCCCTACTATGCGAACCAAGATCTTGGAATTGTCGCATGATGTACCTATGGCAGGACATATGGGTATGACTAAAACTTTCAATCTACTTACTAGGCAGTTTTGGTGGCCAGACATGAAGATAACTGTAAAAAAGTTCGTTTCATCTTGTGATATCTGTGCAAGGTCTAAAATTGACAACACGAAACCATCGGGGTTACTTTGTAGTTTACCGATACCCCAGGTTCCGCGGGAAGTGGTATCCTTAGACTTCATAGTGGAACTACCACCTTCCAAAGGATTCAACACCATCTTGGTGTCAGTGGACCATCTGACCAAGATGGCACATTTCACTCCTATCTGAAAACTACCTTCATCCAAACAAACAGCGGAATTGCTTGTGAAACATGTCTTTAAGTTACATGGTATTCCAAAAACACTGCTGTCTGACCGTGGTTCACAATTCATCTCAAAGTTTTGGCTAGCTCTATGTCAGATACTACGAATAGAGCGTAAACTTACCTCTCCCTACCACCCTCAGACCAACGGACAGACAGAGAGAGTTAACCAGTGCATTGAACAGTATCTGCGTTGCTATACTTCGTATCTACAGGACGATTGGGCAGATCTCCTCCCGCTAGCGGAATTCGCCTATAACAACGCGACTCATAGCACTACTAAACAAAGTCCATTTTACCTAAATTATGGGTTTCATCCCACACTCCTTCCTCCACGTATCTTGCCATCAAGTAATCCAGTGGCATCTGATTATCTTGCCCAGATAAAGGATTCTCTGGGATTACTCAACAATACCATATCCCATGCTCATAGCCAACAAAAGAAGTACTACGACCTCCGTAGGAAACCCTCTCCCCAATATGCCATTGGGGATCTTGTTTGGCTTTCTACAAAAAATCTGAGATTGAAAATCCCTAGTAAAAAACTTGGACCTCTATTTCTGGGACCTTTCCCAATAGAGAAGCTTATTGGAAAAGCTGCAGTACAACTCACATTACCAACGGACCTCAAGATACATCCCATCTTCCATGTGTCGCTACTGAAGCCCCATGTTCCTAACCAAGGAATAAGGCCTACTATCTCACCTCCACCTCCTGTACAAGTGGAAGGTGGAGAAGAATTTGAGATAAAAGAAATTTTGGATTCCCGTTTCCATAGAAGAAGACTCCATTATCTTGTACGATGGAAAAACTATGGGCCCCAAGATGACACCTGGCTGGATACCTCCGATATACATGCCCCTAGACTGATTCGCAATTTCCACTCGAAATATTCAGAAAAACCAGTTCTAGAGGCCTTCCAGAGCCGGCCTTAAGGGGGGGGGGTACTGTAATGTTCTGGTACCTCTGGTACCCTTGTTCCCTATTTCTCTCTTACTAAATTGCATCCCATCTTGTTATCCAAAAGACGCATACACCTTTAAGACCGGATGACATCATTGCCGAGCGCCGCTATGAGCGGCTATTTCAATCGCCGGCTTTCTCTCACTCATTGCTCGTTCAAACCACATGTTCACCGCATCTTCTCCTGTGAAGTCGGAGCTGCTGACTTTTCCCTTTGCTGAACTGGAGCCGGAACCTCGCTGCTGATCCGTATCTCGCTACGGGATCACCTCTCTCTAAGGACACTGTTACTACTAACCTATCTAAGTGATAAGTACCCCACAGGGGATTCTTACTAACCAATCTCCTACTGTCATCTACTGCAATTACCAGGACTATCTGTATCTATCTATTTACTGTCATCTACTGCAATTACCAGGACTATCTGTATCTATCTATCTACTATCATCTGCATAGACAGTTAGCTCTTGGGACTACCTTTAACTATCTTTGCACTAGGTTACTCTGTCTAAGTATACTCCATCTGTGTCCTCTCACCATCTGCACTATACTTGACATCAGAACCTATCTGCTTACCATCACCTGCAACTCTCCTAATACTACTCTTAGTGTTCACCATACAATTGCCTGTCTCTCATCTATACATTCTCATATATTCTATCCCTCCATTAAACATCTGATTGAGTATATGTATATTGCATAACAGGCTGTGCACGGTGATGAAGTCCTGAGAGTTGGATATGTTGTTCAACAGAATCTCTACAAGGCTACTGAGTGTAATAATTCTGCAGCTGTAAATCCATCCACTAACAAAAACGCATGAACGTTACACACTGCTGAGGTATTATGGAGGCCCAGGATGCTTCGATAGCGGCCTTGAGCTCATCCAGAGTGTTGGGTCTTGCGTCTCTCAATTTTCTCTTCACAACATCCCACAGATTCTCTATGGGGCTCAGGTCAGGATAGTTGGCAGGCCAATTGAGCACAGTAATACCATGGTCAGTAAACCATTTACCAGTGGTTTTGGCACTGTGAGCAGGTGCCAGGTCATGCTGAAAATTGAAATCTTCATCTCCATAAAGCTTTTCAGCAGATGGAAGCATGAAGTGCTCCAAAATCGCCTGATAGCTAGCTGCATTGACCCTGCCCTTGATAAAACACAGTGGACCAACACCAGCAGCTGACATGGCACCCCAGACCATCACTGACTGTGGGTACTTGACACTGGACTTCAGGCATTTTGGCATTTCCCTCTCCCCAGTCTTCCTCCAGACTCTGGCACCTTGATTTCCGAATGACATGCAAAATTTGCTTTCATCCGAAAAAAGTACTTTGGACCACTGAGCAACAGTCCAGTGCTGCTTCTCTGTAGCCCAGGTCAGGCGCTTCTGCCGCTGTTTCTGGTTCAAAAGTGGCTTGACCTGGGGAATGCGGCACCTGTAGCCCATTTCCTGCACACGCCTGTACACGGTGGCTCTAGATGTTTCTACTCCAGACTCAGTCCACTGCTTCCGCAGGTCCCCCAAGGTCTGGAATCGGTCCTTCTCCACAATCTTCCTCAGGGTCCGGTCACCTCTTCTCGTTGTGCAGCGTTTTCTGCCACACTTTTTTCTTCCCACAGACTTCCCACTGAGGTGCCTTGATACAGCACTCTGGGAACAGCCTATTCGTTCAGAAATTTCTTTCTGTGTCTTACCCTCTTGCTTGAGGGTGTCAATGATGGCCTTCTGGACAGCAGTCAGGTCGGCAGTCTTACCCATGATTGCGGTTTTGAGTAATGAACCAGGCTGGGAGTTTTTAAAAGCCTCAGGAATCTTTTGCAGGTGTTTAGAGTTAATTAGTTGATTCAGATGATTAGGTTAATCGCTCGTTTAGAGAACCTTTTCATAATATGCTCATTTTTTGAGATAGGAATTTTGGTTTTTCATGAGATGTATGCCAAAATCATCAATATTAAAACAATAAAAGGCTTGCACTACTTCAGTTGTGTGTAATGAATCTAAAATATATGAAAGTCTAATGTTTATCAGCACATTACAGAAAATAATGAACTTTATCACAATATGCTAATTTTTTGAAAGGGACCTGTATATGCTCAACTTTTATCCTACCCAACATCCCCCCCGCCAACTTTCACTTATAAATGGGAGAGAGACCTCAATCTTACAATCGATATAGCTTATCTGGCAGGCAACTAAATCTACATCACCAAATATTGTGGCCCTGGAAACCAACTACAAAGTACTGACCAGGTGCTACCTGGTCCCCGCCAGGATCTCTAAATTTCTCCCTGAATATCCCCCCATTGCTTCAGAGGCTGTGATACACCGGGCACACAGGTGCATATCTGATGGGAATGCCCCATAGCTCGCACCTTCTGGTCTGAAGTGTTTGGGAATCCCTATCAACTCTTTTTAATACACCTCCAACACCAGATCCAACAGTGGCGCTCCTGAACTACAAACCATCAGCTCTAACACAACGTAATTTCAAACTCTTACTATGTTACCACAGAAGCTAAACAAACCATGGCGAAAGTATAGAAATCCTCGTTATTCTGTCTTCTTGCACCGAAAAATAGGGTCACACAAGCCATGATCCATGCCAAGACGAAAGCAATCATGCTTGACAGAATACTTCCCTATGAAAAGTTTTGGAGACCTTGGATTGCCCATTACTTACCCCCCAGACTTCGATGACTCCCTTCTACTACCTTGAGACTAGAACCATATTTTTCAACCCTGGACTACCTGTAACCAACCAGCAACACTGGCTAGGGGCCTCTTTAGGGACCCTCCCCCCATCCTTCCCTTCTGACATCCCGTCACCCCTTGTATTCCTTTTCTTCCCCAATTATCTGACATATCACACCTACTCTCGGTACTTACTTCTTTTTTTTTTTCAAATATGTTTTATTGTAAAAGTTGAACCAAAGGCCAGTACAGTACAGTGTAATCAAGACGTGCAGATCACAAAGGCAATCAACAAGTGAGTGGACAACAATCTTATGCAGAAAGAAGGCTAATACAGAAGGTGTAGCAAAAACTGCAACATCGAAAAACTTCATGAAAATGTCAGCAAATACAGTGCAAATGTCAAAGGCACTAGGCCGCAGCTGAGGCACTTGAAGGTGCATACGAAAGTACTAGAATATAGGCATCGTCTAGGATAATCTTAGTGTCTGTGCAATAAACCCATAGTGGAAGGCGCAAATAGCAAAACTGGGGTAGATAAAGTAACAAAGAGAGGAGAAAGGGAACAGGCAGAAAAGGACAAACAGAAGGCCAGAGGGGGTGGGGGGGGCGGCGCTCCGCACCGGGCTCCGTGCTCCTCCCAGACAGGCTTCCCGTCCGGGTTTAGGAGCACAACAGTGACTTCCCTCGATCAGAGAGGACGAAAACCTTCCAGTATCCCCAAACCTTCTCATATTTATCACGTCTGTGGAGTGCCGTGAGAGTCAGGTCCTTTATTCTGTTTATCTCAACCAGCCTCTGCATGCAGTCCTTGATGGTAGGCAACCGGGAGGTTTTCCAACACAATGGGATGCAGGACTTCGCTGCACAGAGGACTTGTGGGACGGTACTTACTTCTTAACCTCTTTGAAACTTTGAAACCTGTTCCATCTTCCTGTCCTTTTCTCTACCAAACCAGGCAGAGGTCATAGACTGGTCTCATCTTTTCTGGCCTTACTCTTAGGGAGTCTCGAGTTAGAATGGCCTTACTGATATCGCGTGGACCACTCACATAGAGCATAAACTGTGCATTACAATGGAATGTTGGCCATACTATACCGATACCATCCTCTAATGAGCGATTTCTACCACACCATCCACTGAGTATGTCCCTTGTGAACAGTTTAATGAATATTACTTTTCTTACAGTACAGAACTATTTGGTTATCAACCTTCTCAGCTCAAAGCTTATCTCTTATAACATATATCCTCTCACGAGGTTTATGTGATGATTGTATTATGCTTACTCTTTACTTACTGTGATATTTGTAAACTGCTTACAGTTTGTACCCATCTTTTTATGATATTGTTCTGAACTACACTTTTCAATAAAATATTTGAACAAGAAAAATAAATTGAAAAGATGTAATGGATAACAAAAAAAAAACGAATTATGTGAAATAAGGAAGTAAAAACAGTTTAAAAATAGAGGCTCTCGTCTCTATTTTTAAACTTTTTTTACCTCCTTATTTCACATAATATTTTTTTCTTTTGTTATCCATTACATCTTTACAATTTATTTTATGTGCATTTACAGATTCCCTCTAATGGGTAAACCATTCCTATTGCTGTTTACGGTCCCTGCATGTGCCGGGGTTCGCACATGCATATACTTGGTTACGAAAAATAAGAAACAATGCTTCAGAAAAGCAGGCAGCAGAACTGATGCTCATCAAGTGCCCTTTTGTTTATCTGGTTCAGACTTGGACAATCTGTTCGATAGGAGATAAGGATTCTGGCTGCTGTAATGCTTTGCTTACATATACACTAAGATAACTGCAGTGTTCAGTAATTCAGTAATTGCAGACATCCTTGCCTCCCTGTAGTCTGCCTGCCCTTTTCACACCTAACTACACATACAGTAGCTGTGCCATTAGACAAAACTTTTATACAATAAGTATTGCAGAATGGGTCAATTCTCAATTTTTAGTGCATCTGCTATTGCCCAACTGCTCACTTTCAATACTTTAATTGGTCATAGTCATTTGATTTGCTACTTCTCCCTTGCCATACCTTTTCTTTTATTGCTACATGTGACCGGGACAGAAATTAAGTGAAAACAGAGGAAACTGACAAAAATTATAAATTATTTTCCTTTGTGTTCTTACTCCTTTTCTGGCAACTGTGTCTCCAGGCAACAATAAAAACCTACAGACAAAAGTGGGTGTTCCTACCATGCAAAAAAAAAAGGAAAAATAACTCTAAAATAAAAAGTTGCAGGAGTTGCAGGAGCTAACAAATCTTCAACATGTCCAGTAACAAAATTAAAGTCATCCTAAGAGCAAAAAAAAAAAAAAAAAATCATTCCCCTCCTATTGTAATAATATATGCAGGTGCGTGTTAAAACACAGTAACCAATTCAACACTTACAAAAGTATCTGTAGTGCTGCACAGGAATAAACGTAATAAACTTACTCACTTGCTGCTGTCCATTTCTTGATCAAGTAGTATCCAGTGTTGCAGCTGTACTGGTAATCTTCCTTGCACAGCCAAGTGTAATTAATTTAAATTGTTGCACAGTAGAAATCCCTAGGGAAAAGCTATAAAAACCCGTCAGACATTCTTACCTAATAAAATGGTTTGGCTGGTGTCCCACTTAAAAGTTAATGTATATGCTCCTTCACAAGGTTGTTGTGTAATATGTTGTCAAACACAAACAAGTAGCAGATGCAAGCAGGGCCATTGTAAAGGTTAGGGTAAAGGAGAAAATAATAAAAAAATAAAGACACATATATAGTAAGAACCCTGGAGAGAAAGAGAAAGGGTGAGGAAGAGAGAGAATGTGGGTTTCCATGCTGGCATTTATTAAAAGACCAAGGAGGATGTGCGAAGTACAGCTACCCAATAGCATCTTAAGTTTTGCCTAGAGATGGGCTTTAACAAGAAGTAAATGAGTTTAAAAATAGGCCTATCACTGAAGACATTGTGGAGCACTATATGTTTACATCAGAAGCACTATTGCCATGTAAGTTGTTCTCTAAGCAGTTTAAAGTATACTTGAGGCCTGGAAAGCTGCTGAGGCACTAGTGTGTGTAGAAGCAGGGTAGGCAGAGCTGCTGGGAGAATGAATTGTATAAATTCAGTGCTTCTACTGTAAACTTTAAAGATTAATTGTTCCACAGTGCCTGCAGCTACAGAGGTCACTGAGGACATGATTTTAAAGCTCATTTGTTTAAAATGTTTTTAATTCTTCAAAGTCCATAGCCTGGCCACAATATCACTTTCAACCATTTTAAAACAAATATATATATTTTTTAGTGTTTTTAAGATATGCATGTAACATATTAAGGAGAAAGACAGGAAGCACCACCTAAGTGTAGTATTAAAGACAATATATTGTCGCACAAGTAATAAAAACTCACAGGATAAAAGTGGGTAATAGGTTCATCAATGTAAGTAGGCAGGGGGGGACTGTTCAAGTCTGTCCCTTATCCTCTAGATGCACGCCATCCATGTAGCTGCATGTTGTTCGTCCAGCTCCTGAGGTTCTCCCGTGCACCAGGAAGTGAACCAGCATAGACCACAAGCGGAAGTGATGTCACCGGAAGACAAAGAGGCCATAACAGTTGGGCGGGCAGAAGATGACAAGAAAGGCAGGCTACGCTTTCGGAGCAACAGCTCCTTCTAGAGCACGTGCACTCAACTTCTTTGGTCGACCATTGCAAGGCCTGTTCTGAGTGGAACCTGTCCTGTTAAACCTCTATATGGACTTGGCAACCATGCTGCAGCTCAGCTTTATGTAGAGCAACAATTCTTTTTTTCAGATCTCAGAGAGTTCTTTGCCGTGAGGTGCCATTCTGAACTTTCAGTGAACAGTATGAGAGAGTGAGAGCGACAACACCAAATTTAACACACCTGCTCCTTATTCACACTTTAGGCCTTGTAACACTAATGAGTCACATGACATTGGGGAGGGAAAATGGCTAATTGGGCCCAATTTGGACATTATCTCTTAGGATGTACTCACTTTTGTTGCCAGCAGTTTAGACATTAATGGCTATGTGTTGAGTTATTTTGAGGGGACAGAAAATGTACACTGTTATGCCTCGTACACACGGTCAGATAATCGTACGAAAAAACTCGCTTTCGACCTGGTTGCACGATAATCTGATCGTTAGTACACAGCTTTCGACAGCCGATCACAACAGTTCGTCCAACAAAATCCGAAGGGACAAACAGGAAAACTTCTGTCGTACGATAGCCCCGCGAACGACAATCGTGTAATTAGTACACTATGCGTCCGCTAAAAATCGTTCGACAAACACCGCGCATGATCGGAAATAGCGAAATAACTATAAGCTTCCAAGACGTGGCTACGCATTCTGGTTGCTTTCACACAATCGTACGGCAGAAATCATATGGTTAGTACACATGGTTGCATTCGACATTTTGTAGCATGCTACTTTACTCGAACGATATGTCGTACGATTATCTGACCGTGTGTACGAGGCATTATACAAGCTGTACACTCACTACTTTACATTGTAGCAAATTGTCATTTCTTCAGTGTTGTCACATGAAAAGATATTATAAAATATTTACAAAAATATGCTCACTTTTGTGAGATACTGTATGTATTGCCTGATCCGCTAAAAACAAAGCAATCCCTGTATAGCTAATATCTTATCTGAGCAGTTGCAGAGGAGACTTAAGCTGACCATACATGGATTGAAATTCAGCCAGGTCAGCAGGGAAAATCCAAATTTCAATCCATGTGTGGTCACTGCGACTGAACAGAAGTCAAAGTACCAATCGACTTCTGTTCAACCACCCTGTCAAAGAAAATGTGCTTGATCAGTGTTGCAGGCACAAGCGCTCCCCCTAGAGGTTTAGGCAATTTACTTAGTGACGAGAGTTGGTCAGTACTCCATGTGAGTGCAGTTTTTTCTTTTATTTTTTTAATGGCAGTTTTAATAAACAGTTTTTCAAGATAAAATCCCCTGTTGGTCTATGTTTTTTTTATATATTAAGTGCTGATGATGTGGAGAGGAGTGTAAGGAGTGTAAGATGATTCCAACCAAAGTGGTCTGCATAGTATCAACTTCATCCTGGGGAGAAGGGAGGGGTCTTGGCAAGATACTTGTTTGAGGGAGAGGAAGGGGAGTAATCAGTCCAAAGAGTAGGTAAAAGGGGCATACTCATTAAAAAGTACATTGACCTTCCTAAAACTAAGAGGTCACACATTTTCTGGTGAGTTTATCTGACTGAGGTGAAGGACACCTAAACACTTACTTTCTATGGGCAGCAAAATCTTGGGAGCCACCCAGCCCTCGAATGCAGGGGTAGGCAACCTTAAAGAGGTGGGGCTCTACCTGAACATGGGAGAAATCAAAGATCACCTGGCACATTGTCACCTCCTCACACCTAATTTAAACCTCTATATTGCCGTTACTACTGTGTCACAATCGCGTGCATTGCACGGTAATCATGTGTTTAAATCAGGTGGTGAAGAGGCAACATATCTCCCCCTCACCACCTGTCAAACACACTCAAATCACTTTTCAGAGTAGCAGCAGTCCCTGCTGCACTTGTGAATAAGCCCTTAGTTTCATTCAGCAGCACCCTTAGGGCTCGTTCACATAAAGTTGGGAGGGGGAGTGGTGGTAAAACCCTGCAGTTGATTCACAGATTTACTGCCCCCAGTCCCTACCCCCTTTAGCTGCAGCAGCCACAGGTGTCCACATGCTGCAGCAGGAATTAAATCCCCTGTTGCTTTTGGCAGGTGCTATCACCTGTCAAACGCAACCCATTTAACCACTTAAGCCCCGGAGGATTTGGTTGCTCAAAGACCAGGGCCTATTTTGCGATTGGGCAATTTCGCGGTCGTGCAATTCTGTACCCAAATTAAATTGACGTCCTTTTTTTCCCACAAACAGGGCTTTCTTTTGGTGGTATTTGATCACCTGTGCGATTTTTTTTTGCGCTATAAACAAAAAAAAGAGCGTCAATTTTAAAAAAATAACAATATTTTTCACATTTTTTTATATGAAATTCCCCAAAAAAATAATATAAAAATCAAATTTTTTAACATTTTAGGCCAATTTGTTTTCTGCTACATAATTTTGGTTAAAAAAAAAAATCGCAATAAGCGTATTTTTATTGGTTTACGCAAAAGTTATTGCGTTTACTATCTAAGGGAAAGATTTATGTCATTTTTATAGTTTTTTTTTTTTAACTAGTAATGGCGGCGATCTGCGATTTTTTTTTTGTGGGACTGCAACATTGCGGCGGACAGATCACCAGTACCAGTGACATTACTACAGTAATCAGTGCTATACATATGCACTGTTACTGTAAAAATGACACTGGCAGGGAAGGGGTTAACTTTATTAGTGATCAAGGGGTTAAGTGTGTCCCTAGGGGCGTGATTCTAACTGTCAAGGGGCGTGGCTTGTGATGTAATCACAGAGACATATGATCCTACATAGCAGGATCGTATAGTCTCTGCAGTTACACCAGGGAGAATGACAGGCGGCTTTGTTTACATTAGCCACCTGCCTTTCTCCCTCTCCAGCGGGAGATCGCAAGTGACCGGCGGACATCTGAGCCACTGGTCACACGAGCGGGGGCACGCCTCCGGCGGCGCGCGCTCGCCCCCTACAGGCTCCTGGGCGAGCGAAGTAGTACTACATCGCTTTGCCCAGGAGGGGCTGACTGCCGCAGTAAATATACTGTGGGCGGTCGGCAAGCGGTCAAGTAAATGGGGCCACTCTGTAAGTGCCCCGCAACTGCATGCTTCTGCAGGGTTCAAGAGGTTAAAGCAGGTGGTGAGAAAGAAACACAATGCTGCCTGCTTTAACTCCTTGTTTTCTGTACTGTGCAAGGTTGCAGGGCATTTGTAGAGCGGCCACATTCACTTGAATGGGTCATGCTTGGCAGGTGCTTCACCCACCAACCATGACAAGGTGTGTAACTCCTGCTGTGGCATGTTTACACCCCTAGCCACATCAGCTAAAGGGGGTGCAGTTGGACAGGACTTGTAAAAACACATCTTAACTATGGGGGCTTTACCACCCCCCAAACTGCAAATGTAAATTAACTCTTACTGTTCTGGGCCCCCTATAAAGTGGCTTCAATTCTGAGGTGCTGCACAGTGAATCTGTGACTTTCCTGGGTTAGCTGCACTTTGCCAAAAACTTAAGCCCTGTACACACGATAAGAAATTCGGCCGGGAAATTTCGTCCGACGACCGATCTGCCGACTTTCAGCCGAAAAAATTCTGGTGTGCAGGCTATATAATTTTTGTCGTCCGTCAACACATGTCCGATTTTCATCTCATTAGTACAGATTTAGAAGGGGAAAAATCTTATGAGCAAGACTAGGCATGCTCAGAGATGAAAGAACACATAGAAAGCAATCCAACACATGACATCACTTCCAAAATAGAATTCTGTCGTACGGGAAAATTCGTGTGCAGTCTAGAGCACATTCCAACCAACAGACACGCACTCTGGACAAAAGACGGACGACCGGTCGGCGGAAATTTGTTGCATGTGTACGAGGCTTTATATTATATCCTGCAGATATAGTGCACTTTCTTAAAGCGCACCAAACCCATGGGATTTAACAGAAGTCTATGGCTAAGTACAGCAAACCTGCAGGAAAGCTGCAGGTACACTGCACTGCACCCGCGGTGTGGGTCACCGCAGTGCTTCAGTGTGAAAGCAGCTCTATAATATGCCCAGTGTATTGCTTCACACTGGCCTGAAGATCTCTTCTTTTCTGCTTCTGGCACCACTCTGGAGACCGCTAGCCAGGATAAGAGGGGGAGTGCAGTTGGTATCACTCTGCATGGGGACAGCAGCCAGCACTACAGAGGAGGCATCCTACAGCTTCAACTTTACAAGTCATCCCTCTGCATTGCACTTTGTTTGATGCTCTGGGATGACAAGTCAGCAAGCGCAGACTGCGATCTAGCAGTCACCTGGCTGCGATCTACTGGTAGATTGTGATCTACTGGTTGCTGAACCCCGCTCTAATGTAAACATACTACAGGTTTTTCTAAGCGGTTTGAAACAGTCTTTGTTGTCATATTTAAATATGAATTAGTTCACAGTGCAAAAAGCTAAAGTGGTTAGGGATGGCTTGTTTTAAAACTTAAGAAGAATATAAAATGTTAACAATTTCATGTAGGGAGAGGTACTGTTTTTTATTTCAGATTTTTTTTACGATTTTTTTTTTTTTTAATGTTGGCATTTGCACATGTCCCTCTTGGCCTTTTTTTTTATAATAGTTTGCTTATAATCCCTATAAGTAGCCCAAACTGAATAACAATATTTGCCCCAAAAAGACTTTAGTGGGGTTTTCTGAAAAGCTCTTAATCTTTGAGCAAGAGTTGTAAAACTGTTTGCAAACTGAATCTAGGAGGATTCACTCATCCCTAGTTACAACATTGCTACTCCATAGATGTACAATAATGGGTGAGAGCTGTCACCCTTGGACAAGAAGTGTGTGTATGGTAAAAATAAAAGGAAAAAACCCTAAAAAATATGCAACCACCCTATCTAGGCTGGTAAGCCTTTAATATGTTACATTTTTGTTGAGCTGTAAAGTAATTGTAAACCTTCTGACTTTTTTTTTTTTTTAAAACAACAAACATGTTATACTTACCTGCTCTGGTTTTTCACAGAACAGCCCAGATTCTCCACTTCTGGGGTCCCCTGCCAGCACTCCTGGCTCCTCCCTCCTGCTAAATGTCCCCATAGGCAACTGCTACCTATGGGGGCACTCATACGGGCTCACTCCTGAGCCCCGCTATCTGCATCCATAGACACAAACAGCAGGGCTTGGCTCTGCCCCCCACTTTTTTTATTGTTATAGGATTTAATTGACAGCAGCAGGAGCCAATGGCTGCCATTGCTATCAATCTGCCCTGTGAAGAGGAAGAAAGCAGGGAGGGCCGATGCTCTCCTGCACAGCAGTGGATCGAGAATGGGCTCAGGTAATAATGGGGGGGGGTGCTAGACACAAATTCTTTTTTACCTTATTGCAAAAAAATGCATTAAAGCGAAAAAACGAAAGTCTTTGGAACCACTTCAAGATTTATTTATTTTCCTGTGCAAAGTAAACACATTGCTTTTGCTTCCTGCAGAGAAATGGTTTATAAATGAACCGCATATGTGACTGCACAGATCACACAAATCTTCTGATTCATGCTAGTAGGTGTGAAGAAATGACTATGCTGCTTTACCTCCTACACAGCTGTAATGTGTAACCTAGCATAAGGTATCTCTAACACATTGACATAGCCCTGGAGGATGTGAGTAATTAGGTTTTTATTTCCTTGAAGTTAATCAGTCAGCTGCAGATTACATTATGTGAATGTTTCAATTCTAGTTGCCCAGTCTTAGTAATGTTTCTATCCCAACTTATCCTGGCAACAGGTAATGATATTCTGTATTTTACACTCAAAAAGGATGTGTGCAATGTGTATCTGTCCTATTCGCCGTAGACACTAGATAAAGCTTTGGATTAACCGGGTTAAGGAAAGCATTTGTTGTTTATAATTGGTTTTTGTTTTCTCTAATATGGGCAGTAAAGCATATAGACATAGACTATTATGGAAACAAAAGCCATACGCCGCTTAGGAATAAATGTCAGGAATAAAAGGTTCCCAATATAGAGCTTAAATTATCTGCACCGAGCCATTACCGAACAATAGCAGAAAACCTGTCCAGTATTATCACAAATGTAATTTTCCTCTATGCATGTTTATTTTATTTTTTATTTTATTTTTTGAAGCATAGTTCAAAAATAAAAAGTAAAAGGTTAAATTAAAGGTTAAAATGGGCAATGAAAATGCAAGGTCTGCTTTAAAGCTGAATTCCAGTCTTACAGTTGGTCTTGCACAATTGTACAAGCTCCTCTCCTGTTCTGAAATTTCTTTCTAATTTTACTGCACACTGTGAGCTTCTCATTGTATGGTTTAGAAGTTACAGCAAGTCAAAGAAAGTCTGTTCCAATTCCCAGAGAACATATATCTTCATCCAGCCCTTTCATTCCTAGCGGTACTGTCTCTGGCAAACCTTTTTCATAAATTGGCTTTCAGTTCTGTCAATTATTATTGATGAAAAGAGGAGGGCTTAATTTAGGGAAGCAAAATATAAGCAGATTAAAAAGCAGCAACTCCCCCACCCTTCATGACCAGAATGAAACAATCTCTTCCAAAGGGTTACAAAAACATAACATTGTAAACGAAAATAAAAATTCTCCCTGATTCCAGTTTCTGTCCGCCTTCTGAGCAAATCCACTTGTATAGAGATTGTCATAGTTTTATAGTAGTTAAGGTTGAATAAAGACAATAGTACCATGTGTGTCAATGGTAAATATTTCCCATATCATATCCCTGTATGTTGTATTCACTAAGATGTACTCTTTTGCGGTCTTTTAAATCTATCAATACTCCCTGCTGACACCACCAATTGTGGAAGAGATTTCCACATCCTTATAGCCCTGACAGTGAAAAACTCCCTGTACAGCGTGAGGTTAAACCACTTCTCCTCCAGTCTCATTGTGTGGTCCCATGTCTTCTTACACTCCCTAAGATTGAAAAGTTTCCTTCCTACACTGGGATCACCATTGAGGTATTTGTATACTGCTATCTCCTCTCAAGTGTCTCTTCTCAGAGAGAATAAATTTAGCACTTGTAGTCGTTCCTCATAATTGAGGTCCTCCAGTCCACCTATTAATTGAGTTGCACTTCTCTGGACTCTCTCCAGCGCCAGAAAATCAGATTGCATAGTGTATGGTCAGCTTTATACAAGTACGTAGAAGGGAGTGAATTGGGACACTCAGCTGTCAGGCCCTGTTCACATCTCTGCATAGTGGGAAATCACACTACTGCATGTATATTTTTTGGGGTTTTGGAATAGGCTGCACCATGCACAACAATTGCCCCAAAGAAACTCCAGAACTTATTTTTTTTGAGCGAAGCATGATAGTTTTTTACCGTGCTTTTTTGTGTGCGTTTGCACAGGTGTGAATGGAGCCTTGTTGTTCTTGTGGGAACAAACCAATTTCAGTTTCAGACCTCATTCACACCTAGCGTAGAGGGAGTGCACACTTTGTGGCTCGTTTTTTCCCGTGACACTCATAGGGCAGCCTGTTGATTACAATAGGCTGTCCTACACATGGCAAAGTAGCTCATAGGACATTTTGGCGGGATGTAGGTTGCACGTTTGTTACTGTGCCTTTTCCTGCATTTGTCATTTGTTTTTTCACATGGCAAAATATATGTGTCCGCTTATGCATTTAGTATGCCATTAACAATTAGTGGCACCGAAAGTGCAACTAGTTCACTTTAGGTGTATAAAGGTGGTCATACGCTATACAATCTTATTTTACAGTTTCTGTTCAATCTCCTTTAGATTTACCAAAACTGACACACCATCTATCCAATGATTCTATAGCCATAAAGCTGGCCCTTGCACTACATAGTTGATGGTAGGCCTAAAGGAGATTGTACAATCAGATTGCATAGTGTATGGTGAGCTCTACAGAACCCAGGGCACACTTCTTTTTAAATGCTACTGCTCTGAACCGCATAGGCTGTTTTCTGATTGCGCAGCTCCTACACACTCTGCCAAATGAACAATCATTGCAAAATGAAAGTAAGGTAGAAAAAAAAATTGATGCCTGTGTATTAAGTGAGAACGGTGATCACTAACTGATTGCATTGGAAGACCGTGCACCTGAGGAGGTGGGTGAGAGCCATCTCCTGGAAAGGATGTTCCTGGAGGGAAAGGCCAAATGGAAAAGGATTTAGGAAAACTAGAAGAATGGTCAGAACTCTGGCAACTGAAATTTAATGTGGATAAGTGCAAGATAATGCACCTGGGGCGTAAAAACCCAAGGGCAGAATATAGAATATTTGACACAGTCCTGACCTCAGTATCTGAGGAAAGGGATTTAGGAATAATTATTTCAGAAGACTTAAAGGTGGGAAGACAATGTAATAGAGCAGCACGAAATGCCAGCAGAATGCTTGGATGTATAGGGAGAGGTATAAGCAGTAGAAAGAGAGAAGTGCTTATGCCGCTGTACAGAACACTGGTGAGACCTCACTTGGAGTATTGTGCGCAGTACTGGAGGCCATATCTCCAGAAGGATATAGATACTCTAGAGAGAGTTCAGAGAAGAGCTACTAAACTAGTACATGGATTGCAGGAAAAAACTTACCAGGAAAGGTTAAAGGACCTTAACATGTATAGCTTGGAAGAAAGAAGAGACAGAGGGGATATGATAGAAACTTTTAAATACATAAAGGGAATCAACTCGGTAAAGGAGGAGAGCATATTTAAAAGAAGAAAAACTACCACAAGAGGACACAGTTTTAAATTAGAGGGGCAAAGGTTTAAAAGTAATATGAGGAAGTATTACTTTACTGAGAGAGTAGTGGATGCATGGAATAACCTTCCTGCAGAAGTGGTAGCTGCAAATACAGTGAAGGAGTTTAAGCATGCATGGGATAGGCATAAGGCTATCCTTCATATAAGATAGGGCCAGGGACTATTCATAGGATTCAGATACAGTATATTGGGCAGACTAGATGGGCCAAATGGTTCTTATCTGCCGACACATTCTATGTTTCTATGTTTCTAAAGGGAAGCCAGCTGCAGGGTGTGTGCTAATGAGGTCAGCTGGTGAAGTCCTTCCTGGGCCTTTACAGTGTTCACATCCTAAGGTCTGTCCAAGAAGTAATGGAGAAGTAATGCTAAAGTTTTTTTATACAACAAGCTGGACACTGAGGGAAGGGCTGTGTAGGATAAATAGAAAGCTTTTTATTTTCTGTAAAAGAAGTACTTTAATGCTATATTGGTACATAGGGGGTCTGGAATTTAGGGAAAAAAAGCGTCAGTTAGTTCCTGATTCGCCGCCGCAATATTGCAGTCCTACTATAAGTCACTGATCACCGCCATTAGTAATAAAAAATAAATAAAACTATCCCATAGTTTATAGAAACTATAACCTTTGCGCAAACCAATCAATATACACTTATTGAGATTTTTTACCAAAAATATGTAGCAGAATACATAATGGCCTGAATTTATGAATAAATTAGATTTTTTTCCAATTTTTTTATTGAAAATGTTTTATAGCAGAAAGTAAAAATATTGTTTTTTTTTTTCAAAATTGTTGTTTTATTTTTTGTTTATAGCACAAAAAATTTAAATTGCAGAAGTGTTCAAATACCACCAAAATAAATCTATTTGTGGGTACAGCATAGCATGACAGCGCAATTAAAGTAACGCAGTGCTGTATCGCCAAAAATGGTCTGGTCATGAAGGGGGTAAATCTTCCGGAGGTCAAGTGGTTAAAAATCTTTAGGGATGCAACCTGGTCCTCTGTTCACATGTTCTCAAAGTTTTACAAGATCAATCTATTTGCCTCTGTGGATGCTAATTTCAGCTGCAAATGTTCTGCAAGCAGCTCTTTTTATGTTTTCCCTTATTATTATTTTTTCCACAATGGGCTGGCTCACTTTTTTGGCATGTCCACCCCTTTGCTTATTACCATAAAGCTGTGTCCCTAAGTGGATGATAGCAAAAAAAAAATCACTGTCCCAATCCACCAGAGCGACACCACCAGGAAGCCGTTACTGCACAGTGCCAATCACTGGCAGTGAGCCATTTCCTGGCCCGCAGCTGCACATACACATGCTGCTCATGATTGGCGGCGTGCAGTGATGGCTTCCTGGGGCGATTGCTCAGGTGGGTTGGGACTACGATCTGAACAGGCCTGAGCCCATCCCTACTCACCATCCTTTATTCGGTGTCCATTGAGGGACACAGCTTCCTTCTCTCTTTGGGCTGCTTGCTACAATGAGAAAGTGTGAGGCGGGAGGGGGGCTATAGCATCTAGGAGACTGGCCTTTTGTTTCTATGTGCCAGTGTCAATATTTCCTGTAAGCATCAGCCCCTCAATGGACTTTGAGAAAAGGATTCTGTTGTGACTACAAAAACACTTTTAATTAGTGATGCTTATAAATGTCTTACAGCAAAAGGGGTTAGAGTAAATATAAAGAATCCGAACACAAGAAAAATCAGTTACCTATAGAGACTAATTGGCATCAAGGGGTTATTAGTACAAAAATCGCTTTATTGAAAATGTGTATCAATGCACAAGTACTTAAATTTGAATAATCCTAAGTCCATCACCACATATAAAAAATGACAACGTTGTCACCCACATCAAACATATAATATAAACCCCCCTACAGGTCATCAGTATTGGGACACAAACACGGGGGGATAGGTTCTGGAAGAGGATCAGATGCACCCGAGTAAAGTGCCTCTCAGGTGCGCACAAGAGGGCCAACAAGAGCAACGTTCATATAAATAAAAATTTCTGACTTGACTATGAACACCTCCAATAATTTGTATGTCTGTAATGTACTTTATATACAAATGCAATGAATGTGTAGATTGTAAGATATACCCAGTTGGCCTAAATCCCATAATTGGATGAAATGCATGGAAGTAGGAACTTCGGAACCAAAAATCAGTCCAAGCCCTTGAAACCCAGACAATGAATGCTGCTTTTTTTTTTTTTTTAATTCAGGCAAGTGACAATAGACCCAATAACGCTTTCCTTCTCTGTTTAACACACCGCTTCATGCAAATTCAACATATCTGTTTTAGGGCATGGCTAAAGTAGAGACATAATAAGAGTTCACAAAATATGAACTATATCTTTTTGTTTTATAATGCAATAAGGTTGCCAATAAGGTAGCCAATATTGTTCTGCCATATAAGTTGTGACTAGTTTGTTACTTATACCAAACTTCAGGCTTTAAAAAAATTGTAGGTATGCTGTACTGCTTCTTAAAGAATCTTTCATTCCACTTCCTTCCAAGCTTTCTTGCAGAGTTCAATTGTTAATAACAAAGCACAACCTACAGCAGCTTCAAACTGGCATTGCAAGTGTTGTCTGAACAGCACGATCATTCCCAATCAGCCATAGAAATGAGAGCCAGACAGGCAATGTATCAAAATTAGGTCTCCCACTTGGCAGCGTGCTGTGTAAATGACTAAGCCTTCAGGCTTTTCTAATTTTGCTGATAAGCACACCTCAGAGTAAATTATTTTGTATACTACCGAATGTATTAAAGCTAGGGATCTTACAATGAAACATTGAATGTTTTTTTGTCAGTACGCATTATTTACAAATGGTAATAAAATAAAACAATATTTTAACAATTTAATTGGGTGTGCCTAAAATGAGGGCAGTGCACTGCTGTTGTAAATTTACAATTTGGTTTGGGTTTATGTTTCAATGTGTATACTACAATACTGTTATGTTAATCTCTACAAGCTATGCTCAGGAGTAATAATAATAATAAAAATTATAATAATAGAATATAAATGTTACATAATAGTATTGCAACACAATAGCAAAATACATTTACATTATATTTACCATTTTAGCCATTTTTATATTTTTTTTAATTTAGGACACTGGCACTTAATTTACCTGTGTAATATTGTTATTACTTATTTTGATTATTGTAGTAATTATACCAAAGTGAAATGTTGATATTTTTTTTACTTTCCTTTAGGAAATACCACTCTATGAATTGCAGGTGTATCTACTGAATGCTCTGTCTATCCCTTTTGAAAGATAAAGTCTATTTATGTACACAGTTTCTCTATGGCTCTACCATGGTAACAAGAAACACTAAACATTTCCCATCTAACACCATGAATGCTTCAAACATGTCTACAAGTGAAAAGACTTTCAGTTACAGGTAAGGTGTGCATTAATTCTGCATTGCATGCTCTTAAAATACTCCTGAAATCATGCAAACTTCTTTGATTTTATGATTTATGAATTATATTTGGTGTGCAAACACTACAGAGCTTGGCCCTGCCCACTAGCACCTCTGGCATTTTACAGCCTTACAGGCTAATAGTGGGGCTCAGCAAATAGAAAGGATTGTGACTAGGTTATCCATCACAAACGTTGGATGAAGTTTGCATGCAGGGCAGTCAGCTATTGAGGTTTAGAATTAACAACTATAGGGTGCTCATGTTCACTGACAGTTACAGAGAGAAATAGTATGCTTACATTTTTTTTAAGGCTCCTTCACATGAATGTATTGTAACTTGGGGTAGCTCTGGAATGACCACCAGCCTGTTTGGAAAAAGCGAAACAGTTCATTTATTTGAATTGCAGCAAAACAAAATGCAGCTTTCTTCAGCCAAAGTAAATAAACAGTCCAAATCTTTGTATTGGTAATAAAGCAGCAGGCTCACCACCAGTCTTTGGTCCCATACAGGTGTCAGGCTCCTCCAAAGTAAGGGTGCCAGGCAGGCCACACAGGGGGAAGTTTAGCAGCCCTTATCTCAGCTTGTCTGAGAGCTTCCACTCACTACACAGCTTGTGAGTCTCTCTCTCTCTCTCTCAAATATCTGGGAAATGTACCTGCCATCCAGGACACATTCCTGGTGTCCTGTACAGTATCAATCCATAAGCCCATGTAAAGGCAACATCTTCATCTATGGGGAATACACAGGTGTGCAAAGGCAGTGGAAGGGAGAGACATATGCCGTAGCCACTTTTTTTATTTGATGAATACAAAGCTTCTTCAGATTTTTGTATCCGCGAAAAACCCCCCCTAACATTTACACTGCTTTGTGCTTTTATTGAAACCTAAGGCTTGAGTATCCCCTTAACTATATTTTTGTTTGTAGAGTCAGAAAATAGGAAGTAAAGATTTCTGTAGAAAAGAGGAAGTCTTGTTGCAGTCTTGTGCTAACCGCAAGCTAGAGTTTGGTACAAAGTGATGAATTAACCTGTTTACTGTTAAAATACTGTCTGTACATTGTCAGGCAAGATATGTTATGAATAATATGTCTTTACATGAGGGAGGTGTTTAGCCTGGCAATGATTAGAGGAAAACCGTGAGTGGACCGGCCCAGCTATATCCTGTTTGGTATACCATAAAATACTGTATAGTACCCGGAAAAAACAAGTAACGCTTTTATGACACACAGTGTTTGGGTCTGAGTGCGTTACTTTTAAGGCCTTGTGTATCAGGATGTGGTAGAATTGAAAAATTCCGGCAATTAAGGTCAGTAAATAAGAGTAACAAAGGTGATAGGGAATAGAGTTGCTAACACCCTTGTGCTTGGGAGATGGTAAAAATGACTGTGCCATGCATTTTTACTGCCCCTCAACTGCTCCCCTTATGTTGCAAAGGCAGTGGAAGGGAGAGACATATGCCGTAGCCACTTTTTTCATTTGAATGGATTCAAAGCTTCTTCAGATTGGTGTATAAGTGGGCAAATTACATTAACTCTGTCTGAGCAAATCAGAGAAAGCTTTATATTCATTCAAAGAATACCAAGCTTGCTATGAGCCCATCTCTATTTTGTTCCAGGAGTGCTATGGGAAGTCCCCATCCCATTGTTGAAATACAGTGCTGTATGCTGTATTAAGCTAAGGCTACATACAGGTAATACACTGCATCCATCAAGCACACTTTATAGTACAGTAAATAATCAACCCAATAATTTTCTTGGCCCAAATTAACTATTTAAAGAGACATTAATCATGGTGTTAGACTTTAAATGCACACATAGAAAACAATTATTTTTAGAGTTCTTTCAGTGACTATGTAAGTCACCTAAGACTCTATTTAATCTCACAGCTTTAAGACACATCCAGTGGTGCAATGTAACACACAACTATTTTTTACCAGAGCAAATTTTCTTTTCATCTATACTACCAGTAAAAAGTTTTGGAACACCCCTAATGTGCTCTGAAAATTAAGCATAGAACAAATAAACAATTGATCATAAAAAATAAATCATGGAATAATTTTCTTTAACAAAATGTGTTCTACATTTTTGACTCATCAAAGTAGCCACCTTTTGCAGATAGGTATAACAGCCAAACACACTTATGGCATTCTTTCTACAATAGAAATCAAATATTGTACAGAAAATGCTTCCAATACTGTTGCAGAAGTTCCCACAAATGTGTTGCACTTGTAGGTTGCTTTACTTTCACCCTTCTATCCAGTTTATCCCAAACCAGCTCCATGGGGTTTAAGTCTGTAGACTGTTCAGGCCATAATTTGAAGCCTACTATTGTGTTTTTTTCTTCTAAGGTAGTTCTGACAAAGCCTTGTAGGAATTGTTAGCATAACCGTTCAAAGCTTAATTTACTTGCATTGCTACAGAACAACTGGGAGTTGGTAACCCATTATGTTTTATCTAAAAGGGGCTTTTTTGTATAACCCTGAAATGTACATTATTTTTCAGTTTTTGTTAACCTAAACTTTTTATTTCACCTCTGGCAATTTACCGCTTACCATTGTACCAATTAAGGTTATTCACTGGACTTGAACTAATTAGATTTCAATACAATCTGGAAAAAGGGGGTGTTCTAAAATATTTGACTGGTAGTGTATGTCTAGGGTAAAATGTATGATCCTGCACACAGGCCAGCTGAGTTCATAAAGCACCCCTGACATGGACTTATTGAATTCTTGTGTTGCTTCCTCCTTTTAAACTTTAGACCTGGTGTACAGGGACTACAAGAGGCTGAGACCAAATCAAATTTAGGTAAATACACTGCTTGCATAAAAAATACATTTAATGATGCATTTATGGTTACAAAGCTGCAACAATTTGTGTCTTCTATACTGAATCCTAGGGTTTAACTTTAAACAATACTATAATACTTGAGATGTGTGATTATTTGAGTTTATCACAATTCCCTGCAAACCAAGACAGGGAAGATCAACAGTGTGACCAATTAGGCCTTTCTACAATGCAATGATGCCAGTTTAACACTGAGAGCTTACAGAGATGAGTTAAGGAATACAATGAGAAACCCAGAGTGTTGCTTCACACTCAGCAGACTCAGAAAGAAAGGTTCAGCAACATATTTCTTGTAGTCATTCATGACATAAATGAGAACCAGTACCATTTTTTTATTTTATTTTGGGGGTTGTTAAATTATTCACATAAAGAATACTTGTAGTGTTAATGGTGTGCTAAGACATACTGTATACAACATTATTATTTCACCTTTGATACCCTTCACAAAATTGTCAATAGAGTAGATGTAACCCCTAACTGAATGCCATGTAGTTTTGCTAATAAGTATCTTGTCAAAATAGGTTAGTAATTATTCTGTTAAGTACTGTGTCCTAGTAGCATATACTGTGATTGACTCATCAAAGTGGCCACCTTTTGCAGATTTAACATCCAAACACACTTGTGACATTCTTTCTACAATAGAAATCAAATATAAAAAAAAGGGAAAGAGTATAGTGTAGGGCTTTACTGGTTCCAAAAAGAAAGAGATGGCCATGTCATTCGTATAAAACAATAATATTTATTACAAAATTCTTAAAAGAATTCATAAAAACATGAAAATTTGCTCTCATAATACAAATAAGTGATATGACTTTTGAACCATCCCTGCTTGATATCCAGGAGGTCGACGCGTTTCACATTAAATTGCTTCCTCAGGACCATGTACCTCGGCAGCAGAAAGATTTATCCTTCTCAAGAAAATAGAAAACAAAGAATGCAATGTGCAAAACTATTATACATTCCAAACCACAGTTTATTATGCCCATAGCGTGACTTACATATCCACTCAAGAGCCCCAGTATCGATAGCCGAATGACTTGCGAAAAAAACAGTCGATAGGGTGCAGAGTATAGTATAAACTTGGAAATAATGAGATGGGCTTTCTAAAGAACCAGAAACAATATAATAATAACAGGATCCTGATTTAGGTACCATATAATGAGTTCTCCACACAGTAACATTACTCACTTAACCATAGAAATGGCATAGGAAGGATGACGAAGCGATAAAATCTGGGGCCAATTTAAACAAAAAAAGCCACATGCAACCATCAGCCAACCTAAAGAAAACATTTAAGATAGTAAGCACAAAAAGATAGGCTTAACACAGGCTTAAATATAATAATATAATGGTAATGATACCAGTATATTTACCCGTTATCGTGTATACATAACTATCAATGAGACAGCAAAGTTGGTTGTTTGAAAAAATCTATATCCACCCACCTGTGGAACATGAAAAAAACACACACAGGTGTTGCAATCAACATAATAACAGGGTATAACCATAGCAGCAGCAGTGGTCTCACCTATCACCATCCAACAAATTATCCTTGACCATCAACAAACACAACAGGAAGCCCACGCTCTTATAAATCTTTTCACAGCGCCACAATTAGTGATGTCGTCAGTCTACACCTAAATGACAGGCAATTACCCCAATGGATGGGCTAGAAACAAATCCTGCTTGGGACTAGTACAGCCCATATCCAGTCCCCAATGGCACAGGGATGTGTAACGCCCCAGCTGGTGGGCTGGATGATTTCCGCACTTCTGGCCAATCAGCACTCCTCTGCACCATTCCAATCCTCCGCCTCTGTACGCTTATGAGCAATGTGAACACGCACACACTTGCGCAGTAGCACCAACCAACGTGTCGATGTTAGACAGCCCGAGGTGTCAGCCAATCATGCAAGGGGGGGCAGAGGAGGGACCCAGAGTCAGAATAGCTGACTGTTCCAGGGCAAGCATAACATCCGGCAACCCAAATCAACACACAAATCCATAGTCCCAAGCTGACGCCGCAGCAACAATATTCAAATTCATATAGATAGCAATCCCCACGATACTCCACCACTGCAACTCCACCACCTTGGAGTCATCACCTCGAGCAGCACGCAGGGACACAGCATACTTAGTTATGGGCATATCTAACAAAACCCTCAACAAATGCAACACTAGTGATGGACGAACATCGGCCGGGGCGGTTCGCGAAAGTTAGCCGCAAACTTTCTCAATGTTCGCGAAACGCAAGTTTGTGGTGGGCACCATTGACTTTAATGGGAGGCGAACTTTAAAACCCTTTAGGTCATATTTGCAGCCACAAAATACTTACTAGCTGTGCACAAATAGTCCCACCACAAGGACACTGTCATAACAGAAGTATTGCTATTGGAAAAGTTGACCTAAAATAATTTTTTTTTTACAGCAAAAAAAATCTATTTTTTTTTTTCCTAAATCAGCCAGAACTGACAGAAGCCGGTAAATACATGTCAAATACATATAGGGTCCATTCACACGTCTGTAAAATGGGTCCGCATCCCTTCCACAATTTGGCGGAACATTTACTTTTTATTGATTTTCAATTCCAGTCTGAAAAATTAGGCATTCACAGGATAAAGAAGTAAGGGTCGGCCTGTACAGGCCCCAATTTTAGCCCACATGTGTTTACCTGACAGCTAAGAACGTTGTATTCTGATTCTGAAGGTACTTTAGGCATTCACAGGATAAATAAATAAGTGTCGGCCATTCCAGGCTCCAAAAATTAGCCCACATGGGTTTACCTGACAGCTAAGAACGTTGTATTCTGTGGCTGAAGGTACATTAGGCATTAACAGGATACAGAAGTAAGTGTCGGCCATTCCAGGCCCCAAAAATTAGCCCACATGGGTTTACCTGACAGCTAAGAACGTTGTATTCTGTGGCTGAAGGTACATTAGGCATTCACAGGATACAGAAGTAAGTGTCGGCCAGTGCAAAGCCCAAAAATTAGCCCACATGGATTTACCTGACAGCTAAGAACGTTGTATTCTGATGCTGAAGGTACATTAGGCATTCACAGGATAAATAAGTAAGTGTCAGCCATTCCAGGCCCCAAAAATTAGCCCACATGGGTTTACCAAACAGTTAAGAACGTTGTATTCTGTGGCTGAAGGTACATTAGGCATTCACAGGATACAGAAGTAAGTGTCGGCCAGTACAGGCCCCAAAAATTAGCCACATGTGTTTACCTGACAGCTAAGAACATTGTATTCTGTGGCTGGAGGTACATTAGGCATTGACAGGAAAAATAATTGTCGGCCATGAAAGGCCCCAAAAATTAGGCATTCAATGGACTGTATTTACCGAAGACAAGGACCATGAATTGTTGTGGGTGGATGGCGGATATTTGTTGCCTGTCAGGAGGAATTTTAATCAAACATGGTCTACTGGTCACGTGTTGAATTCCTCTGAGATCCATGCCTCATTCATTTTTATAAATGTGAGGTAGTCAACACTGTCATGAGCTAGGCGGGTGCGCTTATCGGTCATGCTGTGATGAACATCCTTTCGGACAAGACACTGGACAGGGGGCAAGCCAACAGTTCCATTGCAAATTGTGCAAGCTCTGGCAAGAGGTCAAGCCTGCCCACCCAGTAGTCGAGGGGTTCATCACTCCTCAGAGCGTCCACATCGGCCGTTAACCTGTTGTAGTTGGACACCTTTCGGTCTAGGCGTTCCCTGATGCTGGATCCTGATTAAAGCTGTCGATGGGTCGGCTGAAAGAATGATCTCATATCTGAAGTGACCAACACATCTTCTAAACGCCCTCTTCTTGCAGGCGCTGTTGGATTGCTACCCGCAACTGTTTCTCTGTGAGTGGAAATTCCTCTGCCAGCGCACGCAAAAGCAGAATGCAGCATTTCTCGAAGCAAGGCCTGGAAGTGCTGCATTCTGACCGTCCCCTGTGATGGTGGTAACATTTCTGCCATTTTTTGTTTGTACCGGGGGTCTAAGTACGTTACCACCCAGTACTGGTCCTTGCCCTTTATGCTTTTTATGCGGGGGTCCCCCTTAAAACACTGGAGCATGAAGGCCCCCATTCGCACTAAACTGGAAGCGGTGTAGTGGCCTGGCTCCAGCTCATCATCAGGGATAATGTCGTCCTCGTTCTCCTCCCCCCATCCACGGACAACAACAGGGATCCCAGAAAGGTTTAAAGCATGCTCTTCTTGCTCCTCCTCATCCACCCCGGCACCATCCTCCTCTGACTCCTCTTCAGACTCCTGTTGTTGACTTGTCTCAGATGGAGTAGCACCCCCTGAGAATTCATCCAACATTGCTACTTCCTCATCTCCCTGCTCCTCGATGGCTTGATCAATGACACAATGCAATGCACACTCCAGAAAGAAGGCGTAAGGTACGATGTCACTGATGGCGCCCTGGCTGTGACTGACCAGTTTGGTGATCTCATCGAATGGCCGCAGAAGTCTGCATGCGTCCCGCATGAGCAGCTACTGGCGAGGTGAAAAAAAACCAAGCTCCCCAGAACCTGTCCTGCTGCAGAGTTCATAAAGGTAGTCGTTAACTGCGCGTTTCTGCTGGAGGAGCCTAGCAAGCATATGCAACGTTAAGTTCCATCGCGTCGGGCAGTCACAAATAAGACGCCTGATGGGCAGGTTGTGTCGCCGCTAAATGTCAGCAAGGCGAGCCATGGCTGTGTAAGATCTTCTGAAATGGCCCGAGATTTTCCTGGCCTGCCATAAGACGTCCTGGACCCCAGGGTATTTGATAACGTATCACTGCACCACCAAGTTCAGGACGTGTCTCATGCATGGCACATGTGTTATTTTGCCCTGTTTCTGTTCAGCAGATTGGCACCATTATCGCACACCACTTTACCAACTGTCAAATTCAGCTGTGTCAGCCACTCATCTGCCTGTGAACGCAAAGCTGAAAGGAGTGCAGGACCAGTGTGACTCTTGGCTTCCAGGCACAACAGACGCAGCACAGCATGGCAACGTTTCACCTGGCATGTGGAATAGGTTCTGGGGATCTTGGGTGGAGAAGCGGAAGAGACGGTAGCAGCGGAAAAGGAGGAGTCAGCCGAGGAGGAGAGGGAGGATGGAGGGGGAAGAGGAGGAGAAGAAGAGGCATGCCTGCATGCAATTCGTGGCGGTACAGCCAAATCTACACGGGTGCCACGGATTACATGCTTGACGGCCGTCAGAAGGTTCATCCAGTGGGCAGTAAAATTGATATACGTTCCCTGCCTGTGTTTGCTAGACCATGTGTCTGTGGTCAGATGTATCTTGGCACCAACACTGTGTGCCAGAGATATATTCACTTGCCGCTGAACATGGCCATACAGCTCTGGAATGCCCCTCTGCGAGAAATATTTCCTGCCTGGGACCTTCCATTGTGGTGTTCCAATGGCCACAAATTTCCGAAAGGCCTTCGAGTCCACCAGTTGATATGGCAGTAGTTGGCGGGCTATCAGTTCCACCAACCCAGCAGTCAACCATTGGGCAAGAGGGTTATCGGGCGTCATAATTTTTTTATACTCCAACATTTGGGCCACGGAAGCCTGCCTTATTCCAGAACAACGTGGGGATGGCATGATGGAAGGTGGAGTGGAGGGCAATAGTGAGGAGAGAGGAGAAGGAGAAGAGGCTGGATGGTGAGAGCCTGGAGTGTGGCTTTGTGGGTTCTAACGGCGTTGCTCCCACTGGGCTCGGTGATGAGAGTCCAGGTGCCTTCTTAAGGCGGTCGTCCCTAGGTGAGTGTTGGGCTTTCCGCGACTTATGTGTTGACTGCAAAGGCTGCAGATGGCTACACAATTGTCAGCAGCGGACACATTAAAAAAAGCCCACACTGGGGAGCCATGTGCCAGTGTCCTGGGAGCGCCAGATGTGACTGTACATGGTTGATGGCTCGCTCCTGATACATTAGCAGTCTGTGCAATGTAACTTCCGCCTGCTTCTCCTCCCTATCTTCTGGTCCATCTCTCTCTCTGAACTTCCCTCCTCTTCCTCTCTTGTGGCCACCCACATGACATCCCATAGACACTTCATCATCAACATCATCATCAACGTCACCTTCCCCACCACTAACATTCAAGATCTCGGAGTAGGCAGCAACAGCGGGGACCAACCTCCTTGGGCTGATCTGGGTACTGTCGTCAGACTGCTGAGTGGCGGCTGTTGCTATCTCCTCTTCCTGATCTGATGCCCAGAATGGCTGCGCATCGCAAATGTCTTGTGATGGATCGGAAAATAATTCCAGTGACTCAAGCGGAGGGTATATGGTGGTGGTGTTGGTGGTGGTGTCTTTGGGGGTGCACACAGCAGAGTGTGAAGAGGGTGCAGATAGAGAGGATGAGGAGGGTGCAGAAGAGGAAGGCTGAGTGAGCCACTCAACTAAGTCTGGTGCGTCCTTTGACGTAATCGAACGCACCTTCTGAAACTTCACACTTTGGCTCCGGCCTACTGCTCCTGCCCTACCCCTACCACTCCTGCGTAAGGGCCTGCCTCTTCCTCTGCCTGTCATTTTTTAGATTACCCTGTGACAAAAGTCTCTAGAGAAGTGCAGTATATATGGAAAGAAGGTATATAACACCCCTCTTCAATCTGTGGTATTGGGGGGCCACTGGTCTATCATACCAGTTCTACAAAATATTGGCCAGTCAGTTTGGCACTGTGTGTAGCAGAGTTAACGCAGCAAAAGAGGCAATATTGTTGCAGGACACAAATACACTTATAAAAGTATACTCAGATAACACCCCTCTTCAATCTGTGGTATTGGGGGGCCACTGGTCTATCACACCAGTTCTACAAAAAATTGGCCAGTAACTGTTGTCACTGTGTGTAGCACAGTTAATGCAGCCAAATAGGCCAAATTTTTGCAGGACTAATATACAATGTTATAAAAGTATACTGTTAGATAACACCCCACTTCAATCTGTGGTATTGGGGGGGGGGCACTGGTCTATCACACCAGTTGTACAAAAAATTGGCCAGTAAGTTTGGCACTGTGTGTAGCAGAGTTACCGCAGCAAAAGAGGCAATATTGTTGCAGGACACAAATACACTTATAAAAGTATACTCAGATAACATCCCGCTTCAATCTGTCGTTTACAATCACACTGACTAAAATATCTCTAGATTCCTACTAAAGTGACACTAAAGTAAAAACAAATGTTTACTACACTCACACTGACTGAACTATTACTAGATTCACACTAAACTGATATTCTACACTGACAATAGAATCAGAATAGCACACTATAACATACTAAAGGCTCGTACACACTTGACAAAAATCGGACAAAATATCCTCCGATTTTTCTCTCTCATGCTCAGCGGTCATAACCGTTTTTAGTTGACGGTGCATAATGTTCACGAAATTTCTCATCCCATTATTTTTTTTTTTTTTTTGGACATTTGTCCCTAGACTTCCGGGTCGTCAGCAACTTCAGATCATGCGCGGTCTTTCGTATCCGATTTTTTTGCGGACGCACTGCATATACATTAAGCAAAAATTGTTCGTGAGGGAGACGGACGATAAAAATTTTGGTGTTTGTCCCTCCGTTTTTTTTTCGTTGAAAATGTCGGCATCGGCTGCTGAAAGTTGTGTACACACTTGCCGAAAATCGTCCGATTTTACCTCGGACGGGAATTTTTGACAGATTTTCTACTAGTGTGTACCCCACTTAACTCTCTAGAAGCAATGAACAGAGCCACACTACAAATGGTCGCTATTGAAAGAATACTTTTATAGTGTGGGGCAGGATTAAGAGCAATGAGCCATGATTGGATAGAGTCATCATTACTTTCTCCAATCATGGCTCTGACAGTGCTCTGTGCCCTGATTGGGCAAAGCTTTCTATGCTTTAGCCAATCAGGGCTTCCAATGCACTGTGTGGAGGCAAAGTGCATTGTGGTCATTTGGCGGGCCGAACAAACGGTCAAACGCCCCGATAATTCGGGGGGATGTTCGTCGAACAGGCAAACAGCCAATGTTTGGCCCAAACTCATGCTCAGGAAAAATTGCTCTCCCATCTCTAGTGAGGAGTAAGGCACATATGCATGCACATATGAAGGGTTTCAGACCTATAGCTTCTAAGGTGAGCTGGGTGAAGGAGCAGTCGACCCCATGAAAGGCCTTGTCATCAGCATCAGTATAAAAAAATAAATGTTGGTTTTGCCTTTAACAATGCAGCATGAATAATGTTGATTACATATATTCTCACAGCTCTGGCCTCTCTGGTGGGTTGAAAGCACGTGAGCCACATAGATCCGTTTTCCGTGGTAAGGGATTAGAGAGGTTGGTAAGGGATTAGAGAGGTTGAAGCAAAGAGCTTCAGGTCAACATCAGTCTATAATCGGAACTCTGTTGGGGATCTTTCTCTTCCTTAGGAATAACAGAGATATGGGCTGTCAGTACAGTGTGGCATGGAGATGGGTGTTGTTGGAGTGATTTGAACACCACTGAAAAATGAGGAAGCTAACTCTGTTTGATATTGTTTGTCAGTGATGGGAATAACGGCGTTATAAGTAAACAGCGTTACTTTTTACAGTAATGAGTAATCAAACTAATTACTGTTTCCCCCTTAGTAACGCCGTTACCATTACTGACAATAAAATGCAGCATTACTATAATTGAGCTCTAGTGGCCAGCAGTGTAACACATCCTATTCAGCATCCAGTGATTGGTGGGCAAGCCGGGGGTGGCGGCAATGACAGTGAGTGGAGCTGTCAAAATAAAATGCTGATGTTGGGGGTGGGCGGGGCTGGTATGCAGGGCTCCGCCCCTTTGTCCAGTGCATAGACAAACATCAGCTGGATGGCGAGGAAGGTGGTGGGGACCAATTGTAACTGCTGTATGTGCATCCACAGCGATGTGTAATAAACCTGAATTATACACCTGTGGATGCATATATAGTAGTTACAATTGGTCCCCCCCCCCAGCAACCTACCTCCCCAGCCAGCAATGTATACACGCCGCCGATGCCGGCTGGAAAAAAGGGGAGGAGGCCCACATATCAGCTCCGCCCATCCCCGACATCACTGCTTCAATTTGACAGCTCCAATCTCTCTCATTGCGGCCGCCCCCAGCTTGCCCACCAATCCCTGGCTGTCTTGGATAGATGTTACACTGCTGCATGTTCTGCTCTGCTACACTCATCTATGTTCCATCTGATGCTGCCATTCTTCCTTTGTCTCATGTGTGCTGCTAATCAAGGTTTAAAGATAAGTGTGCAATGTTTAACTAATTGGTGTCTTTGCAGTTTAACTAATTCCTGAACCTTGCACCCCATACAACGCATTCCTGAACCTTGCACCCCCTACAACGCATTCCTTAGCCTTGCACCCTGTACAACGCACTCCTGAACCTTGCACCCCGTAAATCGCACTCCTGAACCTTGCACCCCATACAACGCATTCCTTACCCTTGCACCCTGTACAATGCACTCCTGAACCTTGCACCCTGTGCAAAGCACTCCTCAACCTTGCACCCCATACAACGCATTCCTGAACCTTGCACTCTGTACATAACACATTCCTGAACCTTGCACTCTGTACGTAACACATTCCTGAACCTTGCACTCTGTACAACTCTGGGGGGCTGTGTAATGCAAAAAGGGGCCAGAGGTGTAGGGCGGCGCTGTGTGATGTAAAGGGGTCCAGAAGTGTAGGGGGGCTGTGTAATGTGAAGGGGTCTAGAAGTGTCGCCCCATCAAAATGTTCTTATTGGTGTTACACTCACCTTTAATCCAGCGCTGGGCAAAGCTCCCTGGCGCTGAACTTCATGCCCCCTTCTGATGTCAGAAAAGGACGTCGTGGGATCAAATTTACCTTTGGGCTCAAGCCCCTGGTCTTTTTCCTATCTAGCAACACTCCTGTTGAGCTCACTGAAGCAGTTTTCATCCGAGTATGCTATCTCTCAGCAGGACCTGCAAAGTTTTTTTTCTCTGGTGTGTTTGTGTGTTGGTGGGTGGGGTGGGACAGGACACATAACTGATGATGATTGGTGTGTGTGTGTCTGTTGGGGGGTGGTAGGCAACCACAACTGATGATGATTGGCATAGGGTACATTTCCATCGTTTGCCAACCAACCAGAGGCAGAGTAGTGCAACATTAAAATAGTGTAATTAGTGTACAATATTTTAAAATAATAATTGATTCTATTTAGTGTCCATTTCATCCATTTAACATATTTAATATTGGGGGCTTCCAAGTTATTTGACATATTTGATTTTTTTTTTTTTTTAAGTAACACAATAGTTACTTTCCCTTTTAATTAGTTACTTTTTTAATGAAGTAACTCAGTTACTTTTTGTGAGAAGTAACTAGTAACTATAACTAATTACTTTTTTTAAGTAACATGCCCAACACTGTTGTTTGTAGTAGGTGGGTTTAAAATCATCCAGGTCAGAAGCTATGTCTGTTTTGTGATCAATTCTTCCAGAAGAGCAGATGTGCATCCATTTAATGATTGCATGTCCGATTAGGATAGGTATACCTTGATATAATCTGCAAGTAATTTTGCAATCCGTGGTCAGATTATATTATGAGCATAGTAATCTTAAAAACATTTGCAATCTCAACTGAAAGTGCAGTTTTTATGCAATCTCTGCTAATGAAAGATGTGTTTACTCTTTGGCAGCAGAGGGCATTAGCTAGGAATTTGCTACAATGATTCCAATATCACCTTCACCTGAATTTAGTAAGGATAGTTTTGTTATTTTTGAGATTGAATGTTTTGAATTGAGGGGTAAGGTTAGGTTCTGCAATTTTTTTAGGTGTCTGCAGCTTCTTTTGCATCCAATAAGTGAATCTGGGTGGATCTGGAATAGTAGATCTAAAATTAATTTGTCTTTTTGTTTTTTAAGATGTGAACCATGTTTTTTAAATACACCTCTCGGGTATGGTTTATGGGCTTCCCAAAACATGTGAGGATACTCAGGAGAGACCTCAAGTTAGTGTTAGTGGCAAAATATTGATCAAGTTCTCTGGGAAGATCTGTACCAATTGGGCTTGTCATTGAGTCTCCATCACCAATTGGATAGTGCCTTTCTGAAAGGGTCAACATCAAGGTCACTGGGGCATGGTTGAGCAAGGTAATATTGGCAGAACGTGTGGAGATAGGAAGATGACAGTGTTTGATCAGGAAAAAAGTGTATTCAAGTGTATATATTATGGACTGGAGAGTAATATGAGTAGTCTTTGGTGGTAGGATGGTGAATTCTCCAGACATCTAGGAGTAGGTAAAGTTGCTAAGATGAGTTTAATTCCTTTCCATGCTGCAAAGGATAGATAGCGTGTAGTTCTGCATAGGGTATAGTTCTCCATTCCCAGTTGATGCCTGTAAGAGGGGGAAACGCATCGGATGGATTAGCCACGCTGGTCACTAATACACGGTCCGCACTGCAGGGGGCTGTGCATGCTGTTTTCATGAATGTCCCATAACTCTGTGATGGATGTAAGTGCAACATTTTAGTAATACATTTTTTTTTTTTAAAGATAATGCATTTTAGCTCCTTTTCCTTTGCATATGACTTTACCCTCCATCGAGTGTACCTGTTGTCCTGCATACTTACCCTTTGTTTTGGATCCTTGATATACTGTATATTGGAGCTTTATCCCAAACTTTAAGAGGTGGATTGAATATCATGCAGCTTGTCCGCAGCCTTTTTTGGTAAGCGGCCATTATCTTACTAATACCTGGATGGATCAGTGAGCACCTGGAAGAGTTTTCATTTCAGCACGGTTCTTGCTGTGCCACTGGCTGTGGTATCTTTCTTTCACTTATGGGACTGGACTTATCTCTACCTTTTTATTTCTGTTACTTTTTAAACCTTTTGGTGTTTTTCATAGAGGATATTTTGTTTTCGCAATTTTTGATTTGTAAGCAGATAAACATTTTATGATTCATTGTTTTTTACAGCTCTATGTTTAATTTTTATTCACTTTGTGTCTGCACGTATACAGGTACATTGTAACCGGTTCTAGAAATACATATTTACAGCGTTTGATATTGCTTATCATATGCAAATATTTGTATTATTCCAAGATAGCGCACTTTATTCTATTTTTTTCACATGTAGTTCTGGATGAGTCCAGGAGATGCTTCAACAAAAAGTTGAAATGACCACTAGGGACAAGTATTCACTCATAAAAAGTGGACAAGGCTTCAATCTAGAAAATTGTATTTGTTAGCAATTCGGTAAGTGAATGCTGGCAAAGGTTAGAGAATGTGGAGATTTTTGCACTCTCAACTCACCTGCCAGGCATGCAGCTCTGAGGATAGCCACCTTGTACTATAATTCAGTATCTTAAGCTTCGTACACACGCAACGAATTTCCGCCGACCGGTCGTCCATCTTTTGTCCAGAGTGGTGTCTGTTGGTTGGAATGTGCTCTAGACTGCACACGAATTTTCCCACACGACAGAATTCTACTTCAGAAGTGATTTTAAGAAATATATCTGCAGCACCACAGCTAAAACCTCCATCCCTAAAATTGTGAAAAGAAAATAGGGGGGCCAGTGGGACTTTGAGTGAGGTGAGCATATTTAGCTGTTAATAAGACAATTGAAAGATTGGTGCCAAATAGGATTTATTTTATAAATGGCTCCATGACGAATAAAAAGTCAGGCAGCAATTAATCAAAAAACATATCAATCAATAAAATAGGATTTAAAACAGCACGAACATGGATATCATGGAGAAAATCGATTGACATGCACATATGTATGTAACATCAAAAAATGAATATATACCATATTGGAAACCATATACATACAAATATTACACATTACATGAATGCTTTAAATCAAAATAAGGAAAATGTCCACATCAACACGCATCTGAGATACGGTCTCATCAACATTCCATGAATTCATGTCGTGATCTGTCATTTTTAGCTCTACGCGTTTCGTGGAATTTACATCCACTCTTCAGGAGCTTTGTAAAAATACCTATAAGTAAACATTATTTGGCACAGATATATTAGTAATAAAAAACAAATATACCAGAAAGTCCAACTTGAAAGCAGCCAAAGTCTGAAAAGTTTGAATACTTACAGAGACAAAATTGTAATAATTGATCGTCCAGAAAATCTATAGGGATGTTCTGGGATTTTAAAGGATATAAAGGAAAAAAACATTTCTCATTGCTGGATGCACCAGAATGGATATACGTCTGATCCGGGGCTGAGGCGGGTTCTCGCCACAAAGGGTCCAAGATGGAGAAGGGGGGAGGAACCAGATGGACCCCACAAAGAAGATAGGTTTTGCCAATATTCTCACACATATGTGACCCAATAATCTGTTCAAAAACAACATTGGCTTGTTTAGTGTAAATAAAGTATATAAATATATACTAATAAAGGACAGGGTCCAAATTTTGGTAATTAGTGTGAGGAAGTTCAAAATAAAAGAAGAAATGAATACCATAGGATCCCAAAGAGAAACACCAGAGTGCCCAGCAAGCCATTTAGGCGGATAAGTAGAAAAGGAAAAGAGAGCAAGAAGGACCATGCTTCCAGGATTGGAAGAAAATGTGTGCAAGGGAAAAAAGAAAAATAAAAGACAAATGTGAGTTGAAAAGGAAAAATAGATGTTCGGATAATGGTAACTTACAAAGAAGATATCAAGAAGATGATGAATACAACCAAGGTGCAGGCAACACATATTGAAATAGGATCCCAATGATCCATCGGGTTTATATCTCCCCGGACCTGGGCGAGTCCCCGCCAACGCCATGCGGACGCCAAGGGAAGGGGCGGGATGGGACGGACCCGGCTTCCGGTGGATGCCGGACTCCGCCCACCTCGCTAGCCCCTCCCAGCAGTCAGAGTGGAAGAAAAAATCCAAATCCACTGATCCGCAAAAACGGACAGTGGATGGGCTAAAAGCATGACGCCGATGCTCAGCATGACAGTCTCCGCCCCCCACTCATGCAGAGAAGGAGGGCGGGGTAGCAGGCCGAGCATCGCAACCCCGGAATCAGAGAACCATCTGGGCAGGAAACAAATGAAGGCAATATTATTAATATCTATAAAAAATATTAAAAAAAGCATTTCAGATTGGCTGATAACAAAATAGGGCCAGTAAATTTGTAAGAACAGATGCAGGCAGATCTAAAAGGGGCACGCGGGTGTCTTCCACCCAATTTAGGTATTTTAAGAAATAGATCTGCAGCACCACAGCTAAAACCTCCATCCCTGAAATTGTGAAAAGAAAATAGGGGGGCCAGTGGGACTTTGAGTGAGGTGAGCATATTTAGCTGTTAATAAGACAATTGAAAGATTGGTGCCAAATAGGATTTATTTTATAAATGGCTCCATGACGAATAAAAAGTCAGGCAGCAATTAATCAAAAAACATATCAATCAATAAAATATGATTTAAAACAGCACGAACATGGATATCATGGAGAAAATCGATTGACATGCACATATGTATGTAACATCAAAAAATGAATATATACCATATTAGAAACCATATACATACAAATATTACACATTACATGAATGCTTTAAATCAAAATAAGGAAAATGTCCACATCAACACGCATCTGAGATACGGTCTCATCAACATTCCATGAATTCATGTCGTGATCTGTCATTTTTAGCTCTACGCGTTTCGTGGAATTTACATCCACTCTTCAGGAGCTTTGTAAAAATACCTATAAGTAAACATTATTTGGCACAGATATATTAGTAATAAAAAACAAATATACCAGAAAGTCCAACTTGAAAGCAGCCAAAGTCTGAAAAGTTTGAATACTTACAGAGACAAAATTTTAAAAATTGATCGTCCAGAAAATCTATAGGGATGTTCTGGGATTTTAAAGGATATAAAGGAAAAAAACATTTCTCATTGCTGGATGCACCAGAATGGATATACGTCTGATCCGGGGCTGAGGCGGGTTCTCGCCACAAAGGGTCCAAGATGGAGAAGGGGGGAGGAACCAGATGGACCCCACAAAGAAGATAGGTTTTGCCAATATTCTCACACATATGTGACCCAATAATCTGTTCAAAAACAACATTGGCTTGTTTAGTGTAAATAACGTATATAAATATATACTAATAAAGGACAGGGTCCAAATTTTGGTAATTAGTGTGAGGAAGTTCAAAATAAAAGAAGAAATGAATACCATAGGATCCCAAAGAGAAACACCAGAGTGCCCAGCAAGCCATTTAGGCGGATAAGTAGAAAAGGAAAAGAGAGCAAGAAGGACCATGCTTCCAGGATTGGAAGAAAATGTGTGCAAGGGAAAAAAGAAAAATAAAAGACAAATGTGAGTTGAAAAGGAAAAATAGATGTTCGGATAATGGTAACTTACAAAGAAGATATCAAGAAGATGATGAATACAACCAAGGTGCAGGCAACACATATTGAAATAGGATCCCAATGATCCATCGGGTTTATATCTCCCCGGACCTGGGCGAGTCCCCGCCAACGCCATGCGGACGCCAAGGGAAGGGGCGGGATGGGACGGACCCGGCTTCCGGTGGATGCCGGACTCCGCCCACCTCGCTAGCCCCTCCCAGCAGTCAGAGTGGAAGAAAAAATCCAAATCCACTGATCCGCAAAAACGGACAGTGGATGGGCTAAAAGCATGACACCGATGCTCAGCATGACAGTCTCCGCCCCCCACTCATGCAGAGAAGGAGGGCGGGGTAGCAGGCCGAGCATCGCAACCCCGGAATCAGAGAACCATCTGGGCAGGAAACAAATGAAGGCAATATTATTAATATCTATAAAAAATATTAAAAAAAGCATTTCAGATTGGCTGATAACAAAATAGGACCAGTAAATTTGTAAGAACAGATGCAGGCAGATCTAAAAGGGGCACGCGGGTGTCTTCCACCCAATTTAGGTATTTTAAGAAATAGATCTGCAGCACCACAGCTAAAACCTCCATCCCTGAAATTGTGAAAAGAAAATAGGGGGGCCAGTGGGACTTTCAGTGTGGTGAGCATATTTAGCTGTTAATAAGACAATTGAAAGATTGGTGCCAAATAGGATTTATTTTATAAATGGCTCCATGACGAATAAAAAGTCAGGCAGCAATTAATCAAAAAACATATCAATCAATAAAATAGGATTTAAAACAGCACGAACATGGATATCATGGAGAAAATCGATTGACATGCACATATGTATGTAACATCAAAAATGAATATATACCATATTGGAAACCATATACATACAAATATTACACATTACATGAATGCTTTAAATCAAAATAAGGAAAATGTCCACATCAACATGCATCTGAGATACGGTCTCATCAACATTCCATGAATTCATGTCGTGATCTGTCATTTTTAGCTCTACGCGTTTCGTGGAATTTACATCCACTCTTCAGGAGCTTTGTAAAAATACCTATAAGTAAACATTATTTGGCACAGATATATTAGTAATAAAAAACAAATATACCAGAAAGTCCAACTTGAAAGCAGCCAAAGTCTGAAAAGTTTGAATACTTACAGTCCCACTGGCCCCCCTATTTTCTTTTCACAATTTCAGGGATGGAGGTTTTAGCTGTGGTGCTGCAGATCTATTTCTTAAAATACCTAAATTGGGTGGAAGACACCCGCGTGCCCCTTTTAGATCTGCCTGCATCTGTTCTTACAAATTTACTGGTCCTATTTTGTTATCAGCCAATCTGAAATGCTTTTTTTAATATTTTTTATAGATATTAATAATATTGCCTTCATTTGTTTCCTGCCCAGATGGTTCTCTGATTCCGGGGTTGCGATGCTCGGCCTGCTACCCCGCCCTCCTTCTCTGCATGAGTGGGGGGCGGAGACTGTCATGCTGAGCATCGGCGTCATGCTTTTAGCCCATCCACTGTCCGTTTTTGCGGATCAGTGGATTTGGATTTTTTCTTCCACTCTGACTGCTGGGAGGGGCTAGCGAGGTGGGCGGAGTCCGGCATCCACCGGAAGCCGGGTCCGTCCCATCCCGCCCCTTCCCTTGGCGTCCGCATGGCGTTGGCGGGGACTCGCCCAGGTCCGGGGAGATATAAACCCGATGGATCATTGGGATCCTATTTCAATATGTGTTGCCTGCACCTTGGTTGTATTCATCATCTTCTTGATATCTTCTTTGTAAGTTACCATTATCCGAACATCTATTTTTCCTTTTCAACTCACATTTGTCTTTTATTTTTATTTTTTCCCATGCACACATTTTCTTCCAATCCTGGAAGCATGGTCCTTCTTGCTCTCTTTTCCTTTTCTACTTATCCGCCTAAATGGCTTGCTGGGCACTCTGGTGTTTCTCTTTGGGATCCTATGTTATTCATTTCTTCTTTTATTTTGAACTTCCTCACACTAATTACCAAAATTTGGACCCTGTCCTTTATTAGTATATATTTATATACGTTATTTACACTAAACAAGCCAATGTTGTTTTTGAACAGATTATTGGGTCACATATGTGTGAGAATATTGGCAAAACCTATCTTCTTTGTGGGGTCCATCTGGTTCCTCCCCCCTTCTCCATCTTGGACCCTTTGTGGCGAGAACCCGCCTCAGCCCCAGATCAGACGTATATCCATTCTGGTGCATCCAGCAATGAGAAATGTTTTTTTCCTTTATATCCTTTAAAATCCCAGAACATCCTTATAGATTTTCTGGACGATCAATTATTACAATTTTGTCTCTGTAAGTATTCAAACTTTTCAGACTTTGGCTGCTTTCAAGTTGGACTTTCTGGTATATTTGTTTTTTATTACTAATATATCTGTGCCAAATAATGTTTACTTATAGGTATTTTTACAAAGCTCCTGAAGAGTGGATGTAAATTCCACGAAACGCGTAGAGCTAAAAATGACAGATCACGACATGAATTCATGGAATGTTGATGAGACCGTATCTCAGATGCGTGTTGATGTGGACATTTTCCTTATTTTGATTTAAAGCATTCATGTAATGTTTAATATTTGTATGTATATGGTTTCCAATATGGTATATATTCATTTTTTGATGTTACATACATATGTGCATGTCAATCGATTTTCTCCATGATATCCATGTTCGTGCTGTTTTAAATCCTATTTTATTGATTGATATGTTTTTTGATTAATTGCTGCCTGACTTTTTATTCGTCATGGAGCCATTTATAAAATAAATCCTATTTGACACCAATCTTTCAATTGTCTTATTAACAGCTAAATATGCTCACCACACTGAAAGTCCCACTGGCCCCCCTATTTACTTCAGAAGTGATGTCATGTGTTGGATTGCTTTCTATGTGTTCTTTCATCTCTGAGCATGCCCAGTCTTGCTCATAAGATTTTTCCCCATCGAAATCTGTACTGATGAGACGAAAATCGGACGTGTTTTGACGGTCGACAAAAATTATATAGCCTGCACACCAGGATTTTTTCGGCCGAAAAGTCGGAGTCGGTTGTCGGAAGCACCATGCTAACAAGCCGAAAATCGGCAGATCGGTCGTCGGACGAAATTTCCTGGCCGAATTTCTACTCGTGTGTAAGGGGCTTTAGCAATCAGTGGGTGTGGGTAGGCACCTGGTACCAGTGGTCTTGGAGGGGTCCTGCAGGCTCTTTCAATTTGAAAGTCCAAGGACAGGTTTAGGTCAAGTAGAATGTGTTTTTTCCAGGATTCAAAACAATGTTTTTGGAGAGGTTCCCTGCTCTACCTTATGGAAGTCCATTAAACACAGTTTATTATGCCCCAGAATGGTTATCTAAATCAGCTAATTTTGCTGTGAATGTAACAGAGAATTTCTTAAGTTGCCTCATGTTATTTGAGAGAGGAAAAGTAAAATCTGCATAAATATCTTTAGATCTTTTTAAATAGTGGGTTCATTTGCAGGCTTTTTTAAAACACATTTTATATGAACAAACGGGCAGTGCCGAAGGGAGCAGATTAACAGTCTCTAAGGATGTCATTGACTGTAAAGATAGAAGTTGCATTTCCATAAAACGTCAGGAACATTCCTTTTTATGACCATTACAATCTGCTAGCAAGTTTATAAATACCAGGTGTTTATGACGTCTCCCTTGTTTTCAAGGACAAATATCTTTGCTAAAGTGGCAGTAATTTTGTTTTTACATTCTTCAAAAAAAAATGTTGTTTCCCTGCATAAATTAAGGAATCACATCTAAATTGTTTCATGTATAAAAATAAACTATAAATGTTTTGGGGATATCAGGTGCAGGGCATTCCAAGGTAAATAGTCCACCTCATGAGTAACAGTGCGGTCGGTACTTCAAGAGCTTTTACAAATACAAGTGACAATTTGTATTTGTGTTTAAATTACTTCTACAAGGTACCAATATTCTCAGTTTAATACAAATATATAGCAGAAATGTATTCCACCTACTATGGGACAATTAGGGTACCAATTAATATCACAATTAATATCAACTGTTAAAATTATACCAAAAATGTAATATTGCACAAGATCATATTAACATCATTTACTGATGCTTACAAACATATAAGTGCATACATGACTATACATATAGTTCATTCTAATCTCTCCCACCCAGTTAAACAACTTATGTTATCCAAAATATCACTATGAGTTTAATAGTATAATGCTTAACCATATACTAAAGGAGAATTCTAGGCAAAAACCAAACTCTGTTCCAATTCAAACATAACCTGCTCGGTAAACCTGACATATTTTCTTTCTGACTCCCACACAGACCTTAGCCTTTGCCTGTCACATGCAAAAAATGACTTTCAAGCTATAAATTGAAGTTATTAGAGAATGACTCAATGCTTCTTGCACAGGTGCAAACACATAGCACTCTGGAACACTGATTATGACAGAGACTGCATTCTCCATGAAAAACGAATTTCACTCCACCATAGCCCTGAAGAAAGTGAAGCCCCAATCCCCCAAATGTTATGTTTTATATCATAAATTGATGAATTGACCATTGTTCTGCCTGGATTTTCCAATATTTTGTGTTTACACATGATGCTTCTCACCTAACTCCACAGCTTTTACATGCATGAAGGGGTCCACACTAAGGTCCCTTCAAGAGTTGAGCTTCCACAGACCTACCCACCACTGACAAGGTCTAGGGCTACCCCCTACGTAGCTTAAGGTTAAACTGCTTCTCCTCCCATCTCATTGTGTGGCACGTGTACTCTTTTACTCCTTGACACTGAATAGCTTTTTTCCTATGCTGGGATCACCATTGAGGTATTTGTAAATCGCTTTCCTGTCCCCTTTCAAGCATCTCTTCTCCAGCAAAAATACACTGAATGTTTGTAGTTGCTCCTTGTAATTGAGGTCTTCCAATCCCCTAATTTGTTTTGTAGCCCTTCTTTGGACTCCCTCCAGCTCCAGCACATCCCTTCTGAGGATTGGTGACCAGAACTGGACAGAATACTTCAGATGTGGCCTGGACCAGATTTTTATAAAGTGTCAGGATTATAGTTTTATCTCTGGAGTATATCTAAAATTCTGCCAGCGTTGGTAGCTGCAGCTTGACATTGCATATTATTGCTTACTCTGTCTTCCACTAGGATCTGCAGATCTTTCTCCATCATTGATTCCCCCAGAGGTTCTCCCCCTATTGAGTAGTATGCATTTATGTTTTTTGCCCCAAAGTGCCTTACTTTACATTTCTCCACAATAAACCTCATATGCCATGTAGTTACCCACTCTATTATTTTTTTCAGGTCTTTCCGTAAGATTTCTATGTCCTGATGTGAATTTATTGCCCTGCTTATTTTTGTGTCATCCGCAAAAACTGAGATTGAGCTATTAATCTCATCCTCTATATCATTTATGAATAAATTATGCAGAATTGGTCCCAGGACAGAACCTTGAGGCACCCCACTTACCACTCCAGACCAGTCTGAGTACATGTTATTTATCACCACCCTTTGGATGCGCCCCTGCAACCAGTTTTCTATCGAGGAACGAACCTTATGGTTGATGCCTGCAGATCTCAGCTTGTAGGTTAAGTGTTTATGGGGAACTGTATAGAATGCCTTTGCAAAATCCAGATACACCACATCCACAGATCTCCCCCTATCTAGATTGCAGCTCACTTCCTCATAGAATGTTAACAGATTGGTCAGGCAGGAACGTCTCTTTGTAAACCTATGCTGATTACTTCTAATTATACAGTTTTCATCAGCAGATTCTTGGATATAGTCCCTTATCACCCCCTCCAATATTTTACCTACTATTGATGTCAGGCTGACTGGCCTGTAGTTCCCTGCAATATGACTCTGCCCTTTTTAAACAGTTGTTCTTCTCCAATCAGCTGGTACAGTTCCTGTCGGTATGCTGTCCGCAAAGGGCTCTTTGAGGACTCTCGGGTGTAAGCCATCTGGTCCTGGTGATTTATTTGTGTTAAGCTGATCAAGTCTTTCCTTGATTCCAGCCTCTGTTAGCCACAACGGTATGTCCTGTAATGTGCTACTAATAATACTGTCAAGTTCAGTATACCCCTCCTCTTTCTGTGTAAAAACTAAGGAGAAGAAAGTATTTAGTACAGATGCCTTCTCTGTGTCATATGTAACCATTCTCTCTTCATCATTTGTATGTGGACAATGTGCTCTGAATTTGCTTTTTTACTATTAATATATCTAAACAATTCCTTGGGATTTTTTTTTACTCTCCTCTGCTATGTGTCTCTTATAGTTTTTTCTAGCCGCTATGATTTCATTATTACATTTCTTGTTGCATACCTTATATTGTTGGAATTCTGACAATGCCCCCTCCGCTTTATATTTTTTTAAAGGCCATTTTTTTCTCTCAAATAAGAATTTTTACTTTACGGTTTAGCCACCCAGGTTTAACCTTCACTCTTCTAAATTCATTGCCCATTGGAATGCAGTATTTGATACCTTTGTTTAATATGTTACTAAAGCATTCCCATTTTACCTCCGTGTTCAATGTTTCTAGGGTTAGGTCCCAAGTGGGGTCCTGTAGTATTGAGCACAGTTCAGAAAAGTTTGCTCTTTTGAAATTTAGAGTTCTTGTGCTCCCCTCGTGCCTACTTTTCCTATGATCTACACTAAATGTGATCATCCTGTGATCCCTAGATCCCAAGTTGTCCCATATTGCCACATCTGAGATCAGACTTGGATCATTTGTAATTAATAAATCTAGAAATCCATACTTTCTAGTAGGAGAATGCACCAATTTAAACATGAAATTGTCCTGTAAGACATTCATTAAATGATGGGTCTTTAATGAGTGAGCTGTCCCCTCTGCCCAGTCAATATTGGGATAATTGAAATCCCCCATTATGATGACATTTCCCTGCCTTGCCGCCATTCCTAACTGTGATAGGAGGTCCAACTCCTCCTCCTCCCTTGAGTTGGGGGGTCTATAACATACCCACACTATTAATTCCCCCTTTACTTTTTCCCTGTGGCGTTCTACCTACACGCATTCTGTCTCCCCCCCTAATCCCATGTCACTCCTCTCTACCACCCATGCATCATTTTTGATATAGAGACATACCACTCCCCTCTTCTACCTGCCAGGTTCTTCCTATACAAGGAATACCCCTGCATATTTGAGCTGTCAAACCAAGTTTCTGTTGTTCCCACATAGTCTAAGTCCTCCTCGTGTAATGAGATTTTCAGTTCCTCCATTTTGTTAGCTAGGCTCCTGGCTTTTGTGTATACTCCTCTCAGTGCTGTATGAGAAGATATTGATTTCTCTTTAAGTTTTCTTATTATTAGTTTTGGATTTGACCACTCATTCACCCTAGGAATTAATGTTAGGGTTATATTATCACTACTGACTCCTATATTACCCTCTGTTCTTTGCTCACTGCTGGCTGTCACTACCTGAACCCTCCACCCCAACACCTGGTTTAAAAGCCCCTCCAACTTTGTGCCTATCTTTCTTTCCAATTGAGCTGTACCCTCCCCATAAAGGTGTTGCCCGTCCTTACTAAAGAGCCGGTAACCAACTGAGAAGTCAGCCCAGTTTTCCAGGAACCCGAACCCCTCTTTCCTACACCAGTTCCTCAGCCACTTGTTCAGTTCCCTAAGCTCCTTCTGCCTCTATGGTGTGGCTTTAGGCACAGGTAGTAATATAGAGAAAACCACCTTGGAGGTCCTTCTCCTCAATCTATTCCATAATTCCCTGAAATAGTTTTTTAGGACTCTCCACCTTCCTCCTAATTTGTCATTGGTTCCTATGTGCACCATGACCACTGGGTCCTCCCCAGCACCGCCCAATATTCTGTCCACCCGATCCGTGATGTGCCAAATCCGAGTGCCCGGTAGACAACATACTGTCCAGTGGTCTTTTTGACAGATTGCCTTCTCTGTCCTGCTAATAATTCAGTCCACTACTACCAATACCTGTCTAACCTTTCCTGCATCTCTGCCCCCCTACTTACCGGAGCAGTAACTTCCCTGGCAGCTAGGGGAGGGCACCTGCTCCAGCACTACCACCTCTAAACTTATATCCTACCTCCTGTGTACACATCTCTCGCAAAGCCTTTATCAATTAAAAAATAGTGCATCGCTCCTACTAAACCCACTAAGCAACCCTAAATCAAATAAATATACTCAAATAATCATCATGGGTATACACTGACATATCATACTAAGCTAAATATTAAATCAAATATATAAATCTTTTTCTTAGTGCCAGAAAAAATATATAATAATCCAAACACTAACATTGTGATAGTCATGAATCACACACAATATGTGCAATAAGTTCCAAAATCAGCTGAATTCCATGTGCCATTCTCAATGCGTCAGAGGTTGGGGTGGCCTGTTGCATCATCATGCTGGGTAGACTTACTGCAGGACGGAAGGAGGTTAGGATCTGGTAACTTTTGCACACTGTATTTAATTTGATTGATTTTGTCCATAAAAAATACTGTAAGAACTATGAAGTTTCTTTGTATTCCCTCTTGAGTTGTTTGGGATCCTGAGCTGCTTTCAGGAGTGGAGCAAAATTGTGAAGGAGATCTGTGGAGGCTGTTTATTGGGCTATATATGACCTCTTGGTATCATTAGGGTTCATCATAATAGGTGAGGGCACATCCAACAGTGTACTTGGGTGATAGAGATTGGCACGTGTATTGCACGTATTTTGTGTAAATCTCTGCTATCACAGTGTGACTTTTGTGTACTTCTTTACATTTATTCAGACACTAAAAAGATCTATTATATCAATGTGATATACATGATATACAGTATATATATATATATATATATATATATACTGTATATATATGTATATATATGCATATATATGCTTTGGAATTTAGCATGATATGTCAATGTACACCTATGGTGATTATTTGAGTGATTAGATGTATAGATTTTTTTTTTTTAATGTGTTTAGTAGGAGCACTGCACTATCTTTAAATGTATTATTTTATTGTGTTCTGTAATTCCACAAGGGTAGGAGTAGCATTTGCATATATTTTATTTTTTGAGTTTTCTTATTTAAAGCCCTTAATCCTGTTGACACTTGGGATGGTTCTATAAAATTGTGTAAGTAGAACAGTTTTTTAGTTTTTTTCTATTTAGTAGTAAAGCAAGAAGCAAAATAAATGTTGTGCTGTGTCTTAAAAACGAATCATGTATATAAGTGTCACAACTCTAGCTATTAAACCCAATTTAAGGTTAAGACAGTTTGTTCATGTCAAAACTACATGAACAATCAGCGAGTTCCACCTCCACTACTGATACAAATCAAATAAAGTCCAAAACAGAAAAGGGTGTTGAATTCAGGAGAGATCCAACGCCACTCCACAGATGCAAACTGTTTACTCCAGCTGTGATGAGCGGCAATGCCTTCAATGAATTTCACCACCACCACATACAGCTTCTTACCAATTGAGTAGAACCTAGCTTATAGGTGGTCTAAAAAAGTATGTTTCAATCAAGAATCATCCACCCACGGATCAGAGACCATCAATGAGGATTACAGCAGAAGGGTGCTCCAAAGGCATTTGAGAACCACAGGACACATCAGCAGGGATCCACTACCAGCACTCCACCTTCATCATGCATTGTATCCCATGAAAGAAATAAAGAGGCATCCCATAGTGAGACCTGTAGCTTTTATTTCATATATACACTATGTAGCAGAATTCCCAGCCATTGTGCTGGATGTGGGTCTGCCAGGGTTACCGCTAGTAACAACAGTACATTTAAGCATGTTCTCCAAGTGTGAGCACTGAGACAAGAAACAGTCCGGCATCTTTGGTTTCTGTATTTATTTTTGGAACTTGGATGGGAGAAGGGAATGAGTGGGATACTCCTCTGGCTCGACTATACACAATAGATTGGGACTCTGAGAAAAATGCCTCTTGACGCTGACTTAATGCTGATGAATGCCGGTCAACGCCCATTGGTGCGAGTGAACTCTATCTTGCTGTCTGTGGACTTGAACTGACTTCTGACACTTCCCTGTGGCTCAAAAGTCCTTTGTACTTTAGCTTTCCTGGCTGAGGTAGCTACTTGTAAACACTGCTGCAACTCTTAACACTTCAGGGCCCACACCGGCATCCTTTCTCATAGAATTCTCTTCAGGGCTTAGACTCAGGCACCCCCTTTCTAAGCTTCCTCCTGGTTAGCTGGCTCCTGGATCCCTTTGACCTCCTGGAGTCGTCTCCTATCCTAGACAGACCCCGGGGCAGTTTACAATACTCACAACTCTGCTTTTCTGGAAACTCCAGCCCCAACAGCTCCGCACGGTCCTCAGCACACTGGATCCCTCTCTGCAGCTCAGGTCAACCTTCTGTCCTCTAGGCCAAGGACACCTTTCCTCACATCAACAGGAGGAGAGACAGCCTTCACCCTCCTTCTGGGACTCTGCTTCCCACCAAAGACCCCCTGTCATGTGCTCCCCTCAGACTTATATCCCATCCCAGGATGAATTGCAGCATATTTTGCCCTCTGGGATAGATACAAGCCCTGGTGTGCTATTGGTCAGGTTTCCTCCACTGTCCAATGAGAGCCCTCATTGAACACAGTGGGGATACTCCCCAAGCTCAACAGGCACACATGACAGCCTAGCTGAACAATTAAGGCCCCCCTGATAAGCAGACAGGGCTACTCATATGCTTTTCCTAGCACCCACCTAGGAGGATGCTACATCTATATTACCAAAAGTATTGGGATACCTGCCTTTACACGCACATGAACTTTAATGGCTTCCGAGTCTTAGCCTTAGTTAGGGTTCAATGTTGAGTTGGCCCACCTTTGCAGCTCAATTGCGTATCTACTCACATATAGATGTAAAACAATCCCATGTAATAAAACTAGCACTGCCACCACCGCCTTCGTTAGCGTGATTAGAGTATCCTGCTGCTGTGATCCTTATTGATGGTCTCTGATTCATGGATGGATGATACCGGATTCAAACATGCTGTTTTATACCACTTATAACTTAAGGTCTACTCAATTGGTAAGAAGCTGTATGTGATGGTGGTGAAATACACTAAAGGCATTGCTACTCATCACAAGTGGAGGAAACAATTTGCATCTGTGGAGTGGTGTTGAAACTCTCCTGAATTCAACAGTCTTTTTTTTTTTATTTGATTTGTGTCAGTAGTGCAGGTGGAACTCCCTGATTGTTCATGTGTTTTTTTTTTTAAGTTAAACTGATTGCAATATTCAAATAATAATGTTACTTACTAGGTTATACAACAATTTAACTTGATATTGAGTTTAAGGCTCCATTCACACTAGTGTGATGCCAAAGTTGTGTGGTTTCGAATTGTGACTCTTATGTGTGACTTTCATGCAACTTTCATGCGACTTTACACTATCTGGTACTCAAGTTGCAAGAAAGTTGCATCAAAGTAGTGCAGGAAGCCTTTCAAAGCTGCTGCAACTTTAAGTTGCATAGATTGGAATGGATGCCATTGAAATCAATGGTCTACGACTTGTTATACGAAATTATGTGTCTAAAGTTCCATGACAAGTGTACTAGTGTGAACGGAGTCCAATAGCTAGAGAGAGTGGCGGCACTTGTGTGCATGATTCACTTTTAACACACAACACACCATTTATTTTGCTTTTTTCTTATCTTATGCACAAGTATTAAATGTTTCTTAAGTGACGCTGTGGAAGGTTTTAATTTGCTTTTTGTTGACTTATTTGTTTAGAAGCATCAAGTGCAGTGTTTTTGTCTTCATTTAGTAGTAAACCATAGGAAGAATCCCCCTAAAATAAACTACTTGGCTGTATTGTTCTCTTCAACAACATTGAAGAACTTCAATTTAAGGGCCATACACACTATCAGATTATCTGAAGACCTTTTCCTTCAGATTTACCTTTTCTATGTAGTGCAAGGGCCTGCCGGATTGCATACAAATTGAAAGTGTTTAGGTTTGACCTCATATTATATGGTTTTGGTAAGTCTACAGACAAAAGTCTTCAGATAATCTGATAGTGTGTATGGCCCATTAAAGTGGTTGTAAACCCTCTCCTATACCCACTAAAACGTATATACTTCAAGAAGGCAACAACCATGGTGTAAAGTCAAACCTATCAAGAACTTCAGCCCATTTGAATGTGATCCACACAACAAGCAATATAATTCAAGTAAAGTAATGTGATTACAGCACCTCTCCTATACTCAGTTAAGTGAATAGCCTTAGATGATACACAGAGATAAAACAAATCTCCCTACATAAGTTTTACACGTATATCTGCTGTCTTTATCCATCTACATTCTTTAGAAAGTGCACATTGTGTTACAATAAATATCATACAGAAATATATTCATAACAGATATAAACAATATTAATACTTATACAAGTGTGTATAGACACATACATGTACTAATTAACAGCTGACCACAGTAAGGATAAATAACTCCTTAATAGCAAATGAAGCAAGAATCAGTGCAGCGCAACCCAAATAAACATACAAAAACATAGTATATATAACATGCAATATGAAAGATATCCATGAGATTATAAATGTAACATTGGGATGATAAGAAATCAAGATGTAAATCCTCATGGAAGAAGTGTCCAATATAATATAAAAGTGTTAAAGAGTCCAGCCCATCCACCACAGACAACAGCAGCCTCTCATATCCCTGATGAGACCGGAACCGTCAAAAATCAATTTTCCCACACCATGGAGATGTATCCTCCCACAATCAATCCACAATACAAATGTCACTGGCTCCACAGATCATGTATATGCAAAATGTAAAAGGAAAACATCTAGTGTTCTCTGCAAACACCTTGACTTTATTTAAAAGAATAAAACTCACTCACAAGCAAAGCACTTTCACTATGTGCATGTGTATGGGCATATCAGTATACAGACGGTAGAATTAAAGATGGCCATGGGTGACTGCAGACGTAGCTCCTCCCCCCTGTATGTGTTACATCCTAAGGCGGGACTTTGTGTTACAAATCTTTCTTCCTCATTCAGCAGTAGGTGTGGATTCTGGGCATACACTGTGTGTAAGCTGATTGGAGGAAAGGCACACCCCCCACCACATAGGTATAGGAACAAAGAAACTTGCAGAGCTGCAGTCTGAATATACAAGCTCTCTGTTGATCTATCTCTAAGTTCCCTCCCTAACACAAATTTCCAGCTGCTTTTATCTCCTGTGTTGGAGAGTTTATCAGAAGTTATAATACTGATAACGGAGGAACAGAGCAGCAGAAAGACACGGCACTCAGTAAATGCTTCAGATATACATTATCCCACAAAAGTGAGTACACCCCTCACATTTTTGTAAATATTTTATTATATTTTTTCATGTGACAACACTGAAGAAATTACACTTTGCTACAATGTAAAGTAGTGAGTGTACAGCTTGTATAACAGTGTAAATTTGTTGTCCCCTCAAAATAACTCAACATACAGCCATTAATGTCTAAACCGCTGGCAACAAAAGTGAGTACACCCCCAAGTGATAATGTCCAAATTGGGCCCAATTAGACATTTTTCCTCCACGGTGTCATGTGACTCTTTAGTGTTACAATGTCTCAGGTGTGAATGGGGAGCAGGTGTGTTAAATTTGGTGTTATCGCTCTCACTCTCTCATACTGGTCACTGGAAGTTCAACATGGCACCTCATGGCAAAGAACTCTCTAGGATCTGAAAAAAATAATTATTTCTCTACATAAAGATGTTATTAGAAGATTGCCAAGACCCTGAAACTGAGCTGCAGCTCACTGGCCAAGACCATACAGCAGTTTAACAGGACAGGTTCCACTCAGAACAGGCCTTGCCATGGTCGACCAAAGAAGTTGAGTGCACATGCTCAGCATCATATATCAGGTTGTCTTTAGGAAATAGATGTATGAGTGCTGCCAGCATTGTTCCAGAGAATGAAGGGGTGGGGGGTCAGCCTGTCAGTGCTCAGACCATACGTCACACACTGCATCAAATTGGTCTGCATGGCTGTTATCCCAGAAGGAAGCCTCTTCTAAAGATGATGCACAAGAAAGCCAGCAGACAGTTTGCTGAAGACAAAAAGACTAAGGTTATGGATGGACGCCCTCTAATGAAGTCCGTGACGATACGCGTAAGGGCGTGACTACGCAGCTCTAGTTACACCTACGGACCGTTCAGGATCACCTTCTCCTCACCGGTACACTGCGGGCGGTGGCTGGGTGAGAGATGCAGGTGATTTAGGTCCCGCAAAAACTACGGCTATTTTAAAGTGTTTTAATTTTATGATCTGTGTAAGTGCATTGTATGAAGGGGGGTTACTTGGGAATTAATAAAGTTCATGCTTACTACACTATGAGCTGTTCCCTCCCCTTTTTGCCTGCTATATGATCCGTGCTGTTTGGTGCAGTGTGTGATACAGCTTGGGGATAAAGATCTTGGGGCCCGTCTTTAATCTACCTGCTTGAAGGGGATTGTTTGGAGATCGGTGTTAAGTCCAGGAGAGTGTATCCCATCTGGTTGAGTGTATTTCACTCCAGGGTCCAGCCAGTAAGTTCAAAGTAACATCACATGGAAATGATAGGTTTTTACCCCATTATCTTCTGGTGAGTGTGTGACTAATGGGAGAGGCTGCACGTGGTGTGGTGAAGGACTATGAAGTTTGACCATTAGACTTCCCTCACACGGTGTACTCAGTGATCCTTCTATATGGACTGATTTGATGCCATTATGATCTGACAGATGTTTTGATATAGATATATATTTTTTTCATATCCCATTACTACAGTATCATTATCATTATCATTCAGGTGGAGTGTGCTATAAGTTTGAGATACATTTACCTGAGTTTACATTTTGTATACATTCTGGCATGCTGACTTGATCAGATGTGCTATTATTATTATCAATTTAACACAATTTTTTTATATATTGCATATTGAAGCATATCATTTATGATCAGCACTGCCTGATTTTTTGGGTCTTTGATCGAATACATCCTATGGTTTAAGGTTATGGATTACTGGAACCATGTCCTGTGGTCTAATGAGACCAAGATAAACTTATTTGGTTCAGATGGTGTCAAGCGTGTGTGGCAACAACCAGGTGAGGAGTACAAAGATAAGTGTGTCTTGTCTACAGTCAAGCATGGTGGTGGGAGCATTGTGATTTGAGGCTTCATAAGTCCTGTCGGCACTGGGGAGCTACAGTTCATTGAGGGAACCATGAATGCCAACATGTACTGTGACATACTAAAGCAGAGCAAGATCCCCTCACTTCAGAAACTTGGCTGCAGGGCAGTATTCCAACATGATAACAACCCCAAACAACCTCCAAGACGACCAGTACCTTGCTAAAGAAGCTGAGGGTAAAGGTGATGGACTGGCCAAGCATGTCTCTTGACCTAAACCCTATTGAGCATCTATGGAGCACCCTCAAACGGAAGTTGGAGGAGCACAAGGTCTCTAACATCCACCAGCTCCGTGATGTCGTCATGGAGGAGTGGAAGAGGACTCCAGTGGCAACTTGTGAAGCTCTGGTAAACTCAATGCCCAAGAGGGTTAAGGCAGTGCTGGAAAATAATGGTGGCCACACAAAACATTGACACTTTGGGCCCAATTTTGACATTGTCACTTAGGGGTCTACTCACTTTTGTTGCTTGCAGTTTAGACATTAATGGCTGTGTGTTGAGTTATTTTGAGGGGACAGCAAATTTACACTGTTATACAAGCTGTATGCTCACTACTTTACATTGTAGCAAAGTGTAATTTCTTCAGTGTTGTCACATGAAAAGATATAAGAAAATATTTACAAAAATGTGAGGGGTGTACTCACTTTTGTGAGATACTATATGTACCCAAATCAGATTTCATGAATGGGGTTTACAACCACTTTAAATCACTCCCCATAAAATGTTTACATTTATATATGTACAGGGTTATTGAATGGCACTTTTAGTTAGGCCAGAATCCACCTTCTCATACTGCAAAAACAGGTCAGTACTGGTTGACGGAAAAGGGTTTTTGTGGGCTCAGGCATTACATACATGTTTATGGTGGCAGTTCCATACTTCAATATGTGGCAATCATGAAACCAAGAAATAATACAGGTATGTATTAAACTCTGCATGAGAAAATAGTGTGTGTGTGTGAGCATGGCTGCATAGAATTAAATTCCTGTGCCCGCCGCTGTGAGTGCTGGCCAGGAAGAGAGCTCCTATATGCTCCAGACAATGATAGAAAGTGGCTGGATGTCCCAGAAGCCACACATCAAAGCAAGAGCTGCTGTGTGAAAATAAGTGGCAGTCTCAGCCTGGACCCTGAGCCAGGCCACGTCCCCGAAACATTTTGCCCCTCCCACCAGAGCTTACTTATGAGGAACATGAATAAGCTCCAGTGGGCAGACAGAAATACGTCGAGGGATTGGCCTGGCCGGGGTCAAGGCTGAGACTGCCACTTATTTTCCCACAACAGGTCTTTGCTTTGATGTGTGGCTCCTGGGACATCCAGCCACTTTCTTTTAATTATACTCTGTATGCCATAGCTGTTCTACTAATATTATTTTGAAATAAAAATGCTGACTGTTTTGTTGCAATACATTGCATACAGTCTGCAGTACTATTATATAACTCTTCGTACTGGTAAAACCTCCTGATAGTGTAAACTATTTCCTGAGCCCAGTTATGGAAAATGAGAATAACAATACCAAGCAGATGAGAAGGGATTTTAAATCATAGCAGTTCAAGAGTATAATGCTACCTTAAGGAGATAAGGACATTCTGTCTGAAAATTTAATGACAGCAGTTTCCGTGTATCAATGAAATGGTATAAAATGTAAAAAAATAATATCACCATGTTTAACCTTAGCCTATGTCTCTGATGTGCAGCAGATTATAATATTTTTTTATGGTAGATTTGCTCCTTGCATTATAACAGAGAATAATAATTTATTGCAAGGATAAAATGTAGTACTTGCAAAAGGCTTATTCTGATTAACAACAATAATGTATATTCCCATTCATTGGCATATATCAGCATTACATAGATTAGTGCTGAGATTTGCCTGTAGGCATAGTAATTTAGTGGTGAATTAAGCTAATGTATTCAACATTTTGGGAGGAACTCCTGAATGATGTATAAGCTCAATAATATTTTAAAGTGATGTTGAAAATGTACAATCAGCTAATACTGGGTCCAGTGTCCCAGCAATAAGAGTGTCCCAACAGAAGTGTACCATAGATTAACATATTATGTAGCTAAAGTACCTGTTCATTTCCTGTAACTCCATTAATAACTTTATAGGTCACATAACAACCACAAGGAACCCATAGAGAAGCACCATACTTTCTTTGCTATGTGTTGTAATTAATATAGGTAGTCATTTGGCCTCTTTGAAACTCATGGTAACCTGTAGTATTGGCATCCATTTTATTCTGGTAGGATGTGCAGTTGTGCTTCTAAATATTATGGTATAGACTGATTATATGCTTGTAAATCAAATATATTGTGTAATACTTCTGCACTGCCTTCTTGTATCTTTACTGTAGTAGCTCGCTAACACTAATATGTGCTTCCAATTGTATGTATAAATAAATGCAGCATTACACATCATCAAATTACAATAAAGCGGTAGTAAAGTTCGCTTGGTGATTTTTACCTACAGGTAAGTCTATAATAAGGCTTATCTGTAGATAAAATTAATATCTCCTAAACGTGCACTGTTTAGGAGGTATTCATCCTGAATGCAGCTAGTAACATCACCGGCGCATGTGCTCTGAAGGTCTGGCATACTTTGCCGGACCTTCAGAGCTTTGTGCCAGAACCTATAGCTCCTGCGCACATGTACGGGAGTGACGTCATAGCGGCTCAGGCCAATCACATAGCTGGAGAGTGCAAACCCAGGAGAAAGACCAGGGGAAGATGTCAGCCCTCTCAGTGGTGACAGCGTGCTGCTGGAAGGCTTCGTTCCAAGGTAAGAATGTCATATTGTGCTAGTATGCAATTTTTTTAACCATCCAGGCTTTACTACCACTTTAAACATATAACATCCTTCTGTGCATAAAATTCCAAATTGTTATTGTACAAAAATGATGTGCTCAAAGGTCCATCAACCTCTACACTCCTCTTCTCAATTTAAAAATTAAAAAAAAAAAAAAAATTCAAGCAAGTGAAACATTAATTTTCTTATGTCCTGAAAATGAATGTCTCTCCATAGTATCAAATCCATTTCAATGGTTATCATTCTATCCAGCCCTTTTTTCTGCCGGAATGTGGCAGCCCTCTCCTCTCATTCTGTCACTGAACACAAAGGCGGTGGAGGAACTGCACTGTGTTGGAAAAAAGCCCACCTGCTCTTAATAGACCAGTAACAGCTGCACCGCAAGCCATTGAGAGGAGGTGAGTGAAAACTTGGAAGGGAAATGGAGAAGGGGAGGTGAGTGGTTGTGCAGAGAGACAGCTGTGGGGGAGGTGACAGCTGTGAACCACAGTGGGGGGAAATTTGTGAAGCGGGGGTAAAGTTATGATAGCTGGAAAAGGGGAAAGGTTGTGCAAACCGAGAGCTGAGTAGTGGAGAGGTGGGGCAGGTGGTACATGGGCAACAGCTGGAAAGGTTGGCAGGTTGTTTAGAGGGGACAGGGGGTGAAGAGGTGAACATTGGAGGATTAAAGAGATGAGAGCTGTGGATTAGGGTAATCTGTAGATGGGGGTGCAGAAGTGAAATGTGGAAGAGGGGTAGAGACAAGCTGTAGTTGTGGACTGGAGGTGTAAGCTCTGGATGAGGAGGTGCAGAGTTGAGTTGTTCACAGGGGGTACAAAGGTGAGTTGTGAGGTATGCTAAGGCGAACTGTGGACAGGGGAGCAGAATTGAGGAGGGACGGGGGAAGAAGAGGGGTACTGTGGATGGGGGGAAGAAGTAGTAAGTTATGGACGGGGGCAGAAGTGATGAGCTGCGGAAGGGGGGTTAAAGTAGTGAGCTGCGGAGGGGGGGGAGAATTGGTAAGCTGTGGATGGGGGAAAAGAGTAGGTGAACTGCGGACAGGGGGAAGAAGTGGTAAGTTGTGGATGGGGGGGGGGGGAGATGGTGAGCTGTATACAGGAAGGGGGGGTAGAAGTGGTGAGTTACGGAGAGGGAGGGGGAGATGTAGGCTGCGGACGGGGGGAAGAATTGGTAAGCTACAAACAGTGAAAAGAAGAGGTGAGCTGCAGACAGGGGAAAGAAGAGGTGAGCTGTGGATGGGGAGCATAGGTGAGCTGTGGACAAGGTTTGCAGAGATGAGGTTTGAATGGGGGCACAGAGGTGAGCAATAGATGGTTACATTGGGGGAGATATGTAAGTACTGTCCATTGTGCTGATTTTTTTTTTTCTGTGCCCTGTGTGATACACACACCTCATTACTGCAGAGTACACTTTCCTGAGCCCTGTGTGTTTTGTGCTCCTAAGTGTGGTACTCTGTGCCTTTTGGGCCTAGGCAGATTTGGCGCCACCTACTACAACGACTGGGTTGGAGCTGGAGAGCTGACTGGGCAGAGTGAGTTCCTGCAACTATTCTCTGAGAAAAAAAAGCCCTGATTCTATCTGTCACCCTATGATCACTTTGCACTCAGGTTCCACTCGCACTTTATTTCATAAGCTGTATATCATAAAGGTCACTGCAAGCCTTTACTCTTGTGGGAATTAGGTAATACCTTCCACACTTTCATCCTCCATGTCTCCTCTTTCCTAACTTTATCCAAATGTGTTATAAAGCAGCTATCATACATAGTAGGGCAGCTATAATGTAATAAACTGACCTTCCATGTCCATTTAGTCACACCCATCCATGATTTATTTGTTGTTACCATATTATATATTCTCCATTGTTGATATCTGTATGCTCTTTCTATTCTCCACCAAGTCTTTTTCTGCTGTAGTGTTTTTTTGTGAGTTAGCATAATTGTTCCTCTTTTCGTGGCAAGTTCTTGCTAACAGTTTTGGAGGTAAAAAAATGCTGAAAACTTACCCAATCCTTTGGTTGAGGAGGAAAGGAATCAACTAGCTCATGGCACTGTCATTGCTGGACCTGAATCACAGTAGGAAAAAAAAAAGTCCTAAAAAATGGACAGAATGTTCTAATATTCTCAGCCAAATATCTGTCTGTCTATGATGATCTTTAGAAAAGCCCATTGTCAATACTCAGATATCTTATTTCATTTTTCAAAAGAATAGAAGATTAAATCTGATTGATGACTCTAGGCAACAACTCGTTTTTTTCTTGTTTCTTTTCTTTGTACATATAATTGTATATATAATTGTAGGCAGGTTGTCTACAGGTGTATTAGCTATTTAGAGGCTGGCCCAAGCTGAGGGGGGGGGGGGGGGGGGTAGAGTTAAGTGTGTGTTCCAGGCTTTTTGGATCCAGCCTACTTACCAGTAATATAAATATGAAAGAAGGCTGGGTTTGAGTCATTCTTTCTTACCCTTGCTGCTCGGCCGTACATGCTGTAAAGAAAGACTGCTGTGCCTTGCAGTCCATCAGAGACAACGTGGTTTCAAAGAACATCCAAGTATGGGAAACACCAGGATGCCCAGGGATACCTTGCATAGGGTTGCCTGGGCAGCCATTCAGTTGTAGTTAGGGTCATTAAACTGTATTGTTAAAATACTTTTAAGTAAAATTGCATCAACTGTTCCCAGCCTGTTCTAAAGTTATTCAAAGGGGGTGCATGTTGGTTTTGGCATATCAAAAGAACTTGTGTCTGTGAAGCACAAATGGGTATGAAGCTCAATTACTACAAAAGGGGTAACTTGGCAAGCAGGAGAAGTAATTTTGTTTCTAAGAGTAACAAAGTACTAGTTCAAGACACAAGCAACCAGTTTTTAGGTGTGGTTCCTGGTAAAGGTGACAGGTCCTCCAGTAGCGAGAGGGTCAATTTACTGGTTCGTTCCTTAGAGGCCGGTTTCCATTTACTACTGGAACTGAACCCGCGTTATGGAGATCCATGATCTGGTCATGAGGTACAGGATGAAAGGAGTTAAAGTGGTTGTAACAACAAAAAAAAATCACTCTTTTATCCAGCCATATCTTTTTTTTCAGATCTCTTCTGGCCAGTCAACTGACTTCCGACAGCCCTCCTACTCCAATCTGCAGGCTACAGCTGGGAGAGGCAAGATCTCCCTCTGACATCAGCCGCGGAGGCCACGTGACTGCTGTGCTGGCAGCTCAACCCCTTCTGCTGTAGCCCTTAGATGGGGGAGTCAGGTGACTGGCCAGAAAAGATCTGAAATAGGTGTTTAGAGGCATTGTTTTCAACAAACATGTACACAGTGTGTTATGGCTGGTTAAAAGAGAGAGACTGGCAGTGACATTTTTTTAAGTTTACTTTGTTACTATTAGCGGCAGGAGGGAGTGGGCAGAGAAAACTCACACGCAGGAGCTGACAGGTAGGGAGAGAGGAGATCAGCGGGATAAGGGAGGCATGTAAACTGACCACGGTAATCAGGGCTCAGCAGTCATGATTACTGTGGTCAGCACACCAAGCAAGACACAGGAACAGACAGGATCAACTGGGTTTTTTTACAGCATAGAGAGGGACAGATTAAACAGCATAAGCACTGTGCTGTTTAACCTGCTATAAGGGAACAGGGTCTATTTCTTTTTTTTTTTAGGGTTACAATTACATTAAAAATGTGTACTCATGAGGTGCATGGAGGGACCCCATTCTGTTACTGGGAGTGAGGTAACAGAGGTACGCTTGACTGGTGGAGAGGGCGAAGCTCAGCATGTCCCTCCTAATGCAACATACATCAAGTGACAGAGTGTAGTGACATGAGACAATACTCTCCTAGAGGAATGCTGCACTTTACTGCACATGGTGTTAGGCCTCATCTCTTAGTCAAGGGGAATTGCCCTAATGTTAGATTTTTCACATGACTGCCATTTCTGCCTGGTCCATAGCATTGATGAGCATGCTTCACTTGAAAGGTCCCCCCACGTGCATAGCAAGTAGGCCCTGCCCACATAGTTCTTTTGTCTGTTTTCAGGGGATTCCCAGTTTATGCCATGTTTGTGTACCTGAAAGTGTCCATGTCATTTTCCATGAATTAAATAATTTTCTATTGAAAACAATGGTAAATGTTTTTTTGCCTAATTTAGGTCCTACTTACAAATCTTGCTATTGTTCACTAGCACAGGAGGCACAATGCACCATGGCATCCATATAGATAGCAGCGCATGCTCTTTTGTATTGCAGATACCATTCTATTGTACTGATTGTGTAAAGGAAATAGGGGGAGGTAGAAAACATACAGTATTACACTGTAGGCTACAATAAAGCATAGGTACAGTACCAGCTCCAATTTAGGAGCAGATTTCGACCAATCATATCATTTTTATTTGAAAATGGCTAGAACATGAAGAACATAATTCCATTATGCCTTGAGAGTAGAGCAGGACACTTTTGACAAGTCAACACCATGTCCCACCACATTACACAGCCTCTAACTGGATTGATCAAACAGCATTGCAATTCAAGGTAAGATGACCAGATAAGGTGATCATGATATTTCAAATTGACATACAAAAACAAATCTATGTAGACTAAGGTCCCCTGTACCATATTACATGTGAAAGCATATAACCACCACAGGATTATGCTGACAATACGAAGTAATATTGTAGTGTGGTGTTGTTGATTATTCAATCTGTATTCATTTCTTGTAGTGAAAAGTATCTGAAGGCCAGCGTCTAGGAGAGAGGTTAATTGATGAGTTTTTGACAATTACGATAAAAGAATAAACAAAAAAAAACACTGCAGAGGAAAATCAGCCGACAGTTTCAGCTTGAGATGATTAGACACCATGATACAGTTTACTATGCTACCTTTGTGATTTTTCTGAAAGGGTCATTGCTCTTGTTAGGAAACCAGCCATTTGCATTTTCTTAATCTTTTTCCCTGTTTGATTTCAAGTTCAAAAGGGTGAATTGAGCTCAGCGGGTGCCTTCTTTTTGGCTCAGGGAACAAAATTATCAAAATAAAAAACATCACATGTGTTTACAGAAAACCAAGTACTTTAACTATGTCAGCACTGAGAAGATTTTAAACATTTTTTTCTATAATTTTGCAAGTAATTTTGCTAGCTAAGAAACAGGAATTATATTTCTATATTAAATATTAATTCTAAAACTTAGTTCACTATTATAAAAATGTGTTCTACTAAAAGATTTGTAACTCTGCTCTACCAATCTTGTGATCCAGGCTTTTCTGTCTGACCACATTAACCTGTTGCCGACCACCCGCTGCAGTTATATGGCGGCAGGCAGCCACTCCCAGGCGAATCGTCATAGCTATACGTTGTTTGCTCTCGGGAGTCTAGGGGGCAGCGCGCTCCTGCCCCTGCTCATCAGCGGGGAAGCCGATGCATGGGGCAGGTGCCTCCGATTGCCGCCTCAACACCCACGATCGTTTCCTGCTGAGATAGAAGAACGGTCGGCTGTTGTAAAACACAGCTGACCGTTCTTCTCCCTGGAATGATCATAGAGCCCCTGTGAGCCTTCTATATAGGAGCACATGTCTCTATGGTAAATTCAGAAACCACGCCCCCCCCACAGTTAGAATCACTCCCCTAGGCTCACATTTAACCCCTTGATCACCCATAATCTTAACCTCTTCCCTGCCATTGTCATTATTACAGTAACTGTAGTAATGTCACTGGTCCCCCCAAAAGTGTAAAAAATAGCAGTCAGGGGTCCGATCTGTCCAGTCCTGAAAAAAATCGCAGATTTCCGCCATTACTAGTAAAAAAAAAAACAATAAAAATTACATAAATTTTTCCCGTAGTTAGTAGACGTGATAACTTTTGCGCAAACCAATCAAAATACGCTTATTGTGATTTTTTAACCAAAAATATGTAGCAGAAAACAAATTGGCCTAAAATGTTAAAAAATTTAGATTTTTTCATTTTTTTTTTGAGAATGTCATATAGCAGAATGTGAAAAATATAGGTTTTTTTTTTTTTTCAAAATTGTCGCTATTTTTTTGTTTATAGCGCAAAAAAAAAAAGATTTGCACGTGTTAATAAATATCACCAAAAGAAAGCTCTATTTGTGGGAAAAAAGGACAAATTTATTTGGGTATAGCATCACAATACCGCACAATTGTCTGTTAAAGTAACACAGTGCCAAATCGCAAAATAGGGCCTGGTCAGGAAGGGGGCAAATCCTTCCGGTCTTAAAGTGGTTAAATAACTAATACACAGTTTTAGGGAATTCTATTAGCTTTATTTAAATGCACCTCATCACCAGTGATGGGCCGAACACCCCCTGGTTTGGTTCCCACCAGAACTCCCAAACATGAAAAAGTTCGGACCAGAGCCGCAAACCCTCTTAAAGTCTATGAGACCCGAACTTGAAAAATAAAAAGTTCCCATTTTGAAGGCTTAGATGCAAGGTTTTGGCCATAAAAGGGTATGGGGCCTAGGTACTGCTCTGGGGACATGTATCAATGCAAATTTGTTTTTTAAAAAAGATTGTTTTTTAAGAGCAGCAATTTTAACCACTTGCCGTACAGCCACCGTAGTTGTATTGCGGCAGGTCGGCTCTATTACGCGAAACAACGTACCTGTACATTGCTTTGTGTAATAGACAGTAGGGGCACACGCGCGCCGCTGATTGGCCAGAGGGGGAGCCAATCAGCGTGTCTGGCAGACGCGATGTCCACCTGCTACCCAAGTTTGCTCCCCATGGAGATAGAACAGTGGTCTGCCTATGTAAACAAAGCAGACCGCCGTTCTGTCAGAGATGAATACAGGGATCCTGTGTTCTTCCTATGTAGGAACACAGGTCTCTGTGTTCATCTAGTGAGTCAATCCCCCACATAGTTAGAAAGCACTCCCTTGGAGCACACCTAACCCTTTGATCACCCCTGGTGTTAACCCCTTTCCTGCCAGTGTCAGTACAGTGACAGTGCATATTTTTAGCACTGATTACATTAGTAATGCCACTGGTCCCCTCTAAAGTGTCAGTTAGGTGTCCGATCTGTCTGCTGCAATGCCGCAGTCCCGCTAAAAATCGCTGATCACCTCTATTACTGTTAAAAAAATTAATGAATTAATAAAAATGACATAAATCTATCCCCTAGTTTGTAGACGCAATAACTTTTGCGCAAACCAATCAATATACACTTATTGGGATATTTTTTTTTTTACAAAAATGTGCAGCAGAATACATATTGGCCTAAAATGATGAAAAAAAATTAGATTTTTTTTTTTGAATTGGGATTGTTTTATAGCAGAAAGTAAAAAAAAAATTGTGTTTTGCTGCTATTTGTTGTTTATAGTGCAAAAAAAAAAAAAAAACGCAGAGGTGATCAAATACTACCAAAAGAAAGCTCTATTTGTGGGAAAAAGGACATAAATTTTTTGTTGGGTACAGCATCGCACGACCACGCAATTGTCAGTTAAAATAACGCAGCGCCGTATTGCAAAAAAGGGCTTGGTCATTAAGGGGGTAAAACCTTTCTGGTCCTTAAGTGGTTAATGATGCTTAAATGCTTAAAGTGAAAAAAATAACATTGAAAAATTCCTTTAAAAATAGTGCCTGGGGGTCCCCTTAGTCTGCCTGTAAAGTGGCGCATCTGTACTGGGAATTGAACCTGCTGCATCAAAACTGACATATATAAAGAAAAAAAATTACATTTAAATTGCCGGCAATACAATACCATTGCTGGCAATACAAAAATGTAAAAAAAACGGCGTTGGGGTCCCTCCCAATCCATACCAGGCCCTTTGGGTCTGGTATAGATTTTAAGGGGAACCTTACGTCAAATTAAAAAAAAAAACAGTGGGGGGGCGGGCCCTACCAAAATCCATACCAGACCCTTATCCATGCATTTAGCCTTACAGGCCAGGAATGAGGGGAGCGCCCCACTCCTGGATCATAGCAGGCAACATGCCTGGGGTATAGAATCAAAAAATGTGCTGCGCTACAATTGTAGTGAGTATGAAGTCACCAAAATGGATGTGAATAAATTAGTACAAATATTCAGTGATATCATCAAATAATAAATAATATATGTGCATATTGTGAAATTAATCAAAACAATCTGTGTACAAAGGAAATGTGAAAAACAAGAGGATGTTTTAAATCCCAATGAAGTCCATAGCAAGAAAACACAGGAAGATCAGCCACAAAGTCCCAAGCGTTACATCCGCAAGACACTTTATGAGGGTAAGGAGGACACCAGCGTGCAGATCACCAGAAAAAAACAAATGGCTGCTTACCAGAGGAAATTGGTCTCTCAAACTAATGAGTTGACCAAATTCAGCTTATGTGTAATACCAGGATTGGCCACAGGATGTCTCCTTATGGACTCAGGCACGATATCCACATCACGGTATTGAAAGAGAAAGTATAGACAGGGACATAGCGTAACTCCATATAAATTGTTTATTTAGGTAAAAGCAAGTAATGCACTCACGTTTTTGTAGAAATTCAAGGCATGTAGCATTTGAAAAACCGAGCTAAGAGCAAACGAACATCTCCCGCGGTCTGTGTATCCTTGGTAGCCGGCTGCTGGGGGCGTGGTCACGTCACGTCTGGCTCACCCGACCGGGTGAATTTGCACCTCAAGTCTCCTCACTGCCAGAACCGCCGAACGCCCGCCCGCCTGGGGTAGTCTGCTTTGGGGTGGTCTGCAGGCAAGTGGTTTATCGGAATCTGGAAGCCACCTTTAACAAGGGGGCCCCCAGATCCCGCCACCCAAAAATAAATAAAAAATAAATAAACACGCACAGTTTTTGACTATTCCTTTATAATTCCTTTAATAATAAAGTACATCCATCATTAATCACGATACCCACCGCCAACGCCACACACAAAAAAAAACCTGCCCAATATGAAGGCTAACTGCTGTCTGCCTGCTGTGTCATCTGACAGTTCTTAAATAGGTAAGGGGCGGAGCCACCTGGCGATGTCACCATGACATCACAGGCCACTGCATGCTGGCTCAGTGACTTCACATGGGGCAGTGCCACCAGGTCAGGGCCTTTTTTAACACAGGACAAAATGGGCAGCTTCCCAGGGACCGGTCACTGTTTTGGGGCCCAAAGAAACTGCCCCATAAGCCCGCGCTGCCTGCAAGAAGTCCACTGGTCTAGTGACAGGGACAGCCAGCATCACACTGAAGCTCTGACCCCGCCCCTTGCCATACATACTGCCTGAATGTACCTTGGAGGCCTCGGTGTAGGACCACTTAGTGGAGCCAATGTCAGAGTGCTAGTGGCAGCTGACAGCACAGGTGTGAGCCTGGCAGACCGCGGATGTTGATCAGAGCTCAGCTGGCTAGGCCCAGGTAGGTCTTTCTCCTCCCCTGGCTCCCCATATTATGTAGTGAGTTACAAAACCCTGACCTGGGTGTGGCTGTATTTATTAGAGAGCACATGTGCTAATATTTTACACACATAGACAGTGCTGTTTCACTGCTTGATATGCTTATTTTAGGCCTGGTTCACATATACTGTATGTGGGTTTGCACAGGCACAGCAGCCTATTTATTTGAAAGGGCTGCCATGCCTGCGTTTCCTGCAAAAAAAAAGGTGCATGCAGCATTTTTAAAATGCAGTGGTTTTGAAATCACTGCTTTTGCACCATGCAATTTCCCTACAGTTCCTGCACCGGCAAACATGTTGCTTTTTTAGATGCGTGGGCCATGCATTAAAAAACAGTGCATTTGCGTGTGCAGCAACCGCAGGAAAGTCGCATGGTGCAAAAGCAGCTATTTTATGGCCACTGCATTTTTAAAATGCTGCATGCACCTTTTTTCTGCAAGAAACGCAGGCATGGTAACCCATTCAGACGATAGGCTGCTGTGTCTGTACATATGTGGGCTGCCAACCCGCATAAATTTGAACCAGACCTAAAGCAGTAGTAAAGTCATTTTTAAAAACAAAAAAACACTGGTCCCCCTGCAGGTTTAGGTCATAATGCACTAGTACACACTGCATACTAGCACATTATGACAGACTTACCTGCAAACTGAGCCCTTCACGGCACCCCTTGGTCCTTGGCACATCTTTATTCTCCCAGTCTTCTTTCTGGGTTCTCAACCTTTGACCGATTGAATGGACAGGCTGCAGTGATGTCACTACTGTGCATGTGCACGGGGGTTACATACCCGCAGCACACAGAGCATTCTCTAAAAATAAATCACATTATCGTTGGCAGGTAGGGGGAACATTTATAACAGAAGAGACCACTAGGGTCTCTTCTGTTATAACTACTTCAGTACCTGGCACTTTTATTCCCTTCCTGCCCAGGCCAATTTTCAGTGCTGTCACACTTTGAATAACAATTTTTATAATTTGGTCACACAAATAGAGCTTTCTTTCAGTGGTATTAAATCACTGACTATTTTTTTATTTCATGCTAAATAAACAACAAAAGAATGAAAACTTGTAAAAACTAAAAAAAAAAAAAAAAAAAAAAATGCGTTTATTTGTTTCTGTTACGAAATTTAGCAAATAAATAATCTTTCCTAATAAATGCATGCCAAAATGTATTCTCCTACATTTCTTTTGAAAAAATAACCCACCTGTATATTATTTAGTCCATAGGAAAGTTAAAGAGTCCACAAACTATGATATATACCAGGGATCACTAAATGACCGACAGAGCGACAATCCTGTCTGAACCGCGGTCATGCCACTTAGCAGTTATGTGTCCACTCCCCTGCACAGCCAGGCTGATAAGGGTCCTGGTAGGACTAAGGATAAAAATAAAGGGGGACAGTGATGTGAGGCAGGGGGGGGGGGGAATGACTTCAAGGGGAATTGTAATGAGCAATGGAGCACTTTTGATAATGGACACTGTATGTATAAAGGGGTTTTGTGATGAGGGGTACTGTAATGTGTAAGGATAAGTTCACCTTTGGTAATGTTTTACATGTTACAGCAGTATTTAGAGTGTAACATGTTACTAAAGAGCACCTGCCCGCACCCTCACACCTCGATTTCCCGCTGTGACAGCGGGAGGGAGACCTTATCCCCACACCCACTGTCACAATTTAAAAAAGAGCGTGACTGTGCAGGGCAACATGCACATGGACATGTCATTCATACACAGAATAAGGACTTGGTATGGATTGGGGAGGAAGACCCCATGCCGATTTTTTTCACATGTTTGTATTGCAGGCAATGATTTTTTTTCAAGAAAGCTTGCAGCCAGGAAAATCAATTTAAATGTAATTTGTTTATCTTTATATATGTCAGTTTTGTTGCAGCAGGTTCTATACATGGGACAGATGCAACCCTTTACAGGCAGACTAAAGGAACTCATTCATTGGTGCTATGTGGTTGCTTAGGCTCGTAGGATTTATTGGTGTGGGTCAGTATTATGTATGAAGAGACACCTATGCATTACACGTGGCATACCTCAGGCTTCGATGGCTGCTTTGTTAAAATACAGTTTTCAATGTATTGAACATCTGAGAGTATAAATCTTTTTGATGTGCTGATCTATCTATTCCACGGATAAGTTACCAAGTCATCATAACCAGATTTGTTGGCACTGCATTTTGTTGTTCTGCGTCACACGTCACACTACATTGTCGTGTCATGCGGTGTATATCTTCGGCTATTGTTGGTATTCAAATTGGCGCATGCCAAATTTTTCTTTGCAATCACAATATTGAGGTCCAGAGGAAGCAATATTTGTGAAACGTGTCAACCTCTTGGTGTATTAGCAAAGAAATATTGAAGCAGTCTCACATTTATGGCCTGTACTATCCAAATAAGCACCGGTTTGTATGGTTTTATGGTATTAGCTGATCATTTTTAGCCTTTTGTAATTCATTTTTTTTTAAACTTTGTTTCACTGTCCTTCAAAGTTCGCAAATCCGCAAAGTTCTTATTTCTTTATTTTTCTGGGTGTCAATTACAGATGAGGTACCAATATATAGCCTATACCCAATTTCTTATCTGTACCAGGGGCACCGTTGAACACACCAAGTAGAGGAGTAATGCGGTGTGTGGTGTGAGTGTCGCAGTAAACAGTGGATGTGGCCAAACTGAGTTAACAGTGGGATGGGTTTAAGGGGTGTGGTTAAATAAAACAAAATTTTTTGTGTACCCATCAAAAATAATTATATTGCTGTGCCACAACTAGAAGTCTTACAGACATGTATAAACCTCTGCACAATCATTTAAAAAATATATAACTCTTTCATTACATAGGATTTTGTGTACACTGATAATAGACAGAGAGCTTACACTTTATCTGGGCCTATCTTAACCACTTAAGCCCCGGAAGATTTTACCCCCATTCCGACCAGGGGTTTTTTTGCGATTTTTTACTGCGTGATTTTAACGGACAATTGCGCGGTCGTGCGACGCTGTACCTAAATGAATTTCACGTCCTTTTTTTCCCACAAACAGAGCTTTCTTTTGGTGGTATTTGATCACCTGTGCGATTTTTTGATCATGCGCTATAAACAAAAAAAGAGCGTAAATTTTGCAAAAATAACAATATTTTTCACATTTTTTTATATGAAATTCCCCAAAAAAAATGTAAAAATCAAAATTTTTTAACATTTTCGGACAATTTGTTTGGCCCACTATTGGCTCACAAACCGGTCACAGGCTAGTGACGTATATATACGTCACTTTGCCTGGCCGGGGCTGACCGCCGCAGTATATCTACTTGCGGCGGTCGGCAAGTGGTTAAAGAAGAACTTCATTAAAATAGTCATGTACTGCTTAACCAGCAGCAACTGTTAAGACACTGAACACTTTGGTCAGACATACAGTATGTAATGTACAATATAGTGTACATAGTGTAGGAGTGTGTAATGTGTAATATAGTGTATATACAGTAGTGCAGGAGTATGTAATGTAAAATATAGTGTATATAGCGCAGGAGTCTGTAATATAAAATTTACTGTATATAATGCAGAAGTCTGTAATGTACAATATAGCGTGCAGGAGTCTGATAAGCTGTCCATAGATGGCTTGTTTTTTCTTTTTCAGCAAACAGGTTCCTCCATCAACACAAATTAGGTAGATGGAGGAATCCAATTTTCCCCTTAGAATCCAATTTCCCCCTTAGAATCCAATTCCCCCCCCCCCCCTGATAGCACACAAATGTCAAAGCGTGAGCAGCAGCTATGTCCATGTAACCTCTGCTTCCCAATTGATATCAATGGGACTGCCTGCACAGAGACAGAGCATCGGTGTATTCCTGTGTGGGTAAACATGGCCTTACAAGGGTGTGTAACTGTAGTATGTCCTGTGTGAATGAGGCCTCATTGTTTTTTTGTTTTTTTTTTAACAATGTAGTGTTTAATATTTTTTACAGTTTCTCTTTTTTTTGGGGAGGGCGTAAAACATCAGAGGTATAAACGTACCTCTCATGTCTTTTTTTTTTTTTTTTTTTTTTAGATAGAGAAAGGGACTGTGGGCATAGGGTCCGCATTCTCTTTCTCTGCAGCCCGAGCTGTACTGAACATAAGTTAATAGGATTTCTCTGTACAGAGGCTTCCTATTCACAATCTGAAGCATAGTAAGCACAGTAACTTAAAGGATAAGTTCAACTTTGGTAATATTTTACATGTTACAGCAGTATTTAGAGTATAACATTTTACTAAAGAGAACCTGCCAGCACCCCCACCCCCTGATTTCTTGCATGGGCATGTCATTCATATACAGAGTAAGGGCTTGGTATGGATTGGGTAGGAGGATTCCCGTGCTGTTTTTTTCACATTTTTGTATTGCAGGCAATCAATTTAAATGTAATTTTTTTTATCTTTATATATGTCAGTTTTGCTGCAGCAGGTTCTATACATGGCATTCTATGCATGCACCCCTTTACAGGCAGACTAAAGGGACCCATCCACTGCTGCTATGTGGCTGCTTAGGCTCGTAAGATTTACTGATGCAGGTCAGAATTATGTTTGAAGAAACTATGTTTCATTGATGAACTACCACAGAAGCAATCTGTACTGATTGCTCACTTTGTTCATTCAGGAAGAGTCTGGTAAACATAGCAAGCAGTTGCAGCTGGCAGGAGTGGGAGAGGTGAAAGCTGGCCAGCCATGCTGGGGGAAGCACAAATGATTGGTTCTGTGGTAGAGGGCATTCCAGGAAGCGGGTCTGAGCACCATGGGGGAATATATTTGGAGAGTTTCATTACCCCTGAGGCTCTTTTACAGTAGCTGAGGACAGCAGGAGAAGGAGGAGGGAAGCTATCCAGCAGTGCTCCAGGAAGGGTGCCCAGGAGGGTGCTGAGGGGTCCCAGTATGTAGGGGAAGGTGGAGAAGTGGGGAAATCTATTTGAGGAGCTAAATCTATCCTGCAGCACCCAAAGCCAGTGGGATGGGGGAGGAGGGGAAGCTGGCTTAAAGCTGCAGGGCAGCCGCAGGGGCTTGGTGCTGTGGGGGGCACATAAGGAAAGTGGCATTTTAGAGAACAGGTTGGGTGGCTGCAGCTCCTCCTTGTGTGTGGATATGTGAGGACACAGTGAGCTTCACCTTCCTCATGATCTGTGTGCAACGCACATATGGATAATATGCCACTGGTCCTTATCGTCCTTATGCTCTATATTTTTAGCCAAAAACATACCTGAAGTCTATTTTTTTACTGTTTTTGGAAAAATTGGGCACAGGGACTGGGAGGGGGTTCCGAATTGTTCCAAAAACAGTAAAAAAAATAGATTTCAGGTATGTTTTTGGCTGAAAATATAGAGCATAAGGATGATAAGGACCAGTGGCTTATCATCCATGTGTGTGTTACACACAGATCATGAGGAAGGTGGGGCTCACTGGTTCCTCACATATCCACACACAAGGAGGAGCTGCAGCCACCCAACCTGTCCTCTAAAATGCCCCCTTCCTTATGTGCACCCCCACAGCATCAATCCCCTGTGGCTCCCCTGCAGCTTTAAGCCAGCTTCTCCTCCTCCGCAAATACTATAAAAACTGTGTTTGCCAATTTGTAACAAGTTGATGGTTTTAGTTTTTTTAACAGGACACCTTGTTGCTTTGAGATCTTTTGAGGCTGCTATTCCAAACCAATCAATTCAAGCCTATTATCGATTGATTAAAAAAGCAGGCTGTGCTGCCAAAATTACCTAAAAAAAAAAACGTTTTTGTTAAGCTGAAATGAATAAGATTGAGTAGCTGCTATCGCGTGTAGGACACGCTAAATGAAAAAGATGAAAAATCTATTTCACATCCAAAATTTGTAAAAATTTGAAAAAATTTCACTGCACTGCTACAGGTACAGTATGTGTATAAAAGTGCAAGTGTGATAATCACAGACCCTATGTCACTGTTTTATGTGCATAAAATACTGGAAAAACCTTGGTGCATTGCTAATTATATATGACCCTTATATCTACCAATATATAATATTACATGCATAAATAAATAAAATGTGTGAAAAAAACTCTCTTTAGTCTGTTAAACTCAAAATGCTCTACTCTCATGTGAGTTATTGATTCTTGTCTTACTTTGCCTTCAGTGATCCACCAATCACAAGATGTGCCCTTATACAGTATATATGACCCACATGAAATGTAAGATCAAGCAGCATATAAGTCACCTTTAAATGGGATCCTTTTTCTTCCAGCCAGGTATACCTCTTATTCCCCTCTCCTCATGGCCTGCCCACAGCATCAAAGAAAGAAGCAAATATTACCCAAATAGTTTGTCTATTAAAAACTCTTTTATTCACATCCAATCTAAAATATAACTCACATTTTACTTTGCATTTCAGCTCACTGACATGAGATCACATATAAAAGGCTCCACTAATACAACACTCTGATTATACAGTACTGGTACCACACTTCCTGGTCCCCGGAGAAGGTTGTGATGCTCCCATGGGGCAGGCTTTGGATGACTTCACAACATTTCCAGGTACCAGGAAGTGGCAGGAATGAATAATTCATGCAAGAATTTATTTATGTATATAATATTGTTTATTGGTTGATACAAGAGTGGTTTATAATTAGTGCTGCACCAGTTATGCTTTGCTGGTGTTTTTTGCCTTCATCAGGATCAACTGCGAGTATAGAATTGTGTATATGGGATTTATTTTTATTTTTTTTTCTCTTTTATTGGTTGAGCTGGATTGACTTGTGTCTTTTTTCAACCCGGCTAAATATGTAACTATGTAACAATTTTGGTTTCTTAAACATCCAAAATATGTGCTGCTGGAATACTGTGTTGCTGACACTGTCTAGGAAAATCATATTGTACCATAACACCACATTCAGCTTAAATGTGATCTCCCTAAGTATAATTTAATGTTTTTTTGTATTGATTTTACTTTAGAATACAAAACATTCAACATCACACATAACCATAAATATTGGGGTTCCGACCATATACATACTACAACACTTTTTGACTACCCCTAACTTAATACCCCTCAGGTTCCACAATTTAAAAAAAAAAAAAAAAGGGGAGGGGGAGGGAAGGATGCCAAAAGGGCGTGAAACATGAAAATGGTGAAAGGTCAGGGAAGAGAGAGAGAAAAAAAAGTGGGTGGAGGAGGGGAAAAAGGGGGGGAGATAAAGTGAAAACAGTATTTACTGTATTAATGCAAAAAGGGAGGACCATGTGGGTCAACTAATAGGGATCCCCCCGGAACCACCTATCATAAATCAAATATACCCATTACCTTCTTCGTAAATCCTCGACCAGTGACCACACTACATACAGAAACACTCACCTTTATTAACCATATATTTCCATATATCCAAAAAGGGGACACATATTTACTAGTGTAGGAAGAGAAGAGAGAGCCCCATACTGGGAAACTCCTCGGTTCCACCCATCCAAAAATCAAAATACTCACTCTCTTCCTTCTTAAATCTCCCACCTATCAACTCACTACAAACACAAAAAAAGCACATGATTTAAAGGATTAGTGTTTCTTCAATAATTCCTTCAAATCTGCATGTACTTGAACTGCTTTACTTTTTAATAATTTTGGCTTTGACTTGTTATATGTGCCCCATGGCATTGCCCAGCTCCTCATGCTATTTTTTGACAATACTTTGCCTATTAACCTTGAAAAATGACAGAATGTACCAACAAGATCCCCCACCCAACCCCCCATATAATTTTCTGCTGAGTTTGGGTTTGCTGAATTATGAACAAGATTCATCGTACCCTTGGGAAATCAATTGATCTGGAAATATAAGTATAATACTTTTGTAGGGGAGAACTTCCTTAAAGATAAAAAAAACTAAGATTATTGCTGTAATCGTATTTGTACTAAACATACATTTATATATGTAACAGTCCTGTTGTTTACCTTATTTTACTCACTATGATTTGAGTGTTCTGTTACTGTGCGTGGCATAAAAATGCATATTTGAATGCTTTGGAATATTTGTCTGCAACTGTACCCGCTGCCCTTTTGTACATAAATGTGCAGGCACACTCTCTGCTATCTTGATATTTTTTTAAATGACTTCATTGAAGTTTGACCTTTTATTGCATTTTCTATTTGCCTATTTGTTTTATAGAGCTATCTGTTATTATTGCTTCTACTGTTTTGTATGCAGGCTATGTTTAATTATCTTGTGTTATGTTTGGAATAACATGTTTTATTTATTAATTTATTTACTTTGAAAGAGTAATAAAAAGAACAATATAAAGATAGATCATATTATACTGTAATGACACATTGTATGTTATGTTATACTGTATTATATTATAAATCAGGCAGCTAATGAAAAGAGCCATATAAGACCTTTATAAAAATGTTTTGCTTTATTCTTTATGGGCCAATTTGTTAGCTTAAAGGTATAAAACAAAGGGAGAGATTAATGTTCCTTCAGCATGGAACATAAAGATTGCAAGTGGTAAGGAGTCATCTAATTTAACTGTTTGTATATTAATCTGAAACTGTTACTTTAAAATTGTCCTTTTTCTAATTCTGTATATACGTATGATCCTTGACAAGACTCATTTTTAACCTCTTGGCACCGAGAGCAGACAAATATGCAGCTTCTCAGTGGGTTGGCCTTGACACCGAGGTGCCACATATTTGCTACTTGCGAGCTTTCCGCAAGTGACCACTGTGACAGCCAATCATGGTGGTCACAATATCATAAACCTTTCACCACATCCCGGGATCAGAAGCCCATTATATGGTTGGGACGAACAGGCGTTAAGGGGTTAAAATAACTTGTGTGTAAAGGGTAAGGGTTTGTGCAGATCTGTCAACCGATTGGTGCAGATGAGCTACAAACCAAGGGGGTTTAAATGTGCCACAAATACGGTAAGATAACTTCCACACTTCCAAAAAAGATTGTAAACAGAGAAAAAGTATAAATTTTTATTGTTTTTACAAAATTCTAAAAATAGTTTATACATACATATACCAATAAGACATATATAAGAAGTACATCAAGTGCATTTACAGATGGTGTTATAGGCACAAGTATGTGACTCTATGATCAAAACAGATGCTGGAACTACGCGTTTCGCAAAGAATGCTTCTTCAGGTTCCAGCAGGTTAAAGAAATTAGCGTTTCTGAGAAATAGATCGCAAGAACATTAATATTCACAAAGATCTTACATTGTCATCAAGCTCAAAAGATGTTATTCATTAACCTCTTGCAAAGATATTATGTTTGATTTTAAAGATAAAATCTATTTTAAATATCTGCCAGTTTGTAAATGTAGAGTATGTACCATTTGTACTTAACATGGGTATAAAAATAAAATACAATCCAACATTAATCCATACATTTCTGTAATATTATTATAAATTACAGCACATTAACCTTATTAGTATTGCCTATTATGACAATAATCATAAATATGGAAGCCAAGAAGGAGAAAGGAGGAGATCAGAGGAAGGGAGAGGGAAAAAAAGGGGAGAAGTGGAAAAGGAAATAAAAGTGTGGTTGTATAAGAAGTAGACAGTCAGGAGAGCTTAAGGGGGGGCGCTGTTGGTCCAGTCCCCAGCCACGGCGGAGCCGATGTCCCGGCGTGGTTTGGGGGAGGGGCCAACAAGGGGAGAGGCGGATTGTATAGGCAAAAGACCCAAAAAAACTCTAATTTATCTGAGTTAGATAGTGATGATTATATTATTTATTATTTTTTATTTCTGCTTTCAATATTTACTGAAATAAACAATGTTATTGATAATTCTCACGCATGGTAGAAAAAAAAAAAAAGGAAAGCTTACCTATTAATTTTTGTCATGGGTTCTTACTATACAAAGTTGTATGATCTGATGGTTGTATACATGTCTTAATGATAGAGCATGAGCAATAGGTGACAAGATGGAAGGTATAAGGGAGAGGAAAAGGAGGGGGAAAGGATGGAAGGGGAGGGGAGGGGGGAGGATGGGAAAATGGAAAAGGGGAAGGGGTAAAATGGGGGGGAGGGGGAGGAAAGGGGAAGGAAAATGGGAGTGTGGAAAGCGGGGGAAAATGGGCTGGATAAGATAGTTTTTTCAACCTGGAATGAATGGCAAAATATATTCATTAAAATATTTAGCAAAAACCCATTTGGAGTATTAAAAAAGTGAAGAAAGATCAAAATGAGTGAAAGTGTTGGGAACCAAATAAAACCCATACTGGAAAGAAAATATCGGTTATAAACACCATATTATGTGTGTCTAGTATTGGTTTAAAAGAAGGTGCAAGATAACAAACCAGAAAAGAAGGAGAGAGAGATGAAGTGAGTGAGAGGGAATGGGCATGTGAATGAAGATATGAAAAGTGTGTGTTTCATGCAGAAAGGGACTTACCCTTAACCACTTTAATACCGCTCACGGTAATACTACTGCGGCAGAGCGGCACGATACCGCTCAGCCACGTAGTATTAACGTGATGCGCGATCACGGCTCCAGAGCGCGCTCCCGCGCGCCGCGGGTCCCGATCCCGATGTCATTCGGTAGGGAACCGATCAGTCATCAGATACTGACCAATGATTTTTGGTCAGTGTCTGTAGATCGGTCCCCACCAATGGCAATCTGTCCCCTGTCTGTGTAATGTAAACACAGACAGGGGAAGTGATGTCACTGTCCTTCCTGGAGTCCTTTCGGTTCCAGGAGAGAGACAGAGACACACCAAAAACGTGAGTTCCACCAAGCAGCACACTGACACACCTCACATAGGTACATTTAACCCCTTCATCACCTCTGATCACCCCCTGATCACCCCCAAAACCCCTCACAGTGAACACTATATACAGTGGTATACAGATATTTTACTGATCACTGTATAAGTGTCACTTGTGAGCGTAGTTTGCGCCTGCGTTAGGCCCAAATAGGGTTAGGGTACCCGCCACCTATCCCCTAATAAAGTTTTTACCCCTTGATCAGCCCCAGTTAACCCCTTCACTACCTATTACTCTGTGCACTAAATACAGTATATAGGTAAATACTGATCACTGTATTTAGTGTCACTAGTGACCCTAATTTGCGCTTGCGCTAAGCCCATATAGGGTTAGGGCACCCGCCACCTATTCCCTAATAAACTTTTAACCGCTTGATCTTCCCCAGTTAACCCCTTCACTCCATATAAATCAGTGCACTAATATATACAGTATATCAGATAACTACTGATCACTGTATTTAGTGTCACTGGTGACCCTAATTTGCGCTTGCGCTAGGCCCGAATAGGTTTAGGCCACCCGCCATCTATCCTCTATAAAGGTTTAACCCCTTGATCTCCCCCAGTTTAACCCCTTCACTTCCCTGTCACAGTGTTCACTATATACAGTGATTACCGATCACTGTATTAGCGTCACGGGTGACACAACTTAGGCTAGCTAGTTAGCGTCAGGGTCCCACTACACCACCGTTACTTAGCGTCAGTTAGAGTCAAGTACACTAACACACACACACCACCGTTACTAGTATAGTGTTTGAACAGATCAATATCTGATCTGATCAGAACTATACTAGCGTCCTCATAATTTAGTGTTCCCCAAACGCAGTGTTTGCACAATCAGCACTGATTCCTGCTAGCACCTGCGTTTAGCCCCCCTGCCCAGCCCACCTTACCCAGGCAAGTGTAGTAATCAATAGATTACTGACACTTCCAAAAAACACAAATCACACAAAACCGCTGCGTTAGCAGAGTCAGGCCTGATCTCTGTTAGCACTAGCAGTTTTTCTTTGTAGCGACCAAATAGTCCTCGACAACCAGGTGCTTTTATTACCTAGTAGTCGCATCACTGTACGAGTAAATTTAGCTACCAAAATGACAAAACGTTCGCTCAGTGATGATGCTATATACAGTATAATGGCCATGTCAAGTGAGAGCGATGGGGAAGCCTCACTGTCAGAATCAGGGTCAATATACGAACCAGATGACAGCAGCGGCTCCCTGACAGATAGCTCCGACAGAGGGGTCCCTGCTAGGGTCAGGCGTACCCGACCCCATTCTGGAGTTGTTGACTTGCAAGAACTGGAGGTTTCTGGTATGCAGCAGAGTGCCAGTACTAGTGCCGCTCACACTTCTCGTGAACTGGCAAGCACGAGCGGCCTAGTACACCCTGGACCTTCAACCAGCACTGCAGTATCACCTGGTGACGTGGCGAGTCACCTGAGTGCAGTTGAAGCTGGTGCGGTGGCTAGCACGAGTAGTGGCCCGCAGCCACCGCGTATCCGAAGACAGGCCCGTAGAGCCCATAGTGTCCTCCCTGAAGCGCTGGCATATCCTAATTGGCAGCCCACAGATTCCACAGCGCCAGTACTTCCCCCATTCACCGCCCAACCCGGAATCCAAGTGGAAACAGCTGGTTTTAATCCCATAAACTTTTTTGAGCTGTTTTTCACTGAAGATCTTTTCAGATCTATTGTGGACCAATCAAATTTGTACACTCAACAATTCATCGCCGCCAACCCAAATTCACCCCTTGCCAGACCATTCGCCTGGAATCCTATTACGATTCAGGAGTTTAAAACCTTTCTGGGCCTTTCCTTCAACACGGGCATTACAAGAAAGAATGAATTGCGGTTATATTGGTCCACTGACCCAATTCATCAAATGTACGTGTTCTCTGCTGCTATGTCCAGGGCTCGATACCAACAAATATTTCGGTTCATGCATTTCAACGACAATGAACTCTGTCGTCCTCGGGGAGACCCTGAATATGATCGGCTCCACAAAATTCGGCCCCTCATAGACCACTTCAATCAGCGGTTCGCAGCCTTGTTTACCCCCCAACAAGATGTCTGCGTTGACGAGTCCCTGATTAAGTTTACTGGTCGCCTTGCTATCAAACAGTACCTCCCCAGCAAGCGTGCCAGATACGGGGTCAAGTTGTATAAGCTTTGTGACAGGGCCACAGGCTATACAGTTAATTTCCGTGTCTATGAGGGAAAAGATAGCACTGTGGAGCCCCCCGACTGCCCAGGCTACATAGGGAGCAGCGGCAAGATAGTTTGGGACTTGGTGTCACCCTTATTCGGAAAGGGGTACCACTTGTACGTGGACAATTTCTATTCAAGCGTGCCACTTTTTAGACACCTCTATCAATTGCAAATTGGCGCTTGTGGCACCGTGCGATCTAATCGCCGGGGCTTCCCCCAGCGGCTAGTGAATGCCCCACTGAGCTCGGGGGAGAGAGCCTGCTTGAGGTGCGAGGAATTGCTTGCAGTGAAGTGGAGGGACAAACGAAACGTTTACGTGCTGTCCTCCATTCACCCAGACACGGCAGTCCAAATTACTACGGTCACCGGTGTTGTTGTTGAGAAACCCCTCTGTGTCCACGACTATAACCGTAAAATGGGAGGGGTGGACTTCAACGACCAGATGATGGGACCGTACTTAATTGCCCGTAAGGCCAGACGCTGGTACAAAAAAGTGTCTGTATACCTATTTCAATTGGCTGTTTACAACGCTTTTGTCTTATACAAAGCTTCTGCTGGAACATTATCCTTCTTTCAATTCCAAGAAGAGATAATCAGAGCCCTTGTGTATTCAGCTGGTGCTCCTGCCCAACTTCCCCAACCAGATGCAGTGAGGCGGCTGCATGAGAGGCATTTTCCGCAATACCTCCCGAGTACCGATACCAAACGATACCCCCAAAAAAGATGCCGTGTCTGCAGCAAGCGCGGATTTAGGCGTGACACCCGGAATTATTGTCCCGACTGTCCTGACCGACCTGGTCTTTGCCACGGTGACTGTTTCCGTCGCTACCACACACTAGTGGATTATTAGCATAGGGTACAGCACGGCACAGTTTAGGGCACATTTACACAGGGTCTCAAAAGATGTTCGATGGCTATCGTCATTTTGAGAGACCCGAACCTGGAACCTGGAACTCGACGTTTGAAGAAAAAAAAAAAATACATAAAAGCCAAAAATAGTTGTCGTCTCAGTCATTTTTTATGTTCTTCTACACTTCCTATGTACTTTTAATGTACTTTGTTTGTTTTTCATTCTTTTGTGACCTGTTTCTCTTGCAGGTACTCGTCGGCTACCACGCATTGATTTCATATATTCTGACACAAACAGTGTTTGCGCTCAGCATACATGGATACCTTTGCTGATAGCAGCTGTGGTGATTTTCTGATTTCAGCACTGCAGTTAAAATCCTATTTTGGTATACGTGGATAGCGCCGTGTATACCCATCATTAAATTCAGTGGGTGGTTGTTTGGGCGGTTAATGATGAGAATCCAAAAACTTTTGTTGTGTCAGTCATTTTATATGTCCTACTCTTCCTAATGTACTTTTTTTTAATGTACTTTGTTTGTTTTTTCATTCTTTTGTGACCTGTTTCTCTTGCAGGTACTCGTCGGCTACCATGCATTGATTTTATATATTCTGACACAAACAGCGTTTGCGCTCAGCATATATGGATACCTTTGCTGATAGCAGCTGTGGTGATTTTCTGATTTCAGCACTGCAGTTAAAATCCTATTTTGGTATACGTGGATAGTGTCGTGTATACCCATCATTAAATTCAGTGGGTGGTTGTTTGGGCGGTTAATGATGAGTAATACTACGCATTATTCCTGTGCTGATTTCTGATAGGTTCTCTTTTTTTTCGTTCAGCCCACAGGCTGCATGAAAAAAAAAAAACCTATATGCCAAACAAAGACCAGCAATGTACTGGTACGTTGCTGGACTTTGAGTGGTTATACCAGGATGATGCCTGCAGATTTAGGCATCATCTTGGTATCGTTTTTTACAGCAAGCGGTCGGCTTACATGTAAAAGCAATCCTAGCGGATAATTGGCCGCTAGACTGCTTTTACATGCAGTGGGAGGGGACTCCCCCCCCCCCTCCTGCCGCCTTCCGCTGCCTTCCACGGTTTTTCTCGGGCTCTCCTGTCCCACCGGTTAACCCGAGAGTGCAGCCGGTGGTTCAATTATCTAACCATAGAGCTGATTGGAGATGAGAATGGCTCCAATCATCTCTATGGCCTAAGATGCCGGAGGCTACGAGCATTTCATAACTTCTGTTTCGCCAGAAATAAACAGCGCCATTGGGAAATTGGGAAAGTATTTTATCACACCAATTTTGGTATGGTCAGATGCGTTAAGGTCAGAGGAAAGATCTAGAGTATAAAAGACCCCAATTTTTTTTAAAAAGAGTACCTGTCACTACAGATTGCTATCATAGAGGAAATTTAAATTCACCGTGATAACAATAAAAATGATTAAAGAAAAAAAAATGAAAGAAAAGGTGTCAAAATAACATAAGAAAGCAAATTAAAAAAAAAAAAAACAAAAAAAAAAATCAAGCCCCCCTGTCCCCCCGTGCTTGCGCGCAAATGCGCGCACAAGCGTTGGTCTAGTGTCATATGTAAACCGCAATTTCAGCATGCATGTGAGGTATCGCCGTGAACGCCAGGTCGAGGGCAGTAATTGTTGTGGTAGACCTCCTCTGTAAGTCCAAAGTGGTAACCTGTAAAGACTTTTAAAGGCTTTTAAAACCGTACGTAGTTTGTTGCCGCGGCACGGGCGTGCGCAATTTTTAAAGCATGTCATGTTAGGTGTCTATGAACTCGGCATAAGATCATCTTTTAAATTTTACCAAACAATTTGGAATTATATAGTGTATTTCTGCATTAAAAATAAAAAAAGTGTTTTTTTACGCAAAAATTGCGTTTGGAAAATGTGTGCGCAAATACCGTGTAACAAAAAAAATTGCAACATCCACCATTTTGTTCTGTAGGGCCTCTGCTTTAAAAAAATATATAATGTTTGGGGGTTCAAAGTAATTTTCTTGTGAAAAAAAAATATTTTTTCATGTAAACAAAAACTCACAGAAAAGGCTTGGTTTTCAAGTGGTTAGAAGAGTGGGTGATGTGTTGCTAAAATTGAGCATAAAATGCCAGGACTGTTCAAACACCCCCCAAATTACCCCTTTTTGGAAAGTAGACACCCAAAGCTATTTGCTGAGAGGCATATTGAGTCCATGGAGTATTTTATATTTTGCCCTAAGTTTCAGGAAAATGACAATTTGTTTTTTTTTTTTTTTTTTTTTACACAAAGTTGTCACTAAATAATATATTGCTCACGCATGCCATGGGTATATGTGAAATGACACCCCAAAATACATTCTGCTGCTTCTCCGGAGTACAGGGATACCCCATGTGTGAGACTTTTTGTCAGTCTAGCCGCATACAGGACCCGGAAAACCAATCCGCACCTTCTGGCTTTCTAAGGGCGTAAATTGTTGATCTCACTCCTTACTACCTATCACACTTTTGAAGGCCATGAAATGCCAAAATGGCACAAAACCCCCCCAAATGACCCCATTTTGCAAAGTAGACACTCCAAGCTATTAGATGAGAGGCATGATGAGTCCATGGAATATGTTATATTTTGCCACAAGTTTCAGGAAAATTATTATTTTTTTTTTTTTTTTTTTTTTTACACAAAGTTGTCAGTAAATGATATAATGCTCACACAAGCCATGGGTATATGTGAAATGACACCCCAAAATACATTCTGCTGCTTCTCCTGAGTACAAGGATACCCCATGTGTGAGACTTTTTTGCAGTCTAGCCGCGTACAGGACCCGGAAAACCACTCCCCACCTTCAGGCTTTCTAAGGGCGTAAATTGTTGATCTCACTCCTTACTACCTATCACACTTTTGAAGGCCATGAAATGCCAAAATGGCACAAAACCCCCCCAAATGACCCCATTTTGCAAAGTAGACACTCCAAGCTATTAGATGAGAGGCATGATGAGTCCATGGAATATTTTATATTTTGCCACAAGTTTCAGGAAAATTATTATTTTTTTTTTTTTTTTTTTTTTTTACACAAAGTTGTCAGTAAATGATATAATGCTCACACATGCCATGGGTATATGTGAAATGACACCCCAAAATACATTCTGCTGCTTCTCCTGAGTACAAGGATACCCCATGTGTGAGACTTTTTTGCAGTCTAGCCGCGTACAGGACCCGGAAAACCACTCCCCACCTTCAGGCTTTCTAAGGGCGTAAATTGTTGATCTCACTCCTTACTACCTATCACACTTTTGAAGGCCATGAAACGCCAAGATGGCACAAAACCCCCCAAAATGACCTCATTTTGCAAAGTAGACACTCTAATCTATTTGCTGAGAGGCATGGTGAGTATTTTGCATCTCTCATTTTTTTTGGAAAATGAAGAAAAAACAGGAAAATGCATTTTTTTTCCTCTTTTTTCAAATTCCAAAACTTTGTGACAAAAAGTGAGATCTGCAAAACACCCAACATGCCTCTCTGCAAATAGCTTAGGGTGTCTACTTTCCGAAAAGGGGTCATTTGGAGGGGGGTTGTGCTGTCTTGGCATTTCATGGCCTCCGAAACTGTGATAGGTAGTCAGGAGTGAAATCAACAATTTACGCCCTTGGAAAGCCTGAAAGTGGGGGTTGGCTTTCGAGGACCTGTACTCGGCTAGACTGCAAAAAAGTCTCACACATGTGGTATCCCTGTACTCAGGAGAAGCAGCAGAATGTATTTTGGGGTGTCATTTCACATATACCCATGGCATGTGTGAGCAATATATCATTTAGTGACAACTTTGTGTAAAAAAACAAAAAAAAAAATAATAATAATATATTTCCCGGAACTTGTGGCAAAATATAAAATATTCCATGGACTCACCATGCCTCTCAGCAAATAGCTTGGGGTGTCTACTTTGCAAAATGGGGTCATTTGGGGGGGTTTTGTGCTATGTTGAAATTTCAGGGCCTCCGAAACTGTGATGGGTAGTCAGGAGTGAAATCAACAATTTACGCCATTAGAAAACCTAAAGATGGAGATTCATTTTCGGGGTCCCGTACACAGCTAGGCTCCCAAAAAGTCTCACACATGGGGTATCCCCATACTGAGGAGAAGCGGCAGAATGTATTTTGGGGTGTCATTCCACATATACCCATGTCATGTGTGAGAAATTTATCTTTTAGTGACAACTTTGTGTTAAAAAAAAAAAAAAAAAAAAATTTTAATTTTCCCAAAACTTGTGGCAAAATATAAAATATTCCATGGACTCACCATGCCTCTCAGCAAATAGCTTGGGGTGTCTACTTTGCAAAATGGGGTCATTTGGGGGGTTTTGTGCTATCTTGAAATTTCAGGGCCTCCGAAACTGTGATGGGTAGTGAGGAGTAAAATCAGCAATTTACGCCATTAGAAAACCTAAAGATGGAGATTGATTTTCGGGGTCCCGTACACAGCTAGGCTCCCAAAAAGTCTCACATATGTGGTATCCCTGTACTCAGGAGAAGCAGCAGAATATATTTTGGGGTGTAATTACACATATACCCATGGCATGTGTGAGAAATTTATCTTTTAGTGACAACTTTGTGTTAAAAAAAAAATTTTTTTTTTTTTTATTCATTTTTCAAACACCTGTGACAAAAAAATTAAATATTCAATGAGCTCAACATGCATCTCAGAACATTCCTTAGGATGTCTACTTTCCAAAAAGTGGTAATTTGGGGGGGTCTTGTACTGCCCTGCCATTTTAGCACTTCATGAATTGAGATAGGCAGTCAGAAATTAAAGCTGCGTAAAATTTCAGTATTTACACCATAGTTTGTAGACGCTATAACTTTTGCGCAAACCAATAAAAATACGCTCATTGAATTTTTTTTTGTCAAAGACATGTAGCTAAATATATTTTGGCCAAAAAATATGACATAAATTGAGTATATTGGATATTTTTTAAAAGACAAAGTTGAAAATTTCATTTTTTTGCAAAATTTTCGCTCTTTTTTTATTAATATCGCAAAAAATAAAAAGCGCAGAGGTGATCAAATACCACCAAAAGAAAGCTCTGTTTGTGGGAAAAAAAGGACGTAAATTTTGTTTGGGTACCACATTGCATGACCGCACAATTGTCAGTTAAAGTCGCACAGTGCCGAAGCACAAAAAGTGGTCTGGACGTAAGACAGCAAAATCCTCCGGTTGTAAAGTGGTTAAATGATTAGATAAGTGGTTATTGAAAGGAGGTGTATGATATTAAAACACCGGAAAAGATGAATAGTATATAGCATTCATAGATTAAATGTGCTTTAAGGGTGATGTTGGTAAGAGAAAGTTCACCAGCTGGCACACGTTGGGAGGCTCTCTTATATAAGTTTGTTTAGCTGTAGCTACTTGTATACCGATGTTTAGAGATTCCATTAATTCAAAGATACTTGTGGGAATTTTTATCTGTAAGGGAGATAAAGTAAATGTTTGGAAACATTTAGTTTTAAAATAAAAATGCCAATATTAACAAAAAAGTTGGGGTGAATTAAAATCCCATATAAAAAGCATATGAGGGAGCTAGGTTAAGAGCCAATAGGGCTTACCTTGTTCCGTGGATATTGACTGGAAGGGTATACTGAGTATGTAATAGAGAGGTCTTTCAGAGAGTGTGCTCCTCGTGTGTCAGCTGCAAGTAATGAACTATGGGTTATGTTTGTAGTTTAAGTAGAAATGGAATTGGCGCCAAGTCCGCCTCTCGCACGTCTCCCGCCCCCCACATCCGCCCGCCAAATGTCCGGATTGGACAAGCGGGAGGATGTTCCTATGCATTAACCTCGAACGTCAACTTCCGGTAAACCGAACCGGAAGTGACGGATGAGTTCCAGCCTCGGGTGTCAGCATATGATGTATTTACTGAATAGAATCGATCTGAGCCTCAAGTGTCAGCAGAGGATGTGTTTGGCAGCGAAGTGAGGAAAAATATTTAACATATTATAGAGTAGAGTAATATAGATTGGTTAACTGCCCAAAAAAAACCCCCGCTTGGGGTATCTTGGCATATTGATTAGAAAGATAGACTGAATGAAGAAAAGACGTAGCCATAATATAAGTGCCGATACCAAAGAGACTTGGTCATATATATGTCTGATTGAAACGATCTCCAACAATGTACACATCGATCTATATTATGAAGTAAATTGGATCATTGATAAGCAAATATTAGATACAGTCAAACAGATATATCCATTTGTAAACACAGTGACGAATCAAAATATTGATCCTTCCTTTGATACAGATTGTACATAGCGAGTTTTACAGCACATGTATATAATAATTTAAAGGCACATATATTCATATCGGATTTACAAGAAGACCCCTATTTCTTATATATTATATTTATAAGCTTAAGGACTGGAATGTATAATGCCAGGACAAAAGGTCTCCTGATAGCTAGTCCTATGCAACAAAGAGGGGGGGGGGGAAAGGGGTTAAAATAACTGTTCAAGAATATGCAACATATTTTACAAGATCATACACATTGCTATATAAAAAGGGGTTGAAGAAAAAAAAAACGCAATGCTAAAATGTGCTGCTCTACAAACTTGCAAGATTTTTATGCAGCATCTTGTTGAGTTAAGCGACTGATTGTGGTTGATTAGATGCTGATTGTGGCTAGTGCTGTCCTTTTGGAGAGAAAAGCAGTTGGAGCCATTGTCCAGGGGTGAACTGTGAACTCTGAGAGGAAATAAGTATTTATAAGAGTTAACTTACACAATATTTAATAGAATTGCACATAACCGGAAAAAATAGATCCACTTTTAAACTAATTCCGGACCGCCCACCACCGTTTTACTTGGCAGGCTGGCCCTCCTGCGCGAACCGACGTAGACCTACGCCGGTGGCACGCCTGCAGCTAGGGGGCGAGCGCGCACCGCCGGTGGCCCTCTCTTGCCCCCCACTTGGCAGCAGAGACTCTGATGCACGGGGCAGGCGGCTCCAATTGCTGCCTGACCGTTCTTCTCTCTGGAATGATCACAGGGCACCCGTGATCCTTCTATATAGGATCACTGGTCTCTATAGTCATTCCATAAGCCACGCACCCATATAGTTAGAAACACACCCCTAGGTACACATTTAACCCCTTGATCACCCACTGTGTTAACCCCTTCCCTGCCACTGTCATTATTACAGCAGCAGTACATATTTTTAGCACTGATTACTGTAGTAATGACACTGGTCCCCCTAAAAGTGTTAAAAAGGTCAGTTAGCGGTCTAATCTGTCCGCCGCAATGTCGCAGTCCCACTAAAAATCGCAGATTTTCGCCATTAAAAAAAAAAACACTAAAAATGACATAAATCTTTCCCGTAGTTTGTAGATACGGGATAACTTTTGCGCAAACTAATCAAAATAAGCTTATTGCTATTTTATTTTCTTTTTTACTAAAAATATGTAGCGGAGTACAAATTGGCCTAAAATGTTAAAAAAAATGTAGATTTTTTTTTTTTTGGGGGGGGGGGGGGGAATGTTATATAGCAGAAAGTGAAAAACATTGTTTTTTTTTTTCAGAATTGTCGCTCTTCTTTTGTTTATACTGCATTATATGATCAAATACCACCAAAAGAAAGCTCTATTTGTGGGAAAACAGTACATCAGTTTTATTTGGGTACAGCATCCCATGACCGCGCAATTGTCCTTTAAAATAACGCAGTGCCGAATCTCAAAAATGGCCTGGTCATTAAGGGGGAAAATCTTCTGGTCCAGAAGTGGTTAAGCCTGTTGTATCAGGTTTAGGTGAAAAAAGATACTGCCCACTATACCATTTTAGAGGTAGAAAATAGAGAAGGAGGAAAGGTCAGTAGAAACAACAAGTTGTATTTTTTCTTGAACATTTGTTTTACAATTAAGCAATTCAGAATTTACTGATTTTAATGAGAGTTCACATAAATTCAGTCTGTTGGGTGAATATTTCTACTGCAAACAAACCACCTTCCTGGGCCATTAGTGACTTCAGCAAAGCAAAATTAAGGAAATGTTCTCATATGTTTTCACACAAAATTCACACAATCTTCAACCATGATTTACACATTTTTATAAATTGAATCCAATTAGAAAACTGTATGAGTCTTGGGTGAAAGCTGTTAATCTTGTGTGAAAACATTTACAAATAGACCTTTTAATTACAAATTAGTACAAAATTTATCTGACAGCATATTATAATAACTATTACTTAAAAAAAAATTATATATATATATACACACACAGTATCTCACAAAAGTGAGTACACCACTCACATTTTTGTAAATATTTTATTATATCATTTCATGTGACAACACCGAAGAAATTATACTTTGCTACAATGTAAAGTAATGAATCTACAGTTTGTATAACAGTGTCAATTTGCTGTCCCCTCAAAATAACTCAACACACAGCTATTCATGTCTAAACCGCTGGCAACAAAAGTGAGTACACCCCTAAGTGAACATGTCCGATTTTGGCCCAAAGTGTCAATATTTTGTGTGGCCACCATTATTTTCCAGCACTGCCTTAACCCTCTTGGGCATGGAGTTCACCAGGGCTTCACAGGTTGCCACTGGAGTCCTCCTCCATGAAGACATTACAGAGCTGGTGGATGTTAGAGACCTTGCACTCCTTCACCTTCCGTTTTGATGATGCCCCACAGATAATCAATAGGATTTAGGTCTGGAGACATGCTTGGCCAGTCCATCACCTTTACCCTCAGCCTCTTTAGCAAGGCAGTGGTCATCTTGGAGGTGTGTTTGGGGTTGTTATCGTGTTGGAAGTTGGAGTCTCCAAAGGGAGGGGATCGTGCTCTGCTTCAGTATGTCACAGTACATGTTGGCATTCATGGTTCCCTCAAAGAACTGTAGCTCCCCAGTGTCGGCAGCACTCATGCAGCCCCAGACAATGACACTCCCACCACCATGCTTGACTGTAGACAAGACACTCTTGTCTTTGTTCTCCTCACCTGGTTTGCCGCCACACATGCTTGACACCATCTGAACCAAATAAGTTTATCTTGGTTTCATCAGACCACAGGACATGGTTCCAGTAATCCATGTCCTTAGTCTGCTTGTCTTTAGCAAACCGCCCAAATTAAGCCCAATTAGCCATTTTCCTTCCCTGGTTTCATGTGACTCGTTATTGTTACAAGGTCTCAGGTGTGAATGGAGAGCAGGTGTGTTAAATTTGGTGTTATCGTTCTCACTCTCTCAAACTATTCACTGGAAGTTCAACATGGCAAGAGCTTTCCAAGGATCTGAAAAAAAGACATGTTGCTCTACATTAAGATGGCCTAGGCTATAAGAAGATTGCCAAGACCCTGATACTTAGCTGCAGCACAGTAGCTAAGACCATATAGCAGTTTACCAGGACAGGTTCCACTCAGAACAGGCCTTGCCATGGTCGACCAAAGAAGTTGAGTGCACATGCTCAGCGTCCTATCGAAAGGTTGTCTTTGGGAAATAGACGTATGAGTGATGCCAGCATTGCTGCAGAGGTTGAAGGGGAGGGGGTTAACCTGTCAGTGCTCAGACCATACGCCACATACTACATCAAATTGGTCTGCATAGCTGTTGTCCCAGAAGGAATCCTCTTCTAAAGATGATGAACAAGAAAGTCTGCAAACAGTTTGCTGAAGACAAGCAAACTAAGGACATGGACTACTGGAACCATGTCCTGTGGTTTGATGAGACCAAGATGAACTTATTTGGTTCAGATGGTGTCAAGCGTGTGGGGCGGCAACCAGGTGAGGAGTACAAAGACAAGTGTGTCTTGCCTACAGTCAAGCATGGTGGTGGGAATGTCATGGTCTGGGGCTGCATGAGTGCTACTGGCACTGGGGAGCTACAGTTCATTAAGGGAACTATGAATGCCAACATGTACTGTGCCACTGAAGCAAAGCATGATCCCCTCCCTTCAGAGACTGGGCCACAGGGCAGTATTCCAACATGATAATGACTCCAAACACACCGCCAAGAAAACCACTGCCCTGTAAAAGAAGCTGAGGGTAAGGGTGATGGACTGGCCAAGCATGTTTCTAGACCTAAAACCTATTGAGCATCTGTCGGGCATCCTCAAATGGAAGGTGGTGGAGCGCAAGGTCTCTAACATCCACCAGCTCCGTGATGTCGTCATAGAGGAGTGGAAGAGGACTCCAGTGGCAACCTGTGAATCTCTGGTGAACTTCATGCCCAAGAGGGTTAAGGCAGTGCTGGAAAATAATGGTGGCCACCCAAAATATTGACACATTGGGCCCAATTTGGACATTTTAACTTAAGGGTGTACTCACTTTTGCTGCCAGCGGTTTAGACATTAATAGCTGCGCGTTGAGTTATTTTGAGGGGACAGCAAATTTACACTGTTATGCACGCTGTACACTCACTACTTTACATTGTAGCAAAGTGTCATGTCTTTGGTGCTGTCAGATGAAATGATATAATAAATTATTTTAAAAATGTGAGGGGTGTACTCACTTTTGTATGTATACACCTAATTATTTTGTAGTCTATTCAAGGATGGGATGTCTTTACAAGCTTAATCAGTGGACCAAATATCTTAGTATCTTCACTTCATGATTACTTTATGCTTTTTTAACTTTCAAGAACTAGTTTAATGCTTCTTACTTCAGTATGTGAACAAATGAACAAATTGGTGTGATGAAGGATTCAAACCAATGTTTGAACCAAATGCAACGTTCAGTGTGAATATACACAAATATTTGTCTTCTTCAATGGCGATCTGCAAGTCTTTTCACTTTCTTCCTCTATTACCTGCCCCTAGCCACATTAGATCAGAAATAAACTCCTACAAAGGCATTTGTAGATCACAGCAATCACTATTTTCCACTGAACTAGAGATGGGAATTTGAAATCATTGAGCAACAATCACTGACTGCTAGAGTTGAGCGGACACCTGGATGTCCGTGTTCGGCGGGTTCGGCCGAACTTGAAAAAAAAGTCCGGGTCCGTGTCCCGGACTTTTTCCGAACTTTACCCGGACACCGAACCCCATTGAAGTCAATGGGGACCCAAACTTTCAGGCACTAAAATGGCTCTAAAACACCAATGGAAAGGGCTAGAGTGCTGCAAATTGCAGCAAAACGTAGTTAAGAGCATGACGAGTGTTCTGCAAACAAATGTGGATAGAGAAATAAACAGAAAAATAAAACAATGTTCTTCATCTGTGAAGGATGAGGCCCATATGGAATAGGAGGGAGGTTGAGGTGGTGGTGGATGTGGCGGTGTCATAGGCGTGCGCACAGGGTGTGCCGGGTGTACCTGGGCACACCCTAATCACCTAGGGCACATAGCATTATCGCTCTGTTTGCCAGTGAGGAGATGGGAAAGATCTCCCTCGGACCTGCTCTGCCATATGAGAAGTGCCACACACTTCTATTTCACTTTGCCAGCAGGGAGAGTAATGTACCGGGGCCATATACATGTAGGCAAACACATGCATGTGTATTTAAACTTTGGGGTGCGCACCCTAATGCAATAGGCTGTGCACACCTATGGGCGGTGTAGGTGGAAGCGGCGGTGGAGGAGGACGAGGTAGCCAACACTGCTTTTTTTCAGTCATTTTAAATGAGGGTACACCCCAAAAGAGTGAGAAAGATCAAAAATAGAACAATGGCTGGGTAAGGTCGGTATCCATCTCTATTCTGCACAAGGTACGGAAAAGTCCTGTGGGATCCATGCCTGGTTCATTTTAATGAACGTGAGCTTGTCCACATTGTCTCTGGACAGGCGGCTGCACTTGTCTGTGATAACGCCCCCAGCCGTGCTAAATACACATTCAGATAATACACTGGCTGCAGGGCACGCCAGCACCTCCAAGGCATAAAGGGCAAGCTCAGGCCATGTGCCCAATTTGGAGACCCAGAAATGAAGGGGGCAGACCCCTCATTCACTACATGTAGGCGTGTGCACACATACTGCTCCACCATGTTGGTAAAATGCTGCCTCCTGCTAAGACGTTCCATATGAGCTGCTGGTGCTGCTGTTTGTTGTGGCGTGCTGACAAAGCTTTTCCCCATTTCGGCCATGCTAACCCTGCCTTCTGAGGTGCTGGCGGTGCCCTGGTTGCGTTGGCGACCTCTTCCTCCTCCTCCTCTGCCTTGGCCTTGTGCTTCCACTGTGGCCCCGCTGTCAGGTGGGAATGCCAGCAGCATGGCATCTACCAGCGTGCGCTTGTACTCGCGCATCTTGCGATCGCGCTCCAGTGAGTGAATTAAGGACGGTACGTTGTCCTTGTAACGGGGATCCAGCAGCGTGGCCACCCAGTAATCAGCACAAGTTAGAATGTGGGCAACTCGGCGGTCATGTGGAGACACTGCAGCATGTAATCGCTCATGTGTGCCAGGCTGCCCAGAGGCAACGAAAGGCTGTCCTCTGTGGGAGGTGTATCGTCTGTGTCCTCTGTATCCCCCCAGCCACGCACCAGTGATGGCCATGAGCTGGCCTGGGTGCCACCCTGCTGTGAACATGGTTCCCTCTCCTCCTCCATCTCCTCCTCCTCATCCTCCAGAACTGTGCCCCTGCTGGACAATTGTGTCCCTGGCGTTTGTGGGTGCAGGAACCCACCCTCTGAGCCACTTGCGAATGACTGCCCTGAAAGCCTTGGAAATGTTACCTCTTCATCCTCCTCCTCCTCCTCCTCATCCTGTGCCACATCCTCTTCCATCATCGCCTGAATCGTTTTTTGAAGGAGGCATAGAAGTGGGATAGTTAAGCGGACAACGGCGTCATCGGCACTGGCCATGTTGGTGGAGTACTCAAAACAGCGCAACAAGGCACACAGGTCTCGCATGGAGGCCCAGTTATTGGTGGTGAAGTGGAGCTGTTCTGCAGAGCGACTCACGCGTGCGTGCTGCAGCTGAAACTCCACTATGGCCTGCTGTTGCTCGCACAGTCTTTCCAGCATGTGCAAGGTGGAGTTCAGCAGTGCGAACAGCAGCAGCAGGGTGAGAACGCCGAAAGTGCGCACAGACGGCCCACACTTTCTGCAGCAGCTCTGACATATCGGGGTAATTTTTAAGGAACCTCTGCACCACCAAATTCAGCACATGCGCCAGGCAAGGGATGTGCGTCAAACTGGCTAGGCCCAGAGCTGCTATGAGATTTCGCCCGTTATCGCACACCACCAGGCCGGGCTTGAGGCTCGCTGGCAGCAACCACACATTTGTCTGCTGTTCCATGCTCCTCCACAACTCCTGCTCGGTGTGTGATTTTTTCCCCAAACAGGCAAGTTTTAAAACTGCCTGCTGTCGTTTACCCCTGGCCGTGCTGAAGTTGGTGGTGAAGGTGTTACGCTGACCGGATGAGGAGGCGGTAGAGGATGAGGAGGCGGAGTAGGAGGAGTTAGGAACAGGAGGCAAACTGAAGCGCCCTGCAATCCTTGGTGGTGGAAGGAGATGCGCCAAACAAATTTAAAAGGTGTATCTCACACGTACCGATACAGACTATGCCGTAATTTAATTTTTTACACTCCAAAAGGGTGTATATTGAATAGCGGAATAGGAAAAATTTTATAATACGGTGTATCTCACACGTACAAACACAGACTAGGCCCCGATTACAATTTTTTGTACCCTAAAGGCAGGATGAGGAAGAGGAGTAGGAGGAGTTGGGAACAGGAGGCAAACTGAAGCGCCCTGCAATCCTCGGCGGTGGAAGGAGATGCGCCAAACAAATTTAAAAAGGTGTATCTCATATGTACCGATACAGACTATGCCGTAATTAAATTTTTTACACTCAAACAGGGTGTATATTGAATAGCGGAATAGGAAAAATTTTACAAAACGGTGGTGTATCTCAACCGTACAAACACAGACTAGGCCCCGATTACAATTTTTTGTACCCTAAAGGCAGGATGAGGATGAGGAGTAGTAGGAGGTCCGAACAGGAGGCAAAATGAAGCACCCTGCAATCCTCTGCGGTATGAGATGCGCCCCAAAAATTGGAAAGGTGTATCTCACGCGTACCGATACAGACTATCCCGCAATTTAATTGTTTTTACCCCAAGGGTGTAGATTGAATAGCGGAATAGAAAATATGATATCAAAAGGTGTATGTATCTCACACGTACAGACCCAGACTAGGCCCAAATTACTATTTTTTGTACCCTCCAAAGGCAGGATGAGGAGTAGGAGGAGTTCGGAACAGGCAGGAGGCAGACTGAAGCACCCTGCAATCCTCGGCGGTATGAGATGCGCCCCAAAAATTGGAAAGGTGTATCTCACACGTACCGATACAGACTATCCCGCAATTTAATTGTTTTTACCCCAAAGGTGTAGATTGAATAGCGGAATAGAAAATATGATATCAAAAGGTGTATGTATCTCACACGTACAGACCCAGACTAGGCCCAAATTACTATTTTTTGTACCCCCAAAGGCAGGATGAGGAGTAGGAGGAGTTCGGAACAGGCAGGAGGCAGACTGAAGCACCCTGCAATCCTCAGCGGTATGAGATGCGCCCCAAAAATTGGAAAGGTGTATCTCACACGTACCGATACAGACTATCCCGCAATTTAATTGTTTTTACCCCAAAGGTGTAGATTGAATAGCGGAATAGAAAATATGATATCAAAAGGTGTATGTATCTCACACGTACAGACCCAGACTAAGCCCAAATTACTATTTTTTGTATCCCCAAAGGCAGGATGAGGAATAGGAGGAGTTCGGAACAGGCAGGAGGCACACTGAAGCACCCTGCAATCCTCGGCGGTATGAGATGCATCCCAAAAATTGGAAAGGTGTATCTCACATGTACCGATACAGACTATCCCGCAATTTAATTGTTTTTACCCTAAAGGTGTAGATTGAATAGCGGAATAGAAAATATGATATCAAAAGGTGTATGTATCTCACAGGTACAGACCCAGACTAGGCCCAAATTACTATTTTTTGTACCCCCAAAGGCAGGATGAGGAGTAGGAGGAGTTCGGAACAGGCAGGAGGCACACTGAAGCACCCTGCAATCCTCGGTAGTATGAGTATCTCACATGTACCGATACAGACTATCCCGCAATTTAATTGTTTTTACCCCAAGGGTGTAGATTGAATAGCAGAATAGAAAATATGATATAAAATTTGTGATTTTTCAATAGCACATGTGAACAGCAGTGTCTTATATCAGTCAGCTCTGCTGCAGGCTATGGAGGGAAAAAAAAAAGTAAATTCCCCTTTTAAGTTTGTAATTTTTAAATAGATTAGTACAGACTATGCCACAATTTAATTTTTTTAACCCAAAAGGGTGTATATTGAATAGTGGAATAGAAAAAAGTGTACAAATTTTGAAATCACTCAATAATAGCACATGTGAACACAGCAGTGTATTATCACAGTCAGCAGCACTGAAGGAAAAACGCTGCACACAACTGACTGATAAAAAATACTTTTTTCTCCCTCCTCCTCAGCGAGCAAAAAGATTGTGTTCACACCACCCCACACACAGCAAAATCGATGTGGACCACTGACCCTGCCTATCTCCAGCCTCGCCCTAAAATGATCGATAAGATCGGTCACTGCCGGCACTGCAAACCCCCCACACAGCAAAATCGATTGTAGAACACTGACCCTGCCTATCTCCAGCCTGGCCCTAAAATGATCGATAAGATCGGTCACTGCCGGCACTGCAAACCCCCCCCACACATCAAAATCGATTGTAGAACACTGACCCTGCCTATCTCCAGCCTCGCCCTAAAATGCCCTAACAACTCGCCCTGCCTGCAGCACTCCGACCTGTCCCTGATTCTGAATTCTTTTCGGACACAATATAATTTATGACTGTCTGTCCCTAATCAGCAGCCAGCACGTATGATGTGTGCTCTGTCGCTGTACTACAGCAGAATGACGCAGCGGCGCTCGGTCTCGAACTTATAAAGACTTGGTCACATGCTTCCGATGGCCAATCACAGCTACTAATACATTTGTAGGCATGGCTGGGATGGCTTAAGGCACACCAGTTAAACGCTTGTTGATTGGCTGTTGAAAGCCCGCCATTAAAAGCGCGCCAATACATACAATCTCGGAAATAAAATGACCGAACACGGATTTTAAACCCGAACATACAGTAAAGTTTTCGGGTCCGTGTTCGGGTAACAAAAATCCAATTATTCGGTTTGAACACGAATAATACAGTCCGTGTTCGCTCAACACTACTGACTGCTTTACTAATACACAAATAAAGTAGTCTAGAACTCTGGGATCTAAAGGTAATGTCACAGAACTAAGTTAACCATGACCTACATTTGGTCTAAATGCTCTCCTATTAAATATTTTTGGGTAAAGATTCTCAATCTATACTGTAAACTAACAGCAACTCAAATTATTAACATGCCCGAAGTTGTACTACTCTATCATCTTGGGTCCTATTAACCTCTTAAATACCAGTCACTTTTGCCCCCTTCCTGCCTAGACCAGTTTTCAGCTTTTAGCGCTGTCATATTTTGAATGACGATTGCGTGGTCATGCAACACTGTACCCAATTAAGGTATCATTTTTTTTTAGGAAAGAAAATTAGTACCCCAGTGGGATTTTACAGGCAGATTAAGGAAGTAATAGAGTAGAACAACAAAATATAATAAAAAGTACAAATAAACTTTATTGTAGAACGATTATAAAAATGACCATATGGTCAGTGGTAATTGCTAAGATAAAAGCAGACATCTGATGACATACAAGACCAGAGCTGTTTTGGCCTTTCTTCTCTTATCATTTTGTTCACACAACTAGAGCTTTCTTTTGGTGGTATTTAATCACCACTGCATTTTTATATTTTTAGAAAATAAATAACTGTTCTTCATAAATTTAGACCAAAATGTATTTTGCTACATTCCTTTGGTGAAAATAACCATAATAAGTGTATATTATTTGGTCTGTAGGATAGTTATGTAGTCCACAAACTAAGGTACTGTATATATCTGAAAATTGATCAATCGTGATGTACTGACAGCCTATCTCATTTCTTGAGCCCCAAAAATGTCAGGACAGTACAAATATCCCCCCCTTTTTGGAAAGTAGGCAGTCCAGGGTATTTAGTAGGAGGCATGGAAAGTTTTTTGAAGTTGTAATTTTTTGTCATAATTTTATTGGAAAATTACAACATTTAAAAAAAAAATGTTCACACTAATTGGTGACAGTACAAAAAAACGTTTTTATTTTTCAATTTTTATGTTTTATTTTTCCTTTGTGACCAGAGCAATATGATGCTACATTGCACTACTCTGGGGAAGTGATCAGGATTTTTTTTTTTTTTTTTTTTTTACACATTATGAATGTTTAAAACAGTGAATTTCATTGTTATAAGCAAACATGTTACTGTATGAAATTGATTCATTCAGTTTGTTTTGTTGTGATTAGCTGTGATTGGCTGCAGCTAATCACATGGTACAAATAGGCTGTGATTGGCCCTGTCTGTACCATGTGATCACTGTGACCATTCGCAGCTACGCAACACATTTGTGCACGCATGAAAGGAAGCCATCCATGGTTTACAATTGTCATGTAATATGCTGTGTTTGGTCACAGAGATCAGATGGTACTGGCAGTGAGTCGGTACACTGATCAGTCATTGGCTGTGTCTGATAGACACAGCTAGTGACAGATCGCTTCGCATTCAAGTGCGAGGGGCGATCCAGGGTAACGTCAAATGATGTCCACCCAGATCAATGAAAGTCCTGCATATTTTGCTATCAGCCGGGCATGATTCCTTTGCACTAAAAGTCTACCACTATACCATCCTTAGAGGAATGGGTAGTGGAATTAAATACTATTAACAACTTTGAACAAATGTTATCACAGGAAAATATTAAAACAGAATAGTTTTTAAGAACATGAACCTCTTGGTTATGCTTCCACTTTTATCCATAGTTCAGGACTTGGGTTACTGAGTGAAAAGGCATTATTGTTTTTATTTTTTCCCTTATCCCCCTTATATATTTTTTTTCTTTATTTTTCCCCATATTTTCATCTTTTTATTATAGTATATTTAGATAATTATAAGTGATGTTTCGATATCCAGAGCTTCTTGCTTTACTTTTCATTTATTTCTTGAAAAGATGAGTTTATATTCAAATACTCCATATACAGTAGATATTGGACATCAATTTATTATTAATTCCATGAAAGGCCTTATTCTAAGCAATTATTTGGCTCTATATAACATTATGAGGGGTAACAAGACAGCTTCTTCTTTTAATGGGTTTAACATTGTTAACTTGCTATGTGTAATGAATGAATGCTGCCCTTAAATTAATATAGTTTATGTTTGTACACATGGTGCAGTAAGCTACAATTTGAGTATTTTACAAATCGTTTGCATTCATATTTTTCTTTTTGGATAATATGTGATTTACCCATTTTGTTCTGCATAATTAGAATTTTCTACATATTCCTAAAATGCAATAAATGAAAAGATTGAAACAAAATTTAAAGGGAACCCATATGGACAGTTTTCTTGATGCATAAAACTATATATATTTTAAACTGATTGTACACAAATCAATGAGGAAAACATTGTAAATACTTTGTTTAACTACTGTTGTAGGTCTATCACTTGCTCATGTGATCTTTATCCTCTGTGGGTGGAGCACATTTCTAATGTGTGTGGCCTATGGTTATATTGTCAGGCCATCTAAAGATTTATCTTTTTGATTCTTGTTATTTAGCAAATCAAAAAAAAAAATCTTTTTTTATTTTTACATCCATCAAAGCCACCACACCATGTGGGACTGTTCATTGTTCATGTGGACAGGATAAAGAAAAGAGCAAAAAGAAAGTGCTCCTCTGTCAATCAGCAGCCTTGACCCAATCCATATGACATGAAGGAGAGGCACGTGGGGTGGAAAGCTGTGAGAGATCATTGCTTTATAATACTGATTTTTAAGTAAGCACAGACAAAGTGACAATGGATAGGGGATGCTGCTGAGCTAGCAGGATCAACAGGTAATTTAGAAGTGTACAATATACTTATGACCGAGCTGAACAGTAAACATAGTCATGCTTTATGTTGAATCTGTTTTATTAAGATTTAAACAGTACATAAAGCATAAACATGAGAGTGTTAGTCCATTTCCAGTGGATGTATAAGTACACATTAATACCGTAGTAATAAGAAACTCAAACATCACAGGGTTATGATAAAATAAAGGCCCCTAATGCATGGTAATTTTAATATAAAATCTGTATAGAAAATGACTTCCATAGACCACTAGTAATGTAATGTTAAAGATCACAACAGATTTATCATGAGTATATAGTGGTGCTACAGGTAATAAAACCATAGTAATATATCAAAAATAGGAGAAGCCCAGGAGAAAAGTAAAGAGTAGCAGAAAGCAAAGTAGAAAAGGAAGAAAGGGAGAGAGAAGAAAATATAGAGAGGAGAAAAAGAAAAAAAAAGGAAGGGGGAAGGGGTAGAGGGAAATGTGGGTAAAGGAAGGGAAGGGGGAGGCCACCTACACATGGGAGGTCCCAGGGGAAGCATTTACAGATTTATCTGCTACAAAAGCTTCAAAATTGGAGGAAAACTGGAAGTGTAACCATACAGTCCACATAAAGGTATGGGATTCACTCTTATTAGTATCCCAGGCTATCATACATTCTGGGTGTTCAATCGTGTCCATTGCACAAGCCTAATCAGCTAAAAAGGGAATCATCTGTTGGCGCCAAAATATAGTGATAACAGATTGGACAATCGTAAGAAAATGGCAAGCTAAGCTTTTTTGATTTGATTATAGTAGCCCAGGAACATGGAAAGTATATTTATTGTAAGGGCTGTTTGGGAATTTGTCCCCAACAAGCTTAGCATATAGGAGTAGTATTTTATCCCAAAAAGAGATAATGCGTGGGCATGTTCCCCAAATATGTGTCATGGTGCAGGGGAGCTGTAAACATCTCCAGTATGTATCTGGTATGGCAGAATAATCATGCTTTATCATGTTACTAGAGGTTACTGACACTTAAAAAGATAACTGGACTTTCATGGAGTTAATACAGGAGAGGTTTGAGGGACTATGGGGATCTACTGCACAGGCATAAAGAAGAGGGGAGAAGCGCTCTAAGTGCAGACAATTTATTGCAGATAACAAGGCAGGTGATATACACTCACTAGACATGAAGACTGAAAAGCTGTATGTGTCAAAGCAATCCTGCAGCCATCCTCTGGAGGGTGTCCTCTGGTCACAGGAAGCCGTATGCAGTACTGTCACTGGCGGTGGGAGGGAAGAAAGCCGGCTGTCTCCCACAACATCAGCGGTGAGCGGTCAAGCGGCTCGGATCTGCGGTTCCGTGTTGCGAGTGATGGATGGAGGCACTCTCACCCACAGGGATGGTGGGATCTGTCCGATGTGTTACGGCATGCACGACGCGTTTCTGAGCATGCGCGGGGTCCTCTGCACCCGGCGCGCTCTTTCATCAGGTGCTAGAGTGCCGTAGTCTCTGTGGGGCTTTATGTAGTGCTGAACAAGAGGATAATTAGGCACAGCTGAAGTAAGGGGATGGCAACCGCCCACAGCACTGAGCAATAACCTAACCAATCAAACATTTTTGTAGCAATGGGAGAGATTAAAAACAACTTAGAAGTGGAGTATGATCGGTCGGCTGCCCTTAAATACACATGTATGTGGGCTAGACAACCGCTTATCACAGTGATAGCAAACAATTAGGCAATACAAAACATATAATAAATGTAAAATAGGGGTAAGCCTGGGTTCATCAAGGCTTATGAAGAACATGTAAAAACGTTCCAGGTTTAAAACGATACAATTATAAAAATAAAAAAGTTAATAAAAAGCATCTTTAAAAGGTATATTTTAAGAGCTAATGCATAATACCTATACAGGCTGTGGTATGGAGAAACATATAAGCAAATGAAACAATAAAAGGAGGGAGGGGGAGGGGGAGGGGGGGGAGTAAAAAAGCCTTATATATTGGATAAGAAAATGGAGGATGGATATAACCCATATATAGGTGTACATATGTATATCCTAATAATTATATTTTCTGTATAAAGGATTTTTATATGGATTACCAACTACGGTACCACATGTATGATATATAGGGGAATAAGCCTTCTGATTGCTCAGTAGGTAAACCTTATAAAGTTTGTATAAAAGATTTATATACCAGAACCAGGGCCAAAGTGTATATATTAAAAAATCATCTGATATGATGTGATGAAAAAATAATAAATAAAGACCAACAGAAAACCCTGATAATAATTATTAGATAGTGTGCACGTCTAATTCTTCATTTAACCCTCGAGGAGCGAGAACATCTAACGTATAGATCCAGAAAGTCTCTCGCATACATAATTTGGAAAATCGTTCTCCCTCCGGCAAGTCTTTGGGAATCGATTCGATAACCCAAATTTTTAGTCCCTCGGTGGATTTTCCATGGACTTCTGAAAAGACACTATGAAGGTCACATCCACCTTCAATAAGACGGCGATGTTTGCCGAATCGTTGTCTGACTGGTCTGATGGTTCGACCTACATAGAGCAACTGGCAGGGACATATCAGACAATACACCACATAGTCTGTGGAACAGTTGAAAAAATTGTCCAAGTCATAGATTTTGTCATTATGTGTAAAGTTCTTTTGGCCATGTTGCACAAAACTACACATTTTGCATAACTTTTTACGGCAGGCATACATGCCTTTCAGGGGGATCATCCATGACGGATGATTAGTGGCCTTGATGTTCTTTAATTTGCTGGGTGCTATTTTGTTTTTCAAGGTGGTAGCCCTCCTATAAGTCACTTTTGGCTTGTCCAAAATGACCGAGTTCAAGTGGGGGTCTTGTTTTAGGATATCCCAGTGTTTTGATAGAATTTTTTCCATTTTTCTATACTGACAATGGAACTTAGTGACAAAACGAACAGGATGGTATTCGCTCTTGGCCCTAGAACTAGGATGTTTCCCTGGAAGATAGGCCTCATAGGCTGAGTTTACCAAATCATCAGGGTAGCCCTTCTCTGAGAATTTTTTCTTTAAGTGTTTACTTTGAGTTAGATAATCTCCATCTCTGGTACAGTTCTGTCGAAGTCGACAGAACTGGCCTTTTGGTATATTTTTCGTCCATTGGGGGTGATGGCAACTCTTATAATGGAGATATGAATTACCTCCCGTGGATTTGATATAATTTTTGGCATGTATCTGATGTAGCTCATGTCCCAATTCCAGATCTAAAAAAGGCATAGAATCTGGATGTGAGACTGACGTGAACGATAGACCCAAAGAGTTGTTATTGCAGTGGCTGACAAAACCGTCAATCTGGGATGCCGAACCATCCCAGATGACGATAATGTCGTCAATATACCGCCCAAAAAAAATGATGTGTTGAGCAAATGGATTATTCTGCCAAATGTATCTAAGTTCCCAATAGCCCATGGTCAGATTCGCATATGAAGGAGCAAAGTTAGCTCCCATGGCTGTGCCATTTATCTGCAGATAAAACGTGTCCTCAAACTGAAAATAGTTGTGGGTTAGGCAGAAATGTGTCGCCTCCAAAATAAAGGAAACTTGGTCATGATGTAGGGAAGAATCTAGTAGGAGAAAATGTTGTAATGCTTGTAAGCCTATATTATGGGGGATAGATGTATACAAGGAGCTAACATCTAAAGATAGCCACGAGTAACTATCTTCCCATCTATATGGCGTAATCTGCTCCAATAGGTGGCCCGAGTCTCGTATGTACGATTGCAGACTTTGGGCCAAGGGCTGTAAAAAGACATCAATAAACTGTGAGAGGCCACTAGTGACGCTATTCATTGCTGCAACGATAGGTCTCCCTGGGGGATGAAGGGGGTCTTTATGGACCTTTGGCAGGTGGTAGAAATATGGAGTATTATAATACTCCTTTTTCAAAAAGGCCGCCTCATCCTTATTAATCACTTTTTTGGATAGTGCAGAACCTACCAGTTGTTCGACCTCAATTTTATATATGGGCAATGGGTCTTTTGAGAGCCTCAAGTATGTTTTTTGGTCACTTAATAGTCGAAGGGCTTCGTTCACGTAATCAGTTTTATTCTGTAGGACAATGCCCCCACCTTTGTCTGCAGATTTAATAATAAGATCAGGGTTATCAGAGAATCTCTTAAGGGCCTGGGATTCGCCATGATGGAGATTAAGGTGGGAGTATTTGCTCTGTTTTGATGTATCTGAACACATGGCTTGCAGGTCAGCAAAGACTGTCCTATAATAAGTTTCTAGGTACGGGCCTTTTGAGCGTGTGGGGTAAAACATGGATTTAGGCCGTAAGTCCGTATGGGTATAGTGTGGCGACTCCGGGAGATGCTGAGTATATAACGGTATATCAGGGTCCAGATCGTCATCCTCACAGGGATCATAAGTGCTAAAGGGACTGCCAGGAAAAATCTCATCAGTTGGGGTAGGGGCATTGGTGTCTACATTGTCAGTGAGGGAGCTGGTATCAGCCTGTTTGGCCTTTATATTGAAATAACGCTTCAATGTAAGGTTGCGTATAAACTTATTTAAATCACGAAATAGTAAAAAGGAGTTAGGGAAGGAGGTAGGGGCAAAACTTAGGCCTTTATGTAATAAGGACATATCATCCTGATTTAACTGGACGGAGGAAAGATTAAAAATCTTTATAGTCTCCGTTGTTTGGAGTTTATTTTTGGTAATTCGTTTACCTCCTCTACATCCTCGTCTATAATTTTTCTTTTTTTCTTTCTGGTATTGGTCAGTGGGCCCTCCTCTAAAAAAGACACCGGAGGGGGGACCATTGTAGAGGGAACCGTGTCAAGTTCATTGATCATGACAGGAAAAGATATATTTTGGCTCAAGCCAAGTGACTTTGGTGTTACTGGTATCTGACTGGCTATAGGGGGACTAATGAACTCTTCCCGGTTGGCGGGTAAGTTTGGGAGGGTCTGAACCGACGTGGGGACAGATGACTTACCAGCGGTAACTCGGGCGTTGGTGGTACTGGAAAGTCTATTTTTAGTAATATTATTATAGGTGGCAGAAATGCTCTCAATCTTACTAACTTTACCTATATCTGTCTTGGTTTTGTTTTTATTTATATTTTTATTATTACACTTATTAGAATGGTTAGGTGGAATTCTGGTTGGACAACTAGAGGGAATATTACTCTTATTATGTTGGTCAAAGAGTCTATCTACCTTAGTGGTCTGATTCTTGGCTATGGGTATGAGTCTATGGTTGTACATGGGCCGTGTATCACTGCCACCACTATGTGGCGCGGTCCTAAGGGGTTGGACTGGGTGAATCTCCAGGGACATTAGTGGAGGTATGTGGTGATTTTGTTTCCACAGGAAAACCTAATCGTTGCTGTAATCATCTAGGTCTCTCCTAAATTTATCCAATTTAGTATGTATGAGTTGGTCCTCCTTTCTTTTTGTATTCCTTTTTAGAGTGTCAAACCACTCAAGAGGGATATGCGTATGAAAACTCTCAATGTCCTGAATCAATATTTGGATGTTGTGTACTAATGAATCGTATTTAATGTGTCGCTGAGTGGCGAGAAGCCCTAGCCACTTAGTGGTGCAGAACTCTGCAATACCACGCCACTCTTTCAGGTGGGCGGGATCTAAAAAGGAGCAGGTCTGCGTAATCCTAAGGCCCCTGGGGGAAATTTTGGCAGATAAATATTTATTGAGAAAAAATTCATCCCACCACTGAGTGTTGGCGGAGTGCATTAGTCTCTCTAGTTTTTTGAACATACCCATTGCCCATATATAAAATTGAGGTCGAACAACTGGTAGGTTCTGCACTATCCAAAAAAGTGATTAATAAGGATGAGGCGGCCTTTTTGAAAAAGGAGTATTATAATACTCCATATTTCTACCACCTGCCAAAGGTCCATAAAGACCCCCTTCATCCCCCAGGGAGACCTATCGTTGCAGCAATGAATAGCGTCACTAGTGGCCTCTCACAGTTTATTGATGTCTTTTTACAGCCCTTGGCCCAAAGTCTGCAATCGTACATACGAGACTCGGGCCACCTATTGGAGCAGATTACGCCATATAGATGGGAAGATAGTTACTCGTGGCTATCTTTAGATGTTAGCTCCTTGTATACATCTATCCCCCATAATATAGGCTTACAAGCATTACAACATTTTCTCCTACTAGATTCTTCCCTACATCATGACCAAGTTTCCTTTATTTTGGAGGCGACACATTTCTGCCTAACCCACAACTATTTTCAGTTTGAGGACACGTTTTATCTGCAGATAAATGGCACAGCCATGGGAGCTAACTTTGCTCCTTCATATGCGAATCTGACCATGGGCTATTGGGAACTTAGATACATTTGGCAGAATAATCCATTTGCTCAACACATCATTTTTTTTGGGCGGTATATTGACGACATTATCGTCATCTGGGATGGTTCGGCATCCCAGATTGACGGTTTTGTCAGCCACTGCAATAACAACTCTTTGGGTCTATCGTTCACGTCAGTCTCACATCCAGATTCTATGCCTTTTTTAGATCTGGAATTGGGACATGAGCTACATCAGATACATGCCAAAAATTATATCAAACCCACGGGAGGTAATTCATATCTCCATTATAAGAGTTGCCATCACCCCCAATGGACGAAAAATATACCAAAAGGCCAGTTCTGTCGACTTCGACAGAACTGTACCAGAGATGGAGATTATCTAACTCAAAGTAAACACTTAAAGAAAAAATTCTCAGAGAAGGGCTACCCTGATGATTTGGTAAACTCAGCCTATGAGGCCTATCTTCCAGGGAAACATCCTAGTTCTAGGGCCAAGAGCGAATACCATCCTGTTCGTTTTGTCACTAAGTTCCATTGTCAGTATAGAAAAATGGAAAAAATTCTATCAAAACACTGGGATATCCTAAAACAAGACCCCCACTTGAACTCGGTCATTTTGGACAAGCCAAAAGTGACTTATAGGAGGGCTACCACCTTGAAAAACAAAATAGCACCCAGCAAATTAAAGAACATCAAGGCCACTAATCATCCGTCATGGATGATCCCCCTGAAAGGCATGTATGCCTGCCGTAAAAAGTTATGCAAAATGTGTAGTTTTGTGCAACATGGCCAAAAGAACTTTACACATAATGACAAAATCTATGACTTGGACAATTTTTTCAACTGTTCCACAGACTATGTGGTGTATTGTCTGATATGTCCCTGCCAGTTGCTCTATGTAGGTCGAACCATCAGACCAGTCAGACAACGATTCGGCAAACATCGCCGTCTTATTGAAGGTGGATGTGACCTTCATAGTGTCCCTCGACATTTTTCAGAAGTCCATGGAAAATCCACCGAGGGACTAAAAATTTGGGTTATCGAATCGATTCCCAAAGACTTGCCGGAGGGAGAACGATTTTCCAAATTATGTATGCGAGAGACTTTCTGGATCTATACGTTAGATGTTCTCGCTCCTCGAGGGTTAAATGAAGAATTAGACGTGCACACTATCTTATAATTATTATCAGGGTTTTCTGTTGGTCTTTATTTATTATTTTTTCATCACATCATATCAGATGATTTTTTAATATATACACTTTGGCCCTGGTTCTGGTATATAAATCTTTTATACAAACTTTATAAGGTTTACCTACTGAGCAATCAGAAGGCTTATTCCCCTATATATCATACATGTGGTACCGTAGTTGGTAATCCATATAAAAATCCTTTATACAGAAAATATAATTATTAGGATATACATATGTACACCTATATATGGGTTATATCCATCCTCCATTTTCTTATCCAATATATAAGGCTTTTTTACTCCCCCCCCTCCCCCTCCCTCCTTTTATTGTTTCATTTGCTTATATGTTTCTCCATACCACAGCCTGTATAGGTATTATGCATTAGCTCTTAAAATATACCTTTTAAAGATGCTTTTTATTAACTTTTTTATTTTTATAATTGTATCGTTTTAAACCTGGAATGTTTTTACATGTTCTTCATAAGCCTTGATGAACCCAGGCTTACCCCTATTTTACATTTATTATATGTTTTGTATTGCCTAATTGTTTGCTATCACTGTGATAAGCGGTTGTCTAGCCCACATACATGTGTATTTAAGGGCAGCCGACCGATCATACTCCACTTCTAAGTTGTTTTTAATCTCTCCCATTGCTACAAAAATGTTTGATTGGTTAGGTTATTGCTCAGTGCTGTGGGCGGTTGCCATCCCCTTACTTCAGCTGTGCCTAATTATCCTCTTGTTCAGCACTACATAAAGCCCCACAGAGACTACGGCACTCTAGCACCTGATGAAAGAGCGCGCCGGGTGCAGAGGACCCCGCGCATGCTCAGAAACGCGTCGTGCATGCCGTAACACATCGGACAGATCCCACCATCCCTGTGGGTGAGAGTGCCTCCATCCATCACTCGCAACACGGAACCGCAGATCCGAGCCGCTTGACCGCTCACCGCTGATGTTGTGGGAGACAGCCGGCTTTCTTCCCTCCCACCGCCAGTGACAGTACTGCATACGGCTTCCTGTGACCAGAGGACACCCTCCAGAGGATGGCTGCAGGATTGCTTTGACACATACAGCTTTTCAGTCTTCATGTCTAGTGAGTGTATATCACCTGCCTTGTTATCTGCAATAAATTGTCTGCACTTAGAGCGCTTCTCCCCTCTTCTTTTTGTCTGTACAGATTCTTCCTCCTCATCTGTGGAAGAGCAGCTCAGTGCCCACGGACTTTATCCCTTTTAGGATCATCAACCTATTTATGGTATCCCATTGTCCCCTATTGTATGGTACCATTTTATGCCTATGTCCATTTGCAGCTACAACCTTTTTTATTGCCTGTGTTTTTTTTCTTTTTTTTTTTTTTTTCCCTTCCCTCCCCTCCCCCCCCTCCCTGGATTCAGCTGCTTATTAGTTCTGTTCATCCACCCTTCATATGCTGGAGGTCTTCGTAGCGCTCTGTGTTTTGTTTTTTATTTTTTTTACTGCACAGGCATGGCTAGGGAAAAGGATGGCTTTATGTACAGGCTCTTAGAATATTTGTTTATTTATTTATTTATAATATCTGCAGGTCATGGCTGTCTGATTTAGGTAAGTATGCATAGGGGTGGGGGGATCCTTTCATTTAGATCTCAAACCCAAATTTGTTTTGGATTAAGTGGGGAAAGATTAGACACTTTCTAGCGTTTTCTTATAGTCTGTGCCACACTGAGAATATTTTTCCCCATTTTCTTACCTTGGTGACACAAGAGAAAGTAAAGGAACTTTGACAAAGGGGATGAAAAAATAAAAAAAAAGCTGAAAAAGCCTGGGAGTAGATATCATTTCTCTCCACTCTAGTAATAACAGTGATTTTATTTTGCTGACTGTGTCCAGGTTGGGGAGATTCTCCTCACTTACTCTATCTGTAACACAACAAGAAGTGAGGACAATCTTCCTCGTTGAGTGTTGAAACTGCTATAAAATCTGGAAGATGTTCTAATCCTTCCCCATGGGGAAGCGCATGCACAGGCACTGGGTGAGAATGTCTGCCTAGCCCACTTTGCACCCCTCCAGAACTTTGAGCTCTAAACTAGCAGCTCAGAAATCCCAGCAGGTAACCCTGTAGGATGCCAGCTCCTGACAGTGTACCGCAGCCGAACATGTCACAGATATGGAGCGGCACTGATAAATCAGCCTATGGGAGATTTAATAATAATACAAACCCAAATCCAAAAAAGTTGGGACACTGTACAAATTGTGAGTAAAAAAGGAATGGACTAATTTACAAATCTCATAAACCTATATTTTATTCACAATATAACATAGATAACATATCAAATGTTGAAAGTGAGATATTTTGAAATGTCCTGCCAAATATTGGCTCATTTGGGATTTAATGAGAGCTACACGTTCCAAAAAAGTTGGGACAGGTAGCAATAAGAGGCCAGAAAAATTAAATGCACATATAAGAAACAGCTGGAGGACCAATTTGCAACTTATTAGGTCAATTGGCAACATAATTGGGTATAAATTATTCAGAAGCCTGCATCTCTGATGGTATGGGGTTGCATGAGTGCGTGTGGCATGGGCAGCTTACACATCTGGAAAGTCACCATCAATGTTGAAAGGTATATCCAAGTTCTAGAACAACATATGCTCCCATCCAGACGTCGTCTCTTTCAGGGAAGACCTTACATTTTCCAACATGACAATGCCAGTCCACATACTGCATTAATTACAACATCATGGCTGCGTGGAAGAAGGATCTGGGTACTGAAATGGCCAGCCTGCAGTCCAGATCTTTCACCCATAGAAAAATGTGGCACATCATAAAGAGGAAGATGCGACAAAGAAGACCTAAGACAGTTGAGCAACTAGAAGCCTGTATTAAGGCCCGTATCGATTGTCGGCCGTAAATATTCGGCCAACGTCCAATCGGCCGATTGTCGGCTTGTTAGTATGATGCTTCCAACAACCGACTGCGACTTTTCGGCCGAACAGAATCTGGTGTGCAGGCTTTAAAATTTTTGTTGTCCAACACCAGAACGGCCGATTGTTCCTCAGTCAGTACAGAATTCGGCCGACATACAGCAGATGAGCAAGATTGGGCATGCTCAGAGAAGAAAAAACACAGGGAAAGTTAACCATCACATGACATCACTTCTGCAGTCGGCTGTTGTTGGCCGACAAAATTCGTGTGCAGTCTTTAGCACTTTTTAACCGACAGGACAGCACCGTCAGGATGACAAAAGACGGCCGATCGTTCGGCCGACAATCGCTACGTGTGTACGGGGCTTTGGACAAGAATGGGACAACATTCCTATTCCTAAACTTGAGCAACTTTTGCAGACTGTTATAAAAAGAAGAGGGGATGCCACACAGTGGTAAACATGGCCTTGTCCCAACTTTTTTGAGATGTGTTGATGCCATGAAATTTAAAATCAACGTATTTTTCCCTTAAAATTATACATTTTCTCAGTTTAAACATTTGACATGTCATCTATGTTGTATTCTGAATAAAATAATTAAATTTGAAACTTTCACATCAGTTTATTCTGTTTTTATTCACAATTTGTACAGTGTCCCAATTTTTTTGGAATCGGGTTTGTAGATCTAAATATTTGATTATATACTGTAAACATTTTTCAGATATTCTAACCCCTCATATAGTCTTGTACTTCAGTCATAAAAGGGAGTGGGAGGAAATCCTATTGAAAGATAATAAGGGTCTAATTAATTGTGATCTCAAAATACTCACTAAAATTCTTGCTCTAAGGCTGAATTCATTTATAGAAAACTATATTGATGACGACCAATAAGGCTTTTTTTAGACTGGAAGATTTAGCTGCTTAATGACCATGCCCTATTTTGCGATTCGGCACTGCGTGACTTTAACAGACAATTGCACAGTCGTGCAACGCTGTACCCAAACTAAATTGGCGTCCTTTTTTTCCCACAATTACAGCTTTCTTTTGGTGGTATTTGATCACCTCTGCGGTTTTTCATTTTTTACGCTATAAACAAAAAAATAGCGACAATTTTGAAGAAAAGCACAATATTTTTCACATTCTGCTGTATAACATTCCCAAAAAAAAAAAATGTAAAAATCTAAATTTTTTAACATTCTAGGCCAATTTATTTTCTGCTACATATTTTTGGTAAAAAAAATTGCAATAAGCGTATTTTGATTGGTTTGCGTAAAAGTTATTGCGTTTACTAACTACGGGAAAGATTTATGTCATTTTTATTGTTTTTTTTTTTTTTAGTAGTAATGGCAGCGATCTGCCATTTTTTGTGGGAGTGCGACATTGCGGCGGACAGATCGGACCCCTAACTGACATTTTTGATACTTTTGGGGGTACCAGTGACATTACTACTGTAGTCAGTGCTAAAAATATGCACTGTTACTGTAATAATGCCATTGGCAGGGAAGGGGTTAATACTATGGATGATCAAGGGGTTAAATGTAAGCCTAGGGGAGTGATTCTAACTGTGGGGGGGGGGTTGAGCTTGTGAGATGACCATAGAGACATGCGATCCTATATAGCAGGATCGCATGGTCTCTGTGATCATTGCAGGGAGAAGGACGAACAGCTGTGTTTACAACAGCAGTCCGTCCTTCTCTGTCAGTGGGGAGAGATCGCCGGTGTCAGATGGCCATAGGAGCCGCCTGACACTGAAGAGCGGGCGTGGGGAGCCTGTGGCGTGCAATCGCCCTCTAGCTCCTCCCAGGCGAGTGCCGTAATTGTACGGGGCTTTGCCTAGGAGAGCCAGCCTGCCGCAGTAGATCTGCGGCGGCTGGACATAAAGTGGTTAAAAAGTAATGCTAAATGTTTGATACTCAACACATTATTTACCATCAGCACATCACAATCTCTGATTTTGTTTACAGACATTGATGACTACAGTAGATGTCCAAGCCAAGTTTATTAGCATTAGGGATGATCGAACGGTTCGGGTCGACCATCGGTTCGGCCCCGAACTTTTTGCCCAAAAAGTTCGGAATTCGGCAACCAGAACCAACCAAAATGCAATGGGACAGGAAATGGGCTTTAAAAGCCCATGATTGGACCAGAACCATTAGCAAAAGCCAATTGAGGGGGCAGGAGAATGCTAGGAATGTGATTGGAGTGACTAGGGGGTCCATAGACCAATCATTAGTGAATACGCCCCCCAGTATATAAGATAGCCCCCGCCAAATTCCTAGCATTCTTATACGGGACATGGAATAGAGTGGAATGCTGTTCTGTTACTTCTGTTACAAAGTGTTACAAAGTGTCATTTAGCAATTTTTAGTGTGAGGAAAGGGATATCTAGTGTAGTTAGGGTGCTCTTTTACACTTTAGTTAGCTTTAATTTATTCAGTTTCTGTAGGGAAAGTGTTAAGTGTAAGGGGACCATAGTGTAGTGTAGGGTTAACTGACAGTGACTGCTATGGCAGGGTGACAAAACCCTTCCATATCAGGGTGACCGGTATAGAGAAAAGCTAGTTTCTCTTGTGTCACTTTCGCTGCAGTAATATGGCTTCGCCGCCGTCAGCATTCTTTTTGGCTGCAGGCGTCCATAGGGATCTTTTGAGCACATGTTTGGAGTCAGACATGACATCTGAACATGTGTATAGGGGGTATTTATACACACCCATGTATGTATATATACACCTAGACATATATAGGTGTGAAAGGAGCAGAAAAAACTACTTGCGCTAATGAAATAATTAACACCAATATAGTTATGCTCCTATCACACCTATATATGTCTAAGTGTAATATACATATAAGTATGTGTGTATATATACCACTATACACAAGTTCAGATGTTTTGCCTGCCTCCAAAAACCCCCATAAAATGCCTGCAACAACACACCTGGGCGGTTTTTTTTTGACGCTAGCGTTTTTTTGGGCATTTTTTGGGGTTCTTTGGAGGCAGGCAAAACATCTGAACTTGTGTATAATGGTATATATACCACTATACACAAGTTCAGATGTTTTGCCTGCCTCCAAAGAACCCCAAAAAATGCCCAAAAAAACGCCTGCTACTAAACCGGCAAGGTGTGAAAAGCGAGAAGCCACTAACCTGTTCTATAACTGACCTAATACAAACAATCCTTTTTTTTATGGTTCTGGACATGCTACAGAGCTGAAACTTCACATGTACACCTTTTAGACCCCCCCAGACACAAATTCACACAAAAAAAAGTTCTTAAAAATTGTCATTTTTGATAGAGAGCCAATTATTGAAAAAAAATTTTAAAAAAAAGTTCTTTGGATTTAGTATCTGGGGGGTCTAAAAAGTGTACCTGTGAAGTTTCAGCTCTGTAGCATGACCAGAACCATAAAAAAAAAAGATTGTTTGTATTTTGTCACTTATAGAACAGGTTAGTGGCTTCTCACTTTTCACACATTGCCAGTTTAGTAGCAAGCATTTTTTGGGCATTTTTTGGGTTCTTTGGAGGCAGGAAAAACATCTTAACTTGTGTATAGTGGTATATATACCACTATACACAAGTTCAGATGTTTTGCCTGCCTCCAAAGAACCCCAAAAAATGCCCAAAAAAACGCTAGCGTCAAAAAAAAAAAAAATGCCCAGGTGTGTTGTTGCAGGCATTTTTTTGGGGTTTTTGGAGGCAGGCAAAACATCTGAACTTGTGTATAGTGGTATATATACACACATACTTATATGTATTTCACACTTAGACATATATAGGTGTGATAGGAGCGTAACTATATTGGTGTTAATTATTTCATTTGCGCAAGTAGTTTTTTCTGCTCCTTTCACACCTGTATATGTCTAGGTGTGTATATACATATAAGTATGTGTGTATATATACCACTATACACAAGTTCAGATGTTTTTCCTGCCTCCAAAGAACCCAAAAAATGCCCAAAAAAACGCTTGCTACTAAACCGGCAATGTGTGAAAAGCGAGAAGCCACTAACCTGTTCTATAAGTGACAAAATACAAACAATCTTTTTTTTATGGTTCTGGACATGCTACAGAGCTGAAACTTCACAGGTACACATTTTAGTCCCCCCCCCCCCCCCCCCAGATACTAAATCCAAAGAATTTTTTTTTTTTTTAATTTTTCCAATAATTGGCTCTCTATCAAAAATGACAATTTTTCAGAACTTTTTTTGTGTGATTTAGTGTCTGGGGGGTCTAAAAGGTGTACCTGTGAAGTTTCAGCTCTGTAGCATGTCCAGAACCATAAAAAAAAGGATTGTTTGTATTAGGTCAGTTATAGAACAGGTTAGTGGCTTCTCGCTTTTCACACCTTGCCGGTTTAGTAGCAGGCGTTTTTTTGGGCATTGTTTGGGGTTCTTTGGAGGCAGGCAAAACATCTGAACTTGTGTATAGTGGTATATATACCCGTATACACAAGTTCAGATGTTTTGCCTGCCTCCAAAGAACCCAAAAAATGCCCAAAAAAACGTTTGCTTCTAAACCGGCAATGTGTGAAAAGCGAGAAGCCACTAACCTGTTCTATAAGTGACAAAATACAAACAATCTTTTTTTATGGTTCTGGACATGCTACAGAACTGAAACTTCACAGGTACACTTTTTAGACCCCCCAGATACTAAATCCAAAGAAATGTTTTTTTATTATTTTTTCAATAATTGTCTCTCTAGCAAAAATGACACTTTTTGAGAACTTTTTTTGTGTGATTAATAGTCTCTGGGGTATGACCCAGAAAATACAAAGCAAAAAAGGGCGCACCAGCCTAGCGCATTATCCTTGGCAAGTTTATTTGGATAAAATTGTTTAAAATCAAATACTCACAAACAAACAAGAAGTTTCAGGCACATCAATTCCATACACCTGCCTCCTACCAGAGGATCAACGTCTTTACTGGAAGCAGAGGGCTGACGCGTTTCGAGGCTGTGCCTCTTCCTCAGAGCCTGGAGGCCATGGTCAAGACCATAGTTTAAATATAGTATGTAGGGCCAGGCCTCCATATGACCCCTGGGAGATGTGGGAGGAGATATCGCCCAAATGGGCGTTGCTACACAGCCATTTACCCAAAAGCTATTGCAAGTCACAAGTGTGGTTACATTTACATTTTAGTTGGCAAAGCCCCACGTGACCATTTGTTCCATTAGTGAGCTATCCAAAACACTTCCCAGCTCATCGTGGACTCCATTTCACATAAGAATAATAATCATAATCATATAAAATAATAATAGTAATATAAGAATAATAACTGATATGGTGGACTGACCTGTACGTGTCGTGGTCCTGAACCAAGTAGGGCATCGAGCTGGGACCATCGTGTTGGTTGATAGTCCACTAACTCATACTGGGCATATTGGGCATATTCCCTGGTGGTCCAATGGTGTTCACTGTAAGATAGGTTGCCAGGATATTTGGGATGGTAAAATATGGCAGCAGGGTGGCGGTGGAACGCACGCCGCTCACCCCGGAACTAGCGTGCGCACCACCGCATAGCGTCACTTCCGCCCATCTAGGTCGTGACAGCTTCCGGTTTCCATATACGTGGGCGGCGGGACAGCGGTGGAACGCACGCCGCTCGACCCGGAACTGGCGTGCGCATCACCGCGTAACGTCACTTCCGCCCATCTAAACCACAACAACCTCCGTCCTCAGCAAGCCGTTCCTATGGAGACCGCAAAAGGGGAGGACACAAGTATGCCCCGCCGATGTGATATATATATATACACACACACCGGACCACGTCCAGGGGCACTAAATTAAGATGCACCATACGGAGTCGACTCTGGTGGGAGTTGATTGGGGCACCCACCAAGTTTGGAAAAAATGGTCGCACATATTTAAAATAGCAGTGAAATATTGTACATCAGATAGAACAACCCAAACCAATAAAATCAAATTATAATTGACATTAACACTAATAGTATTAATGATGGGTACCTGTGTACTGATAGTGTAACTTGCTAAGCTAGGCTTAGCAAGTTACACTATCAGTACACAGGTACCCATCATTAATACTATTAGTGTTAATGTCAATTATAATTTGATTTTATTGGTTTGGGTTGTTCTATCTGATGTACAATATTTCACTGCTATTTTAAATATGTGCGACCATTTTTTCCAAACTTGGTGGGTGCCCCAATCAACTCCCACCAGAGTCGACTCCGTATGGTGCATCTTAATTTAGTGCCCCTGGACGTGGTCCGGTGTGTGTATATATATATATCACATCGGCGGGGCATACTTGTGTCCTCCCCTTTTGCGGTCTCCATAGGAACGGCTTGCTGAGGACGGAGGTTGTTGTGGTTTAGATGGGCGGAAGTGACGTTACGCGGTGATGCGCACGCCAGTTCCGGGTCGAGCGGCGTGCGTTCCACCGCTGTCCCGCCGCCCACGTATATGGAAACCGGAAGCTGTCACGACCTAGATGGGCGGAAGTGACGCTATGCGGTGGTGCGCACGCTAGTTCCGGGGTGAGCGGCGTGCGTTCCACCGCCACCCTGCTGCCATATTTTACCATCCCAAATATCCTGGCAACCTATCTTACAGTGAACACCATTGGACCACCAGGGAATATGCCCAATATGCCCAGTATGAGTTAGTGGACTATCAACCAACACGATGGTCCCAGCTCGATGCCCTACTTGGTTCAGGACCACGACACGTACAGGTCAGTCCACCATATCAGTTATTATTCTTATATTACTATTATTATTTTATATGATTATGATTATTATTCTTATGTGAAATGGAGTCCACGATGAGCTGGGAAGTGTTTTGGATAGCTCACTAATGGAACAAATGGTCACGTGGGGCTTTGCCAACTAAAATGTAAATGTAACCACACTTGTGACTTGCAATAGCTTTTGGGTAAATGGCTGTGTAGCAACGCCCATTTGGGCGATATCTCCTCCCACATCTCCCAGGGGTCATATGGAGGCCTGGCCCTACATACTATATTTAAACTATGGTCTTGACCATGGCCTCCAGGCTCTGAGGAAGAGGCACAGCCTCGAAACGCGTCAGCCCTCTGCTTCCAGTAAAGACGTTGATCCTCTGGTAGGAGGCAGGTGTATGGAATTGATGTGCCTGAAACTTCTTGTTTGTTTGTGAGTATTTGATTTTAAACAATTTTATCCAAATAAACTTGCCAAGGATAATGCGCTAGGCTGGTGCGCCCTTTTTTGCTTTGTATTTTCAGTGTCTGGTCGACCACCCTGGTCGTAAGGGGCAGCAAAGCCTAGCCATCATGGATGCCTAGTACCAGTACGAGTTCCAGGATTGTAACAGCCTGAGGACCAGGTTCCGAGCGCAGGAAAAGGGAGTGCTGTCCAGCACTTATCTTTTTTGGTATGACCCAGAACCCTAGGCACTTTTTAGGGGCATTTATTGGGTTTTAGGGCTTCAAAATTGTGTTTTTTGATTACCGAAGTTCGGGTCCCATTGATTTCAATGGGGTTCTGAAATCTGGGCCGAACTCGATCATCCCTAATTAGCATCAGTGTAGGTCAGTAAACTTGAAAAATAACTTTATAACTAATATAAATAATTGTATAATTTTTAGACAATAGAAGGTTTTTATGGTTCAGTAGTTAATTAAAAAACGGTGTTCTGTTTTTCCAATTAAATTGTTTTAATTTTATTTTTTATTATTAATACAGCATTAAACCTTTGGCATTGCAAATTGGCACTACAGTCTGAAGGAGACAGTGTTCATCTGCAAGCTTAAAGCCTGGTACACACTACCGTTTTTTTTTTTCATTCAAACAAGAATGCTGAACGAAAAAAACAGAAGAGCTTGAGAGTAGATCCTGTACTAACAAACTGATGTTAGTACAGTGGTCTCCCCCGCTGACAGGGGGGTGACTCCCACTAGAACACACTGGTCAGCGCTCTCAGCCACTGAGAGTGCTGATCGGATGCTGATCGGCAGACATTTGGTGACTTTTAAGGTGGGATTTTTTTAATGGGTCCTTAGCAGAGGCATCATGCTGGGGAACTTTCATTCACAGTTGGTAGATGGGAAGGGGTTAACGCAAATAGTTATACAGGAATCAGAACTTGAAGTCAGCCATATCTAAAAAGTTAAAATGTGAATTTATATAGTCCAATTGCTTTATATGGTATTTTCTAGGTACATATTATATCCTATAATTAGATTTACAAATAATAAGGCATAATATATATGCATGACGTACTTGTCGCTCTGAGCAATCCCAGCAGATATTTGTCATCTGTAATTAACATTATGAAAGAGTCTGGAATGCATTCACATTTAAGCCTATCATGTCTAAATCGTACAATATGTCTGAGAAAGAAGTGTTTTCTCCTTTTGGAGAGGGTTATTTGCATACATTTCCCAGGGAGAATTGTCTAAAGTCTCTCTTCTTGTAATTTGCACTGTAGTGATGTCTAAATCAGAAATGTTGTGAAATCATTTAAATACAGAAATACATTGTTTATTCTTGAATGAAATGGAAATCAGACCATCTCAACAACATGCATAAAACTAACAGTAGCCTTATCAAAATGATGCAAATGAAAGCATTCTAACTTTTTGCAGGCTGGAATCAATCTATTTCTATTTATGAAAATTATTCTGCTGCCTAGGATTTTTTTTGTTTCAAAATAACGCAATAGCTGGTTTACGTACTATTCCTGATAGGAGTATTGACTTGATATATGTATTTATTTCTTTATTAGCCACTTAAGCCCCGTAAGATTTTACCCCCTTCCTGACCAGGGCCTATTTTGCGATTCGGCACTGCGTGACTTTAACGGACAGTTGCGCGGTCGTGCGACGCTGTACCTAAACGAATTTGACGTCCTTTTTTTCTCACAAACAGAGCTTTCTTTTGGTGGTATTTGATCACCTGTGCGATTTTTTGATCATGCGCTATAAACACAAAAAAAAGCGTCAATTTTGCAAAAATAACAATATTTTTCACATTTTTTTATATGAAATTCCCCCAAAAAAATGTAAAAATCTAAATTTTTTAACATTTTAGGCCAATTTGTTTTATGCTACATATGTTTGGTAAAAAAAAAATCACAAAAAGCGTATTTTGATTGGTTTGCGCAAAAGTTATTGCGTTTACTAACATTTTTCATTTTTGTTGTTTTTTTTTTAACGAGTAATGGCAGCGATCTGCGATTTTTTTTTTTTGCGGGACTGCGACATTGTGGCGGACAGATCGGACCCTTGACTGACATTTTTGACACTTTTTGGGTTAGCAGTGACATTACTACAGTAATCAGTGCTATACATATGCACTGTTACTGTAAAAATGACACTGGCAGGGAAGGGGTTAACTTTATTTGAGAAGGAGGGGTTAAGTGTGTCCCTAGGGGCGTGCTTCTTACTGTGATTGGATGTGGCTTGAGATGTAAGAACAGAGATCAATGGTCCTACATAGCAGAACCGTGTGATCTCCATTCTTACACAGGGAAGAATGACAGGCGGCTTTGTTTACATTAGCCGCCTGCCTTTCTCCCACTGTAACGGACAATCGTGAGTGCCCGGCAGACATCGGGTCCACCGGGCACACACGCGGGGGGGTCCGTGAGCGAGCGGGAGCAGGAGCGCACCGCTGGCGGAGCGCGCTCGCTCCCTAGAGCCTCACAGGCTAGCGACGTAGTCCTACGTCGCTTTGCCTGTGAGGGGCTGACCGCAGCAGTAAATAGTCGTGTGGCAAGTGGTTAGTAATAGTAGATCCCTAGGGACAGGTGGTTTTTTTACTCTGGAAAAATTAGGGGGTTTTTTTTGATTATAATGATTCTTCCTCTCTATCGATTTTGTTGGCCGTTGTCACTAGGACAAAAAGTGATGTTAAATCCAAAACTTTACTTTAGGAGGATTCATCATATGTAACATTGACATTTGTTCTAAAGGGCAATTCTCCTCACTTTAAAGATCTTTCCAATAATTTTCTGTTGTGTCTCCAGGACATAAATTAAAAATTAATCCCTCCAAAGAGGTGTTGATAGAACGGTAACATTTTTTTTTTTTTTAAAAAAAGGGTTGAAAAGGGTTTTCATGACTCCCAACTTTTTCCAAGAAAAAGGCTTTGCATCGGGATCAACTTAAAAAACTCAAGCGATCAAGGAGAGCACAGTGGCTATAAATGTCTATATATTCTATATCATTAGGATGTCTATCTGGTTAAATGTTTTATATACCATTAGGATGATATTAACAAAGTCTGGGTTGCTTGGGAAATGTTCTTTGGACACAAAACATCATAAACATAGTTTGATTGAAAAAAGTGAAAAAAATGAATGGTCTATATATTAAATCTTTACTAGACTAAGATTTAGACAATATTACTACTTCACTATGCCCTTTAACTGCACATATACTGCACATATACCCATTGTGTACCTATGAGTCATTTATCAATGAATTACCATTAACATGGCTTACTATTCAATATGTATAGGCAAATAGTTTATTTTAGGTTTCTATAGAGTAGGGAAGATTAAAAACCCTTTTTTTTTTTTTTGCTGTTTTTGTCCTGTTGGGTAGAATTCTCTTCGCTTCCTGCACTTGCAATGCAACGGAAAGTGAAGGAAAATCTCAATGTGTGGGGATTTCTAATTTTACACACTGGCACAGGTGTCCCCATAGAAGGATTTACCTATCCCCTCTTGTATTGAATGATAACACTAAACATATTTTACATTTCTTCACTTTTTCTGTCTTGATGACAGTGGCCATCAGGAGAAATGGGTGGGGAGTCAATCTCCCTATTAAGGAGAAAGACAGCAACACAAACTTCAAGAGGATCTAGCCGTTCCCCTCTCATACAAAGTTCTGCTTTTACTTAAGCTAGTTGGATGGACTTTTTTTTGTAGATACAATACCCAACAGTGTGTGTATATTAAACATAAAGAAGTATAAATGATACAAAGTACATTTTTCAATATTGTGTTTTAAATTTCCCAATGGAAACCATTCCTACTATAAAATACTATATTTATCTATTACCCAATAACTATACAAAGTATTGCTATAACAGAGATGGCCACATTTAAATAATAAATGCCGTTCAGAGCAGATTCATTACCTTTCCTTGTTCAAAAATGTCATTCTGCACCTTACTTGAAACGATTTGTTTGTTTCCAGCACCACTAATTGCATTCTCCCAGCATCTGTTTACATTCTGTTTTTCTTCTTAAGATGATGCTGCCAGCTACTGCAAGAAATGGATTAGTATCCTACTTGAGTTCAGACATACTTTTTCAGGGACTACTTTTTGTAATAGTCAATAGGGATGATCGAACTTTTCAAAAGTTCGGTTCGGCCAGAACATCCGAAGTTCCCGAAAGTTCGGCCCGGATTTCAGAATCCCATTGAAATCAATGGGACCCGAACGTCGGTAATCAAAAAACACCATTTTGAAGCTTTAAAACCCAATAAATGCCCCTAAAAAGTGCCTAGGGTTCTGGGTCATGCCCCAGGGACTATTAATCACACACAAAAAAGTTCTTAAAAATTGTCATTTTTGATAGAGAGCCAATTATTGAAAAAATGAATAAAAAAAAAAAAATAAAAAAATAATTTCTTTTGATTTAGTGTCTGGGGGGTCTAAAAAGTGTACCTGTGAAGTTTCAGCTCTGTAGCATGTCCAGAACCAGAAAAAAAAGATTGTTTGTATTAGGTCACTTATAGAACAGGGATATGGCTCCGCTATTTTCACACCTTGCCGGTTTTGTAGCAAGTGTTTTTTGGGCATTTTTTGGGGGACTTTGGAGGCAGGCAAAACATCTGAACTTCTGTGTAGGGGTATATATACATACACCCATGTCTGTATATATACACATACACATATATAGGTGTGAATATAGCAGAACACTATGCTTGCGCTAATGAAATAATGAACACCAATATGTCTCCGCTCCTATCACACCTATATATGTGTATGTGTAAAAATACATATAAGTGTGTGTGTATATATAACCCTATACAGAAGTTCAGATGTTTTGCCTGCCTCCAAAGACCCCAAAAAAATGCCCAAAAAAACGCCAGCTACAAAAACGCCCAGGTGTGTTTTTGCATCCTTCTGTATAGGGTTATATATACACACACACTTATATGTATTTATACACATACACACATATAGGTGTGATAGGAGCGGAGACATATTGGTGTTCATTATTTCATTAGCGCAAGCATAGGTTTCTGCTACTTTCACAACTATATATGTGTATGTGTATATATACAGACATGGGTGTCTGTATATATACCCCTATAGAGAAGTTCAGATGTTTTGCCTGCCTCCAAAGACACCATAAAAAATGCCCAAAAAAAACGCCCAGGTGTTATTGCAGGGGGGGTTTTTTGGGCATTTTTTGGGGGTCTTTGGAGGCAAGCAAAACATCTGAACTTCTCTATAGGGGTATATATACACACACACTTATATGTATATATACACATACACATATATAGTTGTGAAAGTAGCAGAACACTATACTTGCGCTAATGAAATAAGTAACACCAATAGGTCTCCGCTCCTATCACACCAATATATGTGTATGTGTAAAATACATATAAGTGTGTGTGTATATATACCCCTATACAGGAGTTCAGATGTTTTGCCTGCCTCCAAAGACCCAAAAAAATGCCCAAAAAAAACCCCTGCAATAACACACCTGGGCGTTTTTTTTTTTTGCGCAGGTGTTTTTTTTGGGCATTTTTTATGGGGTCTTTGGAGGCAGGCAAAACATCTGAACTTCTCTATAGGGGTATATATACACACACACTTATATGTATATATACACATACACATATATAGGTGTGATAGGAGCGGAGACATATGCCTGTTAATTATTTTATTAGCGTAAGCATAGTGTTCTGCTACTTTCACACCTATGTATGTGTAGGTGTATATATACATACATGTGTGTGTATATATACCCCTATACAGAAGTTCAGATGTTTTGCCTGCCTCCAAAGACCCACAAAAAATGCCCAAAAAATGCCTGCGCCAAAAAAAAAAGGCCAGGTGTGTTGTTGCAGGCGTTTTTTTTTGGCATTATTTGTGAGTCTTTGGAGGCAGGCAAAACATCTGAACTTCTGTATAGGGGTATATATACACACACACTTATATGTATTTTACACATACACATATATAGGTGTGATAGGAGCGGAGACATATTGGTGTTCATTATTTCATTAGCGCAAGTATAGTGTTCTGCTCCTTTCACACCTATATATGTGTATATATACAGACATGGGTGTCTGTATATATACCCCTACACAGAAGTTCAGATGTCATGCCTGACTCCAAACATCTCCTCAAAAAAGCCCTATAAACGCTTGCAGCAAAAAGCAAGCTGACCGGCGAGAAGCCATATCCCTGCTCTGAAAGTGACAAAAGAGAAACGATATTTTCTCACATGTTCAGATGTCATGTCTGACTCCAAACATGTGCTCAAAAGATCCCTATGGACGCCTGCAGCCAAAAAGAATGCTGACGGCGGCAAAGCCATATTACTGCTGCGAAAGTGACACAAGAGAAACTAGCTTTTCTCTATAGCGGTCACCCTGATATGGAAGGGTTTTGTCACCCTGCCATAGCAGTCAGAGTCAGTTAACCCTACACTACACTACGGTCCCCTTACACTTAAAACTTTCCCTGCAGAAACTCGATTATTAAAACTAACTATAGTGGAAAATAGCATCCTAACTACACTAGATATCCCTTTCCTCACACTAAAAATTGTTAAATGACACTTTGTAGCAGAAGTAACAGAACTGCTTCCACTCTCTTCCACGTCCCTGTATTACAATGCTAGGAATTTGGCGGAGGCTATCTTATATACTGGGGGGCGTATTCACTAATGATTGGCCTATGGACCCCCTAGTACCTCCAATCACATTCCTAGCATTCTCCTGCCCCCTCAATTGGCTTTTACTGATGGTTCTGGTCCAACCACGGGCTTTTAAAGCCCATTTCCTGTCCCATTGCATTTTGGTAGGTTCTGGTTGCCGAATTCCGAACTTTTTCAGCAAAAAGTTCGGAATTCGGCCGAACCTCGAACAGCCAATTTTTGGGTCGAATCGATGGTCGACCCGAACCTTTCGATCATCCCTAATAGTCAAGACAGCCATCCTCAGCAGCACAGCGAAGTTTAAAAAGATACCTGAAGCTGCATTCTTTGAACTGGGAAATTGACATCCCTAATAAAATAACCATCCAACATAATGGTAACATAGGATCAGTAAGACCAATCTCCTTCAGAACCCTTACTAATCCAAACTCCTTTAACCGCTTGCCGACCGACCGCCACATATATACTGTGGCAGGCTAACTTGCCTGCATGAATCGACGTATGGGTAAGTCGGTTTGCGAAAGAGTGTGCCACTCCCGCCCCCATTAGGCAGCGGGGATGCCAATCCAAGGGGCCAGCGGCCGCGATTGCCACTGGGCACCCACAATCACTGTCCACTGAGAGAGAAGGACGATCAACTGTTGTAAACACAGCTGACCGTTGTTCTCTCTGAAATGATCACGGAGTGCCTGTGATCCTTCTATATAGGAACACAGGTCTCTATGATCATTTCACAAGTCCCTTGTCGCTTTTAAAGCGCAGAAAATAAAAAATGCACAGGTGATCAAATACTACCAAAAGAAAGCTCTATTTGTGGGGGGAAAAAAGGACATCCACGTTGCACGACCATGCAATTGTCCATTGTCCATAACGCAGTGCCGAATTGCAAATAATGGCCTGGTCATTAAGGGGGCAAATCCTTCAGGTCCAAAAGTGGTTCAAATTAAATTTTAAATTGCCACTAACTAACAACAGTGGCATTCACAGTATCATTTATATACAGTACTTTAGGCAATACTTTAGGCAATACCTAGATACTTCAGTCCAAAAAGTGTAATGAAGAAATAACACAAGAGTTATCAAAAATATTTATTACAAAATATTAGGTAAACTGTATATACATGAGCAAATTAAAATTTCATCTTAAATGATTCAATGAATCAATAAATCCTAAAAATGTTTTTCTGCAGAATCCAAAAGAGTTTACTAGTATGGCATTCTTGTAAGTTAAATAATTCTGATAGAAATATAAACCGAACAAACAATCTTACAAAAGGAAAAAATGTATAGCAACAAACAAAAATACAGAAAAATAATCATTTAAAGTGATGGCACTAGAGAATGGAAGTAGTAGCTTGTGAAAATAGAAAATACCTAAATTTAGGTTCACCTAATCTTCAGGGAAATTAAAGTATAGCATCTCTTAAAGTAGACAGGGAAAAAGTGGCTATCCACCAATAGCAGTCTGCTGCTTTTTATGTATAATAAGTATCCATACCTCTCTTGAAATAAAGTGTATCCGGATAGAAACCATTAATGTGTTCTAGATTTGCAGAAATATCTTAGAAGTTGATAATGCATGCAGTAACAATATTAACATTTACATACATAATATATTACTAAAAATATTATCTTTGAAATAAAACATATATATCAATGTTTTCATATTATAAACATTGGATAAACCTTTGTGTAAAATCTTATCTTTGCTATTGGGAATAATTGGCTTTCTATTTTTTCTTCCAGTTTTAGGTGTACAGCATTCAATTATAAAGGGATAAGCTCTTCCAAGTAAAGCTGTAAATAAAACCCTTCCTCGTTTATCATACTAATTGTAGTTTAATGAAGAAAGTGCCTCTGGCTGAACATTGTCATTATTCTACTTTGATTGTTATGCAACATTTAAAACAATGCAGGTTCATTGTAGATGATTCAGGTGAAGCAAATTTGCAATTGAAAGTCAGCAAAATGTTAACAAATAGTTAATTTTATTTTATTATAACCAACATATACTTTATGTGAAAACTAAATTATTGAAACATGACCAATGTGTCCTACAACTTGAATTTATACAACCCAAGGGAGTAAATGCCTCTGTCCATATATAATATAATATAATATAATATAATATAATATAATATAATATAATATAATATAATATAATATAATATAATATAATATAATATTCATTATACTGTCATGTGCCTCTTCTACCCTGTTTAGATTAGTTTGTTGCTTGCTAAATAGGTAGGTGAGATTTGTTTGCACATTTTGGGTTGCTATGGTGGATAAAAGGTCTGCCGTGGTCCTTGTTTTAAAGCCCAGTTCAAGTCACAGAACTACATATTGTACCAACAGGCTCCAATTATTTAGTAATATCTTTACTTTCCTTTTACATCAGTTCATCACGGTGTCTTAAAATGAATATGCAGTCCAATAGGACCAGAGAGAGATCCCATTGAATTCTGTAATCAGCTCTCAATAACACAAATATTATAAATCAATATAAAGTTTTAGCAGCAGACATTGGATTAAATGATCTGCTGATCAACTTCTCTACAACCAGCCTGTCGGATTATTACTGAATGTTCAGTGCCGTCAGTGGATATTTCATATTGCCAATCCAGTGTCAGGGTTTTCTCAGGATCTAGAAGTCTGGAGCAGTGTGATGACATCAGAAAGAGGTGATGGGTCAGTGGGGGCACAAATTGCAATGCCAGATCCACCAGTTGTCACTCCTGGAAGCATTGACAGCTAGAGACAAGGACAGTAGAGTTAGATGAGTATAAAAAGTTGTATAAGGTATTTATTTATTTTTTAATAAGTGCTTCATGGGAGAAATAGGGGTGGTAGGGAGGCACTGCAGAGACATTTGCTTAGAGATGGGCTTTAACTTAAATAATAAATGTGATACATGTTAATAGAATGAACTATTTACGCATAAAGCAAATCATTTTCTATTGGAGATTTAGATTTCTCTTTTAAAAGTAACACGTAAATACAATAGTTCACAAAGAGAAAAAAAAGTTCCTTGCACTCCAATCAATGTGAACCATTCTAATTAACATTATTCTACTTTTTTTTTATCAACCACAGATCAATTAAAGTAATGAATATTGATAGCAGGTATTGGCTAAAATGTTAGCAAATCAATTGGTTAATATAAAGCTATCTCTAAAATGTTTAAACGTGGATGACTTTATTAAAAATAAAAGAACTGCATGAAAATCAGGTATCTTATTGATCCAATAACTCTGCCAAGTAAAATGCCAGGAACTGCTTATTTTCATGCTCAAAAATTGTGTTTATCTCTGGATGCTTGTTTTGGATGATAAAGATTAAAAGGTAAATTCATAATAATATATTAAGAAGTAGGTAAATGGCTGTTGCATCAAAAACCCAAGGGTGCTAATTATAAAGGACATTTAGATACATTGCTGATCACAGGACCTCTACTTTATAGGATTGAGACTTTGAGATATGAGCTGGGCACAGCTGGAGGAGAAGCTTGCAGATACAAGAAGGAAGGAGCTGAGTCACCCAAACAGTAATATCTGCAATACAGTTTCCTGATCTTTTAAAGTGGTTGTTACCCTAAAAAAAACAAAAATAGATCCTGTTCCCTTATAGCAGGTTAATTGGCACGGCACTTGTGCTGTCTAACCTGTCCCTCTCTAAGCTGTAAAAAATCTGGCTGATCCTGCCAGTTCCTGTGTCCCCCACTGTGTGCTGACCCCAATAATTATGGCTGCTGAGCCCTGATTACCATGGTCAATTTATGTGCCTCCATCATCTGTAGCTCTCCTCTCTCCCCCTTACCCCTTCACTCTTTGCCTGTCAGCTCTGTGAGTCTGTGTGAGCCATCTCTACCGCTATTCGTACTAAACGAAACTTTAAAAAATGTCACTGCCAGCCCTTCTGTTTTATTCAGCCATAATGCACAGTGTTTTTTTTTTTAAATGAAACCTCTAAATACCTTTTTAAGAGTTCTTCAGGCTGGTCACGTGACTCCTGGCCGCTCTTCTACTCCGATCCAGGGCTACAGTGGGAGAGGCACGGAGGTCACGGGAGATCCGGCCCCTCCTGCTGTAACCCTGGATGGGAGTAGGAGAGCACGTGACTGGCCTGAAGATACATGAAAAAAAGTTTTTAGAGGCATTGCTTTGAAAAAATACTAACACTGCATTATGGCTGCATGCAAGGGAGGGACTGGCAGTGAATTTAGGTTTTAAGCTTACAAACACTTTAATCTCACATTTTTTTCAGCTTATTTCTACATTTACACAACCGAAAGTCAAAGAGAATTCCAAGTTTGTTTTCCTGCTTAGTAGAGATTTATCCAAAGCTGCCAAAACATGTTGTTCAGGTATATGTAAAAAAAACAACTTTTTTTTCATTTTGGATAGAATAGGGGAGCTTTTTTTGCCATCTGTGTGCAATTGAGAAGAATCTCTTCCTAGAGACTGTTGTCATGGGAACAAGTGTCCCGAATAGCATATTTCTTTTCTATTGCTGTTCTGATTTTCACTCACATTCAGTACCTGTGACAGTGGTCACCAGGACAGCAAGAGGGAAAATCCCACTAAAAGGGATGAAGATAGCAATGAAAAACGCTCCCTTCTCTATTGAAATCACAAAGAAAATTGGTTTTAGGGCTTATTTACATGGGCTCAGAGACCAATACAGAGACCAATACAGTGTGCAGCCAGCCTATGTTAGCCAGGGGCGATGCAGTAGCTGTATGAACAGGGAAAAACTTCTAGCAAACATGCAAACTCTATTAAAGTCTATGGGACACGAACATGAAAAATCAAAAGTCCTCATTTTAAAGTCGTCATAAAAAGTGTATGGTGAACCGGGTACTGCCCTGGGGGACATGTATCAATGCAAATTTTTTTTTTTTTTAAAACAATCGTTTTTACGGGAGCAGTGATTTTAATAATACCCTGTCTTTTGTGTTGATTGATTTTTTTTGTACACTTTTTTGGTAAATGGGTAGGGGTACGATGTACCCGATACCCATTCACATAGGGGGGGCCGGGATCTGGGGGTCCTCTTTTAAAGGGGGCTTCCAGATTCCGATAAGCCCCTCACACCCAGACCCCCACAACCACAGCCCGGGGTTGTCGGGAAGAGGCCCTTGTCCTCATCAACATGGGGACAGGGTGCTTTGGGGGGCACTCCAAAGCACCCTCCCCATGTTGAGGGCAAGCAGCCTGGTAAGGTTCAAAAGGGGGGGCGCACTCTCGCCCCCCTATTCTGGCCAGCCAGGCTGCATGCTCGGATAAGTGTCTGGTATGGATTTTGGGGGGGGCCCACGCCATTTTTTTTTAAATCTTGGCATGGAGTTCCTCTTTAAATCTATACCAGACCCAAAAGGCCTGATATAAAATGTGGGGGGATCCCATGCCATTTTTTTTTTCAAAATTCTGTTATAGGGTTCCCCCTAACAACTTAATTACAGGGCACATTCACCCCCTTCCTGCCTAGACCATTTTTCAGCTTTAGTGCTCATTCTCATCTATGGGAAATATCGGTCAGCTTGACATGGCACTGCTCCCTGTCTTTAACATTGGCATCTATGGGAAATTTTGGTCAGCTTGGCATGGCACTGCTCAGGAACTATAAGTGACAGGGACACAAAACTTGGGGAGCACTGAGAGGGGACCCAGGACTACACTATATCTATACATTATAAAAGTGGGGTATGCTTGTACACTACACTGACTGCACTAAATTAACTCAACTCACTATCCACTTACTACCAGCCTAATCTCTATTATCACACACTATACACGGCTGCCATTTAGGCAGGAGCCTTATATAGTGTGGGGCATGGACTTAGCCCCTGAGCGATGATTAGCTAAAAGCACCCTGCCTTTGGACAATCATGGCTCTGGCAGGACATTGTGCTGTGATTGACCAAAGCATACAAGTCATGTGCATGCTTTGGCAAATCATCAGTAATTTAATCAGTGCACCAGCGCGGTGCATTATGGGGAGCTCATCAGCAGGCGAACTTCCTGCTGAGCACCCCATTTGTTCATGTGTTGAGTGAACACACGAACAGCTGATGTTCGAGTCAAACTTACGTTCGACTCGAACATCAAGCCCATCCCTAGAACTCACCCACAATCGGAGTTTGACAGATATACAGGGGCAGACGCATGTCCCCAAATGCAAACAATTTGCATTTGGGACCGTGCACCCATCCCTGCATTCAGGCAGATGTAGTGCTGTGGTATGTCCACTAACCTGAAAAGGGTGCTGTGTTGCTTCTTAAGGCTGCTAGGAACTCATTGGGGACTAAAAATGGAGGGTAAAAAATCAGCGCAGATATTCTAAAATTGGTGAACCATAAATATATGTATAAAAATGGATGCTAAATAATAATACTATACAACCTTCATCAATCTTCATACAATAAATAATAAAGTGCTCTTGTGCAGGATAAGGTATCAGAAAGAATACCGATGTGCTTAGGTGATCTGAAAACATGATCAAGAATTGACAAACGTAGATTAAGACTAGGTGAGTATCCTGTGTGCAAAGTGAGCAACTGTAAAGAAATCAGTTGCGTGTATAAACTGATCCAAAATCAGCCGGAAAAAATAAATAAAGAATAAAAAGTGCCCGATGAAGAGTGAACCACTGTAACTCTTCAAAAATGAACTAGATAATTCAATAAATAGTGACAGAGGTGATCATCATATCATGAAGTAAACAGTGCTACAAAAGTGAAAAGGATGGAGAATAAAAAATGATGATGAAGGGCGAACCACTAAAAAATCTTCAATTTGCACAAAATCAGCAGTAAACAAAAGTGATGGTGAAACAATATGTCCAAGTGACAGATACTGTGATCAGTCTAAAAAAACTGTGTAGTAGTCCAGAAATAAGGTCAAATCAATATATTCAGTGCTGGTAAAAAATGAAGTGAAGTTCATATAAAGTGAGGTGATTAGATGCTTCCGGTGAAAAGAACCAGTGCAGGATTTGGTGAGCTAGAAATCCATAAACAGGTTGTAATGGCCGCTCACCTCCATTAACACTCTTAATAAATGGTAACTACTGTAAAGCTTGTTTAAAAGCACTCGTTTCCCAGGAAAAAGATATGAAGGGTTCTCATGGTGTAGTGTATTTGAATAACGTTTAATGAGTCAAAGTAAAATATGCACTTACAAATAGTAGACAAAAAAGCACATTGGAGTTGGCATAGATGCCGCCGATGCGGTTACAGTGATCGCTTCCAATACTTCCGGTCTCGGCCGTAGACCCGGAAGTGACGTCACCACGGCTTTCCCGACGCGTTGCGTCACAATAACACGTGACTTTATCAAGGGTAGCTACATTTTTTGGGGGAAATTTCATATAAAAAAATGTGAAAAGTATTGTTATTTTTTCAAAATTGTGCGCTCCCACTATGAAAACCTAACATGTGTAAACGGTAGCATAAACTCATATATATATATATATATATATATATATATATATATATATATATATATATATATATACACACAATATCAAAGTTCAAAAATCAATAGAAAGTAAAGTCAATAAAAGTCCATCATATAGGTGAGAAAATCTTGAAATTCCATCATATTTAAAGTGCTGAGGTGCCAAATGCTGTAAACAAAATTGGTGCAGGACCATGCTCCCCTCCTGTGTGCCTACTCACTCACCAGCTGCCATAGACTCCCATAACAGAAGTTATGTGTGCTTTGCAAAACATCTCAGATGCTGGGATTAGTAGTCCTCCAACAGGGCTCCTTCTTTGTGGGTGCGAATTACCTTCAAGAAAAGAGGAGGAATATATAGCGTAATTCTGTTTATTAAAAATATACTGAAAAACACAATATTGCATTTACTTTTGTACAAGGTAAAACAAGCATAAAACTGGGAACTGGAAATACGCTGCCACTTGCGTGTTACCAGCAGGATCTGATGTCACCACCTGTGGTCACCTGATGCGTTTCGTCCCTCCCACAGGACGGTATCAAAATGTATCACAGGATATAGTCCAATACCTCCTTTCTACACCTGATTTCCATTAATGTCTAAATTCCTTCCTGTTTTCTGAAATCCCATCCTCTTCCTGTTATCTCTTTTACCGGTGTTTCTGGCTTCATTCTCCATGCCATCCTCCATTTTAGTACACCCTTATTATACCTCCCCACAGTTGATAATATTTTTATGAACAAGTGGGAGGACGAAGACATTTTTAGAAATCCCAAGAAAGAGCTAAAGATGTTTAAAAGATACATTGACGATATATGCATTTTGTGGGAGGGTACAGAGGAAACATTAAAATAATTTTTGGACACTATGAATGGTAATAGATATGGTATCACATTTTCAGGTTTTTACAATACCAAATTGGTTAATTTCCTAGATTTAGAGATTTTTGTGCAAGGGGTGAACACAAGTACACATTTTAAGGATACTGACCGGAATGGGTACATTCTGGTTAAAAGTGCACACCATCCAAAGGGGCTCAATGGTATCCCGGAGGAACAGATGATGCGTATTAAAAGAAACTGCAATCTAGAACAAGATTATGATAAACAGACAGGAATACTGATTGAAAGATTTGAAGAAAAATGGTATAGGAGAGAGACACTGTTGAGAACAAAATAACTAGTTATTAGTATGGAAAGAGATGAATTGCTAAAAATAAAAAATAGGCAAAAGAAAGATTATGAAATAAATTTTAGCACAGTGACATTATACACAGATGGAAAAAGCAGTAAAAAAAAAAAAAAAGAACACTGGCCCATATTAAGAAAGGATCCTATATTGTCAAAAATACTACCTGAAAGATCACATTTTATATATAAGAGACCTCCTACCCTTAGGAATAAATTAGTAAAAAGTGTACCAAACCCCCTAAAAAAGTGGCTACTTTCATGGATGCAGAAGTGTTTTTTAGGATTGTAGGTGATTGATATGTAGAACATGCCATGCTAATAGGAAAATTAAAACTATGCAATTTCAGTCAAATAGTACACAAAAAACATATGAGATAAGAAAATGTATTTCTTGTGACTAGGGATGATCGAACGGTTCGGGTCGACCATCGGTTCGACCCGAACATTGACTGTTCGAAAAACATGTTGCGGTAAAAGTTCGGAATTCGGCACCAGAACCGCCCAAAATGCAATGGGACAGTAACTGTGCTTTAAAAGGCTGTGATTGGCCCAGAAACGTGAGTAAAAGCCAATTGAGGGAGAAGGAGTCTGCTAGGAATGTGATTGGAGTGACTAGGGGGTCCAGAGGCTAATCAGTAGTGAATACGCCCCCCAGTATATAACATAGCCTCGCCAAATCTCTAGCACTGTAATAGAGAGGCTATGGAAAAGAGTGGAATCAGTTCTGTTACTCCTGCTGCTCCAGTGTCATTTAGCAATTATTAGTGTGAGGAAAGGGATATGCAGTGTAGTTAGGGTACTATATACCACTATAGTTAGATTCAATAATATAGTTTCTGTAGGGAAAGTGTTAGGTGTCAGGGTGACCGTAGTGTAGTTTGGGGTAAACTGACTCTGACTGCTATGCCAGGGTGACAGAACTCATCCATGTCAGGGTGACCGCCATAAGAAAAAGATCATTTTTCTTAGAATTATTAGTAGAGCAGGGATGGGGCTCCACTCCTTTCACACCTGGGCGTTTTTGTTTCAGGCGTTTATTGGGCTTTTTTGTGGACGTCTTTGGAGGCAGGCATGACATCTGAACTTCTGTGTAGGGGTATATATACACACACACACATGTATATATACACATACACACATATAGGTGTGAAAGGAGTGGAACCCTATCCCTGCGCTACTGACATTATTTGCAGGGATGGTGTTATCCTCCTTTCACACCTATATTTGTGTATGTGTATATATATATATGTGTGTGTGTGTGTATATATATACCCCTATACAGAAGTTCAGATGTCATGCCTGCCTCCAAAGACGCCCAAAAAATGTCCAATAAACGCCTGAAACAAAAACGCCCAGGTGTGACAGGAGCGGAACCCCATCCCTGCGCTAATAAAAATTCTAAGAAAAATTATCTTTTTTTTCTGGTTCTGGACATGCTACAGAGCTGAAACTTCACAGGTACACTTTTTAGACCCCCCAGACACTAAATCCAAAGAAATCTCTTTTTTTTTTCAATAATTTTTTCAATAATTGGCACTCTATCAAAAACGACAATTTTTAAGAACTTTTTTTGTGTGATTAATAGTCCCTGGGGCATGACCCAGAACCCTAGGCACTTTTTAGGGGCATTTATTGGGTTTTAGGGCTTCAAAATGGTGTTTTGTGATTACAGAAGTTCGGGTCCCATTGATTTCAATGGGGTTCTGGAATGCGGACCCGAACTTTCGGGAAGTTCGGGTGTTCTGGCCGAACCGAACTTTTCAAAAGTTCGATCATCCCTACTTGTGACAGTACTAATTGTGTGTGGCATAGATAGAGTAAATAAACACTGAAGGGAATCACATATGACAAGGGCTATTTCGCAAAATGAATTGAAATGGATTTACCAACTGAGTACGATGAAACCTAGGGGGTTGAATGTAGAGATGGATGTTAATTGTTTTGTTTCCAACACTTAATATAATGTGGTGTATGTACTAAGGGTTAAGAGATTATCAACATTTAAACTTGGTTGGGGGATTGGAGAGATGGTATGTGTATGTATGTGTATATTTATACATGTGTATACAATGTAATCTATATATAATATATATATATATATATATATATATATATATATATATATATATATATATACCAGGGGTGCGACAGATATTAAGATATAATTAGCTACTGCAATAACATAATTCACCATGAGCACTTGGTATAAGCCATACCAAGAGTAGATTTAGGAACTATTATTATTGTAATTATTTTAATAATTATTTCATCACACACATATTTCTTTCATTTAGATTTAATTTTGATTTATGTATGTATGTTCCTATGGCATGGAGATTGAAGCCAGACACACCCGGAAAGGAGATAACAGGAAGAGGATGTGATGTCATAAAACAGGAAGGAAGGACTTAGAAATTAATGGAAATCTGGTGTAGGGGGGAGGTATAATAAGGGTGTACCAAAATGAAGGATGGCATGGATATTGAAGCCAGATACACATGAAAGGACATAACAGGAAAAGGATGTGATATCAGAAAACAGGAAGGAAGTTAGAGATTAATGGGAACCAGGTGTAGAAAGGAGGCATTGGACTATATATAATAGACATTTTACACTACCCTGTGATAGCATTTAATATTGTCCTGTGGGAGGGACAATTAACCGCGGGTGGTGACGTCAGATCTGGCTGGTGACATGCAAGTGGTGGCTTCCAGTTCCCGGTTTTATGCTTGTTTTACCTTGTACAAAAGTGAGTACAATACTGTGTTTTTAATATTATTTCAATTTCATAATTATTTCAATAAACAGAAATACGCTATATATTTCTCCTCTCTTCTGGCATTTTACTATACATGAAGGGAATCCGCACCCACAAAAAAAGGAGCTCCGTTGGAGGACTACCAATCCCAGCATCTGAGATGTTTTGCAAAGCGCACATCACTTCTGTTATGGGAGTCTATGGCAGGGGAGCACAGGCAGCACCAATTTTGTTTACAGCATTTGGCACCTCAGCACTTTAAATATGATGGAACTGCAATAATTCTCACCTATATGATGAACTTTTATTGCTTTTGATTTCTATTGATTTTTGAACTTTGATATTATGTGTGTGTGTGTGTATGTATATGTATGTGTATATATACAGTATATATATATATATATATATATATATATATATATATATATATATATATATATATATATATGCTACCATTTACACATATTGGGTTTGCATAGTGGGGGCGCCCTTTTTACACATATATATGATTTAAGGCACTACACCTACAACATTCACTATTTCACATGGTTTATTTATTTTTTCTTACCACATCTATTAGCGTGGGTATATATATATATATATATATATATATATATATATATATATATATATATATACTGTATGTATATATATATATATATATATATATATATATATATACATATATAATTATTTACAGAAATCATGCTCAGTGGACCGGGTCTACCTGTCACGTACGTGAAGTGAGACTGAATTGACGAGGTCGGCCTACCTATCTTCTGCCCAGGCCCCACTGAGGATGAGACAGAGGGTGCCTGTGGGTGTTGATTGCAGAGCCTGCAGCAGGGAATGCAACTCTGAGGAGGCTGTGGAACCTGAGAAGCAGGAAGCAGTTATGTTCGGAGAACTGGTCCAGACTAAGGGGGCACTCAGCTTATGCTGATGGTTTTGGATGGGCAGCTTGTCAGGATTTCGGAGGCTGAAACATACAGCAGTGTATGGGGCTGGTGCAGCAGACAGCCCGACAAGCACTCAAGTAGCACCAAGAGCCAGGATCAGAGGCAGGAACATAGTCTCAGGAATAACTGGGGTCATCAACAGGCGAGCAGCGAGGTACCAAGTCATGTGCAGAGCCAAAGTCAGGAACGGAGCCGGGTCAAAGGGTAATAGAAAGGCAGAAGCGGAATCCAAGGTCTGGTCAAGAACACGCCAGGTCAGCAATGGGGAAAGCATACAGGAATAATCAGGACACAGGGCCCAGCTGAAGATCAGTCAGCAAAGGAAATGAGAATGAGCTCCCTTTAAAGAGCCTGTCTGAAGCCAAGAGTAAATGTGCTTATGCATTCGCTTAACATCCCTGCTTGTAGGTGGTGATTTTAACTGTGCATGGAAAGGCAAAAACCTCCAAGGGATAAATCTTAAAAGTTGGAAGAAACTCTTCCCAGCAGACCTAGGTGCCACATGGTCCAATAGGAGTGTGAGCTACAGAATTGATTTTATTTTTACATCTGGCTCTTTTAGCCCCTTGCAGTATTATTTGACTAATAATGTCTTATCGGAGCACAAGTTCCTCTCTGTAGAGCTCCAGCTTGATGGTGAGGTAATGGCTATTAGGGGTTTTTGGAGCCATTGTCGTTGTGGACCTTTTGCTGAAAGTGAGGTTTGCACGGACCTACCAGTGGTGGCAAAGTGAGTAAAAAGCCTACAAAGTGCATTCAAAATAGGAATAAAGCTTTTTTTAAAAAAAGGCAGGTAAGAAGAAAGCCAAACAAAATAAATAATGGTTTTATCTTCCTAATATACAATTACAAATGCTTTTAAAATTAAAGGATGCAGGGGTTGATTTTCATAATTACATTTTAAAGGATAATATTTTTACTAGGAACCTGCAAAGTACCTCATACCAGCAGGCAGTTACTCTCTGACAGGAAACAATGAACTACGTAGAACGCTTAACAACGCCCTGGTAGTTCATTCAGAACTACAAGCAGACAACCAAAAAGGCTGTCAGTACTTGTTGTTCATTCTATCATAGAACTCTGTGAATAGTTTTTTCTTTATAATTGTGACAGCAAGTTTAGGGAGGAGGTCCCCAGCTTGCTGTCACTAGAGGCGGTGGGCTGAGGAACAGCTGCCGCAGTGGGGACATGTTACATGTTCGCAAATATGAAGTTATCATTAAAGCTTCAAATGCAGAACTAAACAGAGCCAAGAAGCAAAATAGATCATATTTAATTCTCATGTAACACACCTTGAGGGGGGAGAGAAAAGCTCCAGGTTCAGGCGCCGCCCACCCCCCCAATCAGCATCTTAAAGCCTACTAGGGGCGCCGGTCCTATTGCTGGCTATGGGGGGGTGGTGTTTGGCAGCCCACGTGCTGCCAGGCAGAGGCGCCAATTGTCAGCCATTCTGGGTGTCATCGGGGCGCAGAGCAATGCGCCCCGACACTCCCCACTAGTCCTGTCCTGGCTGTGATTGGTCCAGACTCCAGCCTGGACCAATCATTCAGGACATCCTGGCTGACGTCGCGTGGGGGCGGTGCATGCGTCAGTCACTCACTGTCGTCACCTTCCCGCCCGCCGTCAGACCGAGGAGGAGCAGCGGCGTCGGGCGAGAGACGTGTCTCCTGTCTTCAGCAGCCCACAGCACAGCAGTCGATCCGATCGAGTGAGCCAGCCCAAGAGCAGGTAAGTGATGACTGAAGCAGCCAGTGCCTCCGTCTCTCTCCTAACTCTCCGCTCTCACCCAGGGCAGCGGCGGTGTAAGATGTCCATGTGTCGTCGGGTTGTGCGCAGACTCAGAGCTGGAACTGACCAGGCCAGGACACGTCTTCCTCCGTCCTTTCCCAGCCAGCAGCCAGTCTCCTGGTCCTGGATATGGCGAAGTTTAAGCTATTTGCTTTTGGGTTTAACTTTACCTGATGTACAATGTACCTGTGACATGCCTGTACCATGACCTGTGACATGCCTGTACCATGACCTGTGACATGCCTGTACAATGACCTGTGCCCTGCCTGTACCATGACCTGTGCCATGCCTGTACCATGACCTGTGCCATGCCCTTACCATGACCTGTGCCATGCCTATACCATCTCCTGTACCATGACCTGTGACATGCCTGTACCATGACCTGTGACATGCCTGTACCATGACCTGTGACATGCCTATACCATGACCTGTGCCATGCCTATACCATCATCTGTACCATGCCTGTTCCATGCCTGTACCATCACCTGTACCATGACCTGTGCCATGCCCTTACCATGACCTGTGCCATGCCTATACCATCTCCTGTACCATGACCTGTGCCATGCCTGTACCATGACCTGTGCCATACCTATACCATCACCTGTGCCATGCCTATACCATCATATGTGCCATGCCTGTACCATGACCTGTGCCATGACCTGTGCCATGCCCTTAAAATGACCTCTGCCATGCCTATACCATCTCCTGTACCATGACCTGTGACATGCCTGCACCATGACCTGTGACATGCCTGTACCATGACCTGTGCCATGCCTGTACCATGACCTGTGCCATGCCTGTACCATGACCTGTGACATGCCTGTACCATGACCTGTGCCATGCCTATACCATCACCTGTGCCATGCCTATACCATTATCTGTGCCATGCCTGTACCATCACCTGTGCCATGACCTGTGCCATGCCTATACCATCTCCTGTACCATGACCTGTGACATGCCTGTACCATGACCTGCGACATGCCTGTACCATGCCTATACCATCATTTGTGCCATGCCTGTACCATCACCTGGGCCATCACCTGTGCCATGCTTATACCATCACCTGTGCCATGCCTATACCATCATCTTTGCCATGCCTGTGCCATGCCTGTACCAGGACCTCAAAGTCATGCAATTTTTACAGCGTTTTTTAGCCGCAAAGCAATACCCATTACAGTTTTCTTTTTGCGCCCGCCAAAGAATGTTGAGCACCAGCCGCCACTGCCAGGGTCTTTTTTAAGAAAATCATGGATAGGAAGAACTTTATTTTATCCTTAGAAGGTCATAGTTCCATGGAAGGTATTTTAGATTAAAAAGAAATTGATTGGTGTGTCTTTTTTATCTAATTGTTCTATGCCCTAGATTTTAAATTAGATGTTTTAGACTAAGGGTCTCCAAACTATGGCCCTCCAGTTGTTCAAGAACTACAATATCCATCATGCCTAGTGTAAGAAGAGGCTTGCTTTGCAAAGTTGTGTCTCTGTTAAAACCCGCCGGGACTTGGCGAATGTGCATGCGCGAATGCGCAAATGCACACGGGCACGCAAGCCCGCAAGCCCGCAAGCCGCAACGTGACAGATGCTGGCGCCAAATGGGCTATTTAAACCCAGCCTTTGCTTAGCTCCAGTGCTGCTTTGTCTTTAGCCTTGTTGACCTGAACCTGCTAACCTGTATCCTGCTTACCAGTACCAGACCCGGCTTGTCCTGACTATCCTCTGCTCTCCGCCTGCACCAGACCCCGGCTTGTCCCTTGACCTCCACTCCAGTCTGCTCCTTCTGGTTCCTGTATGACCATTTGGCTTCTGACCCGGCTTGTCTCACTACGCTCCTGCCACCAGCACTAGTTGCCTGCATACCTGCTTATTCTCTGGACCTACCCGGCTATCCCTGTCTGTGGACATCAGCCTGCCTCCAGTTACATCAGGCACTCGTGCTACTCTACACTATGGCGCCTCCTGTCTGCACTATCAGGGGCCCTGAGTCAGAGGCGTAAGAGAGGCTCACCCTCAGGTACGTGATAGTACAAAGCAGCCAGATGTCTGAGCCTGAACGAGGAACCTCTCTCCAGAAGAACGCCAACGCCGTCGATTGAACGATCTTTGCTTGTACTGCGGAGAGAGTGGACACTACGTGAGATCCTGTCCCGCCAAGAGCCGTAAGTGCTTAACTCTTTCCTCTATCAACCAGGAATCAAGTTCCCACAACTCCTCTCACCTGACTATCCTTGTCTCCTTACAGCTTCCGGGCCTGTCACTCAAGAGACTCTTCCCTTATCTGCCACCATATCTGGCAACCACAAGGAACTACTACGCCTGGATGTTATCACCTCTCCTTTATTCCCTATCATTTTGGGAATGCCATGGGTACAGGCGCACAACCCCTGTATTAAGTGGAAAACAGGAGAAATTGAGTTCCTATCCCCTTACTGTCCACAGCTTTGCTTCTTCCAAAAACCTCCTCAGCCATCTTCACTGCTATGCATGGAATCTGATGATGAAGCTCGTTCCTCTGTTCCTGTGGTCTACCATGACTTTTTAGATGTCTTCAGTAAGAAAGGAGCAGAGACTCTTCCTCCCCACAGACCATACGACTGTCCAATCGAGCTCCTTCCTGGAGCCGAAATACCTTTTGGATGAATTTTTCCCCTCACAGAGCTTGAACTCACAGCTTTAAAGGAATACATCGATGACCGCCTAAGGAAAGGTTTTATTCGCCCCTCCACGTCTCTGGCAGGAGCAGGGATTTTCTTTGAGGAAAAAAAAGACCACTCTCTCCAACCCTGAGTGAATTATCGGGACTTAAATAAAATCACAATCAAAAACCGTTACCCCTTACCCCTGGTACCAGAACTATTCCAGAGACTTCATTCTGCTACCGTGTTTACCAAGCTGGATCTATGTGGGGCATATAATTTGGTACAAATCCGGGAAGGTGACGAGTGGAAGACTGCATTTCACACTCGTTTTGGGCACTTTGAGTACCTTGTAATGCCCTTCGGACTCTGTAATGCCCCGGCCACCTTCCAACATTTCATTAATGACATTTTCCGAGACTTTCTGGACTTATTTGTCATCGTATATCTTGATGATATCTTGATATTTTCTGCTACCTTGGAGGATCATCATGGGCATGTAAGGAGTGTTTTGGCCCGACTCAGGCAACATGGCTTGTACACCAAACCCGAAAAGTGTGAATTTGGCCGACAGGACATTACATTTTTGGGTCTGATTCTTTCTACAGAGGGCATCAAGATGGATCCGCAAAAAGTGTCTGCCATTCTAGACTGGCCGGCCCACACAGACAAGAAAGGGGTACAACGGTTTGTGGCTTTTGCAAACTTTTACCGGAAATTCATCAAGAATTTTTCTGCAATTATTTCTCCTATCACCCAGTTGACCAGACAGGGTATTCGTTTCCAGTGGACTCCTGAGGCACAAACCGCTTTTGAAACCCTGAAGACCCTGTTTACCTCCGCACCTGTGCTCCAACATCCTGACCCTGCGTTACCTTACGTCCTGGAGGTGGACGCTTCTGAGTCAGCAGTTGGAGCAGTGTTATCCCAACGCCAAGGAGCCAAGGCCCTGTTGCATCCCGTTGCCTTTTTCTCACACAAACTGTCTCCTGCAGAGAGGAATTACGACGTGGGTGATCGTGAACTCTTGGCAATTAACCACTTACGCCCCGGAAGATTTTACCCCCTTCCTGACCAGGGTTTTTTTTTTTTTTGCGATTTTTTACTGCATGACTTTAACGGTCGTGCGACGCTGTACCTAAACGAATTTGACGTCCTTTTTTTCAAGCAAACAGAGCTTTCTTTTGGTGGTATTTGATCACCTGTGCAATTTTTACTTTTTGCGCTATAAACAAAAAAAGAGCGTAAATTTTGCAAAAATAACAATATTTTTCACATCCCCCCCCCCCCCCAAAAATGTAAAAATCAAAATTTTTAAACATTTTTGGCCAATTTGTTTTCTGCTACATATGTTTGGTAAAAAAAATCTCAAAAAGCGTATTTTGATTGGTTTGTGCAAAAGTTATTGCGTTTACTAACTAAGGGAAAGATTTCTGTCATTTTTGGTGTTACTTTTTTTTTAACGCGTAATGGCGGCGATCTGCGATTTTTTTTTGCGGAACTGCGACATTGCGGCGGACAGATCGGACCCTTGACTGACATTTTTGACACTTTTGGGGTTACCAGTGACATTACTGCAGTAATCAGTGCTATACATATGCACTGTTACTGCAAAATGACACTGGCAGGGAAGGGGTTAACTTTATTGGGGAAGGAGGGGTTAAGTGTGTCCTTAGGGGCGTGCTTTTTACTGTGATTGGACATGGATACTAGTGTAGGAACAGTGATCAACGGTCCTACATAGTAGAACCATATGATCACCATTCCTACACAGGGGAGAATGACAGGCGGCTTGTTTACATTAGCCGCCTGCCTTTCTCCCTCTCCACCGACGATCGCCGAGTGACCAGCGGACATCGGGTCCGCTGGTCACACGCACGGACTTCCTAGGGAACGAGCCATGGTGGGCGCGCGCCTCTGCTATTGGCTCACAAGAAAGTGACAGGCTAGTGACGTATATATACAGTACGTCACTTTGCCTGGCCGGGGCTGACCGCCGCCGTATATAGTCGTGCTGCGGTCGGCAACCGGTTAAAGCAGCTCTAGAAGAATGGAGGTATCTTTTAGAAGGGGCAGCTCGTCCAATCCTGGTATACACAGACCATAAAAATCTGGAATACCTGCGAGCTGCAAAATGTTTAAGACCACGTCAGGCCAGGTGGGCTCTTTTTTTCTCAAGATTCTCTTTCCACGTTACCTATAGGCCAGGGTCAAAGAACAATAAACCCGATGTGCACACCCGCATGTTCTGTGAGGCGGAAGAATCTGTTTTTTCCATATACAATCCTATCTTCGGGGAACTTCCTGTTGCTACAAGAAAACTTACTACTCCAACTCAAACAGGCATCTACAGGAATGTCATCTCCTCCCGGAAAAACCCTACAAGCTAAAGATGGACTTTTGTGGCACAACAATAAAATCTTTATTCCTGAAGAATTTCGGGTCAGTATTCTGGGCCTCTGTCATGATCATACACTCGCTGGTCACTTTGGTAGCCGCAAGACTACTGAACTGCTCCAGCGTACCTTCTGGTGGCCTAGCTTGGTGAAGGACTGTAGGAAATATGTCGATACCTGTGTCACCTGCATTCGGAACAAAACAACCAGAACTAAGTCTTGGGGGCTACTCAGACCTTTGCCGATTCCACTGGTAGAAAGGACAAAAAAGAAAAAGAGGGGCACACCGACCTAGGTCGGTGCGCCCCTCTTTTTCTTTTTTGTCCTTTCTACCAGTGGTTCTGGATACCCTTGATCCTGAAGGGGGCAGCAAGACCAAACAGCTCTCTCTACATCTGAGTTTTTAGTGCACCTCTTTCTACTCCATCAGACAGCACTTGAGCGCAGGAGGTTTTGTTTTTACTTTGCCGATTCCAGACAGGGCCTGGAAAATGATATCCATGGACTTCATTGTTGAACTGCCCCCATCCGAGGGTCACACCACCATCTTTGTAGTCGTGGATCGGCTATCCAAGATGGCACATTTCTTACCAATGAAGGGTACACCATCAGCCGCAGATACTGCCAAGATGTTCATCAAGTAAATTGTAAGACTGCATGGAGTTCCTGCCAACATAGTGTCTGATCGTGGGGTTCAATTTACCTCCAAGTTTTGGAAATCCCTTTGTGAAAAACTGGGAATTTAACTGTCCTTTTCTTCAGCTTACCACCCACAGACCAATGGCCAGACAGAAAGGACTAATCAGACCTTGGAGCAGTATTTACGCTGTTTTTCCTCTTATTTACAGGATGATTGGGTAACGCTGTTACCACTGGCCGAGTTTGCTTACAATAATTCTGAACATTCTGCCATTAAGCAGACCCCGTTCTTTGCCAATTATGGGTACCACCCTTCCTTCCTGGTCACCACAGTTCCCGAGGGCCCTGTCCCTGCTGTCCAGGACACAGTTAATTTTTTTACATCCAACAACCGATTACTGCAGGAAACTATGGCCAAAGCTCAAGAGAGTAACAAAAAGTTCTATGACAGAAAAAGAAGAGGAGAACTGGTCTTGGAACTTGGCGACTAGGTATGGCTGGGCACAATCAACCTAAAGCTAACCTGCCCATCAAGAAAACGTGGGCCCAAGTACATAGGCCCCTTTCCAGTTAAAAGGAAAATTAATGATGTGACCTATGAATTACTGTTACCTGAGTCTTTTAAAATCCACCCTGTCTTCCACGTATCATTGCTGAAATCTACTTTACCAGAGCCTCCTGAACCTGTGCTAATCAATGGAGAAGAGGAATTCGAAGTAGAAGCCATTATTGATTGCAGGAAAAGAGGCAACCTAATCCAATACCTAATTAAATGGAAAGGTTATGGTCCTGAAGATAATTCCTGGGTGCCAGTAACCAATATTCATGCAAAAGGCCTAATCCAAGCATTCAAACGTAATCACCCTGAGAAACTAGCCCGTTTGGGCATCCGGAGGCTGCCCATTGGGAGGGGGCAATGTAAGAAGAGGCTTGCTGTTCAAAGTTGTGTCTCTGTTAAAACCCGCCGGGACTTGGCGAATGCGCATGCGTGAATGCGCGAACGTGCGCACGCAAGCCCGCAAGCCCGCTTGTAGCACTGCCCCCTAGGGGACTGCTAAGAATTGCACTTTCTTGATTCCCCTGGGTTACCCATAGCAACAGTCTTTAGAAACGTATCACTTTAGATGCTTGGCCAGACAATGAACAGTCCAGGGGATTTGGTTTTCGTGTTGTATTTAGAACTGGGATGGGAGAAGGGATGAGTAGGATACTCCAACTATGAACTATGCATAAATCGTTAGGACAACTAGCTGTAGTGTGTGGCAAGGCCGCTGCTTCACCTTGCCCCTGAAGTTAAGATAAAGAATATGATCCTGATTTAGTTTCTCTTCAGGGTCCTAACTTGGCACCCTCTTTCTCACTTGCTGTGCGTGCTAGCCCCTGTCCACTGACTCTCCACTGGAGTGGTCCCCTTCCTGGGCAGATCCCTGGCAAGCTTCCTGGTACTCACGGACATTGTTTTTCCCAAGGTTGCTCTGCCTTTAACTTCGCTTGTCAGCATCCACTGGACCTCCTGGCTCAGCACCACACTTTTGGCTCACTAGGCCGACCACCTGTGACCACCTTCCATACAGACAGGAGGAGAGACAGCCATCACCCTCCTCCTGGGACCTGGCTTCCCGCCCAAAGACACCCTGTCACATGTGCCCTTGGCTTTTATAACATATCCCAGGATGCACCACTGTTTGTGCCAACCCACTGGGATAGTTACAAAAGCCTGTGTGTCACTGGCTGGGTTTCCTCCACTGTCCAACAGGCTCTCCTATTGGATACAGTGGGGACACTCCCTCAGCCCAGATGAATCACACATGGACACATGCAACAGGCATAACTATTGATCAGGCTCCCCTGTTAAGCAGATGGAGCAGGCTATATTTTACCTGCTATTCCCCTGTTAAGCAGGCAGAGCAAACTACTTTCCTTCCTAGCGCCTATCTAGGAAGGTGCTACATACGCTTATCTGAAATATCTCTGTTTCTGTTTTAAAGTTTTTAATTCCGATGGTATTTTACAATATTTGGTGTGCAGTGTTTTTAATTCTATGTCTCCAAAAGCAGTATGTTATCTTAGAGAAGGCAGTCAGGGTCTATGGACTGCGAGGGTTGGAGTCTGATTTTTTTGGGATGACCAGAGGCAGATGGCTCTAAAACATGAGGCAATGAGGTCTGGTGATCTCAAATTTCTCTGAGGTGAGGTCCAAAACAGTATGGCAGAATGTGTATAATAAATTCTTGGCATATACACACAAGGACCTTGTCTGGGAAATTGTTCACCATTGCCACCATTGCTGATGCGTTCTAGCACAGGAGAAAGCAGTGGCAGTGACAAAACTGTAGTTCCCTTATTCTGGAATTGCCCCTATACAGAGGAGGTCTAGAAGAAAGCAGGCCCTTTATTAAAATAGATCTGTGGTAGGGTTGAGCGAACACGGACTGTATTGTTCGGGATCGTACCAGACTTTTGGGTGTTCGGTACCCGGACACGGACCCGAACATTTTACTGTATATTTGGGATACAGTCCGTTGTTCGGTAATTGTATTTCATGTTTGGGCGCGGATTTAATGTTTTGGCACGGTTTTAATGGCGCAGTTTCAACAGCTGCAGGGCAGTCAATCAACAAGCGTTTAACTAGTGTGCCCTTAGAAACCATCACAGCCATGCCTACTAATGGCATGGCTGTGATTTGCCAGTGTTGCATGTGACCCAGCCTCTATATAAGCTGGAGTCACGTAGAGCCGCCCGTCACTCTGCTCTAACTAATGTAGGGTCAGGTTCCTGCTGCTGCTGATATGAGGGAGAGATAGGAGATTATTGTAGGGGTAGGCTGGAGATTGCTTTCAGGGAAAGAATAGGAGAATCTCCCTTAATCAGACAGCGATCTACATCGATTTTATTGTGTGGGGGTGCAGTGCATGATCTTGTTGCCCTGACCTGAGCCCAGTGAGGAGGAGGGAGAAAAAAAAACTTTTATCAGTCTGTTAGGTGGGCGGCGTGCGGCGTGTAGCAGCCATGTAATGCAAGCTCAGTGCATATGTGTCTGCTTAATCTGGATTTAAAAAAAAAAAAACTTTTTTCCTTCATATTTTACAGTGACATACAGTGTTTAGACACTGCTGTTCTAATCTGCTATTCAAAAATCAACATTTTAAGAGGAAAAAAATAATTTTTCAGGTTTTCATTCAAATGTTTTTTTTTACTCATTAGCGGAATAGAACAACAACAGTATCCAACCTGTTAGGCGTGCGGCGTGTAGCAGCCATGTAATGCAACCTCAGTGTATATGTGTCTGCTTAATATGGATTTTAAAAAAACACCTTTTTTCCTTCATATTTTACAGTGACATACAGTGTTTAGACACTGCTGTTCTAATCGGCTATTCAAAAATCAACAATTTAAGGGAAAAATAAACATTTTTCATTCATACGTTACTGTGAGATACACCCTTTGGATACTGTTGTTCTATTCCGCTATTCAATAAACACCCATTTAGGGAAAAAAATTAAATTTCGGCCTAGTCTGCATATTTTACTGTGAGATACACCCCTTGGATACTGTTGTTCTATTCTGCTTTTCAATAAAAACCCATTTAGGGGAAAAAAAAATATGGCCTAGTCTGCATATTTTACTGTGAGATACACCCGTTTAATACTGTTGTTCTATTCGGCTTTTCAATAAAAACCCATTTAGGGAAAAAATATTAAATTGCAGCTTAATCTGTATCTGTACGTGTGAGATACACCCTTTGGATACTGTTGTTATATTCTGCTATTCAATAAACACCCATTTAGGGGAAAGAAAGATATTAAATTGCGGCTTAGTCTGTATCTGTACGTGTGAGATACACCCTTTTAGATATTGTTGTTCTATTCGGCTTTTCAATAAACACCCATTTAGAGGAAAGAAAGATATTAAATTGTGGCCTAGTCTGTATCTGTACGTGTGAAATACACCCTTTGGATACTGTTGTTCTATTCTGCTATTCAATATACAAACACCCATTTAGGGTAAAGAAAGATATTAAATTGCGGCTTAGTCTGTATCTGTACGTGTGAGATACACCCTTTTAGATACTATTGTTCTATTCTGCTATTCAATAAACACCCATTTAGGGGAAAATTAATAATTTTGCAGCGTTTGCTGATTATGTTACTGCGAGATACACCCTTTAAATTTGTTTGGCGCATCTCCTTTCACCACCGAGGATTGCAGGGCGCTTCAGTTTGACTCCTGTTGCTAACTCCTCCTACTCCGCTTCCACATCCTCATCCACTACCGCCTCCACATCCGGAGCAGTGATCATTTCCAAGGCTTTCAGGGCAGTCATTCGCATGTGTCTCCGAGGGTGGGTTCCTGCACCCACAAACACCAGGTACACAATTGTCCAGCAAGGGCACAGTTCTGGAGGATGACGAGGTGGAGGATGAGGAGTAGGAACCTTGTTCACAGCAGGGTGGCACCCAGATAACTGATAACAACAGATACTACACTTGATCTTAACCAAAAGGTTGAGAAGCGATGCTGGTGGCATTCCTACCTGACAGCGGGGGCACAGTAGAAGCACAAGGCGAAGGCAAAGGAGGAGGAGGTCGCCAACGCAGCCAGGGCACCGCCAGCACCTCATAAGGCAGGGTTAGCATGTATGAAATGTGGAAAAGCTTTGTTGGCATGCCACAACAACCAAGACCACCATCTTTTTTTTTTAAGCCCGTGGTGTGTGAACACACTCAGACTATCACCCGGTGGGTGCATAAAAAAGTGCACACCAAAAAAGTGAAACACAAAATGTGCACAGGGTGTACACATGGTCCCTGACCTTGATCCCCCGGGGTGCAAGGCTCCTGACAGTCACTGGGGTACTTACACTGGATAACCTGGCCGAAACCAGGCAGCCTTGTTCTTTAGGAGGCCTGCTGAAACAGACCACTCCAAGTACTAGGTGGGGCACTCCCGAAGAGAGACCCCATGAGAGAGGGTGAACCAAGCCAGAAGGCCATATCCACCCCCTCCCAAGACTTTCAGGGACAGGCCAAAGGACCTACACCCTACTAATCATGCTGGGCAAAATAAAGTGTACCGCCACAATAAAAAACACAAAACGTGAGACACACAACACATAAAAGTGGGGAAGGGATAGTGATGAAGTGCAAGGTTAGTGCCACATTGCAATACTATGGCAGGCCCTTCAGCCAGGAATAAAAAATTACTCTGTTCCTGACTCCTGACCAAAAGGCCCGGCCCTAGAGGCAGGTGTGAAAAACGTGTGTAGGAAGTGCAGTGTCCTTGGTGCCATACTCATAGTGTTGCCATCCACCGTGAATTATGGCACCCCTGGACTGCCACTCCAGGGGCACATACACCACAGGCTTTTCAGAATCCTGGTCCCTGGCAAGACCAGTGCAGTCCTGTCCCTACCAGAAGGCCTCATAACTTAGACAGCTTTGGGAGAGCCTGGCCCACAACCAGGGACATATACCTTTTTCCAAGGCCAGACTCAACCCAGAAGGGGAAAAAAAGCCCCCCCGCCGCCATCACCGTTCCTTACCATATACCATATACAGTTCCTTACCATTCCTTATGTACTATACACGTACTGAATGACGGGCCTGCCCTCTTCAACTTCTGGGTCTCCAAATTGGGCACATGGCCTGAGCTTGCCTTTTACGCCTTGGAGGTGCTGGCCTGCGCTGCAGCCAGTGTATTACCTGAACGTGTATTTAGCACGGCTGGGGGGCATTATCACAGACAAGTGCAGCCGCCTGTCCAGAGCCAATGTGGACAAGCTCACGTTCATTAAAATGAACCAGGCATGGATCCCACAGGACTTGTCCGTACCTTGTGCAGAATAGACATGTATACCGGTCTTACCCAGCCATTGTTGTATTTTTGATCTTTCTCACTCTTTTGGGGTGTACCCTAATTTAAAAATAAATTTAAAATTAAAAACAAAAACCAGTGTTGGCTACCTCGTCCTCCTCCACCGCCTCTTCCACCTACACCGCCACATCCACCGCAACCTCAACCTCCTACTCCATATGGGCCTCGTCCTCCAAGATCAAGATGATTATTTTTTATTTTTATGGGGTTTTTTTTAAGTTATTTCCCTATCCACATTTGTTTGCAGAGCACTTGCCATGTTCTTAAGAAGATTTGTTTGCTGCCATTTGCAGCCCTCTAGCCCTTTCCATGTTTTTTTTAGAGCCATTTTAGTGCTCAAAAATTCGGGTCACCATTGACTTCAATGGGGTTTGGGTTTCGGAGTAAAGTTCGGGTTAAGTTCGGGTCACGAACCCGGACTTTTTTTTCAAGTTCGGCCGAACCCGCCGAACCCGGACATCCAGGTGTTCGCTCAAGTGTAATCTGTGGCCTGAAAGGTTTTAACTATGAGTTTTATATGGCCTTTTTACCTATCCAAATGGTAAACAGCAAACATTATGCTGAAAGATTATTAGTTATTTTAAAAATGCCATCTGGAACGTTCTAAACACATATTTTTTTAAACATGAATTTATTGATGTTAACAATTGTATTAAAGGGGTAAAGTAGAGACAAAATCCACCTGGTGCCTTCCTATGTAGAATACTATTGTAGTATAAATTCAACCTTTTGAATGCTTTAAATTATATACAGTATGCAGTATATTTTTAAGGTTAGGTTTCCACTTTATGTAATTATTTATCTTGTCTCCCAATCCTTTAGCTGTTTTAGTATGTACAATGGATTGATTGCCGTTTATTATCAATTGTTATTACCCTTTATTATTATGTTATCTTTTTTTGTACATTATGTTTTATTGTTAAACTCTCTATTAGTTTTCAATAAAGTTATTTTTGAAAACTTAATTCATAAAATGCATATTAGAAACATAGGGCTTTTCTAAAACGATGTATACACGCAAACCTAAAAAGTTAATTTCTACTATAAATGCAGTAAAATTAAAGTGATAGATGGGTGAGTGTAATTTTGTTGTCCTGTAGAAAGAATAAAATAAAGAATTGTACTCTAGTGGGTACAGCTAACAGTTTTTGAAACAGAAATTGGAAAAGAAATTAGCCTTGACAGCTCTGTATGCATAGGAACATAACTCATCCTGTTTGGAGTTATCCACCTGCAACAGCATCCAGGCTTGACTTTCCAGTGTCTGACATTTTGCAATTACTCAAACACAAACACACTTGCCAAGCTGACTTCATGCTGACTGAAAATTGGCTAAGGTGTCTGTTTGTTGGATTTTGCACAGAGAATGCCAGTAAATATGTAATTAGAAAAGAACATGAAGCAACTGCTTAAGTTCCAGGGGTTATCTGACAATTTGCAGAATAATAATGCATTTATGTGGCTCAGCAGAATGAATTATGCTTTAAGTGAAAAAATGATTGACTTGACATTTTATAGTGTCAGCACTGACTGAATATAACACAATGCATTTGTCTATGAAAGTCTAGAAAGTGACTAACTGATGTTTAGTTTGCATATATAAGGCAAAGTGTAAAATATTTTGGAGAACGTGTAAAAATGTATCTTTTAATTAGGTTATTCAGGACTATTCAGAATTCTGATGATCAAGAATAGCTAGAATTTTCTGTTCCCTGAGGAATTTTTCCCGTCAGTATTTTTCCTGGCAACCAGTAAAAAATGGGCACTCTTCTCCTGCCAGTAAATGCCAGTAACCGGAAAAGGTTGCCAGTAAAAATATGGCTGTGACACTCAGCACAGAACTGTGAATGCACAGTTCTAAGTCCAGGGCCAGCCGAGATCAGTGCCTGCTACAGTGTGTTCGGACATCGGGGGGCGGTTTTGTCAGAGGTGATGCCTGAGTGTTTTGTGTGATGCCAGGGGGAAAGGGAGCCGACTGGTGCTGGGACAAATCGCAAGCCGAGACTGTCCGTAATGTTTGGACTGGAGTGGATTGATGAGACCACCTGGCATGGAGAGAAACTGTATCTCTGACTCAGGAGGGGATGTGTCATGTCGGTGAGGTGTCATCATCGTCAGTGCTGCTACACACTGCTGTTAGTGTCACTGTGAGAGTCAGTTTGTGCCTGCCCATTCTACTTTCTTGCCCTTCTGAGTCCTGTCCCTGAGCTACTTGCTTACTATATCAAAAAAAAGATAGGAAATATGTTTTTTTGCCTTAATATCTACCTTAAATCACATTGCTAATTGCATAGTCTACTTGTTTGAAGCCTAAATACTGAGATTTGCACTTAAAACTGTAATTTTGTAACTTTTGGAAATGTCAGTAAAAACTTGGCTGTGCCAGTACATTTTGGGTGTCGTGTCAGTATATTTTATTCTGGTAGGTTGGCAACACTGCCCCCGCCAACCAGCCACCTCCCCCCCAATGGATGTGCCCATGGCCACCTGAGCTTATAGGAAGTGAATTAAATTATGCTACTGGCCATCATTTAACCTGGAAGATGAGCAGTAATTATTGGAAGAAAGGACTTTCTAGAGGGGACAGAGCCAGACTGAAGTCAAGTATTGCCAAAAAAACTGCATTTACTTTTTTTACTCATACTATGCAATATATTCATTTTTTAAGTTATATTGTGCATTATGGAAACACACATTACCTCAATTCTGGGAATTGCACAAATTATTTTGCAATGGGGTGTCATTCATTTTTACTGGCACTTTACCCCAATGCACTTATCCAAAGCACCTTAAATACATCTGAATATTACCAGTAAATACTGTTCATTGTAATGTGCTGAATTGCAAAACAATAGTGCAGGTTTTATTTTTTTGTTGCATTGACAACCCCAATTTTTTTAAAAAAAATTATTAAATTGTGTTTATTTTTTCATGCAGACTGTGTGGTTGATTTACTAAAGGCAAATAGACTGTGCACATTGCAAAGCAGTTGCTCCAGAGTTTAGTAAATAAGAAGAAGCTTTGCTGACTACCAACATCATCCAATCATGTGCAAGCAAAAATTATGTTTTTTTAATATTTTTATTTCTGTGCACGTGATTTGGTATTCATTGCAAAATAAAGCTTTACCTCATATACTAAGCTTTGGAGCAATTGCACTTGCAGAGTGCACAGTCTTTTTGCCTTTAGTAAATCAACCACTATGTCTAAAAGTATAACAAATAAAAAAAAACTGTTGCTGAAAATGCTTAAGTACCCCATCATTGTATTTTTGCATGTAATAAAAGCATGTAAAATAAAAAGAATAATTCCTATACTGAATACTTTTATAACATGTATTACCCACATGCAGAATAATAATATTTAATATGGATTCTATAAGATCCTTACTTAGATATATATAAGTATATCACAGGAGCTGGCTTCAAAATGTTCTCAGGAAACCTCTCACTGGCTTTACCTTTAGACAACTATTGGCAATACCACCTATTAACTCAATATTGTACTGTACACATGCATTACAAACGTGTGGTGCAGATTTTAGATCAATTTGAAAGACATGTCTGTTTTCATCTAATCCCTTGTAGATAAAGATTGCTGTTTGAATTGTATGGGCCGTCTTGTTTATTTGAGTATCAGACAACCCTAGAGTAACTGTATCCAAAATAGAAGCAATAGGCTGAATATATTGAGACCAGCTTACTGGTGTGTAAAACACTCTTTATTCATATTAAAGCTTTCCCCCTCCTTTCATGAAAAATCACTTTAACATGCAGCTCTGCATACTGATATAAAATCACTTTGCATTCATTAGTTAAACAAACTTTTTTTTTACTTGCAATTACTGTTTTCCCACTTCCTGGTTGAGTGAGGCACTGGTGATGTAATAAGGATCTTCACAGCTGCATCCTGGGAAGTTCCTGTCATATGTTTGAGGAGGCAGACCCAGAGTTCTAAGCAGAATTCCAGGAAGTAAAGGAAAATTTATTCATGAAAATGGCCATCGTGTTAAAACTGGGTAAGAAAAAATAGGTATGCTAGGAATAAAAAATCTGCAATTATCTATAAGTATCTGATTGTAGAATACCACTAGGCGCCTGTGTTGTCATGTTTTATAGAGAATAGAGGTATCACCAGAAATGTAGATACCGTTCATACTATACACACTTAGCCATTAAGTAATTATGTGACAGCAGTGGACTACTTAGATCTCCAACATACTAATTTAGCTGCTAAAATAGTCATTTCACTAGATCTAATTAAAAAAGAATCAAGTGTAGAATTAGCAAGAATGCAGGGGTTTTAACAAGCACAATTAAGTAAGATTCTCTATGATGATCTAGGTAAAAATAATACATTAACACTTTATCCATCCTAATGGAAGTAAGTGTAACTTACTTAAACCATGACTCTGTAGGTTCCTCAAGGAGCCATAAACTCTACTCAGGTTGTAATTCGGTTTTCTCTAACAAAGTAGTTTGTTTCAATCAAGATCTGTAAAGGTCATGGGCCAAAAGGGGTAACGTATCTAAAAATGTTTTAATTTTTTTTAGCAATCAAATGTCATTAATGTGTCTTTTTACTTTGCAAAGTGTGCAAACATGTCCTAATGCATCTAACATTGTACATAGAAATGTATGCTGCATAGGGAGATTTATTTAAACCTGATTATTTGTTAAACTATTTTACTTCTGACATATATTCAGATATATTCATTTCTAGCATTCATATTTCAGCAGTACATTCTGCAAGGCTTTACATTTAAAGAAATTTTAAGGACCTACAGACCTCAAACACTGTAGGCATATTGACAGATGGTTTTGAATTACTTTTGTACTTGCTTACTGACTGTCAGCTTTGCTGGTAGCTAAACTACCTTTCCTATATCCTGTCAGTGTGTGCTGACAAGCATTTTTTGTAAACGAAAAGGTTTAAGCTATAACAACAAAATTAAATATAAATTCATAGCAAGCGAACAGATCACTATCAGCAAAATATGTTTAAGGAAAACTAAATGGAAGATGATAGAAAACCAGGTGTCAGAGCAATGGGAAGTGACCCTGAGTAACTAGTCTTTCATGTCTAGTTTGATTACAGGTCAGACCTGATTGATTGCATTGGTTTAGTGCACTTTGCAAGTCAGTATTGTTCTCTTAAGTAATATTTTATATATATATATATATATATATATATATATATATATATATATATATATATATAGTGCTCTGCATAAGTTATCACAGCCCCTTTGAAAAGTAAGATTTTAATCAATATCTCAATAAACACAAGAACAATTTTCAACATATTTACAAAACTACATTTTATAGAACATTTCTTCATCTCATTACATGAAAGTAAGGTTAATATTTAACTTAGATTACAAAATCTTCAGTTTTACTTAAATTAGTTGATGCAAAAATGAATAAACCCCACAACAAAAACGAATGTGTCTAGTATTTTGTATGACCTCCATGATTTGTAAGGATAGCACAAAGTCTTCTAGGCATGGTGTGAAAAAGTTGGTGACATACTGTATTGCAACATCTATCTTTTTCCATTCTTCAAGAACAAACCTTTTTAGAGCCTGGATGCTGGATGGAGAGTGATGCTCAACTTTTCTCTTCAGAATTCCCCATAGGTGTTCGATTGGGTTCAGATCAGGAGACATACAGTACTTGGCCACTGAATCACTTTCACCCTGTTCTTCTTCAGAAATGCAACAGTGGCCTTAGATGTGTGTTTTGGATCATTATCGTGTTGGTAACGTGCACAACGACCAAGGGTAGGGAGTGATTTTTCTCTTTCAATATAGAGCAGTACATCTGTGAATTCATGACACCATCAATGAAATGCAGCTCCCCGACACCAGCAGCACTCATGCAGCCCCACAGAAGGACACTGCCACCACCATGTTTCAATGTAGGCACCATGCACTTTTCTTTGTACTCCTCACCTTTGTGACACCACACAGTTTGAAACCATCCATTCCAAAAACATTTATCTTGGTCTCATATTCACATGCTTACATCATCTACACATAAATAATGTCCGTGGAAGACAGAAACCCTCCCTCCAACCCTTCTACAAGACAGCCCGCAACCGTTATGGATGGCTATCAAAAGGCTCATTTTATGTGAAACTCTGGTGAGTGTTTATTACCTAAGGGAGCGGTCGCACTTGGTGTAGTGACGGGTCAGCTGTCTGTCGTTTGGACTTTATGTTAGAGCATGCACCACTAGTGGCACCCTAAAGGACTAAGAAGGACTAATAAAGATATAGGAACAGCATTATTTTCATGGTGCTGCTAATGTGGACATTGTTTATGTTTAGATGATGTAAGCATGTGAATATGATTTGAATTTATGTCAGGGTACCAATAGCAGGAGGGCTCTAGGACCCAGTGTCCGTCAGAATAGGAGAAGGGCTCTAGGACCCAGCAACTCTGTCAGCCCCTTACCTTGGCCTTTATAAGGAAGCCAGCCCTTCTCTAAGTGCTGTTTGATCTTCAGCTTCTACCAACATCCTGTTTCCTGTTTCCTGTGATTCCTGGTTCCTGATTCGGCTTGTTACACCTCAATCTCCAGCTTGCTTCCTGACTTTGACCTCGGCTTGTTTAACGGATCTCCTCTGCCTGCTACCTGTCCAGACCTTGGCTACCACTTGACCTTGTCTCCTCCGCTACCCACCTGGCATCGAACCTCGGCTTGAATCAACAACCCTCTGTCTCAGCGATCCTAAGTACCTGCTTCATCTCACAGGTGCCACCTGCCTGCAGTAACCCCGCAGCACCACAGCGGTATTCCTGAACCCGTTTCTGCAAGCAACTCTGCAGGCGACCTGTGCGACTTTGGGCCTAACTCCTCCTGTCTCATCTCCAGGGGAGTTTGGCACTTAGCTGCAAGGGAAGCCCTCTCTCCATTGGCCTCCAGCACTTGATACCTGATAGTATCAAACAGCCAGGATGTCTGAGGCCGAGAGAGGTGCTTCTGCACTTAAAACCCTATGTCAGCAGATGGCGGCTCTGACACAAGCAGTCAAAAATCTGCAGGAAGGTTACTTCCAACTTGAGGGGCGGTTCCATGCCCTCACAGGTTCCATGACTTCTACCGAATCCAACCAAGCCTCTAGCCCCGCCTCTACACCAGCGCCCTCCACATCAGCTGTTGCCACTCCACCCGCTGTGGTACTGCCTTCTCCAGAGCCCAGAGTTCCCACTCCTGAGCGTTTTTCAGGGGACCGGCGTAGGTTCAGAGCTTTCAGGAATGCCTGCGAACTTTACTTTGCCCTGCAACCTAGGACCTTCGCTTCAGAAACTGTCCGAGTGGGGTTCATCATCTCCCTTCTATCTGATGAACCACAGTCCTGGGCCCATAACCTCCTAGAACGACAGGATGAGGTGCTGAACTCAGTCTCCATGTTTTTTGAAGCCATGGCTACTTTATATGATGACCCACAGAAAACTGTCACCGCAGAGTCTGCCCTTCACTCCCTGGTGCAGGGAAGACGACCAGTAGAGGATTACATTGGGGAGTTCCGTAGATGGGCAGCTGATACCGGATGGAATGATGCAGCTTTGAAGTATCAATTCCGTTTAGGCCTATCTGAAACAATCAAGGATGAGCTGGCCAGATCTGAAGCTCCCGCCACGCTAGAGACTCTGATCCAAACTTCCATCCAGCTAGATAGGCGTCTGCGGGAGCGACGCTTTGAGCGTTCTCAGACCTTTCGGCCAACCTGGGTACTGCCCAAGGTCCCGGCTCCAACACTTCCTGCCGCTGCTCCTCTAAATACCTCCAATATAGAACCAATGCAGATTGGTCTGCTTCGACCCGCTTTAACCCCAGAAGAAAGAGGACGCAGGAGGCAAAACAATCTCTGTCTCTACTGTGGAGCATCAGGACACTACCTTCGCAACTGTCCGATTCGGCCAAGTAAGTCCAGGCACCTGTACCCTACATATCTTCAGCTGTCCGGATCACTATCTACTCACATTATTCTCCCCATCTCTCTGCAGGTGGCTGGAAGGGAGGTCAAACTGCGGGCAATAATTGACTCTGGAGCTTGCAGCTGCTTCCTGGACATCAACCTGGCTAAAGACCTGCACATTCCTCTGACTACCAAGGATCAAAGACTAGACATACACCTAGCTGATGGAAGTCAACCTAGTTCAGGACCTGTTACCCAAGAAACAGTCCCTATTCTCACAACCACAGACACAGGGCACCAGGAACTTCTCTGTTTTGATGTGATCAGTTCTCCAATTTTTCCAGCTATTCTTGGAATCCCATGGCTACAAGCCCACAACCCATCAGTGGACTGGTCCCGAGGGGAGGTTACCTTCTCATCCAGCTACTGCCGCCAGCATTGCGGTATCCCCACGCTAACCAACCCCCATACCTGCCTGACCATACAACCAGCAACAGACACCAGTCTAGTAGTCCCTTCAGTCTACCATGACTACCTTGACGTCTTCGACAAAAAGAAAGCCGAAACCTTGCCTCCACACCGATCATATGACTGTCCTATTGAATTGCTCCTTGGAGCGGAAATTCCCTTCGGGCGCATCTTCCCTTTGTCCGAGGTGGAATTGGAGGCTCTCAGACAATACATAGATGAGAACCTAGCCAAAGGTTTCATTCGTCCCTCTTCCTCACCTGCTGGTGCAGGCATCTTCTTTGTTGAAAAAAAAGACCACTCCCTCAGACCCTGCATCGACTACCGGGAGCTCAACAAAATTACCATCAAGAATAGGTATCCTCTTCCCCTTGTTCCGGAGTTGTTCCAGAGGTTTCGAGCGGCCCGGGTATTTACAAAACTGGACTTAGGAGGGGCTTATAATCTAGTTCGCATCAGAGAGGGGGACGAGTGGAAAACGGCCTTCAGAACACGCTTTGGCCACTTCGAATACCTCGTAATGCCATTTGGGTTATGCAACGCCCCCGCAACATTTCAACACCTGGTCAATGATATATTCCGAGAATACCTTGACTTATTTCTGATCGTCTACCTGGATGATATCCTGATCTTCTCCCCCTCTCTCGAGCTCCACCGAATCCACGTCAAGAAGGTATTGAGTACCCTCCGCAGGCACGGTTTGTATGCCAAGGCCGAGAAATGCGATTTTGAAAAACAATCTATTCAATTTTTGGGCCTCGTAATCTCCGTTGGGGGAATCTCTATGGATCCCCAGAAGGTCACAGCAATCCTAGACTGGCCTGCACCTACAGACCGAAAGGGAGTCCAAAGATTTGTAGGCTTTGCCAATTTTTACCGGAGATTTATTAAGGGCTTCTCCACTATCATCGCCCCAATTACTCAACTCACACGTCTCCACACCCGTTTCCTCTGGAATCAGGAAGCCCAAGTAGCCTTTGAAAAACTCAAAACCTTGTTTACCTCTGCTCCGGTGCTGCAACACCCGGACCCAGCGCTTCCTTTCGTTCTTGAAGTAGATGCTTCTGAAGTGGCGACGGGAGCCGTGCTTTCTCAGCGGACGGGCCCAAAAGCTCTACTACACCCAGTAGCCTTCTGCTCTAAGAAATTAAACCAGGCTGAGAGAAACTACGACGTAGGTGACCGAGAGCTTCTGGCTATTAAAGTGGCCTTTGAAGAGTGGAGATATCTATTGGAGGGCGCCAATCACCCGATCATGATTTTTACGGACCACAAAAACTTAGAGTATCTGAGGTCCGCCAAACGCCTAAGACCCCGACAAGCTAGATGGGCATTATTCTTCTCACGATTCAACTTCCATTTAACCTATAGACCAGGATCCAAGAACGGGAAGGCAGACGCCTTGTCCCGGATGTTCCCTGAATCTACAGAACCTGCTCCACCGAGCACTATTCTTTCAGCCCAGAACTTTTTATTGATTCAACCCAGCTTGAAATCGGTCATTGAACGAGCCTCTGCTTCATGCCCTGAATCTGAGCAGGTCTCGTTAAGGAAACAAGATGGATTACTCTGGCACCAGGATAAGGTCTTCGTGCCTCAGGAGGCAAGGCTTCAGGTCTTCAAGACGTACCACGACCACCAGTTAGCCGGCCACTTTGGAGTTCGTAAAACAAGTGAGCTCATCCAACGGTCCTTCTGGTGGCCCAACCTTAGTCGAGACTGTAGAGCCTATGTTAAATCCTGCTCTGTGTGCCTACGTAGCAAGGGTGACAAGACAAGGCCCTGGGGACTACTGAGACCCTTACCTATTCCTAACCGTCCATGGGAAGGTATCTCAATGGATTTTATTGTGGAGCTTCCGCCCTCGGAGGGTTTTACTGCCATTATGGTGGTGGTGGATCGCCTGTCGAAGATGGCCCATTTTCTACCCTTGGTAGGCACTCCTTCAGCAACTGAGACTGCCCACATCTTCCTCAAGGAAATTGTGAGACTCCACGGCTTTCCCGGAAGCATTGTTTCTGATCGGGGGGTACAATTTACCTCCAAGTTTTGGAGAGCTCTGTGTAATGCCCTGAAAATAGAACTTTGCCTCTCATCAGCATACCATCCTCAGAGCAATGGACAAACAGAGCGTACGAATCAAACCTTGGAGCAGTACCTCCGCTGTTTCTCAGCCTTTTCACAGGATGACTGGGTCTCGTTGCTTCCATTTGCGGAGTTTGCTTATAACAATTCACTACACTCAGCCACAAACCAGTCTCCATTCTGGGCCAACTATGGATTCCACCCACTTGCCTTGCCTGACGCTATATTCGAATCTGCAGTACCTGCTGTCCAGGACAGACTTGCTTTTATACAGCAAAACTATCAAACCCTTCAAGAATGCATACTGAAGGCTCAAACCGACTACAATAAATTTTTTGACAAGAAACGCAGGGGGAATCCCTCCTTTAAAATTGGGGATGAGGTATGGCTGTCTACGGCCAATCTGAAACTGCCTTGCCCATTGAAGAAGCTAGGGCCTAAATACATTGGTCCGTTTCCAATTAAACAAGAGGTAAACCCAGTGGCTTTTGAATTATCCCTACCGGATTCTTATAGGATTCACCCAGTTTTTCATGCCTCTCTCCTAAAAACGGCCATTCCAGATCCATTTCCGGGGAGAGTGGAACTTCCTCCACCATCAGTAACTGTTGGTGAAGAAACAGAATATGAGGTGGAGTCAATATTGGATTGCAGGAAACAAGGCAGGCAAATCCAATATCTGATCAAATGGAAGGGGTATCCACCCGAAGAAAGCTCTTGGGAACCAAAGATCAACATTCATGCCCCTAGACTCCTTCAGGAATTTCATGCCAGATATCCAAGGAAGATGGCCCGGTTGGGCATCCGGAGGCTGCCCATTGGGGGGAGACACTGTCAGGGTACCAATAGCAGGAGGGCTCTAGGACCCAGTGTCCGTCAGAATAGGAGAAGGGCTCTAGGACCCAGCAACTCTGTCAGCCCCTTACCTTGGCCTTTATAAGGAAGCCAGCCCTTCTCTAAGTGCTGTTTGATCTTCAGCTTCTACCAACATCCTGTTTCCTGTTTCCTGTGATTCCTGGTTCCTGATTCGGCTTGTTACACCTCAATCTCCAGCTTGCTTCCTGACTTTGACCTCGGCTTGTTTAACGGATCTCCTCTGCCTGCTACCTGTCCAGACCTTGGCTACCACTTGACCTTGTCTCCTCCGCTACCCACCTGGCATCGAACCTCGGCTTGAATCAACAACCCTCTGTCTCAGCGATCCTAAGTACCTGCTTCATCTCACAGGTGCCACCTGCCTGCAGTAACCCCGCAGCACCACAGCGGTATTCCTGAACCCGTTTCTGCAAGCAACTCTGCAGGCGACCTGTGCGACTTTGGGCCTAACTCCTCCTGTCTCATCTCCAGGGGAGTTTGGCACTTAGCTGCAAGGGAAGCCCTCTCTCCATTGGCCTCCAGCACTTGATACCTGATAATTTATTATAGCAGCAGTTCATATTGTTGACAAAATCCATTTGGTATTTTTTCTGTGAAATTGTATTTTAGCATTGTATTTTCAGAGGCGCTGGGAGAAAGGGACATTCAATTATTTTAGGGCTGGTCACTTTGATTTTTCTATACATTTATCTTGGTCTTATCACTCCAGAGTACAGAGTCCCAGTAGTTTTATTCTTTTTCAGCATGGGCCCTGGCAAATTCTAAATGCTTGAGGGTCACCGCTTAGGCTGTCAAAGTCTGGTTTTTGATGATATTCTAATTTTATGAGATGCACCTGTGTATATATATATATATATATATATATATATATATATATATATATATACATACATATATCTATATATATCTTTATATATATAGATATATATATATATATATATTGCTCAGCATCGGTGAGTACACCCCCAACAGATTTGTCAGAAAACTTTTACTTTCCATTCAGAATCGACATTTTCTATGGAACGCTATACTACAAAATACTTCCACAAATGTGGGCCATTGATTGCAACCAAGATTTTTCAATTTGCGCACACAAAAAAGTATTTACTTAACAAATTATTTCAGAAGATGTTGCAAAAATTAATACACCCCAGTGAAAGTCTTAGGAGCAAAGCTACATTTTAGACAACAAAATCCTAATTAGCAAGAATTGAACTACGGGTGAGTCTAATTATTTATTAAACAGGTGTCCAGCAAACAGTTGATTATAAAAGGGCATTACTTGTCAAAGAAAACCCCTAGCATTTCATGCTGTCAGCAATGGCACCATGGAAGAGAAATGTCACAAGACCTGAGAAAGAAAATAATTTCTTTAAACAAAAAAGGTGAAGGATACAAGAAGATCAGCAAAGCTTTACTTATCAGTCATAAGTCAAAATACTGTAGCAAAACTGATACAAAAATTTAACAAAGATGGAAATGAAACCATCTCACAGAGAGGTCCAGGACGTCCACGGAAGTTAACACCACAACAGGAGTGTCTTCTGATAAAAAGGGTTGGACTTTGGACTTAATAAAACACAGTGGACCAACACCAGCAGATAAAATCAAGGTCCCAAAGTCTGGAGGAAGCGTGGAGAGGAACACAATCCAAGTTGCATGAGGTCCCGTGTGAAGTTTTCATAGTCAGTGATGATTTGTCATCTGCTGGTGTTGGTCCACTGTTTTATCAAGTATAAAGTCAGTGCAGCCCTCTACCAGGAAATTCTAGAGCACTGACCAGCTTTATGGAGATGCTGATCTCATTTTCCAGTGGACTAGGCACCCGCCCAAACTGTCAAAAGTACCAAAACCTGGTTTAATGTTTATGGTATCACTGTGCTTGATTGGCAACCAAACTCACTTGACCTAAACCCTATAGAGAATCTGTAGGGTATTGTCAAGAGGAAGATGAGACACAAGACCCAAGAATGCAGACGAGCTGAAAGCCGCTATTAAAGCGGAGTTCCACCCTGGGAACGTTTTTTTAATAAAAATACCCCCGGGACAGTCAGGGCTAGTGTATTCCACAATGGCTAGCCTCTGATCTGTCCCGGGTTGCACTTAGCTTTTAGAAGAAATACTTACCTTAAAAATGTATTGTCTAACACTGCCATCTCAGGTGTGGGCAGCTTGAAGCCAGCGCGATCCTCTTCTGTGTCCTCTTCGGTCCCACGATGCACTGCACCGGCCCCACCGTCACTTCTGGTGCTGCAGCGTCATCCCTGCACAGCTTCTGGGCATGCCCAGAAGCTGTTTAGCAAGGTATGATGGCGCCTGTACCGGAACTGACGTTGGGGCCGGTGCAGGTGCATTGATTCCTGGGATCGATGACGTTCAGCTCCCAGGAATCATTGCAAGCCAGGAAGTGACGAATCGCCATGGCCGCCGAGGGGAGGAAGAGGAAGTAAGGTGAGTATATTTTCTTCTAAACCAGGTAAGTAGAAAAAAAAAAAATTGTCATTATCCATTTTTTTTTCAGGTGACCCCGGGCATGAAGATGGAGTTAAGTGTAATTTTAGGGTGGAACTCCGCTTTAAAGCAACCTGCTTCCATAACACCTCAGCAATGCCACAGGCTGATCACCTCCATGCCATGCTGCATTGATGCAGTAATTCTTCATGCATAAGGAGTTACGACCAAGTATTGAGTGCATACTATACTGTACGTGGACATATTTTTCAACCATCCAACATTTCTGTATTAAAAACCTTTTTTTTTATTGGTCTTGTGTACTGACTCTTTTTTCACAAGCTGTAAGCCATAATCATCAAAATAAAAGAAAGAAATGCTTAAAATATATCACTCTGTGTGTAATGCATCTATATAAAATATATGAGTTTCACTTTTTGAATTGAATTAATGAAATAAATTAACTTTTTGATATTCTAATTTTATGAGATGCATCTGTATATACACATATATGTGTGTGTGTATGATTCTACTTACCATAGTCTGAATTAAATGCTTGCATCCTTTAAAAGACTCCGTCTTGGAATAAGAAAACATGCCACAAAACAACTAAGATATCAGCAACTAGAAGAACTCATTTATAAGAGCAATTTCAATGTGATTTACTATTTAGAAAAGAACATGAAAGTTCATCCAAAGGATACCTCTAGAAATTGGAAATCACTATAGTAGACAGCACTACTCCAGTGATCTCCACTAGTTTCCAGGTCCCATGCCAAGTGGCTGTCCTGCTGAATTGTGAAAACAAGAGGTTGGCTGCTCTGCTTGGATGCCATTCAGAGAATGCTTTGCATTTTCTCAATACATGCAAATTGTTCACTGATTGGATGAGGTTGACATCAATAGGCAAAGAAAAGCCATACCTGAAATTCTTCTTTAACCATTCTCTACTTTTTTTTTTTTGCATATTTTGAGAAAAGCATGTCTGATACATAGATGTGTATTTAAAAGGTTCATCAATTGCATAAATAATGCAAACACAATTATCATACAGCATGTGTATTTTAATAAGTAAAAGTGTAAACCAGCCATAACCCCACCCCCAATTGTGCTGAATACATCTTAAGCTGGCCATAAATTGATCAAAGATCAGTTGATTCTTCTATGGCAGTTCCTATTCATGTAAAGTTGATCTAATGAGCAACTTCTCATGAACAGGCTTGTTGGAAAATGTTCCTTTGATCAGCACTGCAGCACTGATTGATGTATTCTGTCAGTGGAGGACTCCCTATGCATTCTACATCCAGGTGTTTGGTTATTCTTTGCATAGGGTGAACTATAACTAGAACTTTGGCATTTCTGTGAGAGTCAGTCATAAAATATTCCTGATAGCATCTCAACAGAAAGAGAATCTACATTTTTTTCACACCTTTATATCACAAATATTCCATATTATTAAAAGAGATTTACTGAGCATATACAATGCAGATCATTTAAAGCTTTTTACATTCCTAACTGTAAAATCCACCATGAACCTTTTGGGAATCATTATTGCCTGGAGAAAGCCCGAGAGCTACAACAAGCCAGAGCCAGAAGATTACAGCTTATTGTTTTGCTTTGCAAGGAGCTTTGAACTCTTCTTCTTGATATGGAGGATTTTAAATGTATGGTATCACAGCCAGAGCTTCTCGAATGGCAATTAAAGTACTTGCTTCTGTTTTGTTTATAATTTCTGGATAGAGATTATCCTCACTCCTACCAGATTAGTGATATACTCTTTTTCTGTGCTCAGGTAATGCAGATGAAATGTTGTAAAATGCATCTGCCCCACTGTCTGGCCATATAGGGTAACCTGGACTGTTGCATCTCTATAAAGCAATTTTAATAAACCCCAGTGCATCAGCACTCAAGTGTATTATGCTAATTTACTAAATATATATTTTATCCAACAGCTGCTGGGATGCAGATATAGCTTTTTAAAAAACAAAAAAAAAAACAAAGATTAAATGCAATGTTTGTGACATTTTAAACAGTTCTGGAGAAATAAAATTTGTACATAATCAAGCTTTGAACAAATAGCAATCAAACTAAGGTCTCTTGTACTTGGGCAAAAAAAATAAACCACTGTGTTTGCAGTCATGTAGCCTGTTTTTTTCTTTTCATCTGCACAAAGATATATTATTATTAATTTACGACAGCGTATACAGCTCCGTAAAGACCCACAATACAGCAATGTGTTTAGAGCCGTAAATAAATTGGAAAATGTTACCTTTGGGTGCAGTAATTTACATACATACATACACATATACACATATACACCTGTTTATATAAGAGTATACCTGTTCATACACTAGCAGCTGGATGAGGATAAAGAAGAGCTTTTTACTTGTGCATATGCATACACATGTTTACATGCCTGTACGTATGTATATATGAAGTGTTTATGGAACATAACTTGTTCATTACTTGGGATCTTTTTGCCAGCATAATCCTGTATATAAATATCAGGAATAGAGTTGATCAAACACCTGGATGTCCAGGTTCGGCGGGTCCGGCCGAACTTGATAAAAAAGTCTGGATTCGTGACCCGGACTTAACCCAAACTTTACCCCGATCCCGAACCCCATTGAAGTCAATCCCGAACTTTTGAGCACTAAAATGGCTCTAAAACAGACATGGAAAGATCAAATACAACAATGGCTGGGTAAGGCCGGTATACATGTCTATTCTGCACAAGGTACGGACAAGTCCTGTGGGATCCATGCCTGGTTCATTTTAATGAACTTGTCCACATTGGCCCTGGACAGGCGGCTGCGCTTGTCTGTGATAATGCCCCCAGCCGTGCTAAATACACGTTCAGATAATACACTGGCTGCAGGGCAGGCCAGCACCTCCAAGGCGTAAAGGGCAAGCTCAGGCCATGCGCCCAATTTGGAGAGCCAGAAATTGAAGGGGGCAGACCCGTCATTCAGTACATGTAGGCGTGTGCACACATACTGCTTCACCATGTTAGTGCTGGGTCGTGGTGCTGCTGGTGGAGCTCCTGTTACAAGGAGAGGACGTGGTCGATCTGTGCCAGCTACACGTACAAGTGAAACACCTTTCTCAGCTGCGAGTAGGCGACAGAACCTTACAGCAGTATTTGGCAGGGCCTAATACGCCTCTACAAATTTTGAGTCCAGAACAAGTAGAGGCGATAGTAGATTGGGTTGCTGACAGTGCCTCCAGTTCCTTCACATTGTCTCCCACCCAGTCTTCTGCTGAAAGGTCAGAGTTGGCACCTGCAGCCGATGTCCATCAATCTTTCACCTCACCCCCTTGCAAATCAGCCAAGCAGTCTGAGCCCCAAGTCATGCAGCAGTCTCTTCTTTTTTATGATGACTCTGTTAGCATGGTTTCTCAGGGCCATCCACCTAGCCCTGCTCCAGAAGTGGAAGAGATTGAGTGCACCAATGTCCAACCACTTATGTCTCAGGATGAGTACATGGGAGGACCATCGCAGCATGTCTCGGATGATGACGAAACACAGGTGCCAACTGCTGAGGAATTCCGAATTGTGGAGACTGACAAGGGTTGCAGGGGTGAAGACTGCGTGGAAGATGATGTGGAGGACGATGAGGTCCTCGACCCCACATAGAATGAACGTCATGCAGGTGACCTGAGTAATTTGGAGGAAGAGGCGGTGGACGCACAGAGCCACCAGCACAGCAGAAGAGGGAGCAGCAGGGTACAAAAGCGGAGCGGCCGTGCCCTAGACACTACGCCTGCTACTGCCCAATGCAGCAAGGGACCGAGCACACCAAAGCCGGATCAAAGGAGTTCCCTAGCGTGGCAGTTCTTCAGACAATGTGATGATGACTGGACACAAGTGGTTTGCACGCTGTGCAATCAGAGCCTGAAGCGAGGCATAAACCTTCTCAACCTGAGCACAACCTGCATGACCAGGCATCTAAGTGCAAAGAACGAGCTGCAGTGGAGTAGACACCTCAAAAACCAAGGAAGGTCTCTGGCTCCTCCTGCTTCCTATTCTGCTGCTGCAGTCTCGGTCTCTTCATCCACCTCTGTAGTGAATCCGGCACCTGCCACCCCACAAACAGAGGATCTGCCAGCAACACCACCACCTGGGTCACCAACAACCATCTCCACAATGTCCCATAGAAGCGTTCAGCTTTCTATCTCCCAAACACTGGAGCAGAAGAGGAAGTACCCCCCTACCCACCCGCAATCCCTGGCCCTGAATGCCATGTCCCACAGTACGTCGTGCCCAGCCGCAACTACTTTTCCAGGCAAGCCATCCCTTCCCTGCACAACCAAGTGGGTGACAAAATCAGGTGTGCACAGCGAAACGTCATCTGTGGCAAGGCCCACCTAACTACGGATAAGTGGACCAGTAAGCATGTTCAGAGACATTATATCTCCCTAACCGCACACTGGGTAAATGCAGTGGCGGCTGGGCCTGAGGCGGATAGCAGTTTGGCGTATGTCTTTCCACCACCGATGATTGCAGTGCTTCAGTTTTCCTCCTGTTCCTAACTCCTCCTACTCCGCTTCCTCATCCTCTACTGCCTCCTCATCCAGTCAGCGTAACACCTTCACCACCAACTTCAGCAAAGCCAGGGGTAAACGACAGCAGGCAGTTTTAAAACTTGCCTGTTTGAGGGAAAAACCACACACCGCGCAGGAGTTGTGGAGGGGCATTCAACAGCAGACTGATGAGTGGTTGCTGCCAGTGAGCCTCAAGCCCAGCCTGGTGGTGTGCGATAATGGGAGAAATCTCGTAGCAGCTCTGGGCCTAGCCGGTTTGACACACATCTTTTTCCTGGCGCATGTGCTGAATTTGGTGGTGCAGAGGTTCCTTAGAAATGACCCCGATATGTCAGAGCTGCTGCAGAAAGTGCAGGCCGTCTGTGTGCACTTTCAGTGTTCTCACCCTGCTGCTGCTCGCCTGTCAGCGCCGCAGCGTAACTTCGGCCTTCCTGCTCACCACCTCATATGTGACGTGCCCACAAGGTGGAACTCCACCTTGCACATGCTGGCCAGACTGTGCGAGCAGCAGCAGGCCATAGTGGAGTTTCAGCTGCAGCATGCACGCGTGAGTCACTCTGCGGAACAGCACCACTTCACCACCAATAACTGGGCCTCCATGCGAGACCTGTGTGCCTTGTTGCACTGTAACATATGCAGACTAGGCCGCAATTTATTTTTTTTCCCCTAAATGGGTTTTTTTTGATAAGCGGAATACAACAGTATCCAATGGGTGTATCTCACTGTAACATATGCAGACTAGGCCGCAATTTATTTTTTTCCCTAAATGGGTGTTTATTAAATAGCGGAATAGAACAACAGTATCCAAAGGGTGTATCTCACAGTAACATATGCAGACTAGGCCGCAATTTATTATTTTTCCCTAAATGGGTGTTTATTGAATAGTGGAAAAGAACAACAGTATACAACGGGTGTATCTCACACGTACAGATACAGACTAGGCCGCAATTTAATATTTTTTCCCTAAATGGGTGTTTATTGAATAGCGGACTAGAATAACAGTATACGATGGGTGTATCTCACACGTACAGATACAGACTAGGCCTCGATTTAAAATTTTTTCCCTAAATGGGTGTTTATTGAATAGCGGAATAGAACAACAGTATCCAAAGGGTGTATCTCACAGTAACATATGCAGACAATATGGCCGCAATTTCATTTTTTTCCCCTAAATGGGTTTTTTATTGATAAGCGGAATACAACAACAGTATCCAATGGGTGTAGCTCACTGTAACATATGCAGACTAGGCCGCAATTTCATTTTTTCCCCTAAATGGGTTTTTATTGATAAGCGGAATACAACAACAGTATCCAATGGGTGTATCTCACTGTAACGTAAGAATGAAAATTTTCTATTTTTCCCTTTAATTGTGATTTTTGAAGAACAGATTTGAACAGCAGTGTCTAAACGCTGTATGACAGTGTCACAGTAAAGTGTGAATGAAAAACCGAAAAATATTTTTTTCCCCTAAATACTGAAAAATAATCATTTTTCCCTTACATTGGTGCTTATTGAAGAGCAGATTAGAAAAAGCAGTGTCTGTCTAAACAATGTATGTCAAAGTAAAATATGAAGGAAAAAAGTTTTTTTCTTTTTTACATGCAGATTAAGCAGACACATATGCACTGAGCTTGCATTACATGGCCGCTACACACCGCACGCCTAACAGATTGGCTACTGTTGTTGTTCTATTCCGCTATTGAATAAAAAAAAAACCCATTTGAATGAAAAACTGAAAAATAATTTTGTATCCCTAAATAGTGAAAAATAATCATTTTTCCCTTACATTGGTGCTTATTGAAGAGCAGATTAGAAAAAGCAGTGTCTGTATAAACAACGTGTGTCTAAGTAAAATATGAAGGAAAAAAGTTTTTTTCTTTTTAAAATGCAGATTAGGCAGACACATATGCACTGAGCTTGCATTAAATGGCCGCTACACACAGCACGCCGCCCACCTAACAGACAGATAAACGTTTTTTTTTCTCCCTCCTACTCCTCACTGGGCTCAGGTCAGGGAATAGAGATCGCGCACTGCAACCCCACACAATACAATCAATGTAGATCGCTGTCTGATTAAAGAAGATTCTTCCTATTCTTTGTAACGCTCCTTGCGTTTCTTATAAGGTGTGGATTTTCAGCTGCAGAAGTAGTTCCACGTCAGTAGTCATGTAGGAGATATGCTGAGATACCAATCCCAACCTCAATGACTCATCATGTATGGAAGGTCTTATTTCAGCAAGTAAATACACACAGTAATTAAGCTGGTTCCTAGTGTGACTTTATATACATGTGGTAAGACAATGATAAAGGTCTTAGGGATAGGTTTGAGTGGAAGTGGTAGGTGACAGACACTTGAGGTGAGACAGTGCAGATGGATGCAGGAAGGGTTAGCGATCATGTATGATAACAGATGACAGAGTAGCAGGTGCATACAGGAGAGATCAACCCAGTGCAGGAAATAGTAGCAGTAGCCTCAAGAGCTAGCAATCTAGTTATGCAGATGTAAAAGACAGTCCTTGCTATGCAGAGCTAAATAGTGTAAGCCTAGTACAAGTCTATAGAGATTTCCCCTGTGGGGTACTTAGCACTAATAGCGATAGCCGAAGGATCGCTCAGGAGATGCGGATGATCCAGTAGCAGGATGCAGGGATCAGCGCAGCGAGGTTCGTCAGCGAGGAGAGCTTGCAAGCATGGAAGCTTCAAGCAAGATTAGTATCCAGGTACTGGTGTTTGAACGAACACATGTGAGTGAGAACCGACGCCCTAAATAGCCATCTAGTCCGGCGCTGGGTGATGACAGCTTCAGCCTTAAAGGGAAACACACCTATATGTGTTTCTTCTGTCTAGGTAGATGGAAATCACCCGGAATAAATGTGATAGGAGGCACTGAGAGTGCCAGAACCTTACATTACCCCCCCCGTAAGGCCGGCTCCGGAAGGCCTCTAAGGCTGGTTGTTGATATAAGAATCACATGAGACTGGTTGCCGATGCGAAAATCGGAAGGAAAAAAAAAATTTCTCTCTTTTTTTTTTTTTTGCCGATATGAGAATCGGAATGAGACTGGTCTCCGATGCGAGAATCGGATAAGACTGGTTGCCGATATGAAAATCGGGAAGAAAAAAAAAAATTGGTTGCCAATATGAGAATCGGATAATACTGGTTGCCGATACGAGAATCGGATAAGACTGGTCTCCGATATGAAAATCGGAAAAAAAGAAAAAATGGTTGCCGATATGAGAATCGGATCAGGTTGGTAACCGATCTGAGAATCGGATCCCTTGTTGCCGATATGAAAATCGGATCAGGTTGGTAGCCGATGAGAATCGGATCCCTTGTTGCCGATATAAAAATCGGATCAGGTTGGTAACCGATGAGAATCGGATCACTTGTTGTTAGGGTGTCTGCTACATGGACCCCTCACTAGAATCGGACGCATAACCATCCGAAGTAATCCTAGTAGACCTAGCAACCAATGCTTCTTCAAACATCCTCAGATCCTTCCTACATACCACCGTGCCATTAGAAGCACGTACGCAGTCAGGTGCAAGAATCTCTGTATTTTCATTGGAAGCCAGAAATGTGCATGCAAAAATAGGAGTATCCTCAGGAGGTGGTACAGGAGGGTTTTTTGAACGTGGTATAAAGTTCACTGGAGTTGAAGGAATATCTATTCCAATATTTGTTAATTTCTGGGTGTCCTTCACTGATATAGAACGGGGACAGGGCTGGCAACAGCCTTGATAATTTCCAGGCTGTTTTTCAGGGAAGACCCTTCGGATTCGCCTGGCCTCCATTGGGAGAGCCTTAGGCCTATGGGGTCTGGTTGGGCAGAATGTAATGAAATGTCCCCCTTCACCACAATAAAAACAAAGGCCACAGATTCTCCTGTGATCTCTTTTTTCTTGTGAGGACAACCTAGCATGTATGGCACCAATCTCCATAGGCTCCTCATCCATCTCTGTAGGATCAGGGTCCAAATGGGATGTGTCAGAGTGACAAGGTCGACTGTTTGAGGCAGGCTCGGACCATGACCAGGCAGGATCACCATATCTACTAGGTCTCCTTTTTTCCTTAGGTAGCCGGGGTCTGTGGTTACCTGGAGCGGGTTTAGGAGTGGGGTCAATAGCTGAATTCTGAGAAGAACTGGATAATGGCATTTCCATTTTTTCAGACTTCCTTTCTCGTAGTCTTCTATCTATGGTGATACTGAGTTGTATCAATGTATCCAGGGTTTTTGGCATCTCTGCTCGGGCGAGCTCGTCCTTGACGGCTTCTGATAGGCCAAGCCTAAATTGGGTTTTCAGAGATGCATCATTCCATCCTGAATCAAGGGTCCATCTCTTGAATTCTGCGACAAAGTCTTCTACAGGCCTTTTTCCTTGTTTCAAGGATCTTAACTGAAGATCGGCAGTACTCTGCCTATTGGGGTCATCATATAGGCTAGTGAGCTCTGCCAGGAACAAGGCATAGGAGTTGAGAAGCTGGTCGTTTTTTTCAAAAAGAGAATCTGCCCAGGCTCGAGGATCGCCTGATAGGTAAGAAATAATAGTACAAACCTTAATGTGATCAGTAAGGTAGATACGAGGTTTTAGCAAAAAAAATAACTCACATGCGTTTTTAAATTCGCGAAATTTTTTGCGATCGCCTGTAAATACCAAAGGGGGATTTATCTTGGGTTCAGGAGACTGTGCAGAGGTAAGTTGTGTCAGTCTAATTACCTGCTGCGACAGAGCCTGATTGTCGTTTTTCAATTCAGCAAGTGCGTGTATTAACGCAGATACCTGCTGTTTTAATTGTGTCACCTGAGTGGCTACTTCTGCTGAATCCATTTTTTGGGTTCGTTCAATCTGTAACGCTCCTTGCGTTTCTTATAAGGTGTGGATTTTCAGCTGCAGAAGTAGTTCCACGTCAGTAGTCATGTAGGAGATATGCTGAGATACCAATCCCAAACTCAATGACTCATCATGTATGGAAGGTCTTATTTCAGCAAGTAAATACACACAGTAATTAAGCTGGTTCCTAGTGTGACTTTATATACATGTGGTAAGACAATGATAAAGGTCTTAGGGATAGGTTTGAGTGGAAGTGGTAGGTGACAGACACTTGAGGTGAGACAGTGCAGATGGATGCAGGAAGGGTTAGCGATCATGTATGATAACAGATGACAGAGTAGCAGGTGCATACAGGAGAGATCAACCCAGTGCAGGAAATAGTAGCAGTAGCCTCAAGAGCTAGCAATCTAGTTATGCAGATGTAAAAGACAGTCCTTGCTATGCAGAGCTAAATAGTGTAAGCCTAGTACAAGTCTATAGAGATTTCCCCTGTGGGGTACTTAGCACTAATAGCGATAGCCGAAGGATCGCTCAGGAGATGCGGATGATCCAGTAGCAGGATGCAGGGATCAGCGCAGCGAGGTTCGTCAGCGAGGAGAGCTTGCAAGCATGGAAGCTTCAAGCAAGATTAGTATCCAGGTACTGGTGTTTGAACGAACACATGTGAGTGAGAACCGACGCCTTAAATAGCCATCTAGTCCGGCGCTGGGTGATGACAGCTTCAGCCTTAAAGGGAAACACACCTATATGTGTTTCTTCTGTCTAGGTAGATGGAAATCACCCGGAATAAATGTGATAGGAGGCACTGAGAGTGCCAGAACCTTACATTCTTTCCCTCAAAGCAATCTCCAGCCTGACCCTACAATAATCTCCTATCTCTCCCTCCGGGCAAAAAGATTGTGCACTGCACCCCACACAATAAAATCAATGTAGATCGCTGTCTGATTAAATAAGATTCTTCCTATTCTTTCCCTCAAAGCAATCTCCAGCCTGCCCCTACAATAATCTCCTATCTCTCCCTCAGCAGCAGCATCAGGAACCTCTCCCTAGTATATTTATAGCAGAGTGACGCGCGGCACTATGTGACTCCAGCTTATATAGAGTCTGGGTCACATGGTGCACTGGCCAATCACAGCCATGCCATTAGTAGGCATGGCTGTGATGGCTTCTAAGGGCACACTAGTTGAACGGTTGCTGATTGGCTGCCTTGCTCGCGCCAAAAAATACCAAACAATGGACAGTAAACCTGAACATACAGTGAAATGTTTGGGTCCATGTCCGGGTACCGCATACCCAAAAGTCCGGTATGATCCCGAACAATACAGTCCGGGTTCGCTCAACCCTAATCAGGAAATTATTATGCACCTGTGAAAGGGGACCTATAGATGCCCTATTCAGAGCATCACTGAAGCAATGCATGGTGGGGAATGGAGCTCTTCTTCAGGCTTTTTTGTTCCATTGACCCTACGCTCACACCTATACATTTTTTGGTGAGTTTTGCAGAACAGCACTACAGTCCATTTAAAATGGTTTTCTATGGATGTAGTTCATGTCTGTGTGTTTTGTGGGGCTGCGTTTTTGGAAAGAGCCAGGAGCTTTTTTCCCAGAGCAGATTGCGTTTTGCGTGTAATAAACTTCAATAGACCGGCACCAAAAGCGCAAATGCTGCATTTTTTTTATGCTTTTTTTAAGTCTTTTTTTTTTTCTCTTTACCACACTGTGTATAGCTGGTTGCTAAGGATCAGGCTAGGATTACAGCCGCCACATCCTTAACAACTGATGAGTCATCAACCCTCCCACCCCAACGCACCTCGCCATGTTAAGGGCATGCGGCTCTCTCGTCCCCTCACTTTCATGACCTGCTGGGCTGCATGCTCAGATAAGGGTCTGGTATGTATCTTGGGGGAGACCTCACGCCATTTTTTTTTTTTTAATTTTGGCTTGAGGTTCCCCTCCAAATCCATACTAGACCCAAAGGGCATGGTATGGATTGGGGGGGACCCCACACCGTTTTTTCTCACTGACAGCTGATGACTCCTCGGTTGTTAAGGATGTGGCGGCCAGCTTCCTGTCCTGGTCCTTAGCAACCAGCTTTACACAGTGTGTTTAAAGAGAAAAAATGCATGAAAACTGAATGCAAAAATTAATCAAAAACACTGGTTTAAAAAAACTGAAAACCGTATAAAGCACAACCGCATAGATGTGAACCTAGTCATTTGAAAGCTACAGAAAGCCCAATGCTTGGAGTGCTTGGAGTGCATCTTTTGAATTTCATAACAGAGGAGATGTAGATTCAATGATGTCAGGGAGGCAGGTAAGTACTAGATAACACAATAGTAATGATTTGGACACAAAAGCTACAGAAAGAGGAAGAAAAAGAGGAAAATGTAGCTTTACAGGTGATACTGAAGTAAGTATAAATATATAACATATATCTCAAACTGATTCAGGTAAAAAAAAAAACAGGTTCATATATTGACCCCTTTATTTGGAAATTTACAGACAATTTCACAATGCTTCCCTAACATTTCCACAGATTGTACCCCCACAAATGCCCTAATGTTTAGCAGAGCCTTCGCTTTATGAGATAGCAGTTTCCCTCTAAAGTAGCTGTTGATTCTAGCAATGGGGGAGAGGTTGATTTTCTCTGTCTAAGTGTCTGTTATAATCTCTGTCACCCTGGTTATACAGTGCAAAAAACTGGTTGTCCGTGCTTTTACTACATCAGATTTAGTTTGGTCTATGGTTGGAAGACACCGTGTGGGAAATCAGTAAAGCATTTGCAACACTATTTGAGAGTATGATCAGCTGCTAGTCGGACAGCTGGTGTAAATATTACATGTCTCATTAAGCTAAGCACCCTTATCCTAGCACATTTAACTTACCAATGAAACCACCCCTAAACTGGCTATACTCCAGCATGCCCTCAGATGGCAAGTAAGAGGCCCTACTCATTTACACCATATTTTTAAGGCAGGCCCTCTACTCCCCTTCCAAGCAAGAGTTGCAGTCCAGGTTACACTTACTGAACACCATGTGTTTCTATAACTTACCACAGAAACGTGCAGCAGCTGCACAGGACCCCTCCTTGGATTGGCACCTGTCTTCACCCCTTTTTTTCATCTTATTAAACATGCATCTACCACAGGTCTCACGTTATAGAATGCTTCTCATGGCCAACTTAGAGGGCTACAATGCAAAGTCATGGAGAAATGGGAAAGGGATGTTGGAATGTTTGAAGAGGATCAGTGGGAAAGCGTTTTAGAATCTGTCCATCTAAGCTCCCTAAATGCATCCCAGAGGATTTCACATTTATATAGTATCTTATGTGCCCACTATACCCCCCCCCCCCCTACAAATTGGATACTAAGGGAATCCTCGGTTCTCCTATTTGCTGTAAATGTAGCAGGAACAGGGGTAGTCTTATACAAATGCACTGGTGTTGTTCAAAACTTCGTAGGCTTTGGACTTATTTTATTTCCTGGATACCGAGAATACGGTATTTCAGGTAGATCTGCCCTTAGACTTCAAAACATGGGTATTAGGCATACTTGATAGTCCCCAATTACCAGACCATTCTGAGACAGCTACCACCATTGCTTTATTCCAAGCCAGGAATCTTATATTGCAGCACTGGAAGTCGGAACATCCACCTATGCATCAGTAGTGGATCGACCACATGGGTCATACATTTAGCTTAGAAAATCTTACCTTTCAACATCAAGGGTGCCCAGAAAAATTTAATTAGGTATGGGAAACCTGGCTTGCCAATTGACCTTGTAATGGACAGACTCCTATAATTGTTTTACTTTCCTGATGTGTTCTACTAGCATATTTGTCTGTCTGCTTACCGGAAGAGCTGCAGGTAAACCTTTATTGTTCTCTGCCTACCAGAGAGCAGGATCTGTTAGTAAGGTCTGCTCATTGTGCTCAGAGTGCAACTCATTCTGTCTAGAGAGTGTTTAACACTGGTTCAATAGGGAGGCATGTTGTACAGTGGGAGGAAACCTGACAAATGGGTGCATGGGCTTTTGATACAGTCCTGATGATTGGCAGAGGAAAAGTTGCCTCAGTGCATGTTGGGATACTGTATAAAAGCCAGGAGCACATGTGTTCAAGGTCTTTCATTGGGGAGCGGAGTCCCGGAGGGAGGGGATGGCTGCCTCCTCCTCTGTTGAGGTGCCATGCGGCCTCAGGGGGCCGTACTGAGGGCCTAAAGAGTAGCAGCGAGGAGCTGAACCCAGAGGTCCAGAGAAGCTGACTGAGAGGGGAGACACTAGAGGATCTGTCTCTGCAGTACAGGGAGTACAGAAACTCATGCCAAGGGGCCTGACCTGAGGGGGGTCACCCCTGATCCTAGGATAGTCAGTGGACGGGTGTCAGTGGGAAGAGGGTTCTAGTGAGAGTGTCCTGATGATAGATTCTCATCCATCAAGTTATCTTGTTAGAGAGCAAAGAGAGAGCAAGAGACTTAATACCATCCACACTAGTGGAAGTGTGAATTAACAGCCTGGCTGTTCTATATTTCCAAGCAGAGTTCTGAAGATAGAAGTCCTCAAACAATGTGAATAGTTCTATTGGAGTATCCCACTATTTCCTTCTCCTATTCCAAATTATCAATAAACAGAGCAAACAACACCCCTAGACTGTTCATTTATGTGACGAGCCGGAGGGAACAAGTAAATGTGTGCTGGTAACCAGGGGAGCCAGTCAAGACAATACTCAGCAGTTCCTGCAGGAACAGTGCTACATGAGGTTGGAATACATTAGTGTGGTGCCCAATTGGTGTGTTGTCATATCCTTTCATCTTTGTACTGTTTTTGCTTTATGTGATGTACACAGATTATCCCTATTCATGTTCCCAATATGAATGGATTCTCTGGGTGACACTATGGGGTTGATTTACTAAAATTGCAGAGAGCAAAATATGGTGCAGCTGTGCATGGCAGCTTTTAACTTCAGCTTGTTCAAATAAGCTTTGACAAAAAAAACCTGGACGCTGATTATTTTCTGTGCTGAGCTGCACCAGATTTTGCACTGTCCAGTTTTAGTAAATCAACCCTTAGGATCCTTTCACACGGGTGATCCGATCAGATACGCCTGTCAGTTTTTCAGGCAGACCTGATCAGATTCTCCATGCATCCCTATGGGGCAGCGGATGTCAGCGGAGACATCTTTGCTGACACCCGCTTCTATCCGCTTCCGATCCTGTCCCTGAAATCAGGATGGATAGAAACTCTATTTTCCATCCGTCCAGCGGATCGGATGGGATCGGATGAGAACGGACAGGCGGTCTGTTCTCATCCGATTCCCTCATAGAGGACAGTGGGGATCTGACAGCTCCGTCCCCACACACAGAGTGGAGATAGAGCTGTCATCCGCCTGCTCAGCGCGGATTGGCAGATCGATCCCCCGCTGAGCAGAGAAGGGACCTCGTCGGATGCTGACCGTGTGAAAGGACCCTTATGCTGTTTTTGATAAACTTTTTTTCCCATCGCCTTTTTTCTCTTGGTGTTAGGAAAACTTGTCAGAAAGGACTGCTGATAGCAGAGAAATTAGGTAACAGACAGAAATGGTACTTCCCGTATTCTGTATTGAGACAAGTACACACCATATGCTTTGTCTATATTTCATGTCTGAGGTTTACAAGCACTTTAGGATGCCCACTTACATTGATGATCATAATCTGAGCTAGATGGTCATAGTCAGATTGCTATAATCAGAGCAAGGGTATCAGGACCCTCTGGAAAAAACAATCAAATTACCAATATCATTTTTCCACTTGTGCTTCATCCTTGTATAATTGAGCACCGATATGGGATACCCCCTTCCTCACTGTAATCATAAACATTAATGCTTAAGTGATCACAGAAAGAACATTTTTGAAAAGAAATTCCTGCACATGATGTCTGCTTCTATCTTCATTGCGTTTGGTTGGAATGTGATGAATATGGTTAAAATAACTTAAATTTGAGTTAATGTGTTTAAATAACAGGTTTATTTAGATCAAACAATCAAGAAAGAGCACCAGAAAACTGTAAAGTAAATGCCACTTTATATTATCTAGACTGACTAAAGTGCATCAGTATATCCCTAATTTGCTCTAAATATCCTTTCAAGTGGAACAATAGTATCTAATGTTAGAATGTTGGTTCCTAGAAGCAATAGTTAACTAGCGTACTTTACTGTATTCTTGATTCTTTAAAAACAAATAACTAATGGATTGTAAAGAAGACACTAAAATGTACAGAAAAGTGAGCATCATTAATTTTCCATCTCTTACAGAATTAATCTCTTTTTTTTTTTTTTTTTTGTACCTATAAAACTAAATGGGAGTCAGTAATTTAAAACACACTTCCTGTAAGTGCATTTTCCTGCATTAGTGGTGGTGGTCACCTTGGATCAAAGATTATTCTACACTTGGTGTAATAATGCCGGTGATGGAAATTTTTAGTTGTGAAACCATTGGATTGCTTTATTTGAACTTATTTTGTGTGATATCACTTTTGGTTAAAAATATTTTATGTATTGTTTGGAGGACTTTATTTGATCACATTATTTATTGAATGATGTATTGTGTATGAAATTACACACTGAAGAATAATTTATATTATTGAACCAGCGCTGTAATTATTATTTTGTTATATTATTGTGGTCAGTTGGAAGTCTGCTAGCAAGCTTTTGCAGTATGAGACAATGTTGTCTTTGGTTTATCTGCTTGCCGACCTCTCTACGTATACGTACTGCGGGGCGGCAGCTCCTACAAGCACACTGACGTACTTGTGACGTTCCCAACGTACTCTAGATCCATTTGGGTAACCCTTTGTCATTGGGCCCTCCAACTCTCTCTCTCTTTTTACCTGTTTTACTAGAGCTACCCTGGATGTCAATGTGAAGGATGCTTTTTATAAGAATAATAACAAGCTGACGTTTATGTCCTGAACTGTTTTACTGAAATAATTATTTTCAGCTTGATACTCTGACCTGATAGTCTTATAGAGACTATTCAATACAGGTGCATGTCACCTTGATTGAGTCTCAGAGACATTGCTGTGAATAGTCCATGTTTATGCGACTTTTAGATGTTTGTACAGCTTTCATTGTTCTGCTCCTGTTTAGCAAACTGTAATTAACTCTCTGTCTGATTGTTTGGTTGATTACCTGTTCTGTTAAACTTGAAAGTGGTTTTGGCTAATGGATTTAATGAAGAGACATATCAGCTTGAACTATCAGTCTTTGACTCTGTCTGAACCTAAAAACAAGCATGCAACTCTTTTTCTCTTTGCAGTCTATTATTATAAACTGCGTTTGGATTCATTACATTAAATTGTAAATTCAATTCAGAGCTCTTCCCCTAAATAATCTGTTTTCACTGAAGGATGTCTTCTGTCTTCTGAGTTAAATTATGCCCAGCATCATTCAACATGGAAAGTGAGGATATAATGTGAGTGCAGGATAACATGGGCCTGCCCTTTTGGAGGTATTCACCAAGGCACTTTATACTTACTTTATCATACTGCAGAGAGTGGCTCGGATATCAGCTTGTCAATGCCACTCTTTGCAATATTACACTCTTTGCATCAATAAAGACCACCAAACCTGGAGCCAAAAAGGAAGAGATCTTGTGGTATTAAGCGAGCCCTGGAAAAGGTGAGGCTTCAAAGGGTTGGGTGGGGTTGTAGCACTGTCCTGAGCCTGGGGGTTAGGGTTTTACCACTTGATACTTTGTACTTAGTATCACATTTGTGTAATATTTATTGTATGATTGGGACCAAGTTCATTTTTTTTTACTAACAAACAATTATAAAATTATTAAATTAATTGTGAAAAACTGTTTTTTTTTAATTCAGAAAACTGTTCAATTTACCTATATGTAACTGAAATTAACTTTATTGAAACTTTGTGAATTTTATGAGATGTTGACTTTATTCCAGCTCTAATTCCCATTCATGTAATTGCATTCTCTTCTGTAATATAGAATTAGAACTTTAAAGCGTAAATCATGTAACTGTATTCCACAGGGAGCATTAGTAGGCTTCATGCTTCTTTGTGTAATGCTATAGGGATTTTAATCAAGTATGCAGGCAGTAATATAATTGTATAATAGCTCTATGAATTTCCTGCTGATGATCCTCCATTCTTTTGATACTGCTACAATTCATTAGCTAATCCCTTATCAGATTTAACATAACAATTCAAATATATTTATAATCACATTATTTTAGGAGGCCATTTTTTTATAAGACCTTGAATTTTTTGATAGTTTATTAGCATTCTCATTAAGGGAATTAAAATAAGATCATAGTATTGTTCTTTTGTATGCATTGTTCTTTATTGTAAAGTGTATGCTTCCTGTATTTTATTGCTCTATTTTAATATGTGTACCTGGGCCATTTAGCCTAAAGGATCACATTCTGCACTCCTGCAACCCATTATCAGCAGACAGCAGGCTGAAGCCCACTGTCGGCTGATGTCACGGAGTCGGTCCAGGCTCCGGGAAAGATCGTGACCATATGGCTGGACAGGCATCCAGCTCAGCCTCTCAGCAAGCCACATAGAGATTGATCCGGATGCTCCCACCCCTTCACAGCCCAGCGCTCCAGTGAGTGCAGTGGGGAGGGACAGAGTAGACCAAAACTGCATCCACCTAGGTAAGTATGATTACAGAAAAAAACAAAAAAACCCATACTTCTCTTTTAATATATTCATAATGGGCTATCCGTGCTCCAGGCTCCGGGCAAGATCGTGACCATATGGATGGACAGGCACCCAGCTCAGCCTCTCAGCAAGCCACGTAGAGATTGATCTGGCTGCTCCCACCCCTTCACTGCCCAGTGCTCCAGTGAGTGCAGTGGGGAGGGACAGAGCAGACCAATACTGCATCCACCCAGGTAAGTATGATTACAGAAAAAAACTAAAAAACCCATACTTCTCTTTTAATATATTCATAATGGGCTATTCGTGCTCCAGGCTCCGGGCAAGATCGTGACCATATGGATGGACAGGCACCCAGCTCAGCCTCTCAGAAAGCCACATAGAGATTGATCTGGCTGCTCCCACCCCTTCACAGCCCAGCGCTCCAGTGAGTGCAGTGGGGAGGGGCAGAGCAGACCAATACTGCATCCACCTAGGTAAGTATGTTTACAGAAAAAAACGAAAAAACCCATACTTCTCTTTTAATATATTCATAATGGGCTATTCGTGCTTGTGAGGTGTGTTTCCGTGGTTTTTGACCCAGGTGCAATCTTGTCCTTTTTCCTTGGGGCTTAGATGGTGTGCTGGGGTCTTTTTACACCTTAAGCCCAGTTGGTGCTTGGAGGGGCGTGGTCCCTTTCTGATGGGATATAATAAGGAGACAGATGGAGGGAGCCTTTCTCTTCCTCTTCCTGTGGGACCTGGACCCATGTTTGTGATGATTGCTAACTCACACATGCCAGCATTTGATAACTACATATATTTTATGGCTATTGCTGATTCTTGCTTTACACCCTACCTGTGGCAGCATTTATATGGTGCTTTTCCTGCTAATTTCTAACTCTTGCTTTATATTTTATCTGTGGTAGTTTACACATGGTGGTTGATTTCCTAAAGGCAAATAGACTGTACACTTCCAGTCCAGTTGCTCCAGAGCTTAGCAAATGAGCAGAAGCTCTGCTGACTTCCATCATCCAATCATTTGCAAGCAAAAATTATGTTTTTTTTTTTTTTTACTTTCCCTTGCACAGTCTATTTTCCTTTGGTAAATTAACCCCATGGTGTTTGTTGGTTTGTTGGCGTTTTAATTTGAATACTACACACATTTCCTTATGGGTAATTGGTGCTAGACACTATGGAGCTGACTTACAAATGGCAAATAGGCTGTGCACTTAGCAAATAGGCAGAAGCTCTGCTGACTTCCATCATCAAATTATGTGCAAGCAAAAATACAGTCTTTTTCATTTTCCTTGCACGTTATTGGGTTTTCTTTGCAAAGTGAAGCTTTACCCAATTTACTAAGCTCTGGAGCAACTGCACTGTCAGTGTGCAACTGCACTTTGCAAAGTACGCAGTCTATTTGCCTTAAATCAACCCCTATACCTTTGCTCTCTTTCTCCTTTTTTTTTTTTTTTTTACTTTTTCCTCTTTTTTTCTGGGTAGATTTAATATTATATTTCCAGCAAAATATTACATTTGCTCATGCACACAGACACCTTTTTCACTAGGAGTACTACATTCTGGCATTCTCTTTCACTTTTTTCTGTGGGTTTCACTTTCTGCACACAGGTCTCTATGGTTAATAGGCTTTTTCACCCATTTTGTTTCTGATGGGTAATATGCTCTCCAATCCCATACATATAATTTTAGGTACTGCACCTCGGTTTACCCATTGGGGTGCCATGTCTTCCCCCCACCACTCTCTAGCCAGACACCTGGCGGCAATTTCCATTTGGAAATGTTATCTTAGATTGATATATAGCTGGTTTTTAAGTATTGTTATATTAATGGACATCTATATATATAAATATTACCTCATCTCCACCCTTTCCTCTGTTTTGAGGGAATTTTTGAAAATACTCTAAGAAGCTGTTCTTTGATTTTCTGATTTTTTAATGGGCATTTTCTCCTGAAGAAGTGAGATTATTGTCACGAAACGCATTAAGCCAAAGGATATACACATCATTATGTTTTGTTAAAAACTTGGAAGAGTGGAACTTGTATATGTATCATCGTTTGAATATTATGTTGGATGTAGGCTGATACATGGAAGAACTTACAAATCAGTCTACTGATTTAAAAAAAAAATGTATTTGTGAACGAGATTTTCATCTATTACTTAATATATTTTTTTATGCAAATATTGTACCTCATTTAAAGTACCATTGTTTTTGGTTCTTTGCATATGTCGTTTTTAATAAGACCTTGAATTTTTTCATAGTTTATTAGCATTCTCATTAAAGGAATTAAAATAAGAGCATAGTATTGTTCTTTTGTATATAAGTATTGTTCTTCATTATACAGTGTATGCTGCCTTTATTTTAATGTTCTTGGTATCTTTTATTAACTATAATGCTGTGTATCTATTTTTAGACACTAATGCCTCGTACACACGCAACGATTATCGGCCGACCGATCGTCCGACTTTTGTCCAGAGTGGTGTTTTGTTGGTTGGAATGTGCCTAGACTGCACACGAATTTTCTCGGCCAATAAAAATCTACTTCAGAAGTGATGTCATGTGCTGGTTTACTTTCCGTGTGTTTTTTTCTTCTCTGAGCATGCCCAGTCTTGCTCATCAGATTTTTGTTTGCTGAAATCTGTACTGACTGACGGAAAATCGGCCGTTGTGTTGACGGCCAACAAACATTTTATAGCCTGCACACCAGATTTCTTTCGACTGAAAAGTCGGAGTCGGTTGTCGGAAGCATCATACTAACAAGCCGAAAATCGGCCAATCGGACGTCGGCCGAAAAATTACCGGCCAATAATCGATGCGTGTGTACGGGGCTTTAGGCTCGGTTCACACTGCCATGACTTGTCATGCGACTTTGAACTCTTAAATCAGATGACAAGTAAAAGGTGAAAAAGTCGCACCCCATTAACAGCAATATATCTAGTTCGGTGCGACTCAAGCTGCAACAACTTAGAAAAATGTTCTTGCACTACCTTGGGGCAACTTCATTCTGACTTGCCTTGGCTTCTGTTAATGAAGTCTCCAGCAAGCTGCAAGTTGCGCAGGATTTTGACTATCAAGGTTGCACGACTTTGAAGCCGCATAGATGTGAACAGGCACTTAAAGTGCTATTAATACCCCCCAAACATGTATTATATTGCAGATTACCAATTCTTAGTTGTGGTGGCTGCATTTGTTTTCTTTTTTTCCTTTTGATCCAGTCAATCTGTTATTTTTCAACATCCTTTAACAGACTGAACTGTCCAGCAAATGTGGAAGTGAGAGGTTTGAGACATTGGTCAGTTTTTATTCATTTGTGTAAAACTTTATCCCAAACAATAAAAAAATCTGTTGCTGTAACTGTTTACTCACTTGCCACCCTTGGGTGGTACCTGCATGTCCTAAGGTTTCAGTGGTTATACCAGGGTCATAGCTGCAGTCATGACCGAGGTATGTTTTTTTCAGCCAATGATGCTCTACAATGTAAAAGGGATCTCGGTGGCTGTACAGCCACTGGATCACTTTTACATGTAGTGGAAAGTGGTTTCCCCCCACCTTATTCTTGGGCTCACCCATTCCCCTGAGAAGCCTGGGACTGAAACCAGCAGTCGCACCGGCTGACAATAAAGATGAGGAAGGGGCTTACGTTCCCTGATTCTCTCTATGGTCGATGAAACCAGAAGCAATGAGGATTTTGACACTTCCAGTTTTGGTTTGTTGTTTACAAGCCTTTACCAGCTTGTCCAGCATCTGTTCAATCAGATGCTTTCAAGAAAGAGGAGGGATCTGGTGTCTAATAAACCCCAGATATCTCAGTAAAGAGCACCTGTCAATGCCAATGTTATTACAAGGGATGTTGTTCATCACTTGTGATAGCAATACACTTGGTTTAAAAAAAATGTATGTACATTAAAATTCACTAACATATTTTTTCCCAAAAAATTGCATTTGAAAAAAACTGCTGCTGAAATATGGTGGGGCATAAACGATTGCAGCAACCATCGTGTTTTTCTCCCTGGTCTTTGCTTTCAGAAAATATATAATCTTTGGGAGCTCTAAATAAACATCTAGTAAATAAAATGCAGATTATTACATGTATGTGAGAAGCATCAGAATTGGGCAGCTCGTGGTTAAAAAGTGTTTGCTGGACTTTGGCTTTACATTTTCGGCCGAAAAAATCCTGGTGTGCAGGCTATATAATTTTTGTCGACCCTCAAAACACGTCCGATTTTCGTCTCATTAGTACAGATTTCGATGGGGAAAAATCTTATGAGCAAGACTAGGCATGCTCAGAGATGAAAGAACACAAAGAAAGCAATCCAACACATGACATCACTTCTGAAGTAGAATTCTGTCATGCGGGAAAATTTGTGTGCAGTCTAGAGCACATTCCAACCAACAGACACCACTCTGGACAAAAGACAGACGACCGGTTGGTGGAAATTTGTTGCGTGTGTACGAGGCTTAAAGCGGAGTTCCGGGCACAAAAAAGATTTTTTTTTTTGTGCCCCTCCGCTAGGTATGCCGCACCTGAAAAGGAATTGGATAGTTATTTTTTTTTTTTTTTGTTTACTCACCTTTTTATTGAAGATCGTAAATACTCACCTATGACAGCTTCCTCCTCCAGCGCCGAGGCTCACCCCGTCACTTCCTGCCTCGCGATGATTCCTGGGAGCTAAACGTCATAGCTCCCAGGATTTAATGCGCCGCACCGGCCCCGCTCGTCATTTCCGGGCGACGCCGCATTCCCCTGCTAAACAGCTTCTGGGCATGCCCAGAAGCTGTTTAGGAATGCGGTGCCGCACCGGAAGTGACGAGAGGGGCCGGTGCAGTGCATTCTGGGACACGAAGACGCGGAAGAAGACAGAGAAGAGGACCGCGCCGGCTTCAGCTGCCCACAACCGAGATGGAAACGCTGTGGAAGAAAATTTCTAAGTAAGTATTTCTTCTAAAAGGTAAGTGCGAACCGGGACAGATCAGAGGCTAGCCATTGTGGAATGTGCTAGCCCTGACTGTCCCGGGGGTATGTTCAGGAAAAAAACGTTTCTCTGCCCGGAACTACGCTTTAAGTGTGTTAGGCTGGCTATACATGGATTGATGTTCAGCTGGTTCAGCAGGATCCAGATGAATTTCAATCCATGTGTGGCTTGTCCTGTTCATGGGAAATCAATCTTTTGAGCAACTTTTCTCGAAAAGGACTTCTGGAAACTTTCAGTTTGATCAGGCTGAACAAAAAATAGGACTGTGTATTGGCTGCCTTACTGGCAGAATCAATAGGTAAGAATAAGAGTCTGGTATGTATTTTTAGGGGAAACCCCATGCCTTTTTAATTTTGCATTAGGTCTGCCACTAAAATTTATACCAGACAGCAATGTGTGATAGGGGTCTGGTATAGATTTAGAAACAAGAGTAAGCAGCAGGAGCTACCATTTGTGGGCAATTTAAACTGCTTTTTTTTTCTTTGTAAATGTCACTTTTGCTGCAGTAGGTTGTTTACATCACACAGATTCAAGGCATGTTACTTTTTTTTTTTTTTTTTGTTTAATTTCTTTTTATTGAAAATTTTTTTAAAAACAAAGAAAAACAGAACATTGACAATACAATCCGACATGAAATAAAAGAAGAAACAATGGAACAGTATCATTGAGTGCATGAAAACCCCAACAGGTGTCCATTGTCTAGACAATCACGGCACAAATAAATCTGGGAAAGCATAACTATAACACAGCACCTTGCATAATAAAACTAATGTCGGGAAAAGCACAAAGAAAAACGAGGGGATAGTGAAGAACACGAAAGAAAGGGAAAGAAAAGAAAAGAGCAGCCAGAAAGAAAAGGGACAAGAGGTGAGGGGGGGGGCAATTAGGCCACGGTTGACATATATTCCACATAAGAAAAACCTTAAACAGTCAGGTTTGCACTAGAAGGCGATAAGCCAGTGGAGGTGTCCTCGGTAAGCAAAGACACATAGGATGAAGTGGTTTTATAGGAGGACCAAGGATACCAGGTAGAACGAAAACGGTCTAGATTGTCAACGGGTTATGAAGGTAAGTTCCTCTAGTTGGTATGTCATGTCCACCTTCCATCGCCATTGTCGCACTGTGGGAATCCAGGCATGTTACTTAAAATAATTTTGCATTTGTAATGTTTTACAGAAAGCATATTAAAATGTCTATTCCCTGTCAAACATAATTTTTAAAAAAATGTTTTTTGTTGTCACATATACCTATTAGCCTAGAAAATAGTCATTAGTGTTTTTTAACATTTGGCTTTCATTGATTTCAGTAGGGTTCAAATTCAGCATCTGAATTTTAGTAATTGTGACGGTATTCACCGTAACTGGAAGTGAAAAACAGATAATTCATGGTTTGAATTGCTTCAGATGGGACAGTGATATTTGTCAGTGGTATCTTCATATAGAAATATGGAGATTTAATCCTACTTTACACTGGGAGACTTAGACTGTTATAGACCATTGCCATGAAGTCTGACTCCTCAATAATGTGTGTATTCCATGTCCCTGCATGGCTTCCCGATTGTTTGTGTATTGGAATGGAATGTGGATTGTGCCTGTCCCATTGTTAGATGTTAATGACCTCACATTGTTCTGTCCAGATGGCTAGATAATTCATTTAGGTTAATTCTGTTCCTGTTTACACTTTCATCTGCATATGCTACTGTAATCAGCCAGAGGGGAGGGATTGTGTACACTGTATGGGAGTGTAAAACTCTGTTTTCATTGGATTGTGAATGTCATGTCCTGTTCTCCACAAGGTCCACCTGGGTGGTAACCTTGTGGGGGAAAACGGTATAAATGGCTGTTTCTTGTTCAATAAAGAGATATACTTCACCCTCAATCTAGAGTTCTGTCTCTTATTGGGGGAATATGCTACAAGGGATTGCTGTGTTCTTCATACTCCCTTGAATAATCACTAAGCTCTTGTAAGAGCTTGTTCCTGTTCCTGCTGCATTCTCTGGAGAAAGAGAGGTTCACCTACTGGAACCTGGAGCCTTGTTGTAGGTCCAGGGTGGGTAGGAGACAGGGAGACCCCAAAGAAGCTGTGGCAGTTCGTGGGGTCTGAGGCGGTTATGGTGTCTGGTGGAGTGTTTGGAGCCCTCGGGAAGCACATGGAGCATCCGTCAATGGAGGTACCCAGTCGGGGTGCTGGTTGATCCGTTACAGTAATGTTCTCTAATGTGCACTTGAACCAAACCCAGGTACATTTAGCTCACCCCTAATTAGGAAAACAAAAAAGGATAGGACTACAGACACCTCCCCCATGCTTCTTCTCCATAACATAGAAGGGTGAGCTTCTGTGGTCCTCAAAAACAGCTAGGAACAGTAGTAGCTGCTCTATTGTGCAGCACATGCATAAATGACAGAAAATTATCAGGTGACAAGATATCTGGCAAGATCAACAGGTTTTTTTTTTTTTTTTTTCGCACTTATCATACAGATATTACAAAATTATTTCAACTGTATACTGTAGTTAAATATGTATGTTAAGGTTTACATATCCTTAAAATAGAGGAGTACCAGAAACTTTTGCCCTGGGAGGCAAACATCCCACTGGCATGATGTTTTTTCTGTGAGCTGTGAGCTGTTTCTGTGGTGAAATCTTGATATTTGTGCATACAGTATATATATAAATATATACAGTATATATATATATATATATATATATATACAATTAATTTTGAATTAAAAAGTACTTCATGAGCTGAATAGAATGGCTACAGCTCTGTAAATGATATGTGTATGAATAAAATATCATCATCACAAATAATCTTTATTAAATATCTTCCCATAACAAATGAGCAAAACACATTTAATTTTGCATATTTTTTTCATTAAAGTAGAACTAAAGGATAAACTGTTTTCCCCCTCTTTTTGGATAGAGAAAGGGAGGGTTATGACCCCTGACATTTTTTTTTTTTTTTTTTTTGCCATGTGTAGCCCATTGGTGAGATTTCTCTTTGGTTCCTGTCCCATAGCCAAGATAGAAAGTGAAATAAGATAAAAATGGTGTCAGCGCTTAATGGTATATAACTGCTAGCAATTAGTGTAGATATACAAAACACTGTAATAACAATAACAAAGAAAAATTGCAGTGCTTAGCACAATATCAAATAACTCAAAACACTTGAAGTGTTATAATAGTGAGTCCAACATTTAAAAAAAAAATACCTGTAAATAGTACAAATTATATCTTATGAGAAAGTATCAAGTAATATGATTCAGGAGATTTGCCTCCTCTAGTGCTTCAATCACCCAGTGCTAAGCAAGAAAAATGCACTCGCCAGATAAAGTTGCTGTCTAATAAATAGAACAGCAAAAATCGCATATGATAAGATCCAGGTCACCAAAGGTCTGTAGTCATCATTAGCTTTTGCGCTCTAACCGAATCATAGGTCCCTCTTCATAATATATCTGGGTGCATGGATCATGACCGGGAAGCTGTATTTTTCATGATAAAAACAACTTATTGTATACCATCTGAAGAAATAAGTCACCAATGACAAAGAAGAAAAAAATCTCATGGTGCAGTATTTATTAGTGAGCTGACATAAAAACAAACATATAAAACAGTTGTACCTATAGCACTTACAGAAAAATTGGCGGCAGGACCTCAAATGCAAAACATCATGTGTGAAATAGTAAGCTTTTACTTACATGAAGTGCCGCCAATCTGAAACAGAGTGGCGGCCATGACCTCAAGCGTTGTATAGCGATAAACCTCTACAGCTGTTTCGCGTACACACACATCATCAGGAGTAAAAAAAAGTTTTACAGGCATAAAAGAGAAGGGATTTATATAGCCCAGGTACATAGGAAATGCCCAGGTGCATGGGAAATTCATTTTCCAGGGTTAAGACAGGTCACTTCCTATTCGGGAATGACATCATATCCGGTCTTGCACCATCTTAAAGAAGGGAAGCCTTGTATAGCAAACAAAAGGGTAAAAAACACAGTAAAATAAGGGCTAGAAGGTAACTTCCAGTCCAGGAAGATGTCACTTCCTGTCCAGCACCAACTTGGAAAAGGGCAACACCATGTATGGGACCCAGTATATTAGCAGCAGCCATCTTAAAAAAGGGAATAGCCATAGAATATAATGAAGATCAAAACACAGGCCAAATAGATGTTATATTGGCTCTGTGTGGAGGGACAAAACTTTCTGATATTAAATACAGAAATATCTCACAAGAAAAGAACTCATGTATGTGAAAAAAGAAAATAGCTATACAATAAGATTTGAGAATCTATATTGATGTTCTGAACTAAAATGGTAAACTAAAAATAAACACATGTAAACATATGTAACGTGACGTTTTGAAGGAGACTCACCCACCAAAATGATATTTGTAAAATGTACTATTGGAATTATAAAACAAGAAACCGAAAAATATTACCATATTGGTGATGTGCAAAGTGCTGTACTATCCTCTTAAATGGGACACAGCCTACCAAAAGGTTGTATGAACTAGCAAAAATGGGTGTAAATAAAAATATATTATAAACAAAAATTATTCTGGTGACACAGCTGAGCTATAATGCACACATGCCCTAACAATACAATAGATTACATAATTTCTTATGATATAAATATGATTGGGTGTAAAACAAAATTGCTAAAAAGTACAAATATGACCTATTAACCTAGTACAAATAATTGAAAAATGTAAAGTATAAGTATGTGAAGTATAATATACAGATGGGGATATTTTAACTAGTATCCACAAAACAATTGAAGTCCGACTCCACTTTTAAGCCAAAAGGGGAGAAAGATTGTAAGTCATAGTCCCATTTAATTTCCAACTTTGACACTTCCCTTTTCTTATGGCAGCCTCTCCAATGGGGAGTTATTTTGTCAATGCCTGTAAATTTCAACCCAATTGGATCTCTATTATGGCATGTTCTAAAGTGGGCTAAGAGACTATAATGTTTAAAACCCTTTTTAATGTTGTAAACATGCTCCCTCAATCCGTCTCCAAGTCTCCTGGTAGTCCTGCCCACATATTGTTTGTTGCAAGGACATTCCAGGAGATAGACAATATGTGTCACAAGACATAAAAGTGTTCATTTTATAATTCCTGCCTGTAGTTACTGAAGAGAACTGCAGAACTTTAGATTTCCTTCTCCTATCTACATAACACATTGATTGCAAGGATTAAATCCTTTAATGTCTGAAAAAAAGATTGGTTTTTGAAGAGGATTGGTATTATTGGGAGCTAGGCAGGCAGTCTCTAAGATTAGGAGCCTGTCTAAATATAACCCTGGGCTTAACAGTTAAAGTTAATAATGTTTCTCTATCAAGGGAAGCAACTTTAAAGCAAAATTATTCTGTATAGCCCTTTTCGAGAAATCTATTTTTAATGAGTAAAGATTGTTGGACAAAGTCTTCCACATCTCTACAGTTGCATTTCATTCTTAGAAATTGTCCCTTGGGGACAATTTTAGCCATAAAGGGTGATGGCTGCTGTCAAGGGGAATATAAGTATTCCTATCTGAAGTTTTGAAAAAGTATTTGGTGAGAATCTCACCATTATGCACACATAGATGTAAATCAAGAAAGTTAATTTCTGTCTTACTATAAGAGAAGGACAAACTATTTTGATCATTGTCATTTAAGTAGGCAATAAAATTGGACAAAGAGGATTCAATACCCCACCATATTAGTAAAATGTCATCAATGTATCTTTTATAGAAGAGCAAAATATTCCATTAATATATATATATATAGTTTCTAGTTCCCAACTCAACATAAAAAACTAGGGGCAAATTTATCCCCCGTTACTACTCCTTTACATTGCAGTTAGTGACATGGAAAACTCCAATAGAGTAAGCAAAAAATCCCTTTGTTCTAGTGAAATGTAGCTTTCCTAAGATAGTGTTGAACTGCTTTCATCAATATGATTGATATTGGAATATAAAGAAGCTACATCAGCAGTTACTAAGAATGTTTCGTCATCAACATTAATGCCATTCAACTTGTTAAGAACTTGTTTAGTGTCTTTCAGGTATGCAGGGGTGTGTGTAACTAATGTCTGCAGAAACCAATCAATATATTCTCCTACTCGTGACATCAGGGACACTATTCCACTAATGATTGGTCTCCCTAGTGGATCAACAGGATTTTTATGTATTTGTATTTTGGTAGAAAATATAAGATGGGAAGTTTCGGTGCCACTGGTATCAAACATTCCCTTTCTTTTTTGTTCAAGATCCCCTTTTTATAACCAGTTTTAATCAAAACCTTTAATTCTTTTTTATACTTGGCAGTAGGATCCCTTTTAAGAGAAGCATATGTAATGGTATAATTCAAGATCTCTTGCATCTTGTTCACATAAGCAGATTTGTCCATGGGGACTATCCCCCTGCTTTACCAGCAGGTCTGATTATCAGATCCTACCTTTCAAGTAACTTTTGCATACCTACAGTATATGATTGGCTCTCTCATGCATCACCTTTTTTACCCTTAAGTTCCCTAAGTCCTGGAGGATTAACTCTTTAAAACATTGGTATGGGAATTTCCACCAGCTGGAGGGTTAAAGAGAGAGGCATTCCTCAAGTTGGTGTGATGATATGTTGGTTGGAATTGCTATGCATTCTGGGATTTTGGATGAAATGTCTCCAAATGTTAATCTGTCTAGTAAATTTTTGAATGTCGATAAACATTTGGAAGTTGTTTAGTCCTACTTTAACTTTTCTTAAATTTAACCCTTTGTTTAAAATTCCCTCCTCTTTAGGAGTGAGAATAGTGAAGCTTAAATTAAAAATACCAGTGGGATGTTTTCATTTTTTATTTATTTTTTTGTTTCCTATTCATCTTTCGTCCTCCTCTTCTTCCTCTTTAGAATCTATGCTTCGCTTTCTTTTGTTTTGTCCCCTAAAAAGCTATCTGCATTGGGTTGTGTGCATTGTCCATATAGGATTATATGGAATGCCTCCATTTCCGTTGTAATAATTCTGTTCTCTCATATCCCAGCCCACTCTTTTAGGGGCCATTGTGTCTGCTGAATTAGGTCTATCGTTCCTATGAGAGATGTTAGAATGAGGGTATTAACCACCTCTATATGGACCTCTGTGACAATTTCCCCTGGGCCCTCCTCTATGATTACCTCTATAGTTGTTCTGATAGTGGTTGTAACCTCCTCTAGGTGGACCGTTCCTTTGACTTTGCGGGTGCCAGTTTATATATCTTCCCCCTATGTTATTGTCCATGTTATATTCAAAAGGTTTAAACCTATTGTGCAAAGGGATATCAAATTACCCCTGCCTATCATTATGCACATGGCCACCCCTTCCCAAAGACTGGAGTCTAAACGGTGATCTGGATTGGCCTCTTTTGGATTTCCCCTTATTGGACTTTTGCACTCTATTCCATTCTGCACTGGGTTGTCTGATGGGGGTATGTGTGGTTTTAGTGAACATCCCCAATTCCTGTAATGATTTAATCTATTGTATTGTTATAACATACTGTATGTGCTATATAGCCCAGCTGTTTCACTAGAATATTTTTTGTTTATAATATAATATATATTATTATTTGCACTCATTTTTATGCTAGTTCAAGTAGCCTTTTGGTACGTTTTGTCCCCTTTAAGAGGATGGTAAAAAGCACTTTTCACATCACCAATATGGTAATATTTTTTGGTTTCTGGTTTTATAATATAAATAGTACATTTTACAAATATCATTTTGGTGGGTGAGTCTCCTTTAAAACTTCACTTGTTACATATGTTTACATGTATTTATTTTTCATTTTAGTTTTGTGAGATAATCCTGTATTTAATATTGGGAGGTTTTGTCCCTCCACACAGAGCCGATATGACATCTCTTTGGCCTGTGTTTTGATCTTCATTATATTTTATGGCTATTCCCTTTTTGAAGATGGCCGCTGCTAATATACTGGGTCTCTTACACCGTGTTGCCCTTTCCAAGATGGCTCTGGACAGGAAGTGACATCATCCTGGACTGGAAGTGACCTTCCAGCCCTTATTTTACTGTGTTTTTTGCCCTTTTGTTTGCTATAGAAGGCTTCTCTTCTTTAAGATGATGCCAGACCAGATATGACATAATTTCCTGGTTATGATCCATACACCCGGATACATTCTGAAGAGGAGCCTATGATTCGGTTAGAGCAGATAAGTGTGAGCTAATGATGACTACAGACCTTTGGTGACCTGGATCTTATCATATGCGATTTCTGCTGTTTTCTTCATTAGATAGCAAATTTATCTGGTGAGTGTGTTTTTCTGGCAATGGTGGAGGTCACACTGGGTGATTGATAGCACTAGAGGAGGGAGATCACCTGAATCATATTACTTGATACTTCTTTAAAAGATATAATTTGAACTATTTATGTTTGATTTTTTTTTTATTGAATTTTTTCAATGTTGGCCTCACTATTATAAAACTTCAAGTGTTTTGAGTTCTTTGATATTGTGCTGAGGAGAAGTTGTTTGGGTTGATCTCTGGAGAGTTTTTAGTTGTGTTTTGCCTCCGTCCCTTAGAATCTGGTGTGGGGTGTTGGTTGGTTTCTCAGGCTAAGAGGGTGGGACTTTTACGGGCAAGTGAGGGATACACAGTTGTTTGTTAATAAATGATTGCAATTTATTGCAGATACAATTGTATATTCAAATAAAGAAAGTTTTTAAGACATTCGTGGTGATGTAAGGTGTTTGGGTTACAGACCCAAAGTGCATAGAAGAAATGCTAAGTTGGAAAAAGAGTTTCTATTGGTCACTATATAAGGACGTCCAGAGAGAAATATATATTTCTATATATATATGTATTGTTTGCCGACAATCTCATCTGCCAATCCAGATACAAACAGACCAACCAATATCTAGTAAGTCGATGCCACCGATAATGTTAGTTCTTTCTTAAAATCCTTTCATTTTAATATCTCCTGACATTTACCACTCATCACATCTGCAGGTTGCTCACCTTGATTCTCGCTGCGGACCTTCTAAGCTCTGAACAAAAATCACCAAAACAGGTCAAATGTATGTACTTTAAAAATGTTTTCTTTCATTACTAATTTCATACATAACATACATTGATGATAATTAAACCCGTCACTATCTCTACAGACTTGGTGACAAAAAACCCTTGACAAAGGCTACTCTGTTAGCCGAAACGCGTCGGGTCAACCTTTTTGATGAACTCTCTGTGAAGCATCCAAGCAACCCAGCCTGGAGAAACAGAGTTTCTTTCATCAAAATAAAGTCACATATATTGCACCATTGTCACGGAAACTCTTTTTCCAACTTAGCATTTCTTCTATGCACTTTGGGTCTGTAACCCAAACACCTTACATCACCACGAATGTCTTAAAAACTTTCTTTATTTGAATATACAATTGTATCTGCAATAAATTGCAATCATTTATTTTACAAACAACTGTGTATCCCTCACTTGCCCGTAAAAGTCCCACCCTCTTGGCCTGAGAAACCAACCAACACCCCACACCAGATTCTAAGGGACGGAGGCAAAACACACCTAAAAACTCTCCAGAGATCAACCCAAACAACTTCTCCATAGACCATTGGATGGATAACACATCCACTCTTCTCACGATCTCTAGAAAGCAAAACAAAGAAATTTCTCTTTATACCTTATAAGGTCGCTCAGCAGGACCTTAACATATATCCATTATAAGCAAGCTAGGAGACCCATACTTTTCCACCTTCCAAGTCATAGAGCCTATTGGAGGAAAGGGAAATCGCATCTCCATAGCCAAACCCTCTATTGTTACATCAATAGTCGACTTAAAGGAAAAAAATCCCTCATTGACAAACATGGAGGACAAACAGGATGGAGACCTAATGGGAACGGAATGGGAAAATTTAATGTCAGCTATTCAAAAAAGTTTTCAAGGCAACGAACAACAAGACTCAGATATTACATCACTATTCAACAATCTCAAAAAACACCTTGAGAGAAAAGCGGCCCTACATTGGCACATAAGATCTTTTGAAAGATATATAACAGAGGAAATTAACCCTGCTGGCTTAAGAATACAAATTTTCCCAACTATGGATAATATCACAAACCAAATGAAAAAAGACTGGGAAAATGTTTTAAACGAGTGCTCAAAGAATCTAATGATACTACTTCGAGAAGAATACCTACGCCAAATCAAAAGCCTGGAAAACGACATCAAACTCATCTACGAGAAACTAACACCACTAAAAAAGATTGCCCTCTACAGTGAACAAGAAAGAAAACTTAAACAACATCTAGAGGAGTATAGCAAGGAAATACTAAAAAAGAAAGAGCAAAAATACTGGAGGGACAGAAACGCATTCAGCCAAAACAGAGCCTACAAATGGTCAAACTCCAGACCAAACAGAAGAACAAACTACAGACAACCTAAAAACGCAGGACAACAATACTCTTCAGACTCCTCCTCCTACGCATCAGGAACGGAACAAAGAATGGCAAGAAGAAGGGACGTACAGATCCCCCCACACAACTATGAAACTGAAGACAGAGAAGAAGAACCTTACACCCTTGAACCTAGCTCAACAAATGAAGGAGAAACATCAGTACCTCAAAAAAATCATCAAATGTTCACGAGATCATACAAGCCCAAGGAAAACCCCCCGAAAAAACAAAAAGGTTTTTTAGGGCAAACAGACCCGAAAACCCAGACGAAAACACAAAAACAGACAAAACCATAGAGATGGAAGGCACAACCATTATAAACCTATCTTCACATATGCTAACCAAAGACCAAATAGAAGTATTAACATTAGGCTTATCTTTTTGCCCGAACAAAACATCAGATACTTTCGAAATCATAAAGGATATTAACTTATTCGCCAGAAAATTGCTCTTTAAAACGATGTACCAAAAAACCCCAACGATAGAAAAACCATCCAATCTGACAGCAGCCGAACTAAGAGCAATCAGAGATCTGAACCTACTCCTGGAAGAAGGAGGTCTGGAGGACTGGCCAGACGAAGACACTCAACCAGAAGGAGATGAAGACGAAGAAGAGGACCAGACTACACAAGAAAAAACAATACCAGAATTTAAAAAGAGATCCCAAAAATTTCCTCCACTGAACCTAAATCCGGCGATTGCCCTTTTTGTTCGCGAAACAACCAAAGACATAGAAAAACTAAAAATCAAAAAAGATCACGAGACAAACAACCTCACTAGAAGACAAAAGTCAGCCATTAAAGAACTACAGAACCTTGAAGGCATCACAATAAAACCAGCCGATAAAGGGGGTAATATTGTACTTATGAGTAATGAAAAATATAAACAAATGTGTCTAAACATCTTAAACAACCCCGTTTGTTACAAACAAATATCGCCAGTAATGATCAACTCCTTCAAAGAAGACTTCTATCAAAGATTAGACAACGCCCTACAAGAAGGGGCAATCACGCAAACACTCTGGACCTTTATGAAAACCAAGCATCCTAGAATACCCACCTTTTATGCACTTCCAAAGGTGCATAAAAACAAACGAAACCCACCTGGAAGACCCATTATCTCAGGAAACGGCAACATCACAGAAGCCACAAGTCAGGTCATTGACGCACACCTCAGACCATATGTTACAACATTACCCTCGTACATCAAAGACACTGTACACCTCCTACAAACATTAGAAGGCTTAATCATACCAAAAAATGCCATCCTAATTACGGTGGATGTGGAATCTCTATACAGTAATATTCCCCACAAAAAAGGTATAGAAATCATCAAAAAAACATTAAGCCAAGGAAGCAATACTGATTTGAAGTTCAATAATTTTATTATTCAAATGCTAGAATATATTCTTCACCACAACTTTTTTACTTTCGATGGGGCCTATTATCTACAAACGTGTGGCGTAGCGATGGGCACAAGTTGTGCCCCATCCTACGCCAACATATACCTAGGAGCTTGGGAACGAGATTTTCTAACCAAGGAGGAAAACAGCCTATATACCGACCATATTACACTATGGCAACGATATATAGACGATATATTGATTGTATGGGACGGACCAGAAGAGCTAATTGAGGGATGCCTAAAGGCAATGAATACAAATAACTACAATATGTTCCTCACACTCAACTACAGCAACCATAAAGTCCCTTTCCTGGATACCTGGATCATAAAAGACGAAGAAGGTGCGATACGAACAACTCTATACAGAAAAGAGACAGCAGGAAATACGATTTTACATGCCACCAGTTTTCACCCGACCCCCCTTAAGAAAGCCATCCCGTACAGTCAATATCTACGACTGAAACGAAATTGTAACCTAGACAAAGACTTCCAAGATGAAGCAAGACTCCTGACAAACAGACTACTCAAAAGAGGCTACACAAAAACCACACTCAAAAAAGCTTACAACAAAGCGAACCAACAAGAAAGACAACATATCTTATTCCCAACCAAACAACCAGGGGGAAAAAAACATAAAGACAAAGAAAAAGAACAAAAAGACAACACACGGATTATACTAAGATATACCAACGAACACCCCTCCATAAAAAACATTCTTCAAAAGCACTGGCCTATTCTAAAAGAGGACCCAAAAATAAAACATCTGGTTTCCGACAATCCATCTATAACATACCGCAAAGCAGGTTCCTTACAACAAAACCTCATACACAGTGAATTTAAAGAAAACATCAGAAAAGACCCCTGCAAAACCAAAGGAACATATCCTTGTGGATCCTGTGCTCAATGCAATGTCATTAAAAAATGCGTGGAAACTACACTACCAAATGGGGAAAAATTCATACCAAAACATTTTGCAAACTGCAAGACCAAGGGAGTAATTTATCTGATGAGATGCGAATACGGAGCATACTACGTTGGGAAAACCAAACAAGAAATGGGAAAAAGAATTGGAAAACATGTAAATAACATGGAACTATGCAATCCTGACCTCCCACTAGGAAGACACATAGCGTACCAACATGGCTAAAAAATGCCCAAAATAAACTTTATAGCTCTAGACAGAATCCACATCCCACATAGAGGGGGAGATTGGAACAAACGCCTCCTCCAAATAGAACTACGGTGGATACAACGTCTAAAAGCCACCATACCCCCAGGCCTAAACGAGATAGCAAGCTATCGCCCCTTCTTAGAAGGCTTTGTATCAGGAAAAACTGACTAAAACAAAAAAACAAACAAACCACCCCCCACAAACCCCCCCCCCCCCCAAAAATATAAATTAGACACAAATCTACCCATGTATATATAAAAAATCTTTTAAAAAAACTGACAAAATACACACCCCATCCCCTAATCCCTCCCCTTCCCCCCCCCCCACTTTCCCCCTCCTCCCCCCCCCTTTCCTTCCCCCCCCCTTCCCTTTCCATATGACCTCCAAACCCCCTGCTTTTTGTTCTCCAGGGTACAATGAGTTCCCCCCTTTTTTTCCTTTCTTTTTACTTCTGCTGTTAAAACTAAAGATTACATGATCACACAAATAAATGTATACCTTGTATTATTACTGTATATTTTATACCTTCATAATATATCTTCGAATAATTAATTGACCTCTGATGATTTTTCTCAACTATGAAGAACGCACCCGGCACGGAAAGCCCCTGGGCAAGCCAGGGGTTAAACTAGGCACCTTGGAATATACCATCTTCCAAAAGACTCCCGTGACCTCCCGTGTCGGCGGCCAATAATGTGCGATCAGTCTCCCGATGCGCACGCACCCCGCTGGCGCGTGCGCATAACAGGGCTATGACGTCACTCGCACAAGAAGCCTGGTACGTGCGGCGCACAATGCGCACGCGCAACCGGCTTTAAAAAGGCCGGGGAATCAGCGTCTCCTCACATCACCCTCACACCGAGGGAATGAGGAGACAGAGCGGACGCAACCTGCAAACAACTGTAAGTGTTACCTTTCATTGCTCAAACCATCACTTCCCAATAAAAGTACTACATTCGGCCTTACTTGCCTGTGTTTTTACCGAACTTTAACAAAACTAGCCACCTGTATTCCAGCTTTTAGATACCGCACAGTACCCAAACACAAGTGGACTTTGAGGACAGTTGCACCCGTGCAAAAAATACCTTTTAAATTACCTTGAGCTGTCCAGATACCGTGAGCTTACAATATACCCTGTAAGTAATGAAATTATTTCCTTTCACATACACCCTCTAAATTTTGGGATACCAATTCCTTGTATATATATATTATACACCAACAGATTGGTCACTATATAAGGACGTCCAGAGAGAAATATATATTTCTATATATATATGTATTGTTTGCCGACAATCTCATCTGCCAATCCAGATACAAACAGACCAACCAATATCTAGTAAGTCGATGCCACCGATAATGTTAGTTCTTTCTTAAAATCCTTTCATTTTAATATCTCCTGACATTTACCACTCACCACATCTGCAGGTTGCTCACCTTGATTCTCGCTGCGGACCTTCTAAGCTCTGAACAAAAATCACCAAAACAGGTCAAATGTATGTACTTTAAAAATGTTTTCTTTCATTACTAATTTCATACATAACATACATTGATGATAATTAAACCCGTCACTATCTCTACAGACTTGGTGACAAAAAACCCTTGACAAAGGCTACTCTGTTAGCCGAAACGCGTCGGGTCAACCTTTTTGATGAACTCTCTGTGAAGCATCCAAGCAACCCAGCCTGGAGAAACAGAGTTTCTTTCATCAAAATAAAGTCACATATATTGCACCATTGTCACGGAAACTCTTTTTCCAACTTAGCATTTCTTCTATGCACTTTGGGTCTGTAACCCAAACACCTTACATCACCACGAATGTCTTAAAAACTTTCTTTATTTGAATATACAATTGTATCTGCAATAAATTGCAATCATTTATTTTACAAACAACTGTGTATCCCTCACTTGCCCGTAAAAGTCCCACCCTGATATTGTGCTGAGCGCTGCAATTTTTCTTTGTTATTTTCAAAATAAAAAGTGATTAGAATCCCCCCTTCAAAGTGCAAATTGCGGGAATTCCTGGTTGTCACCAGGGTCTCCAGAACTAGCGTGACCTTTGGAAGATTTCACCTCCATTTTGGAGACAACAAAAAATTTGGGATTTTTTTATTTTTTTTCACTTTTGATAACGGTACACAGGACAAATAAGAAGGGTGAATCTCCTTAAGGGGGGCACAGACAGCAATAAAAACCTGACAAGTGATCTAATCCATTTTCAATCTATCCAAAAATGTAAAAAATGCCTTTAGTTATATCTTCATTTACTCTGTTGCTCACTGCATTCAACCCAATGATAGTAAATAGGAGCCTGTGTTAAACTGGAATATCCAGTCGCACTGGAGGAAAGTTAAAAAAAAAAAAAAATTGCAAGCACATGATTAGGTATTTAAAGTGAACACAGGTTCACCTTATTCACTAGTAACTGAGTTATTGTTAGTTGTCATAAAAAATATTGTATTTTTAATTTGTCTAGATTTTGTTTCATTTAAGTAAATACATTTTTTAAGTTTTCACTATGCAGAAGGATGAAATCACACACAAGGGAAATGATGATTCACTATTTACTTGAAATGATTAAAAAACTGGACAAAAATTTTGAATCCATTGAATCACTCATTCTGTAAGCGTTGGACATGTGTGAATGTGGATCATACATGGAGATACTATTGTACAACTGTACCTAAAAATGTTGTATCATCTGATCAATTAATAGCTAGCCTGTATGATGGACATTGGAAAAATTGATCAGGAAATGTTAAAAAAAAAACTTATGCATCCTGTGCTGTCCCCATAAAATCTAATGGCATTTGGCAAATGGCACATTTTTATACCTTGTTTAAAAGGTAACCACAAAAGTTCCTAATTTTAAACTTAACATTTTTTTTATGAGGTCATACTAGAATTCAGGTTCAGTGTAATTGTAATATATTCCAAGTCTCAGTTACATATAGAACAGATATACTCAAAATATTTTTGTAATAAAAAAATTTCCTTTAATGTGCATACAGTATGTTTGCATAGTTCTCTTTTTAGTGCAAGGGTTTTTTTGTGCAAATCTTGTCTTTCCATTTACATTAGTTAATGTCAAAATGATGCATTGCCAGAACTGAACTGAGCACTAAAGAGCTGGCATAGAAATGTACTTAGAGTCTGATAATGATGTTTGAGTTTATAGAGATCTCTTAATGCTACCAGTGCTGCCTTTATGTGAAAAGTAAAATGTTTAAAAACCACTATATACAGGTATGCAATTTAGAATGCATTAATAAAATTAAGCAAAACCAGATTGTTCCTATTATACAAATTACATTTTTAAAACTAATAAAAACAACCCAAGGTTATTTTAACAGTGTTTTTTTTACCCAGAAAATATGACACATTAAAAAATGGTGAAACACATTTCAAACATAATGTACATTTTAAACAGGCAAAAAATTTGGGGGAGCATACCCATGTATTTCTAAAGCTGCTGCAGCTATGAACCAAAAGACATGTATATTAAAAAAGAATAGCGCGCAAATGCAAAAGAAATAACTACCAAATCTGAAGACAATCCATAAATAAAAATGGGGGTTTGGTCCCACCATATGGCCATATCGTGCTCAAGCCCACTACTGCGTCAAAGTACCCCATTATCAGTGGGTCCTACACTATCCATGAAAAAGAGATGAATCCAGCCTAACCCTTGGAGATAATACTCCTTGCTGGGAAGGATGTGCAAATGCACTACAGGGGACTCCTACTATATCCACTAGATGGTGGACACTGATTGAGTACAGGTGTGTGTGGGGGGGTGGGGAGGGTTGCTCAACCTCGATAGTCTGGTCAGACCGAATACATAATAAACAGGCAAAAAATTTGGGGGAGCATACCCATGTATTTCTAAAGCTGCTGCAGCTATGAACCAAAAGACATGTATATTAAAAAAGAATAGCGCGCAAATGCAAAAGAAATAACTACCAAATCTGAAGACAATCCATAAATAAAAATGGGGGTTTGGTCCCACCATATGGCCATATCGTGCTCAAGCCCACTACTGCGTCAAAGTACCCCATTATCAGTGGGTCCTACACTATCCATGAAAAAGAGATGAATCCAGCCTAACCCTTGGAGATAATACTCCTTGCTGGGAAGGATGTGCAAATGCACTACAGGGGACTCCTACTATATCCACTAGATGGTGGACACTGATTGAGTACAGGTGTGTGTGGGGGGGTGGGGAGGGTTGCTCAACCTCGATAGTCTGGTCAGACCGAATACATAATAAACAGGCAAAAAATTTGGGGGAGCATACCCATGTATTTCTAAAGCTGCTACAGCTATGAACCAAAAGACATGTATATTAAAAAAGAATAGCGTAGGACCCACTGATAATGGGGTACTTTGACGCAGTAGTGGGCTTGAGCACGATATGGCCATATGGTGGGACCAAACCCCCATTTTTATTTATGGATTGTCTTCAGATTTGGTAGTTATTTCTTTTGCATTTGCGCGCTATTCTTTTTTAATATACATGTCTTTTGGTTCATAGCTGCAGCAGCTTTAGAAATACATGGGTATGCTCCCCCAAATTTTTTGCCTGTTTATTATGTATTCGGTCTGACCAGACTATCGAGGTTGAGCAACCCTCCCCACCCCCCCACACACATCTGTACTCAATCAGTGTCCACCATCTAGTGGATATAGTAGGAGTCCCCTGTAGTGCATTTGCACATCCTTCCCAGCAAGGAGTATTATCTCCAAGGGTTAGGCTGGATTCATCTCTTTTTCATGGATAGTGTAGGACCCACTGATAATGGGGTACTTTGACGCAGTAGTGGGCTTGAGCACGATATGGCCATATGGTGGGACCAAACCCCCATTTTTATTTATGGATTGTCTTCAGATTTGGTAGTTATTTCTTTTGCATTTGCGCGCTATTCTTTTTTAATATACATGTCTTTTGGTTCATAGCTGCAGCAGCTTTAGAAATACATGGGTATGCTCCCCCAAATTTTTTGCCTGTTTATTATGTATTCGGTCTGACCAGACTATCGAGGTTGAGCAACCCTCCCCACCCCCCCACACACATCTGTACTCAATCAGTGTCCACCATCTAGTGGATATAGTAGGAGTCCCCTGTAGTGCATTTGCACATCCTTCCCAGCAAGGAGTATTATCTCCAAGGGTTAGGCTGGATTCATCTCTTTTTCATGGATAGTGTAGGACCCACTGATAATGGGGTACTTTGACGCAGTAGTGGGCTTGAGCACGATATGGCCATATGGTGGGACCAAACCCCCATTTTTATTTATGGATTGTCTTCAGATTTGGTAGTTATTTCTTTTGCATTTGCGCGCTATTCTTTTTTAATATAATGTACATTTACTATTTCCCTAAAAAACTAAGTAAAAAAAATGTATGAGAAAACAGAAATGCTGTTGTCTATCCAGAAAATTTGAATGACCAATATACAACTTAAAAGCTTGGTAATTCCACTTGTTTTTTTTGTCCACAAATGGTTCTTAATCAGTTTTATGTCATGGAGCCAGCAGTATCCCCAAAATATATCAGTTCACTTATCCAGCATATTGGGAAAAGATATAATTAGATGTCCTGTTTTGTTTTTGTTTTTTTTCAACATTTAGGAATCCCAAATAAAACATGGCGCTGGTTATCAATTTATCAAAAATTATATATTCCCTATACTGTATATCTCATATATTGTGCAAGATCAAAAGCCAGGCCCACAGCCAAAGCATTATAGTAGGCATGCCACAGCAAAGACATGAACAAGACTGCAAGTTCACTCAAAATGTCAGTTTTAGGGTCTTCAAACTTATCTAAAGATACATACCTACAGTACTTACCCACATTTTACATGATCAGTTTCTTCTAAGGCTACCACTAATCTAAAAGTATTAGTGGCTTTGACAGCTTCATACCTCCCATAATATATTGGTGACATAAGAAACTATCATTTAAGACCAACATATACAGTATGTTCCTTTATAGCCCAAAAACGATCACAACATGTAACTTCTTGACTAGGAAATTGGCATAGGCCCATACAGGGTTAGTTATTAGCTGAAAAAGACAGAAAAACACAACAGAAAGTTTCAGCTTCCTGGCTAGCTCTGTCTAGTATTAGCAGTCCTGTTGGGCAGCCTCACTAGACACTACCTCTAAACTACACTTCATTCATACAGCAATTACCAAACTCTGTACCCAGTATGTGACCCATTATACAGATGGCACATGACGGGGAGGGAGGGGGGGGTGGTGACATCATCAACCCTAAGCTCCCATACTATCTGATAAAGGGCTTACAGAGGGTATTTTGCTGCCACTACGATGGAGAAGCACTGCAATAGGGAGCACAATTTCACACTTTCGAACTCTTCAAGATTACATAGATGCTTGGCTTGCTTTTAAAAATACCTTTCATATATATATATATATATATATATATATATATATAGTATGTCACAAAAGTGAGTACACCCCTCACATTTTTGTAAATATTTGTATATCTTTTCATGTGACAACACTGAAGAAATGAAACTTTGCTACAATGTAAAGTAGTGAGTGTACAGCTTGTATAACAGTGTAAATTTGCTGTCCCCTCAAAATAATTCAACACACAGCCATTAGGTCTAAACTGCTGGCAACAAAAGTGAGTAAACCCCAACATGTAAAAGTCCAAATTGGCCCCAATTAGCCATTTTTGTTCCCCGGTGTCATGTGACTCATTAGTGTTACAAGGTCTCAGGTGTAAATGGGGAGCAGGTGTGTTAAATTTGGTGTTATCGCTCTCACTCTCTCATACCGGTCACTGGAAGTTCAACATGGCACCTCATGGCAAAGAACTCTCTGAGGATCTGAAAAAAAAAAACAATTGTTGCTTTTACATAAAGATGGCCTAGGCTAACATTTACAAGAACCTGAACCTGAAACTGAGTTGCAGCACGATGGCCAAGACAATACAGCAGTTTAACAGGGCAGGTTCTACTCAGAACAGGCCTTGCTATGGTCGATCAAAGTGGTTGAGCGCACGTGTTCAGCATCATAGCCAGAGGTTGTCTTTGGGAAATAGACATATGAGTGCTGCCAGCATTGCTGCAGAGGTTGAAGGGGTGGGGGATCAGCCTTTCAGTGCTCAGACCATACGCCGCACACTGCATCAAATTGGTCTGCAAGGCTGTTGTCCCAAAAGGAAGCCTTTTCTAAAGATGATGCACAAGAAAGCCCGCAAACAGTTTGCTGAAGACAAGAATACTAAGGATATGGATTGCTGGAACCATGTCCCATGGTCTGATGAGGCCAAGGTAAACTTTTTTATTCTAGATGGTGTCAATCATGTGTTGCATCAACCAGGTGAGGAGTACAAAGACAAGTGTGTCTTGCCAACAGTCAAGCATGGTGGTGGGAGTGTCATAGTCTGGGGCTGTATTAGTGCTGCCAGAACTGGGGAGGTACAATTCATTGAAGCAGCCATGAATGACAACATGTACTGTGACATACTGAAGCAGAGCATGATCCCCTCCTTTCGGAGACTGGACTGCAGGACAGTATTCCAACATGATAACAACCCCAAAACACACCTCCTTGATGACCACTGCCTTGATAAAGAAGCTGAGGGTAAAGGTGATGGACTGGCCAAGCATGTCTCCAGACCTAAACCCTATTGAGCATCTGTGGGGCATCCTCAAACAGAAGGTGGAGGAGCACAAGGTGTCTAACATCAACCAGCCACGTGATGTCGTCATGGAGTAGTGGAAGAGGACTCCAGTGGCAACCTGTGAAGCTCTTGTGATGTCCATATCCAAGAGAGTTAAGGCAGTGCTGGAAAATATTGGTGGCCACACAAAATATTGAGTGTACTCACTTTTGTTGCCAACGGTTTAGACATTAATGACTGTGTGGTGAGTTATTTTGAGGGGACAGCAAATTTGCACTATTATGCAAGCTGTACAATCACTACTTTACATTGTAGAAAAGTGTCATTTATTCAGTGTTGTCACATGGAAAGTTATAATAAAATATTTACAAAAATATGGAGGGGTGTACTCACTTTTGTGCTATACTGTATATATATATATATATATACTGTATATACTGTAAGGGATTAGCTCGGTGGTAGGCGTATGGGTGACCCCTTTGGGGGTGCGTTTTTCACAGAGATAGCCGATTAGAGGTTGAAAAACAAGACTGATTTATTCATGCAATTTACTTAACACAATTGCAAGCATCAAAACAGCCAAAATAAAATAAAAGACAAAATAAATCCTTGCCTCTGTGGGCGGCTACCTTCTCACAGCTGGAACCTACCTAAGAAGTCTTTCCAACCTACTGTTGGGCCGACACTGCTGATCCTACAGCAGACACTCAAATGTCCATTTGTTTGCTTTTCACACAGCACAAACATTGTCCATTGAACATGTCCCTTTGTTTTCTTTCACACAGCACATGTTCATTTATAACAGGATCCTTTACTCTTCAGATTCTTCATATTGAACACAGTTCATTTAACAGGTCCCTTTACTCTTCACACTCTTCACATGGAACACTTTGTCTTCTCACCTTTGAGACGTCTTCACTCGTGGTTACCCTCCTTAGCTTCACATCGCTTTAGGGGGTCTTCTCCCATGCTCACCAGCTTGTCGGGAGGCACACATCCGACTGTCCCCCTCTCCCAGCCCACACGGCGACAGGCGGCAGCAGTCCTTCTCCCATGCCCACACGGCGTCGGGAGGTACACGTATGTCTGTCCTCCTCTCCCAGCCTACACGGCGACAGGAGGCAGCACTCAATAGATTTTCTCTGGACAAATTATAGAGTCCTTGATCTCCTCATTCTGAACAGCTGAATGGTTTTCAACTTCCTGCTGGCTCTCTCTGCAGCCAACACCCTATAGTATCAGTGAACTTTCAAAGCAGGTGGGAATGTGTCTCCTCTCAGTGACTACATTCCCAGATTTACCTGACTTCCTGTCACATACCCCCCCCTCTTGTTTCAACCCTAGGGTTGGGACACATATTTCCAGGCACGCATGTGTCAGGCACTGCTGACTCACTGATAAGCCTCCTATTATCCTCAAGCTTCCGGATGAAACTGTTTTGTCATCTTCATTGACAGATTTCTCATAAATGCCACACAGTTTGTCTCTCATCTCATATACACATTCTTCAACTGCATTTTTGGCATCATTTTGCTCCTTCTCGTTTCTGTCATCTTCATTGACAGCTTTCTCATAAATGTCAGACAGCTTGTCTCTCATAACCGTCTGTCCAATCCACCATGGAGGACCGTGATCCATAGGCAACTCAATTGGGCTAGTCTTAATGTCTTCAACATTCTTAAGACGCCTCTCTCTGCAATCCATAAATGTTTTCCACAAAACTTTGAGAACCTTTGCTTCACTAAGCTTTGTTCCAAGTAGGGACTCTTGACATCCCTCTGTGACTTGAGTTGCCTCTCCATACATCTGTACACAATCATTGACTTTTTGTTGTAAAAGGGAATGATCTTCCTTCTTGAGCTTTGCTTGCTCTAAGATGCTGTGCAGAGGATTTTCCAATTGAGACAACAGGCTGTCACACATTTCTTCAAAGTGACCCCTGTTCCTTTTCCCAGAGATATCAATATCATTCACCAAACATTTCATATTCATAGGCAGATCGGAAGCATTTGCACTCATCAACTTCTTAAACTTTTCGCCCTCCTGAGCGAGTCGCAGTAAAGGCCTACTATTTGATTTGATATTCAGTTTATATTTCTTGCCAAACTCTTCACAGAAGTAGTCAACCAGAACATCATCAACTTTCCTTACACCAACATAGGGGTTAAAGGCAACAACACAGTTGAACCCAGCGATCTGGGTGGTATCCATTATAGACCTCCTCTCTGCATCAGTGAAGAAGCATGGAACTGCAACACATTCTTTTACAGGTTTCTTCAATGCACTTTCTGCTGAACTATTTGACCGCTCAAGGTCACCTAGTTCTTTTTCTCTATCTGAATTCCACATGGAATGCATCTCAAGATCACGATCAAACTTCTGCCACCCGTCTTTCACCAGTTCCATTTTGGAAACACTCCCTGAAAGGCACTTATTCATTTGCTTCACGTTTTCACCAACAGCCTTAGTTTTCCCCACTAGGTTTTCAGCCTGAACTGAGAAATCATCACATTTCTTACTCAGCTCCTTTGTTTGCTGAAGCTCTAATGATACATTTTCCAATGCTTGAAGTTTTTGAAGGAACGGTTTATTCCAAAGGGGTGATTCAAGCCACATGTCATCACATTTCTGAGGCTCACTCAGGACAGACCCCAAAACACTGATCCTTTTAAAAACTGCATCAGGCACACTATCCCCTCTTTGGGACAGATCCTCTGTTGCCTGGAATTCCTCTTCCAGTTCCTGCAACGGAATCTTCATCTCTTCTACTTGCTGTTCTAAGGCTCGCTTAGACTTTTCTAGCTCCTGAACTCTTTTCACAACATCATCCTTGGAGCTGACCAATTCTTCCATTTCTGTACGCAGCTGTTGGTTAACACTTTCTAGTTCAGCCTTACACTCTAGAGCTTCCTCCAAAGAGCGAGCCAAGAACAGGGCTTTGCTCTCGTTATCACGCACCTCCGTTTCTGCACGGGCGCGTTCTTCTGCATATTTTGCAGACACAGTCTTCTCTTCACCAAGCATCTGATCAAACTTCTTTTTCACATCTTCAACACACTGTAATGAACCAACGCTTTCTTCCATGCGTTTTTTCATATCCGCTATCTGAGCTTGCAATGTTGCGACTTGCTCTGATAGGTTTTTCTTTGCTTCCGCCTCCTTTTTTAATTGTTCCAGGAAGCCATTTTTCTCATCTTCCATTTGTTTGAGCTTTGTGCTAAAACTCAGCCTTTGACACCTCTCCTCCTGTAAGAGTTCCTGCGTGTCTTGCAGCTGCGATTCCAAGATAGAAAAATCTTCCGCAATTTCTCTAGATTTGCTGTCTGCTTGAGAAAGCTGATTTGTAACATTGTCCAGCTCAACCTGCAGTCGGTTTGCCTTCTCTGACAGCTTAGCACACAATCGGTCACCTTCTGACACCTTCACTTGCGATTCCAGAAGCTGTGCCTCTACTTTTTCCCTCTTATGTTCACAATCTCCTTTTCCCTGCATAAGAGCCTTCACCTCATTGGCTAGTTTCTGGGAATGAGACTGTAATTCTGCCACACAGGCTTCTTTCTCCTTTAACTGCTGCTGGAAACGTTGGGCTTCACCTTTCCAACTTTCACAGTCTGCACGTAATTCATCTACCACATTGCTCAAAGTGGTGAGCTCATACACAGTACTCAGTAATTTAGCCTCTCTTTCACTTTTCTCATTGTCGCTGAGAGACAATGTCGTTTTCAGAGCGACATTCTGTTCCTGCGACTCCTGCAGGTCTATTTTTGTAACTTCCAAACACTGAAGACTTTTTTCCAGCTGATTACGCAACTCCAACATATCAGCCATACTTTGCTTCTGCAAAGTCTGAATTTCACTTTCCTTTTCCATGAGGATGGTATCTTTCTCCATTATAGTCTCTCTGCGTTTTTGCAACTCGACCAAAAGAAGAGCAGTGGATTCTTCCCACTGTAACACATGAGACTTGAGTAGTTCATTCATTTCCTGCAAGTTTCTATGCTCCATTTTAAGCAATTCCAAGGCTTGTTCCTTTTCTTCCATTTTCCGTTGCAAGGCATCCAACTCAGCCCTGCACACATACTCGGTTTCTTCCAAACCGATGGCCTCCATTGGCTGCTGGCGTCTCTGTTTCCAGCCTGCCATGCTCTCTTGGTGAGCCTTTTGCTGAGCTGCAAAGCTCCGCTGAAAATCCGCATTTGCCTGCTGTTGAGCTGCATTTGCTTGCTGTTGAGCTGCATTTGATATAATCAGATGTTTCAACATCTCCTCCATTTTGAGTTTACTTTTCATCTGAGCACACTGCGTCTCCATAGCAGTTTCATCAGTGTTGCTAGGGACAACAACCTTCCTCTTTAGTAGACTCTCTTTAGGCATGGATGGGGCTGGTTCAGACGGCAACATCCCCTCCATCCAAAGAATCCGGTCTCTCATTTCATCTATCTTTGCATTTTTCAGGCGTTTGGACCGCCCCATCTTCAATAACTCCACAAACAAATTTTTCACAGTCCAGCAAACAATTTTCAGACCACTGTCTCTTCAACACATGTAGTTTTTCTCTCTCTTGCAGGATCTCTTTTCCTGCGCACACAGTTTGTGCAGTCACTTGCACCAGACACAACAAAGTTCATCAAAAAATTTTTTTTTTTTTTTTCTGTCAGGATCTTCTCTCCTGCACACATAGATTGTGCAATCTCATGCACCAGATAAAGTTCATCAAACATTTGCACTTCCTTGCAGGGATCTCTGCTTATGCCCACTGCATACCTCCACCATATGTAAGGGATTAGCTCGGTGGTAGGCGTATGGGTGACCCCTTTGGGGGTGCGTTTTTCACAGAGATAGCCGATTAGAGGTTGAAAAACAAGACTGATTTATTCATGCAATTTACTTAACACAATTGCAAGCATCAAAACAGCCAAAATAAAATAAAAGACAAAATAAATCCTTGCCTCTGTGGGCGGCTACCTTCTCACAGCTGGAACCTACCTAAGAAGTCTTTCCAACCTACTGTTGGGCCGACACTGCTGATCCTACAGCAGACACTCAAATGTCCATTTGTTTGCTTTTCACACAGCACAAACATTGTCCATTGAACATGTCCCTTTGTTTTCTTTCACACAGCACATGTTCATTTATAACAGGATCCTTTACTCTTCAGATTCTTCATATTGAACACAGTTCATTTAACAGGTCCCTTTACTCTTCACACTCTTCACATGGAACACTTTGTCTTCTCACCTTTGAGACGTCTTCACTCGTGGTTACCCTCCTTAGCTTCACATCGCTTTAGGGGGTCTTCTCCCATGCTCACCAGCTTGTCGGGAGGCACACATCCGACTGTCCCCCTCTCCCAGCCCACACGGCGACAGGCGGCAGCAGTCCTTCTCCCATGCCCACACGGCGTCGGGAGGTACACGTATGTCTGTCCTCCTCTCCCAGCCTACACGGCGACAGGAGGCAGCACTCAATAGATTTTCTCTGGACAAATTATAGAGTCCTTGATCTCCTCATTCTGAACAGCTGAATGGTTTTCAACTTCCTGCTGGCTCTCTCTGCAGCCAACACCCTATAGTATCAGTGAACTTTCAAAGCAGGTGGGAATGTGTCTCCTCTCAGTGACTACATTCCCAGATTTACCTGACTTCCTGTCACAATACAAAATTCCAATTGGTGGTTCTAGAACACATTGAAGAAAACATACCAGGGTGCTCACACAGATCTCCACTAGCTCTGCTCAAAATCCGCCTCTCCTGCAACTGAACAACCTGGGTCCTGACCATCACCATCCGTCTTCACTCTTCTGAGAGATATCAGCCACACTCCAATTTTCTGGTCTTGCAATGTTTTTAATAATCAGTGAATTGGCTACCTACAGTATGTCTCCAATCCAAAACCTACCATCCTTGACACATCATTTTACCACTCCTGGCTTGCTGGTGAGCTATTATACCTGTTTTTGGATTTTTTTTTTTGTTTTTTTTGTGGAGCATAAAGGCATCTGCCTAGGATTGTGTGCTGTTGTCATAATTCTACATTGATCACATATACATCTATTTTTATAAAGCTTATAAAGCTTTGCATTAAAGATGAATTGTACCCTTTGCCACATTGATTAAAAAATGTGCATTTATTATTTTTCTGCATTCGAGCCTGGAAAGCATTACTACCACTTTTAATGGAGCGTGGATGCAATGCACATGTTCCTGCAGGTTATTCTTCCAGCTGCAGGTTCGTGCTGAGGTATAGACCTTCTGTTATGGTGCTGGAGGAAGTATCAATGGACTACAAGTGTAGGGACATCACCAGGCTTGTGCTTCATTGAGATCCATGTGTCTCTCTGCCGTGGTGGAAGATAGGACTTGTGATCTTTCTATTCACAGATATCTGTTAATGAATGATGCAGTTGTGAGTAGAGCTGAAGAACCTCTTAATTCAGCAAGAAGGGGGGAGAGTAGTATGAAGACGGGAAGCTGCGGATTGTGACTATGTTTCATATTGCATCCTATGCATTCAACATGGAACATGGTTAGAAAGGTGGATATATATTTCTTCCTATTAGGACCTAAACGTACTTACTAGTTTTCTATTAAATTAATAATAAACACAAAATTGGATATCCATTTTTTTTGCCATAATATATATTGCTCAATATACATGAAATAATTATTTAGCAAGAAGAGAACATTACATAAAGTTATTTGAAAATACAAAACATCCTTCAGTGGAGTAATTTGCATATTTATAACTGTTTGAAACTACAGTACCATCATGTGAATAATTCAAGCGCATTCCTAGCCTATAACTAGCTGGAGAATTTTCCATTTCTGCACACTGAGTCAAGAACGCATTTTAACAGCAGCATGCCCTTTTCAAATGTCTCAATGGAATAGTTTTTTATACCTCTAATTGCATGAAGAATGCAGTGGAGTCATACTAAAAGCTAGTTATTATGAGTTCTTTCTGCCTGTATTGCGTTCTTATCTTGTCTTTTTTTTATACCACTGTTTAAGCCACAAAGAAAATGCATTTTAGCAAAACATGTGCATAAAAATATAATTCACTACTGCATCATTATATTGTTATCCCAAATAGATAGAATAATACAATATTTAATTATATTTTAAGTACAAATGCCCACGGCTATACCTGCTCAACCCTAGCATTTCTGCTTTCAGGAGAAACTGTTGGGCTTGCTTTAATCACTCAACTTTTGCTATTCTTGGAGTGAGATCTCCTTTCCAAAGTGGCTGGCTTTGCCTCATCAAGTCCTTGCAGACCAAGCAATCACTGAAACCTTGTTACATCTATAATGCACCAGTGTCAGTGTTTGTTTTAGAATCCAAAATTTTAGACTTGCTACCAGATCAAAAGATAAGTCTTCCAATGGAACGCCAGGGGTAGTAAGGAGGAATGCAAAGACAAAAGCTACCTCCTCTAACATTCCACAAAATAGAAGTAGGGGATAAATAAAGTTTAAGTTAGAAACTGAGTTTTATTAATGATACATAATTAAATAAGTGTACATTTGCACCATGCAGTTATTAAATGCATATGAAAGTGGAACTGTAGGCAGCAGAAAAGTAAGAGGAAGCATAAGCAGCCAATCAAGTCAAGAAGAATGTTGATAAAAAGAGAAAGCAGAGTGCTTGTACTAGGTGGGTGAGGGGTTAGGCTGATGAGGGGCACTGTACTGGGCAGGCTGTACTGAAGGATTAGACTGGGAAGGGGGTCTGTACTGTAGTAATGGGCAGGAAGGAGGTATTCAGGGCTGTGGAGGAAGAATTGTACTGGGGGGGAGAGTGTGGATGTTCGTTGAGAGTTTGAATGTGGGGTATAATGGTTTGGGGGTAGATTTGTACTGGCAAGATAGAGTAATTTATGGTTGTATTCTGTACAGTGCCCTGTGAATTATGCACTCCTGAGAGTACAGTGTGCCATGTATACAGTAAGTAGAGCAATTTGACCATGCCGCAATCCAGCACATTATACTGCATGCATGCATACTTCACTACATAAACTTCATTCCTTTAGTTCATTTTTTTTTTTTTTTTGGGGGGGGGGTTGAAAAATGATTGGCCCTGGGTGCCAGACATGCTAGGTACACCACTGGTGTCCAGTATGTCTAACATCAGCCAATTCCTTGTTACATCTCATTATATTTATCCTAAGCTTTTGGTAGTAGCTTAATATGCTAAAATTATTACAGGTCTCCTATTTCTCCAACCCTTTATGTGTACAGATACTGCTACTAATGAGATCTACAAGATTCAGAAAACCTAGCTAGCAAAACAAAATCCCAATAGCAGTCATAGTAATCCAATAAATATGCATGAAATGCACGCACATTTGATTAATTCTAATTATCTCCCAAATACCATTGTTACCTGGACAAATCATTAAAGTGGTTGTAAAGGCACAAGGTTTTTACCTTCATGCATGAAGGTAAAAACCTTCTGTGTGCATGCGCCCCCCCAGACCCCCTATTACTTACCTGAGCCCCCTCTCAATCCAGCGATGTAGAGAGAGCCTTGCCTCTCCTGGGACTAGCACTTGGCTCCCATTGCTGTCATTCACAGCCAGTGAGCCAATCAGGAGATGGAGTGGGTGGGGCCAAACCAAGGCTCTATGTGTGAATTGACACACAAACAACTTGGTGTAGGGGCACCTGGCAGGAGGAAGGAGTCAGAAGCGCCGGCATGGAACCGAGAAGAGGAGGATCTGAGCTGCTCTGTGCAAAACCACTGCACAGAGCAAGTAAGCGTAACATGTTTGTTATTTAAAAAAACAAAAAACAAAAAAAAAACAAGGCTTTAGTATCACGTTAAACAGCAAAGGGATGTTGAACTTCCTCTGCTGATCAGCAACCATAACACTTTTATGCTTTTAAAATACATCTATATTTACTTTAATAGCCTGTTAGTATGTGTTCATTTTAATGCATCAAAATCCATACCAGACCCTTTGGACTGGGGGGACTGTTTTATACTTTATCTTTTTTTAAAAATTCAGGTGCCAGCATGTGATTTGAGTCATTTTTTTTTTTCTTTAGAAATATAATTTTTGCTGCAGCATGTTCTATACATGCTACAGATGCGCCATTTTACAGGCAGACTAAGGTAATCCCCAGGCACAATATCTAAAGGAATTTTTCATTTGTATTGTATCACTTTAAGCAACATTAAAACCATTGCTCCTTTAAAAATGATCATTTTAAAAAAAATGTTGCAGTACCTGGACCCCCATACCCTTTTCATGGTCAATTACTTGCATATAAGCCTTCAAAATGGGACTTTTGGTTTCTCATGCTCGGCTCCTATAGACTTCAAATGAGTTTGCAGTTCGGGGGTGTTCCGCCCATTTCTAGCCCTGACTTTAGGACCATGTTAAGGGTTTAATTGCTGACACATTCCCACGCTCAATTCAATTGTAAGAGTAGCAGAAGACTGACAACGTTATTCACTCTTCTCTGTCATCCTATCAGCATGTTCCTTTTCAGCACATTTGCATGCAGCTTACCTGATTACCCCCAATCCTGCTCCTTTCTGCTGTACAAAAGATTGCAAAAAGTTGGAAAGCTGTATGCAACACCTGTGCCTCTTGGGCATCACAATACACCCATTTTATTAAACTGTATAGGCAAATGGGTCTGTGTGCATGGGGCGTTAGTTTTTTTTTTTTGTCCAAAGCTCAGCTTTAATATTAGAAAAAAGGTGCAACTTTATAGATGTACTCTATTAAAAAAATATACAGTATATTTTTGCATTTATTCACCTTGATGTTTATTATGCATATTATACTTTCCAAATTGCTTCTTGGGTGCAAAAATTAATTGTGTCTATGAGACTTTTTATTTTTTTCTGTAAATGACTACTATTATATTGTTACAAGTTCTGATGTTTAGTCCTTGGAGAAAATAATGGTTTAATTATTCAGGTGTAACTTGTTAAGTTTAATTGCCCTTAAGGCAGCTTCTTTTATAGTGTGAACACACCTGCTTCTGGGAACAGAGACTCTGTAAGACTCTTTCAGAATGTATTTAGCATCTCAACTTTATCATATTAATGCAAACATTTTGGGAGATGAGATGAGCCATAAAAGAAAGATGTATATTTGCATTTTATTTAGCTTAGTTCCTGATGTATTTTTTATTTAAATAAATGCATTTTTATTTACATAAATATTGTAAACATGTATTATTTAGTTCTTTGTAACCATTTTTTCCTCTGATGTTCAGAGTTTTCAGTAAAGCAAGTAACAAACTGTGATAACCCAAAGCAACAGATCAGTCCAAATGTATCCTCAAAGAGAACCTGCACTATTGCCATCACATAGGGGACATGTCAGACTCCTTGTCTCCATGGAACACATAAAAAAAACACATACAAAAATATACAGTGGGTACGGAAAGTATTCAGACCCCCTTAAATTTTTCACTCTTTGTTATATTGCAGCCATTTGCTAAAATCATTTAGGTTCATTCTTCTTCCTCATGAATGTACACACAGCTCCCCATACTGACAGAAAAACACAGAATTGTTGACATTGTTGCAGATTTATTAAAAAAGAAAAACTGAAATATCACATGGTCCTAAGTATTCAGACCCTTTGCTCAGTATTTAGTAGAAGCCCCCTTTTGATCTAATACAGCCAGGAGTCTTTTTGGGAAAGATGCAACAAGTCTTTCACACCAGGATTTGGGGATCCTCTGCCATTCCTCCTTGCAGATCCTCTCCAGTTCTGTCAGGTTGGATGGTAAGCGTTGGTGGACAGCCATTTTTAGGTCTCTCCGAGATGCTCAATTGGGTTTAAGTCAGGGCTCTGGCTGGGCCATTCAAGAACAGTCACGGAGTTGTTGTGAAGCCACTCCTTCGTTATTTTAGCTGTGTGCTTAGGGTCATTGTCTTGTTGGAAGGTAAACCTTCGGCCCAGTCTGAGGTCCAGAGCACTCTGGAGAAGGTTTTTGTCCAGGATATCCCTGCACTTGGCTGCATTCATCTTTCCCTCGATTGCAACCAGTCGTCCTGTCCCTGCAGCTGAAAAACACACCCACAGCATGATGCTGCCACCACCATGCTTCACTGTTGGGACTGTATTGGACAGGTGATGAGCAGTGCCTGGTTTTCTCCACACATACCGCTTAGAATTAAGGCCAAAAAGTTCTATTTTGGTCTCATCAGACCAGAGAATCTTATTTCTCACCATCTTGGAGTCCTTCGGGTGTTTTATAGCAAACTCCATGCGGGCTTTCATGTGTCTTACACTGAGGAGAGGCTTCCGTCGGGCCACTCTGCCATAAAGCCCTGACTGGTGGAGGGCTGCAGTGATGGTTGACTTTCTACAACTTTCTCCCATCTCCTGACTGCATCTCTGGAGCTCAGCCACAGTGATCTTTGGGTTCTTCTTTACCTCTCTCACCAAGGCTCTTCTCCCCCGATAGCTCAGTTTGGCCAGACGGCCAGCTCTAGGAAGGGTTCTGGTCGTCCCAAATGTCTTCCATTTGAGGATTATGGAGGCCACTGTGCTCTTAGGAACCTTAAGTGCAGCAGAAATCTTTTTGTAACCTTGGCCAGATCTGTGCCTTGCCACAATTCTGTCTCTGAGCTCTTCAGGCAGTTCCTTTAACCTCATGATTCTCATTTGCTCTGACATGCATTGTGATCTGGAAGGTCTTATATAGACAGGTGTGTGGCTTTCCTAATCAAGTCCAATCAGTATAATAAAACACAGCTGGACTCAAATGAAGGTGTAGAACCATCTCAAGGATAATCAGAAGAAATGGAAAGCACCTGAGTTAAATATATGTCACAGCAAAGGGTGTGAATACTTAGGACCATGTGATATTTCAGTTTTTCTTTTTTAATAAATCTGCAACAATGTCAACAATTCTGTGTTTTTCTGTCAGTATGTGGTGCTATGTGTACATTCACGAGGAAGAAGAATGAACTTAAATGATTTTAGCAAATGGCTGCAATATAACAAAGAGTGAAAAATTTAAGGGGGTCTGAATACTTTCCGTACCCACTGTAAGTTTCACAATACACATGAGGCACTAATGTGTACACTGAAGAAGAAGAAATAATTATATGGTCATTATTTATGAATAAATCTAAACTGTTAAATTGTAAAGACTTTTAAAGCATCACCTATGGACAATTTTTTGACAGAAAGCTGCAGTCCTTTATTGCTTTCTGGATCAAGAGTAGTGCTGAGAATGTTATAAGGGAGATATTTATGAGGAAGGATTGCTACTCCCCTTTTCTTGGTTTTATAAGAAGTGGAAATAGTTTCCCTTACCTAATTATCTCACATTTGTAGTAAATGACCAATTTTCCAATGAGTCTCTTGTAAGAAGACTAAATCTGGTTTTAAATGCTTAAAGCGTAGCTCCGCTTTTGTTGAGAAATAAACATTGCCCTCTGGGTGATCTATGTACATTACAAGGATTATGACAACCTTTGTTGCAGATTCCTACCTTTTGGTATCCTGAAGAAATCACTGTTTGTTCCTCTGTGCCCCTGTGATGAGTGGGTCTAATGGGAGTAGTTTCATAATTATCAACCAGCTGTGCAGCTGCAGAGCACTAATGAGGATATCTGCTGGGCCTGCATCCCTTTAGACATGTTCCTATTGGGAGAATCTCACCAAAAATAATTTTTTTGTTGCAGGGGATGCCTGAAATCTGACTTGTATCTTAGTGCAGACTTCTGGGGAAATTGGTGAGGCAATCACAAAAGCAGGAAAGGATGTTTCTGGGGTGTGTTTAGTACACATTCTCTGTACAGAATAACTTCAGGTAGCCATATTGCATTGCCGTTTCAGAAAATGACGGGCTGCAGATTGAAAAGGAAAGGTCATTTTTAATAACATTTAATTACAATATGACTTGTTTTGCAATTGTATATGCTAAATTTTTTTTTCTTTATTTGCTATTTTTTTCCCCCACGAAAGCAGAATTCCCCTTTAAGGTAAAAGAGAACCCTTTCTTCTTTTATTTGGGGTATTCAGTCCCACAACATATCACAAAACTATTATTAAGAACGTGGTTATGTGGGGTTGAAGCAAAACAGTAACATTAGATGTTCCAGTAGCCATTAAAACAGGGAGGCAGAGAGAAGGGCATAGAACTTTACCTGAAAGTTGCGGACAGCTCCAGCAAGCAGCCATGGAGCAGTCATTGAACACCGGAAGGGCAGCCAACCACCTAGTTATAACAAAGAAATAAATATAGAACAATGCCATGTTAACAGTGCCAGTGACCAAGGCACACAACACTTTTTTTTATTAAAAAACTGTTGCTGACAATGCAAAAGCAATATAGGATCATGGAAAAATACTGTGAGTTAGAATCAGGACAGGGAAGGCTGTGTCTCTGAGTGAAATAAAAGACCCAAGAAAGGACTAGGAACCTAGTGGAGTTTACTGGTACCAGAAAAGAACGGTGACAACAGTATAGATATAAAATACATTTTATTACAAGTCTTTAAAAAACATTTTTTTTAAAACATGGAAAAATGCTTGGTTTGGCCAATACAAATCTAAATGCAAGAGTTGCTTATATTAGCACAATGTATTGCTAGAGGTTGACGCGTTTTGCAAACATTGCTTCTTCAGGACCTCTTTGCCTTTGCAGCAAAATGTCTTGGCCTATCTATAAAGAAAAAACATCATAATCCATAACATATACATAACAAGTGACAATAAGCATGGCAAAGTATTGTATCCATCGAGTACACTTACATGCCTGTACCAGAGCCCAGTTATAGATGGAGATATGATAGTGAGATAGAATTCTGTGGTTAATTGCTGAGTATATTAGTTAGCTGTCATACCATATGGTGCAAAATGTTTCCACAATAATAAGAGAAGACATAGATGTGCTACACAGCTGCTTGCTTTTGGCCAAAATAGGTGACTCTCACAGATGTAAATCACTTACTTGTTTGCTGTCTCCCCGCAAAAACATCACTCTGTGTGTGCTGGTTGTGCTGACTGTCCTTCCATGCTCTTGTTCCGGCTCTCTGTGGGGGAGTACTTCCTGTCGTTCTGGAGTCCTGGTAAGGGTCCTGATGATGTCCTTGTGGGGTCTGTGTAGGCTTATGGATCCAGTGGGTGAGGTACAGTGGCAGGGAGACAGAGCACCGCTGTCTATGGAGCTGCCGGTTCCTGTGTTTCCTCGTGCTGCTGCAGGGATCCACCCATCAACGTCTGGATGTGGGTGACGTCAAGTCTACTTGTTTCGCATAGGACAATGCATAGCTTTGTCTGGACGTGAAAAAACAAGTCCTGCAAGCTATTTAACAGATCATGGACAGCACAACGCCCTGTTTAATTAGTTGATTAGATAAAGCAGATCAGGGGCTTGCATATCGTGTGTTGAAACAGCTAATGATGCATGTTGGATATATTAGTAGGGTACACTATGGCTTAATTTGTGGGGGAGGTAGTGATATTTAAATAGAAGGAAGGATGCAGTTTTGCTGACTGATTGGCATTGGGGAGTTAAATGGATATCCACACATATTTTACTTTGTAAGTGTATGTGCATTGCCAATTTCTATTTGGAAATACCAAAAGGTGTTTTAGGATCTTTTTGAGATTTGCTTGCGATTCAGGTATCAGTGTTAACTGAGTATATATAGATCAAGGGGATGAGATGGAAGTAAATAGAGAACCAGGGAGGATTTTATGCAGAAGAATAAATATATATAGAATTATATACGGGGGGGGGGGTTTATGATTGATGTCGGTGTCAGTGGTAACAATGGTAACATATAGAGAGGAGGTGCATGTCTCATGGTGGTACGTCCACCAGTTTAGAGTGAAGTATGTACTGGGGGACGTTTGTGACCATGGGGTCTGCTCAGAGGTCTAGGAAGACCTGTAAGTTTAGTTCCAAATTCAACCCATGAAGTGAAAGAGATTTCAACATGAAAATACACCATTTTTCTTTTTGGAGTAGAATCCGATTGAAGTTCCCTTTTCGTTGGGACAGACGTAATTTGTAGATTGCTTTTATTTTCATTCCATTGAGGTCACCATTGTGGAATTCAGTGAAGTGAATGGCTAGTGGTTTTTCCGGATCCTTCTTTTGTATTTCCCTCATATGTTCTCCGATTCGGATGCAAAACTCAGATTGTGTCAGCATGTCCCCTAAGTTTTTAGTTCTTCGGGCAACAAGTTTTGGTTCTGGGCCCACTATTTCGGCCAAGCCTGGGGTGTTGGTGAGGATCCCTCAATGTTTTTTTAGGATTGTGCGTACCGCGTCCCATTGTGAGCCATATTGTGTAATTATTCTCGTTGGGGTCGGGCCGGTATCCAAATCCGGAAATGGACCATCATTGGTCCCGTAAAGGAGACCCTCTCTTGGGCGTGTGGCCACTTTTTTACAGGCTTTTTTGAGTTGATTATGGGAATATCCCCTTTCCCGGAAACGTGTGTACATTTCCTTTCCTTCTCTAAGATAGTCTGCTGCAGGTGTGCAGTTGCGCTTGATTCGAAGGAATTGTCCGACTGGGGTCCCATTTTTGAGCCATGTAGGGTGATAGCTGTCGGCTCTTAGCAAGGTGTTTGCTGCCGTGTCCTTCCTGTAAGTGCAGGTAATCAGTCTTTTATCTTCAATGGAAATCCATAAATCACGGAAAGAGATCCTTTTTTGGTCATAGGTGTATGTCAGCCGAATGTTACGGTCATTAGTGTTTAGGGCTTTCAGAAACTCATGGTCATCAATACTCCCCTTCCAGACCACCAGGATGTCATCTATGTACCTCAGCCACGTGTGGACGTGGCTGAGGTACAGTGGCATCAGGTATACCACCTCTTCCTCCCATAGGCCCAGGTGTAGGCAAGCGTAAGAGGGGGTCCAGGGAGGGGATATTCGATTCCTAATGGCTAAAAGTAAGAAACTGATCATCTGGGAGGAGTATCGTTTTGAAGACACCCAATGATTACTTTTATAAACCTTTGAAACTTTCTACTTAAAATGAGAGTCTGATCTAATTTGCATGTGAAGTACTTTCATTATGCTTCATTTATTGTTGGCCTCTTTTACTGAATTTGCAAAATACTTACTAATTACCATTTGTCCTCAAGAATAAACTCACAAAGCAATTATTTACATGCAACTTAAGCAGCACTGTAAGTTAACCTTTCTCTAACTACTGCTCCAGTAACTTTCTGCTTTTGGAAAACATTACATGTCAGGCATAATATAAGAAATGACATGAATGCAGATTAGGGAATAAAGTCGTTGAAGCAGAACAAAAAAAGTCACTAGTGTCTAAGAAATCGCATTAAAACATTCAATATCAGCAAAGCACAAGAGGGATGATGTATAAACCATCTTAATGTAGCACATGACTGCTTCATTGCTGCAGGTTGCCTTATCAAGTACTGCTTCCCTGCTTTCCAGTGCTAACTATCATTTTTTTAATGGGCAAATTAAAATATATCTCTTAGCATTACTTGCATTTACGAAGTGTTAAATTATCACAGCTGAAATGCTCTATATAGGTATATATGGTAGCATTGTGCACATGGTTGATATGCTGTAGTGCCTGGGAAATCTGAAAAAATACCTGCTTATGTGTTTGGTCCAATTCTGTTGCCAACATTGTTTATCTTATTATAACACTGAGATTGATAATATGATTACAGTAACCCCCCGCTCCATCGCGATTCAGTTTTTGCAGTCCCGGTAATTCGCAGTTTTTTTTGTAATGTTATTTTACTATATAAATCATTAAAAATGAAATATTTTTGTGTGTTTTTCATAGCTCTTGCTATGTCTCCTAGTATCTTTTATGTGTTTAAATGAGTTTCTATTGTTTTAAAAGTGTGTTTAAAGACCTTAAAATGCTTTTACACGTACAGTGACAGTAAAAAAATCATGCCTACAATGCATTTTAATAGGGTTTTTCTATTTTGCGGAATTTCACTTTTCGCGGCTGGGTCCGGAACGTAACCCCCGCAATGGAGGGGGGTTTACTGTACAGCAGGTAAACCCTCAGCACTCAACATCCACCAGTAGGGCAGTGCAATCAAATTTGCTAAAATCTGTTGTGTAATGTACGTAATTGTCCAAAAAAGGATTTGCATACCTGTGCTACATTACATCAAATGAATAACACTCTATGCCCCCTACCCCTATGTTTATTTTTATTTTTTAAATATGAGTTCTTTTTTTACTAGTTTATCGGTGGTTGAAATCCTAGATCTTATACTAAATGGTGCTCAACTAATAATGGGAAAGCTGTTTTTCTTTTACACCTGATGGGCAATTTATTTTATTAAAAAACCTGGAGTTGGATCCAAAGCCAAGACATGCTGGAGATGGTGTGCTTTTTTTCTTTTTTTTTTTTTAATGTAATGGTACTACTGTATGGTACACCAGTTTAAAGTCTATAGAAAAAAAACACTGACCACAGAATTTTACGGTCTAGTTACTACAACTATCATAGACTCTCCTTTGTTGTTGCATTATCCCACAGGAGGCCAGTAGTGTCCACTCAAGGTGAAAAAGAAGGAAACCTAAATATGAATATTATGTTTAAAATCTGACCATTTAACTCTTCTGTTCTAGGCACTATCTAATGGATTATTTATAGAAAATGCAACCCTATTACAAGCAAATGGGTGCCCTTGAATTTACACATATTACATTTTGTATTGTGTATATAGAGTATATCTAAAATTTAAAAATACTATATATAATCGAATAATTTAAATGATTAAACAAATAATTATATATAAACATAGTCATGCTTTTTCTATACTACTACCAAAGCATCAAACTTTTGAGCATCAAACACATAAAAAAACAGAAGCCTAGTATTAAATTACAATTGCATTAGTATCATTTGCATGGTTTAGGAAATATATATATTTTTGTTAAAACCTAAGTTTAATCTCCTTATATTTTGCCTTCCCTAATTCCTCTTTTCCTCCCCATCAACACATCCCCCCCCCCCCAACAAAAAATCAACAACCAATTAACAAAAAAAACTTTCTGTTTCAAATTTCTTAATTGATGTCAACATTTCTCAAGTGATATCAACATTGAGCCTCCATGATTGAAAGATCTGATATACAATGAATGAATGAAATTGGTGGACCAGGAAGAGTAAGGCCATGATGGTAAGGGCTAGATAATAATTAATGTACTCTAGCCAGGAAATCAGACAGGCTCTATCTGACTTTCTGCACCTTCAAATGCACACTGTAAAAAGCTCACAGTAAGCAGTGAAATGAAAGTGGGACAGGAGGGGAGTGTGAAAAATTGTGTAATACTGAAGGGAAGGCTGGAGTTCATCTTTAACACATGAAATATATTAACTTTCATTTTTTTGTTGATGGTGTGATGATATTTGTATTGCCTAGAAATAACACAGCTAGAACTATTAATTGATTTTGGTCAGAATAAAATCTTTGCATAGTATGATTTTTATTGGCATTTTAGTGGCTAATTCATCAACTAAATATAGAGGTGTGTTTTCTCCACTAGAGAGTGGTTTGAATCAATAAATATAATCTTTCCCAAATGCTTTCTACCTTTATATGGCCATATACCACAGTATACACAATACACTTTACTGTCCCAGAATCTCATTAAATTGCTCTCCTAATTTTATTGGTTTCAAACATAAAGTTCTCATTCACACCTCAGGGTAAACATAAAATAAATCCCTTTTTTCAGAAATGTGTTTATATCATGGATGAATCTCTTAGTAAGTGCATAACATAAATACTAATTAAACCATTATATCTTGTCTTTTGTGTTTACTGCTCAGTAAAAGACATACTGTAAAATATATAATAAATAAAATATAATGAAGACACAACATCAATGCTGCAAAAATGTAATACATCAATTTTAATTACATTAAAATGAGTATTCTTTTTGCAATTTACATTGAGTGCATGTTCACTTTAATTCAAGATATGCTAAGCCTAAATACTCAGTTTTGATACATATGTTTACTGTTTTACTATTTTACCTTCTAAATGATATGTAATTCTCTACAAAAAATAATTTTCCTCATTTTACAGCCAGACAAATAACACAACTATTTCCTTATTAAACAATTCATCTACTTGGGTTCAGCAGTTCAGCTTTCTTTGTCACCTGTCTGCCTTAGTCAAATCATTGGGTATTTAATCAGCTTTATCACCCCTAAGCAGAAAGCTATCCCAGGAAGCATATAGGTTTATGTCACACTGACAAATCTGTAGCAGCTAAAAATTTGCTCTCCTTGTTTTTGCTGCTCGAAAAACATGAATAGCAGTCAATAGACTGATTGTCAATCAGAAATTCCAAGTCATCTGTGGCTTGGTTGTTGAATGATTACATTTTTGTACCATTTGGAGCTAGCTACAGAATCCCCATCTTCATTACCAGCTCATTTTATGCAATGCAGCTACTGATGACCATGGCACATCAGCATAGCTATACAGCTATGCTCTATAGTCATCTAAAGCACCAACTCCACAGCCAGCTACAGGTTGCCAGTGGAAACAAGCAGAAAGATTTGTGTCTGCTATAAATCTCTGCTACAACATTACTAGTGTGGCATGGCCCTAACACTAAGTCAGAAATAATATATGGGAAATCCAGACATAATAAAGTGATGTCCCAGACTAGCTAGGGGTAACAAGTTAATTTGTTTGAAGGTAAAGCCATGGGTTTAATTGTAAACCCCCCAAAAAAATAGATCAATTGGAGAGTAAATGGCTATGGTGCCTAAACCCAAAAAACATGGGAAGGAGCATCCAAAAATACAACACAGATAACAAACCATAAAAGGATACAGCACCTACTAGGGCTACTAATAGTCGTTATTATACATTGAACATATATCACACACAAAAAAAACAGTGACAAACCCCCCCCTAAAAAAAAAAAAAAGCACTTCCCTCCTCCCCCAAGATCCTCCCCACCCCACTCAAAACCCAATAAGCCCACCCCTACCCCTACAAAACCCTATTTCCACCTCTCTCTAATGATGATAAATCTGAAGTCCTAACAAAATTCCCACCAGATGAATGAACTCTGCAAAGAAAAGTCGGTGGTAAATATGGTAAAATGTGATGATCAACGTTCAGCAACTATAACTGAGATGCTGTGATAAATTGCACAAGCTATAAAGTATAGAGCTGTTATGCATGATCTTCATAGGAAACTGCTGTGGATTCCATATGGTTGTCACTGGTTCAGGAAGTGTCTTCTAGTCATTAAGTTGGGTCCAGCCTGCCACTGATTGGAACACTTGAACCGGTTTGAGCAGCCTACTGACCTTCAGCTAAATTACTGGAGTATTCCTACACACCAAGACCTCATTAGCATTGTCCACCTGTGAGTAGTTCCAGGAGGTGTCCCTTCATTGCAGTTTTAGCAGAGGAATCTGCAGCCTGCAAACTTCTCCCATGACAGGAGTGTGTATTGCCCTATGGTTTTGAGAAGTGGGATTATATTTTCTATGAATAGTGTAGGACCCACTGAAAATGGGGTACTTTGAGGTAGTGGTGGGCTTAAGCACAGTATGGACATATGGTGTGACCAAATCCCCATATTTACTTTATAAGAGCAGGTGTTTTTAAATATTTTTATTATGTATTCGGTCTGACCAGACTTCTGAGGTTGAGCATCCCCCCACACACACCTGTACTCTATCAGAGTCCACCATCAAGTAGATATAGGAGGAGTCCTTTGTAGTGCATTAGCACATCCATCCCAGCAAGGAGTGTTGTCTCCAAGGGTTGGAGAGGCTGGATTCACCCCTTTTTTATGGATAGTGTAGGACCCACTGATAATGGGGTACTTTGACGCAGTGGTGGGCTTGAGCACGATATGGCCATATGGTGGGACCAAATCCCCATTTTTATTTATGGATTGTCTTCAAATTTCGTAATTTCTTTTGCATGTGTGCGCTATTCTTTTTTAATATACATGTCTTTTGGTTCATAGCTGCACCAGCTTTAGAAATACATGGGTATGCTCCCCCAAATTTTTTGCTTGTTTATTAGGTGTTTTTAAATAGCCTTGCAAGATTTGAAAATAACTTTTTTTCTGTGTATGTGTGCCCTATTATATTGTTCAATTCCTACACAGTCTGTCACCACATAAGTAATGTAGTGCTCTATACACTCTTCACAGAGGTCTTACATTGATGCAAACAGTCCTGTGCTTATATATGAAAAAGTTGCAACCACACGGCATATCAGTGAAATTTGTAGCTTATCAACTTCAGAATATACAGTATGTGAACTGTACTGCACTGGATAACACCATAGTGTAGCAGCCTTCAGCTATTGCTGGACTTATGCAAATTTCCTATATAACACTTTTATTAGGCTTGTTTCACCATCTTCCATGGCACAAGAGTCCTCATGCCCTTCTTCCTGCAGATATGCTGGTGTAGCACCCTACAGGTAGGTGCTAGGTAAATGTATAGTGGGCTTGTCTGCCTAACAGCAGGGCGGTGATTTATTTAGTTAGGGTGTCAGGGCTTCCAGTTGTACCTGCTGAGGGGAGAAGTATCCCCACTGGCTCCTGTGAGAGGCTTCTCATAGGGCAGTGTGGGAAGCCAAATCAGGGGACGCATTCAAGCTTGTAACTACCACAAAAGGCAGATTATGCTGCAAAGGATTCTGAGAGTGGGTTTGGGGGAAGTGCGTGACAGGGTGTCTTTGGAGCAGAGTCCCAGGAGGGAGAGTGCGGCTTTCTCTCCTCCTGTCTGAGGAGGTGAATGTCTCGGGGTGTTGCCTGAGAATCCAGAGAGTGTTGAGCTGAGCTGAGGGAATCCGGTGTGCCGAGAGCCTGCGGAGCGTGAGAGGGATCCAGTCCCAGGAAAGCCTACACAGGTCATGAGTACTGCGGATTGCCCCTGGGGGTCTGCCAGAGTCAGAGAGGACCACTCCGGAAGAGATTCTGGGATCCAGTGCCAGCTAGCTGAAAGGGGGTACCTAGGTTGAAGACTCTGAAGTTACAGAGGGGGGTACATAGACAGTGAACCCCGAAGAGTTCAAGGTTAAAGGGGGCACCTGCATTGGGTCCCTGAATTGGACAGAGTGTGACAGTTGAGAGTTGCAGCTTTACAGAAATCTACAGTGTACTACCTCAAGCCAGTGCAAGGTGGGAGGGGAGTATTCAGTGACTTTGCAGTACAGCAGTGTCAGTAATTCTACAATTCACAGTCTTGGGTCTTCTGGACTTATTGTCGAGGATCAAGCACTTCTATCAAGCTACAGTGTGTTTTCAGTGTTCAGGAGCGTTGGCTGGAAACAAGAAAGTGCCAACGGGCATTTTTCTAGGATTAAGTCCCAAGTGTAATTAGTTAAGCCTAAAGGAGTATCCCACTCATTCCCTTCGCCCATCCCCTTTTCTACAATAAAAACCACAAAACCAAGATGCCGGAGTCGTCCATGTCTCAGTTCTCACACCCAAGGTCGCAGCTCACATGGGCTGGAGAGGTAACCGGTAACAATTGCAGACCCACATCAGGCCACCGGCCTGGAAAACCTGCTACACTGGCAATGCTATGCAAGGTTGCATAGACACTCTGGCTGTTACCTACATCTAGTGGGACTTTTGTGTGGTATGGCGAGGTATCCTGGCAGGGCATTCACACCAGCTTGCACTGCAATGTGAGAGGGGGGCTGCAAGAAAGGAGGAGGGGCATGTCCCCATCCACTTACGTCTTGCCTTGCCCACTGACTGGAGCTTCCTCAGGGCTTGGCCCATAGGTTTAGTTTCTCAATAGCAGATTTTCCATATCTCAAACCTGGCACATCTTTAGTTCAACTTTATTCCTGACTGTAATTGCCCTGATGCTAGATGAATACCCGAATAATCTTCTAAGCCAAATGTATTTCACCACTTTTACCCCGTGGTTGTTTCCAAACCAAAAAGATGCAAAAATAGCATTCATGAAATTGTCACCAATTATCACTTGTTACTGTATATGAGTAGCTGGAAGTTCTAGTCCACATAGCTGTGAATCTCCAAAGATGTTTCCAAATTTTGGTCACCTTAATTATGAACATGAAGTCAAAACAGGTCTGTATTTCTTAGAAAAATCATGATAAAATGTATACAGACATAGTTTATATGGAATCTGGGGAAAGTATTCAAATGGTTTTAATGATATATACTGTATATATCCTGAAAACTTCCCTCAAACCGTTTTATTAATGTTCTTGGACCTAGTCTTGTTCCTAACAGTTATACTTCCTATGATTACATAAGCCAATGACAACCCTTTCAAAATATATAGACCATGAGATACCCAGCCAACATCTTGGATTACTGATTTACATGGGCATCATAGAGAGGATCCATACATCGCTGACAATTCCTGTAAAGAGCAATTTATAATATACAACACAGCCGGATGCTACAAAATGATCATCTTCTGTAGCTCTGACATCATTACTTCAGAAATGAAGACCATAAGAAAAACACCCTCACAACCTTATGATGGCTGATATAATGTATATATTTATTGTATATGTTCTGGACACACAACCATAACCAATACATTGTAATTCAATATGACTGTATGTTACAATATTGTGTTGAAAAAAAAAAAAACTGAATACAACACATTCAGGATAAAAAAAAAAAGAAAAAAAACATCCTCTACATAAATTGTTTTTAGAGTACCCTATGAAGAATTATAAAGTATACTTTGTATGCAAATAAAATAAGGTAATACGCGCTACAAACTTTGCAATGGATAAGAGACTATTAGATGTAAATCAGATAATCAGATAATAAATTGTGTTTACCAGGTAAGTTCAATTTCACATTTAAACGTTCCGAAATTGTAGCAATTTAATAGCAAGAGATAAAAAATATAAAAAATGATTTTGCTTGGGTTGATGATGTGTTTACCTCCTTAATGACATGGAATAAACAGTTCAATAATTTGCTGCAATGCCAGGTACAGAATGTAAGCTATTACAAATTTAATGGGTGTTATATTTTATTTTTTATTTCAGGTTTTTCTTCATTTTGGAGATTAAGTGGAAGACTAGAACGCATATAACACAGTTTACTTGGAATAGCAGTTTTGATTTTTGAGGCAATAAAAATATATTTGTATGAAAATCTTGTTTCAAACTTCCCAAATGCTTTCTATTGTTTATTTGTTTTCTTACAGAATTATTTCTGCACAAATTAATACTTACTTATGATGCCCTTGCAATAGCAATTCATTATGCCTTTTGTCAGTAACAGTCTGCTTTCTGTAGTAAACTCTGTACTGGCTCTGAGGTCACCAAGGTGCCTGGCTGCTGCTTGTAAGGTTTCCAACAGCTAAGCCATCACGCACACAAACGTGTTAAAATACGTCCATCTATGCTGGATCTTTCTGCCATATTTATATATTTAAGAAACAAAATAGTGCAGCGCTATCAAAAATATGGTGCAAACCATACAAGTGTAAAATCATCAATAAGGTGTTAAATGAATAACACTAAGTGATAAAGTGAACAAAAAAAGTCCATAAATTAATAATCGTGACTCCAAATCAAAAAGGTCCCAGAAAGGTGATGTCAGAGCGGAAGGCTTGAATCCCAAGGAGAGACAGGAATACACCCGTGGTATATATATCAAAGTGGCCGCTTACCAGAGGTTAAGGCCTCCAACCTAATGGAATGGCCACACACACTTTGGATATCAAACCAGATGAATCGTATCCTTCATAGACCAGGAAAAACAGATATATTCCACTACACCATGTATAAACTCCAAACGTGATGTCAAGGGTGTATAGGGAGAAATGAAGTACACATAGCGTAATCCCGTTATGGTTAAACACAAAGATTTATTAAGGTTGAACTTACATTGGACGTCTTGCAAAAAGGCACATCAGAGACACAGAAAAGAAACCGCGGCGTCCCGTGTGTGTGGAAGGGCTCATATAGCCCTATGCACAGAGTGCAGTGGTTAGGAATATGTAACAAAGAGCCCAGCACACAGAGTACAGTGTAATGTGCAGTCAAACATACAACGTGCAGGCCTCAGGAGTATGTAGCGTAAAAAGCCATTGTACAGAGTGCAGAATTCGGGAGTATTGTTCAGGGGCCACTAATATGTAACATGTGACTGTAAGACACCCCCCCACACAAAAAAACTCTCTCCCCTGTCCACAAATCCTCCACCGAAAAACCCCAGCTCTCTCACCTGTTCACAACTCCTCCCCCCCCAGCTCTCTCACCTGTTTACAAATCCCCCCTGATGCGAATTGGATGTGGATTTCTCTGCATGCAATTTGCAGGACCGGAGAGTATGACTGGCTCTCAATGAAGCCGGTTCACACATCTCCAGGGCAGAAAAGGGTCCTGTGCGTCTTTGGCTTCATGTCAGGTGAAAATTCAGGCGAAAAATTCGGACCTGATTCACATCTGAAACAGTGAACAGACACACACCGAAGCCCCTGCTGTGAGCCACGGCTGCAACTAGTGTAAACGTTTCACACTAGTTGCAGCCATGGGTCCGGTGTGTGTCTGTTAACCATTTCAGGTGTGAATCAGGTCTGAATTTTTTGCCTGAATTCGCACCTGAAATGGAAATTGGCAGGGAAGGGCAGGTGTCTGGGTGCCTGTGCTACTGTGCCACTGTTCTGGCAATGAGCTCTGGGATTCACAGGATGCTATTTTGTTAAAATATTGGGACAATCTTGGACAGTTTTGTGGTATGCCCCTCCCTGTACACACTGCCCCCTTCTCTGCACATTACTCTCTTCTTCTACACACAGCCCCCACTCTGTACACATTACCCCCCCTCCCTGTACATACAGCCCACTCCCTGTACACATTACCCCCCCTGTACATACACCCCCCTCCCTGTACACATTACCCCCTCCCTGTACATACAGCCCCCTCTCTGTACACATCACCCCCCTCCTTGTACACATAGCTCCCTCCCTGCACATATTACCCCCTCCCTGTACATACAGCTTCCTCCCTGTACATATTACCCCCTCTCTGTAAACACAGCCCCCTCTTGCACACATTATGCCCCTCCCTGTACACACTACTCTCCTCCATATTTGTTGTACACCATTCCCCCTCTTCTGCACATTACTTCCTCCCTGTACATACTTTCCCCTCCTTCATACATTATTCCTGTACACATTGGCCCACATCCCCCTTCACATTATGCCACTTCTGCACAAAGTCCCCCCCCCCATTCCCCTTTACAATGCCCAATCCCCTTCACTGATTATTTCTTAGCCCAGCAATGGTTAAAGCTGATGCCGGCAGGGTGCTTTATCCGCTAGGCTCAGCACTGGGGATTCTCACTTTCAGAAAGCTGTAAATCCACAGTGACAGTCTGCTTACATTCCTGACATCAAGGGCTGACCTGCTGACCTGTCCAGCTGCAACTTCCCAAAGTTCACATCCAAGGATGACAAGGCTGATCCTCAGACATCCTCAGGAGTCAGGTAGGTGCTGGTGCAGGTCAGGGCCGCTCACACTCACCTCTTGCTGAACTTGTTCAGCAATGCTGGAGGAGGTGGGTGGAGCCAAAACTGACTAGGGGTGGAGGAGGCATAAGTTACTCCTCCACTCTGAATGCTGGGTCCTCTCCTCGGCCTCATAACGCGACGTCACTGGTTGCTAGATGCAAGGCGATTCTAGCAACCAGTGCTGCAGGCAGCAGAGAGTCCAGCCGACAGTGCAGGGCAGTGCCGCTGTTCCCGAATAACAGTAAATGTGAGTGACACAGCTTTGATGCCCCCGTCTGTGGCAGCTCGGGGCACCTCGTGCACCTGCCCAGGATCGGCCCTGGAGCATGGAGAGGACAGGGTTGCCAAAGGTTCCAGGAACGCTGTTCCGGCGCGTTTAGGCAGGAAAAAAAGCCCTGTGTAACATAAACCTATACAACCAAGATATTTGGTGCAACTGTGCATGGTAGCTAATCAGCTTCCAACTTCAGCTTGTTCAATTAAGCTTTTACAATAAAACCTGAAAGCTGGTTTCTATGCAGAACTGCACCAGACGTTGCACTCCAGTTCTAGTAAATCAACCCCACACAGTATAACCAGGCCATTACTAGGGATGATCGAACGGTTCGGGTCGACCATCGGTTCGACCCGAACATTGGCTGTTCGAGGTTCGGCCGAATTTAGAACTTTTTGCCCAAAAAGTTTGGAATTCGGCAACCAGAACCGACCAAAATGCAATGGGACAGGAAATGGGCTTTAAAAGCCCATGATTGGACCAGAACCATTAGCAAAAGCCAATTGAGGGGGCAGGAGAATGCTAGGAATGTGATTGGAGTGACTAGGGGGTCCATAGACCAATCATTAGTGAATACGCCCCACCGGTATATAAGATAGCCCCGGCAAATTCCTAGCATTGTTATACAGGGACATGGAAGAGAGTGGAAGCAGTTCGTGGACTTCTGCTACAAAGTGTCATTTAGCATTTATTAGTGTGAGGAAAGGGATATCTAGTGTAGTTAGGGTGCTCTTTTACACTTTAGTTAGCTTTAATTTATTCAGTTTCTGTAGGGAAAGTGTTAAGTGTAAGGGGACCGTAGTGTAGTGTAGGGTTAACTGACAGTGACTGCTATGGCAGGGTGACCAAACCCTTCCATATCAGGGTGACTGCTATAGAGAAAAGCTAGTTTCTCTTGTGTCACTTTCGCTGCAGTAATATGGCTTCGCCCCCGTCAGCATTCTTTTTGGCTGCAGGCGTCTATAGGGATCTTTTGAGCACATGTTTGGAGTCAGGCATGACATCTGAACATGTGTATAGGGGGTATATATACACACCCATGTATGTATATATACACCTAGACATATATAGGTGTGAAAGGAGCAGAAAAAACTACTTGCGCTAATGAAATAATTAACACCAATATAGTTACGCTCCTATCACACCTATATATGTCTAAGTGTAAAATACATATAAGTATGTGTGTATATATACCACTATCACAAGTTCAGATGTTTTGCCTGCCTCCAAAGAACCCAAAAAAATGCCCAAAAAAACTCTAGTGTCCAAAAAAAAAAAAAAAAAGGCGAGGTGTGTTGTTGCAGGCATTTTTTTGGGGGTTTTTGGAGGCAGGCAAAACATCTGAACTTGTGTATAGTGGTATATACACACACATACTTATATGTATTTTACACTTAGACATATATAGGTGTTATAGGAGCGTAACCATATTAGTGTAAATGATTTCATTAGCGCAAGCATATATTTCTGCTACTATCACACCTATATATGTCTAGGTGTATATATACATATAAGTATGTGTGTATATATACCCGTATACACAAGTTCAGATGTTTTGCCTGCCTCCAAAGAACCCAAAAAAATGCCCAAAAAAACGCTAGCACCAAAAAAAAAAACGCCCAGGTGTGTTGTTGCAGGCATTTTTTTGGGGTTTTTGGAGGCAGGCAAAACATCTGAACTTGTGTATAGTGGTATATATACACACATACTTATATGTATATACACACCTAGACATATATAGGTGTGATAGTAGCAGAAATATATGCTTGCGCTAATGAAATCATTTACACTAATATGGTTACGCTCCTATAACACCTATCTATGTCTAAGTGTAAAATACATATAAGTATGTGTGTGTATATACCACTATACACAAGTTCAGATGTTTTGCCTGCCTCCAAAAACCCCCAAAAAATGCCTGCAACAACACACCTGGGCGTTTTTTTTTTTCGACGCTAGCGTTTTTTTGGGCATTTTTTGGGGTTCTTTGGAGGCAGGCAAAACATCTGAACTTGTGTATAGTGGTATATATACCACTATACACAAGTTCAGATGTTTTTCCTGCCTCCAAAGAACCCAAAAAATGCCCAAAAAAACGCTTGCTACTAAACCAGCAAGGTGTGAAAAGCGAGAAGCCACTAACCTGTTCTATAAGTGACCTAATACAAACGATCTTTTTTTTATGGTTCTGGACATGCTACAGAGCTGAAACTTCACAGGTACACTTTTTAGACCCACCAGATACTAAATACAAAGATTTTTTTTTTTTTTTTTTTTTTAATTTTTTCAATAATTGGCTCTCTATCAAAAATGAAAATTTTTAAGAACTTGTTTTGTGTGATTTTGTGTCTGGTGTGTCTAAAAGGTGTACCTGTGAAGTTTCAGCTCTGTAGCATGTCCAGAACCATAAAAAAAAAAGATTGTTTATATTAGGTCACTTATAGAACAGGTTATTGGCTTCTCGTTTTTTACACCTTGCCGGTTTAGTAGCAGGCATTTTTTTTGGGCATTTTTTTGGGTTCTTTGGAGGCAGGCAAAACATCTGAACTTGTGTATAGTGGTATATATACCCGTATACACAGGTTCAGATGTTTTGCCTACCTGAAAAGACCCCAAAAAATGCCCAAAAAAACGCTTGCTGCTAAACCGGCAAGGTGTGACACTTTTTAATAACTTTTTTTGTGTGATTAATAGTCCCTGGGGTATTACCCAGAACCCTAGGCACTTTTTAGGGGCATTTATTGGGTTTTAGGGCTTCAAAATGGTGTTTTTTGGGTCCCATTGATTTCAATTGGGTTCTGAAATCCGGGCCGAACTTTTGGGAAGTTCGGATGTTCTGGCCGAACCGAACTCATTACAACACACAATCACAATAATGAAGTCTATTTCTCATAATTAGTGTTGAGCGAACACGGACTGTATTATTCGTGTTCGTACCGAATAATTGGATTTTTTTTACCCGAACACGGACACGGACACTTTACTGTATGTTCGGGTAAAAATCCGTGTTCGGTCGTTTTATTTCCGGGTTTTGCATGCTTTGGCGCTCTTTTCATGGCGGGCTTTCAACAGCCAATCAACAATCGTTTAACTGGTGTGCCTTAAGCCATCCCAGCCATGCCTGCAAATGTCTTAGTAGCTGTGATTGGCCGTCTGAAGCATGTGACCAAGTCTTTATAAGTTCGAGGCAGCCGCCGCAGTAGCGTCATTCTGCTGCTTAGCTAAGGGACAGAGCACACATCAATGTGCTGGCTGCTGATTAGGGAAAGATAGGCAGGAAAAAACCATTTGTGTCCGGATAGAATTGAGGGACAGGTCGGAGTGTTTAGGCAGGGCGAGTTGTAGGCATTTTAGGGATAGAGTCTGCTGAATTATAGGGTCAGTGTCTTCTACAAACTACAATCGATATTGCTGTGTGGGGGGTGGGGTGAATCTGCACTCAATCCTGATCTACGATCTCTTCTCAATCCTGTTAGGGACAGAGTCTGCTGAATTTTAGGGAAACTGTGTTCTACAAACTACAATCGATATTGCTGTGTGGTGTGGGATTGGAGATAGGCAGGTGTCAGTGATCCACATCCATTTTTCTGTGTGTGAGCTGCAGTGAACACAATCTTTTTGGGCTGCAGTGAACACAATCTTTTTGGGCTGCAGTGAACACAATCTTTTTGGGCTGCAGTGAACACAATCTTTTTGGGGTGCAGTGAACAAAATCTTTTTGGGGTGCAGTGAACACAATCCTTTTTGGTGTGCAGTGAACACAATCTTTGTGGGGTGCAGTGAACAAAATCCTTTGTGGGGTGCAGTGAACACAATCTTTTTGGGGTGCAGTGAACAAAATCCTTTTTGGGGTGCAGTGAACAACATCCTTTTTGGGGTGCAGTGAACACAATCTTTTTGGGGTGCAGTGAACAAAATCCTTTGTGGGGTGCAGTGAACACAATCTTTTTGGGGTGCAGTGAACACAATCTTTTTGGGGTGGAGTGAACAACATCCTTTTTGGGGTGCAGTGAACAAAATCCTTTTTGGGGTGCAGTGAACAAAATCATTTTTGGGGTGCAGTGAACACAATCTTTTTGGGGTGCAGTGAACACAATCTTTGTGGGGTGCAGTGAATACAATCTTTTTGGGGTGGAGTGAACAACATCCTTTTTGGGGTGCAGTGAACAACATCCTTTTTGGGGTGCAGTGAACACAGTCTTTTTGGGGTGCAGTGAACACAATCTTTGTGGGGTACAGTGAACAGAATCTTTGTGGGGTGCAGTGAACACAATCTTTGGGGGGTACAGTGAACACAATCTTTTTGGGGTGCAGTGAACACAATCTTTGTGGGGTGCAGTGAACACAATCTTTTTGGGGTGGAGTGAACAAAATCATTTTTGGGGTGCAGTGAACAACATCCTTTTTGGGGTGCAGTGATCAAAATCCTTTTTTGGGTGCAGTGAACACAATCTTTTTGGGGTGCAGTGAACAAAATCCTTTGTGGGGTGCAGTGAACAGAATCTTTGTGGGGTGCAGTGAACACAATCTTTGGGGGGGTACAGTGAACACAATCTTTTTGGGGTGCAGTGAACACAATCTTTGTGGGGTACAGTGAACAGAATCTTTGTGGGGTGCAGTGAACACAATCTTTGGGGGGTACAGTGAACACAATCTTTTTGGGGTGCAGTGAACACAATCTTTGGGGGGTACAGTGAACACAATCTTTTTGGGGTGCAGTGAACACAATCTTTGTGGGGTGCAGTGAACACAATCTTTGGGGGGGTACAGTGAACACAATCTTTTTGGGGTGCAGTGAACAACATCCTTTTAGGGTGCAGTGAACACAATCTTTGTGGGGTGCAGTGAACAACATCCTTTTAGGGTGCAGTGAACACAATCTTTGTGGGGTACAGTGAACAGAATCTTTGTGGGGTGCAGTGAACACAATCTTTGGGGGGTACAGTGAACACAATCTTTGTGAGGTGCAGTGAACACAATCTTTGTGGGGTGCAGTGAACACAATCATTGTGGGGTGCAGTGAACTCAATCTTTGTGGGGTACAGTGAACACAATCTCATACTTCTGAAGATTTGAGGGTGCTGCCTGTTCCATACTCCCCCTACTCCTCATCTAGCCTTTTAGGGGTACAAACAATAGTAATTGGGGCCTAGTGTGGTTGTGTACGTGTGATATACATACACTTTTTTTGGATCATATTTTCTATTCCGCTATTTAATCAAAAACCTTTGGGGATCAGTTAAATTGGGGGATAGTCTGTGTTGGTACGTGTGAGAGAGATCCACCTTTCCAAGTTGTTGGGGTTCATCTCATACTTCTGAAGGTTTGAGGGTGCTGCCTGTTCCATACTCCCCCTACTCCTAGCCTTTTAGGGGTACAAACAATAGTAATTGGGGCCTAGTGTGGTTGTGTACGTGTGATATACATACACTTTTTTTGGATCATATTTTCTATTCCGCTATTTAATCAAAAACCTTTGGGGATCAGTTAAATTGGGGGATAGTCTGTGTTGGTACGTGTGAGAGAGATCCACCTTTCCAAGTTGTTGGGGTTCATCTCATACTTCTGAAGGTTTGAGGGTGCTGCCTGTTCCATACTCCCCCTACTCCTCATCTAGCCTTTTAGGGGTACAAACAATAGTAATTGGGGCCCAGTGTGGTTGTGTACGTGTGATATACATACACTTTTTTTGGATCATATTTTCTATTCCGCTATTTAATCAAAAACCTTTGGGGATCAGTTAAATTGGGGGATAGTCTGTGTTGGTACGTGTGAGAGAGATCCACCTTTCCAAGTTGTTGGGGTTCATCTCATACTTCTGAAGGTTTGAGGGTGCTGCCTGTTCCATACCCCCCCTACTCCTCATCTAGCCTTTTAGGGGTACAAACAATAGTAATTGGGGCCTAGTGTGGTTGTGTACGTGTGATATACATACACTTTTTTTGGATCATATTTTCTATTCCGCTATTTAATCAAAAACCTTTGGGGATCAGTTAAATTGGGGGATAGTCTGTGTTGGTACGTGTGAGAGAGATCCACCTTTCCAAGTTGTTGGGGTTCATCTCATACTTCTGAAGGTTTGAGGGTGCTGCCTGTTCCATACCCCCCCTACTCCTCATCTAGCCTTTTAGGGGTACAAACAATAGTAATTGGGGCCTAGTGTGGTTGTGTACGTGTGATATACATACACTTTTTTTGGATCATATTTTCTATTCCGCTATTTAATCAAAAACCTTTGGGGATCAGTTAAATTGGGGGATAGTCTGTGTTGGTACGTGTGAGAGAGATCCACCTTTCCAAGTTTTTGGGGTTCATCTCATACTTCTGAAGGTTTGAGGGTGCTGCCTGTTCCATACCCCCCCTACTCCTCATCTAGCCTTTTAGGGGTACAAACAATAGTAATTGGGGCCTAGTGTGGTTGTGTACGTGTGATATACATACACTTTTTTTGGATCATATTTTCTATTCCGCTATTTAATCAAAAACCTTTGGGGATCAGTTAAATTGGGGGATAGTCTGTGTTGGTACGTGTGAGAGAGATCCACCTTTCCAAGTTGTTGGGGTTCATCTCATACTTCTGAAGGTTTGAGGGTGCTGCCTGTTCCATACCCCCCCTACTCCTCATCTAGCCTTTTAGGGGTACAAACAATAGTAATTGGGGCCTAGTGTGGTTGTGTACGTGTGATATACATACACTTTTTTTGGATCATATTTTCTATTCCGCTATTTAATCAAAAACCTTTGGGGATCAGTTAAATTGGGGGATAGTCTGTGTTGGTACGTGTGAGAGAGATCCACCTTTCCAAGTTGTTGGGGTTCATCTCATACTTCTGAAGGTTTGAGGGTGCTGCCTGTTCCATACTCCCCCTACTCCTCATCTAGCCTTTTAGGGGTACAAACAATAGTAATTGGGGCCCAGTGTGGTTGTGTACGTGTGATATACATACACTTTTTTTGGATCATATTTTCTATTCCGCTATTTAATCAAAAACCTTTGGGGATCAGTTAAATTGGGGGATAGTCTGTGTTGGTACGTGTGAGAGAGATCCACCTTTCCAAGTTGTTGGGGTTCATCTCATACTTCTGAAGGTTTGAGGGTGCTGCCTGTTCCATACCCCCCCTACTCCTCATCTAGCCTTTTAGGGGTACAAACAATAGTAATTGGGGCCTAGTGTGGTTGTGTACGTGTGATATACATACACTTTTTTTGGATCATATTTTCTATTCCGCTATTTAATCAAAAACCTTTGGGGATCAGTTAAATTGGGGGATAGTCTGTGTTGGTACGTGTGAGAGAGATCCACCTTTCCAAGTTGTTGGGGTTCATCTCATACTTCTGAAGGTTTGAGGGTGCTGCCTGTTCCATACCCCCCCTACTCCTCATCTAGCCTTTTAGGGGTACAAACAATAGTAATTGGGGCCTAGTGTGGTTGTGTACGTGTGATATACATACACTTTTTTTGGATCATATTTTCTATTCCGCTATTTAATCAAAAACCTTTGGGGATCAGTTAAATTGGGGGATAGTCTGTGTTGGTACGTGTGAGAGAGATCCACCTTTCCAAGTTGTTGGGGTTCATCTCATACTTCTGAAGGTTTGAGGGTGCTGCCTGTTCCATACCCCCCCTACTCCTCATCTAGCCTTTTAGGGGTACAAACAATAGTAATTGGGGCCTAGTGTGGTTGTGTACGTGTGATATACATACACTTTTTTTGGATCATATTTTCTATTCCGCTATTTAATCAAAAACCTTTGGGGATCAGTTAAATTGGGGGATAGTCTGTGTTGGTACGTGTGAGAGAGATCCACCTTTCCAAGTTGTTGGGGTTCATCTCATACTTCTGAAGGTTTGAGGGTGCTGCCTGTTCCATACCCCCCCTACTCCTCATCTAGCCTTTTAGGGGTACAAACAATAGTAATTGGGGCCTAGTGTGGTTGTGTACGTGTGATATACATACACTTTTTTTGGATCATATTTTCTATTCCGCTATTTAATCAAAAACCTTTGGGGATCAGTTAAATTGGGGGATAGTCTGTGTTGGTACGTGTGAGAGAGATCCACCTTTCCAAGTTGTTGGGGTTCATCTCATACTTCTGAAGGTTTGAGGGTGCTGCCTGTTCCATACCCCCCCTACTCCTCATCTAGCCTTTTAGGGGTACAAACAATAGTAATTGGGGCCTAGTGTGGTTGTGTACGTGTGATATACATACACTTTTTTTGGATCATATTTTCTATTCCGCTATTTAATCAAAAACCTTTGGGGATCAGTTAAATTGGGGGATAGTCTGTGTTGGTACGTGTGAGAGAGATCCACCTTTCCAAGTTTTTGGGGTTCATCTCATACTTCTGAAGATTTGAGGGTGCTGCCTGTTCCATACCCCCCCTACTCCTCATCTAGCCTTTTAGGGGTACAAACAATAGTAATTGGGGCCTAGTGTGGTTGTGTACGTGTGATATACATACACTTTTTTTGGATCATATTTTCTATTCCGCTATTTAATCAAAAACCTTTGGGGATCAGTTAAATTGGGGGATAGTCTGTGTTGGTACGTGTGAGAGAGATCCACCTTTCCAAGTTGTTGGGGTTCATCTCATACTTCTGAAGGTTTGAGGGTGCTGCCTGTTCCATACTCCCCCTACTCCTAGCCTTTTAGGGGTACAAACAATAGTAATTGGGGCCTAGTGTGGTTGTGTACGTGTGATATACATACACTTTTTTTGGATCATATTTTCTATTCCGCTATTTAATCAAAAACCTTTGGGGATCAGTTAAATTGGGGGATAGTCTGTGTTGGTACGTGTGAGAGAGATCCACCTTTCCAAGTTGTTGGGGTTCATCTCATACTTCTGAAGGTTTGAGGGTGCTGCCTGTTCCATACTCCCCCTACTCCTCATCTAGCCTTTTAGGGGTACAAACAATAGTAATTGGGGCCCAGTGTGGTTGTGTACGTGTGATATACATACACTTTTTTTGGATCATATTTTCTATTCCGCTATTTAATCAAAAACCTTTGGGGATCAGTTAAATTGGGGGATAGTCTGTGTTGGTACGTGTGAGAGAGATCCACCTTTCCAAGTTTTTGGGGTTCATCTCATACTTCTGAAGATTTGAGGGTGCTGCCTGTTCCATACCCCCCCTACTCCTCATCTAGCCTTTTAGGGGTACAAACAATAGTAATTGGGGCCTAGTGTGGTTGTGTACGTGTGATATACATACACTTTTTTTGGATCATATTTTCTATTCCGCTATTTAATCAAAAACCTTTGGGGATCAGTTAAATTGGGGGATAGTCTGTGTTGGTACGTGTGAGAGAGATCCACCTTTCCAAGTTGTTGGGGTTCATCTCATACTTCTGAAGGTTTGAGGGTGCTGCCTGTTCCATACTCCCCCTACTCCTAGCCTTTTAGGGGTACAAACAATAGTAATTGGGGCCTAGTGTGGTTGTGTACGTGTGATATACATACACTTTTTTTGGATCATATTTTCTATTCCGCTATTTAATCAAAAACCTTTGGGGATCAGTTAAATTGGGGGATAGTCTGTGTTGGTACGTGTGAGAGAGATCCACCTTTCCAAGTTGTTGGGGTTCATCTCATACTTCTGAAGGTTTGAGGGTGCTGCCTGTTCCATACTCCCCCTACTCCTCATCTAGCCTTTTAGGGGTACAAACAATAGTAATTGGGGCCCAGTGTGGATGTGTACGTGTGATATACATACACTTTTTTTGGATCATATTTTCTATTCCGCTATTTAATCAAAAACCTTTGGGGATCAGTTAAATTGGGGGATAGTCTGTGTTGGTACGTGTGAGAGAGATCCACCTTTCCAAGTTGTTGGGGTTCATCTCATACTTCTGAAGGTTTGAGGGTGCTGCCTGTTCCATACCCCCCCTACTCCTCATCTAGCCTTTTAGGGGTACAAACAATAGTAATTGGGGCCTAGTGTGGTTGTGTACGTGTGATATACATACACTTTTTTTGGATCATATTTTCTATTCCGCTATTTAATCAAAAACCTTTGGGGATCAGTTAAATTGGGGGATAGTCTGTGTTGGTACGTGTGAGAGAGATCCACCTTTCCAAGTTGTTGGGGTTCATCTCATACTTCTGAAGGTTTGAGGGTGCTGCCTGTTCCATACCCCCCCTACTCCTCATCTAGCCTTTTAGGGGTACAAACAATAGTAATTGGGGCCTAGTGTGGTTGTGTACGTGTGATATACATACACTTTTTTTGGATCATATTTTCTATTCCGCTATTTAATCAAAAACCTTTGGGGATCAGTTAAATTGGGGGATAGTCTGTGTTGGTACGTGTGAGAGAGATCCACCTTTCCAAGTTGTTGGGGTTCATCTCATACTTCTGAAGGTTTGAGGGTGCTGCCTGTTCCATACCCCCCCTACTCCTCATCTAGCCTTTTAGGGGTACAAACAATAGTAATTGGGGCCTAGTGTGGTTGTGTACGTGTGATATACATACACTTTTTTTGGATCATATTTTCTATTCCGCTATTTAATCAAAAACCTTTGGGGATCAGTTAAATTGGGGGATAGTCTGTGTTGGTACGTGTGAGAGAGATCCACCTTTCCAAGTTGTTGGGGTTCATCTCATACTTCTGAAGGTTTGAGGGTGCTGCCTGTTCCATACTCCCCCTACTCCTAGCCTTTTAGGGGTACAAACAATAGTAATTGGGGCCTAGTGTGGTTGTGTACGTGTGATATACATACACTTTTTTTGGATCATATTTTCTATTCCGCTATTTAATCAAAAACCTTTGGGGATCAGTTAAATTGGGGGATAGTCTGTGTTGGTACGTGTGAGAGAGATCCACCTTTCCAAGTTGTTGGGGTTCATCTCATACTTCTGAAGGTTTGAGGGTGCTGCCTGTTCCATACCCCCCCTACTCCTCATCTAGCCTTTTAGGGGTACAAACAATAGTAATTGGGGCCTAGTGTGGTTGTGTACGTGTGATATACATACACTTTTTTTGGATCATATTTTCTATTCCGCTATTTAATCAAAAACCTTTGGGGATCAGTTAAATTGGGGGATAGTCTGTGTTGGTACGTGTGAGAGAGATCCACCTTTCCAAGTTTTTGGGGTTCATCTCATACTTCTGAAGATTTGAGGGTGCTGCCTGTTCCATACCCCCCCTACTCCTCATCTAGCCTTTTAGGGGTACAAACAATAGTAATTGGGGCCTAGTGTGGTTGTGTACGTGTGATATACATACACTTTTTTTGGATCATATTTTCTATTCCGCTATTTAATCAAAAACCTTTGGGGGATCAGTTAAATTGGGGGATAGTCTGTGTTGGTACGTGTGAGAGAGATCCACCTTTCCAAGTTGTTGGGGTTCATCTCATACTTCTGAAGGTTTGAGGGTGCTGCCTGTTCCATACCCCCCCCTACTCCTCATCTAGCCTTTTAGGGGTACAAACAATAGTAATTGGGGCCTAGTGTGGTTGTGTACGTGTGATATACATACACTTTTTTTGGATCATATTTTCTATTCCGCTATTTAATCAAAAACCTTTGGGGATCAGTTAAATTGGGGGATAGTCTGTGTTGGTACGTGTGAGAGAGATCCACCTTTCCAAGTTGTTGGGGTTCATCTCATACTTCTGAAGGTTTGAGGGTGCTGCCTGTTCCATACTCCCCCTACTCCTCATCTAGCCTTTTAGGGGTACAAACAATAGTAATTGGGGCCCAGTGTGGTTGTGTACGTGTGATATACATACACTTTTTTTGGATCATATTTTCTATTCCGCTATTTAATCAAAAACCTTTGGGGATCAGTTAAATTGGGGGATAGTCTGTGTTGGTACGTGTGAGAGAGATCCACCTTTCCAAGTTGTTGGGGTTCATCTCATACTTCTGAAGGTTTGAGGGTGCTGCCTGTTCCATACCCCCCCTACTCCTCATCTAGCCTTTTAGGGGTACAAACAATAGTAATTGGGGCCTAGTGTGGTTGTGTACGTGTGATATACATACACTTTTTTTGGATCATATTTTCTATTCCGCTATTTAATCAAAAACCTTTGGGGATCAGTTAAATTGGGGGATAGTCTGTGTTGGTACGTGTGAGAGAGATCCACCTTTCCAAGTTGTTGGGGTTCATCTCATACTTCTGAAGGTTTGAGGGTGCTGCCTGTTCCATACCCCCCCTACTCCTCATCTAGCCTTTTAGGGGTACAAACAATAGTAATTGGGGCCTAGTGTGGTTGTGTACGTGTGATATACATACACTTTTTTTGGATCATATTTTCTATTCCGCTATTTAATCAAAAACCTTTGGGGATCAGTTAAATTGGGGGATAGTCTGTGTTGGTACGTGTGAGAGAGATCCACCTTTCCAAGTTGTTGGGGTTCATCTCATACTTCTGAAGGTTTGAGGGTGCTGCCTGTTCCATACCCCCCCTACTCCTCATCTAGCCTTTTAGGGGTACAAACAATAGTAATTGGGGCCTAGTGTGGTTGTGTACGTGTGATATACATACACTTTTTTTGGATCATATTTTCTATTCCGCTATTTAATCAAAAACCTTTGGGGATCAGTTAAATTGGGGGATAGTCTGTGTTGGTACGTGTGAGAGAGATCCACCTTTCCAAGTTGTTGGGGTTCATCTCATACTTCTGAAGGTTTGAGGGTGCTGCCTGTTCCATACTCCCCCTACTCCTAGCCTTTTAGGGGTACAAACAATAGTAATTGGGGCCTAGTGTGGTTGTGTACGTGTGATATACATACACTTTTTTTGGATCATATTTTCTATTCCGCTATTTAATCAAAAACCTTTGGGGATCAGTTAAATTGGGGGATAGTCTGTGTTGGTACGTGTGAGAGAGATCCACCTTTCCAAGTTGTTGGGGTTCATCTCATACTTCTGAAGGTTTGAGGGTGCTGCCTGTTCCATACCCCCCCTACTCCTCATCTAGCCTTTTAGGGGTACAAACAATAGTAATTGGGGCCTAGTGTGGTTGTGTACGTGTGATATACATACACTTTTTTTGGATCATATTTTCTATTCCGCTATTTAATCAAAAACCTTTGGGGATCAGTTAAATTGGGGGATAGTCTGTGTTGGTACGTGTGAGAGAGATCCACCTTTCCAAGTTGTTGGGGTTCATCTCATACTTCTGAAGGTTTGAGGGTGCTGCCTGTTCCATACCCCCCCTACTCCTCATCTAGCCTTTTAGGGGTACAAACAATAGTAATTGGGGCCTAGTGTGGTTGTGTACGTGTGATATACATACACTTTTTTTGGATCATATTTTCTATTCCGCTATTTAATCAAAAACCTTTGGGGATCAGTTAAATTGGGGGATAGTCTGTGTTGGTACGTGTGAGAGAGATCCACCTTTCCAAGTTGTTGGGGTTCATCTCATACTTCTGAAGGTTTGAGGGTGCTGCCTGTTCCATACTCCCCCTACTCCTCATCTAGCCTTTTAGGGGTACAAACAATAGTAATTGGGGCCCAGTGTGGTTGTGTACGTGTGATATACATACACTTTTTTTGGATCATATTTTCTATTCCGCTATTTAATTTAACTGGGCCTCCATGCGAGACCTGTGTGCCTTGTTGCGCTGTTTTGAGTACTCCACCAACATGGCCAGTGGCAATGACGCCGTTCTCAGCTTAACTATCCCACTTCTATGCCTCCTTGAAAAAACAATTCGGGCGATGATGGAAGAGGATGTGGCACAGGATGAGGAGGAGGAGGAGGATGAAGAGGTAACATTTCCAAGGCTTTCAGGGCAGTCATTCGCAAGGGGCTCCGAGGGTGGGTTCCTGCACACGCAAACGCCAGGGACGCAATTGTCCAGCAGGGGCACAGTTCTGGAGGATGAGGAGGATGAGGAGGAGGAGGAGCTGGAGGAGGAGATGGAACCATGTTCACAGCAGGGTGGCACCCAGGCCAGCTCATGGCCATCACTGGTGCGTGGCTGGGGGGATACAGAGGACACGGACGATACACCTCCCACAGAGGACAGCCTTTCGTTGCCTCTGGGCAGCCTGGCACACATGAGCGATTACATGCTGCAGTGTCTCCACAACGACCGCCGAGTTGCCCACATTCTAACTTGTGCTGATTACTGGGTGGCCACGCTGCTGGATCCCCGTTACAAGGACAACGTACCGTCCTTAATTCACTCACTGGAGCGCGATCGCAAGATGCGCGAGTACAAGCGCACGCTGGTAGACGCCATGCTGCTGGCATTCCCATCTGACAGCGGGGCCACAGTGGAAGCACAAGGCAGAGGAGGAGGAGGAGGAGGTCGCCAACGCAACCAGGGCACCGCCAGCACCTCAGAAGGCAGGGTTAGCATGGCCGAAATGTGGAAAAGCTTTGTCAGCACGCCACAACAAACAGCAGCACCAGCAGCTCAGATGGAACGTCTTAGCAGGAGGCAGCATTTTACCAACATGGTGGAGCAGTATGTGTGCACACGCCTACATGTAGTGAATGACGGGTCTGCCCCCTTCAACTTCTGGGTCTCCAAATTGGGCACATGGCCTGAGCTTGCCCTTTACGCCTTGGAGGTGCTGGCGTGCCCTGCAGCCAGTGTATTATCTGAACGGGTATTTAGCACGGCTGGGGGCGTTATAACAGACAAGCGCAGCCGCCTGTCCAGAGACAATGTGGACAAGCTCACGTTCATTAAAATGAACCAGGCATGGATCCCACGGGACTTTTCTGTACCTTATGCAGAATAGCAATGGATACCGACCTTACCCACCCATTGTTCCATTTTTGCTCTTTCTCACTCTTTTGGGGTGTACCCTCATTTAAAATTTTTGAAAAGAAGCAGTGTTGGCTACCTCGTCCTCCTCCTCAGGGCCAGATTAATGTAGGGGCTATTGGAGCTGCAGCTCCAGGCCCCTACCTTTTATATAGGCCCCGGGTTGGCCATATTCACTGTTACCGCTCTTCTGTCACTTGTAAACACAGAAGTCTGGCTTCTATGCTCGCTTCCCCAGGCAGCACCCTCAGAACCTCCCCACACAGCGTGAAGGCCGGACAAGGAGGGACAGTTGGCGATGCATGGATGTGTTTATGGGCTTCAGAGACAGCATCCCATGTTGAATTAGGCATGCATGGCTGCACCCTTCCTCCTCTGGGTGCATGGCAAGGCACGGCCCTTAAGGCCCTTCAAAATCCTCAGCACCAAGCCCATGATGCTGTTAATCCGGCCCTGGTCCTCCTCCACCGCCGCTTCCACCTACACCGCCCATAGGTGTGCGCAGCCTATTGCATTAAGGTGTGCACCCCAAAGTTGAAATACACATGCATGTGTTTGCCAGCAGGGAGAGTAATGTATCGGGGCCATGTACCTGTAGGCAAGGAGAAATAGAGCAGAGCAGGTCCCAGGGAGATCTTTCCCATCTCCTCACTGGCAATGCTATGTGCCCTAGGTGATTAGGGTGTGCCCAGGCACACCCAGCACACCCTGTGCGCACGCCTATGTCACCGCCACATCCACCACCACCTCAACCTCCCTCCTACTCCATATGGGCCTCGTCCTTCAGAGATGAAGAAGAACATTGTTTTATTTTTCTGTTTTTTTTTGTTGTTTTAAGTTATTTCCCTATCCACATTTGTTTGCAGAGCACTTGCCATGCTCTTAATTACGTTTTGCTGCCATTTGCAGCACTCTAGCCCTTTCCTTTGGTGTTTTAGAGCCATTTTAGTGCCTTAAAGTTCGGGTCCCCATTGACTTCAATGGGGTTCGGTGTCCGGGAAAAGTTCGGTAAAAGTCCGGGACACGGACCCGGACTTTTTTTTAAAGTTCGGCCGAACCCGTCGAACACGGACATCTAGGTGTCCGCTCAACCCTACTCATAATTTGTCCAGTAGAGATGAGACGAACACCGCCTGGGGCGGTTCATGAACGCATTTGCGCGCTCACGCTCAAACGTTGGCAAACCGCAAGTTTGCAGCGAACCCTATTGACTTTAATGGCAGGCGGACTTTAAAAAACTACAGGTCATATTTTCAGCCCCCAAATACTTCCTAGCTGTGCACACATAGTCCCACCACATGGACACTGATATAACAGAAGTATTAAGCGCATTTGCGATCTCATAATCTAATATTTTGTGTTACAGAAAAAAAAAAAATGCACTACCCAAATACACTATTCTGAAAGTATATATATAACCCCGCTGGTTCTCTAAGCCCTGGTTCTCCCAACTCTGGTTCTCTAAGCCCTGGTTCTCTAAGCCCTGGTTCTCCAAACCCTAGTTCTCTAAGCCCTGGTTCACATCTACATTTGTCACTCTTTGCAGTTGTAGTATTGCTGCAGAACCACGCCAGTCACAATGCTGCACAATACAAATCCACTATAATATGCTTTCTATATTAGAAAGTATATTATAAGTGTATTACACCCCTAAATACTGCACACCAAAGAATAGTACACCTGTACCAGTCCTTAAAAGGACTTTTAAGGACCTATTACCTAGCAATTTGTGTCACTAAAAGTCTTTCCCTGCTCCTAACAGCAACCTCTCCCTACACTGACAAAATACAGAATGTAAAATGGCAGCCAGCTCAGGTCTATTTATAAGTTAGGGGGTATGTCCATGTGCTGAAATGTCTCAATTGGCTGTCCTGTACCACCTGATGGATGTGTCATGGGTCAAAATTCTTCAGAATCTAAAAGTACATGGCTTTGCGAACATTAGCGCGAACATCGGCAAACGTTCGCTTTTTCGGGAAACCGCGTGAGCCGCAAGGCTATCTCTAGTGTCCAGGGCCAGGCTCCTGATGAGCAGCAAATGCACATCCTAGATATACACAACCATCCCCTGTATAGACCCGGATTTTATATTTTATATAATATATAACATAAGGGAAAGTAGAGGAGGAGATAAATTAAGAAGGATACAGACTAGAGGATCAGGCTAATACTGCGAGAGAAAAAAAAAACAGGAGACAAAGATACATAAGGCAAGATATAGGGTAAGGTTGCCAAAGAGGCAGGTACAACGGGTAAGAGGGGAGGGAAGAAAAAAAAAGGGCAGGCATTGGAGGTTAACAATGGGACACGGGAGAGGGATATTAGTGGTTATAGCAGTAGGAGACTGGATTGTCCTTGTGACCTCCAGCTAAATCTCTGTAGAAGAGCAAAAGAGGCTGTTAACAAATGCTTTGTGAACTTGAGGCTGTAATCGTTACAATTAAGTGCCTTTAGAAACAAATGCAACTCAGTCCAGATAATAAACAGATCATCTATGTAGCGAAGCCAACTTAGAACACATGTAAGCCAGTTATTAAATCTGTCTTCTGAGAAGATAAATCTCTCCCAGCTGCCCAGATAGAGATTGGTGTATGAGGGCACGCAACATGTCCCCATCTCAACACCATGGGTTTGCAAATACACTGTATCCATGAATGTAAAGAAATTCCTAGTAAGGCTGATGGATGAAGTCATTCAAGTTAGCATGTTAATTATCCAAGTTGATTTATTATTGTTTATTTTGTATGTAATAACATTTTGATATATTTTTTACATGCCTTCTGGTCTGATTACCTGTCTGGGAACAGTACCATTAAACCCCCCCCTCCCCCTACTCCTATTTGTTTCCCCCAGCTCCCATTGTTTTTCTTTTTATGTATATATTTGGGATGTAGGTACTCCTCTTTTTCTAAATACTACTACTGCCTAAAGCTTTTTCTGTTTGTTAGGTATCTATTTACTTGGTGTAAAATCATCTTTCACATTATACAAAAAAATTGGGCTAACTTTACTGTTTTGTTTTTTTTTTTATTCATGAAAGTGTTCTTTTCCCAAAAAATACTGTGTGACATAAAAAATTTCAACACGGAGGCGCATTCGCGGCAGCCCCTGAGAATGACACCTAGCTCGGGAGCTCCATCCCACTCCGGTCAGAATCCGACCCCATTGTCTGCATCCAGCTAACACAAGCTCCGGGAAGAGCATCTTTCACCAGGGGAACCTCCATAGCACCCATCCATGTCCTCGGGGATGGTTGAAGACACCTTGCAGACTCTTTTTAAGCTGAGTCAGGTAGGCCTGTGCGCGCCATCATGGTGGATGGCTCCCAGCTCTCCTCTTCCACTCCCCTTATGGCCCAACCGCTGCATAAAAACCAGCCACATCAATATGTGGGGCATATCCCCCCTACATGGCTCAGACTCCCCAAATGTTAATCCGTTGTCCCCGGCCTCCACGGAATCCCTGCTGGGCCTCCTGATGGATCAGGCCACGGCCATGCCGCGGGATACATCCCTCGGCCATTTATCTTGCTATATCTCATCAAGATGGACTATCCTCATCCCCAGCCTCCCCAGCCTCCCCAGCCTCCCCAGTTGATGCTTTATTTGCAGTGACTGCCACCAAAATCACAGGGGACATTAAGGCGGATCTGGCTAATATAGGATCACGCATTGAAGCTATTGAGCAGAAGCTTGACCTCACTATAACTAGAACTAATCAGAACACAGATAGGCTCCAGGAACTTCACACCTAATTGGAAGCTGCTCTCAGCAAAATTGATGATTTGGAAAATCGCAGTCGTTGCTATAACTTCAGGATTAGAGGCATACCAGAAACGGTTACCAATATCCCTGACACAGTCCAACACTTGATTAAAGATCTAATCCCTGATGTTCCACAACACAAATTGGAATTGGATCGTGCTCACAGAGCTCTGCAACCCCCCAGAAAAATGGCCTTCCCAGGGACATTATTGTCAAGCCTCACTATTACAGCATTAAGGAGGAAATCATGAGAAGGGCCAGAGCTGTTAATAATATCAGTTTTAAAGACACTCCCATCCAAATCTTCACTGATCTCTCCCCTGCTACGATACAGAAATGCAGGGCTCTCAAGCCATTGCTCAATATTCTTTCAGGCAAAGCTTTTAAATATTGGTGGCTATTCCCAGGAGGGTGAACGCCTCTTGCTGAGACTCCATCTCATATCCCAGGATGTGTCTCCCTCTCCTCCTGAAGTAGCTTCCACATCTTCTAAACAGGCTCAACCTGCCAGTCCTCTGTCTCCTCTATGGCATAAAGTCAAGTCCAGGAAATCCAGGAATGACTCAACCACTTGATGATCCGAATCCGAAACCACTTGGCCTCCTCCTACTTCTCGTTGGAAGTTTTTCGTGTCAATTGGGGACACCCCAGATGACCTCCTATCAAGAAACCTCTGACTTCATTCCAGTTCACCTAAGTTCTTTGCACCCCCTTTTATTTGATCATTGATGCATGCTACCTCCTCCTCCTTTTTCCCCCCGAGGATAGTTATCTTCACTTTCCTTGGAAGTTCTGCGGATATACTGCTAATCTTCTTCCCATCCCTCCCCCCCTTTTTTTTTTCTCTCGGATGCTCTGGTGTTACTTTGATATTTTGCACAAACAAAAAATGTTTTTTCTTCTTTGTTTTCCCTCTCTTGGCTTGTAATATTGTTACTGCTGCTCTTCCTGTATTTAAGGACCCCCCCCCCTTTTTTGGGGGGAATGTTATGTACTGTTATTTTTTACCTCTATTGGGGCCGTCATGACTGGGGCGGTACTCTTGCCCCTCCTCCCGCTCTGGAGATATGTCACTGTACTCTCTCCCGACCGGACTCACTCTCTCATGTTTTGAGAAGGTTGTCTTTTGTATTTTGGATGGCTTGGTCTCCATCCCACTTTGTGCCTTTTGGTGTATCTGTGAGAAGACAATCCTCCCTACTTCTCTCTTACCTTTCTCTTTTTCAAATTCTTCCCTTTTTCTAATATTGCACTCTCTTACGTTTTTTTACAGAGGCTCTTATTGTTGTCCAGATGGCTGCTCACTGTTCCAGGCTCTCCTTTGGGGGTGGACTGCTCTGCCACCAGGTAAGCATTTGAGATGGTGGGCTACCCTCCCTTCCTCTCCTCATTGTCATCTCCTGACTCCCCCAGGCCGCCGCTGCGGCTAGTTAGCCAGAATGTCCAGGGTTTCAACTCACCGATTAAACAAACTACTTTCATTCTCAACAGGTAGACGTGATCTTTCTGCAGGAGACTTCTTTCCCCTTCTCCTATAGGCCCAAATGCCTTCACTCCAAGTATCCTAATCATTATCTAGCTAACACTGACAATAAGACTAAGGGTGTAGCTCTACTGTTCTCTCGTAGGTGTCACTTTTCTTTTAAATCTGAACACAGGGACCCTTTAGGTAGATATCTTTTGGTTAAGGGTAGGAAAGAGGACTCCCTATTCTCGTTCGTCTCCTACTATGCCCCTAATCACAAACAAAAACCCTTCTTCCAAGCCATGTTCCATGCTTTAAACCCCCTTCTTGAGGGATTCATTGTATTTGGCGGTGACTCGAATGGGGCATTTGATCAGGGACTAGACAAAAAGCATCCTCCTGGTAGGCAATTGACTCGACCCACCAGACAGAGACTCCAGATTGCTCGCTTGTTGTCTCAACAGGGCCTTGTGGACATCTGAAGAGAGATTAATCCATCCTTAAGGGATTATACCCACTTCACCAGCCCGCATCAATCCTTCTCTATGATTGATCACTTCTTGATTTCCTCTCCCCATGTCTCCTCTGCTCATAAATCCTACATCCAAGACTCTGTCTGGTCTGATCATTCGGCCTTGTTTTTGACTCTGCTCAACTTGGGTGGGAGGAAGGGGGACTTCAGATGGCGGTTAAATGAAACTGTGTTGGATAACCCGTGCCACATCAGGGAAATCAAATTGGCCTTGCAAGAGTACTTCTCTACTAATGACTCCCCAAAAATCTCTGCTGAAACTTTATGGGCAGCGCATAAAGCTACCGTGCATGGTAAGTTTATTGAAATCGCCTCTAGACTGAAGAAGGCTACGGCTTCAGATAGAGCTTGCATGGAATCTGCCTTTCAGGCCTTGAGCAAATCTCATAAGCGTAACCCACCAGGGACTCTATGGCTGCTTTAGATAAAGCTAGGCTTGAATTGAATTTGGCCCTCACCTCTACTGCTGAAAAGCAACTACATTGGACTAATGCTCACTTTTATGCTCAATCTGATAAGCAGGGAACCATGCTTGCTCATAGGCTCTCCCCCAGAGTTAGACAACATACCCTCCCGAAGATTAAACTCTCTGGGGGGAAACTTTCCCAAAATCCATCTAGAATCCTGGAAGCTTTCCGCGAATTCTACTCTAAACTGTATCAGCCCTCACCCTCCTCTTCCCCACAGGACTTAGGGAAATTTCTCGATTCCATCCCCCTCCCTGCCTTATTGACTAAACATCACTCCCTTATGGAGCAGGCAGTCTCGGAAGATGAGGTTCTCCAAGTTATCAAAACAGCCCAGGCTCATTCGGCTCCTGGCCCAGGTGGCTTCTCAGCCATATATTATCAGACCTTCTCTACGGCCCTTTCCCCTTTCTTAACTCGCTTCTTTAATGCCCTGCAGCATGGTAGACCCCTTGAGGTATCCATGAATTCAGCATTTATTACGGTCATCCTCAAGCCTGGCAAGGATCCTAGTTTGGTGAATAACTATAGACCCATTGCCTTGATTAATAATGACCTTAAACTTTTGACTAAAATCCTGTCCAACCGCATTGCCTCCTTTATCTCTCTGTATGTTAACAAAGACCAGGTAGGCTTCATTCCAGGCCGTCAAGGTCCGGACCAAATCCGCAGAGCGGTGAACATAATATCCCTTTTGAGGTCGGGCTGGGATGGCACCCCCCCTCAAAAGGGATTCCTTCTTTCCCTAAACATATTGGACTAGGTGGGACTTTAGATGAGACCCAAGCTGGTGTTGCCCGGCGTCTTCATCCCTATAACGAGAAACAAAATGAGGTTGAAGGATTGTAAGAGGTGCATGAAAGTCAGCCAGCCCCCAGTCTGATGTACTCACCCTCCAGTCTGTCACCAACCAAATAAAACCTGTCTCTTGGTACAAAGAACAGGGGTTTAGTTGACACACATTTGCAAACGCATGTGAAAGCTGCAGAGCCACTTCACGGCACCCCTTTTAAATCTGCAGTCCTACACTCTTAATTTAGTGTCCTCACACTGGAGGCACATGGCCGCTAATGGGTGGATGGGAAACAGGTGAGAGGGAGACAGCCCAACCTCCCCCAACCCATCCCCATGCACGTTGTCATGGCTGTTGTCTCAAAAGCTCAAATAATTAGGTTATAATATTTGGTTGGTGACAGACTGGAGGGTGAGTACATCAGACTGGGGGCTGGCTGACTTTCATGCACCTCTTACAATCCTTCAACCTCATTTTCTTTCTCATTATAGGGATGGAGACGCCGGGCAACACCAGCTTGGGTCTCATGTAAAGTCCCACCTAGTCCAATATGTTTAAAGCAACCAGGGATGGAGACGCCTTGCTTACAGCTTGGTGCCTTATCTAAAGTCCCACCGTGCGATTTTCGTGCATTTTTGGTGGATGCAGTTTTGATTTGACCCTAGTGTTTTCCGTATACAGGGATGGAGACCAATAGCATGACCTGCTTGTCTAATATAAAGTCCCAAAGGAAATTAGGGATTTCAAAGGCAGTGTGCTTTACAGGCCATGCCCCATACATAAAATCCCTTCCTATCCATATACTGCATCCACCAAGGGGATGGAGGTATAATGCTTTTCAGCTGGTCTTTTCCAGTTTGCACCATGGTTATATTACAACCTAATTATTTGAGCTTTTGAGACAACAGCCAGTCGTGCATGGGGATGGGTTGGGGGAGGTTGGGCTGTCTCCCTCTCACCTGTTCCCCATCCACCCATTAGCGGCCATGTGCCTCCAGTGTGAGGACACTAAATTAAGAGTGTAGGACTGCAGATTTAAACGGGGTGCCGTGAAGTGGCTCTGCAGCTTTCACATGCGTTTGCAAATGTGTGTCAACTAAACCCCTGTTCTTTGTACCAAGAGACAGGTTTTATTTGGTTGGTGACAGACTGGAGGGTGAGTACATCAGACTGGGGGCTGGCTGACTTTCATGCACCTCTTACAATCCTTCAACCTCATTTTGTTTCTCCTTCTTTCCCTAGACCTTCAAAAAGCTTTCATTCGGTTTCCTGGCCGTATATCTTTGAAGTGTTACAGCGGTGGGGCTTTGGTTCATCTTTTATGAACACAATCTCTGCACTCTATTCTAACCCTGTAGCTCAGATCAGGATTCAGGGTCACTACTCTGCCCCGTTCTCTATCGCTTGTGGGACGAGGCAGGTTTGCCCGCTCTTCCCCCTGATATTTGCTATGGCCATTGATTTCCTTGCTATTGCAATGCGAGGACGCCCTGATATCTCTGGAGTCTCCTGTGGTCTCCTTTCCCACAAATGCACCTAGTTTGTAGATGAGATCTTTATGTTTGTCACCTCCCCCTTATCTTTTCCACTTATTTGTGATCTCTTGCATGGCTTTTCGAGGGCCTCAGGCCTTACGGTCAACGATTATAAATCCTTAGCTGTAAATGTCACCCTGGATACCAAGGAAGTATCTCTCCTTAAGTCTCACTTCCCCTTTCTCTGGTCAGACACCTTTATCTCTTATTTGGGAATCAACCTGACTTCCAGCAAAGCCTTGCTCTTCCAACACAATTACCCCCCTCCCCTTACTTAAATCCCTCCTCTCCGATGTAGAATCGTGGTCTCCGCTATCTCTTTCCTGGTTGGGGATAATCAACTCCATAAAAATGACCCTCTTGCCTAACATTTTATACCACTTTCGCTCACTGCCTATCCCGGTCCCTAGGGGCTATTTATTGAAAATTCAGGCTCGTCTTAATAAATTAGTCTGGGGGGGATGAGGATACCACTTCTCTAAGCAAATTTTATACCGATCCCGCAAACAGGGAGGCTTTGGACTACCTGAACTAGCTTGGTACTATCAGGCAGCACAATTCTTGCAATTGACCGATGTTTATAGGAAAGTTGGCATGCCGGATTGGTCTCTATGGAGAGACGGGCAGTACCCCACCATACGATTGACTTTCTACTTTGGAGTGAACCTAAGTTTAGGCCCCCTGTCTTGGCCCCTACCCTATCTCGCTCCCTGGCATTGTGGGACTCTCTGAAATGCAACCCTGCACTGGTCTCTTCCACTCAACCATTGGTTCATATTTTTAGGAATCCCAACTTCCCCCCGGGACTAGACATTGAAGCTTTTCATTGGTGGTTAAATAAGGGTATGTTCAGGATAGGTCACTTCCTGTCCCCTACAGGGCCTTTATCGGAGTTGCACTGCAGAACTAAATTGGGAATGCCCCACTCTGAACTCTTCCGCTTCACTCAGCTGACGCACTTCTTGCACTCTTTAGAGGGCGCACGGCTCGCCCCTTACAGGTTATGCCCTACGAAAACTGGTGCAGCCAAGACTATGACAGGAGGCAGAGTATTTCTATCATTTACTATGCTCTTTTAACCGCTCAGTCCAAAACCCAATATATGCTTGATTGGGAACGCAAATTGGCCTTTACATGGTCCACCAAAGCCTGGAACAGTGCAGCAGCCTCGGCTACCAAAGGTATAACCAATGTATTTTTGGCTGAGGCCAATCTTAAAATTCTTTCATGCTGGTACTTGGTCCCATCCAGGGTTGCTAAATTGTATCCTTCCTCTTCCCCATTGTGTTTTAGGGGTTGTGGACTTCTAGGGGACATGCCTCATGTCTGGTGGGGCTGCCCCAGAATCCAAAATTTTTAGAGCGGGATCTTTAATATGCTCCGAAGGGTCATGAATGTTCAGATCTCAAAATCTCCTTAAATTGCTCTCCTCCGCCCCGGAGAGACCAGCTACCAAGTATGTACAGAAATTGATCCGGTTTATGGTGATAGGTGCCAAGATCACTATTGCTGGAGCCTGGAAGCAACACCATGTTTCATTTTCGACAGTTAAGCGCAAGATCTCTTGGATTATAGCCCAAGAGGCATTGGTGAGCAAGTTGGAAAACACTCATGATAAATTTGAGGTAATTTGGGAACCTCTCTATTCCCTAATTCCCTCTTGTGCTGTTGTTTTTAGACTGAGTACATCTCTGCCTTCACTAATTTTATTTTTATTTTTTTCTCATTGATCTCTGCCTTTCTCTCTCTTCCTTTTCTTAGCTTCTTTCTCCCCACCTGACTCTTACTCTCGTTGTCTTTCTCTTGTCTTCTCCCGGATCTCCACTGTTTTTACACCGAGAATATCAATCTTTGCTTGTTGCCACGTTTAGATACTACATGTTTATGCTGGAGTCTGTACCACCTTGTTGCTTCTATGATAATTGGACTCCTGCGGTCTTTCTTTATGGGTCCCCCTCCCTTTTGGTGCATTATGTTCCCATTTGGGGCACTGACAGGACTGGACACCCTGTTACCCTTGTTTTACGGACCGTAGATAGCACTTCTGTCACGGGGTAATGTGGCAGAGCCTGACGTAAGAGGAGTGGCTTACTGGGTAACTGGCATGGCACAGGTTCACCAGAGGCGCGGAGTCTAAGTGTTAGCTGGTTTTCACCAGGGGCCCCAGATGGTGGGGATGGATTTGGCTGCTTGCTAACACCAGGTCGCGGTCCCCCGGATTCCCTGGTGGAGCCAGGATCAGGTCCAGGACCAATAGCCGGTAGCGGATAAACAGATCAGGATCAGGCAGGAGAATGGTCAGGACAAGCCAAGGTCAAAGGCGGGCAGCAGGTAATCAGAATCCAAAGACAAGCCGGGTCAGGTAAACAGGAACAGCAGACTACAAACAGGCACATGAAACAGGAGAGCTGAAGATAACACAGCAACTTCCTGTAGTGACAGCTGTGTTTAAATAGGCCAATTTGGTAGCCTCGAGCTATACTGAGGTAGCCTCTGATTATTCCAAGGTAGCCTCTGACTATTCCAAGGTAGCCTCTGACTTTTTCAAAGTAGCCTCGAACTACTGCAAGGTAGCCTCGAACTACTGCAAGGTAGTCTTGAGCTATTGTAAGGTAGCCTCTAGCTATTCAAGGTGCCTCTTCGTACACGCAAGCGCATAGGCATTCGCCGGTTGGCAGCACCAGTGCGCCTGCGCAGGGTATTGATTCCCTGACAACTTCTTAGCATTCCCACTTGCATGCTCTCCCTCTTTTTGGCGATGGACAATTTTGTTTTATTCTCTCGTTGTCACATGAACCCATTCAATATGTTCTTGTGATTTAGGTTTCTCATATACCTTGCTCTCATTCTATATTGGTTGATGTATGTTTGTATTTTTATTCAATAAAAATCTATTGAAAGTAAAAAATTGCAACACACACCATTTTATTCTATAGGGTCTCTGCTAAAAAAAAATATATAATCTTTGGGGGTTCTAAGTAATTTTCTAGCAAAACAAAAGTAGATCTTTACATGTAGGAGCAAAGTGTCAGAATAGACATGGGAAGGAGGTGCTTTTAAAAGAAGTATGACCAAAGCTTTTTTAGATCACAGGAGTGCTCTTGGGTCATGTGTGGGTCACAGAATTGCACTTACTTTTGCTATCCTGCTATTGCCCACTATCAGCTGACTTCACAGTGCAGGCTCTAGAAAGATCCATACCGTATTGTCTGGATCCACACAGTTATCGGATTACCAGCTGGCTCAGTCTCTGACGGTCATTACCCTCAACTCCAAGCAGAGTAATCAGCAGTGAAGTGATCCCTCAGTTGGGACAGCTGCAGGATCACATCAATGCTACAGCATAGAGATGAGTATATGGTTTGTTTATTTATGTACCCCAAACTTCTCCTTTAATTCTGAAATTATTGTCATCAGTATTTGTTTTTGCAAGATTGGTTACATACCACTCTTCATATATATCTATAATTAGATATAATATTGTAAAACATGTACATACGCAAGTCAGTGATTTATAATATTTACAACAATTGAAATGCACAGTGTAACTATCTTTTCTGCAGTACCTGGACATCCATTTAGCCCAAATAATTTTGATGACAGTTTAAACAAGTCCCAAAGCTATATTATGTACTAAAAAAGTCTATTTTAATTACCAGGCTGAAGAAAAATAAAGTGATATAATCTATCACACAGTTCATTCCTACCACATGATCAATCTTATCTGGTGACAAACGTCCAGTCAGCATTTTCAGCTGTGTACTTGATGCAGTATTAATGACATTGGAAAGAGTTACAAAGGGAAAACCATTTTAAGTGGATTCATGAATTTGTATTATGCTGAAAAGCAATTCTTTCTCCTTTCCCCTTTTACACAAATACTAATGTTCCTTATTTGTTTACATTATTATACATTTTGCAATAATTTACATTTTTACAGTTATCATAAATTATATTTAATTTATGTTTACTAACAACGTAAGTATTGATTGGAAGGCAAGTCTAGACATCAAAAGATAAAGGGCATGGTTTAACACAGATCACCCAAAGCAAAGATTTGATTTCAGTCTGTGGGCTCTCGCTAAATTTTGTGTTACATTTCAAGCAACTCTTTCACTAGGTGAGCTTTTTTTTTTTTAGTTGGGATAGCTTTAAAGAAAAGAGTTATTATTTTCTTGCTCCACTGTCCATACAACAAATTGTTTCTGTCTTGAAGATCGATGCAGTCCAAAAATTTTTAGCATCTAACACATTTCTAGCTGTTTTAGATATCTGCTTCTCATCTCTATGCTGCGGTTCCTAGACATGTGCACTACTGAAAAATGTGTTTAGTTTTCATTCGTTTTTTTTTTGTTTATCGGATCATTTGTTATGATTGGCATTCGTTACTTCGGATCATTCGGAACTTCAGATGCATTCGTATTTGTTCTGTTCCATTCATTTAGATGGGGCATTCCTTACTTCGGATAATTTGTAACTTTGGATGCATTTGTATTCGTTATGTTCCATTTGTTTAGATGTATCATTCATTACTTCAGATCATTCGTAACTTCGGGTGCATTCGTATCCATTCTGTTCTATTAATTTATATGCGGCATTCGTTATTTTGGATAATTCGTAACTTCGAATGCATTTGTATTCATTACGTTCCATTCAGTTAGATGCAGCATTCACTACTTCGGATAATTCGTAACTTTGAATGCATTAGAATTTATTACATTCAATTTGTTTAGATGCGGCATTCGGTACTTCAGATAATTCAGAACTTCAGATGTATTCATATTCGTTATGTTCCATTTATTTAGATGTAGCATTCGTTACTTTGGATAATTTGTAACTTAGGATGCATTAGTATTCGTGACGTTCCATTTGTTTAGATGCGGCATTTGTTACTTCGGATAATACATAACTTTGGATGCATTCGTATTCGTTATGTTCCATTCCTTAAGATTTGGCATTCATTACTTCAGGCTCAGACCCTTCGTTCATTCGGACATTGGTGGTTGTATTCGTAATCAAAAAATCCAACAAAACTGTGCCACTGACCCACCATACCCTGGCTGGACTCTGGAGGGAATGTAGTCTGACACAGAAAAACACACAAGGGAATAAGGGACAAGCTCATTGGCCAGAGATAACACACTAACAATAGCCATCCAAAATTGAAATGAATCTGAAAATATCCAAAAGAAATATGAATAAGAGTGCCTTCATCAATTATTTCTTAATATTTAGCAATAACGAATAGCCGGAAAGAATGAAAATTTGAAAACAAAATTATCGGAATGTAATCGTTTTTCGTTCCTTCCTATTTTTGTATTTTCTTTCGGGTTTTTGTTCTTTCGTTCTTTCTGACAATTTGTTTTCGCACGCATTTGTCACGAGTCTTTCGTTCATTCAGATGCTCCTGAATGAACGGATATGCCGAATGTGACAGAATCAACCCACAGTGTGCTTGTGTGCTTTCATCAGTATACAGCTTCCTCCAGTCTTGAACATAGATATCAGATATTTTAGCAGCAATATACAAGATTAGCCGAGAATAGTACAAGATCTGGAACTCTTTATTGAACAAACTCACACATGATATATACCACACAGGATGACACCCCCCTCCTGATCATATTACCCTAACAATACAAGCTGTAACCAGAAACCTAATTAACCTGAGCTAATTAACTAGCCATTTAGACAGAATAAACAGGTGAATGGGAATCCAAACCTAGTCAAATATAATTAACATGCTAATTAACTCAGCACTTAAACCAGCCTGGACGACTTGACTATTTGGCCCCTACAACAATGAATACAAGGAACACATTATTAGAAGTATAAACACATCCCAGAAGGGTTTGCTAGCTTAGACAATAGGTGTTCCAATTAACAATTAACCTTGGAATTAGAGATGGACGAACATCGGCTGGGGCGGTTTGTGAACGTCAGCCGCAAATTTTCTCAAAAGTTTGCGAACCGCAAGTTCGTGGCGGGCCCCATTGACTTTAATGGGAGGCGAACTTTAAAAACCTTTAGGTCATATTTGCAGCCACAAAAGACATACTAGCTGAGCACAAATAGTCCCAGCACATGGACAATGTCATAACAGAAGTATTACAATTGGAAAAGTTGCCCTAAATTTTTTTTTTTTTTTTACAGCAAAAAATTATAATTTTTTTTTCATAAATCAGCTAGAACTGACAGCAGCCAGTAATTACATGTCTAATACATATAGGGTCCATTCACACATGTGTAAAATGGGTCCGCATCCATTCCACAATTTGGCGGAACCTTTACAGACCCATTGATTTTCAATTCCAGTCTGAAAAATTAGGCATTCACAGGATAAAGAAGTAAGTGTCCGCCATTCCAGGCCCCAAAAATTAGCCCACATGCGTTTACCTGACAGCTAAGAACGTAGTATTCTGTGGCTAAAAGTACATTAGGCATTTACAGGATACAGAAGTAAGTGTTGGCCAGTATTGGCCCCAAAAATTAGCCCACATGGGTTTACCTTACAGCAAAGAACGTAGTATTCTGTGGCTGAAGGTACATTAGGCATTCACAGGATACAGAAGTAAGTGTCGGCCATAAAAGGCCCCAAAAATTAGCCAACATGGGTTTACCTGACAGCTAAGTACGTAGTATTCTGTGGCTGAAGGTACATTAGGCATTCACAGAATACAGAAGTAAGTGTCGGCCAGTATAGGCCCCAAACATTAGCCCACATGGGTTAATCTGACAGCAAAGAATGTAGTATTTGATGGCCAGAGGTACATTAGGCATTCACAGGATACAGAAGTAAGTGTCGGCCTGTATAGGCCCCAAAAATTAGCCCACATGGGTTTAACTGACAGCAAAGAACGTAGTGTATTTGATGGCTGGAGGTACATTAGGCATTCACAGTATACAGAAGTAAGTGTCGGCCTGTATAGGCCCCAAAAATTAGCCCACATGAGTTTAACTGACAGCAAAGAACGTAGTATTCTGTGGCTGAAGGTACATTAGGCATTCACAGGATACAGAAGTAAGTGTTGGCCATAAAAGGCCCCAAAAATTAGCCCACATGGGTTTACCTGACAGCTAAGTACGTAGTATTCTGTGGCTGAAGGTACATTAGGCATTCACAGGATACAGAAGTAAGTGTTGGCCATAAAAGGCCCCAAAAATTAGCCCACATGGGTTTACCTGACAGCTAAGTACGTAGTATTATGTGGCTGAAGGTACATTAGGCATTCACAGGATACAGAAGTAAGTGTCGGCCATAAAAGGCCCCAAAAATTAGCCCACATGGGTTTACCTGACAGCTAAGTACGTAGTATTATGTGGCTGAAGGTACATTAGGCATTCACAGTACACAGAAGTAAGTGTCGGCCTGTATAGGCTCCAAAAATGAGCTCACATGGGTTTAACTGACAGAAAAGAATGTAGTGTATTTGATGGCTAGAGGTACATTAGGCATTCACAGTATACACAAGTAAGCGTTGGCCTGTATAGGCTGCAAAAATTAGCTCACATGGGTTTAACTGACAGCAAAGAACGTAGTATTTGATGGCTAGAGGTACATTAGGCATTCACACAGTATACAGAAGTAAGTGTCGGCCTGTATAGGCTCCAAAAATTAGCCATCCAATGGACATGAAATGCCTTTTATGCCGCTGTATTTAGCGAAAATAAGGACCAGGAATTGTTGTGGGTCGATGGCGGTCTGGCAAATATTTGTGGCCTGTCATGAGGAATTTCAATTATTATTATTATTATTATTATACAGGATGTATATAGAGCCAACAGTTTGCGCAGCGCTTTACAATGTGAGGGAAGACAATACAGTTACAATACAATTCAAAACAGGAGGAACTAGAGGGCCCTGCTCGTTAGAGCTTACAATGAAATATGGTCTACTGGTCACATGTGTTGAATTCCTCAGAGATCCATGCCTCATTCATTTTTATAAATGTGAGGTAGTCTTCACTGTCATGAGCTAGGCGAGTGCGCTTATCGGTCACGATCCTCCCTGCTGCGCTGAATGTCCTTTCGGACAGGACACTGGACAGGGGGCAAGCCAACAGTTCCATTGCAAATTGTGCAAGCTCTGGCCAGAGGTCAAGCCTGCCCACCCAGTAGTCCAGGGGATCATCACTCCTCAGAGCGTCCACATCGGCCGTTAACCCGATGTAGTCAGACACCTTTTTTTACACTCCAACATTTGAGCCACAGAAGCCTGCCTTTTTCCAGAACAACGTGACGACGGCATCATGGAAGGTGGAGTGTTAGACAACTGTGAGGAGACAGGAGAATAGGAGAAGGAGACGAGGCTGGACGGTGAGAGCCTGGAGTGTGGCTTTGTGGGTTCTGACTGTGTTTCTCCCACTGGGCTCGGTGATGGGATTTCAGGTGCCTTCTTAAGGCGGTTGTCCCTAGGTGAATGTTGGGCTTACCGCGACTTATGCGTTGACTGCAAAGGCTGCAGATGGCAACACTGTTGTCAGCAACGGACACATTAAAAAAAGACCACATTGCAGAGCCATGTGACGGCGTCCTGAGAGCGCCAGAAGTGACTGTACATGGTTGATGGCTCGCTCCTGATACATTTGCAGTTTGCTTTGTACCTCTTGTGCAATGCAAGTTCTGCCTGCCTTTCCTCCCTATCTGCCGGTCCGTCAGTTCGCCAGTTCTACAAATAATTGGCCAGTGACTGTTGTCACTGTGCGTAGCACAGTTAACACAGCAAGAGAGGCCATATTTTTGCAGGACTAAAATACAATCTTAGAAAATTATACTGTTAAATAACATCCCACTTCAATATGTGGTATTGGGGGGCCACAGGTTTATTACAACAGTTCTACAAATAATTGGCCAGTGAGTTTTGCACAGTGTGTACCAGACTTAACACAGCAAAAGAGGCAATATTGTTGCAGGACACAATACACTTGTAAACGTTTACTCAGATAACACCCCACTTCAATATGTGGTATTGGGGGGCCATTGGTGTATCACACCAGTTCAAAAAAATTGCCCAGTGAAATTGGCGCTGTGTGTACCAGACTTAACTCAGCAAAAGAGGCAATATTGTTGCAGGACACAAATACATTTGTAAAAGTTTACTCAGCTAACACCCACTTCAATATGTGGTATTAGGGGGCCACAGGTTTATTACACCAGTTCTACAAATAATTGGCCAGTAAATGTTGTCACTGTGTGTAGCACAGTTTACACAGCAAGAGGCCAAATTTTTGCAGGACTAAAATACACTCTTAAAAATTATACTGTTAAATAACACCCCACTTCAATATGTGGTATTGGGGGGCCACAGGTTTATTACACCAGTTCTACAAATAATTGGCCAGTAACTGTTGTCACTGTGTGTAGCACAGTTTACACAGCAAGAGGCCAAATTTTTGCAGGACTAAAATACACTCTTAGAAAATTATACTGTTAAATAACACCCCACTTCAATATGTGGTATTGGGGGGCCACTGGTCTATCACAGGAGTTCAAAAAAATTAGCCAGTGAGTTTGGCACTGTGTGTATCAGACTTAACTCAGCAAAAGAGGCAATATTGTTGCAGGACACAAATAAACATGTAAAAGTATACTCAGATAACACCCCACTTCAATATGTGGTATTGGGGGGGCCATTGGTCTATCACACCAGTTATAATACATTATAAGTGCTTTTGTCACTGTGTGTAGTTTTGCTGCAACAACGCTCAGTCACCACATCTGTCACAATGTTGCACAGTGCACAATAATACTACTAATCCACTATAATATGCTTTCTACAATGTATATTATGCTGTGGATTAGCCCCCTCCCCCACCCCCCCCCCTTTTTAGTGCACTGCACAGCAATACCAAAACATTTGCAGCCCTTTAAATTACTTTTGTGGACATTAACAGAGCGATTTGTGTCACTGCAGATGTCAATTTCTAACTGCCCCTAAAGTACAGACTGGATACCTGTCCCTATACTGAAGAGAGACTGGACCTCTACCGAAATACCAGCCCTGAAAAGGGCTTTTGTGGACATTAACAGAGCGATTTGTGTGTGACTGCTGCCGATCTCTAACTGCCCCTAAAGCACCGACTGGATACCTGCCCCTAACCTGAGAAGATACTAGTAGACCTATACCGAAATACCAGCCCTGAAAATGACTTTTGTGGATCTTCACAGAGCTATTTGTGTCTGGCAATCTCTCCCTCATGAGCACAGCAGACCTCTCCCTACACTAGCAAAAAGCAGATTGTGAAATGGCCGACAGCTCAGGTCTATTTATAGGGTAGGGGGCATGTCCATGTGCTAAAATATTTTAATTGGCTGTCTCGTTCCACCTGACGGCTGTGTCATGGGTTATAGTTCTCCCTAATGTAAATGAATATGGCCGCCACGAACGACGCCATGTGTTCTCAAATTTGGCGGGTAGCGAACAAGCAAAATTTGCCGCGAACCGACCGCCGGGCGAACCGCAAGGCCATCCCTACTTGGAATCCACATCTAAGCAATGCTTTGATTATTCAGGAGTCACAGACTTCATGGCAAAAGTCTACAACAGGCTATATGGCAAAGCTTATACAATGTTCCATCATTCTGATACAGTGGAATTAATGTATCATAGATTTCTTGAGGGATGTTGTGGATAAGTACTACTGTCCCATTTGAAGTAATCCAAACCATATTCTCAGTGTCCATTAAGTAGCTGTCCGTCCTTTTCTCGGTCACCCTGTTCCCCTATTAGACACAGGGTGACTTACACATAAGAGGGGCATGGGGAGCTGAAACAGGGATTTCCCACCCTATCTAATGTAAGCTGTATTCCATGGGCCCCCCAACCAAAGTGACTCCCGACACACTGAATTTCTTCTGAAAACGGGCCTCTTTAAAAAAAAAAATGCCATCAGCTTGCAGGGCAGAGTGATTTAATAATATGTTTTGAATAGGAAAACATGAATACATTCAAACTGCAATTATATAAACCTGTATATTAAAAAAGAATAGCGCAACCATGCAAAAGAAATGACTATTAAATATGGAGGCAATCCATAAATAAAAATGGGGATTTAGTCCCACCATATGGCCATATCGTGCTCAAGCCCACCACTGCGTCAAAGTACCCCATTATCAGTGGGTCCTACACTATCCATAAAAAAATGCATTAGCACATCCATCCCAGCAAGGAGTGTTGTCTCCAAGGGTTGAAGAGGCTGGATTCACCCCTTTTTTATGGATAGTGTAGGACCCACTGATAATGGGGTACTTTGACGCAGTGGTGGGCTTGAGCACGATATGGCCATATGGTGGGACTAAATCCCCATTTTTATTTATGGATTGTCTCCATATTTAATAGTCATTTCTTTTGCATGGTTGCGCTATTCTTTTTTAATATACATGTTGCTTGGTCCATAGCTGCACCGGCTTTAGATATACATGTTCAGGGTTTGCTCCCCCAATTTTTTACTTGTTTATTATGTATTCGGTCTGACCAGACTTCTGAGGTTGAGCATCCCCCCACACACACCTGTACTCTATCAGAGTCCACCATCAAGTAGATATAGGAGGAGTCCTTTGTAGTGCATTAGCACATCCATCCCAGCAAGGAGTGTTGTCTCCAAGGGTTGGAGAGGCTGGATTCACCCCTTTTTTATGGATAGTGTAGGACCCACTGATAATGGGGTACTTTGACGCAGTGGTGGGCTTGAGCACAATATGGCCATATGGTGGGACTAAATCCCCATTTTTATTTATGGATTGTCTCCATATTTAATAGTAATTTCTTTTGCATGGTTGCGCTATTCTTTTTTAATATACATGTTGCTTGGTCCATAGCTGCACCGGCTTTAGATATACATGTTCAGGGTTTGCTCCCCCAATTTTTTGCTTGTTAATTATATAAACCTCCCCAGAGATCTTAAATAGGATCTAAGTTGTTCCTTGTGGACTACATCTTACCTACCCCTTTGTACAGCCCAATTACTTCTGGGGTGGGAAAGCTGAGAGTGACATAGCTCATATCTGGTGACACTGTCAAGCTGGCCATAGATAAACAGAGATTTTCGATCCATGTTTAGACATCCCTTTTCAAAAGAAGTCAATGGTAAAATTTACTATTTTTCAAACAGGTATGTGGGAAAACTTTTGTCTATTAGTTGGCTGCAGCCACTGATCAGTGTATTCTGACATGTCCCAGCGGGGAGAATTCCCCCATCCACCTTTTTTTGTGTGGATGGAGGAATTCGTTAATTTTATTCTTTGTTCAGCTCACTGGCTGAATGAAAAAGAATGACTCATCTACAGCCAGCTTACATCTTATGGCTGTGAAAAAATAAAAATAAAAAATAACTAACGTTGGGATTTTTAAAGTGCACGATCCTAAGTAATAGCATAACTTTTCTATAAAAATTTTCACAATTTTTTTTAGTATAAAATGTTGAACAAACATAAAATACCGACCAACTACACAGTATCACATTAATACATCAAAATATACATCATTGCCTCTCTGTACCAACTCCTACATGCAGCACTCATTTGCCCTGGATGAAACACACCAAACGGACGAGCAGTATAAATATCCATATAGGTCTACCCTTGGAACAGACCATTTGTGAACCTGATGTTCCTATCACTTTCCCATTGGGACTCAAAGCTTGGGCCCTAGGCGGCCCTCATATTGGGACCTCCGTGAGCCCTGCCCTGGATGCCCTACCAATACCTGCAAAGGGCTGATGATTCATTACAAAATTTTAATTCAGTATAGATTCCCACAGCCTCATGCCTTTTGAACTTAATTAGATAAAACAAAAAAGCAAACTGTGAATTGTTGCATCTCCTCCTCATTACCCCTGAGGAAGGGCGTGCTCCCGAAATGTGTAGGGTGTTCAGGAGCAGTGGTGCATCATATTATATATTTCATATGGAAGGTTCAATACAAATGGCTGTGAGATGTATATATTTTTATAAAAAATGTTTGTTATATTATGTGAATTATATAATTATTTTTATACTTATTATTATAATTATTATTATTATACATAATTTTTATATATAATTCAAATAAACAAAGTCATTTTACAGTATCTCACAAAAGTGAGTACACCCTTCACATGTGTACAGCTTGTATAACAGTGCAAATTTTCTGTTCCCCTCAAAATAACTCAACACACAGCCAATAATGTCTAAACTGCTGGCAACAAACTGTAGCACGGTGGCCAAGACCATACAGCGGTTTAACAGGACAGGTTCCACTCAGAACAGGCCTAGCCATGATCGACCACAGAAGTTGAGTGCACATGCTCAGCATCATATCCAGAGGCTGTCTTTGGGAAATAGACGTATGAGTGCTGCCAGCATTGCTGCAGAGGTTGAAGGGGTGGGGGGGGGGGGTCAGCCTTTCAGCGCTCGGACCATACACTGCACACTGCATCAAATTGGTTTGCATGGCTGTCGTCCCAGAAGGAAGATGATGCACAAGAAAGCCCTCAAACAGTTTGCTGAAGACAAGCAGACTAAGGACATGGATTACTGGAACCATGTCCTGTGGTCTGATGAGACCAAGATAAACCTATTTGGTTCAGATAGTGTCAAGCATGTGTGGCAGCAACCAGGTGAGGTGTACAAAGAAAAGTGTGTCTTGCCTACAGTCAAGCATGGTGGTTGGAGTGTCATGGTCTGGGGCTGCATGAGTGCTGCTGGCACTTGGGAGCTACAGTTCATTGAGGGAACCATGAATGCCAACATGTATTGTGACATACTGAAGCAGTGTATGATCCCTTCCATTCGGAGACTGGGCCACAAGGCAGTATTCCAACATGATAATTAACCTAAACACACCTCCAAGACAACCACTGCCTTGCTAAAGAAGCTGAGGGTAAAGGTGATGGACTGGCCAAGCATGTCTCCAGACCTAAACCCTATTGAGCATCTGTGGGGCATCCTCAAACTGAAGGTGGAGAAGCGTAAGGTCTCTAACATCCACCAGCTCTATGATGTCGTCATGGAGGAGTGGAAGATGACTCCAGTGGCAACCTGTGAAGTGCCCAAGAGGGTTAAGGCAGTGCTGGAAAATAATAGTGGCCACACAAAATATTGACAATTTGGGCCCAATTTGGACATTTTCATTTAGGGGTGTACTCACTTTTGTTGCCAGCGGTTTAGACATTAATGGCTGTGTGTTGAGTTATTTTTAGGGGACAGCAAATTTACACTGTTATACAAGCTGTACACTCAGTACTTTACATTGTAGCAAAGTGTCATTTCTTTAGGGTTGTCACGTGAAAAGACGTAATCAAATATTTACAAAAATGTGAGGGGTGTGCTCAGTTTTGTGAGATACTGTATATGCCATGGTGTCAGAGTTGCCTTATCAAAGTCCCAACCCAGGGGGGATATTTTTGTGCTGTTAACTCTTACATGTTAGTAAAACTTCATTAGTTCGCTATGACACAGGCATCTCATACATAGGTCATATAGTGTAAGTGGCAAAGTTTACAGTGTTTCTTTATTTTTATGGTTATCATTCTTTATACGATGTGGGGCTATTTTATAGGTATTAAGTTGAAGGGTTATATTAATATCATGGTTATGGACATAATTAGTTACCCTACTATCTACAGTATTTAGTAGAGTAAAATCAAATAACTCCTTAATGTTATCACTAGGCAAGCGACCCTTGATAATCAATTTACTGATATACAGGCAGAGCATGTTACCATGACCATCCCTACTGCTGATAACTGTAGTGAAATAATGCTATCTTTTGAAGCTTTTATAGATAACATTAATCATGCATGCTGTGTGAGAAAAATGTATTCTTTATGCGCTATAATTTGGGGCACATTTTCTGGGAAGTTTTGGTTTCCATGGTTGAATTATATTAATGTTTGAGGATTAAGAATATAATCTTCTTTGGGAAAACACTTTACCTAGTGCAAAATGTGTCAGTATAGAACTATTTCCTGGTGGCTTTTTTGTAAAGGAAGAATATTAGTTTGCACCTTGATGTGTGGAGTTCCTGTTGCTGGTGCATTGATAAAGCTGTGATCTTTTTGCTTCTGTTTTTTTCCCCACTTGGGAACAGTTTTAAATTACATCTGCCTTATTTTTTCTTTTCTTGTAATCGTTCCCCCTACATGGAACAGTAGATTAGACAACTGTAATTATGACATCTTTTTCATTTAAAGCTGAACTCGGGGTAAAAGTTAAAGGTTGCCAAGCGTGGCTCCCCCAAGCCCCCCCACCCCCCCTGCTTTTAAACACAGCTCCATCAGTCACAGACATCAGGGGTCCTGCATTGTAAGGATTCTGAAGATTCGCCCACAGCCTGGAGCATCAGAGAAAGGAGAAGATAGCCAATTGCTGGGCTGGGAAAGCAAAGGATAAGGTTATGTGAAACTGTAACCCCTGCAGTTCCCCTTGCATTGTACTGCATGGGGAGACCCACTACTAGAGTGACTTTATATTTTACACAGAGTTCAGGTTTAATTAAAAAAAAAACTTCAGCACTATGGACAGCACCTACCCATATGTGCAAGACAAGTATAAAAAAGCTGCCACAAAGTGTATTTAGTTTGATAGAACAATCTAAATAAAAAGAAAATGATTGCATTACAGTTTTTGCTTTAGTTTGTTCAAGTTTTTCTCATCCTGCTGCTACACGTAAAGGAGTCCATGTATACAATATTTGTTGGATGAATGTCACACACATTTCTGCAGGGTAAATTTGTTTTCTCCATATTTTCTGTAATAGATTAACTTACATGATTTCCAGTTCCATCTTGTAGTCAAAATGAGAAAATATACTGCATTTAAGACATGTGCACTACCCAAAAACTTGCTGTGTTTCATCTTCATTTCATTTGCTTATTTTTAGTTTATCAGATATGATCGGCATTCTTTATTTCAGATTATTTGTATTTGTTCAGTTCCATTTGTTTAAATGCGGCATTCGTTACTTCAGATAATTTGTAACTTCAGATGCATTCATATTATTTCCCTTCCATTCCTTTAGATGCGGCATTCGTTGCTTCGGATCATTCGTAACTTCGGATGCATTCATATTCTTTTTGTTCTATTCATTTAAATGTGGCATTTGTTACTTTGAATAATTCGTAACTTCAGTTGCATTCATATTCATTCCGTTCCATTTGTTTAGATGCGGCATTCATTACTTTGGATAATTGGTAACTTCAGATGTATTCGTATTTATTCCATTCAATTAATTTAGATGCAGCATTTGTTACTTCGGATCATTCGTAACTTAGGATGCATTCATATTCGTTCCGTTCCATTAGTTTAGATGCGACATTCGTTACTTTAGATAATTCGTAACTTCAGATGCATTCGTATTTGTTCCATTCCATTTGTTTAGATGCGACATTCATTACTTTGATAACTCATACCTTCGGATGCATTCATATTAGTTCCGTTCCATTTATTTAGATGCGGCTTTCATTACTTCAGATAATTCGTAAGTTCAGATGCATTCGTTTTCCTTCCATTCCATTCATTTTATATGCGGCATTCGTTACTTTACATAAATTGTAACTTCAGATGCATTAAATTCATTTAGTTCCATTCATTTATATGCGGCATCCGTTACTTTAGATAATTTAGAACTTCAAAAGCATTCTAATTCATTCCATTCCAGTTGTTTAGATTTGGCATTTGTTACTTCGGATAATTCCTCCCTTCGGATGCATTCATATTAGTTCCCTTCCATTCGTTTAGATCCGACATGCATTACTTTGGATAATTCCTAACTTCAGATGTATTCGTATTTGTTCCATTTCATTCGTGTAGATGCGGCATTCGTTACTTCGGATAATTCGTAACTTCAGATGCATTCATATTCGTTCTGTTCCATTCATTTAGATGCAGTATTCCTTACTTTGGATCATTCATAACTTTGAATGCATTCGTTTTCTGCCCATTCCATTCATTTAGATGTGGCATTCGTTGCTTCAGATCATTCGTAACTTCAGATGCATTGGTATTTGTTCCATTCTATTCACTTAGGTGCGCCATTCGTTACTTCAGGTAATTCGTAACTTCAGAGGCATTCGTAATACTTTATCTTTCACTCTCTGTGTCAACAGAGACTCACAAATCCAACAAAACAGTGCCATAGGCCCACCACACACTGTTTGGACTCTGGATGGAATATCTTTCACTCTCTGTGTCAACAGAGACTCACAAATCCAACAAAACAGTGCCATAGGCCCACCACACACTGTTTGGACTCTGGATGGAATGCAGTCTGACACAGAAAAACACACAAAGGAATAAGGGACAAACTTATTGGCCAGAGATAACACACTAACACTGCCCATCTGAAAATCGAATGAATCCAAATATATCCAAAAGAAATAGGAATACGAATGCATTCATCAATTATTTCTTTATATTCAGCAATAATGAATACTCAGAAAGAACAAAAATCCAAAAAACTAAATTATCCAAATGTAATTGATTCGTTAAACTCATAGGTTGAATCATTTTTTGTCCTTTCGGATTTTTGTATCTTCAGATTTTCGTTACTACGTTATTAGTTTTCATACGCATTCATCAAAAGAGTCTTTTGTTCTGACAGCCATGGCAATCCATGACTTGCCACGTATGTCCTCGCCACAGTTAGGTTGCAATAGGGGTGGTGAGGAAGTAATAGTGTACTAAAGCTTCAAGTTATGACTGGACAGCTACTGAACATGTGATACGAACATAAGAGGTAATTGCTATATGTGTTATTGTGTTTATGGTTTGCTTTCTACATAAGTTTTTTATGCCTTACTCTGTAACCCACTGTCAGTTTCTTAACTTGTACTCCTGTTTATCTGATTAATTAATAAAAATATTTGAAACAAAAGAGTCTTTTGTTAATTCGGATGCTCCCAAATGAATGAATATGCCGAACTTCGTCCGAAAAGAAATTTGTAACTAAATGAATTGCACATGTCTACTGCATTTTGGCCACTAATTGGAGCCGACTATTATAGGAAAAAATCTATTACAGGAAATACATTTTCTCCAACTTGCATGATTGTGCGTGACATTTTTCCAATGAATGTTTTATAGATAGACCCCAGAGAACCCCATATACATAGGACTTATATTTGAACTTTCTTTGGAACTGTGCATGCTCTAGTAAAGGAACATTACACTTTTACTACAGAGACTACAGCAAATCATCCCAGCATTAACTGATTGTTGTCAAGCTTAAGTTAATGCAGCAAAGGCTGAGAATGTGGAAGCTGAATTAGGACACCAATATACCCTAGGAAAAAAGTGCCTGTGGATGGATACATGTTCCTGGTGGGATCACCTGGAATTATTTTAACTGACAGCAACAAGAAAAAAAATGAAAAAAATGAAACAAGATTTCACTTTTCAACATTACAACTTAGATGCACCTTCAATCCTAACTTCTGATAAAACTAAATTTGTTTTGCAATGAAGAAGGAGTAAAACTTATTTTTTTGCTATCTGGGTCCTTACTAATGGGGTTCCTCATTACTCTTTGTCAATTTGACATGTGTCAGAGAGAACAGGACACGAGTAGAACATTTCCTCCCTTCCTTTCTTTTGCAAAGGTATGAGCATGAAGATGCAGGCCACAATGAACAGATTTTTTTAAATTTATTGCAGTCTGTGTTCCCATGACGGAAGTGTGCCCTAACATACTATTCACATTATGGGGTCAAACCTTACAGGAAAAGAAAAGCAATCTTCTCTATGGAAGTCCTACTTAAAGGGGACATAACTACTCAAATGCTTGCCCCTGAAGACGTCATATTTGATTAAACATACTTAGTAAGGAGCCAGAAGTCGTGACATCACCATGCAAGCACGCCCACCATTTGCATGGGAAATTACTTGGGAATTGTAGTTTGCTGGATGCCAATTGTTGTCAACACACTTGTAAGTGTTTTTAACCATTACAATAAACTTTACATTGATGAGTATACACTACATGAGCCTGGTGCTCCTTTCCTTTTTTTATTTTTGGAGCCTTGGTATAAAGATGACTTCTTAGACTGGAGAAGTGGCTACAATTCCTCATATACTGCTGACCGATGGATTTTTTGTAAAGCAATGTTTGACTTCTCACATATTGGGAATCACATTGTTTCTGGTAAACTCATACACTATATTACCAAAAGTATTGGGACTCCTGCCTTTACACACAAATGCGCTTCTGGAAGAATGGTCAAACATTCTCATAGACATGCTCCTAAACCTTGAGGACAGCCTTCCCAGAAGAGTTGAAGCTGTTATAGCTGCAAAGGGTGGGCCAACTCAATACTGAACCCTATGGACTAAGATTAGAATGCCATTAACGTTCATGTGCTTGTAAAGGCAGGAATCCCTATACTTCTGGTAATATAGTTATACAGTATAAGGGGGAACTGAGAGAGCACTGGGTAATCCTCATTGGAAGAGTACTCCATGGAAGCCATGTTTTCCACTGCAACACTGCACTAATGATGATCAAAACACCTGAAACAGCTGAATGAAGTTTGCATGACTATATAAAATTAATCTATCTTTACTGTATACACCAGCGATTCTGGATGTGTATTGGACCAATGGGGCATAAAACAATAATTTCCATTGCCCTGCCGACTGTCTTGGTGTGATGAAATGAGACATGTGAATACCTTCTGTTTTATAAGAGCTGTAGTTAACCTATATGCCTTGTCTAAATATGTGTCAAAACACAGCTTCAGCACTCTGGAGAGCGCCAGCTGCTACATTCAGCAGCTTTAGGGCCTGTGTCATCAGGCTTAATTGGGCAGATGCAGCACGTTTTTGACATCAGTATGGGATGCTTCTGAGAATATTCAGAATTCTTTGCAGATGCAGTGCCCTACATCCCTCCGGATTCAGCTGCTTTTGCAATCCAACAGACTTGTATGGGGGTATGGGGGGAGAAACAGTTACAAAGCATATACAAGCCTGTCAACACAGCCCTAACAATATCCGCTAAAAAAAAGTGGAGTACACATTAAAGCGTAACTCCACTTTTGTTGAGAAAAAAACATTCCCCTCTGGGTGATCGCTGTACGTTACAAGGATTTTACCAACTTTGTTGCAGATTCACACTTTTTGTTATTCTGAAGAAATCATTGTCTGCTTCTGTGCTGAGTGGCTCAAATTAGAGTGATTTCATAATTATCTTTAGCTGTGGCAGCTGCAGGGCTCTAATGAGGAAATCTCCTGGGCCTGCATTGCTTTAGAAGTGCTCTTATTGGCAGTATCTCACCAAAAATTACATTTTTATTGCTGGGGATGCCATAAATCTGACTTGTATCTTAAGCAGGCTTCTGTGAAAATTGGTGAGCCAATCACACAAGCAGCAAATTATATTTCTGGGGTGTGGTCCACTTGATGTTTCAGGGGTGTGGAAAAGCTCCAGGTAGCCATTTTGCATTGCAATTTCAGAAAATACAACAGCTGCAGATTGAAAAGGAAAGGTCATTTTTAATAACATTTCAATTACAATATGATTTGTGTGGCAATTGTTTTTTTCTTTTTTTGCTATTTTTTCCCCCACGAAAGTGGAGTTACCCTTTAAAAAAATGATAGGACCGATCTGAAATATGTGTGAAGTAATTGCTGATTGTTAAGCAGAGAGCCGGGAAGCCAACAACCATGAGTCATCATCTGTCAGCGGGCTTCCCCACTGACAGATGAATGTAGAGATAAAGAATGCTGTTTAAAAAAAAAGAATGCCGGCAATTATCCAGCAATAGAAAAATGTTTAAAAAAAATGGAAAGCTCCATACCAGACTCTTACCAAAGCATGCAGCCTGGCAGGTCAGGAAAGGGGGGTGAGCGGGCACCCCCTTCTAAACCATCCCAGGCCACATTCTCTTAACATGGAGTTGTGGGTGCTTTGGGCAGAGGGGGATCTGCACCCCCCACTTCAAAGCACCTTGTCCCCATATTGATGGGGACGAGGGCCTCTTCCCAACAACTCTGGGTTGTGGTTGTCAGGGTCTGCAGGTGGGGGGCTTATTGAAATTTGGAAACCCCCTTTAACAAGGGGGCCCCCAGATCTCGCCCCCCCCCCCATGTGAATGGGTATTGGGTTTTTGACAAGTCCTTTATTAAAAAGAAAAAAGAAAAAAAAATAGTGTCCCTCGATGTAAATTCATCTTCCATGACGACGCCCACCGACCCAAAAAATAGAAAAATTGCAAAAATCAATTCGCCTTCTAAGAGGCTACCCACTGTATGTCCTTTCTTCAGCTTTAAAAGTTCTAATATAAGCAAGCGGCCCCGCCACTTGTCTATATAAGAACTGTCAAAGCCAAAGAGAGGGCATACGATGGGTAGCCTCTTAGGAGGCAATTTTTTGGGTCGGCAGGCATTATGATGGACGATGGATTTACATCAAGGAACACCATTTTTTTAAATAAAGGACTTGTCAAAAACAGTTTCCTGTGGTTTTTACTTTTTAACATTTTTTTGGTGAATGGGTACGGTTACGATGTACCCGATACCCATTCACATGGGAGGGTGGGATTTGGGAGCCCCTTGACAAGCCCTTAATCGCAGACCCTGACAACCTCAACCCAGGGTTGTCAGAAAGAGGCCCTTGTCCCCATCAACATGGGGACAAGTTGCTGCCCCAAAGCACCCACCTCCATTTTGAGGGCCTATGGCCTGGTATGGTTCAGGAGGGGGGGGCACTCACTCGTCCCTCCCCTTTTCTGACCTGCCAGGTCGCATGCTCAGATAAGGGTCCAGTATAGATATCGGGGGGGGGGGACCCAACGCCATTTTTAAAAAAATGTTGGCATGGGGTTTCCCTTAAAATCTATACCAGACCTTAAGGGCTTGGTATGAAATGGGGGGGGGGACCAGCATTCTTTATCTCTACATTCATCTGTCAGTGGGGTAGCCCGTTGAAAGATGACCACTCATGGTTGTTAAGGATGCGGTCAGCCGGCTGCTTAACAACTAGCTATTTCTTCACACAGAATTTGAATAGTCAATCGTTTTTCGAACGACCGATCCGAATTCCAATCATTCTGAAAAGTTGGAATTTGTTAGAAAATTAGCAAATGAAAAAAATGTTAATGAAAACGAAACAAAATGTAACAAAAACTAAACAAAACTAAACGATTCCACAATGAAACAAAATTAGTAACATAATAAATCTATCCAAAAAGAAACAATTTTTTCCATTCTGCACATGTCTACATTAGAGACATTCAGTGGTAAATACAGCTTATTTTTAAATACCTACTGTATGTCCCCTGGTACTTCTATGACTGTTTTGCACTATAATGCAAAAATGTCCATATGTGTGTGTCTATACTCTGTATTTCAGCTGAGTTTACTATTTACAAGAAACCTGTACAAAGAAAAATACAGAGACTGCCATTGTTGATCTCTGCTGCAGATAAAGATAATTGCCTGGCTGTCATGCCTGACCATTGGTTTACTTTAGGTCACTGACCTGGAACAAGCATTAAGATCAGAAAAAGCAAAAGGATGGCAGAAGACATTCAAAAGAACTAAAGTTACTGCATCAGCATTTTTTTTACATTTGCATTACAATACTTGAACCCACACTTCCCAGATAGCAAGGACAACTTGCACAAATTTGTGGCGGTGTTGAATTGTAAGTCTGCTAACTTGCTGCACATTGCAGAGCACTTAAAGCACAAGTTCTAGGTGCCACTATTCCAATTTGTAGCAAATTAGCATTGCAAGTCTCTAGCAAGGGCAAAGTTACAGTGGTCAGTCGACAGCAAGAGCTCTGCAAGTCTACAATATGAAAATTTAGCCACAGTGACCCCTGTGGTGGGATGACTATTGTACAATATAATTGAACCAGAACTTGCAGCAGACTTGCAGAATGTTCGCAAAGAAATTTGATCTGGAGTCATGCAATGCAGACGTGCTGCAATTGTGCAACAAACTTGCGAAGCCTGGCAAGTCTAGCAAATGCTTAGCAAGTCATTTTCAAACTTGTAGAACAATTGCTTATCATCTGGGTTATTATTATAAAATGTTTTAGACCCTATTTCCCAGGCTAGCATAGTATTCCAAAACCATGTAACTAGACATCCAATATGTTACATATCTAATATCTGGAACATGTCTATGCATCCTGCTGTTTAATGTTACAATAGTTAGAACAGCAAGTATAATTACAGTATATCTCTGTCTGCTTCTGCCTCCCCACCAAAAAAGCAATCATTCAAAAAAAAAAAAAAAAAGGAGGGCGTGGCTTGATGGCGTGGCGGATGTCGGCTTTCTGATTCTGCTCCACTCTGCCACCCGGGACTTTGACTGCACGGAGGGACACCTCGCAGCTGACAACTAACCCGCTACCGTCCGGAAACCTCCCAGACTCTGGTGAGCCATGACACTCCGCAAGAAAGAGCCCAGCCAGCTCAATAAACTGGCGGGCTTCTTCATCCAACAGGCCCCTGGTCTCCGGCAAGATGGTGGCGGCGCGAGCTCGCAGCACAGCCACAAGAAGGCCGTCCGGCACCATCCGCCTTCATCTACTCCATCTCTGCTTCGGATGGGGGCAAATCTGGACAGCGGCAACTCCTCTGGCTCCTCTTCCCTGTCATCACCTCCTCCATCTCCAAATTCCAGGAGTCCAGCTAAAAGCAAACCCAGAAGGGGATCACCGCCAGTGCCTCACTGCCACACAGATATGGATCTCTTTGCACCCCCTTCTACCTCCCCGCCCCCCCCCCAAATCGCACCTTAGACCCATTCATCTCTTTTCCCACAACGGGCCACCCTGTATCAGATACAGTTCTGAAAGTTATGCTCCATTCGTTAAAATCCTCCATGCATGCAGACATGATGGTCTGCATTCAACAAGTCAAGTCTGAGATCAACTCCCTGGGGAGTAGGGTTGATCATGTGGAGCATGCTGTGTCGGAACAGGCCTCCTCCTTTAACGAAATGGTGGACGCTTTTAATGCCCAGAAGGATGAAATTTTATGGCTTAAATCCAAGATGGCAGACCTGGAGGATTGCTCCAGGCAAAACAATATAAAGATTGGAGTCTATCCCCCCTCTTAAATCCACTCCTATGTCTCTAACCTCTTCACCACTCTTGTACCTTCCTTGCCTAGCTCTGACCTCCTAATTTACAGGGTGCACAGGCAGCCCAAACCGTCATTCCTTGCTGGAGATCTCCCTAGAGATGTGTTACTAAGAGCTCATTTCTACCATGCCAAAGAGCAAATTATGCAAGCTTTTCGCATATCTGCCAATGTCCCTGAGAAATTTAGTATATACAAAAAATCCTGGCGCTGTGGTGCCGGTAATCAGAAGGCGGGGATGGAACAGTAAGGTCGGACAATGCCCAAAGCGGTCCACCATTGGTTACATGTCCATGTCCGGGCTGCAGCCTACCCAAACCCAGATCCCAACTGAGAAGAAAAGTAGCGACAAAAACGGGTATATTGGCGCTCCCGGACAAAATGGCACAAGGACAAAATGGATGCTGCTCGGAATCTTGAAACATTAAAACTTGTTTATTGAAATAAGTTAAAATATGCTCCTTAACAGAAAAAAACAGTGGTGTGCCTAAGGTGCAGCAAGCAGCAGTCAGATGTAAAACCGGTGAAAATACCTCAAAGCAAGGAGGACCCAGGAGCGGGGGAGCGACGTCTAACCACCTGTGAAGCCTGGATGGTGTGGCGCTTATGGGTGGAGTGTTAGCCTCGATCAACCCGGGACGCCTCTCTGCTGATGTGCCTCCGGACTGGATGATGCCTGGGATGTAGAGAGGAGGGGGGAGTGGAGTACTCGACCCCCACAGACAGCTCCAGTACCGGATGGTACACACCCGAGGCGGTGGCGGCCGCTGCTCCTCGGACCCGACTACCGTGGCACCGGATGATGACGTCACCGGGCGCCTGGCGGAGACATGCACACCGGGGGCTGCTGCACGGATGTAGCTCTACGGCCGCCGGAGGGGTGCAGAAGCAGCGCACCGATGGCTGTGCTACAACTGGCTATTCAACTGGCGGAGCTGATGTAGGTAGCTTGGCCCGAAACATGTTATCCCCTCCATCCGTGGCTACCTACATCAGCTCCGCCAGTTGAATAGCCAGTTGTATAGCACAGCCGTCGGTGCGCTGCTTCTGCACCCCTCCCACGGCCATAGAGCTACATCCGTGCAGCAGCCCCCGGTGTGCATGTCTCCGCCAGGCGCCCGGTGACATCATCATCCGGCGCCACGGTAGTCGGGTCCGAGGAGCAGCGGCCGCCGCCGCCTCGGGTGTGTACCATCCAGGACCGGAGCTGTCTGTGGGGGTAGAGTACTCCACTCCCCCCTCCTCTCTACATCCCAGGCATCATCCAGTCCGGAGGCACATCAGCAGAGAGGCGTCCCGGGTTGATCGAGGCTAACACTCCACCCATAAGCGCCACACCATCCAGGCTTCACAGGTGGTTAGACGTCGCTCCCCCGCTCCTGGGTCCTCCTTGCTTTGAGGTATTTTCACCGGTTTTACATCTGACTGCTGCTTGCTGCACCTTAGGCACACCACTGTTTTTTTCTGTTAAGGAGCATATTTTAACTTATTTTAATTAACAAGTTTTAATGTTTCAAGATTCCGAGCAGCATCCATTTTGTCCTTGTGCCATTTTGTCCGGGAGCACCAATATACCCATTTTTGTCGCTACCTGAGAAATTTAGACATCTGCAACTGCTGCCTGACCTGTCCAGTCACACGCTACAGAGCAGAAGGAACCTGGCCACCATCACTAAATCCCTACAGAACAACAATATTCCCCACAAGTGGAGGTATCCGGCCACCCTCTCTGTCACCTGGAATGGTTCCACTGTCTTGATAAAATCCCTTGAGGAACTAAAAGGCATTCCCTATGGAAGGAAGCTACATCTAGTAAGGCGGATATTGTTGCAGTGCAGGAGACGCACTTTCTAACTGGGAACCATCCTCCCTGTCAGCACAGAGACTTCCCCCATGTTTTCCTGGCCAATGCACCATCGAAGCAGAAGGGAGTCATGCTTGCGATAAAGAACTCACTCACCTTTCAACTTAAAGAATCCATCCTGGATCCCAATGGCAGATTCATCATCCTCACTTGTTACATCAATGGTCTTAAGTTGACTCTAGTGACTCTCTACGCGCCTAACTCTCACCAGCTCAGATTTCTCCGCAGAATTCTTAAGGAAATCAACCGAGTTAAGTATGGGAATCTGATCATTTGTGGGGACTTTAATATGGTATTTGACCCTCGGGTGGATTCCTCATGCCCACCTGGAGGCCGACCGGTATCACTGGGGGGTTTGCTACGTGCGGAATACTTGTATGATGTGTGGCGATGCTTACATGCATCCGAAAGGGGCTATACGTTCTTTTCATCCAGACACCGTTCTTACTCATGTATAGATCTATTTGTGGTGGATCTGTTTCTCCTGGGACAGTCTACCTCCTCGGTGGTCAGGGAAATCACATGGTCAGACCATTTAGTGATTGAACTGACCATTGGGGAGGTAACCCCCTTCAAACCTGCATATATGTGTCGCTGCGACAATAAGATTCTACAAGACCCTACATCCTTCACTCGCATACACGATAGCCTCCAGGAGTTCTTCAGACTTAACTCTTCCTCGGTGTCTGACCCTTGGGTGCTGTGGGGGCACACAAAGCCTTCATAAGAGGTGTGTGCATCCAGCAGCGCGTTCGGGCCAAGAGACTGTGGCACTCGAAGCTGAACTCACTGCTTACCCAAATATGTACTCTAGAAACCAAAAACAAGCAATGCCCCTCTGATTCTGTCTCTTCCGAGGTCCTAAAGCTGCGGCAAGACCTCTGTCTTTTGCTACTAGAACAATCCGACAGACACCTAAGATGCCTAAAACAACAACACTACACCCAAGCTAATAAAGCAGGCAAGTACTTAGCAAATAGGGTCAAACATAGGCAAGCCAAGACTAGGATCCCATTCCTACATGGCACATCCCCTCAACACAATTTCGTACCCCCAGGAGATAGCAGATGCCTTCGCAGATTTCTACAGCTCACTATACAACCTAAAAGACAGCCCCACTGAACACCAACCGACTGAGCCTGACATAAATAAATTCCTGAGCTCCGTAAATCTACCCTCCCTGACCGATTCGCAGCTACAGTCTCTGAATGCCGTATTGGGGTTGGTACCTCAGGCCATGGAAGTGTGGGGACTTTAAGGGCAAAGTAATAAAGTAAAAGTCTAGATACAGGTAGTAAAATACAACATTTGTTTACTGTCTTCTGTAGCGTAGTACATATATACAGTGTAATGAATAGCTGTGAGGGGTTATAGACCCCTAGTGAAGAAATGTGATTAAGTTCAGAAGGTAGTGACAGATGTGAAAGTTGTGACTTATTTGGAAGAATTCTCTATCAAAGCATAGAGTTTCTCCTGCGTTTATGTCCCAACGCGTTTCGGCTCTTGAGCGAGCCTTTTTCAAGGGTGATAGTCACAGGTTCTGCAATAATTATATAGATATATTCCGTTAGTGCTCTAGTAGTAAATACCACCGATTTTATTCAAATGTGGTATGAAAAAGAAGATATAAGTACATACAGCCATTGTTTTCTTTCCATGTGTGATGATACTGATCCCTCTGGAGCAGCGAGAACCCGAGCCATGTAGCCTGAAAGGTATGGTATTTGTTAGGGTGGATGTGATTCTTAGATGATATGTGCACCTAGTTATTGGGGAGAGCTTACGGTCTATGCTTCTGTAGAGACCTGTTCAATCTATGCCTCAGATTGTCCCATCAAATGGTCCTCTGGTGTGTGCTTTATAATCCCCTGATCGGAGCCTGGTGCGTCCAATCTGTGGATATAAGTCTGTTCAGGGTTGCGGTATCAATTTTGATTGTGTATGGGTCAGTTTAATTGATTCAACGGTCTTGTGATGTGATAATTTAACTTACAAGGTTCCTCCAGATATATATATATATCTCTCTGTATTACAGGACTACTGTATATATGTGGTGTATCTCCTGACCTCGGGCTGTATTTCATGCCAAGGTGGATTGCTTACTGTGAATAAATATCATAGTGTTTAAATGCACAGCTGAGTCATAATATGTATTTTTTTGGAGTATATAATGTACATTTATGGTTTTCCTTTACCTTATAGCTGATTGATTACAAGAGCCCTCTCACAGGGTTGATGGGAATGGTCCTTGTGGGTAACCCCTGCAGGTTTTGAATAAATAGGGGCTGTCATAATATGGTGAAGCATGGTACTTAGAGTGCTCGCAAATTTTTAAAGACTTACAGTGGTAGGCTCTGTCTCTGGCTCTTGTGGTCCTCTCTCCTCCCTGTCAGATTGGGGAGTGAGGAGGACCGTGGTTCCCCGGCCTATTTAAGTGGAGTCGCACATGCGCAGTCCGCGCCGCACGTCTCCTCCGCTAATATCCTTCAGCTGATGTGCGGCTTCATTGCGCGTGCGCATCTTGCCGCTCGTCATCCGGATGTTAGCACGGCCGCCGACACGGAAGATTACGAGCGCCCGAGTCATTCCGATACTTGGGAGGGGGCGTGGTTTCGCCGGCTCGTACATGATTGCCCCTGCTGTTGTGGTCACACTAGCAGGGGCTTTCCGTGCCGGGTGCTCCAGGGAAGGTCATTGGTGCATCACTACATGGATGTTACATATTGCATATTAGCAAAGAATCATATAATCATATAGAAAAATATAATAACAATTCACATAGGTTATATTAATAACCCTAAAATATAGCTTTGTTATTTCAAACAGTGTTAACAGCAGAGTAAGTGTCACATGGATTTTTGGAGTAAAAAAAGGGGGGGAGGGAAGGAGGGCTGAGGTCTTTAAACCAGATAAGAGTCAGGTATTCCCTGTCTTGTTGGTATGCAGATTCTCCTTCGGGGTCGTTTTAGGGGGGGGGGGAGAAGAGGGAGAAAGGGGGGAAAGGGGAGTTTTTTCAATGTTGTTTTACATTGTGCTCCCCATGAGTCTAGGACTCAGGGTTACTTTGGTATTGTCTATTTATCAAGTATATCTCTTTTTATGCGGTTCTATTGTCTGATCCTCATAGCCATTATCCGGTGCATACCCGGTATTCTATGGGTCAGTATTTTCTTTTCAAGTTGGGGGTTTTTCTGTTCAAACAAACATTCTAATTTGTTTTATTTCTTCCCCCCACCTCTTTTGTTTTAGTTATGATCAATCAGTTTTCCCAGAGGAAAACCCTTCCAAGAAGGGTCTGTAACTTTCGGATTCATTGAGCCCGAGGGGTGTGGTTGCCTTGAGGCATTTGATCCACCTCATCTCGAGCTGTAAAAGGGTCTTGTTCCAGTCTCCCCCCCGATTTGGGATATGCATCCTTTCCAGGGCCATGAATGATACAGCGGGCATTTTATAGGCATGTTTGTAGGCGACGTGGCGTCCCAAAGGCAGGTAAAAATTGCACAGTTCCATGCTGTTCATGTGCGTACTGATTCTTCTCCCAAACTCCTGCCTTGTTTTCCCCACATAAAAAGCTTTGCACTCGCACCTCATCAGGTAGACTATGCCTTTGGTGCGGCAATTCGCGTAATGCTTAGGCTCAAATTCCTCGCCATTGGGTAATGTGGTTCTCAGGCATTTTTTTTATCACTCTGCATTGGTCGCACGAGCCACAGGGATAAGTGCCCTTTGCTTTGCACGGGTCCTTGCGGCTCCCTTCCCTGAACTCGCTTCGTATCAAGTCATTCCTTATTGCCCCTGCCTTCCTATACGTTATAGGTGAGCAGTCTGTTACAAATTTTTTAACAGTTGGGTCCTCCTTTAGGATTGTCCAATGTTTATTTAAAATGTTCCTTATTTTCCTGTGCTCGTTGGTATATCTCCTGATTAATCTTGTTTTTTGTTCTGCCACTTTTGGCTCCTTTTCTTTCTTTTTAAACAGGATTTCTTTTCTGTCTTTTGTTCTGACTCTATTGTAGGCCTTCCTCAGAGAGGTCTTGGAATAGCCTCTGTCCAGGAGCCTATTGGTTAGTAGATCAGCCTCTCTTCTGAAGTCATCGTCATTGGTGCAGTTACGTTTTATTCTAAGGTACTGGCTGAATGGAATTGCCTTTTTTAATGGAGTCGGATGGAAGCTGGTGGCATGTAGTATTGAATTGCCGGCGGTCTCTTTGCGGTAAAGGGTTGTTTTTATTGTGCCGTCTTGTTCCTTGCAGATCCACGTGTCTAGAAATGGGATCCTGTTTCTACTATAATTTAGGGTAAAGAACATATTGTAGTTGTTCTTATTAAGTGTGAGTCTAAAGTCTTCTATTAGCTCAATTGGGCCTGTCCAAACGATCAGGATATCATCTATAAAATGCTGCCACACTAATATGTGATCTGTGTAAGGCCTATTTCAATCGTCCCTCAGGAACTCCTGTTCCCAGGTTCCTAGGTATAAGTTTGCGTAGCTAGGTGCACAGCTCGTGCCCATAGCTACCCCGCATATCTGCAGGTAGTATGAGCCATTAAACGTGAAGTAGTTCCTCTTCAGGATGTATTCCAGCATGTTGATAATAAAATTGTTGAAATTGACATCATGTGAACTCTGTTCTCTCAGTATCTTGCTGATCGTTGCTATTACCTTGTCATGTGGAATGTTGTTATACAGCGCTTCCACATCCACTGTAATGAGTATAGAATCTTCGGGGATTACCATATTGTCAAGAATTTGTAGCAAGTGCATGGTGTCTCTTGTGTATGAGGTTAAGCTGGTGACGTGTGGGCGTAAGTATGCATCTATTACTTCGCTGATTCCTTCCGAAATGTTACCATTCCCAGACACTATGGGTCTTCTGGGTGGGTTTTTTTTTCGTTCTTGTGCACCTTCGGTAACGAGTAGAATGTCGGAGTTCTGGGGTGTTGCGTACCTTGTTTTATTATCAACATGCTGGAATACATCCTGAAGAGGAACTACTTCACGTTTAATGGCTCATACTACCTGCAGACATGCAGGGTAGCTATGGGCACGAACTGTGCACCTAGCTACGCAAACTTATACCTAGGAACCTGGGAACAGGAGTTCCTGAGGGACGATCGAAATAGGCCTTACACAGATCACATACTAGTGTGGCAGTGTTTTATAGATGATATCCTGATCGTTTGGACAGGCCCCATTGAGCTAATAGAAGACTTTAGACTCACACTTAATAAGAACAACTACAATATGTTCTTTACCCTAAATTATAGTAGAAACAGGATCCCATTTCTAGACACGTGGATCTGCAAGGAACAAGACGGCACAATAAAAACAACCCTTTACCGCAAAGAGACCGCCGGCAATTCAATACTACATGCCACCAGCTTACTTCCGACTAAATTAAAAAAGGCAATTCCATTCAGGCAGTACCTTAGAATAAAACGTAACTGCACCAATGACGATTACTTCAGAAGAGAGGCTGATCTACTAACCAATAGGCTCCTGGACAGAGGCTATTCCAAGACCTCTCTGAGGAAGGCCTACAATAGAGTCAGAACAAAAGACAGAAAATAAATCCTGCTTAAAAAGAAAGAGAAGGAGCCAAAAGTGGCAGAACAAAAAACAAGATTAATCATGAGATATACCAACGAGCACAGGAAAATAAGGAACATTTTAAATAAACATTGGACAATCCTAAAGGAGGACCCAACTGTTAAAAAATTTGTAACAGACTGCCCACCTATAACGTATAAGAAGGCAGGGGCAAAAAGGAATGACTTGATACGAAGCGAGTTCAGGGAAGGGAGCCGCAAGGACCCATGCAAAGCAAAGGGCACTTATCCCTGTGGCTTGTGCGACCAATGCAGAGTGATAAAAAATGCCTGAGAACCACATTACCCAATGGCGAGGAATTTGAGCCTAAGCATTACGCGAATTCCCGCACCAAAGGCATAGTCTACCTGATGAGGTGTGAGTGCAAAGATTTTTATGTGGGGAAAACAAGGCAGGAGTTTGGGAGAAGAATCAGTACGCACATGAACAGCATGGAACTGTGCAATTTTTACCTGCCTTTGGGACGCCACGTCGCCTACAAACATGCCTATAAAATGCCCGCTGTATAATTCATGGCCCTGGAAAGGATGCATATCCCGAATCGGGGGGGAGACTGAAACAAGACCCTTTTACAGCTCGAGATGAGGTGGATCAAACGCCTCAAGGCAACCACGCCCCCCGGGCTCAATGAATCCGAAAGTTACAGACCCTTCTTGGAAGGGTTTTCCTCTGGGAAAACTGATTGATCATAACTAAAACAAAAGAGGTGGGGGGAAGAAATAAAACAAATTAGAATGTTCGTTTGAACAGAAAAACCCCCAACTTGAAAGAAAATACTGACCCATAGAATACCGGGTATGCACCGGATAATGGCTATGAGGATCAGACAATAGAACCGCATAAAAAGAGATATACTTGATAAATAGACAATACCAAAGTAACCCTGAGTCCTAGACTCATGGGGAGCACAATGTAAAACAACATTGAAAAAACTCCCCTTTCCCCCCTTTCTCCCTCTTCTCTCCCCCCCCCCCCCAAAACGACCCCGAAGGAGAATCTGCATACCAACAAGACAGGGAATACCTGACTCTTATCTGGTTTAAAGACCTCAGCCCTCCTTCCCTCCCCCCCTTTTTTTACTCCAAAAATCCATGTGACACTTACTCTGCTGTTAACACTGTTTGAAATAACAAAGCTATATTTTAGGGTTATTAATATAACCTATGTGAATGGTTATTATATTTTTCTATATGATTATATGATTCTTTGCTAATATGCGATATGTAACATCCATGCAGTGATGCACCAATGACCTTCCCTGGAGCACCCGGCACGGAAAGCCCCTGCTAGTGTGACCACAACAGCAGGGGCAATCATGTACGAGCCGGCGAAACCACAACCACGCCCCCTCCCGAGTATCGGAATGACTCGGGCGCTCGTAATCTTCCGTGTCGGTGGCCGTGCTAACATCCGGATGACGAGTGGCAAGATGCCCGCGCACCCCGCGCAATGAAGCCGCACATCAGCTGAAGGATATTAGCGGAGGAGACGTGCGGCGCGGACTGCGCATGCGCGACTCCACTTAAATAGGCCGGGGAACCACGGTCCTCCTCACTCCCCAATCTGACAGGGAGGAGAGAGGACCACAGGAGCCAGAGACAGAGCCTACCACTGTAAGTCTTTAAAAATTTGCGAGCACTCTAAGTACCATGCTTCACCATATTATGACAGCCCCTATTTATTCAAAACCTGCAGGGGTTACCCACAAGGACCATCCCCATCAACCTGTGAGAGGGCTCTTGTAATCAATCAGCTATAAGGTAAAGGAAAACCATAAATGTACATTATATTTCCCAAAAAAATACATATTATGACTCAGCTGTGCATTTAAACACTATGATATTTATTCACAGTAAGCAATCCACCTTGGCATGAAATACAGCCCGAGGTCAGGAGATACACCATATATATACAGTAGTCCTGTAATACAGAGATATATATATATATATATCTGGAGGAACCTTGTAAGTTAAATTATCACATCACAAGACCGTTGAATCAATTAAACGGACCCATACACAATCAAAATTGATACCGCAACTCTGAACAGACTTATATCCACAGATTGGACGCACCAGGCTCTGATCAGGGGATTATAGAGCACACACCAGAGGACCATCTGATGGGACAATCTGAGGCATAGATTGAACAGGTCTCTACAGAAGCATAGACCGTAAGCTCTCCCCAATAACTAGGTGCACATATCATCTAAGAATCACATCCACCCTAACAAATACCATACCTTTCAGGCTACATGGCTCGGGTTCTCGCTGCTCCAGAGGGATCAGTATCATCACACATGGAAAGAAAACAATGGCTGTATGTACTTATATCTTCTTTTTCATACCACATTTGAATAAAATCGGTGGTATTTACTACTAGAGCACTAACGGAATATATCTATATAATTATTGCAGAACCTGTGACTATCACCCTTGAAAAAGGCTCGCTCAAGAGCCGAAACGCGTTGGGACATAAACGCAGGAGAAACTCTATGCTTTGATAGAGAATTCTTCCAAATAAGTCACAACTTTCACATCTGTCACTACCTTCTGAACTTAATCACATTTCTTCACTAGGGGTCTATAACCCCTCACAGCTATTCATTACACTGTATATATGTACTACGCTACAGAAGACAGTAAACAAATGTTGTATTTTACTACCTGTATCTAGACTTTTACTTTATTACTTTGCCCTTAAAGTCTCTACACTTCCATGGCCTGAGGTACCAACCCCAATACGACTTTACCAGGGACGGTGGAAAACCACATACTATTGATAGGTAGATAATGATCAAAAAACCTTCAAAACAGTCTCTGAATGCTCCCTTCATGTCGGAGGAAATAGCTGCTAGTGTTAAGTCCCTACTCAAAGGCAAGTCCCCAGGCCCTGATGGCCTCACAAATGAATATTATCAGCTATTCCTATCCTTACTGAACCCTCACCTCACAGCGACTCTTACAAAAGCGGCGCAAACGGCTTCCCTGCCCCGCAAAATGTTAACCGCTTATATAGTCACACTTTTGAAACAGGGCAAGGATCCCACCACCCCTGCGAATTTCTGCCCAATCTCCCTATTAAACTCTGATGCCAAAATATTTGCAAAATTGCTGGCCAAACGCATCCAAGCCGTCCTCCCAAGCTTAATACAGAGAGATCAGATGGGTTTCATGCCAGGCAGACAAACGGCCGATGCCACTAGATTGCCACTAGACTTATTTTAGACATCTCTCATATAGCAACCCAATCCAAAATACCCTCGGTTCTCCTCACAATCGACGTTGAGAAGGCATTCGATAGGGTCCACTGGGGATATCTAAAAGCTACCCTATCAAAAAAAAATTTTTCCGGCCCCAACCTATCGGCTATATCCGCCCTTTACTCATCGCCAACGGCCCAAGTGTACACCTCAGGCATCCTCTCCAAACCGTTCCCAATCTCCAACGGCACTAGACAAGGCTGCCCATTATCCCCAACCATCTTCAACCTGATAATTGAACCTCTGGCCGAAACCATCCGAGCCCACACCTCTATCTCTGGCTTCCCGATCCTACACTCCCAACACAAAATTAATCTATTTGCCGACGACATTATTCTTATGATGACAAACCCCTCTCAATCCCTTCCAGCAGCATATCATACCTTACAAGACTTCAGTAAGGTCTCCTACTACAGGCTAAATGCCTCCAAGTCTTCTATTCTAGACTTAGGAGTGCACCTAACTATCAAACGCAACCTTCAACTCCTGATACCCATTCCATGGGCATCTGACAGCATACATTACTTGGGCATAGATTTCACAGCAAAACCGTCGGCCCTACTCCACACTAATTTAAATAGAATGCTCTCCAAAATTACCCTAGAACTCAAACGTCTGGGCTCATATGAACTCACATGGATTGGCAAATTGGCTGCCTACAAAATGTTCATTCTTCCCCAAATCCTATATAACTTCCGTAACCTACCGATCCCCTTTCTGACCACAAGTCTCTCGTTACTAACTAGATCCATGCACCAGTTCTTTTGGGAAGGTAAGAGGGCAAGATGCGCCTCCTCGGTTCTGACTAAACGCAGGCAATTGGGTGGCACAGGTCTGCACAATCTCTCTACTTATTGTTGGGCATCTATCCTGTCTCAAACCAGTGGATGGCTACGCCATCAAAACCCCCCGCTGTGGGTTGAATTAGAAAAGAGTGTGGCGTCTATCCCAGATTTGAGTCTGCTATTGCTCAGTGACCGATGGCTTCAGCGGGACTTGAAACCTCTTACCCTTCCAATGCAGGCATCCCTTCATGCATGGCGCAGACCAATCCCACTCCAGAATCTAGAAAATGTTCTTCCCAGCAACCCACTTCCCTTATCCTTACTCACCAACTTCATTCCAGATCTCCCTACAAAGCCCCTCTCTGCCACAGGTTTAACAGATGTTTCCCAATTCTTCTTGGTAGGATCCCTAATCCCAAGCCGGACTCTAATCCAAACCCATAATCTTCCAATGTCTTTGCATTATACTGTCTTCCGTATATCTCACTTCTTATCCACCCGCCCCCTCAAAGGAATACTAGTGGACGGCAAGGTTTGGACACACTACACAAACCCTCCTTCCAAACACAAAAGGGTGTCTTTCTACTATGACATCCTGCTAGATAACACCGCTTTCTTCAAAACACCTCCAATGTTTAGATGGGAAGAAGACCTGGGATCCACGTACTCAATTAAGCAATGGCAGGTAGCACTCCACACCATACACCAACACTCTCACTGTGCCATTTACTGGGAAATGGCAATGAAAATTACCAACAGGTGGTACTACACCCCTTAAAGACTGGCGGGCTTCTCCCCATCTTACTCTCCCCTCTGTTGGCGGGAATGCGGTCACACTGGGACTCTATAACACATAATTTGGGGTTGCACAACAATAGCCAGTCTATGGCGTAGTGTATTCCGTTACATATCATCACACATAGGCTGTCTATCCACATCAATTTCGCCCATGGATCACTTATGTCCTCTTGGCCACTCGCCTGATGATATTGCGAAAATGGAAATCTACCACTCCCCCGACCCTGTCAGACATCCTTACATTACTGAAAATGAATTACCAATTTGAAAAATCACTCGCTGTCAACTCTCTCTCCCTACGGAAATTCCATACCCATTGGAACTTCTGGGCGAATAGTACACAGTAACTGATACAGTATAACCACCTGCATATCGCAACACGAGGGGCTCCACCTCGTGGGTTGGAGACCCAATAGGGCAACCCATGGGTTGGACCCCCTCAATTCTCATTTCCTCTGAGCCATTCCACTGATCCAGGATTCCTATGGTTGTGTGATTCACAGGAATATCTATAATACTTATTGATACTGTTATTTGCATCACTATTGTTGTTGTTGCTGCTATTATAATTATCGCTATAATTATTATTGCTATGTTTCTCATTGTTACTGTTATTGTTGATGCGCAGAAATGACGGACTCCCTTCCCCCCTCCCTCCTCCCCCCCCTTTTTTTCTCCCCCCCCCCCACAATGGTTGAAGTCAATGACCTCGCTAATACTATGTTGTGACATACTACTGCATTGAATTGTACTGTTTGTTTTGTAAAATCAATAAAAATTATTTAAAAAAAAAAAAAGAGGCAAAGTCTGAGAGAGTAATGTAATCAGTCTACTGCAGGTGACCACTCTGATTGTAATATTGTAACTTTTAGCCATAAATGAGAGGCAGCAGAAACCTGTTTAGATCACAAGGCTGATTTGCTAAACAAAATGAGAGTCTTGACTGAAAAAATTGTGTCAATATTCACTTCAATTATCCAGTCATGTTAAAGGCATTTGCATCAAATTTTGCATTGGAAAAAGAGGGCAAAGTCCCTGGAAATACATCATGCACACCCCCTCTTCCAACATCCACCAGGCATTTTGACAGCTATCATCCCCATGCGCAGCTTAGAACGCAGCCACTAAAATCCACACTTTTAGCTGTCTGGCTCCCTGTCATCCTTGGTCTCTGTTCAGTGATGCCTACAGCCTCACACTGATCACAGCTGCTTATCCATGCTGATTCATGCTGACTTCAATATAAGTGTGCTGTTTATTTCAATAAAGTGTTTTTTATTTGATACTGAAAAAAAGAAAAAAAGAAAAACAGACCTTGGACCTACTATTCAACCACAAGGTTTATTTTTTCCAGAATTTGTTTTTGCTTCCACATCTAATAAACATGTGGTTTAGATCTGGAGATGAAAAACAGAATTTTGGACACAAACTTCATTTTTTTGTGTATTTATTATAATGTAAAAGTGGTTAAAAAGGTAAAAAGGTGCAGCCCCCCCCCCCCCGGCCTCCTCCTTATAATTACAAGAGCCCTATATCAATCCAGCAATGTGCATAAGAGCAGCGGCTCTCCCGGGCCTCTCTCTCTCCTCATTGGCTCACACAGTAGTGGAGGCCATTGGCTCCTGCTGCTGTCAATGGCAGCCAGTGAGGCAATGAGGAGAAAGTGGGGGCCACTCTCTGCTCTGTGTGTAAATAAACAATGTCCATTCACAGGAGCAATGCTCGGGAGCAAGCCTGCTCGAGTGCCCCAGAGCAAGAAGCTTGCTATTGGAAGCACTAGGCAGCAGGTAGGAGCCAGGACCACCAACGGGGACCCAAAAAGAAGTAGATCAAGGCTGCTTTGTGCAAAACCATTTCACAGAGCAGGTAAGTATAACATGTTTGTTTTTTTAAAAAAAACCCAACCTTTAGAATCCCTTTCAATAGGATTTTTAAGTGCAGTGCTCTCAGCACTTTTGTTTCTTGCAAAAAAAAAAATAAAATAAAAAGAGGATCAGCATGACAATGGCAACTAGGCAAATTGTAGCAACAGAAACGTCCATATTGTTTCAGGACAGGTTTCCTTAAAGGGTATGTATAGAAAAACAAGGTTATTTTTTGCTGCCCGTGTCCTTTTGGGAAGATTTTCCTCAATTTCCTGTCCTGTCTTAAAGAGAAGACGCAATAGTAAGTAAGAGGAAAACTCCCCAAAGTGAGAGGAATTCCCATCCCAGATCATTACAACATTTGTTTGCATTGGAAGGTTTCATCCCATCAAATTGCATTGGGATAAAAAAAACATTCTGCCTTTAGAACCACTTTAAGCCTTTGCTTAACCAATAGCATACCAATAATATGAAGAGGCAAAACTGTCCATATCCAAGAAATTCTCTGCTGCAAAAGGAAATTGTTTATCAATCACTGGTGACCCAATAACCAAGAGGTACCAAGGGAAATTCGTAATGGGTAAATGCAATAGAAACATAGATCCCAAGTAGATTTCACCCAAATAGCAGCCAGCTGCTGTAATTTTAAACTCGCAACATTTTCAATTGTGTTTTTTTTTTGTGTACACATATAATTTTATTTTGCCCTATGGGATTCTGTGCTTTGTGATGACCCTTTCAAAGTAGATTTATGTTTTTATGATGGCAGTTTAACCTTTTCTGCTTACCACAATAAATATGTATGAGCCTCTTGGGTAGCATAAAAAACAAATTCTCTATAAATGCTATTTTGAATGTCACTTCATAGTAACTGAGTTCTAGTGGCAGAAGATGTTTTTATACAGTAAGCTGAGAAACTGCTAAAGGAGATGTACTGTATCTAGGCTTCTAAAACTAAAGAAAAACCTTTAAAGCTTGAAATCTTAGATAAACATTTTATATTTTGTAAGAGACATTTACTTTTGTTCTCTGTATAGCTCAGCTAAAAAAAAAAAATTGACTAAGCAGTGTTCAAAGCACCAGTCTATATTTAAGTATTTAAGTATACTCACAGATTTTGCTTAGCTTATTAAAGGTTAATGAGATTATAAAGATAAGGTTGTTATGAACTGAAACTGTCTAATGTTTATTAGTCAACAAAAGATCATATCATATCAATGCATAACAATCACCTTTCCGGCTGGTGCCATGGATTGATGGCTAAAAGAAACCTTTAATATTCTAGGCAAAGTGACAGGTTCTCTTAACCACTTCTGGACTTAATGATCAGGCCATATTTTGTGATTTGGCACTGCGTTAGTGTAACGAACAATTATGCTGTACCCAAATAAAATTGACGTCCTTTTTTCCCACAAATAGAGCTTTCTTTTGGTAGTATTTGATCACCTTTGCGCTATAAACAAAAAAAGAGCAACAGCTCTGAAAAAAAACTCAATATTTTTCACTTTCTGCTATATAACATTCCCAAAAAAAATGTAAAAATCTAAATGTTTTAACATTTTAGGCCAATTTGTTTTCTGCTACATATTTTTGGTAAAAAAAAATCACAATAAGCGCTTGGTTTGCACAAAAGTTATCGCGTCTACTAACTACGGGAAAGATTTGTCATTTTTATTGTTTTTTTTTTTTTATTACTAGTAATGGTGGCGATCTGTGATTTTTAGCTGCGACATTGCAGCGGACAGATCAAACCCCTAACTGACATTTTTGACACTTTTGGGAGGACCAGTGACATACAGCAATTGGTGCTAAAAATATGCACTGTGTAATAATGACACTGGCAGGGAAGGGATTAACACTGTGGGTGACAATGGGTAAAATGTGAGCCTAGGGGAGTGATTCTAACTGTATGGGCTGGGGCTTATGGAATGACCATAGAGATCTGTGATCCTATATACAAGGATCACAGGCGCTCTGTGATCATTCCAGAGAGAAGAACGGTCAGCTGTGTTTACAACAGTTGCCCGTCCTTCTCTCTCAACGGGGAGTGATTGTGGGTGGCAGACGGCAATCGGAGCAGCCTGGCTCATGCATAGGAGTCCCCACTGCCGAGTGGGGGTGGGAGCGCGACCGACCGGAGTAGGGCCAACGACGTAGCCCTACGCCGCTTCGTGCAGGAGGGCCAGCCTGCCTCAGTATATATGCGTTGGGCTGTCCGGAACCGGTTAATGGCACCCCCTTCCTGCTGACACTCTCCTTTGCAATGTTCTCCCACTGATCTCTTGCTCTGATATACTTCATACCTCCTGGCACATGGGAGCATCTGACCTCCTCTGCTTCCTATCAGGGGCAATGCTTTGACCTGAGTGGGCTATCCCCAAGACCAAAATCTGTCACACTGGGGAGGGGAGCAGGACATTAACCATGCATCGGAGTCCCCACTGCCGAGCCCTACCCAGCTTCATGCAGGAGGGCCAGCCTGCCGCAGTATATATGCGGTGGGCTGTCCGGAACCGGTTAATAGCACCCCCCTTCCTATTGGGGGCAATGCTCTGGCCTGAGTGGGATATCCCCAAGGCCAAACTCTGTCACACTGGGGAGGGGAGCAGGACATTAAACCTGTGGAATAGAGATAAACAGGGATGACCGGGTACTTGGAAAAGTTTAATACGAATGACTGGTTGGTTCAAGAGAACCAGTTATTATGCCCTCAATGAGCGAAGTGCCAGATATCAGAACATTTTCTCAGTACTTTTACTTTACATCATTATTTTATTGGGTTTAAGAGGTGCCCAAAAAACAAGTAAGGTGACTAATTTCCAAGGGCCACAGTAACAAAGGGCACTTCTTATACTGGTAAATGTAGTGTAGCCAAAGTTATGTCAAAAAGATCATTTTTTTTTTATTGCTGGTTTGATATCAGGCGGCCGGGGACGTTAAAACCAGCCATATGAATGTAAAGAACTGATGTAAGTGCATGCAGGTTTACTGATGTTCCTTCAAAATAATTGTTATGTTGTTATGTTCTCTTCCTCTCCAGAGGCTGGAAGGGGAATTCAGTCTTCTTGTCAAATTTTATTCTGCTCATTGTCTGCTGTGTGTTGCCACTGCTACCACTCTTTTATTCCTCTCTGTTAGAGGGTAATATACATTTGCCTGTACTAGAAATAGACAAATTATTTCTGGTACAATGTCTGGTTAGGAATAATTAAATTCTTCTATTTAACAGCCAGTCTGTCGGTTGTTCACTTTTTGTTGTTAGCTTGCAACAAAATGTTGCTTTGGAAATGTGTTGTAAAGGTAAAGAATTGTATGCACGTTTTATCTCCTAAGTTATCTGATGATCTGCCACATTAGAATTATAAAATTTGCTAATCTACCTCTGTTTAGTACTATTTCACAATTAATGTGTTATTAAAACCATTTGATTTAAGTAGTAATCACACAGCCAAGATTACATATTTTCTTGTACACCAATATACACAGGTGGCACAGCCTCCCCTGCCTTATGATGGGCAGCTTAGTCAACTTAGTCATAGCATATATTCACATCTGCAATATATAGGCAATAAAGTTTATTACAAAAAAAATTGTTAGCATAATTTTTCAGAAATATACACATGTACTGTATCTCTACTTACTGCTGGCTCTCCGCTGTGGTAATATCAGGACAGAGAGACCAGTAGAAAGTTGTTACCTTTTTGCACATATGCATTAGCAAGTGAGTGACCTTGGAAAATGTAGAATGGAACATGAAAGAGTAAGTGTGCGCACACTTTCCCATCTGGAAAGCAAATCAAACCTTAACAAAAAATAGTAAATTGAAAATAATATAATTTTTGACACTACTAACCCCCACAAATGCTTACTGTACAAACTAAGGAAGGTAGGTATGGACCATAAGGTGAGTACCTGGATAGAGAACTGGCTCCAGGGGAGAGTCCAGAGGGTGGTGATTAATGGGGAGTACTCGGATTGGGCGGGGGTGGAAAGTGGGGTCCCCCAGGGTTCTGTCCTGGGGCCAATCCTGTTTAATTTATTCATAAATGATCTAGAGGAGGGGATATCGAGTACAATCTCAGTATTTGCAGACGATACTAAACTAAGCATGCCAATATCTTCTATACAGGATGTGGAAACCTTACAAGCGGACCTAAACAAAATAACGGGGTGGGCAACTACATGGCAGATGAGGTTTAATGTTGATAAATGTAAAGTAATGTACTTGGGGGCCAGAAACCAGAAAGCAAGCTACTCACTAGGGGGGGAACCTCTGGGTGAGTCTAGGATGGAAAAAGACTTGGGGGTACTGGTAGACAACAGGCTTGGCAGTGGCATGCAATGCCAAGCAGCTGCAAGCAAAGCCAACAGAATATTGGGATGTATAAAAAAGGGGATTCACTCCAGAAATAAAGAGATTATTCTCCCGCTCTACAAGACTCTGGTCCGGCCACATCTGGAGTATGCTGTCCAGTTCTGGGCACCGGTCCTCAGGAAGGATGTGCTGGAATTGGAAAGAGTCCAGAGAAGGGCAACAAAAATAATTAGGGGAATGGAGGACATCAGCTATGAGGAAAGACTACAAGCACTGAACCTATTCTCTCTAGAGAAGAGACGTTTGAGGGGGGATATGATATCAATGTACAAATACTGTACTGGCGACCCTAGCATAAGGAACAAACTATTCAGAGTAAGGAAATACAACAAGACACGTGGCCACTCACTAAAACTAGAGGAAAGGCGGTTTAACCTTAAAATGCGTAAGGGGTTCTTCACTGTAAGGGCAGTAAGGATGTGGAATTCTCTTCCACAAGCAGTCGTATCAGCAGGGAGCATTGATAGTTTCAAAAAACTATTAGATGGGCACCTTAAAGACCACAACATACAGGGGTATACAATGTACAGTTAAAAGCAAACACACACACACATCATAGGTTGAACTGGATGGACTGATGTCTTTTTTCAACCTCACTAACTATGTAACTATGTAACTAAATGCTTTTCAATAGAGAGCTTGTTTCTGACCTACAAATTATATTACCACCTTTCTGTGTCCCTTGAAAATCTCAGATGTGAATTTATATTCTTTGGGGTTGAAGTACTAAAGGCAAATCACATGTCTGAGGAAGAATCCTGGATAGGTGCACCTTATCGCTGTGATGTGATCACCTGAATAAAATGTTTGGAAAATATTTCAAAGATCTGTGGTGTGCAGGTGATATATATCTAGGCTCATGGTGAATGAATGGAGTATTAGGCTACTGAATGTAAAGTGAGTAAGGTTTAAGGTTTAACCTTAAAATGCGTAAGGGGTTCTTCACTGTGAGAGCGGTAAGGATGTGGAATTCTCTTCCACAAGCAGTCGTATCAGCAGGAAGCATTGATAGTTTCAAAAAACTGTTAGATGGACACCTTAGAGACCACAACATACAGGGGTATACAATGTACGGTTAAAAGCAAACACACACACACATCATAGGTTGAACTGGATGGACTGTTGTCTTTTTTCAACCTCACTAACTATGTAACTATGTAACTATGAGTATGTGATGTTGTGGAGCAAAGTATAGGTTCGGTTTAAACTCTGTATAGATTTCTATACAAAACAGTAAGTCCAATGCATGAACAAAGAAAGATAATTCAGTAATCATTCTTAAAACAAATACTGTAGAGTACAGTCTCCATGGTTGCATAATTCTAGACCAGTGGTTCTTAACCTTGTTGGAGGTACTGAACCCCACCAGTTTCATATGCGCATTCACCGAACCCTTCTTAATTGGAAAAATAAAATATGATTTTTTCAAATTCAAAACATAGGTATATATTTAGGTATATATTTATACATAGGTGCACAAAATGAACAAAACCATTAAAGAACAAAACCATTAAAACATGGGGTGTCAGGAGGGCACACACTTGGCATACCATGGGGTGTCAGGAGGGCACACACTTGGGGGGAGGTGTTGGGAGGGCATACCATGGGGTATCAGGAGGGCACACACTGGGGGGGGGTGGGAGGAGATACCATGGGGTGTCAGGAGGGAACACACTGGGGGGAGGTGTTGGGAGGGCATACCATGGGGTGTCAGGAGGGCACACACTGGGGGGGGTTGGGAGGGCATACCATGGGGTGTCAGGAGGGCACACACTGGGGGGGAGGGGTTGGGAGGGCATACCATGGGGTATCAGGAGGGCACACACCAGGGGGCATTCACAACGCTTTATTGAGCTAAATGAAAAGGACATGCATTTCCATTTGTCAGCTAACAGCACCTCTATGCTAAGCTGCAGTAACTCAGCAGACTTAGCATAGAGGTGCTTGCAAACTAATCCACCATGTACAGCTAGCTGAGCCTACCTCCAGGAACATTCACTCAGCAACCTCTGCTCAGCTGCTCACACTTCCCTCCAGGCCGGCGCAATCTCCGTGGTCAGGTACATTCCCATCCCGCCCACTCAAGCAGCAAGCAGCCTTCAGGAGATAGGCTGGAAACCTGCTGGGGGAGGTACAGGGGGCAGAGCGTCAATTGTCTATGTGTAATGGCTGTGAGTTGTCCCGACCGCAGCTCTGATTTCCCGGGGTGCGCTCGGCCTCACAATCAGTAATATTTTCTCGGGGGGAGCAATTGCCCCGTTGCCCCCCCCTGCCGAACCCACAAGACTAACTCACCGAACCCCTGGGGTTCGATCGAACCCAGGTTAAGAACCACTGTTCTAGACAGACATAGATGGCTGCAGATTGTAATAAAAAATATGTTTTATATCAATAATTTACAAAATGGCTTGTTTTGTAATTATATATTTTATATCCATTTTTAGAAAATAATTTGTATTTGCACATGAGCTTTTTTTTCATGAATCTCTAATTAAATATAAAACATTTCAAAATATATTTTGGACACATGTGGTAGAGATTATGAGTAGATGGTTATGGACAATGAGCTGGTTTCAAACTTTACTTGTCAGATTTGATTGCAAAAAATCTATTTTAGAGAATGAACTGAAATGTAATTATAAGGAATTCAAAAGATCTGCACATTTTTAATTAATTAATTTAATACATTTTGAATTTAATGAAGATGGAATGCCACTAAAAGCCTAATTTAAATTAAGTTGCAATAAAAACACTTTTACTTATATTTCAATAGAATCCTTTATTTGACAAAAGGAGTCTTAAAACATGAATATTTTCATTTAAAATTAAAAGAAGTATATGGAATAGTAGGTATTAACAGACTAAAGTTTACTACTGAAGAAGATTACATTAAATGAAACATGAAAAAAAGGAGAATTGAAGTTATAATTATATTTAACACTGCTTTAAACAAGCAATATATTCCTATGCATGATTATTTTCTTCAGAAGGTTGCATTTTTGTCCATACATCTTTAGAATTTTACAATCCCTATAAAAGGGACCTTTCAACACTGAATGTGTCAGCAACCTGGGGAAGAGCTTGCTCTCATTACAGTAGGGCAGGAATTTACCTGTCACAATTAGGGTTGAGCAAACCCGGACTGTATTGTTCGGGATCATACCGGACTTTTGGGTATTCGGTACCCGGACACGGACCTGAACATTTCACTGTATGGTTGGGATACAGTTCGTTGTTCGGTAATGTTATTTCATGTTTTGCCGCAGTTTTAATGGCGCAGTTTCAACACCTGCAAGACAGCCAATCAGCAAGCGTTTAACTAGTGTGCCCTTAGAAGCCATCACAGCCATGCCTACTAATGGCATGGCTGTGATTGACCAGTGCAGCATGTGACCCAGCCTCTATATAAGCTGGAGTCACATAGCGCCGCGCGTCACTCTGCTCTAACTATACTAGGGACAGGTTCCTGATGCTGCTGAAGGGAGAGATAGGAGATTATTGTAGGGGCAGGCTGGAGATTGCTTTCAGGGAAAGAATACGAAGAATCTACTTTAATCAGACAGTGATCTACATTGATTTTATTGTGTGGGGGTGCAGTGCACAATCTTTTTGCCCTGACCTGAGCCCAGTGAGGATGAGGGAGAGAAAAAAAACTTTTATCAGTCTGTTAGGTGGGCGGCGTGTAGCAGGCATGTGATGCAAGCTCAGTGCATATGTGTCTGCTTAATCTGGATTTAAAAAAGAAAACAACTTTTTTCCTTCATATTTTACTTTGACATACAGTGTTTAGACACTGCTTTTCTAATCTGCTCTTCAAAAAGCACCAATGTAAGGGGAAATAATTATTTTTCAGTTTTTAGGGAAAAAAAATATTTTTCAGTTTTTCATTCACATGTTTTTTTTTTTTTACTCAATAGCGGAATAGAACAACAACAGTATCCAACCTGTTAGGCGTGTAGCGTGTAGTGGCCATGTAATGCAAGCTCAGTGCATATGTGTCTGCTTAATCTGGATTTAAAAAAAAAACTTTTTTCCTTCATATTTTACTGTGACGTACAGTGTTTAGACATTGCAGTTCAAATCTGCTATTCAACAAGCACCAATTAAGGGAACAATTATTTTTCAGTTTTTCATTCATACGTTACAGTGAGATACACCCATTGGATACTGTTGTTCTATTCCCCTTTGCAATAAAAACCCATTTAGGGGAAAAAAATTTTTATTGCAGCCTAGTCTGCATATGTTACAGTGAGATACACCCATTGGATACTGTTGTTGTATTCCGCTTTGCAATAAAAACCCATTTAGGGGAATAAATTTAATTGCAGCCTAGTCTGCATATCTTACAGTGAGATACACCCATTGGATACTGTTGTTGTATTCCGCTTTGCAATAAAAACCCATTTAGGGGAAAAAAATGTAATTGCGGCCTAGTCTGCATATTTTCAAGTGAGATACACCCTTTGCATACTGTTGTTGAATTTCGCTTATCAATAAAAACCCATTTAGGGGAAAAAAATGTATTTGCAGCCTAGTCTGCATATGTTACAGTGAGATACACCCATTGGATACTGTTGTTGTATTCCACTTATCAATGAAAACCCATTTAGGGGAAAAAAATTAATTACAGCCTAGTCTGCATATGTTACAGTGAGATATACCCCTTGGATACTGTTGTTGTATTCTGCTTTGCAATAAAAACCCATTTAGGGGAATACATTTAATTGATGCCTAGTCTTCATATGTTACAGTGAGATACACCCATTGGATACTGTTGTTGTATTCTGCTTTGCAATAAAAACCCATTTAGGGGGAAAAAAATGTAATTGTGGCCTAGTCTGCATATGTTACAGTGAGATACACCCTTTGCATATTGTTGTTGTATTCCGCTTATCGATAAAAACCCATTTAGGGGGAAAAAATGTAATTGCAGCCTAGTCTGCATATGTTACAGTGAGATACACCCATTGGATACTGTTGTTGTATTCCGCTTTGCAATAAAAACCCATTTAGGGGAAAAAAATAAATTGCAGTCTAGTCTGCATATGTTACAGTGAGATACTCCCATTGGATACTGTTGTTGTATTCCGCTTTGCAATAAAAACCCATTTAGGGTAAAAAAATTTAATTGCGGCCTAGTCTGCATATGTTACAGTGAGAAACACCCTTTGCATACTGTTGTTGTATTCCACTTATCAATAAAAACCCATTTAGGGGGAACAAATTAAATTGCAGCTTAGTCTGCATATGTTACAGGGAGATACACCCATTGCATACTGTTGTATTCCGCTTATCAATAAAAACCCATTTAGGGGAAGATCCAAAATAAGATAAATATGAGGAGAAGCTCAAATAAGGGATGAGGCCTGGGTCGTGGTGCTGCTGGTGGAGCTCTTGTTGCAAGGAGAGGACGTGGTCGAACTGTGCCAGCTACACGCACAAGTGAAACATCTTCCTCAGGTGTGAGTAGGCGACAGAACCTGCAGCAGTATTTGGCAGGGCCTAATGTGCCTCTACAAATGTTGAGGCCAGAACAAGTACAGGCGACAGTAGATTGGGTTGCTGACAGTGCCTCCACTTCCTTCACATTGTCTCCCACCCAGTCTTCTGCTGAAAGGTCAGAGTTGGTACCTGCAGCCGATGTCCATCAATCTTTCACCTCACCCCCTTGCAAATCAGCCAAGCAGTCTGAGCCCCAAGTCATGCAGCAGTCTATTCTTCTTTTTGATGACTCTGTTAGCATGGTATCCCAGGGCCATCCACCTAGCCCTGCCCCAGAAGTGGAAGAGATTGAGTGCACCGATGCCCAACCACTTATGTCTCAAGATGAGTACATGGGAGGACCATTGCAGCACGTCTCGGATGATGACGAAAAACACAGGTGCCAACTGCTGTGGAATTCCGAATTGTGGAGACCGACAAGGAGGGCAGGGGTGAAGACTGGATGGAAGATGATGTGGAGGACGATGAGGTCCTCGACCCCACATGGAATGAACGTCATGCAGGTGACCTGAGTAGTTTGGAGGAAGAGGCGGTGGTCGCACAGAGCCACCAGCATAGCAGAAGAGGGAGCAGGGTGCAAAAGCGGAGCGGCCGTGCCCTAGACACTACGCCTGCTACTGCCCAACGCAGCAAGGGACCGAACACACCAAAGCCAGCTCAAAGGAGTTCCCTAGCGTGGAAGTTCTTCAGATAATGTGATGATGAAAGGACACGAGTGGTTTACATGCTGTGCAATCAGAGCCTGAAGCGAGGCATAAACCTTCTCAACCTGAGCACAACCTGCATGACCAGGCATCTAAGTGCAAAGCATGAGCTGCAGTGGAGTAGACACCTCAACAACCAAGAAAGGTCTCTGTCTCCTCCTGCTTCCTCTTCTGCTGCTGCAGTCTCAGCCTCTTCATCCACCTCTGTAGTGAGACCTGCACCTGCCAACCCGCAAACAGAGGATCTGCCAGCAACACCACCACCTGGGGCACCAACAACCATCTCCACAATGTCCCATGGAAGTGTTCAGCTTTCTATCTCCCAAACACTGGAGCGAAAGAGGAAGTACCCCCCTATCCATCCGTGATCCCTGGCCCTGAATGCCAGCATTTCAAAATTCCTGGCCTTTGAAATGCTGTCATTCCGTCTGGTGGAGACGCACAGTTTTAAAAGCCTTATGGCGGTGGCTGTTCCACATTACGTCGGGCCCAGCCGCCACTACTTTTCCAGGCAAGCCATCCCTTCCCTGCACGACCAAGTGGGTGACAAAATCAGGTGTGCATTACGCAATGCCATCTGTGGCAAGGTCCACCTAACTACGGATACGTGGACCAGTAAGCATGGTCAGGGACGTTATATCTCCCTAACAGCACACTGGGTAAATGCAGTGGCGGCTGGGCCTGAGGCGGATACCAGTTTGGCGCATGTCCTTCCACCACCGAGGATTGCAGGGTGCTTCAGTTTGCCTCCTGTTCCTAACTCTTCCTACTCCACTTTCTCATCCTCTACCGCCTCCTCATCCGGTCAGCGTAACACCTTTACCACCAACTTCAGCAAAGTCAGGGGTAAACGACAGCAGGCAGTTTTAAAACTTGCCTGTTTGGGGGAAAAAGCACACACCGAGCAGGAGTTGTGGAGGGGCATTCAACAGCAGACTGATGAGTGGTTGCTGCCAGTGAGCCTGAAGCCCGGCCTGGTGGTGTGCGATAACAGGCGAAATCTCGTAACAGCTCTGGGCCTAGCCAGTTTGCCATCCCTTGCCTGGTGCATGTGCTGAATTTGGTGGTGCAGAGGTTCCTTAGAAATTACCCCGATATGTTAGAGCTGCTGCAGAAAGTGCGGGCCGTCTGTGCGCACTTTCTGCGTTCTCACCCTGTTGCTGCTCGCCTGTCAGTGCTGCAGCATAACTTCGGCCTTCCCGCTCACCGCCTCATATGTGACGTGCCCACAAGGTGGAACTCCACCTTGCACATGCTGGCCAGACTGTGCGAGCAGCAGCAGGCCATAGTGGAGTTTCAGCTGCAGCAGGCACACGTGAGTCGCTCTGCGGAACAGCACCACTTTAAAACCAATAACTGGGCCTCCATGCAAGACCTGTGTGCCTTGTTGCGCTGTTTTGAGTACTCCACCAACATGGCCAGTGCCGATGACGCCGTTCTAAGCTTAACAATCCCACTTCTATGATTTCTTGAAAAAACGCTTCGGGCAATGATGGAAGAGGATGTGGCACAGGATAAGGAGGAGGAGGAAGAGGTATAATTTCCAAGGCTTTCAGGGCAGTCATTCACAAGTGACTCCGAGGGTGGGTTCCTGCACCCACAAACGCCAGGTACACAATTGTCCAGAAGAGGCACAGTTCTGGAGGAGGCGAGGATGAGGAGATGGAGGAGGAGATGGAACCATGTTCACAGCAGGGTGGCACCCAGGCCAGCTCATGGCCATCACTGGTGCATGGCTGGGGGGATACAGAGGACACAGAGGATACACCTCCCACAGAGGACAGCTTTTTGTTGCCTCTGGGCAGCCTGGCACACATGAGCAATCACATGCTGCAGTGTCTCCGCAACAACCACCGAGTTTCCCACATTGCAACTTGTGCTGATTACTGGGTGGCCACGCTGCTGGATCCCCGTTACAAGGACAACGTACCGTCCTTAATTCCCTCACTGGAGCGTGATCGGAAAGTGGCACGAGTACAAGCACACGCTGGTAGACGCGCTGCTGGTGGCATTCCCACCTGACAGCGGGGGCACAGTGGAAGCACAAGGCCAAGGCAGAGGAGGAGGAAGAGGTCGCAAACGCAGCCAGGGCACCACCAGCACCTCAGAAGGCAGGGTTAGCATGGCCGAAATGTGGAAAAGCTTTGTCATCACGCCACAACAAGCAGCAGCACCACCAGCTGATATTGAACGTCTTAGCAGGAGGCAGCATTTCATGAACATGGTGGAGCAGTATGTGTGCACATGCCTAGATGTACTGAATAAGGGGTCTGCCCCCTTCAACTTCTGGGTCTCCAAGTTGGGCACATGGCCTGAGCTTGCCCTTTATGCCTTGGAGGTGCTGGCCTGCCCTGCAGCCAGTGTATTATCTGAACGTGTATTTAGCACGGCTGGGGGCGTTATCACAGACAAGCGCAGCCGCCTGTCCAGAGCCAATGTGGACAAGCTCACATTCATTAAAATGAACCAGGCATGGATCCCACAGGACTTGTCTGTGCCTTGTGCAGAATAAACATGTATACCGGCCTTACCCAGCCATTGTTGTATTTGATCTTTCTTACTCTTTTGGGGTGTACCCTAATTAAAAAAAAATTAAATTAAAAACCAAAACCAGTGTTGGCTACCTCGTCCTCCTCCTCCGCTGCCGCCGCCGCTTCCACCTACACCGCCATATCTACCGCCACCTCAACCTCCTACTCCATATGGGCCTTGTCCTCCTCCTACATTATTCAAGATTATTATTTTTCATTTTTATGTATTTTATGTTATTTTAAGTTATTTCTAGAGTTGAGTGGACACCTGGATGTCCGTGTTCGGCGGGTTTGGCCGAACTTGAAAAAAAAGTCCGGGTCTGTGTCCCGGACTTTTTCCGAACTTTACCCGGACACCGAACCCCAATGAAGTCAATGGGGACCCGAACTTTCAGGCACTAAAATGGCTCTAAAACACCAATGGAAAGGGCTAGAGTGCTGCAAATGGCAGCAAAACGTAGTTAAGAGCATGGCAAGTGCTCTGCAAACAAATGTGGATAGGGAAATAACTTAAAACAACAAAAAAAACTGAAAAATAAAACAATTTTCTTCATCCGTGAAGGACGAGGCCCATATGGAGTAGGAGGGAGGTTGAGGTGGCGGTGGATGTGGCGGTGTAGGTGGAAGCGACAGTGGAGGGGGACGAGGTAGCCAACACTGCTTTTTTTCAGTCATTTTAAATTAGAGTACACCCCAAGAGAGTGAGAAAGATCAAAAATATAACAATGGCTGGGTAAGGTTGGTATCCATCTCTATTCTGCACAAAGTACGGAAAAATCCTGTGGGATCCATGCCTGGTTCATTTTAATGAACGTGAGCTTGTCCACATTGTCTCTGGACAGGCGGCTGCGCTTGTCTGTGATAACGCCCCCAGCCGTGCTAATTACACGTTCAGATAATACACTGGCTGCAGGGCACGCCAGCACCTCCAAGGCGTAAAGGGCAAGCTCAGGCCATGTGCCCAATTTGGAGACCTAGAAGTTGAAGGGTTCTTCTGAGGTGCTGGCGGTGCCCTGGCTGCGTTGGGGACATCTTCTTCCTCCTCCTACTCTGCCTTGGCCTTGTGCTTCCACTGTGGCCCCACTGTCAGGTGGGAATGCCAGCAGCATCGGGTCTACCAGCGTGCGCTTGTACTTGCGTATATTGCGATCACGCTCCAGTGAGTGAAGTAAGGACGGTACGTTGTCCTTATAACAGGGATTCAGCAGCGTGGCCACCCAGTAATCAGCACAAGTTAGAATGTGGGCAACTCGGCGGTCGTTGTGGAGACACTGCTGCATGTAATCACTCATGTGTGCCAGGCTGCCCAGAGGCAACAAAAGGCTGTCCTCTGTGGGAGGTGTATGGTCTGTGTCTTCTGTATCCCCCCCAGCCACGCACCAGTGATGGCCATGAGCTGGCCTGGGTGCCACACTGCTGTGAACATTTTTCCATCTCCTCCTCCATCTCCTCCTCCTCCTCCTCCAGAACTGTGCCCCTGCTGGACAATTGTGTACCTGGCGTTTGTGGGTGCAGGAACCCACCCTCGGAGCCACTTGTGAATGACTGCCCTAAAAGCCATGGAATTGTTCCCTCTTCCTCCTCCTCCACCTCCTGTGCCACATCCTCTTCCATCATCGCCCGATGCGTTTTTTCAAGGAGGCATAGAAGTGGAATAGTTACGCTGACAACGGCGTCATCGGCACTGGCCATGTTGGTGGAGTACTCAAAACAGCGCAACAAAGCACACAGGTCTCGCATGGAGGCCCAGTTATTGGTGGTGAAGAGGTGCTGTTCCGCAGATCGACTCACGCGTCCGTGCTGCAGCTGAAACTCCACTATGGCCTGCTGCTGCTCGCACAGTCTTTCCAGCATGTGCAAGGTGGAGTTCCACCTTGTGGGCACATCACATATGAGGCGGTGAGCGGGAAGGCTGAAGTTACGCTGCAGCACTGACAGGCGAGCAGCAGCAGGGTGAGAACGCCGAAAGTGCGCACAGGCGGCCTGCACTTTCTGCAGCAGCTCTAACATATCGGGGTAATTTTGAAGGAACCTCTGCACCACCAAATTCAGCACATGCGCCAGGCAAGGGATGTGCGTCAAACCGGCTAGGCCCAGAGCTGCTATGAGATTTCGCCCGTTATCGCACACCACCATGCCGGGCTTGAGGCTCGCTGGCACCAACAACTCATCGGTCTGCTGTTCCATGCTCCTCCACAACTCATGCGCGGTGTGGGATTTTTCCCCCAAACATGCAAGTTTTAAAACTGCCTGCTGTCGTTTACCCCTGGCTTTGCTGAATTTGGTGGTGAAGGTGTTACGCTGACCGGATGAGGAGGCGGTAGAGGATGAGGAAGCGGAGTAGGAGGAGTTAGGAACAGGATGTAAACTGAAGCGCCCTGCAATCCTCGGTGGTGGAAGTAGATGCGCCAAACAAATTGAAAGGGTGTATCTCACACGTACACATACACAGACTATGCCGCAATTTAATTTTTTTCACCCCAAAAGGGTGTATATTGAATAGGGGAATAGAAAAAAGTATATAAAAAGGTGTATCTCACACATACCGATACAGACTATGCCGCAATTTAATTTTTTTACCCCAAAGGGAGTATACTGAATAGCGGAATAGAAATTTTTTTATAAAACGGTGTATCTCACACGCACAAACACAGACTAGGCCCTGATTACAATTTTTTGTACCCTAAAGGCAGGATGAGGATGAGGAGTAGGAGGAGTTTGAAACAGGAGGCAAACTGAAGCACCCTGCAATCCTCGGCGGTGGAAGATGCGCCCCAAAAATTTGGAAGGTGTATCTCACACGTACCGATACAGACTATGCCGCAATTTAATTCTTTTTACCCCAAAGGGTGTAGATTGAATAGCGGAATAGAAAATATGATATCAAAAGGTGTATCTGACACGTACAAACCCAGACTAGGCCCCAATTACAATTTTTTGTACAGTAAAGGCTGGATGAGGAGTAGGAGAAGTTCGGAACAGGAGGCAAACTGAAGCACCCTGCAATCCTCGGCGGTGGAAGATGCGCCCCAAAAATTTGGAAGGTGTATCTCACACGTACCGATACAGACTATGCCGCAATTTAATTATTTTTACCCCAAAGGGTGTAGATTGAATAGCGGAAAAGAAAATATGATATCAAAAGGTGTATCTGACACGTACAAACCCAGACTAGGCCCCGATTACAATTTTTTTACCCTAAAGGCAGGATGAGGAGTAGGAGGAGTTCAGAACAGGCAGGAGGCAAACTGAAGCACCCTGCAATCCTCGGCGGTGGAAGATGCACCCCAAAAATTTGGAAGGTGTATCTCACACGTACCGATACAGACTATGCCGCAATTTAATTCTTTTTACCCCAAAGGGTGTAGATTGAATAGCGGAATAGAAAATATGGTATCAAAAGGTGTATTTGACACGTACAATCCCAGACTAGGCCCCGATTACAATTTTTTGTACCCTAAAGGCAGGATGAGGAGTAGGAGGAGTTCGGAACAGGCAGGAGGCAAACTGAAGCACCCTGCAATCCTCGGCGGTGGAAGATGCACCCCAAAAATTTGGAAGGTGTATCTCACACGTACCGATACAGACTATGCCGCAATTTAATTCTTTTTACCCCAAAGGGTGTAGATTGAATAGCGGAATAGAAAATATGATATCAAAAGGTGTATCTCACACATACAGACCCAGACTAGGCCCCAATTACAATTTTTTGTACCCTAAAGGCAGGATGAGGAGTAGGAGGAGTTTGAAACAGGAGGCAAACTGAAGCACTCTTGCAATCCTCGGCGGTGGAAGATGCGCCCCAAAAATTTGGAAGGTGTATCTCACACGTACCGATACAGACTATGCCGCAATTTAATTCTTTTTACCCCAAAGGGTGTAGATTGAATAGCGGAATAGAAAATATGATATCAAAAGGTGTATCTGACACGTACAAACCCAGACTAGGCCCCAATTACAATTTTTTGTACAGTAAAGGCTGGATGAGGAGTAGGAGGAGTTCGGAACAGGAGGCAAACTGAAGCACCCTGCAATCCTCGGCGGTGGAAGATGCGCCCCAAAAATTTGGAAGGTGTATCTCACACGTACCGATACAGACTATGCCGCAATTTAATTATTTTTACCCCAAAGGGTGTAGATTGAATAGCGGAAAAGAAAATATGATATCAAAAGGTGTATCTGACACGTACAAACCCAGACTAGGCCCCGATTACAATTTTTTTACCCTAAAGGCAGGATGAGGAGTAGGAGGAGTTCAGAACAGGCAGGAGGCAAACTGAAGCACCCTGCAATCCTCGGCGGTGGAAGATGCACCCCAAAAATTTGGAAGGTGTATCTCACACGTACCGATACAGACTATGCCGCAATTTAATTCTTTTTACCCCAAAGGGTGTAGATTGAATAGCGGAATAGAAAATATGATATCAAAAGGTGTATTTGACACGTACAATCCCAGACTAGGCCCCGATTACAATTTTTTGTACCCTAAAGGCAGGATGAGGAGTAGGAGGAGTTCGGAACAGGCAGGAGGCAAACTGAAGCACCCTGCAATCCTCGGCGGTGGAAGATGCACCCCAAAAATTTGGAAGGTGTATCTCACACGTACCGATACAGACTATGCCGCAATTTAATTCTTTTTACCCCAAAGGGTGTAGATTGAATAGCGGAATAGAAAATATGATATCAAAAGGTGTATCTCACACATACAGACCCAGACTAGGCCCCAATTACAATTTTTTGTACCCTAAAGGCAGGATGAGGAGTAGGAGGAGTTTGAAACAGGAGGCAAACTGAAGCACCCTGCAATCCTCGGCGGTGGAAGATGCGCCCCAAAAATTTGGAAGGTGTATCTCACACGTACCGATACAGACTATGCCGCAATTTAATTCTTTTTACCCCAAAGGGTGTAGATTGAATAGCGGAATAGAAAATATGATATCAAAAGGTGTATCTGACACGTACAAACCCAGACTAGGCCCCAATTACAATTTTTTGTACAGTAAAGGCTGGATGAGGAGTAGGAGGAGTTCGGAACAGGAGGCAAACTGAAGCACCCTGCAATCCTCGGCGGTGGAAGATGCGCCCCAAAAATTTGGAAGGTGTATCTCACACGTACCGATACAGACTTTGCCGCAATTTAATTATTTTTACCCCAAAGGGTGTAGATTGAATAGCGGAATAGAAAATATGATATCAAAAGGTGTATTTGACACGTACAATCCCAGACTAGGCCCCGATTACAATTTTTTGTACCCTAAAGGCAGGATGAGGAGTAGGAGGAGTTCGGAACAGGCAGGAGGCAAACTGAAGCATCCTGCAATCCTCGGCGGTGGAAGATGCACCCCAAAAATTTGGAAGGTGTATCTCACACGTACCGATACAGACTATGCCGCAATTTAATTCTTTTTACCCCAAAGGGTGTAGATTGAATAGCGGAATAGAAAATATGATATCAAAAGGTGTATCTCACACATACAGACCCAGACTAGGCCCCAATTACAATTTTTTGTACCCTAAAGGCAGGATGAGGAGTAGGAGGAGTTTGAAACAGGAGGCAAACTGAAGCATCCTGCAATCCTCGGAGGTGGAAGATGCGCCCCAAAGATTTGGAAGGTGTATCACACACGTACCGATACAGATTATGCCGCAATTTAATTATTTTTACCCCAAAGGGTGTAGATTGAATAGCGGAATAGAAAATATGATATAAAAAAGTGTATCTCACACGTACAAACCCAGACTAGGCCCCGATTACAATTTTTTGTACCCTAAAGGCAGGATGAGGAGTAGGAGGAGTTCGGAACAGGAGGAAAACTGAAGCACCCTGCAATCCTCGGCGGTGTAAGATGCGCCCCAAAAATTTGGAAGGTGTATCTCACACGTACCGATACAGACTATGCCACAATTTACTTCTTTTTACCCCAAAGGGTGTAGATTGAATAGCGGAATAGAAAATATGATATCAAAAGGTGTATCTCACACGTACAGACCCAGACTAGGCGCCGATTACTATTTTTTGTACCCTAAAGGCAGGATGAGGAGTAGGAGGAGTTCGGAACAGGAGGCAAACTGAAGCACCCTGCAATCCTCGGCGGTGGAAGATGTGCCCCAAAAATTTGGAAGGTGTATCTCACACGTACCGATACAGACTATGCCTCAATTTAATTCTTTTTACCCCAAAGGGTGTAGATTGAATAGCGGAATAGAAAATATGATATCAAAAGGTGTATCTGACACGTATAAACCCAGACTTGGCCCCGATTACAATATTTTGTACCCTAAAGGCAGGATGAGGAGTAGGAGGAGTTCGGAACAGGCAGGAGGCAAACTGAAGCACCCTGCAATCCTCGGCGGTGGAAGATGCGCCCCAAAAATTTGGAAGGTGTATCTCACACATACCGATACAGACTATGCTGCAAATTAACTCTTTTTACCCCAAAGGGTGTAGATTGAATAGCGGAATAGAAAATATGATATCAAAAGGTGTATCTCACACGTACAGACCCAGACTAGACCCCGATTACAATTTTTTGTACCCTAAAGGCAGGATGAGGAGTAGGAGGAGTTCGGAACAGGCAGGAGGCAAACTGAAGCACCGTGTAATCCTCGGCGGTGGAAGATGCGCCCCAAAAATTTGGAAGGTGTATCTCACACGTACCGATACAGACTATGCCGCAATTTAATTCTTTTTACCCCAAAGGGTGTAGATTGAATAGCGAAATAGAAAATATGATATAAAAAAGTGTATCTCACACGTACAAACCCAGACTAGGCCCCGATTACAATTTTTTGTACCCTAAAGGTAGGATGAGGAGTAGGAGGAGTTCGGAACAGGAGGCAAACTGAAGCACCCTGCAATGCTCGGCAATGGAAGATGCACCCCAAAAATTTGGAAGGTGTATCTCACATGTACCGATACAGACTATGCCGCAATTTAATTCTTTTTACCCCAAAGGGTGTAGATTGAATAGCGGAATAGAAAATATGATATCAAAAGGTGTATCTCACACGTACAGACCCAGACTAGGCCCAGATTACTATTTTTTGTACCCTAAAGGCAGGATGAGGAGTAGGAGGAGTTCGGAACAGGAGGCAAACTGAAGCACCCTGCAATCCTCGGCGGTGGAAGATGCGCCCCAAAAATTTGGAAGGTGTATCTCACACATACCAATACAGACTATGCCGCAATTTAATTCTTTTTACCCCAAAGGGTGTAGATTGAATAGCGGAATAGAAAATATGACATCAAAAGGTGTATCTCACACGTACAGACCCAGACTAGGCCCCGATTACAATTTTTTTTACCCTAAAGGCAGGATGAGGAGTAGGATGAGTTCGAAACAGGAGGCAAACTGAAGCACCCTGCAATCCTCTGCGGTGGAAGATGCGCCCCAAAAATTTGGAAGGTGTATCTCGCACGTACCGATACAGACTATGCCGCAATTTAATTATTTTTACCCCAAAGGGTGTAGATTGAATAGCGGAATAGAAAATATGATATCAAAAGGTGTATCTGACACGTACAAACCCAGACTAGGCCCCGATTACAATTTTTTGTACCCTAAAGGCACGATGAGGAGTAGGAGGAGTTCGGAACAGGCAGGAGGCAAACTGAAGCACCCTGCAATCCTCGGCGGTGGAAGATGCGCCCCAAAAATTTGGAAGGTGTATCTCACACGTACCGATACAGACTATGCCTCAATTTAATTCTTTTTACCCCAAAGGGTGTAGATTAAATAGCGGAATAGAAAATATGATATCAAAAGGTGTATCTGACACGTACAAACCCAGATTAGGCCCCGATTACAATTTTTTGTACCCTAAAGGCAGGATGAGGAGTAGGAGGAGTTCAGAATAGGCAGGAGGCAAACTGAAGCACCCTGCAATCCTCGGCGGTGGAAGATGCGCCCCAAAAATTTGGAAGGTGTATCTCACACGTACCGATACAGACTATGCCGCAATTTAATTATTTTTATCCCAAAGGGTGTAGATTGAATAGCGGAATAGAAAATATGATATCAAAAGGTGTATCTGACACGTACAAACCCAGACTAGGCCCTGATTACAATTTTTTGTACCCTAAAGGCAGGATGAGGAGTAGGAGGAGTTCGGAACAGGAGGCAAGCTGAAGCACCCTGCAATCCTCAGCGGTGGAAGATGCGCCCCAAAAATTTGGAAGGTGTATCTCACACGTACCGATACAGACTATGCCGCAATTTAATTCTTTTTACCCCAAAGGGTGTAGATTGAATAGCGGAATAGAAAATATGATATAAAATTGGTGATTTTTCAATAGCACATGTGAACACAGCAGTGTCTTATGTTTTATGTCACGGTCAGCTCTGCAGCAGGCTATGAAGGGAAAAAAAAAGAAAATTCCCCTTTAAGTTTGTAATTTTTAAAAAGATTAGTACAGACTATGCCACAATTTAATTTTTTTTATCCCAAAAGGGTGTATATTGAATAGTGGAATAGAAAAAAGTGTATAAAATTGAAAATCACTCAATAGCACATGTGAACACAGCAGTGTCTTATGTCACGGTCAGCTCAGAGTCAGCAGCAAGCAGGCTATGAAGGGGGAAAAAAAAAATTCCCCTTTAACTTGTAGTAAAATATAGCTGATGAAGGCTGCACACAACTGACTGATAAAGATAGATTTTTTTTCTCCCTCCTTCTCCTCCTCCTCAGTGGGCTCAAGTGAGGGCAAAAAGATTGTTCACTGCACCACCCCCCACACAGCAAAATCGATGTAGACTGTCCCTGCCTAATCTCTGCAGCCTGTCCCTAAAATGCTCAAAAAGATCGTTCACTGCACCACCCCCCACACAGCAAAATCGATGTAGACTGTCCCTGCCTAATCTCTCCAGCCTGTCCCTAAAATGCTCAAAAAGATCGTTCACTGCACCACCCCCCACACAATAAAATCGATGTAGACTGTCCCTGCCTAATCTCTGCAGCCTGTCCCTAAAACGCTCAAATAACTTTCCCTGCCTACACTCCGACCTGACCCTGCATTCTTTTCGGACACAATTTTTCACTGTCTGTCCCTAATCAGCAGCCAGCACGTATGATGTGTGCTCTCTACCCTAATACTACAGCAGAATGACGCAGCGCGCTGGGTCTCGAACTTATAAAGACATGGTCACATGCTTCAGATGGCCAATCACACTTACTAATACATTAGTAGGCATGGCTGGGATGGCTTAAGGCACACCAGTTAAACGCTTGTTGATTGGCTGTTGAAAGCCCGCCATTAAAAGCGCGCCATTACATACAAAACAGGAAATAATATGACCAAACACGGATTTTAAACCCGAACATACAGTAAAGTTTTCGGGTCCATGTTCGGGTAACAAAAATCCAATTATTCGGTACGAACCCGAATAATACAGTCCATGTTCGCTCAACACTAGTTATTTCCCTATCCAAATGTGTTTACAGAGCACTTGCCATGCTCTTAAGAAGATTTTGCTGCCATTTGCAGCCCTCTAGCCCTTTCCATGTGTTTTTTAGAGCCATTTTAGTGCTCAAAGGTTCGGGTCACCATTGACTTCAATAGGGTTCGGGATCGGGGTCAAGTTCGGGTTATGTCCAGGTCAGGAACCCGGACTTTTTTTTCAAGTTCGGCTGAACCCGCCGAACCCGGACATCCATGTGTTCGCTCAACTCTAGTCACAATTTCTAGTTTTTTTTAGCTTACCTTCAGACAAATTGGGATACATATGTGAGAGCTGCTACTTGACACATAAATTCCAAATAAAGGCAGCCAGTCTTGCAGTTACAGCACTCTTGTCAGACAGCACAGCCAAACCCTCAACCTCTGCTATAGCAGTACAGCTTTACTGACCTCATAACTGGATGATAAAGGAGCAGCAAGTTCACTGTTGAAGTTATGTTGACCTTTAGGAATGACTGAGTAATTCTACTAAATGTGACAGGACAGGAAAATAACCTTTGTCTCCTTATCCAAAATGTCATAAAGCTTAGTCTTAAATCTTGCCACATGGGCTGCTTAGTTTAAATGTACTTAACCGCTTGCCGACCAGCCGCCGTACTTATACTGTGGCAGGTTGGCTGTGTCCCGCGAAAAGACATACCGCAATGTCCGCCAGGCACCCACGGTCGATTCCCGTAGAGACAGAACGGCGGTCTGCCGTTGTAAACACGGCAGACCGCTGTTCTGTCAGTAATAAATACAGGGATGCTGTGTTCCTCTTATTTATGAACACAGGTCTCTGTGTTAATTCAGCAAGCCCATTACTAGTAAAATAAAAATTAAAATAACAAGAATCTTTCCCCTAGTTTGTAGACGCAATAACTTTTGTGAAAACCAATCAATATACACTTATTGGGGTTTTTTTTACAAAAATATGTACAAGACAACATATTGGCCTAAAATGATGAAAAGTGTTGCTTTTTAAATTTCTTTTATTGGGAAAGTTTTAAAGCAGAAAGTAAAAAATATTGTTGTTGTTTTTTTTTTTTTTCATAATTGTCGCTATTTTTTTGTTTATCGCGCAAAAAATAAAAACCACAGAGGTGATCAAATACCACCAAAAGAAAGCTCTATTTGTGGGAAAAAAGGACAATTTTAATTGGTTACAGTGTTGCACAACCGTGCAATCATCAGTTAAATTAACGCAGTGCTCTATCTCAAAAAATGTCCTGGTTATTAAGGGGAGTAAAAGCTTCCGGTCCAGAAACTGTTCAAAAACTCACATGGTTTGCTTTTTTAACAAAGACACATGATTACTATATCAGTGCTGACATAGTTGTCAACTGCTTTATTTTTTTTATTTTTTTTAAATCAGGAAAACGTTTATTATCAACCTTTTACCAGTACAAACACAATGCACATTCTGCAGTGTTTTGTCATTCAATACTTTCACAGAAATTGAAGTTGAAGTACAACAATGCTCTTTTTTCACAACCTAAGCAGGTATATACACCAAATCAAAACGAATATGCCATCAATTATTACATCTCCCAACATATACAGTACATCTGTATATACAATCAAAGAAGATGCCCCCAACTCATCCCTTCTCCAGAATATCCAGTTGAGCAGTTTCCGAAGGTAGGGACATGCTGAGCAATTGAATCCTCAATAGCCTATCCAAGACTAGATCTAATGAAGCTAAGCCTGGGATATCTAGCCAGCATCCCCAGATTTTATTGAACCTGTTCGGGCTGCCCCTGTGCTGATATATCAAGGGCTCAAATCTCAACATTGTTCCCATATTGGTAAAATAAAAGGTTAAAGGGATATGGCACAAGTCAGTGTTTGTTCAGTTCTACTCTAACCCGAATGTGAACACATTGTTTTCTAATCAAATCATATGATCATGAGGTCAGTGCTTTACATCTACAGATCTAGGTCACTGGCCATTGCCAGTGTATTTCTTTCAAGGTTCACTTGATGTGCACCTAGAAAGAATAATGTGATATCTCATTATTTTTAATTATTTTAATTATAAAAATGTAAGTGCTTTTTTAAATGAAACCATCTTCCTTACCCCTCAGTAGCCATTTTGAGACTATTGCTTCCTAAAAAAAAAAAAAACACTAACAAACACCTTAACTTTACATTTCATTTTTACATTTTACAATGTATTTTATCAAAATGTCCCAACTAAAAATTTGGCAAACAACATTTTTCAATTTTGCTCATTCCTACTGGCCTTTCCTTTCTCAGAGCAGGAGGCTGTCATCAATACAAACTAAGGTACATACAGTATCTCACAAAAGTGAGTACACAGCTCACATTTTTGTAAATATTTTATTATATATTTTCATGTGACAACACTGAATAAATGACACTTTGCTACAATGTAACATAGTGAGTGTACAGCTTGTATAACTGTGTACATTTGCTGTCCCCTCAAAATAACTCAACAAACAGCCATTAATGTCTAAACTGCTGGCAACAAAAGTGAGTACACCCCTAAGTTAAAATATCTAAATTGGTCCCAAAGTGTCAATATTTTGTGTGGCCACCATTATTTTCCAACACTGCCTTAACCCTCACCGGAGCTCCACAGGTTGCCACTGGAGCCCTCTTCCACTCCTCCATGACGACATCACGGAGCTGGTGGATGTTAGAGACCTTACGCTCCTCCACCTACCATTTGAGGATGCCCCACAGATGCTCAATAGCGTTTAGGTCTGGAGACATGCTTGGCTAGTCCATCACCTTTACCCTCAGCTTCTTTAGCAAGGCAGTGGTTGTCTTGGAGGTGTGTTTGGGGTCATTATCATGTTGGAATACTGCCCTGCGGCCCAGTCTCCGGAGGGAAGGGATCATGCTCTGCTTTAGTATGTCACAATACATGTTTGCATTCATGGTTCCCTCAATGAACTGTAGCTTCCCAGTGCTGGCAGCACTCATGCAGCCCCAGACCATGACACTCCCACCACCATGCTTGATTGTAGGCAAGACACACTTTTCTTTGTACTCCTCACCTGGTTGCCGCCACACAGGCTTGACACCATCTGAACCAAGTACATTTTTCTTGGTCTCATCAGACCACAGGACATGGTTCCAGTAATCCATATCCTTCATCTACTTGTCTTCAGCAAACTGTTTGCGTGCTTTCTTGTGCATCATCTTTAGAACAGGTTTCTTTCTGGGATGACAGCCATGCAGACAAATTTGATGCAGTGTGCAGCGTATGGTCTGAGCACTGACAGATTGGCCCCCCACTCCTTCAAGCTCTGCAGCAATGCTGGCAGCACTCATACATTTATTTCCCAAAGACAGCCTCTGGATATGATGCTGAGCATGTGCACTCAACTTCTCTGGTCGAACATGGCAAGGCTGTTCTGAGTGGAACCTGTCCTGTTAAACTGCTGTATGCTCTTGGCCACAATTCTGCAGCTCTGTTTAAGGGTCTTGGAAACCTTCCCTTAGCCTAGGCCATCTTTATGTAGAACAACAATTTTTTTTTCAGATCCTCAGAGAGTTCTTTGCCATGAGGTGCCATGTTGAACTTCCAGTGACCAGTATGAGAGAGTGAGAGCGATAACACCAAATTAAACACACCTGCTCCCCATTCACTCCTGAGACCTTGGAACACTAACGAGTCACATGAAAATGGCTGATTGGGCCCAATTTGGACATTTTGACTTAGGGGTGTATTCACTTTTATTGCCAGCCGTTTAGACATTAATGGCTGTGTGTTGAGTTATTTTGAGGGGACAGAAAATGTACACTGTTATAAAAGCTGTACACTCACTACTTTACATTGTAGCAAAGTGTCATTTCTTCAGTGTTGTCACATGAAAAGATATAATAAAATATTTACAAAAATGTTAGGGGTGTACTCACTTTTGTGAGATACTGTACATTAGTTTAATTAAACGTGTTTAAGGAGATGTAAACCTAATTACTAAAATCTCATAAAAACTTTAAAATGTTCATATATTTTAAAAGTAATTTTCAATCATTTTAAATCTTTAGCTTTTGATTAAACTAATACCTGGTGATTCTGCAATAAGGATCCTTATCTAGGCACCTACTGGTATAGGGTGATAGTGCTCTGTTCCTGTCTTCCAGTTGTAATTCGGTGATATCTATGTGCCATACAGACTTTGAAAGGAGGTTATAAGTGGCTATTTAAACATAAATTGCACAGACATTATCCGGTATCATCTCCATCAGGAAACCCACCATGAGAAATGCCATGCAGTTAATGCTGGAAGGAAGTGGCTGATTCGCTGTGCTTTAGCAAACTAAGGGGTTGATTTACTAAAACTGGAGAGTGCAAAATTTGATTGGCACAGCTGCACCAGATTTTGTACTCTCCAGTTTAGAAATTTGCCCCTAAATGTCATTCAGTTAGGGTTTAAAGTAGCCATTGGATTTAAAGGTGAGTCTTTCAAAGTTTATACAATGTTTGTTCCTCATTCACTCCAAAAATGTACTTGTGCTGTAGTTTATTGCCTGGGAGCTGCTTACTTGACATTTTATAAGAGGACATTATGAAGCTGCTCAAAGATGGATTAAAATTCGGCAGGGACTGGCCGAATTTCGGTCCATGTATTGGAACTGTTATTGTACAGAAGTCAATCTACTGATCGATTTCTACACAACCACCCTGCTGGAAAATTTATTTTCAATCATATGTGCTTCTATGCTACTTTCAGATCCTTTTTGGAGTGTCATAAGCTATTGGTGCTAATATTGCTTAGTAAATCATGAACAAAACGATCAATATACATTATGTCTTATATTGGCTCTGGGTATAGTTACAATTGTTTTATAAGAAATTGTGACTGTTTTAAAGGACTGCTTGCCTATTTTTTTTAGTGCCAAAAAGCATCAGCAATCATTGTCTTCAAACAGTGCACCTTGTGAGTCATAGGATAATTAAGAGTCAATCAAGCTTCAAAAGATAATTAGTTCTGCCTAACATTTATGCCCATTAGCTTCTTGCCAAAGTATAGTGAATAGTATAAGACAATCACAGGTTATTTTAAAAACAGGTTTAAACATTAAATGTAACAGATGTTACAGAAAGTCAGAAAGAATTATACAAGATGTGAATGGACAGTATGTAAAGTGCTGCACAAATCGGTGCTATATAAATGACTGTTATATATATATATAAATAAATAAAAAAAAATACTTTAAGTTGTATATAATATTCAAGATGCATTTTTTTCAAATAAAAATCCAAATGTGTGCATATTAATATGGACAACCCTAATATAATGACTAACATAGCTCTTTAATCATATTAAATGTGATTATAAACCTACAATTTATATTTTTTTAAAAAAACAAACATGTCATACCCATGTTTTTCACAGAGCAGCCCCAATCCTCCTCTTCTGTGGTCCCCTACCGGCACTCCTGGCTCTTCCCCCCTGCTGAGTGTCCACCATAGCAAACTGCTTGCTATGGGGGCACTCATGTGTCCTTGCAGTGAGACCATTGACACAAAGAGCACAGCTCAGTCCCGCCCCCGCTCTCTCCTCACTGGCTGTGATTGGCTCCTCAATGACTCCCCCTACAGTCTCTGAGCCTATGAGGTCATAGAGAGAGCACGAAAAGAGCCACTTCTCCCAGGCACATCGCTGGATTGAGATCTGGCTTAGGTAAGTATAGGGGGGGGGGGGCGGCTTAAGGTCTGGTGGAAGAGCAGAGCACAGAAGGTTTTTTTTACTTTAATGTTTTGGCAGATTTACCCAGGATAATTTCTTTTAAACTCATAATGCACTGTATGAACTATGGCCAGCAGACTTAGAAGGACCAATAAGGGAGCTTTACGTTAAGTCAGCCCCGCCCCATAAAAAGGGTGGCAAAGGTCAGCCACATCACATGTCAGTGAAAAGGACGCTGTTGTAGGGAGAGCAAAAGGAAAGCTGACAAACTGCATAAGGAGAGATTAGGGTCAGTTTGGAAACTGTACGTTAATTCCGATTGCTAGCTCTTTGATTAATCAACCCATTTGATTTTTTCCCTTAACCTACTTGCCGACCACCAGCCGCAAATTTAATGTGGCAAGGTGGCTTGGCTGCGCGAATCGACAAACCTGTAGGTCAACGCGCATGCCCGCTGACCCGACGGTGATCTGATTCATTCCAGAACCGAGCACTCGTCAGGTCTAGGCCAATGATTTATGGCCTGGACCTGCTAATTGGTTCTGGCAAACATCCTGTGCCTGTGTAATGTAAACACAGGCACAGGAAATGATGCAATCTCCCCTCCTGGAGCCCTTTACGGTTCCAGCAAACAAGGAGAGAGCATCAACAGTGAGTACACAAGCACTACACTGACACTAGTACACGTAGGTACTTATTTCACCCCCTGATCACCCCCAGTTAAACCTTTCATATTATCACTATATATGGTGGACAGATAATTTACTGATCACTATATTAGTGTTACTAGTGACTTCAGTTAGTGTGAGAAGCAGTCAGTGGTAGTTAGCGTCAGTCCCAGATAGGTTTATATATTCCCAAATAAAGTTTTACTCCCTGATCATCTCCAGGTAACCCCTTCACTGCCCTATTACAGTGTCATTATTACAGTGTACAGATCTTTTTTCTAACCACTGTATTAGTGTCACAGATGATGTCAGTCAGCGTCAGCATTCGTTAGCGTCAATCCAGGATAGCGTCAGATTGCCCGCCACATATTCAGTAATAAATTTTAAGTGTGCCAGATATGGTGTCAAGATGTATAAGCTCTGTGACAGGGCAACAGGCTATACATGTTCTGGATTTATGAGGGAAAAGATAGTAGTGTGAAGCCTCTGCCTGCCCAGACTACATAGGGATCAGCGGCAGGATTGTTTGGAATTTGGTGTCACCCTTATTCGGAAAGGGGTACCATTTATACGTGGACAATTATTACATAAGCATGCCACTTTTTAGTCACCTTTTTGATTCTGGAATTGGCGCATGTGGCACCATGCGACCTAATCGCCGGTGCTTCCCCCAACAGTTTGTAGATGCCCGACTTAGATGGGGGATGACAGCCTGCTTCAAGTGTAATAAGTTGCTTGCAGTGAAGTGGAAGGACACACGGAATGTTTTCCTTCTGTCTTCCATTCACGCAGATATGACAGTCCAAATTACAATGGCGACTCTTGTTGAGAAGCCCCTCTGTATCCACTAATACAACCTTAACATGGGAGAAGTGGACTTCAATGACCAGATGATGGCGCCATACTTAATTGCCTGTAAGGCCAGACGTTGTTGTCGTGTTATTGAGTTCATTTTCTGTTCTTACTGTTTTACTGTACTTTATAATATACTGCTATACTGTAATGTTTTATTGATACTGTTTTTTCGTTGTTAACCATAGTTTGCTTTGCAGATACCGCCATTCTACTGTGTTACTGTACTGCATACTACAATATTGTAATGTTTCATTGTTACTGTGTGTTATTGTTAACCATTGTTTGCTTTGCAGGTATACCCATCAGCTGCAGCACTGATCTGTTTATCTTGACAGCAACAAGGTTTGGATAAGCATTTGCTATCAGAATATACAGAATTCAATGATTGTGGTGCTGTAGGAGATGATTTCACCACCACAGTTAAAAAAAAATTAAAGCACCCCCCCCCCGTGTTTGTGCACAAAGGCTAACGCAAGCATCGGTCTCGTGTTGTATGTAAACAGCAATTGCACCATGCATGTGAGGTATCACCACGGACGTCAGATCGCGAGCAGTAATTCTGACAGTAGACCTCCTCTGTAAATTTAAAGTGGCAACCTGTAAAGGCTTTAAAAGCTTTTAAAAAGGTACGTAGTTTGTCCCCACATGTTTGGTACCCATGTACTCGGCAATAGATTATCTTCTATATTTTACCAAACAATGGGGCAATATATTGTGTTTTTGTGCATTCAATTTCAAAAAAGTGTTTTTTTTTTCCAAAAAAATTGTGTTTGGAAAATCTCTCCGTAAATACTGTGTGCAAATTTTTTTTTTCGACACCTACCATTTTATTCTCTAGGGTCTCTGATTTAAGAAAATATATAATTCATGGGGTTAAAGTAATTTTCTCATAAAAAAATAATTTTTTCATGAAAACAAAAAGTGTTAGAAAAGGCTTGGTCTTCAAGTGGTTAGAAGAGTCGAAGATGTGTGGCATAAGCTTTTTATATAGGACATAAAATGCCAGTTTAAACACCCCCCAAATGACCCCTTTTTGTAAAGTAGACACCCCAAGGTATTTGCTAACAGACATAGTGAGTATTTTGCAGCTCTCATTTGTTTTGGAAAAGGAAGAAAGAAAAGGAAGGTTTTGTATTTTTTTTTCTTTTTTAATTTTCAAAACTTTGTGGAAAAAAGTGAGATCTCCCAAAAAATTACCTCCCCCTTTGACAAAGTCGGAAGTGATGAAACGCATCAGTGGCATGGCCACACGACATACCGGAGGACTGGTCGGGTGAGCGTTGGTGACTTCCAGAGGTCCATGACACCATTGTGGATGCGGTAGAACCTATGAGAGCACCCCAATCCCCTCTTTTCACATGTTTGATGTATTTTAAAAGTCGTCTAATATGTACGTGCAATACTAGAGGTTTTTCTCTTAATAAAATACTACACTAGTGGAGCCCTTTTGTTTCCTTTACATGTTATGTGAGAGAAGAAAGGCTGCCCAAAAGGAGATATCGTTGGTATAAACATCCCGATTGTCACATTTGGATACTTTTGTGTTATGAGCCTGATCCATGATAATGGAGGGCAATAAATTGGGGTGAGTTGCTTAGCTGAGGGGTGTGCACGGAGGTGGTGGAGCTTTCTGGTTTTCCTTTATTCAGCACGCAAACTAAGTCTCATCTGACTAGCTGCTAACCCTATTCCCACCTTTATTTTTTGGAGCACATGACAGCGAATGTGGACTGTTTTAATTTATTTCACTACACTTCGGAGCTTATTTGTGGAGCACTTTTTTATATTTTGTGCACGTATTTTGTCACATTACAGAATTTTAAGTATATATGCGCGGCTAGTTGGATTAAATATTCACTACTATTGATTTAAAAAGTGAGATCTGCAAAATACTTATCATACCACTCAGCAAATAGCTTGGGGTGTCTACTTTCCAAGAAGGGGTCATTTGGGGGGTCTTTGTGCTATTCTGGCATTTCTTGACCTCCGAAACTGTGATAGATAGTGAGGAGTGAAATCAACAATTTATGCAATAGAAAGCCTAAAGGTGGTTATTGGTTTTCGGGGTCCTGTACATGGCTAGACTGCCAAAAAGTCTCTCCCCATACTCAGGAGAAGCAGCAGAATGTATTTTGGGGTGTAATTCCACATATGCCATTTCATGTGTGAGCAATATATAATTTCTTAATTGACAACTTTGTGTAATTTTTTTTTCTCATTTTTCAAACACTTATGACAAAAAAGTTAAATATTCAATGGGCTCAACATGCCTCTCAGCAAATTCCTTGGGGTGTCTACTTTCTAAAAAGGGGAAATTTTGGGGGGGGTTGTACTTCCCTTCCGTTTTAGCACTTCAAGAAAGTAGATAGACAGTCAGAAAGTAAAAGCTGCGTAAATTCCAGTACGTACACCATAGTTTGTAGACACTATAACTTTTGCGCAAACCAATAAATATACGCTTATTGAGATTTTTTTTCATCAGACATGTAGCTAAATACATTCTGGTCTAAATGTATGACAACCATTTAGTTTACTTGAATGGAATAAATAAATCGGCGCTAATCTATCACAAATGTGAATCTCCTGTGATAACAATAATATCTCCAATATTAGGGGATAAAGTGCGAATAGAGCACTATATATGGATATAATGGTGATAAATAAATAAAATGATAAGATCCACAATAGATAATAAAATCCTGAACAAAAAGATTCACCCACAAATGAAGAATAACATCATAAACAAATGACGAAAAAGTGGGGATAGCAGCTAAAAGGTGAGTGTGAATCTTAAAAGTGCACTGTGCTGGTATTGACTTCCGGTTCCGGCGCCGCATGGAGTAGTCACACTCCACTATAGCTCCCGCACCCGGCTACAAAACCTGCCGCACGCCCGCACAGATATCTCACGGGGACATCCGCACGGTCCGCTCGATCCACCACCGCTACGATGGATCGTTTTCTGGAAAAACCAGGTCCGCGGCCACCTCAGGATCCGCCATCCATCCCTCCCGGGCCCTCTCCTCAGCCCGCAGCGGAGGCCGCAGAGCCTGCTATGGAGGTAGGCGTCCCCTCCTCCTCTCCACTTCCTTACCCGGACCCCGGGCTCACTGAGCGGATAGCTCAGGCTGTTGCCACCCTGCTCTCCCCTACCATCCAGAGCACGGTGGAGAAAGCAGTGCAAGCTGGCATGCTGCTGATCAAAAAGGAGCTGGGTGAGCATGCCACCAGGCTCAATGAGGCAGAGCACCGTATATCTAGCTTAGAGGATGAGATATACCACTTGCTGGCCCAGGAACAGCTACAGGATAAAACTAATGCCTTTCTCTCCCAAAAACTGGAAGATCTGGAGAATCGCGCCAGGCGCAGTAATCTCCGCTTTGTGGGGGTCCCCGAATCTCTTCCGGCCACGGAGCTTTCTGACTTCTGCTCCCGTCGAATCCCAGAAGCGCTTGGTTTGCCTGGTGTCCATGTGGTGGAAAGAGCTCATCGCATAGGGGCTCATTCAAGCGACCGCACAAACCCCAGACCCATCATTGCAAAGTTTCTGAACTATGCTGATAAGAATCTGATCCTGCAAAAGTACAGGCAAACCAAATCTCTCTTAGTTGATGGGGTGAAAATCTTGCTGTTTGCTGATTACTCCATTGATGTTTCCAAACGACGAAAGGCTTTCCAGCAGATTTGCTCACAGCTATACCAACTGCAGATCAAGTTCACTTTGGCTTACCCTGCCATCCTCCGGTTGAAATCCACCGCTGGTGAACAACTATCTTTTCAAGACCCCTCTGAGGCTGAAACCTACTTACGCTCCATCCATCCGGAAGCCCAACCATCCACCGCCAGGCCACCAACTCTCTCGAGATCTCTGGAACAACGGAGCCCCCGCAAAGACTCACCGAAACGACAACGCTTCTCCGGTCCGTCGCACTGCAACAGGTTTCGTTGAACTCCTCCTGCTTCCTCACTTCACCAATTTTAGTGATTTGATGTTCACTACCAGTACGTAAGGTATTTTTCTTTTTGCATTTTGACAGCGACTAGTTCTACCGCTTGGGGGTTTAACTCCCTTGAACTCTCACCGCTGGTACATGCTCGCTCATCCTAATGTACTTCACCATTATGTTTGGTTTATGTTTGGTTGTTCCAGCCTCCAGCGCACTCCTTACCGATCCCAGTTACCATACTCCTGTATTGCACCTTTTCTCCCCGGGGTCAAGGGCTCTGCTGCTCGCTACATCCTGCCCGGGACGCATGATATCTCCCCCTGTCCAAGGCTTTATGGCCCGCTGGCATATTTTGGGGCGATCTTTTGCATGCCTGCGTAGGCCGTTGTGAGCGGGGGGCCTTCAGATTGTGACCCCATGCGGAAAAAAGAGAAGTTGTTACGCTTATGTTTTGTATGTTATGTTTCCACCCTTCTTCTGCACCCTTCATACCTCCTCCTACCCCTACCTATCTACAACATGCTGGCCACTAGCTCTCTGCACAACAACATCATGATCTCTCCCAGAACACTATCGGGCATCGTATACCTACATATTCTGTTAGTCGGTAGCATGACCCCTTTTCTGTCTCCACCCCACCGTCATCATCCTCTCACCCTGTTATGCACGTGATATCCTGGAATGTGAAGGGACTTAGGTCCCCCATCAAGCGCATGAAGATCCTGCGACATCTCCGCAGACTAGACACCGACATCGCCCTTTTGCAGGAGACTCACCTCGCCTCCTCGGACTTCCACCGCCTTCGGAAGCTCTGGGTGGGCGAGGTACTAGGCTCCGCTGCACCGGGCCGTAAAGCTGGGGTTATCATCCTAATCAATAAAAGATTATCATATAAGGTTTTGTCCACGTCCACTGATACACAGGGCCGGCTTTGCTCGATTCATATCTGTATCGGCACAAAAGAAGTACTAATTACTAATGTATACGCCCCAAATTCTCCCACAAAGTCCTTTTATGACACCCTCACTACTCACATTCTCGCTCTCCCTCAACTCCCTCACCTGATAGGCGGAGATTTTAATGCTGTCATGCACTCTGCTGACGATCGATCTACCGTGCGTCCCTCGCCCACTTACCCCACGGACGCGGCTCAAACTCTTCTGGCCACTACCATAGACTCCCTGCACCTTACTGACATCTGGAGACTGCATCATCCGGTAGACAGGGAATTTACTTTCTTCTCCCCACCTCATAATGTGTTCACGAGAATCGATTATCTATTCTGTACTGACGACATGGCCCCTTTTCTGACCCTCCCTACCATTCATGACATTGCAGTGTCTGACCATGCGCCACTCTCTGTCTCCTTGGAACTTCCTGACGCCCCCCAAAGTCCCAAACATCTGGAGATTCCCCTCTTATCTGTCTAAAAACAAGGATTTCCATGTCTTCCTAGCGGAAGCATGGCAGGAATACTCCGAGGCCAATTCCCTCTCAACGGACAACCCTCATTTGTTCTGGGAAGCCGGCAAGGCTTTTCTCAGAGGAAAAATTATCTCATATGCAAGCTCTTTCAAGAGACAATCCATGAGTCGTTATCGATCGGCGAGTCTCCGTTTGGCAGCGGCTCAGAGATCTCTACTTGCTCAAGCCTCCCCCACTGCTAAAACCGAATGGCAGGAAGCGAAACGTGCTTTCGACTCCTGGACCACAACCCTAGAATTAATTAAATATAACCGTTTTGCAGCCAATCTACATAAATTCGGAAATAAGGCAGGTAAACTCTTATCCCGGTTATGTAAACCCCCATACCGCCCCACCCACATAGTGGCTCTACGTAATTCCTGCGGCGAGATAGAACATACCCCACAAAGGATTAGCGAAGTAATGCTGGAATACTACTCCTCACTTTATGCCAAGGATCCCATGGACGTACCTACAGCTCAAACCTTTTTAAACCGCACCAAGTTGCCCACTTTGACCAAACCCCAACTTGAGGATTTGAACGCCCCCATCACCACTGAGGAAATATGTAACACCATTCGACACCTTGCTCCTAATAAAGCCCCCGGCCCTGACGGCTACACGGGTGAATTTTACAAGTCCTTCCAGGAAGAACTTATCCCTACTCTCCACCGGGTATACACACACATCTGGGACGGGGGTGATTATCTCCCAACAGGGAACCAAGCATTAATCAAGCTATTGGCAAAGAAAGGAAAGGACCCCCTTGACCCTGGGGCATATCGCCCGATTTCACTTCTGAATTTAGACGTGAAAATTTTGTCCAAAATCGTAGCCACCAGATTGGCGAATATATTGCCTTCACTCGTTCACCCGGCCCAATCGGGTTTTGTAAAGGGCAGAACCGCCTTGCTCAACATCCGTAAAGTGCTTGTCGTATTGGAACAGGCACGCCTCCACCCTGGGGAGGACCTTGCCATCATCACCCTGGACGCCGAGAAAGCCTTCGATAATGTTGGCTTTCCCTGGTTGTCTATGGTTCTGGCCGCTATGGGCTTCTCTGGGGCTTTTTCCCATTTCATAAAGGCTATGTATACATCCCCATCGGCCAGATTGGTGGTGGCGGGCCTCCTCACGGGGGAGTTCAACCTTTACAAAGGGACTAGGCAGGGCTGCCCATTGTCACCACTTCTCTTTAACCTGGCCCTGGAACCCTTATCCCGACACCTAGCGAATCATGCACCATTACACGGGGTCAAGGTGGGCGCCCATGACATACGTACGGCGCTATTCGCTGATGACGTTCTTATTTTTACATCTGATCCCGCTTCCGATATGCCCATCATACAGTCTATTTTTGATCAGTTTAAACAGTGCTCTGGTTTACGCATTAATTTTAAAAAAAGTGAAATACTACCACTCTCTGCTAGTTCCTCCCGTCACTGGCTCTCCTCCTCTATATTCCAAGTGGCAAAAACACATATCACATACCTAGGTATAAAAATAGGCAAATCTCCTTCCTCCCTCTACTCCCTTAACTATCCTCCTCTAATTTTGAAAATTGTTCAGGAATTGGGCAGCTGGATGAATCTGCCTCTCTCTTTCATTGGGAGATGCCATCTCCTCAAGATGGTTAGCTTCGCCAAATTGCTTTATCCGATGCAGACTCTCCCCCTTCTGCTGAAGCATAAGGACATTAAGATTTTAAATACCTCCATCTCACAATTCATCTGGAGAGGTAAACACCCAAGAATTTCCCAAAACAAACTGCATCTCCCAAGGAAAGAGGGGGGCATTGGTCTCCCAAATATACGTTTGTATAACTTATCATGCCTGTTACGCATATGTGTTGATTGGATCACTCAATCTCAACGTTATTCCTCTTATCCTCTGGAGGCCTCCATGGTATTCCCATACTCACTGCCAGCATTGCTCCACAGCAAATGGAAATCCTTACCCCCCCAATTACAACATAATATCTTGCTTCGAGACACCGCTATTGCCTGGAGGGAAATCAGGAAACTCCTCCATCTACCTATCTCCATCTCACGCTATCTCCCTATACAAGGCAATCCTATGTTCCAGCCGGGCCTTGATTCAGGAACATATACTCTCTGGAGGCAACGTGGTATCACCCATTTTAAGGACTTATGTGATGTTCATACGGGCACCCGCCCGCCATTGCTCGCACCTATTCCCTGCCAACATCTCACCACTTTTGTTACAGGCAATGTGTGCACTTCATCCACATGTCGTGCAGGAATGCCATGCAACGATTTTCTTCATCCATATTAGACACCTTTCTCGCGGATAGGCTGAACACCATATCGGCCATGTACAAACCTCTCTTGCTAGAATCATCGCCCCCCCTTACAGAAATGTCAGTTGCTAATTGGGGCAAACCCTTTCCTCACATTGATCTGTTGCCCAGACTACGGGCAGGCCTTAATATGACTCTCCGCTTAACCACGAATGAACTCTGGAGGGAGACGCAAATGCGGATTTTCCACCGTGCCTATTATCCTTTTACCACGGACCCCCACAACAAGCAAGGACCGTCCTGTCCCCTTTGTAAGCTCCCACGCCCAACTTTAGCCCACCGCTTTTGGCAATGTTCCGCCATTTCTTCCTTCTGGGACCTTGTTCTTACCTTTATTTACGGAATAACCCAGCTGTCTATCCCTAAGGACCCCTTCCTCTTACTCTTTGGATATTGGGACCCCCAAATCCTCTCAAGACCTCCGGAACAACTCACTCCACATAAAGACTGGATTTTACTATGCCTTTTGGCAGCTAGGAGATGCATTCTCAAACACTGGATATCCCCTGTGTGCCCAAAAACTTCGCACCTCAAACACACGCTACTATTACTTTTGTACAATGAGAGACTAAATGTGGAAGACGGAAATCCAAAATCCCTCACACGTTTCATGCACCGATGGAACGCTTTTATCCTTTCAGTGATGTCGCCTCAGGAACAACTGGATCTTCATGACCGTCCGGTCTATCACACTGGTTACTTACCTCAACTCCTGAGAACGTACCCTCCTCTACCTTCTGCTCCATTAAGTAACTTAAATTAAATTTATCATTGTCATCTGGCTGCCCGCATGTATGTTGCCCTAGATCGTACTTTGATGTATGCTCTTCTCCCCCCCCCCTTTTTTTCTTTCCCTCTTCTACCCCCCCCCTCCCCCTCAAATTTCGTTTTCTAAACTTTTCTTTTCAAAATTGTTTGCTGATTTCATGTGCTATGATACTGATGTGATGCTACCGTCCTGGGGGCGGTTAATATTCTATTATTTCTGTTATTATGCCGTTTGAAGGCTGATTGTTGCATTATCTTTCTGTATTTTGAAATTCCTCAATAAAATTTTATTTAAAAAAAAAAAAAAAAAAGTGCACTGTGCTGAAATGATCAAATAAATAAATTCATCATACAAAGAAATATATCATCACAAAAAATATAATCGCACAAAAAGCTGAGACGTGGATGTAGCAGCTAAAGGGTGAATGTGAATCTTAAAGTGCACTGTGCTATGATTAGAATAAATTTACCAAAAATATATATATTATTAAGACATATGTGGTAGAAGGTGCTTCTTAATCCAAAAAAAGGGGGTAGGAATAAATAAATACAAAGTGTCCTTGTGCATATAAAGCAATCCGTAAAAGTTCATGTGCTCTCAAGGTTACATTTTTCCTTGTGCATATAAATCAATGCGTAAAAGCTCATGTGCTCTCAAAGTCATTTGTTTATGATATTATTCTTCATTTGTGGGTGAATCTTTTTGTTTCGGGGATTTTCTTATCTATTGTGGATCTTATCATTTTATTTATTTATCACCATTATATCCATGTATAGTGCTTTATTTGCACTTTATTACCTAATATTGGAGATATTATTGTTATCACAGGAGATTCACATTTGTGATAGATTAGCGCCAATGTATTTATTCCATTCAGATTTCCCTATGTATGTGGTGACACTGCAGAAAGTTGGCTGCCAGTCATATTATATCACACTCTATCTACTCTCCATCTACTACATCCTGTTCTATGGTTAGAGCTTAGGCTTTTCTCATTTAGTTTATTGGATATTTTAGAAAAAAGTAGAAAATATAATTTTGCTTCTCCAAATTTTCGGTCTTTTTTCTTTTATATAGCAGAGAAGAAAAAATCCCAGTGGTGATCAAATACCACCAAAAGAAAGCTCTATTTGTGGGAAATGAAGGACAATAATTTTGTTAGGGTACAGTATTGCATCACTGTGCAATTACCAGTTAAAATCACGCAATGCCAAATTCCAAAAAATGGCCTGGTCATTATGGGCAAAAAATCTTCCAGTCCTTAAGTGGTTAAAAATTGGCTTTTATTTGGGGGGGGGGGGTAGGGGGTTAATTTATCTTGTGACACACTGGTATTTATTTTATGTCAATGGGGCACATATTTTAGGGTAAATTGCTTTTTTGTGTGCTTTTTTTTTTAGAGGTGAAATGTGAGAATTTTCTTTTCTATTGTCTGCTTTCTATTTTTTTATATATGTTGGTAGGGCCTTTTTAAATTTGCAGTGCTCAGAGTAAAGTATTCACTTGACCACCTGTTCTTGGAACTGACTATTGTTTGCAGCAAACCACTTCACCATTTAAAAGAAAAAAGCGAAGTGCAAAAACAGTGTGCACCTAAACCACCTCACTTTATTTCACTCATATTCACTATCCCCACAAATAAATAAGGAGAAAGGGGCGGGACTTTGAGTGAGAGACATGACACGGCTTCCAGGGAAAAATAATACATTTTATTAACATGTACATACAGATAAAAACCATAACATGGAATATATGGTGTAAACCTATTGCATGGACAGGGTAAAAACTGGTAAGTAATCCCAATTCCAGTATTCAATAAAACCAAAAGTGGCAAATCCTGGAGTAATGGAGTATGTGAGATTACAGCATCCAAAATACTTAGTAATAAACAGTATGATAGTATATAGATATAGTCACAACATCAAATAACTCGACGCGTATCGTGGACTGTCTATGCCACTTCATCAGGAGTAGATGTCTGATCTATAAAAAATACATGTATGTAAGGAGATGGCAAATGAGGATGAATGAAGACTGGGAGGGAAAGGGGGAAAAAAGGGGAGGCAAAGCCCTCAGGTCCCCAAAACTTACATGATGGTGAGATGGTAGCTGACACTGGGAGAAGAAACATGGCCTGGAATGTCTCCCACGGGAGCTGAAGGAACACAGGACGGGCGAACAAGGTAAGGCACGCCACACACATGGCAAGGAGGGTTGGGATGTGTAGAGTAGAAGAATTTGCCGATGGTAGCAGGGCAAAAGATGTCTCTAAATATAAAAATATTTTGTATATATAGATATATATGAAATAAATATGGTCAGAGTATATATGGTGTAAACATATTGCATGGACAGGGTAAAAACTGGTAAGTAATCCCAATTCCAGTATTCAATAAAACCAAAAGTGGCAAATCCTGGAGTAATGGAGTATGTGAGATTACAGCATCCAAAATCCTTAGTAATAAACAGTATGAAAGAATATAGATATAGTCACAACATCAAATAACTTGACGCGTATCGTGGACTGTCTATGCCACTTCATCAGGAGTACATGTCTGATATGATGGTGAGATGGTTGCTGACACTGGGAGAAGAAACATGTCCTTGAATGTCTCCCACGGGAGCTGAAGGAACACAGGACGGGCGAACAAGGCAAGGCACGCCACACACATGGCAAGGAGGGCTGGGATGTGTAGAGTAGAAGAATTTGCCGATGGTAGCAGGGCAAAAGATGTCTCGTGATCGCCACTGCGGCCAGAAACTGTGGTCCCAGCGTCACGCCAATGCCTGCTGAGGGTCGCCACGGAGATGGTGAGCCCTCTGACGTGGAGGATCAGGTGGGCGGTGCCGCCGTGCATCGGCGCCACACCCTGCTCCGGCCCGTGACATCACGATTGACGCCACTGCGCTGACGTTCTGTTTTCAGTCTCAGTGCTTAAGAGACAGCCCTTGGACGGTGTGCTACCATGCTCACCATCTCCGTGGCGACCCTCAGCAGGCACTGGCGTGACGCTGGGACCACAGTTTCTGGCCGCAGTGGCGATCACGGTACGTGCATCCAGCATCTTGGGCTTCTATTTTTGGCATTGGTTTCCTCTTTTATGGCACTTGGTTCACTCTTCCTCCTTCAGTTCACTTCATACTGTAACTTTCACTGCATCACTTGGGTCACTCCTTGCCTCCTCAGCACTTCATTCATCCACCCTTTCTTACCTCATCTCCCATTCATCACTGGGTGACACACTCACTATCTTTATTTCCACTTGCACAACCCTATTATGGGGGCAGTACTCTTAGACTCTTATTTACTACTGTATTATTTTTCCCTGGAAGCCGTAATCTGTAATCTCACATTGTATTTTTTATAGATCAGACATCTACTCCTGATGAAGTGGCATAGACAGTCCACGATACGCGTCGAGTTATTTGATGTTGTGACTATATCTATATACTTTCATACTGTTTATTACTAAGGATTTTGGATGCTGTAATTTCACATACTCCATTACTCCAGGATTTGCCACTTTTGGTTTTATTGAATACTGGAATTGGGATTACTTACCAGTTTTTACCCTGTCCATGCAATATGTTTACACCATATATATTCTGACCATATTTATTTCATATATATCTATATATACAAAATATTTTTATATTTAGAGACATCTTTTTCCCTGCTACCATCAGCAAATTCTTCTACTCTACACATCCCAGCCCTCCTTGCCATGTGTGTGGCGTGCCTTGCCTTGTTCGCCCATCCTGTGTTCCTTCAGCTCCCGTGGGAGACATTCCAGGCCATTTTTCTTCTCCCAGTGTCAGCAACCATCTCACCATCATGTAAGTTTTGGGGAGCTGACTGAGGGCTTTGCCTCCCCTTTTTTCCCCCTTTCCCTCCCAGTCTTCATTCATCCTCATTTGCCATCTCCTTACATACATGTATTTTTTATAGATCAGACATCTACTCCTGATGAAGTGGCATAGACAGTCCACGATACGCGTCAAGTTATTTGATGTTGTGACTATATCTATATACTTTCATACTGTTTATTACTAAGGATTTTGGATGCTGTAATCTCACATACTCCATTACTCCAGGATTTGCCACTTTTGGTTTTATTGAATACTGGAATTGGGATTACTTACCAGTTTTTACCCTGTCCATGCAATATGTTTACACCATATATTCCATGTTATGGTTTTTATCTGTATGTACATGTTAATAAAATGTATTATTTTTCCCTGGAAGCCGTGTCATGTCTCTCACTCAAAGTCCCGCCCCTTTCTCCTTATTTCAATGATTAGGGATGGAGACACACGACACTCCCATCGTGCGTCTCATTTAAAGTCCCACCTCCTCCCTCCATATGCTATCCCCACAAATAAAACAAAAATTAGGCATACACCAGTTGGGCCTGTTGTCCATGATTAAAACTGTGTTATTGCTTCTGCCAATTTTACAATGTTGTGTCCTCTGTAATATCTTGCAATAATTGGATTTTCTTTGTTAAGTGAATTGTCACCACATTTACAAAGTGAAAAAAAGAACACAAACAAGGGTGCCACTATGGGTGCAGCATTAAAAACAAAGTTCTTTATTAAAAAGGAGCTGGGCAGCTCCAAAACACATTAGCCATGCATCTTCCTGCCCCAGGCCTGACTTCCCAAAGTCCCAGGAAGCTTCCAGGCTCCCAGGGTTTCTATGGAACATAGCCGTTCTGCTTGCAGTTGGAGCAGTGGATGCCCTGGACACAGCAGCTGCACTAATCATTCTTGATGTAACAAGAGCATTTAATCCCTTGTATTGTAATTTTCCAACTGTTAATTTTTAATAAACCACTTGTGTTTTTAACGCTGCACCCCTTCATGTCTCTAAGAAGCTGCCTTCCAAGTGCCATCAGCGAGGCAAAGAGTGTATGACGTCAGTTCCGAGCACTTCTGGTCGGTGGAACGCACGCTGTGGGAGCAGCGTCCACCGGACCAGATTGCTACTCATTTCCTGATACTCTGAAAGTGCATTTCTTTTGTGTTATATTAAACTTCCATTATATACTTCACCATGGCGGGCCATTTTTATTCTATTTAATGAGGAATATCAAGCCAGAGGCAATTCCAGCACCCCTGTTGTGACTTTTGAAGAGTGTGTAATCACCAGCCCTAAGGAGATAATACCCAGATACAAGGCTCAATACATACATATTTCTGGTGAGTGGGGTCACCTAAGGGGAGCACCGGCACTTTGTGAATAACAGCATTGGATCACTTTCTTCACTATCAATTTTATTATTCAAGGACTTTTCTGTTATTTACTGTATTTATTTGTCATATATGTGTCAACGAATGTAGTCTCACAACCAGCACTTGATTATGTTTATATACAGTCACTTTATTAATTGAATGATATTTAATTTATTGATACACATTACTGTATATTATTGCATTGATATTGACTCACATAGAGTCGCACTTAGCACTTTATTCAATTGCACAAACTTATATTGTAGTACACACATTAAGAGATAGTGGGAGAGGCAGCCCTGACTTTTTTACTTTTTTCACTTTAAAGGCATCACACCTTACTAGTTAGCAGCAGCCCCTCTTTTTATTTGATTTGATTTTGATTTGTTTAAATATTTACACTATTATTTAAAACCCATAAGTGCTCGGACTCTTGTTCATCATTCTTCCAAGTGCTGCAGCATTTTACAAGATCTTGGGACTTATGTGCCATTATTTTTTTTGTGGACTTTAGATGCGTTACCTATTTTATGCGCTATTTTTGTACACATACTGTATATGTTTTTCTTACAACCTATTTGCTTTTAGTAAATCAACCCCTTTGTCTCTTGTCCATTTTGGCCTAATATGCTTGATTAAACCTGTCCTGCTACTGGACAGATTGTTCACTGCTATTTATTCTGTAGTACCTTCATTTTTGCAGTAAAGACTCAGCCTGTGCTCTGTGCTCTTTGGATGATTATTGGATGATTGACATGAGTATTTAGAATAGAAAAGGTGCAAGATATGCAGTCTTGTTGTCAGATGCTGATGATGTTAATGATGACTTTAAGGGACTTCTGGGCTTTCTGCTGATTCTGAATATCCTAATTTAGAATTATAATTTAATGTCCCAAGACTTGGCAATGATCCCTGAGGTTACTGGTTTCAGCACTCAGATGACCTAATTGCATATATGCATTACACATAAAGATAAGTAAAAGCAAAGGTTAGTTTTTAGAAGCCATCTTAAAATCACTATAAAGTTACCAGTAATTATTTTAAATGTACATCTTCCAATCTCAGTCTGCTGGAGCAGTTAGCAAGTAAAGAACTAGCATTAGGCTTTGTTATTAAAAATCCCAACTCACAAATAAATGATAATATCAAGTATTCATTTATAAATGTTAAAAAAATATAAAATAAAAAGTTAACTATAAAACAATATTGTTTTTCTTTAAGAAGTAAACATCCCTATTTCATTATATAAAATATATCTATATTCCATAAAATAAAATAAAAAGTTAAAAATGACTATAAAACAATATAGTTTTTCTTTAAGAAGTAGACATCTGTATTTCATTTTCTGTTTTATTTATCTACAGGTAGTCTCTCCTCTATTTTCAGACATCTGCTGTTACACTTTTGTAATACCTGTCACTTCCATGTATGCAATTTTTGAATAAATTAATTAGTGGGAAAGCATATCTTCACAATGTAATATGGTAATCTTTAACATTAGCAAGTGCAGGTTGTCACACCATCTTAATAATTATTTCTCCTTTGTTCCTTATATTATTTATTTAAAGAATCTCATTTACTTTGAATTTTTCTATTTTTCTATTCTTAAAACATTTTTTTTTTCATTACGTTTTTATTGAAAAGGTTTTCAAGGTACAACATCGGTATAATAGAACATAGCAGATATAAAGATTCACAAAATAGGGTTACATACAATTGTTACAATGATGAATTGTGTACACTTAGCTTACACCATGGTAGGGTAGGAATGGTGTGGTAATTTGCATCCGCATACAGGGGTATAAGTTGAGAGATGAGATATGTAAAGGGAGGGGAGGGAGGGAAGATGGGAGGGGAGTGGGGGAGGGAGTGGAAGGGGGGGAGGGGAGAAGGAAGAAGAAAGAAGAAGAAGGGAAGAGGAGAAGAGGATGGGAAGATGAGACGGGAAGGGAGGAGAGGGGGGAGGAGGGGAAGAGGAGAGAAGGAAGATGGAAGAGGAGGCAGGGAGAAGGGAGTGGAGGAAAGGTAAGTAGCAGAAGGGAAGGGGGAGGAGGGGAGATAGGGGGGGAAGAGAATGAATAGAGGAGGGTAGGGGGGAGGAGAATATAGGAAGAAGAGTAGATAGGGAGAGGAGTGGAAGAAGAGAGGTGGAGGAGGGGGGGGGGAGACGGAGGGGGGTAGAGGAAGAGAGAGAAAGAGAGAGGTATAAGAAAAGGAGGGGGAGGCATGAGAGGGAAGAAAATAGGGGATAGGAGATAGGAAAAGCAGGGGGGAAGGAAGGAAGAGATAGCAAGGGGGGAAGGAGGGATAGAAGGAGGGGAGAAGGGGGAGGAGGAAGGAAGAGGAGGAAGAGGGAAGACAAGGATGATAAGGAGGGGGGGAAGGGGTGGAGGGAGAAAGAGGAAAACACATTGAAAATGCTAGTGTAGATGGGTGAGTAGCTCTACATAGCAACCTCTAGTGAATCACATCAGGTAAAACAAGGTAAATAAAACCTAACACAACTAACAGTAAAGAGAACTAAGGGAAAAGAAGAACAGGTCAGCATTAATGATGTGGGAAGGTTAATCAGAATCTCATCATTAATAACGTTGGAAGGTTAATCAGAATCCCATCAAGTAGGTAGGTTAGCGGCTACCCGCACGCCATGCGTGCCACAATGACCAATGTTTGTCAAACCCTGCACCCCTGCCCGACTTGCGTGCCAGCAAACTCTTAGTCTTAACCAAATCCAGGACCTCAGAGGCATTAGGTGCCTCATTTGACTTTAATTGTCTGGTTATTAAGCTTCTGGCAGCCAAGAGTATATGCGTAACAATAACACAGCAGTCCCTTGGGAACCGATCTATACCTATGTTCAGTATCGCCAAAGCTGGAGAGGGGCGGATAAGGAAACCCGTGATTTCGGAAATAATGGAAAAAATCTTATTCCAAAAACTAGTGAGGTGCTTGCATGTCCATAACACATGTTTGAGTTGGGTCACCTCGCCACAACCCCTCCAGCATAACGTCGAATAATCTGGCATAAATTTAGAGAGGCGGTGTGGTGTAATATACCAGCGCAGATTTATCTTTTGGGAAAGTTCCCAGTGGTTTGTGCAGGAGGATGCCCTTCTAATCGAGCAGAGGGCAGCTTGCCATTGTTCAGCAGTAAAGGTCTCCCCTAAGTCTGTCTCCCATTTTATAAAAGGGGTAGTTTTACAAAAATATAGTTTTTGTTGTAGAGAATTGTAGAATAAGGAGGTACCTTTAGCTGAACGCGGGGTGCCCAATAAGAACAACCAACCTTGTGAAGGTAAGTGGATGTGAGGGGATGGGAGAGAACGCAGGAAGTGAGATATCTGTAGGTATAGGAATACTCTGCTTGGGGAAGATGATATTCTCATTGTAGATGGAGGAATGTTTTGAGGGAGTTCCCAAGTAGTAGGTCATCTATTGTGGCTATTCCTCTAGCAGACCAGCCCCTGAGGGAGGCATGAGGCATAACAATCTCCAATACATTGAGTGGGATGGGCACTTTGACAAGTAAGGAAGATCTGAGTGTAAGAGATGCAAACCCCCTCCATGCCAAAATTGAAGCTTGGACCGACATCAGTAGGCCCCTCAAAGAGAGGGGGGGCCACATATCAGCCAGGAAAACTGACTGCAAGGGCATAGGAGCGTAGATCTCAGATTCCATATTGCTCCAAATAGTTTGGTGGGCTGGAGATACCCAATGTCTGAGCTGGGCCAAATGTGAGGCCAGAAGGTAATGTTTTACATCTACCATGCCCATGCCACCCGCGGACCAGTGTTTAATGAGAAAAGAGTGGGCGCTTCTAGGTCTTTTGCCCTTCCACACCAGACCCTTAAGGGCAGCCTGCAGAGGTAAGATGTATTTGCGTGGGACAGATATTAACAAAGTTCTAAATACGTAGATGATCTGGGGCAGAAGGAGCATTTTAAACGAGGCAAGGCGGCCCAACCAGGTAAGTTCTGTCTTGGAGATGCGTTGGCATTCCTGTGTTATTTTAGCTATCAAAGAAGGGAAGTTTGCTTCTGCTAGTTGGGACACCTTAGGAGTGAGCTGGATTCCCAAATAAGGAATACTATGTTGCTTCCACGTGTAAGGGTAGGTAGTTCGCAATTTATGACAACGTTTCGGGGGAACGCCCATCGGGAGGTTTAAGGATTTTGTAAAATTGACCTTATAGTAGGAGATTAAGCTAAAACATTGTAAGATCACATGTCTGGCAGCTAAGGATTTTTCAGAGTCTGTCAGGTAGATAATAATATCATCTGCAAACAAATTGACCACATGATGATGTGTTTCAGCATAGAAACCCTTGATGTCTCCCAAGGACCGAACTGCTTCCGCTAGGGGTTCAATAAGCAAATTGAAAATAGAGGGGGACAGAGGGCAGCCCTGCCTTGTGCCGTTAGTTATGGGAAATACCTGGGAGAGCATATTAGAGGTGTAAACCCTGGCAGAGGGGTTCGAGTATAATGCCAATATTGCAGATATTATGGGACCACTGAAACCAAATTTATGTAACACCCGGGTCATATAAGTCCAGTGGACCCGATCAAATGCCTTCTCCGCATCCAGCGAGAGCAGCAGAGAAGGCACCCGACCAGACCCTGCTCTGTCACTAATACCAATGACTCTTCTGGTCGCATCCGAGGCCTGCCGTCCCTGCACAAACCCTGTTTGATCTGGCTTAATTAGGTCAGGTAAGATAGGGTGCAGTCTCAGGGCGATAATCTTGGCATATAATTTAACATCCATATTCAACAGAGATATTGGCCTAAAATTGGGGGCTCCTTCCCAGGTTTAGGCAGAGTTACAACATAAGCCTGAAGCATTTCAGTTGGCAGAGAGGCAGAGGACACTGCGGCCGTGAACACAGAGGCAAGATGCGGGCTGAGGACAGACTCAAATTTCTTGTAATAAAGGTTGGGTAGGCCATCAGGGCCAGGAGATTTACCAGAGGGTAAAGTGTGGATGGCTCGTTCAACCTCCAGGTGGGTAATCGGGGCATTCAGACCGTGGAGCTGAGCAGGTGTAAGAAGTGGTAAGTGGATAGATGCTAGGAAGCCGGTGATGGTCTGTTGGGTTGGGGAGTGTCAGGATCATCCTTCAAATTGTACAGAGAACTGTAGTATTTGGCAAAGGAGTCAGCAATTTCCTGTGGGTTTATGATTTTGGTTTTAGTAGTGGGGTCTAACAGGTACGCTATTTTACTTTTTACTCGCCTTGCCTTCAATTTGTTGGCTAGTAATTTGCCCGCTTTGTTGCCAGCTGAGTAATGGGAAAGCTTGAGAGCTCTAAAGAGTTTATCTTGCTGTTTCACTAGGAGGTCCTTAAGATCCGATCTAAGCTTGGACAGCTGGAGGGCTAGAGAATGAGATGGGGAGGATTTATTCATGGGTTCTAAGCGTTTGATCTCTCCCAGGAGCTGGTCAAGCCACAGAGCCCTCTGCCTTTTAAGCCGTGCACAAAGTTTAATTATAATCCCACGTATGTATGCTTTGTGGGCACACCAAACAACATATTATTGGGGGTTAGAAAGGTGGTCTTAGTAGCCAGATTCAGGGAGAGGCTTAGTGGTTGGTACCTTGAGACGGCAAGACCTTGGGGGGCTTTTCCCCCTTTTTCTTATAGGAAACTGTATGCCAGTCCTCTGGGATTGGTGAGATGCGGTCAAAAGATCCTGACGGAGTAGGGCCCTGATCCTGGAGGATACCCCAGGATTTCAACAGATCTAGACCCTCCTGCAGAGGAGGTCCTTAAGATCCGATCTAAGCTTGGACAGCTGAAGGGCTAGAGAAAGAGATGGGGAGAATTTATTCATGGGTTCTAAGCGTTTGATCTCTCCCAGGAGCTGGTCAAGCTGCAGAGCCCTCTGCCTTTTATGCCGTGCACAAATTTTAATTATAATCCCACGTATGTATGCTTTGTGGGCACACCAAACAACGGTTGGGTCTGAGAACGACCCCGCATTGTTCTTAAAGTATTCTCCCAGGCATGTCTCAATACTCTCAGTATTCTCCCAGGCATACTGAGGGGAGTCCAAGACTTGACTTTTTGCTCTCCACAAGAAGGCAGGACCAGGGGAACGCGACTCCTGTAGAGTAATCGATACGGGAGCATGTACGACCAGGTGATATCATGTATTTCAGAGGTGTGGATTAGTTGTAGCAGGTGTTTGTCAACCAAAATCATATCAATGCGGGAGTAAGAGTTGTGGCGTTGCGAATGAAAGGAGTAGTCCCGTTCACCTGGGTGGTGGCATCTCCAGGAGTCGTAAACCTCTGCTGAGTGGAACATAGGTTGTAAGGCAGGAGGAGAACATTTGGGAGTAGAGGTAGTGTCCAGCTTTGGGTCAGCTGTGAGGTTGAAATCTCCACATATGATCGTGGAGCCTTTCCTGTGTTTGGTCACTAGGTGGAACATTTTCCTCCAGAAGCGCAGTTGATGCGTATTGGGGATATATGCATTGACCACTGTGAAGGGCAGATTATTGATCTCACAATGCAATATAATATAGCGACCATTTGGGTCTGTGATGAGGTTCACTAGAGAAAAGGCCACAGAGTCCTTAACTGCTATTAGCACCCCTTTGCGTTTCTGCGGAGCTGAGGGCATGAAAACGTGTGGAAAGTTCTTGTGGGAGATATTGGTACAGAAGATGCATGGAGATGGGTTTCTTGGACGCACAGCAGATCACTTTGAAACCTCATGGCCTCTCGCCACATGGATGCCCTTTTGCAGGGTGGTTAAGGCCATGAACATTCAAGGATGCAAATTTAATGGTCATGGATAAGTGTTAAAGGAACGATAGAGTTACCTGGTCCAGTGTGCAACCAGAGTAAACCCGGGGGTGCCTGCCTGGGATGCAAGTTACTGGGGCGACTGCATAACCACAGAGACTTGGAGTATGGTTCAGTTCGACATAAGCATCATGAGGAGAAGCTGACCAGCAAAAGAAGAAAAAGAGACAAGGAAATGGAAAAAAAAAACAAAAGTTGTTAGAACACAAACAGTTTATAAAAAACAGAGAATTAACTCTAAAGCAGTCGTGCTGCACATATTATTGGGGGTTAGAAAGGTGGTCTTAGTAGCCAGACTCAGGGAGAGGCTTAGTGGTTGGTGCCTTGAGACGGCAAGACCTTGGGGGGCTTTTTCCCCTTTTTCTTATAGGAAACTGTATGCCAGTCCTCTGGGATTGGTGAGATGCGGTCAAAAGATCCTGACGGAGTAGGGCCCTGATCCTGGAGGATACCCCAGGATTTCAACAGATCTAGACCCTCCTGCAGAGAAGTGATGACATGCGCTCGGTTGTTGTAGGTGATAATGAGTTTAACTGGAAACCCCCATCTGTATGTGATAGTGTGGTTCCTGAGCACTTTGGTAAGTGGTTGGAGAGTCCTTCTCTTTTGTAAAGTGTGCTGTGATAAATCTGCAAAGAGCTGAATCCTGGCATACTTATGCGGGACAGGGGTCATCTTCCTGAATGCTGACATCAAATGATCTTCAACATGATAAAAATGGATCCGCATAATGACATCCCGAGGAACATCATCTGAGATATGGGACGGCTTGTGGAGGCGATGTATTCTATCTATCACCAAATCAGATGTGGGAGTAGAGGGGAGGACTGCCTGAATGAGGTCCCGGGCATACTGATCCAGTTCACTGGACTGAATAGATTCAGGGACACCCCTTATCTTTACGTTATTCCACCTAGAGCGGTCCTCCATATCAGCAATTTTGCTTTTAAGCTTGTCTATTTCCTCTTCATGGGTGTAATGAGAATCTATGAGTTCATTGTGAGAGGCAGTGAACTCCCCCATTTTGGTCTCAACTTTATACATGCGTCCCCCTAGGGCTTATACTTCCACTTTAAAGGAGCTGACACACTCCATCATGTCTGCATGCAGAGAAGCACGCAGGAACACCATCATGTCCTTCAACTTAGTCTACTGACAGTTACTGGCCAATTATTTGCAGAACTGTTGTAATAAACCAGTGGCCCCCCAATACCACATATTGAAGTGGGGTGTTATCCGAGTATACTTTTACAAGTGTATTTGTGTCCTGCAATAATATTGCCTCTTTTGCTGAGTTAAGTCTGATACACACAGTGCCAAACTCCCTGGCCAATTTTTTCAACAACTGGTGTGATAAACCAGTGGCCCCCCAATACCACATATTGAAGTGGGGTGTATTTAACAGTATTCTTTTCTAAGAGTGTATTTTAGTCCTGCAAAAATGTGGCCTCTCTTGCTGTGTTGACTGTGCTACACACAGTGACAACAGTTACTGGCCAATTATTTGTAGAACTGGTGTGATAAACCTGTGGCCCCCCAATACCACAGATTGAAGCAGGGTGTTATCTAACCTTTTCCAGATATACTGAGATTCTCTAGAGAATTTTGTCACAGGATAATTAAAAACATGACAGGCAGAGGAAGAGGCAGACACGTATGCAGGGGTGGTAGGGGTAGGGCAGGAGCAGTAGGCCGGAGCCAAACTGTGAAGTTTCAAAAGTCGCATGCAATTACGTCAAAGGATGCACCAGATTTGGTTGAGTGGCTCACTCAGCCTTCCTCTTCTGCACCCTCCTCATCCTCTCTATCTGCACCCTCTTCACTCTCTGCTGTGTGCACCCCAAAGACACCACCACCACATACCCTCCGATTGAGTCACTGGAATTATTTTCCGATCCATCACAAGACGTTTGCGATGCGGAGCCATTGTTGGAATTGGATCAGGAAGAGGAGGTAGCAACAGCCGCCACTAAGCAGTCTGACGACAGTACCCAGATCAGCCCAAGGAGGTTGGTCCCCGCTGTTGCTGCCTACTCAGAGATCTCAAATGTTAGTGGTGGGGAAGGTGATGTGGATGATGACGAGTCTATGGACGTCACGTGGGTGGCCATAAAAGAGGAAGGGAGTTCAGAGGGAGAGACGGACCGGCAGATAGGGAGGAGAGGCAGGCAGAACTTGCATTGCACAAGAGGTACAAAGCAGACTGCAAAAGTATCAGGAGCGGGCCATCAACCATGTACAGTCACATCTGGCGCTCCCAGGACGCCGGCATATGGCTCAGTAGTGTGGGCCTTTTTTAATGTGTCTGTTGCTGACAACAGGGTTGCCATCTGCAGCATTTGCAGTCAACGCATAAGTCACGGAAAGCCCAACACTCACCTAGGGACGACCGCCTTAAGAAGGCACCTGAACTCCCATCACCGAGCCCAGTGGGAGCAACACCGTCAGAACCCACAAAGCCACACTCCAGGCTCTCACCGTCCAGCCCCTTCTCCTTCTCCTCTCTCCTCACATTTGCCCTCCACTCCACCTTTCCTGATGCCGTCGTAACGTTGTTCTCGAAAAAGGCAGGCTTTTGTGGTCCAAATGTTGGAGCGGAAAAAAAAGATGACGCCGGATAACCCTCTTGCCCAATGTTTGACTGCTGGCTTGTCGGAACTGATAGCCCGCCAACTACTGCCATATCAACTGGTGGATTCGGATGCCTTTTGTAAATTTGTGGCCATTGGAAAACCACAATGGAAGGTCCCAGGCAGGAAATATTTCTCGATAAAAATTTGACGAAGGCGCCTAGCCCTAATAAAAGATGTTAAAACCTGCTGCCCTTTTAATTGTTAAAAAACAATAAATAGGTATATATAGTTGGTAAAAAGGCGCTGGTGATCTTTTTTATGGTGTTAAATAGATAATTATACATACAAAACATAAATAGTGTATATGAAACCAATGTATATAATTTAGTAAAGTGCAAGTGCTATCCTTTACTTTTTCCAGACAATTATTACAAATTAAATCATCCAAGTGCTTGCTAGTGCATCCACATAATAAATTAATTTATATAGCATATAATATTATATAATTTAGTAAACTGCAAGTGCAATCCTTTACTTGTGCAAAACAATTAGTGCAAGTTAAATTATCCAAGTGCTTGCTAGTGCATCCATATAATAAATTAATTTATAATCAAATTCAATTACATCATCAATAAATATATTTTTTGTGCCCACTATTACAGTGCTCAAACAAGTGATAAAAGTGCTAATAAATATTAAATAGTCCAAGGCAATTCATGCAAAAAAATGCTGTGTAAATTTTAATTGCTTGGATCTGTAGTGCTCCAGGTGATGGGGTGTGTCACTCGTTGCCTCTTACCAGATTGAAGCAGGTCGAAAGGACCCCCAACGCCTGTGATCCCTTTATTTAGGTGGATCAGACCTCTAAACGGCTCCTTTTCCAGAATATCCTGCTCCTTTTCTTTTTTGTGCCTTACTCGTACATAGGGAAGTACAGTCCGCATATATAAAGACACATAAGATAGCCAAAAATAGTGTAATACTGTTTGTTTTAATAAAATACACAAAATAATATATAGTTGGCTTCTTACATTTAGTTGTGCCCTCCTGGCACTGGGCAATTGGGCAGTTAGTAGCATGCGGGTATTAGGATGACACCATCCGAGGATCTGCAGCACCCTCCTGAGACCCCCTGCAGCGCCTCCGTCCTTCCACTGACAGATTGATCAGCTTCACTCTGATCTCTGCCTGCGATGGAAATATTTCTCGCAGAAGGGCATTCCAGAGCTGTATGGCCATGTTCAGCGGCAATTGAATATATCTCTGGCACACAGTGTTGGTGCCAAGATACATCTGACCACAGACACATGGTCTAGCAAACACGGGCAGGGAAGGTATATCACTTTTACTGCCCACTGGGTGAACCTTCTGATGGCCGTCAAGCATGTAAACCGTGGCACCCGTGTAGATTTAGTTGTACCGCCACGGATTGCAAGCAGGCCTGCCTTGGGGCCTTTTATGGCCAACACTTACTTCTGTATCCTGTGAATGCCTAATGTACCTTCAGCCACAGAATACTACGTTCTTAGCTGTCAGGTAAACCCATGTGGGTTAATTTTTGGGGCCTTTTATGGCCAACACTTACTTCTGTATCCTGTGTGAATGCCTAATGTACTTCTAGCCATCAAATACTAGGTTCTTTGCTGTCAGTTAAACCCATGTGAGCCAATTTTTGGAGCCTATACAGGCCGACACTTGCTTCTGTATCCTGTGTGAATGCCTAATGTACCTCTAGCCATCAAATACTACGTTCTTTGCTGTCAGTTAAACCCATGTGAGCTAATTTTTGAAGCCTATACTGGCCGACACTTACTTCTGTATCCTGTGTGAATGCCTAATGTACCTCTAGCCATCAAATACTACGTTATTTGCTGTCAGTTAAACCTATGTTGGCTAATTTTTGGGGCCTATACAGGCTGACACCTCCTTCTGTATACTGTGTGAATGCCTAATGTACCTCTAGCCATCAAATACTACATTCTTTGCTGTCAGTTAAACCCATATGAGCTAATTTTTGGAGCCTATACAGGCCAACACTTACTTCTGTATCCTGTGTGAATGCCTAATGTACCTCTAGCCATCAAATACTACGTTATTTGCTGTCAGTTAAACCCATGTGGGCTAATTTTTGGGGCAAATACTGTCCAACACTTACTTCTGTATCTTGTGAATGCCTAATGTCCCTTCAGCCACAGAATACTACATTCTTAGCTGTCAGGTAAACCCATGTGGGCTAATTTTTGGGGCCTATACTGGCCAACACTTCCTTATTTATCCTGTGAATGCCTAATGTACCTTCAGCCACAGAATACTATGTTCTTAGCTGCCAGGTAAACCCATGTGGGCTAATTTTTGGGGCCAATACTGGCCGACACTTACTTCTGTATCCTGTGAATGCCTAATGTACCTTCAGCCACAGAATACAACATTCTTAGCTGTCAGGTAAACCCATGTGGGCTAATTTCTGGGGCCTATACTGGCCGACACTTACTTCTTTATCCAGTGAATGCCTAATGTACCTCCAGCCACGAAATACTACATTCTTAGCTGTCAGTTAAACCCATGTGGGCTTATTTTATGGGGCCTATACAGGCCGACACTTACTTCTGTATCCTGTGAATGCCTAATGTACCCCCAGCCACCAAATACTATGTACTTAGCTGTCAATTAAACCCATGTGGGCTAATTTTTGGGGCCAATAGGGGCCGACACTTACTTCTGTATCCTGTGAACGCCTAATGTACCTTCAGCTACAGAATACAACGTTCTTAGCTGTCATGTAAACCCATGTGGGCTAATTTTTGGGGCCAATACTGGCCAACACTTACTTCTGTATCCTGTGAATGCCTAATGTCCCTTCAGCCACAGAATACTACATTCTTAGCTGTCAGGTAAACCCATGTGGGCTAATTTTTGGGGCCTATACTGGCCAACACTTACTTATTTATCCTGTGAATGCCTAATGTACCTTCAGCCACAGAATACTATGTTCTTAGCTGCCAGGTAAACTCATGTGGGCTAATTTTTGGGGCCAATACTGGCCGACACTTACTTCTGTATCCTGTGAATGCCTAATGTACCTCCAGCCACGAAATACTACATTCTTAGCTGTCAGTTAAACCCATGTGGGCTTATTTTATGGGGCCTATACAGGCCGACACTTACTTCTGTATCCTGTGAATGCCTAATGTACCCCCAGCCACCAAATACTACGTACTTAGCTGTCAATTAAACCCATGTGGGCTAATTTTTGGGGCCAATAGGGGCCGACACTTACTTCTGTATCCTGTGAACGCCTAATGTACCTTCAGCCACAGAATACAACGTTCTTAGCTGTCATGTAAACCCATGTGAGCTAATTTTTGGGGCCAATACTGGCCAACACTTACTTCTGTATCCTGTGAATGCCTAATGTCCCTTCAGCCACAGAATACTACATTCTTAGCTGTCAGGTAAACCCATGTGGGCTAATTTTTGGGGCCTATACTGGCCAACACTTACTTATTTATCCTGTGAATGCCTAATGTACCTTCAGCCACAGAATACTATGTTCTTAGCTGCCAGGTAAACCCATGTGGGCTAATTTTTGGGGCCAATACTGGCCGACACTTACTTCTGTATCCTGTGAATGCCTAATGTACCTTCAGCCACAGAATACAACATTCTTAGCTGTCAGGTAAACCCATGTGGGCTAATTTCTGGGGCCTATACTGGCCGACACTTACTTCTTTATCCAGTGAATGCCTAATGTACCTCCAGCCACGAAATACTACATTCTTAGCTGTCAGTTAAACCCATGTGGGCTTATTTTATGGGGCCTATACAGGCCGACACTTACTTCTGTATCCTGTGAATGCCTAATGTACCCCCAGCCACCAAATACTACGTACTTAGCTGTCAATTAAACCCATGTGGGCTAATTTTTGGGGCCAATAGGGGCCGACACTTACTTCTGTATCCTGTGAACGCCTAATGTACCTTCAGCCACAGAATACAACGTTCTTAGCTGTCATGTAAACCCATGTGGGCTAATTTTTGGGGCCAATACTGGCCAACACTTACATATTTATCCTGTGAATGCCTAATGTACCTTCAGCCACAGAATACTACGTTCTTAGCTGTCAGGTAAATGCATGTGGGCTAATTTTTGGGGCCTGGAACTGCTGACACATACTTCTTTTTCCTGTGAATGCCTAATTTTTCAGACTGGAATTGAAAATCAATGGGTCTGTAAAGGTTCCGCCAAATTGTGGAATGGATGCAGACCCATTTTACAGATGTGTGAATGGGCCCTATATGTATTTGACATGTATTTACCGACTGCTGTCAGTTTTGGCTGATTTATGAAAAAAAATATTTTTTTTGCTGTAAAAAAGGGCAACTTTTCCAATTGCAATATTTCTGTTATGACATTGTCCATGTGCTGGGACTATTTGTGCACAGCTAGTACATCTTTTGTGGCTGCAAATATGACCTAAAGATTTTTAAAGTTCGCCTCCCATTAAAGTCAGTAGGGACCGCCGCGAACTTGCGGTTCGCGGACATTTGAGAACATTTGCGACTGACATTCGTGAACCGACCCGGCCGATTCGGATGTTCTCCCTGCTCTGGTGGAGCTGTGCGCTCAAGTGTCCATACGGCTACGCGGCGACCACGCCCCCCTTAAAACATTTTTTAAAATCTAGCATCAAAATCTAAGACGATAAAGCAGTTATTTTTGGAATTTAAACATGTGAATAAATTATAATTTTATCTTCAAAATATTTGCCCCAGATGCATCCCAACTGCATTAGTACACACATTAACCTATAACTAAAATAACTGGACACCATGTAGATATCTGTGTCAGGATCAGTCTATTAATGGATATCTATAATTTTGTATAATTATCCTTTACATTTCCTAAACAGCACTTTTTCAAAGTTCTATACTTACCTGACCACTCTCATGTGAGTAGTGATGGGCACCGGAACACCTGAACATGTACAAAGTTCAGATCCGAACCACGAACCTTATTAAAGTCTATGGGATCCGAGCTTGAAAAATCAACAGTCCCCATTTTGAAGTTTTTTATGCAAGTTATTGGCCACAAAAAGGGTATAAGGGCCCGGGCACTGCCTTAGGGGACATGTATCAATGTCATTTTTTTTTTTAAGATTTTTAAAAAAAAAAGAAATTTAAAGAAGTTGAAGGAAGTTTTTAAAGGAGCAGTGATTTTATTCATGCTCAAAGTAAAACAATAAAAATGAAAAATTCCTTTAAATATAGTGCCTGGGGGGTCCCCTGAGTCTGCCTCTAAAGTAGCACATCTGTACTGTGTATAGAACCTGCTGCAGCAAAACTCACATACATAAAGAAACAGTATGACATTTAAATTGATTTTCGTAGCTGTAAGCGTTCAAAAAAATAAAAAAATAAAACCCGTTGCCAAAAGTATGGATTTTGAGGGAAACCCCCATGCCAAAATTTAAAAAAAAACGTATCTTGGGGTCCCCAACAGAATGCATACCAGATACTTATCCAACCATACAGTTGTGCAGGGCAGGAAAGGGGGGACAAGAAAGCGCCCCCCATCCTGAACCATACCAGACCACATTTCCTCAACCTGGGGGTTGCTTTGGGGCAGAGCCCCCCCGTCCCATAGCACCTTGTCCCCATGTTGATGGGGACAAGGACCTCTTCCCCACAACCCTGAGGGCTCCCAGATCCTGCCCCTTCTATGTGAATGAGTATGGGGTGCATCGTACCCTTACTCATTCACCAAAAAAGTGTCAAAAAGAAATAAAATCACACACACAGATTTTGACAATTCCTTTATTGAAAATAAAAATGTCCCTCAATGTAGATCCATCATTATTGACGACACTCACCGCACCCCTGATCCGAAAAAGGAAGGAAAAAAAAAAAGCTTGATGGTTAGTGACATCACATGGGGTGGTGCCACCAGGTGATGTCACAAGGTGACTCTGCCCCTTACCTACCCCTGACTTGTCACACTGCAGAGTGTGCAGACGGCGATAGCCTTTGCCGCCCGTGGAGCATTTTTTTAAATCTTTTTCCGGGTGCAGTGGGCATTGTGACAATGGATCTACATGGGGGGACATTGCTTTTTAATTTTTAATAAAGGAATTGTCAAAAACTATGTGTGTGTTTATTTCTTTTTGACACATTTTTTTGGTCCATGCCAATCCATACCAGACCCTTATCGGTGCATGCAGCCTGGCAGGCCAGGAAAGAGGGGGGATGAGCAAGCGCCCCCTCCTGAACCATACCAGGCTGCTTGCCTTAAACATGGGGAGGATGCTTTTGGGTGCACCCCAAAGCATCTTGTCCCCATGTTTATGGGGACAAGGGCCTCTTCCTGAAAACCCTGGGTTGTGGGTTCTACAGCTGGCGTGCATTTCGGAATCTGTTAAAGGGGGCCCCAGATCCCTCCCCCCATGTGGATGGGTATCAGGTACATCGTACCCCTTCCCACGCACCAAAAAAGTGGAAAAAAAGTAAAAAACACAGGTAACAGTTTTTGACAAGTCCTTTATTAAAAAGAAAAAAAAATAGTGTCCCTCGATGTGAATCTATCGTCAATCATGATGCCCGCCAGACCCAAAAAAATAGAAAAAATTGAAAATAGCTTCGCCTCCTAGGAGGCTACTTGCCGTATGCCCGCTCTTCGGCTTTGACAGTTCTTTTCTAGGCAAGGGGCAGGGCCACCTGGCTACATAAATCAGAATGGGCGGTGCCACTGGGTGACGTATCCAGGTGGCCTCGCCCCTTGCCTATATAAGAGCTGTCAAAGCCGATGAGCGGGCAGGCGGCAGGTAGGTTCTTAGGAGGCAAAGCGTTTTTGGCAATTTTTCTATTTTTTTGGTCGGCGGGCATGGTGATGGACGATGGATTTACAAGGGACGCTTTTTATTTATTTTTAATAAAGAGCTTGTCAAAAACTGTTCCTGTGGTTTTTAATTTTGACACATTTTTGGTGAATGGGTAGGGGTACGATGTACCCAATACCCATTCACATGGGGGGGGCGGGATCTGAGGGCCAGCTTGTTAAAGGTGGCTTCCAGATTCCAATAAGCTCCCCACCTGCAGACCCCAACAACCACAGCCCAGCGTAGTCAGGAAGAGGCCCTTGCCCTCATCAACATGAGGACAAGGTGCTTTGGGGTAGAGGGGCGAAGCCCCCCTGCCCCAAAGCACCCACCCCCCATGTTAAGGGCATGGGGCCTGGTATGTTTCAGGAGGGGGGGCGCTCGCTTGCCCCCCCTTTCCTGACCCGCCAGGATGCTTGCTCAGATAAGGAACCCCACGCTGATTTTTTTATTTTACTGGGGGGGACCCTATGAATTTTTTTTCAATTTTTTTAATCTGTATTGTCGGGAATACATTACAGCCCAGAGCAAGTTTGAATTACATTTTTTCCTTTGGAAATGTCAGTATTGCTGCAGCAGGCTCTATATATCGTACAGATGTGCCTCTTTACAGGCACAATAAAGGCACCCCCCAGGCACAATACATCCGGTGGAGTGCCCTGCAAATTCAGGTATTCTGCGAAGACCCGAACAAGCGATGTTAGAGGCCAAGCCGATGCTCGGCCCGTACTGTTCGCCCATCACTACCTTTGAGATTTTCTCTGTGCAGCAACACAGTCAGCTCTGCAGACTCTCCAGGGGGTCCTTGTTTTTTCATCTGCATGCATGTAAAATTCCATTTATTTCTGTTGAGAGACACAGCAGTGTAATTATAGCCAAATTGAAAAGCAAGGGGGATTAAAGAAGGTGTGTGGAAACCAGCCGGTCCCCAGTTTGATATACCTACCCACCAGTCTGCTTACAAACCAAATAAACTTGTCTAACAAAATAGATTAAAAATGTAATTATAGCTAGAGTTGAGCGGACACCTGGATGTCCATGTTCGGCGGGTTTGGCCGAACTTGAAAAAAAAGTCTGGGTCCGTGACCCGGACTTTTTCCGAACTTTACCCGGACACCGAACCCCATTGAAGTCAATGGGGACCTGAACTTTCAGGCACTAAAACGGCTCTAAAAAACCAATGGAAAGGGCTAGAGTGCTGCAAATAGCAGCAAAATGTAGTTAAGAGCATGGCAAGTGCTCTGCAAACAAATGTGTATAGGGAAATAACTTTAAACAACAAAAAAACAGAAAAATAAAACAATTTTCTTCATCTGTGAAGGACGAGGCCCATATGGACTAGGAGGGAGGTTGAGGTGGCGGTGGATGTGGCGGTGTAGGTGGAAGCGGCGGTGGAGGGGGACGAGGTAGACCTAGAAGTTGAAGGGTTCTTCTGAGGTGCTGGCGGTGCCCTGGCTGCATTGGCGACCTCTTCCTCCTCCTCCTCCTCCTCCTCTGCCTTGGCCTTGTGCTTCCACTGTGGCCCCGCTGTCAGGTGGGAATGCCAGCAGAATCGCGTCTACCAGCGTGCGCTTGTACTCGCGCATCTTGCGATCACGCTCCAGTGAGTGAATTAAGGACGGTACGTTGTACGTTGGAAGATGCGCCCAAAAAATTTGAAAGGTGTATCTCACACGTACCGATACAGACTATGCCGCAATTTAATTTGTTTTTACCCCAAAAGGGTGTAGATTGAATAGCGGAATAGAAAATATGATATAAAAAGGTGTATCTCACACGTACAAACCCAGACTAGGCCCTGATTACAATTTTTTGTACCCTAAAGGCAGGATGAGGATGAGGAGTAGGAGCAGTTCGGAACAGGAGGCAAACTGAAGCGCCCTGCAATCCTCGGCGGTGGAAGATACGCCCCAAAAATTTGAAAGGTGTATCTCACACGTACCGATACAGACTATGTCGCAATTTAATTTTTTTTTACCCCAAAAGGGTGTAGATTGAATAGCGGAATAGAAAATATGATATAAAAAGGTGTATCTCACACCTACAAACAAACCCAGACTAGGCCCCGATTACAATTTTTTGTACCCTAAAGGCAGGATGAGGAGTAGGAGGAGTTCAGAACAGGAGGCAAACTGAAGCACCCTGCAATCCTCGGCGGTGGAAGATGCGCCCCAAAAATTTGAAAGGTGTATCTCACACGTACCGATACAGACTATGCCGCAATTTAATTTTTTTTACCCCAAAAGGGTGTAGATTGAATAGCGGAATAGAAAATATGATATAAAAAGGTGTATCTCACATGTACAAACCCAGACTAGGCCCTGATTACAATTTTTTGTACCCTAAAGGCAGGATGAGGATGAGGAGTAGGAGGAGTTCGGAACAGGAGGCAAACTGAAGCACCCTGCAATCCTCGGTGGTGGAAGATGCGCCCCAAAAATTTGAAAGGTGTATCTCACACGTACCGATACAGACTATGCCGCAATTTAATTTTTTTTTACCCCAAAAGGGTGTAGATTGAATAGCGGAATAGAAAATATGATATAAAAAGGTGTATCTCACACGTACAAACCCAGACTAGGCCCCGATTACAATTTTTTGTACCCTAAAGGCAGGATGAGGATGAGGAGTAGGAGCAGTTCGGAACAGGAGGCAAACTGAAGCGCCCTGCAATCCTCGGCGGTGGAAGATGCGCCACAAAAATTTGAAAGGTGTATCTCACACGTACCGATACAGACTATGTCGCAATTTAATTTTTTTTACCCCAAAAGGGTGTAGATTGAATAGCGGAATAGAAAATATGATATAAAAAGGTGTATCTCACACGTACAAACCCAGACTAGGCCCGATTACAATTTTTTGTACCCTAAAGGCAGGATGAGGAGTAGGAGGAGTTCGGAACAGGAGGCAAACTGAAGCGCCCTGCAATCCTCGGCGGTGGAAGATGTGCCCCAAAAATTTGAAAGGTGTATCTCACACGTACCGATACAGACTATGCCGCAATTTAATTTTTTTTACCCCAAAAGGGTGTAGATTGAATAGCGGATTAGAAAATATGATATAAAAAGGTGTATCTCACACGTACAAACCCCGACTAGGCCCCGATTACAATTTTTTGTACCCTAAAGGCAGGATGAGGATGAGGAGTAGGAGGAGTTCAGAACAGGAGGCAAACTGAAGCGCCCTGCAATCCTTGGCGGTGGAAGATGCGCTCAAAACATTTGAAAGGTGTATCTCACACGTATCGATACAGACTATGCCGCAATTTAATTTTTTTCACCCCAAAAGGGTGTATATTGAATAGCGGAATAGAAAAAAGTATATAAAATTGGTGATTTTTTAATAGCACATGTGAACACAGCAGTGTCTTATGTTTTATGTCACGGTCAGCAGAAGGCTATGAAGGGAAAAAAAAAAATCCCCTTTAAATTTGTAATTTTTAAATAGCATTTTAGTACAGACTATGCCACAATTTAATTTTTTTTTACCCCAAAAGGGTGTATATTGAATAGTGGAATAGAAAAAAGTATATAAAATTGGTGATTTTTCAATAGCACATGTGAACACAGCAGTGTCTTATGTTTTATGTCACGGTCAGCAGCAGGCTATGAAGGGAAAAAAAAAATTCCCCTTTAACTTTGTAATCTTTAAATAGCAGATTAGAACAGCAATCTGTAGTAAAATATAGCTGAACGCTGCACACAACAGACTGATAAAAATATATTTTTTTCTCCCTCCTCCTCCTCCTCCTCCTCCTCAGTGGGCTCAAGTGAGGGCAAATAGATCGTTCACTGCACCACCCCCCACACAGCAAAATCGATGTATATCGCTAACGGGCGATTGTTCTGTCCTGTGTCTCCTATCTGTCCCTGCCTACTCTCTCCAGCCTGTCCCTAAAATGCTCAAATATCTTTCCATGCCTACACTCCGACCTGTCCCTGCATTCTTTTCGGGCACAATGTTGTTTTTCCCTGTCTGTCCCTAATCAGCAGCAGCCAGCACTGTTATGATGTGTGCTCTCTCCCTACACTACAGCAGACTTACGCACCGCACTGTGTCTCTCGAGCTTATAAAGACCTGGGTCACATGCTTCAGCTGGCCAATCACAGCTACTAATACTTTAGTAGGCATGGCTGGGATGGCTTAAGGCACACCAGTTAAACGCTTGTTGATTGGCTGTTGAAAGCCCGCCATTAAAAGCGCGCCATTACATACAAAACATTAAATAAAATTACCTAACAAGGATTTTAAACCCGAACATACAGTAAAGTTTTCGGGTCCGTGTCCAGGTAGCAAAAATCCAATTATCCGGTACGGACCCAAATAATACAGTTCGCTCAACACTAATTTTTGCCATAGCAGCCAATTCAGTTGCTATGGGCGGGCCTTGCGGGTATCAAGAAATCCCCACTCTGAAGTTTGTTGAGACAAAATAAACATCGAAAATTGTGTGTATGTGAAGAAAACACAGATCATTACTGTATAGGGATGTGGGTGTTCCAGATGACGACAAGCCTTTACCCCGGTGAAGTTTCCAGTCTAAAAGAGCTGACATGGGATACAAAGAAGATGTCTTTTCAGACTGTGATGTTGCCTAACACAGTCATCCTGAACTTAAAAGAAATCCCATAAGGATAAGGCATTTGAGGTTTGCAGTATGTAAAAAAGACGCAGAATAAATAAGTCTGTAGTAAAGTAATGGAATAATTGTGTACAGCAAAACTAACAATTCTGTAATAATGTAAAATATTACTATGGTTGTTATTATGGTTGTTTTTATTATTATTGCTACTGCAACCTTGTTATACTATTGTCCAAGTTGACACTGGTAGGATCCCATCAACATTTTGCTATGTGGCTTAATGATTTGTAGTCACACCCCTGGAGAAGCTGCCTATTATTGTGACGAATGATGCATTACAATGCATAGGAGGCTTCAACTAGGGTAGACTAGGATTTTCTGCGTATGTGCAGAAGAAGTGAGGATGGAACCAACTAAAGGGTTTCAGTGGCTCCTGTGTGGATCTCTATGGGCCGCAAGCTCCATAGAGTGTAACTTGCAGGAGTATAGGTAGGTGAATTTTAAACTCTAGGAGTTAGGGGTGAAATGAGGGGGTACATAAAGGGGGGAGGGGCAGCAGCGCTATCCCACGGTACATAGTCTACAATGTAACTCAGGCAGGCTTGATGGAAAACCTTGAAAAGTTTATTTATAAAAAAATATATATAGTGATGATTAAAACATAATAGAATGTGTTCCAAACCAGATCTGTGGCGTTGCTGGGGGTCAAAGGATGACCGAGCCGCTGGGTGAGCCGGAACTGTGTAGATGATCACAACAGGGAACCAGGCAGGAGGGAGAAGGATATTATGTGCCAAAAGCAGACCGGACCAGCCGGTAGGGTGGCGTGGCTTCCTCCCACCTGATAGTGTGGCTGCTTGCACCGAAGCAGTGTAGATGTGCCACGGAGCCGCCAACCGGAGGTATCCACAGCAGAGGCTGCTAGTCGGAAGCGGCGTCAGCAAGCGTCGGGATCCGGCTAGGAAAGCATCAGGGTTGCCGCGACTACATGTTTCGCACTGCTGTGCTTTGTCAAAGTCACGGGGGGAACAGCAACCTGAACATTTAAGGGGGAGGAGGGGGCGGGCACCCAGTGTCTCGATATCATCATTAACCCCTCAACATCCACTCTTATGAAAATTATAAAAAGGAACATAGATAAAAGCAATTGCTACTGCATAAACAGTTGGTAATGATAGTGGACATATGCATTCAGTACTGATACAAACATAAAACTGCAAATATAAGAAGGAATAATGAGAAACGCATTAAAATAAAAAAAAACGCATAATAAAAACGCATAAAAAAAAATTTAAATTAAATAAATGAATAAATAGATAAATGCGAATACAAATAGAAATGACTGGATGTAAGGATAATAATAATAATGAAATATAAAAAATATATGTATATATATAAAAAAAAAAAAACGCACAGACTGATTATTGTGTGTACCTCCAACTCCCCCAGGGGCCAAGGACCCAAATTTAAATATCCAAAACAGGTCTCCCTCTTACATAAGAGGGAGAATCTCTCATTGTCAGTCAAGGTGCCTTTAGGAATGGATTCTATAGCCATTACCTCAAGCGCCTTAAGATCTTTTTTGTGGACTTGTAGGAAGTGGCGGGGACGCTATGTTTATCGCACCCTTTGTGGATTAACCTCTGGTGTTCACCTATCCGGGTTTGCATTGTTCTTATAGTCCATTCTACATATAATAAATGACATGGGCACTTCAAAACGTACACCACATAGTCAGTGGAGCAAGTGATGAACTGCTTGATCTGGTATTCTCTGCCTGACCCATCGCAGATTGTGGTCCGTCCATGTTTGATGAACTGGCATGCTAGACAGCCCCTCTTTCTGCATTGGAACACCCCTGTTCTATTGTCAAAGAACGTTCTAATGTCTGATAGGGGGCCAGTCGTTGTACTCTTGAGTTTGCTTGGTGCCAGAATGTTTTTTATCGTTCTGGCCCTGCGAAGGGTGATCTGAGGTGTAGGTGATAAAAGGGGAGCCAATCTCTGATCTAATTTGAGAATGTTAAAGTGTTTCTTTATAATTTTACCGATTAAAGAGAATTGGTCATTGAAGGTTGTGATAAACCTAACGCCATTGGTGTTCTTATTTGACGCTACAGATCCCTTGGGACGGCTGGAAACAATCTGTTCGCCAAACGCCTTCTTAACCAACCCAGATGGATACCCTTTCTCTAGGAATTTTTGAGACATATGGACTCCCTGAGAGAGGTACTCACTATCTTTAGAACAGTTTCTCCTCAACCTATTAAACTGGCCTCTCGGAATGTTATTCTTCCATGATGGGTGGTGACAGCTGGAATAATGGAGGTAAGAATTACCTCCCACCAACTTCTTACTGATGATGTTGCCATCCTCATGCGAGAGGACCAGATCAAGGAATACCAGGAATCATCTGCATCCAGAACATGGGTAAAAGCCAAACCCATATCGTTGTTATTGCAATGGCCCACAAAGGAGGAGAAGACATCCGGGCCCCCATCCCAAATGAGCAGGACATCATCTATGTATCTGCCATAGTACACGAGATGTCGAGCAAAGGGATTATTGGCCCAGATGTACAACTCCTCCCAGTGGCCCATGGTCAGGTTGGTATAACAGGGAGCAAAATTAGCCCCCATCGCTGTTCCTTTGAGTTGGAGCTAGAAACGGTCCAGGAACGTGAAATAGTTATGTGATAAACAAAAATCCGTGCAGTCAACTATGAAATTGGCCTGCTCGGAATTGATGTTACCACAGCTAGTTAAAAAATGTTAAACAGCCCTCAGACCTATGTTGTGCGGGATCGAGGTGTACAACGAGGATACATCCAGAGAGGCCCACATGTAGTTATCCTCCCACTTGTAGTGGCTCAGGGTATCAATCACTTGACTGGAATCCCTAATGTAGGATGGCAGGTTGGGGGTACATAAAGGAACTATACAGGTGTATCAATGATATTAAAAGATTGTATCCCTTGTAGCCAAAGCTGTTTCCTTTGACTCTTGACCTTGACCTACCTCTTTCCTTGAAAATATAATCAATAATATTCTTTGGAAAATTTGATCTTGTAGTAGTAATTTTTCTTCTCATAGAAATATGGAAATTAAGCAATTAGGTTATCCAAGTTTCATCCCAATTTTGGAAATTTGAAAAAAAAATCTCAATATTTTCTGTTATTATTTCTAACAATATTTATCCTAAACTGACTTTTTTGACACTTATACATTTTTCTGAGGATTATACTGCAGGTTTTATCTAATGCATGCTCTACAATGCTTTATGGCCAGAAGAAGTCTTTTCTACCTGATCCATGTTTCCTTTCTGTGCTCTTTATGGCAGGTATTTTACAGTTAACTGAAGTTAGATTTTTGGGAATCACCATCATTTTAAGGACTCCCCTTAACTTTGACAGATAAAATGCTACAAACCAAGGCCAATATTAAAGCGGTTGTAAAGGTTGAGATTTTTTTTGATAAAATTAACAAACATGTTATACTTACCTGCTCTGTGCAAGGGTTTTGGGGTGCTCCACTGATGCTCCTAGCTCCTCCCCTTACCATGGGGGCACCCGTGTGGGCGTGCTTCTGAGTCCTGGTGCTGCATCTATTGACACAGACAGCGGGACCTTGCCCTGCCCTCCGCTCCCATGTCACTGGATTTGATTGACAGCAGCAGGAGGCAATGGCTCCTGCTGCTATCAATCTATCCAATGAGGACAGAGACAGTGGCTGGAGCCTCTGGGCTCATGCACATTGCTGGAACAAATGGGCTCAGGTAAGAAAAAGGGGGGCCCTGGGGTTAGCTGCACAAAGAAGGTTTTTCACCGGGCTAATCCGCTAGCTCTCTTCATCCTCGCTGAGCAGGCTGATGACAAGTCCATCTCTATTCACTGATCAGAGATAGACCTATCAGACTCCCGCTCTCATCTATGGGGAGATCGCATGAAAACAGACAGCATGTCTGTCCGACCCGCTGGACGGATGGCGAGCGTATCGCCATCTGTCTGTTTTCAGCGGATCTTGTCGGATTGGATGCAGGGCAGATGTCAGCGGACACATGTCCACTGACATCCGCCTCCCCATAGAGTATAATAGGTGGCCTGATCAGGTCCACCTGAAAAACGGACAGGCAGACCTGATTGGTCGAATCGTGTGAGAGGGGCCTAATCCAAAGAATGCATTAAGGTGAACAACCTTAAAACTTTACAACCTCTTTAACCTTGAAACAAGGTTTGGTGCCTCAAGCCAAGGGGGTGGGACTTTATGGGCTCAATAAAACAATATAATAAAATATTTGTAATTTATTGAAACAATTTTCTTAAATAATACAATACAATACTTTATTGTGTGTATGGGTCTGTTGAGAGAATGTGACGGACGCCCGGGACCCGCTGCATCTGGATACTCATCTCTAACTACCTTACCACCAACAGGCAAAACCGGAACACAGACCGGAACTACCCCCTACTGGTGTACACTAAACAATACAACCACTGGAGACCAGAAACAGCAAGGGATTCGTCCCCCACCGGTCAAATTAAGCATCCACACCTCTTTAGGCAGCATTCTTCTCAACTCCTGTGTGATATACCTGGGAGATCAGACGCAAGGTTCCTGGAGCAGACATATACGTCACAAATATGGTGGACAATTTTTCCTTGACAAATGCAGTGTATTGTAAATGCCGAAACACGTAGGAAATCCAAGATATTCTCTCTCAACAGTTCCCATGCTGTACACACAAGCAAGAACAGACAGAGAGTTATATCATTTGTCACCAAATCACCTTGTCACCTCTTTCTATCTAATTTCACCATCACCCATGGGTTTATAACCCATACACACAATAAAGTATTGTATTGTATTATTTATGAAAATTGTTTCAATAAATTACAAATATTTTATTATATTGTTTGATTGAGCCCATAAAGTCCCACCCCTTGGCTTGAGGCACCAAACCTTGTTTCAAGAATTTACTCAGGGATGTTGGCTACACCTATTACAAAGGCTTTCGGGGATCACCACACAGCCCAACCTCTTTAACCTACCCCAAAAAATACATGACCTCAATATACAGCAGCTTAGAATGATATAGCTGTAGTCCCTTTTCAGATTTTTTTTTTTTTTTTTTAGAGGATACACCCACAAATGACAAGTAATTTATTGTGATATCATAATAATCCGTAAATCTGCCCGGTATCTAGAAAAGCACCATCTTGCCTAACATACATACTGATCTCACTTTCTGTATTTCTGTGTTTACAAGCAATGAGGTCACAGAGGTCACAAGCTGGATGCCTGGCCCTGTATCTCTCTTGAACACTTTGCAATCTACATATGGGAAATAATGTAATACAGCAACATATGTTCCAAGTAGCTGCAAAATGTTCAGAGACTCACTTGGCTCGGTGAAATTAGCACAACAAAATAGCAAGTAATAGTATACAAAAGCTCAAGAAAGAACATTTGAAATGAAATAGCTTTTTCAATTATTGAAAATTCCAGATCTGTTGTAATATAATAAATATAAAGAATATAACCCAGGTCTGATTTATTTTTGATAGAACGCAAAATGTTAACTATAAGAAAGTGAAATATTTTCATGCAACCATTGCAACAATACATCAAACTGATAGGGATCTCAGCATAATCTAAAGTAGGCATCCTTTATTAAAGTTAACCTCTAGGCAGATATAAAAAACACAAATGAATGCAGCTCTGTAATCATTAACCGCTTCTGGACAGGAAGATTTGCCCCCTTAATGACCAGGCCATATTTTGCAATTCGGCACTGCGTTATTTTAATGGACAATTGCTGAGGCAAGCAAAGCTGTACCCAAATGCAATTGATGTCCTTTTTTTCCCCACAAATAGAGCTTTCTTTTGGTGGTATTTGATCACCTCTGCGATTTTTATTTTTTGTGCTATAAACAAAAAAAAAAAAATGACAATTCTGAGAAAGAAAAACAATATTTTTCACTTTCTGCTATATAACATTCCCAAAAAAAATTAAAAATCAAAATTTTTTAACATTTTAGGTCAATTTGTTTTTTGCTACATATTTTTGGTAAAATAAAATAGCAATAAGCGTATTTTGATTGGTTTGCGCAAAAGATATTGCGTCTACTAACTATGGGAAAGATTTATGTCATTTTTTTTTTTTTTTTTACTAGTAATGGGGGCTATCTGCGATTTTTTGCAGGACTGCGACATTGCAGCTGACAGATCGGACCCCTAACTGACATTTTTGACACTTTTGGGGGGACCAGTGACATTACTACAGTAATCAGTAATAAAAAATATGCACTGTTACTGTAATAATGACACTGGCAGGGAAGGGGTTAACATTGTGGTTGATCAATGTGTTAAATGTGAGCCTAGGGGAGTGATTATAACTGTGGGGGGGGGGCTTATGGAATGACCATAGAGACCTGTGATCCTATATAGAAGGATCACAGGCGCTCTGTGATCATTCCAGAGAGAATAACGGTCGGCTGTGTTTACAAAAGCTGACCGTTCTTCTCTCTCAGCGGGGGAGCGATCAAGGGTGGCAGGCAGCAATCACAGCCACCTGCCCCGTGCATCTGAGTCCCTGCTGCTGAGTGGGGGCGGGAGCATGCCGGCACGCGACCGACTTAGCCTTACGTCGGTTCGCACAGGAGGGCCAGCCTGCCGCAGTATATATGCAGTGGGCAGTCCGGAACCAGTTAACACATCATTAAATGTATGTTTGAAATGCAAGCAGTGTAAGTATCTAAATTGACCGGGTATCAGTTTCTTACAGTCCCTGTATAGCAGAGCTGGGGTGTGAGAGGAGGAAGCAGCACAAGGTTCCAATCAGTTCATGTGCTCACAAGGAGCATGCTGATAGAAGAGGGGAGAATGACAGAACTATCAGCTCCTTACTTACTTTCACTGTCCATTTACAGGCTGGTGCAGGTCCAGGATGACCTGGGCTAAGAGGAAGTATATTGAATGCTGACCATCAGACTAAGGACATCAGCAGTTGAAAAGTGCTTCAGGGTAAATATCTGGATAGAAGGTGAATATTTTATCCTATAATAAGCTATTAATTTTTATCTTGTTATGTTTGACAGGATTTTTGCATTAAATAGACACTGTCATTAACCTTATAAAGGTTAGCTAAATACAGCATAGGGAAATACATTCAATATACTGTACAGCAGTGGTGGCTGGTGCTCCATGGGCCGGGGGGGGGGGGCGGCAGACGGCAGACCGTACTACCTCCCCCCCGGACCACACCAGGCCGCACACCATACCTCCCCCCTCCGCCGGCTCACTCACCCTGTCTGGATATGTGGAGGGAGGGCAGGCAGCAGCAGCACACGGTGGCAGCAGCTTCAGCTTTGGCTTCTTCCCTCTGTCTTCTGCATCTCCCCCCTCCTCCTCCATGGCCAATGGCATGGCTTCTCCTTTTCGGCCAATCAGGAAACGGGTCTCACAGGAAGAGCCGCAGAAGACGGCAGAAGTGAGGGAGTCCCCTCCCGCTTGCTGAAGTAACGACCGAGAGGTTCCCGAGCTGCATCGGCTATTACCACCTGAAAGCCAACTGCCGGCTCTAAAAAATGGTACCAGGATGATGCCTCTAGCAGCAGGCATTATTCCGGTACAACCACTTCTTGCAGCCGACGTAGAGCTACGTCGATTTGCGGGAAGTGGTTAACTCTTACAATACTTCAGCCTCCTGGCTTACTCTCTTGCCACAAGGCTGCTTCAGGCCTCAATCCTAGGCCTTTGGTCTGCTCCTCAGACCAATGCAAAGGTTTCCTTCAAGTCAAGCTCTCTCAAAGCTTACTCACGATCGACTCCTTGCTGCTCTGTCTACATCTGCCTCCTGCAGATATGCACGCTTTAGCTGCCCCCTGCAGCCTCTCTGACTCTGACTCTAATAGAAAGGATGGGAGTCCTCCAGACACAGACCTCCTGTCTGTTGGGTGGAGCCCTGAATTCTAACTCCGGGTCTATTATTAACCCAGCCCACACTTGAGCAATCAGTGTGCCTGCCTCCACAAAAATCTGGCCTAAACTGCTAAAATAAACAGTGGCCTGGGCTTGCCTCTCTACAATACTTACAAACCTAGTGTCTCTCAGCTACTCCATTGTGAGGTGGGTTTATGTTTTATGGATATATATATATATATATATATATATATATATATATATATATATAGTGAGGGATTAGCTTGGTGGTAGGCGTGGATGACCCCTTTGGGGGTGCATTTTCTCAGAGAGATAGCCGAGCAGTGGTTGCAAACAACACTTTGATTTATTCATGCAATTTACTTCACACAATTGCAAGCCTCAAAACAGCCAAAATAAAATAAAACAAAATAAATCCTTGCCACTGTGGGCGGCTACCTTCTCACACACTGGAACCTATCTAATGAAGTCTGTCCCCAACCTACTGTTGGGCAGACTTGGCTGGTCATACAGCAGACTCTCAATAGTCTATGTTTTATCTCTCCACCACAGCACATGTTCATTTAAGCTGTCCCTTTGTTTTTCTCTTTGCTTGGCAAACATTCCTTTATTTCTTCCACATAGAAATAGTTCTTTTATTTACCTTGAGTAGTCTTCACAACTGGTTACCCTCCTTAGCGCACATCACTTCAGGGGGTCTTCTCCCATGCTCACCAGCTTGTCGGGAGGCACGCATCTGACTGTCCTCCTTCTCCCAGCCCACATGGCTTCAGGAGACAGCTTCCGGAGGCAGCAATCAATAGGACTTCCTTTGGACAAATTATAGAGGCCTTCATTTCCTCATTCTGAACAGCTGAAGTCTGTTCAACTTCCTGCTGGCTAGCTCTGTAGCCAACACCCTATAGTAATTGGTGCACTTTCTAAATCAGGTGGAAATGTATCTCCTGCCTGTGACTACATTCCCAGATTTACCTGACTTCCTGTCACATACCCCCCCTCTTGTTTCAACCCTAGGGTTGGGACACAGATTTCCAGGCACGCATGTGTCAAGCAATGCTGACTCACTGATAAGCCTCCTATTATCGTCAAGTTTCCGAATGAAACTGTTTCTGTCATCTTCATTGACAGATTTCTCATAAATGTCACACAGTTTGTCTCTCATCTCATATCCACATTCCTCAACTGCATTTTTGGCATCATTTCGCTCCTTCTCATGTTTGTCTTGCATAAAAGTTTGTCCTATCCGCCATGGAGGACCGTGATCCATAGGCAACTCAATTGTGCTAGTCTTAATGTCTTCAACATTCTTGAGCCGCCTCTCTCTGCAATCCATAAATGTTTTCCACAAAACTTTGAGAACCTCTGCTTCACTTGGCTTTGTTCCAAGTAGGGACTCTTGACGTCCCTCTGTGACTTGAGTTGCCTCTCCATACAGCTGTACACAATCATTGACTCTTTGTTTCTTGAGCTTAGCTTGCTCTAAGATGCTGTGCAGAGGGCCTTCCATTTGCCACAACAGGCTGTCACACATTTCTTCAAAGTGACCCCTGTTCATTTTTCCAGAGACATCATCAACTTTCCTTCCACCAACATATGGGTCAAAGGCAACAACACAGTTGAACCCAGCGATCTGGGTGGTATCCATTATAGACCTCCTCTCTGCATCAGTGAAGAAGCATGGAACTGCAAGACATTCTTTTACAGGTTTCTTCAATGCACTTTCTGCTGAACTATTTGACCGCTCAAGGTCACGTAGTTCCTTTTCTCTATCTGAATTCCACATGGAATGTGTCTCAAGATCACGATCAAACTTCTGCCACCTGTCTTTCACCAGTTCCATTTTGGAAATATTCCCTGAAAGGCACTTGAAATTCATTTGCTTCACGTTTTCATCAACAGCCTTAGTTTTCTCCACTAGGTGGCGTTTGCTTTTTTCTCCCAGATTTATATCACTTGCTTTAGTTTTCTCCTCTTTAGTTTTCTCCACTAGGTTTTCAGCCTGAACTGAGAAATCATCACATTTCTTACACAGCTCCTTTGTTTGCTGAAGTTCTAATGATACATTTTCCAATGCTTGAAGTTTTTGAAGGAACGGTTTATTCCAAAGGGGTGATTCAAACCACATGTCATCACATTTCTGAGGCTCACTCAGGACAGACCCCAAAACTCTGATCCTTTTAAAAACTGCATCAGGCACACTATCCCCTCTTTGGGACAGATCCTCTGTTGCCTGTAATTCCTCTTCCAGTTCCTGCAACGGAATCTTCATCTCTTCTACTTGCTGTTCTAAGGCCCGCCTAGACCTTTCTAGCTCCTGAACGCTTTTCCCAACATCATCCTTGGAGCTGACCAAATCTTCCATCTCTGTACACAGCTGTCAGGAAAGCTCTGGCAGAGGATTAGTTAAACCCACAGGCTAATCCTGGCTCCACCCTTCTCATCAAGGAACAGCATTATTTAAGCTGGATCAGCACACAGGTTCAGTGCTGTCTCGTCTTCAGCTTCCCCTGTTTGTTCCTGCATCTGCTACCTGTCTCCTGTGAAATACCAACCCGGCTTGCTTTTGACCACCCCTGCCTTCTGCCTGCATCGACCTCGGCTTGACCTTGACCATCCTTCTGCTCCAACGATTTAATCTGATCTGCTCTTCCTGTGTATGACCCGGCTTGTTTAACTCAGCTTACTTTCAGTTCCTGGAAGCTCCAAGTCACACCCGCTGCCTTCTCTCCACTGGAGTTCTGTGGCCACCTTACATCCTACTCTGCTATTAACCAGCACCAGCACGCCATCAGGCACTCGTGCGACTCTGTACTCCTGCGCCTCCTGTTTACACTACCAGGGGCCCCGAGTCAGAGGTGTAAGAGAGGCCTTCCTCAGCATATACAGGCTCCACCCGCCAGGTACGTGATAACAGCTGTTTGTTAACTCTTTCTAGTTCAACCTTACCCTCTAGAGCTTCCTCCAAGCAGCGAGCAAAGAACAGGGCTTTGCTTTCTTTCTCCCGAGCCTCTGCTTCTGCACGGTCACGTTCCTCTGCATATTTTGCAGACACAGTCTTCTCCTCACCAAGCATCTGATCAAACTTCTTTTGCTTCTTCTCCAGGTTGGACACAATCTGATTCTGGTGATCCAGATTCACACTCAGTTCATCCAATTCCTGCTGAAGTCTTGTCTTGGTCTTCTCAAGCTTGTCATAAGCAGCTGTTTTTTTCTCATAGCGTTGATTAGCAACTTCAAGATCTTTCTGCAGTTTCTTTTTCACAACTTCAACACTCTCTAATGAACGAATGCTTTCTTCCATGCGTTTTTTCATAACCGCTATCTGAGCTTGCAATGTTGCGACTTGCTCTGATAGGTTTTTCTTGGCTTCCTCCTCCTCTTTTAATTGTTCCAGGAAGCCATTTTTCTCATCTTCCCTTTGTTTGAGCTTTGTGCTAAAACTCAGCCTTTGACACCTCTCTTCTTGTAAGAGTTCCTGCGTGTCTTGCAGCTGTGATTCCCAGATAGAAAAATCCTTGGCAATTTTTCTAGATTTGCTGTCTGCTTGAGAAAGCTGATTTGTAACATTGTCCAACTCAACCTGCAGTCGGTTTGCCTTCTCTGACAGCTTAGCACACACTCGGTCAACTTCTGACACCTTGACTTGCGATTCCTGCAGCTGTGCCTCTACTTTTTTTCTCTTGTGCTCCGAATCTCCTTTTCCCTGCATAAGAGCCTTCACCTCACTGGCTAGCATCTGGGAATAAGAATGTAATTCTGCCACACAGGCTTATTTCTCCTTTAACTGCTGCTGGACACGTTGGGCTTCCCCTTTCCAACTTTCACAGTCTGCACGCAATTCATCTACCACATTGCTCAAAGTAGTGAGTTCATACACAGTACTCAGTAATTTAGCCTCTCTTTCACTTTTCTCGTTGTCGCTGAGAGACAATGTCGTTTTCAGAGCGACATTCTGTTCCTGCGCCCCCTGCAGGTCTATTTTTGTAGCTTCCAAACACTGAAGACTTTTTTCCAGCTGATTACGCAACTCCAACCTTTCACACATACTTTGTTTCTGCAAAGTCTGAATTTCAATTTCCTTTTCCATGAGGATGGAATATTTCTCCATTATAGGCTTTCTAGGGTTTTTCAACTCGGAAAAAAGAAGAGCAGTGGTTTCTTCCCACTGTAACTGTACCCCCAGGGGTTGTTCCTTTTCTTCCATTTTCCGTTGTAAGGCAGCCAGCTCAGCCCTGCACACATGCTCGGTTTCCTCCATACCAATGGCCTCCATTTGCTGCTGGCGTCTCTGTTTCCAGCCTGCCATGCTCTCTTGATGAGCCTTTTGTTGAGCTGCAAAGCTCAGCTGAAAATCCGCATTTGCCTGCTGTTGAGCTGCATTTGCCTGCTGTTGAGCTGCATTTGATATAATCAGTTGTTTCAACATCTCCTCCATTTTGGGCTTACTTTCCATCTGAGAACACTGTGTCTCCATAACCGTTTCATTTACACCAGCGTTGCTAGGGACAACAACTTTTCTCTTTAGCCGATTCCGTTCAGGCATGGATGGGGCTGGTTCAAACGGTAGCATCCCCTCCATCCATAGAATCCGGTCTCTCATTTCAGCGATCCTTACATCTTTCAGGCGTTTTGATCGCCCCATCTTTAGTCACTCCACAAAAAATTGTTTCAAAGTCCAGCAAAACTTTTAAGACCACTGTCTCTTTAAAACTTAGTAGTTTTTTCTCTCTCTTGCAGGATTTCCTTTCCTGTACACACAGTTTGTGCAGTCCCTTGCACCAGACACAGTTCATCAAAAATTTTTTAAACCGCTGTCTCTTTAAAACACGTTTTTTTCTCTTTCAGGATCTTCTCTCCTGCACACATAGATTGTGAAATCTCGTGCACCAGACAAAGTTCATCAAACATATGCACTTCTTTGCAGGGATCTCTGCTTCTGCCCACTGCATACCTCCACCATATGTGAGGGATTAGCTTGGTGGTAGGCGTGGATGACCCCTTTGGGGGTGCGTTTTCTCAGAGAGATAGCCGAGCAGTGGTTGCAAACAACACTTTGATTTATTCAAGCAATTTACTTCACACAATTGCAAGCCTCAAAACAGCCAAAATAAAATAAAACAAAATAAATCCTTGCCACTGTGGGCGGCTACCTTCTCACACACTGGAACCTATCTAATGAAGTCTGTCCCCAACCTACTGTTGGACAGACTTGGCTGGTCATACAGCAGACTCTCAATAGTCCATGTTTTATCTCTCCACCACAGCACATGTTCATTTAAGCTGTCCCTTTGTTTTTCTCTTTGCTTGGCAAACATTCCTTTATTTCTTCCACATAGAAATAGTTTGTTTATTTACCTTGAGAAGTCTTCACAACTGGTTACCCTCCTTAGTGCACATCACTTCAGGGGGTCTTCTCCCATGCTCACCAGCTTGTCGGGAAGCACACATCTGACTGTCCTCCTTCTCCCAGCGCACATGGCTTCAGGAGACAGCTTCCGGAGGCAGCAATCAATAGGACTTCCTTTGGACAAATTATAGAGACCTTCATTTCCTCATTCTGAACAGCTGAAGTCTGTTCAACTTCCTGCTGGCTAGCTCTGTAGCCAACACCCTATAGTAATTGGTGCACTTTCTAAATCAGGTGGAAATGTATCTCCTGTCTGTGACTACATTCCCAGATTTACCTGACTTCCTGTCACAATATATATAATGTTAGATTAGTCTATTTTTTTAATATTGTAGTGTCACGATTTAAATTCTGGTCAGAAATTGGGCACAATTGGATATGTGTCCTGCTCTAGGCCTCGCTGGCAAATGAGGCTTGGTCCTCTTTTGTTCCTTTAGAGCAAAGGCGAGGTTTGATTTTTTAATGGCCACTGAACACTGGAGATGAAAGCAAGACTTGGTTGCTGAAATAATGTATGAAGGCGATGACATGACATGACACTCTGTGACCCAGAAGAAGTCCTGTTGTGAGGAAAAGCGTAGGGTGGGGCGGCATGTTCACGTCATTGTGTTGTACCGGAAGTGACGGCGGATGCCATTGTCTTCTAGCTGGATGCTATTTGGAGACATGCGCAATCTTATTGTACTCATGTTAGTGTAATTCATAGTGAATAAATAGTGTTTTTTAAAGGTTCTGCCATGTACCTGATAGGAGACTGAAATGACAAGGTCAGTCTCTCTTGTATCTCCAGCCCAGGTCCCACTGGAAGTGAAACAGAGGGGGCGGAGGGACAAGAGAAACATGAGAATCTGCAGATGTAGATTGAGAGACTTGCAGCAAGAGAACCATCGGGTCAGGAACAGTAGCCATGCGCAGTAGTTCAGCTGGGGTTAAGGAAGCACTCCACTTGTGCTGCAGGGCTGGAATGTGTGGCTAGTCAGAAGTCTCAGCAGACTTGAAGCAGGAACACTCAGAACTGCAACAGCAGACAGTCAGGCAGACACTAGAATGGGTCAGTAAGCCAGGATCAGAAACAGTAGCAGGGTAATAGGATTAGCCAGGGTCATCAACAGGCAGGCAGCGAGGTACCAAATCAAGAGCAGAGCGAAAGTTAGGAACAAGCCAGGTCAGGAACTAGCGACTAGGCAAGTGCAGGATCTGAGATCAGGTCAGGATTAAGCCAGGTCAGCAACCAAGGGAACACACTGGAAGTACACAGGACACAGGGAACAGCTGAAGACCAGTCAGCATTAGAGCACAAGCACATCCCTAAATAGTCCGCCTGGCACTAACATACATCTGCGGAGATTTACTGTATGCGTGCATGTGCATTTCTTTTAGCCAAACATCTTGCAAGAATTCTCTGACATTATCCAGCATTTTTCTGCTAACGTATACCTTAGGCCTCTTTCACACATGCTGTCCGTTTGTCCGTTTTTCATCCATCCGTTGACGGATGAAAAACGGACATCAATGCATCTCTATGTAAAAACGGATGACAACTGATGATCATCAGTTAACATCCGTTTTCATCCACTTCCGTCAATGTCCGTTTTTTTGAACGGATGAATGCCCTATTTTTCATCCGTCAAAAAAACGGATCGGACGAAAAACGGATGACAATGGATGAAAAACGGATGTCAACTGATGACAATGGATGAAAAACTGATGTCAACTGATGACAACGGATGAAAAACGGACGACAACGGATGAAAAACGGATAACAACTGATGAAAAACGGATGAAAAACGGATAACAACTGACGAAAAACGGATGAAAAACTGATGACAACTGACGAAAAACGGATGAAAAACTGATGAAAAACGGATGAAAAACTGATACATTTGACGTGACTGAACTGATGAACTGAACGGACTGTATGTGTGAAAGGGGCCTTATGGAAGTTCTGGATGTGCTGTGGAGGTTTTCTTAACCTCCCTGGTGGTATGATTCTTTTGGATTTTAGGTGCTGAAAGCGGTACCATTATTTTGCATGTAATTCTTGTGAATGAGCAGCCCAAACCAACTGTATATATTTATTATACATATTATATATATATATATATATATATATATATATATATATATATATATAAATTTATTATGTATACATATATATATATATATATATATATATATATATATATATATATATATACTGTATATGTATATATGTGTATATATATTTGTATATATATATATATGTATATGTATATATATATATACTGTATATATATATATATATATATATATATATATATATTTACATAAAAAGTACAGTAAAACTGCAGGAAAGGGCACTGGGGGCAAACTAATGTGATTTTATTTTATTTTGAATGGTATCAGTGAGTTTGGTGTGTTTTTACATTTGAATTTGCTGCCGGTTCCACCCCCCTGCAAACGTCACGTCGCAGGAGACGGAAGCCGAGGCACAGAGACGATCGGGAGGAAGAACCGCCGCTAGACACCGCCGGACACATCGCTGGATCCCGGTGACAAGGTAAGAAACCTCTTTTACAGGATCCAGCGATGCTTCTGGCGGTACCCCGAGTGTGGCTCGGGGTTACCGCTTTTGGCTCTGAAATGTAACCCCGAGCCACGCTCGGGAATATCGCTAGGAAGGTTAAGGCTGTATCTACCCCTACTGTAAAGACTGCACACTGAAATCCACAAAGCTTGCCAGACCTGCCTTTAATTAGTGGGTCCTGGCTAGTGATGGACGAACATTGGCCGGGGCGGTTCGCAAAAGTCAGCCGCACATTTTCTCAAATGTCCGCGAGTTTGCGGCGGGCCCCATTGATTTTAATGGGAGGCAAACTTTAAAAACCTTTAGGTCATATTTGCAGCCAAAAAAGACTTACTAGCTGTGCACAAATAGTCCCATCACATGGACAATGTCATAACAGAAGAATTGCAATTGGAAAAATTGCCCTAAAATTTATTATTTTTTTTTTACAGCAACAAACATTTTTTTTTTCATAAATCAGCCAGAACTGACAGCAGCCGGTAAATACATGTCAAATACATATAGTGTCCATTCACACATTTGTAAAATGGGTCCGCATCCATTCCACAATTTGGCGGAACGTTTAAAGACCCATTGATTTTCAATTCCATTCTGATAAATTAGGCATTCACAGGATAAAGAAGTAAGTGTCGGCCATTTCAGACCCCAAAAATTAGCCCACATGCGTTTACCTGACAGCTAAGAACATTGTATTCTGCGGCTGAAGGTACATTAGGCATTCACAGGATACAGAAGTAAGTTTCGGCCAGTACAGGCCCCAAAAATTAGCCCACATGGGTTTACCTGACAGCTAAGAATGTTATATTCTGTGGCTGAAGGTACATTAGGCATTCACAGGATAAAGAAGTAAGTGTCGGCCATAAAAGGCCCCAAAAATTAGCCCACATGGGCTTACCTGACAGCTAAGAACGTAGTATCCTGTGGCTGAAGGTACATTAGGCATTCACAGGATACAGAAGTAAGTGTCGGCCAGTATAGGCCCCAAGAATTAGCCCACATAGGTTTACCTGACAGCTAAGAACGTAGTATTCTGTGGCTGGAGGTAGTGGCAGAAAAAATAATTGTCGGCCATGAAAGGCTCCAAAAATTAGGCATTCAATGGACATGAAATGCCTTTTATACTGCTGTATTTAGCAAAGACAAGGACAATGAATTGTTGTGGGTGGATGGCGGTCTGGTGGATATTTGTAATACATAAATATTTGGTTCCTCAGGCCAGTGGGGGGTGGGACTTTGAAGCAGTTTATGAAGAAATGCAATTCGAGCGATTATGTGATTTTTTCAAAGTTTTCCGTAAAAAACATATTTATTTACAACTTCATACAGATAAATATATATGTGCTGGGTGGGTGAAGTACCCATCCGTGATGGAGTGCAAGAAAGTAAAGGTGTGACACTAGTGGTTATGGTGACTTTTTAGAAACACATTCCCTGACATCCATGCGTTTTTTTGGATGTTTCAGGGGGCATCTAAATTCCAACGCGTTTCGGCTTCTGCCTATTCGGCCATGCCTTTTTCAAGGGTTCACCATATCTATAATGATATTAATCATTATTAGTACCATATGGATAAGGTAAATTATTTAAGTTGTATAATCTGTATGTAATAATCAACATTATTTGCTTACATATTGTTTTTGTGCAGTCTTAAGATCAGTGTGTATGGAGGTACCTCTCTTTTTCTCCAGGGTAGCAACAGGATCACCAAGAAAAATGGAGTACGGTGGGAGTTTTTGCTGAAAGAAACCAAATTTTTGGCAAGAGGTTTAATCATATATTTTGTCCTGGGGTAAGTTGCCACATATCTGGGTCTCCTGAGTACTCACATGGTCCAGAGGTGACAGCAAGCTTCCCTCAAAGTGTTATGCTTTCTGTGGCTGGTTGTCCTTCCCTAAAGGATATAAGTTTATATGCATCGGGTGGTCTTGCAGCAAAATAAATTTCTGGATTCATGTTCAGTAATAATAAGTAAATTTATTTTACCTTACTCTCTCTGTGGCTTGTGGTATTGGAGAATCTGTGTGTCAGAGAAAACACAATGGTTTTTGCTATATCCAAATACCATCTCCATGGGTGAGTATCCCATCTGTGACACAGTAAGTTTTTTACCTTGTCCAGTAGGGGGAGTTTGTGTGAATCAGTCCAGCCAGAGTAAGCTTGTCCACTTGTCCAGTAGGGGGAGTTTGCATGAATCCGTTCAGCCAGAAATAAGGGCTTATACCACAGTCTTCCGGGAGGTGCTTCCTCTCCAGTGCTTAGGAGATGAATGGCACACTCCAGGGATCCCCGGCGTCTTATATGTAGGCCGCGCATGCGCAATGCTGCGCAGCGCGGTCCTACTTGTCAGGGCGGAAGGACTTTGTTCTTTCGATAAATTTTCCCTGATCAGACCCTGATTCCCCACACGAAAAAGGGGAAAGCGAAGAAAAAGAGGAAAACTCTGAAACACCCAGATTTCAGAAAAAATCGCAGAAATTTCCACCGCTTAGTCTGAATCCTGCAGTATCCTTATTTGTAAAACAAACTACTAAGGAGATTGAAGGACTATGCAACAGTAAAACAAGGGATCATTTATTGAAAGAACAAAGAAAAGCACTGAAAGACCTAAAAAGTTATGACCACATCATGATTAAACCAGCCGACAAAGGCGGGAATATCGTCCTGATGGACAATGAAAAATATAAAGACATGTGCATGAAGATCTTAGACAACAATAAGTGCTATAAGCAAATATCACCACTAATGATAACATCATACAACGAAACCTTCTACAAAAAAGTGGACAAAGCCTTGAACGAAGGCGCCATCTCAAAAACCCCGTGGGAATATATAAGAACTAAACATCCCAGGATACCCAAGTTCTACTCTTTGCCAAAGATACACAAAGATGAACAAAATCCCCCCCGGTAGACCCATCATTTCAGGGAATGGAAATATATCAGAAAATATCAGTCGGGTAATAGACCGCATATGACAAAACTATCCTCGTATGCAAAAGTTACGATTCATTTTCTCCAAACTCTGGAAGGAATTACGGTCTCAACAGACACCTACCTAGTTACCATAGACGTGGAATCTCTTTATAGTAACATACCGCACGACAAAGGAATATTGGCAGTCAAACAAGCACTTAGCCAACAGAGTCGCTATGATCAGAAATTCAACGACTTTATTATTTCCATGCTGGACTTTATCCTACATCATAATTATTTTTGTTTCAACGGTCTCTATTTCTTGCAGATATGTGGTGTGGCCATGGGCACGAGTTGTGCTCCATTCTACGCAAATATCTATTTAGGAATGTGGGAGCAGGACTTCCTAAGTAGTGATGACAATACCATATACTCCAGCCATATAACCCTATGGCAGAGGTATATAGATGATATTTTTATCTTAGGGAGTGGACCTGAAGACCTCATGAAAGACTGCTTGGACCGCATGAATAACAACTCTTTCAATATGCATTTTACTATGCAATATAGCAAAACCCGGATTAGTTTTCTTGACACCTTGATTTACAAAGACCTTAATGGTAACCTCAACACAACCCTGTTTCGAAAGGAGAACGCAGGGAATACGATACTTCACGCGGAAAGTTTTCACCCTGTAGCCCTAAAGAAATCTATTCCGTATAGTCAGTATTTAAGACTTAAAAGGAATTGTACCACCAGAGAAGGCTTCAAATGGGAATCTGACAAACTGACTCAATGGCAGAGAACAAGAGGCTACTTGAAAATATGCTTGAGGAAAGCATTTAATCGAGCAAATGGGAAAGAACGACAGGAAGTTCTGTTTAAAAAACAAACAAAAAAACCCAAGGAAAGGATAAATAAAATTATCATGCGGTACACGAATCAACATGATTCCATCAGAAAAATCATCAGCAAAAACTGGCCAATTCTTACCGGAGACCCGAATTTGAAACATTTGATCCCAGAGAACCCACTAATCACCTTTAGGAAAGCAGGATCCCTCCAACAATCACTAGTACATAGTGAATATAAAGAGGGATCAAGAAAGGATCCCTGCAAAGATAAAGGGACTTACCCGTGTGGAGTTGTCAAAAGCACGACAAAAATATTACCCAACGGTGAGTTGTTCACACCAACCCACTTTGTCAACTGTAAGACCCAAGGAATAATCTACCTCATGGAATGTGACTGTGGAGCCTACTATGTAGGGAAAACAAAACAGGAGTTCGGAAAAAGAGTGGGTAAACATATGTCAAGCATGGAGATGTGCAATTTCTACTTCCCACTAGGGAGGCATGTAAGGGACCAACATCAATCGAAAATGCCAAATGTAAAATTCATGGCTCTGGATAGACTCCACATCCCGAGGAGGGGGGTGACTGGAACAAAACCCTCCTGCAAAGAGAGATGCAGTGGATTAGACGCCTCAAAGCGACTACACCCCTAGGCCTTAACGATGCTGAAAGTTTCAAACCCTTCCTTGAAGGTTTTGTGTCAGGTAAAACTGATTAAAAAACATCCATTGTTGGATACATAAGACTTATTCTGATTGAAAACAACAAAATAACCAACAATCTGACCGGAATTATATTTCTTTCCTGTGGATCAACTAATTGATGATTATCTTCTACCTAAATTAATCCATTTTTTATCCCTTTTAAACAAAATTCTTGCTCCTATTTTAACTGCTTCCTCTGCCGTGAGAAATAGATACACATATATATCTCTTTTCATGACATATAACTACGGATGCCTCATCAATAGGCATACCTATTAGAAATGGAATTAACTTTAATCCTTTCCTTCTCCTTCTCATCGAGTCAGGGAGCCTGGATATCACCCCCACATACACATAGAAGTATACGCACCCATACAATCCCAAAAAAAACCCCAAGGATTGTTTTCTTTATTCCCACCATATTTGGAATTCTTATGGTTACCCCTCTGGTTACTGCTAATAGAATGGAAAAGTCTAAGAAATATGTTTAATATATATTACTGATGATATGAAACCTGTGTAAGCAGACTCTGATCAGGCATTTGGACAATCCCCTCTCAATATCCTGGGAAATAGCACCCGGCACGGAAAGCCCCGCTATGACAGGCGGGGCCTTGTTGGGCCATAAGTCTTTTCCACCTATGCCTGGCAGCGTCCAGGCTGGCTCCTCCTTCCCGTGTCGGTGGCGTTCTGACGTGTCAAGGACGTCTAGACCCCCCCCGCCGATGCGCATGCAACAGCCTCGGCACATGCGCTGTACGTGCGGGTGAAGTCCTTCCGCCCTTACAAGTAGGACCGCGCTGCGCAACATTGCGCATGCGCGGCCTACGTATAAGACGCCGGGGATCCCTGGAGTGTTCCATTCATCTCCTAAGCACTGGAGAGGAAGCACCTCCCGGAAGACGGTGGTATAAGCCCTTATTTCTGGCTGAACGGATTCATGCAAACTCCCCCTACTGGACAAGTGGACAAGCCTACTCTGGCTGGACTGATTCACACAAACTCCCGCTACTGGACAAGGTAAAAAACTTACTGTGTCACATATGGGATACTCACCCATGGAGATGGTATTTGGATATAGCAACAACCATTGTGTTTTCTCTGACACACAGCTTCTCCAATACCACAAGCCACAGAGAGAGTAAGGTAAATAAATTTACTTATTATTACTGAACATGAATCCAGAAATTTCTTTTGCTGCAAGACCACCCGATGCATATAAACTTACATCCTTTAGGGAAGGACAACCCGCCACAGAAAGCATAACACTTTGAGGGAAGCTTGCTGTCACTTCTGGACCATGTGAGTACTCAGACCCAGATGTGTGGCAACTTACCCCCAGGACAAAATATATGATTAAACCTCTTGCCAAAAATGTGGTTTCTTTCAGCAAAAACTCCCACCGTACTCCATTTTTCTTGGGGATCCTGTTGCTACCCTGGAGAAAAAGAGAGGTACCTCCATACACACTGATCTTAAGACTGCACAAAAAACAATATGTAAGCAAATAATGTTGATTATTACATACAGATTATACAACTTAAAGAATTTACCTTATCCATATGGTACTAATAATGACTAATATCATTATAAATATGGTGAACCCTTGAAAAAGGCATGGCCGAATAGGTAGAAGCCGAAACGCGTTGGAATTTAGACGCCCCCTGAAACATCCAAAAAACGCATGGCTGTCAGGGAATGTGTTTCTAAAAAGTCACCATAACCACTAGTGTCACACCTTTACTTTCTTGCACTCCATCACGGATGGGTACTTCACCCACCCATCACAAAATAAATTTATCTGTATGAAGTTGTAAATAAATATGTTTTTTTACGGAAAACTTTGAAAAAATCGCATAATCTCTCGAATTGCATTTCTTCATAAACTGCCTCAAAGTCCCACCCCCCACTGGCCTGAGGAACCAAATATTTATGTATTACATATCAGGGATGTTGGCACACTACTAATAGGGAATATCAACCTATACCACAATACCTAGTTCATTAGAGGTCAAAAAACCCCAACACTACAATGGCGGATATTTGTGGCCTGTCATGAGGAATTTAAATGAAACATGGTCTACTGGTCACATGTGTTGAATTCCTCAGAGACCCATGCCTCATTCATTTTTATAAATGTTAGGTAATCTACACTGTCATGAGCTAGGTGAGTGCGCTTATCGGTCACAATCCCCCCCTGCTGCGCTGAACATCCTTTCGGACAAGACAAGCCAACAGTTCCATTGCAAATTGTGCAAGCTCTGGCCAGAGGTCAAGCCTACCCACCCAGTAGTCCAGGGGTTCATTACTCATCAGAGCGTCCTCATCGGCCGTTAACCCGATGTAGTCGGACACCTGTCGGTCTAGGTGTTCCCTGATGCTGGATCCGGAGTACAGCTGTCGATGGGTTGGCTGAAAGAAGGATCTCATATCTGAAGTGACCAACACATCTTCAAACCACCCTCTTCTTGCAGGGGCTGTTGGATTGCTACCCACAACTGTCTCTCTGTGACTGGAAATTCCTCTGCCAGTGCACGCAAAAGCAGAATGCAGCATTTCTCGCAGCAGGGCCTGGAAGTGCTGCATTCTGAGTGCCTTCTGTGATGGTGGTAACATTTCTGCCATTTTTTGTTTTTACCGGGGGTCTAAGAACGTTGCCACCCAGTACTGGTCCTTAAAACACTGGAGCATGAAGGCCCCAATTCGCACTAAACTGGAAGCGCTGTAGTGGCCTGGCTCCAGCTCATCATCAAGGATAATGTTGTCCTCGTTTTCCTCCCCTCATCCACGGATAACACCAGGGATCCCAGAAAGGTTTAAAGCATGTTCTTCTTGCTTCTCCTCGTCCGCCCGGCACCATCCTCTTCTGACTCCTCTTCAGACTCCTGTTGTTGACTTGTCTCAGATGGAGTAGCACCCCCTGGGAATTCATCCAACATTGCGACTTCCTCATCTTCCTGCTCCTCGACCGCTTGATCAATGACACGATGCAATGCACGCTCCAGAAAGAAGGCGTAAGGTACGATGTCACTGATGGCACCCTGGCCATGACTGACCAGTTTGGTGATCTCATCGAATGGCCGCAGAAAACTGCATGCATCGCGCATTAGCAGCAACTGGTGAGGTGAAAAAAACCCAAGCTCCCCAGAACCTGTCCTGCCGCAGAGTTCATACAGGTAGTCATTAACTGCACATTTCTTCTGGAGCAGGATATCAAGCATATGCAACGTTGAGTTACATCATGTTGGGCAGTCACAAATAAGACACCTGAAGGGCAGGTTGTGTCGCCGCTGAATGTCAGCAAGGTGAGACATGGCTGTGTAAGATCTTACTAAATGACCCGAGATTTTCCTAGCCTGCCGCAAGATGTCCTGGACCCCAGGGTATTTGGCAACGAATCGCTGCACGACCAAGTTCAGGACGTTTGCCATGCATGGCACGTGTGTTATTTTGCCCTGTTTCAGCTCACTCAGCAGATTGGCACCATTGTCGCACACCACTTTACCAACTGTCAAATTGAGAGGTGTCAGCCACTGATCTGCCTGTGAACGCAAAGCTGAAATGAGTGCAGGACCAGTGTGGCTCTTGGCTTCCAAGCACACCAGACGCGGCACAGCATGGCAACATCTCACCTGGCATGTGGAATAGGTTCTGGGGATCTTGGGCGGCGCAGCATAAGAGACGGTAGCAGCGGAAAAGGAGGAGTCAGCCGTGGAGGAGAGGGAGGATGGAGGTGGAGGAGGAGGAGGAGAAGAAGAGGCAGGCCTGCATGCAATCCATGGCGGTACAACCAAATCTACACGGGTGCCACGGGTTACATGCTTGATGGCCGTCAGAAGGTTCACCCAGTGGGCAGTAAAAGTGATATACCTTCCCTGCCCGTGTTTGCTAGACCATGTGTCTGTGGTCAGATGTATCTTGGCACCAACACTGTGTGCCAGAGATATATTCACTTGCCACTGAACATGGCCATACAGCTCTGGAATGCCCTTCTGCGAGAAATATTTCCTGCCTGGGACCTTCCATTGTGGTGTTCCAATGGCCACAAATTTACGAAAGGCCTCCGAGTCCACTAGTTGATATGGCAGTAGTTGGCGGGCTATCAGTTCCGACAAGCCAGCAGTCAAACGTTGGGCAAGAGGGTTATCCGGCGTCACCATTTTTTTACGCTCCAACATTTGGGCCATGGAAGCCTGCCTTTTTCCAGAACAAAGTGACGACGGCATCATGGAAGGTGGAGTGCAGGACAAATGTGAGGAGAGAGGAGAAGGAGAAGAAGCTGGACGGTGAGAGTCTGGAGTGTGGCTTTGTGGGTTCTGATGGTGTTGCTCTCACTGGGCTCTGTGATGGGAGTTCAGGTGCCTTCTTAAGGCGGTCGTCCCTAGGTGAGTGTTGGGCTTACCTCCACTTAATGTGTTGACTGCAAAGGCTGCAGATGGCAACACTGTTGTCAGCAGCGGACACATTAAAAAAAGCCCACACTGCGGAGTCATGTGGCGGCGTCCTGGGAGTGCCAGATGGTACTGTACATGGTTGATGGCTCGCTCCTGATACATTTGCAGTCTGCTTTGTACCTCTTGGGCAATGCAAGTTCCGCCTGCTTCTCCTCCCTATCTGCTGGTCCGTCTCTCCCTCTGAACTCCCTTCCTCTTCCTCTCTTGTGGCCACCCACGTGATGTCCATAGACACGTCATCATCCACGTCACCTTCCCCACCACTAACATTCGAGATCTTGGAGTAGACAGCAACAGTGGGGACCAACCTCCTTGGGCTGATCTGGGTACTATCATCAGACTGCTGAGTGGCAGCTGTTGCTACCTCCTCTTCCTGATCCGATGCCAACAATGGCTGTGCATTGCAAATGTCTTGTGATGGATCGGAAAATAATTACAGTGACTCAAGCGGAGGGTATATGGTGGTGTTGGTGGTGGTGGTGTCTTTGGGGGTGCACACAGCAGAGAGTGAAGAGGGTGCAGATAGAGAGGATGAGGAGGGTGCAGAAGTGGAAGGCTGAGTGAGCCACTCAACCAAGTCTTGTGCGTCCTTTGATGTAATCGAACGCACCTTCTGAAACTTCACACTTTGGCTCCGGCCTACTGCTCCTGCCCTACTCCTACCACCCCTGCGTAAGGGCCTGCCTCTTCCTCTGCCTGTCATTTTTTAAATTACCCTGTGATAAAAGTCTCTAGAGAAGCGCAGTATATGTGGAACAAGGTATATAACACCCCGCTTCAATCTGTGGTATTGGGGGGGCCACAGGTTTATCACACCAGTTCTACAAATAATTGGCCAGTAACTGTTGTTACTGTGTGTAGCACAGTTAACGCAGCAAAATAGGCCAAATTTTTACAGGACTAAAATACACTCTTATAAAAGTATACTGTTAAATAACACCCCACTTCAATATGTGGTATTGGGGGGCCACTGGTTTATCACACCAGTTGTACAAAAAATTGGCCAGTGAGTTTGGCACTGTTTGTAGCAGAATTAACACAGCAATAGAGGCAATATTGTTGCAGGACACAAATACACTTATAAAAGTATACTCAGATAACACCCCACTGCAATATGTGGTATTGGGGGGCCACTGGTCTATTACACCAGTTGTACAAAAAATTGGCCAATGAGTTTGGCACTGTGTGTAGCAGAATTAATGCAGCAAAAGAGGCAATATTGTTACAGGACACAAATACACTTATAAAAGTATACTCAGATAACACCCCACTTCAATATGGGGTATTGGGGGGGGCACTGGTCTATCACACCAGTTGTACAAAAAATTGGCCAGTGAGTTTGGCACTGTGTGTAGCAGAGTTAATGCAGCAAATGAGGCAATATTGTTGCAGGACAAAAATACACTTATACAAGTATACTCAGATAAAACCCCACTTCAATATGTGGTATTGGGGGCCACTGGTTTATCATACCAGTTGTACAAAAAATGTGCCAGTGTGTTTGGCACTGTGTGTAGCAGAGTTAATGCAGCAAATGAGGCAATATTGTTGCAGGACACAAATACACTTATACAAGTATACTCAGATAACATCCCACTTCAATATGTGGTATTGGGGGGCCACTGGTTTATCACACCAGTTGTACAAAAAATTGGCCAGTGAGTTTGGCACTGTGTGTAGCAGAGTTAATGCAGCAAATGAGGCAATATTGTTGCAGGACAAAAATACACTTATACAAGTATACTCAGATAAAACCCCACTTCAATATGTGGTATTGGGGGCCACTGGTTTATCACACCAGTTGTACAAAAAATGTGCCAGTGTGTTTGGCACTGTGTGTAGCAGAGTTAATGCAGCAAATGAGGCAATATTGTTGCAGGACACAAATACACTTATACAAGTATACTCAGATAACATCCCACTTCAATATGTGGTATTGGGGGGCCACTGGTTTATCACACCAGTTGTACAAAAAATTGGCCAGTGAGTTTGGCACTGTGTGTAGCAGAGTTAATGCAGCAAAAGAGGTAATATTGTTGCAGGACACAAATACACTTATACAGGTATACTCAGATAACACCCCACTTCAATGTGTGGTATTTTGGGGCCACTGGTCTATCACACCAGTTGTACAAAAAATTGCCCAGTGAGTTTGGCACTGTGTGTGTAGAAGAGTTAATGCAGCAAAAGAGGCAATATTGTTGCAGGACACAAATACACTTATAAAAGTATTCTCAGATAACACCCCACTTCAATATGTGGTATTGGGGGGCCACTGGTCTATCACACCAGTTATACTTTAAAAGTGCTTTTGTCACTGTTTGTAGTATTGCTACAGAAACGCTCAACACACCAGTCACAATGCTGCACAGTGCACAATACAAATCCACTATAATATACTTTCTATATTAGAAAGTATATTACAAGTGGATTACACCCCTATATAGTGCACTGCACACCTATAACAAATACCAGTCCTTAAAATGACTTTTGTGTACCTTAACAGAGCAATTTGCGTCACTGATGATCTGTCCCTGATGCACACAGCAGACCTCTCCCTACACTGACAAAAGAGACAGTACACCTATACCAAATACCAGCCCTTAAAAGGACTTTTGTGGACCTTAACAGAGCGATTTCATAATCATTATGGCTATGCAAGTAATCTGTGTGTGAATGAACTAGAAGTCCCATCTGCCACCGCAACAGATGGCTTGTAGTTCTCAATTGACTGTGGGGGCATTGATGAGTGCCCTTGTAGTTAATTGACACTTCCTACAGCTTTCTAACTGAAAGCCTCTAGAGCGGTATGGGCAAGAAAGTTGTAGGCAGTGTCTGCAGGAGTCTGACATTGCACCCGCAATCAGCTTTTCAGACTTCTGTAGGGAACATTCAGGGCCAGAGTGGGACTCATTTTCAGGAGTTTCATGCCTTAGACCAGCCCACTTTAGTTCATGAATTACTATATTAAAATAATGTAATTAAAACCTCAGAATGTAAGTTTGCAATGGCTGCGGACATGGTACAGGAGAATGCAGGGCTGCGGGCATGGTACAGGAGAATGCAGGGCTGCGGACATGGTACAGGAGAATGCAGGGCTGCGGTCATGGTACAGGAGAATGTGGAGCTTCGGGCATTGTACAGGAGAATGCGGGGCTGTGGGCATTGTACAGGAGAATGCGGAGCTGCGGGCATTGTACAGGAGAATGCGGGGCTGCGGGCATGGTACAGGAGAATGCAGGGCTGCGGGCATTGTACAGGAGAATGCAGGGCTGTGGCCATTGTACAGGAGAATGCAGGGCGGCGGGCATGGTACAGGAAAATGCAGGGCTGTGGGCATGGTACAGGAGAATGCGGGGCTGCGGGCATGGTACAGGAGAATGCAGGGCTGCGGGCATGGTACAGGAGAATGCAGGGCTGTGGGCATGGTACAGGAGAATGCAGGGCTGCGGACATGGTACAGGAGAATGCGGGGCTGCAGGCATTGTACAGTGGAATGTAGGGCTGCGGGCATTGTACAGGAGAATGCGGGGCTGCGGGCATTGTACAGGAGAATGCAGGGCTGTGGACATGGTACAGGAGCCTTTCTATCTTGGGGACACCAGAAACTGCCCTCCTCCCCATGCTGCCAGGATTCATTTCAAATGCCAAGAAGGGTCTCATTTTTCAATTTTTGCATTTTTCTTATAGCAGTAGAATGGTAATACCCAAATGCTGGGGAACTAACAACCCTCTTACTATTAGGGATTGGTTCCCAAACGTACCCACTTGCATTGGATGGAGGAGCAGGCAGCTTGATTCCAAGACAAATGTAACCAATGTGTACCAACCTGAAGCATTTAGATTTTAAAATATACGTGTATACGTGTACAGTCTTTCCCGAGCGGCAGCGGCACATGCGCGGTGACATGTTGGTGCCGGGCGGCGCCATTTTTAAATCTAAGGCAACCCAGTGGAACGGCCCTCGCACCGACTCACCCACCGGGAGAAGTCCCGGTGCTCCCGATTAGCCAATCCGGGCCTGGGAACATTAATAAATGCACTTTATTCTGCAAAAAATATGCACATTTAATATTTTTCCTTATAAAATTGAAGTTAGCCTTTAATCGCTTTTAGAGATTGCAGACCCTGTCACTCTCCTCATTAGAAGACTGCAAGTGCATCAGTTCTGTGATAATAAAGGTCACTCTTTTCAGATTCAGTTTCCAAAAGACATAGAAGAAAAGACAGCTTTTTATTCAGAGCAACAAATAGTAGGAATCTGAAACAAAGTTTGTTAAAATCCCTGCAATGTACATTGAAAAACCAGAGTGAAATGTTTTTTTTCTCAACAAAAGATACTCTTTTATACAATCTTGTAATATTTTATTACTATATATTATAATGACAAACTGGTGCAATTATATAAACAGGTAAACAAAGGTACTGCACTTAGGGGTTGCTTTACTAAAACTAGAGCATGCAAAATGTGGTGCAGCTCTGCACAGCTTCAAGGTTTTATTGTCAAAGCTTAATATAACAAGCTGAAGTTAGAAGCTGATACACAGATGTGCCAGCTTCTAAATGGTCCAGTTTTAGTAAATCCCCGACACTGTGTATTACAAAAAATGTAGTTAAAAATTTCTAATACACCTCATAATTACACAGGATTTCCATTCCAAACATATTATCAAATAGTATGATGTAATATAATATAAACTAAATATAGTTTGATAATATACTGCAGGGGATATTTACCTCATTATAAAATGGTTATGTACATCATTGTACTTCTCATGTCTTATCTCTTCAATTATCATTATCTTTTCATAAGCATTGGTTTTTGTTGCATATTTACAGAAAATTTAGAAAGCAAGTTTATAGAAAAATTTTGGACTGTGAATTTACAATGTGCAAATTCTATAAAACACACAGAAACATGATACATGTGTTTTTGTGCAATTGTCATTAGTTGATTTATTTTTTAAATTGTACACTGAGGTGCCCTGCATAGATTTGGACTAGCTACATAGTACTAAAAAGATTTTATATGGAAATGCATTAGTAAACCTACTACAGAAAAACAAGGAAGTTTAGGAGGCCCTTAGGCTCCACATATTCACAAGCTGACAATAATTGTACTATTGGAAGTATTTAGCACTCCTAAGGAGTTTGCATTGTCATAGCTTATTAGAAGCACATCTATGCACAACTGAACTGACAACAGTTAGTATCATACATGTTCTGTGACACAGCCAACGGCAGAAAAACTCACTTCTATGCTCTTTAAATTACCCCCTTTTTAACACATAGCTAAAATAGACACTAATAGGGTTCTTTTTTAGTGAGTAAGGTAAAACAGTCTTGACTTGAATAATCCAATCAAATGGAAGGAAAAAATCCTGTTTGCTATATTTCCAAGCACATGACCAGATAGTCAAAGTAAACATAGCTTTATGTTAGTGACTAAGCAAGCTGAACATTTAAGAGTGAATATTTTCTATTCCTGCTTATTTTTTCCTAAATTATTGTTCTTTATTATTAGCATTAGGATAGTATGTGTGTGGGATGATGATAGGTATTATGGTACTGGCTTACATTTTTATATATTTTTTTTCTTCCTCACTTTCTCTTTATGTTTGTAAAAAAATATATATATATATATTTGTTACACAAAATATGAGTAAAAGTGCAGGACCGGCATGGGAGACAATATCTCTCTTACTTTACATTGTAGTGAGTATCATATATTATGTTGCTTTATGCTTAATTTAAAGTACAAGACAATTATATTATCCCCCCTTGAAGATTCCCCCCTTGAAGATTTATACTACAGTTTTGCTATATCCCTTCTTATGGTTATAGATTCAATAATTTTCTGCTACCTGCTCTACTCTTATGCTTGCAACCCAAGTTGCAAGAACAGCTTCTCTATGCCTCCTATTGAACACTGTTTAGAAAGTTCCTTATGTGTGTAGTATACATACATACATAGATATTATAGATATTATGTGACATACACTCAAGGATCTTTCCACTATTCAACAGGTCTCTGCACTTCACTCCGCCCTGGGTTGTTGTCTGCCGGTTGGTGGTCTTTCCTGTTGCCCCTGTGTCCCCAGGTTGTACTTTTTGGACACTTTACAGTCCACCACAGTAATGGAGCATTCTATATTCTTATGATCTGTATGAAATAGTATATGTACACTATATTGTGGTATGTTGAAGTATGTATCTATATTTATATTTTCTTTCTGCATAATATATGTAGTGTTGCGCTACCCTGCCATATTGGGTTCTGAAGAAGCTGTGTAATTGGCAAAACGCTGACCTGGAATACCTGGTTATCGGAAGCATACAGTTTCTACATTGCTGCTATGTTACCCTAAACTCATTTAACGGTTTTCTGGCATTTAAGTATAGTTATTTGCAACAGTATTTTCTGGATTGTGTGAAGGCTGAATGACTGTATGCCTTTGTTTTTATAAATTTGTTTTTAAATGTGTAAAAATAAAGATACTATTTTTATAAATTTTGTTTAGTCTCCTACGCTGAAGTCTCTAAAGTCCAGTGCTTTAGGCAGGACCTGGCGTAGCCGGTCCTGCACTTTCTCTCATATACTCTAGTTTCGTTTTTTTAACCGAAATTTGTTTTCTTTGTTACACAAAATGCAGTGCTTCTAATGCTTATTAACCACTTGCCGACTGCCCCACGCACATATACTGTGGCAGGGCAGCTCGGCTGCGCATAAGCACGTATATATATGTGATTTTTTGCATGCGGTCTCAGCGGCGTGCATGCACCGCCAGAGCTGCACCCCTTCTGTGATTAAACACAGTGGGAGGCAGCCCGCGGGAGGAGCGGCGGTGATTGCCGCCGGCCTCCCATGATTGTCAGAGAAACTGACAGAAGACCTGCCTACTTATGTAAACAAAGCATGCGCGTCTTCTGTCACACAGGCAGAGAGAGATCTGGAGTTTCAGCTAAGCTGAAACCCCAATCTCTCTGTGCCTGTCACAAAGCCCTTCCCCCCCCCAACAGTCAGTAAGAAGAGTTAGGCATACATTAACCCCTTTGATCACCCCTTCCCTGCCAGTGTCATTTATACAGTAACCGTGCATACAATTTAGCACTGATTACTGTATTAATGTCACTGGTCCCTAAAAAGTGTCAAAAATGTCAGTTAGGGGTCCAATCTATCCACTGCAATGTCGCAGTCCCACTGAAAATCACTGATCGCCGTCATTACTACTAAAAACAAACAAAAAAAAATCCAAAAATCTATTCCGTAGTTTGTAACCATTTGTGGGAAAAAAAGGACATAAATTGTATTTGGGTACAGCGTTGCACGACCAAGCAATTTTCCGTTAAAGTAATGCAGTGCCGAATTGCAAAAAATGGCCTGGTCCTTAAGGGGTAAAACCTTCCGGAGCTGAAGTGTTTAAAGGGTAGCTTCAGAAATTATATCGGAAAAGGTATGTGCCAAGTAACTTTAAAGTCTCATTTAAATTTACTTCCATGCTTTTCTTTTTGTATTCCAGTCCAGTCCCTTTTTTTTTGTTTTTTATAACAATATTTATTTATCAAATGACTTGTAGAGGAATTGCAAGGTGGAGTGGAGAGTTTAATCAACATACAATAAATGAATATATACTGTACTATTTAAGGTAAGTAACAGGGCCTTATAACAGTTAGAATGTGAAAACATCAACATAATATCAGAAGTTCAAATGTTACCCTTGTCTCTAGGGGGGGAAAGGCAAAAGAAAAAGAAAAATATAAAAAGGGGGAGGGAAAGTGTAAGAGGAGGAGAGGGGAAATGGTAAGGTTGGTAAGAAAGGGAATTAGGGGACATGTGAAAAGAAATAAACTTACAGTTTAAGCTATTACAAATGATACAAGATTAGAGCATGGGAGTCCAAGCCATACATAGTAGATACAGTATATGACAGTGGTTGTCAAGGTTTGATTGTACTGTTAGGATTATGCAGCCACAAGGACCAAAGGGTACAAAGTTAAAATGTATTCAAAATATTAATGGCGAGCACCAGAACTCCCAAACATGTAAAACGTTTGGACTCGGGCCTCAAACTCGACTAAAGGTGGTTGGGAAAATCAAAAGACCCCATTTTGAAGGCTTATATGCAAGTTATTGGCCATAAAAAAGGGTATGGGGATCTGGGTACTGACCTGGGGGACATACAGCTGCAAGAAAAAGTATGTGAACCCTTTGGAATGATATGGATTTCTGCACAAATTGGTCATAAAATGTGTTCTGATCATCATCTAAGTCACAGTAATAGACAATCACAGTCTGCTTAAACTTATAACACACAAAGAATGAAATGTTGCCATGTTTTTATTGAACACACCATGTAAACATTCACAGTGCAGGTGGAAAAAGTATGTGAACCCCTAGACTAATGACATCTCCAAGAGCTAATTGGAGTGAGATGTCAGCCAACTGGAGTCCAATCAATGAGATGAGATTGGAGGTGTTGGTTACAGCTGCCCTGCCCTATAAAAAACACACACCAGTTGTGGGTTTGCTTTTCACAAGAAGCATTGCCTGATGTGAATGATGCCTCGCACAAAAGAGCTCTCAGAAGACCTATGATTAAGAATTGTGGACTTGCATAAATCTGGAAAGGGTTATAAAAGTATCTACAAACGCCTTGCTGTTCATCAGTCCACAGTAAGACAAATCGTCTATAAATGGAGAAAGTTCAACACTGCTGCTATATCTCCCTAGGAGTGGCCGTCCTGTAAAGATGACTGCAAGAGCACAGACTGCTCAATGAGGTGAAGAAGAATTCTAGTGTCAGCTAAAGACTTACAAAAGTCACTGGCAAATGCTAACATACCTGTTAGAGAATCTACAATACGTAAAACACTAAACAAGAATGGATTTCATGGGAGGATACCACAGAGGAAGCCACTGCTGTCCAAACAAAACATTGCTGCACGTTTACAGTTTGCACAAGAGCACATGGATGTTCCACAGCAGTACTGGCAAAATATTCTGTGGACAGATGAAACCAAAGTTGAGTTGTGTGGAAGAAACACACAACACTATGTGTGGCGAAAAAAAAGCACAGCACGCCAACATCAAAACCTCATCCCAACTGTGAAGTATGGTGGTGGGGGCATAATGGTTTGGGGCTGCTTTGCTGCATCAGGGCCTGGACGGATTGCTATCATCGAAAGAAAAATGAATTCCCAAGTTTATCAAGACATTTTGCAGGAGAACCTAAGGCCATCTGTCTAACAGCTGAAGCTCAACAGAAGATGGGTGTTACAACAGGACAATGACCCAAAGCATAGAAGTAAATCAACAACAGAATGGCTTAAACAGAAGAAAATAGGCCTTCTGAAGTGGCCCAGGCAGAGTCCTGACCTCAACCCGATTGAGATGCTGTGGCATGACCTCAAGAAAGCGATTCACACCAGACATCCCAGAATATTGCTGAACTGAAAAAGTTCCGTAAAGAGGAATGGTCAAGAATTACTCTTGACCGTTGTGCACGTCTGATCTGCAACTACAGGAAACGTTTGGTTAAAGTTATTGCTGCCAAAGGCGGTTCAACCAGTTATTAAATCCAAGAGTTCACATACTTTTTCCACCTGCACTGTGAATGTTTACATGGTGTGTTCAATAAAAACTTGGCAACATTTCATTCTTTGTGTGCTATTAGTTTAAGCAGACTGTGATTGTCTGTTGTTGTGACTTAATGTGCATTCACACTGAAGGGGCACGACTCCTGCAGGACTTCGGGGGCGACCTGTAAAGTCCCGTGCACCACAATTTCGGCGCGACTTGCACGGACTTCACATAATGGAAGTCAATGCAAGTCGCCTCCAGGTCGCCCCGAAGTAGTACAGGATCCTTTTTCTAAGTCGGAGCGACTTGTGTCACTCCTATTAGAACGGGTCCTGTACCAGTCAATAGACCATGAGGGACTACGACTTGTCAGGCTGACAAGTCACCTGACAAGTCGCGGCAGTGTGAATGGAGCCTTAGATGATGATCAGATAACATTTTATGACCAATTTGTGCAAAAATCCAAAGGGTTCACATACTTTTTCTTGCAGCTGTATATCAATGCAAACATGCCCTCAACATGGGGGAGCTTTGCCCCATCACCCCAAAGCACCTCATCCCCATGTCGATAGCGACAAGGGACTCTTCTTAACAATACAGGGCTGTGGTTGCGGGGGTCTGCATGCAGGGGGCTTAAGGGAATCTGGAAACTTCCTTTAACAAAGGAGTCCCCAGATTACACACAGTTTTTGACAATTTCTTTAAAAAAAAAAAAAACAATGTCCTCTAATGTAGATCCATCGTCAATCATGATAGCCGCCAGCACCACTAGACCCAAAAAAAGAAAGAAAAATGCTTTATCGGCAATGAAGGCTAACCGACTACTACCTGCTACTAGTGTTGAGCGAACGCGGACTGTATTATTCGGGTCCGTACCGGATAATTGGATTTTTATTACCCGGACACGGACCCAAAAACTTTACTGTATGTTCAGGTTTAAAATCCGTGTTCGGTAATTTTATTTCCTGTTTTGTATGTGATGGCACGCTTTTAATGGCGGGCTTTCAACAGCCAATCAACAAGTGTTTAACTGGTGTGCCATAGAATCCATCACAGCCATGCCTACTAATGGCATGGCTGTGATTGGCCAGCTGAAGCATGTGACCCAGGTCTTTATAAGCTAGAGACACAGCGCGCTGTGCGTCAGTCTGCTCTAGTGTAGGGAGAGAGCACACACAATGGTGCTGGCTGCTGCTGATTAGGGACAGACAGGGAAAAAAAACATTGTGCCTGAAAAGAATGCAGGGACAGGTCGGAGTGTAGGCAGGGAAAGATAGAAGAGCATTTTAGGGACAGGCTGGAGAGAGTAGGCAGGGAGAGATTAGGAGACACAGGACAGAACAATCGTCCGTTAGCAATCTACATCGGTTTTTCTATGTGGGGGGTGGCGCAGTGAACAATCTTTTTGCCCTCATTTGAGCCCACTGAGGAGGAGGGAGAAAAAAAATATTTTTATCAGTCTGTTGTGTGCAGCGTTCAGCTATATTTTACTACAGAGTGCTGTTCTAATCTGCTATTTAAAAATTACAAATTTAAAGGGGAATTTTTATTTTTTTTTACCTTCATAGCCTGCTGCTGACAGTGACATAAAACATAAGACACTGCTGTGTTCACATGTGCTATTGAAAAATCACCAATTTTATATACTTTTTTCTATTCCGCTATTCAATATACACCCTTTTGGGGTAAAAAAAATTAAATTGCGGCATAGTCTGTATTGGTACCTGTGAGATACACCTTTTTATATACTTTTTTTCTATTCCGCTATTCAATATACACCCTTTTGGTTTAAAAAAATTAAATTGCGGCATAGTCTGTATCGGTACGTGTGAGATACACCTTTTTATATACTTTTTTCTATTCCGCTATTCAATATACACCCTTTTGGGGTGAAAAAAATTAAATTGTGGCATAGTCTGTATCGGTACGCGTGAGATACACCTTTTAAATTTGTTTGGCGCAACTTCCACCGCCGAGGATTGCAGGGCGCTTAGGTTTGCCTCCTGTTCCAAACTCCTCCTACTCCTCTTCCTCATCCTCATCCTGCCTTTAGGGTACAAAAAATTGTAATCGGGGTCTAGTCTGAGTTTGTACGTGTGAGATACACCGTTTTATATACTTTTTTCTATTCCGCTATTCAATATACACCCTTTTGGGGTAAAAAAAATTAAATTGCGGCATAGTCTGTATTGGTACGTGTGAGATAAACCTTTTTATATACTTATTTCTATTCCGCTATTCAATATACACCCTTTTGGGGTGAAAACAATTATATTGCGGCAGAGTCTGTATCGGTACGTGTGAGATACACCTTTTAAATTTGTTTGGCGCATCTTCCACCGCCGAGGATTGCAGGGCACTTCAGTTTGCCTCCTGTTCCGAACTCCTCCTACTCCTCTTCCTCATCCTCATCCTCATCCTGCCTTTAGGGTACAAAAAATTGTAATCGGGGCCTAGTCTGTGTTTGTACGTGTGAGATACACCGTTTTATATCCTTTTTTGTATTCCGCTATCCAATATACACCTTTTTGGGGTGAAAAAAATTAAATTGCGGCATAGTCTGTATCAATACGTGTGAGATACACCTTTCTATATACTTTTTTCTATTCCGCTATTCAATATACACCCTTTTGGGGTAAAAAAAATTAAATTGCGGCATAGTCTGTATCGGTACGTGTGGGATACACCTTTTAAATTTGTTTGGCGCATCTTCCAGCGCCGAGGATTGCAGGGCGCTTCAGTTTGCCTCCTGTTCCGAACCCCTCCTCTTCCTCATCCTCATCCTGCCTTTAGGGTACAAAAAATTGTAATCGGGGCCTAGTCTGGGTTTGTACATGTGAGATACACCGTTTTATATACTTTTTTCTATTCCGCTATTCAATATACACCTTTTGGGGTAAAAAAAATTAAATTGCGGCATAGTCTGTATCAGTACGTGTGAGATACACCTATCAAATTATTTTGGCGCATCTTCCACCGCTGAGGATTGCAGGGCACTTCAGTTTGCCTCCTGTTCTGAACTCCTCCTACTCCTCTTCCTCATCCTCATACTGCCTTTAGGGTACAAAAAATTGTAATCGGGGCCTAGTCTGTGTTTGTACGTGTGAGATACACCTTTTTATATACATTTTTCTATTCCGCTATTCAATATACACCCTTTTGGGGTGAAAAAAATTAAATTGCGGCATAGTCTGTATTGGTACGTGTGAGATACACTTTTCAAATTTGTTTGGCGCATCTCCTTCCACCGCCGAGGATTGCAGGGCGCTTCAGTTTGCCTCCTGTTCCGAACTCCTCCTACTCCTCTTCCTCATCCTCATCCTGCCTTTAGGGTACAAAAAATTGTAATCGTGGCCTAGTCTGTGTTTGTACGTGTGAGATACACCGTTTTGTATACTTTTTTCTATTCCGCTATTCAATATACACCCTTTTGGGGTGAAAAAAGTTAAATTGTGGCATTGTCTGTATCGGTACGTATGAGATACACCTTTTAAATTTGTTTGGCGCATCTTCCACCGCCGAGGATTGCAGGGCGCTTCAGTTTGCCTCCTGTTCCGAACTCCTCCTACTCCTCTTCCTCATCCTCCCTTTAGGGTACAAAAAATTGTAATCGGGCCTAGTCTGTGTTTGTACGTGTGAGATACACCATTTTATATACTTTTTTCTATTCCGCTATTCAATATACACCCTTTTGGGGTGAAAAAAATTAAATTGTGGCATAGTCTGTATCGGTACGTGTGAGATACACCTTTTAAATTTGTTTGGCGCATCTTCCACCGCCGAGGATTGGAGGGCGCTTCAGTTTGCCTCCTGTTCTGAACTCCTCCTACTCCTCTTCCTCATCTTCATCCTGCCTTTAGGGTACAAAAAATTGTAATCGGGGCCTAGTCTGTGTTTGTACATGTGAGATACACCGTTTTATATACTTTTTTTTATTCCGCTATTCAATATACACCCTTTTGGCGTAAAAAAAATTAAATTGCGGCATAGTCTGTATCGGTACGTGTGAGATACACCTTTTTATATACTTTTTTCTTTTCCCCTATTCAATATAAACCATTGTGGGGTGAAAAAATTAAATGGCTGCATAGTCTGTATCGGTACGTGTGGGATACACCTTTTAAATTTGTTTGGCGCATCTTCCAGCGCCGAGGATTGCAGGGCGCTTCAGTTTGCCTCCTGTTCCGAACTCCTCCTACTCCTCTTCCTCATCCTCATCCTGCCTTTAGGGTACAAAAAATTGTAATCGGGGCCTAGTCTGTGTTTGTACGTGTGAGATGATACACCGTTTTGTATACTTTTTTCTATTCTGCTATTCAATATACACCCTTTTGGGGTAAAAAAATTAAATTGCGGCATAGTCTGTATCGGTACGTGTGAGATACACCTTTTTATATACGTTTTTCTATTCCGCTATTCAATATACACCCTTTTGGGGTGAAAAAATTAAATTGCGGCATAGTCTGTATCGGTACGTGTGAGATACACCTTTCAAATTTGTTTGGCGCATCTCCTTCCACCGCCGAGGATTGCAGGGCGCTTCAGTTTGCCTCCTGTTCCTAACTCCTCCTACTCTGCTTCCTCATCCTCTACCGCCTCCTCATCCAGTCAGCGTAACACCTTCACCACCAACTTCAGCACAGCCAGGGGTATACGACAGCAGGCAGTTTTAAAACTTGCCTGTTTGGGGGAAAAACCACACACCGCGCAGGAGTTGTGGAGGAGCATGGAACAGCAGACCGATGAGTGGTTGCTGCCAGCGAGCCTCAAGCCCGGCCTGGTGGTGTGCGATAACGGGCGAAATCTCATAGCAGCTCTGGGCCTAGCCGGTTTGATGCACATTCCTTTCCTGGCGCATGTGCTGAATTTGGTGGTGCAGAGGTTCCTTTGAAATTACCCCAATATGTCAGAGCTGCTGCAGAAAGTGCGGGCCGTCTGTGCGCACTTTCGGCGTTCTCACCCTGCTGCTGCTCGCCTGTCAGCGCTGCAGCGTAACTTCGGCATTCCCGCTCACTGCCTCATATGTGACGTGCCCACAAGGTGGAACTCCAGCTTGCACATGCTGGAAAGACTGTGCGAGCAGCAGCAGGCCATAGTGGAGTTTCATCTGCAGCACGCACGCGTGAGTCGCTCTGCGGAACAGCACCACTTCACCACCAATAACTGGGCCTCCATGCGAGACCTGTGTGCCTTGTTGCGCTGTTTTGAGTACTCCACCAACATGGCCAGTGCCGATGACGCCATTGTCAGCTTAACTATCCCACTTCTATGCCTCCTTCAAAAAACGATTCGGGCGATGATGGAAGAGGATGTGGCACAGGAGGAGGAGGAGGAGGAGGAGGAAGAGGGATCATTTCCAAGGCTTTCAAGGCAGTCATTCACCAGTGGCTCCGAGGGTGGGTTCCTGCACCCACAAACGCCAGGTACACAATTGTCCAGTAGGGGCACAGTTCTGGAGGATGAGGAGGATGAGGAGGAGGAGATGGAGGAGGAGATGGAACCATGTTCTCAGCAGGGTGGCACCCAGGCCAGCTCATGGCCATCACTGGTGCGTTGCTGGGGGGATACAGAGGATACAGATGATACACCTCCCACAGAGGACAGCCTTTCGTTGCCTCGGGGCAGCCTGGCACACATGAGCGATTACATGCTGCAGTGTCTCCACAACGACCACCAAGTTGCCCACATTCTAACTTGTGCTGATTACTGGGTGGCCACGCTGCTGGATCCCCGTTACAAGGACAACGTACCGTCCTTAATTCACTCACTGGAGCGTGATCGCAAGATGCGCGAGTACAAGCACACGCTGGTAGACGCGATGCTGCTGGCATTCCCACCTGACAGCGGGGCCACAGTGGAAGCACAAGGCCAAGGCAGAGGAGGAGGAGGAAGAGGTCGCCAACACAACCAGGGCACCGCCAGCACCTCAGAAGGCAGGGTTAGCATGGCCCAAATTTGGAAAAGCTTTGTCAGCACGCCACAACAAACAGCAGCACCAGCAGCTCATATGGAACGTCTTAGCAGGAGGCAGCATTTCACCAACATGGTGGAGCAGTATGTGTGCACACGCCTACATGCAGTGAATGACGGGTCTGCCCCTTCAACTTCTGGGTCTCCAAATTGGGCACATGGCCTGAGCTTGCCCTTTACGCCTTGGAGGTGCTGGCGTGCCCTGCAGCCAGTGTATTATCTGAATGTGTATTTAGCACGGCTGGGGGCGTTATCACAGACAAGCGCAGCTGCCTGTCCAGAGACAATGTGGACAAGCTCACATTTATTAAAATGAACCAGGCATGGATCCCACAGGACTTTTCCGTACCTTGTGCAGAATAGAGATGGATACCGACCTTACCCAGCCAGCTTTTGGGGTGTACCCTAATTTAAAATGACTAAAAAAAAGTAGTGTTGGCTACCTCGTCCCCCTCCACCGCCGCTTCCACCTACACCGCCACATCCACCGCCACCTCAACCTCCCTCCTACTCCATATGGGCCTCGTCCTTCACAGATGAAGAAAATTGTTTTGTTTTTCTGTTTGTTTTGTTGTTTTAAGTTATTTCCCTATCCACATTTGTTTGTAGAGCACTTGCCATGCTCTTAACTACATTTTGCTGCCACTCTAGCCATTTCCATTGTTTTTTTAGAGCCATTTTAGTGCCTGAAAGTTTGGGTCCCCATTGACTTCAATGAGGTTCGGTGTCCGGGTAAAGTTCGTAAAAAGTCAGGGTCACGGACCCGGACTTTTTTTTCAAGTTCGGCCGAACCCACCGAACACGGACATCCAGGTGTCCGCTCAACTCTACTTCTAAAGTAAAGACCGCTAGGTTGATGAAATCAAGCGACTGGCCTATTGTATCTTGGAGATAGACACCTGAATATAGTGTTTGCCTTAGAGAGGTAGTATGTCACTTTAAGAAGTAATCAAGGACGGCCCCCCCCCCCATAGGTATGACAGTATATTTAAGTGGATTGAGAGAAAGGGCGCGTTATCCTGACGATGCTACGCTAGTACATAGTGAAACCCGTTGACGTCACAGACACATCACTGGACTGACAGCTGTATTGGCCCCTATTGGAGGAGTATACGCCCAGGGCAGCCTGAAGAGTGGGGTAGCCAACACACCAAACACCAGCAGTGGTTTGAACTTCCTGCGACTCTATCTGAGTTAGCGGAAGGAGGATTCAGGCAGCCCGATGTGCCACATCCCCTACAAGCACAGCACGAGCAGGAGCTCACAGACGTCTATCGAGACCTGTTTGGAATATTGAGGAGAGGAGCTGGAGCAGGTTTTTTTTACCGTCCCATCCTGGCAGTCAGTCCTGGCATATCAATCCCTGCAGGACCGACTAGAGGGGGTAAGACAGCTCGCTCTATACCTATACCAAACAATTTAAAAATACAGTATTGCTTAAGTGGAGAAAGTCACAATCTCTAAGGACATAGGAGAAATATTCTTTATTGAGAGCTGTTGTATAGAGGGACTTGAACTTTTGCTCTTAGCGTCTTGGCATGTTGTCTGTATTGATCCTTATCATCCAGCCTACCTAGGAGGTCTTAGAGTCCACAGTGGCCATTCTTCACATAGGGACAATTGCTAGATGTGCTGTTAGCCCGGGGCCAATATGTATTTATATAGGGGAGATTGTCCCTTATGGTCTACACAGCGAGAAATCGCACACTTGCTGGTAGTACACATAGTTACCTTCAGTCAGGACATATGTATCAGTGACATATTTTTAAATGAGTGGGGTCAGCTATTGACGCACAGTGTGGCAACAATTCAAGATTCATCTTTGTATCATTATTTGTAATGAAAAAAATGTTTTACCTTACCATTAACTCTAAGTGTCTGCCTAAAAACCACTTGGTTATTCCAAGGGGATCTTTACCCCCATTTATTTTTGTGTATGCGTAGGTTTAAAGCCGGAATACCATTAAGTGGTATAGACGAATGGTGTTTGTTAAGGTTTCAACTATCAAATAACCCCCTTTTTCCTAATTTTGCAAATTCCACACCAATGCTGGGGAGGTGAACATTCAATAACCCACTGACACCAAAGTTGGGGATAGCATTCAGGAGCCTACTAACCAATAGAGTAGGGTGCTTTAAAATTCCCACTGCCCACCAATGCTGTAAAATGTTTATTCCTACTAAGGGGCGGGACTATTGCCGCACTGTCTGTGTCAATGGGCACTCAAACCATAGCTTGGAATTGAGTACACATATGTTCCACCAAAGGAAGTGGCTTCCTATGGTGCCATACCAAGAAGAGGAGGAGCCCAGAGCACAGGTGGGGACCCCAGAAGAGGAGGACCAGGGCAGCTCTGTTAAAAACCATTGCACAGAGCAGGTAGGTATAACATGTTTGTTACTTTTTAAAAGATATCTTTTACAATCACAAAAGGCAAAGCAACAGCATGAATAGTCAGCGAACTAATGCTCTTAAAAAGACAAGTTGGCAATGGCAACCCACAGAATTCTTTCACAGCAGATGTACCTTAACTACTAGCTATATCGTTGTTTTTTTTTTTTTTTTTTTCTCAAAATGACAAACATGTAACTTCAATAAATAACTAAATATTTATTTAATTAGGATTTTGGTACTAAAAGAACCGGTGTATTTTAAGGAAAATAAAATACTTAAAAGTGTTTAATGAATCATTTTCTTCAAGACCATATGCTACAGAGACTTCTCTTTTAGAAAAGTAATAATGCTTTTGAAAGGTTATACTAATGCCTTGCTGTTGCATTTCAGATTGACTGCTGGAGATGCATTCACATCTGCTTAGCCCTACCCTTTTCTAAACAGTTAAGAAGCTGAGAATGCTGGAGTTGTAAGAGGCACAATTCTGTATTAGGAGTTAAATGTTGAAGTGCAATCAGCTGGATCTGAGTTCATGTGTTTATCATGTGTAGCCTACAGCATTATTCTAACATAATTCGGTGACATGGAGAAAAACAACATCTTAATATGTATATGTTATTTTAAAACTAGATTTAGAGATTATTTAATAATTTTGATAAATTATAAATACCACTCACATGAAAAGGCTTTTGTTATAATAATCAGATGCCACAAAATCCTTGTGACATACATTACATACATTGTGATTGTAATTGCCACTCCTGTGATTGTTTTGGTTTAGATCCTATTAGCAGTGAGCAGTACAAATTGGAAATCTGTCTATGTTTTTTATATATTAGTGTAAATAGTTTAAAGTAGATTTAAACCCTAACTGGATGCATTTACTTGACTAAAGGGGTTGTAAACCCTCACGTATACCCAGTAAAGTGAATAGCCTCAGATGTTACACAGAGATTAAACAAATCCTCCTACTTAACCGCTTGCCGACTGCCGCAAGTAGATTTACTGCGGCGGTCAGCCCCTGCCAGGCAGAGTGACGTTAATTAACGTCACTAGCCTGGGAGGGTCTGGGGAGCGAGCGCGCGCCCGCGGAGGTGCGCTCCCGCTCCCGCGCGGTCACAGACCCCCCCGCGCATGTGACTGGCGGACCCGATGTCCGCCGGTCACTCGGCGATCGGCGGGGGAGAGGGAGAAAGTCAGGCGGCTTGTGTAAACAAGCCACCTGTCATTCTCCTCGGTGTAAAGACACTGATCACACGGATCTACTATGTAGATCCGTTGATCAGTGTCCTTACAGCTCAAGCCACAGCCAATCACAGTAGAAAGCACGCCCCTAGGGACACACACAGCCCCTCCCTCCCAAATAAAGTTAACCCCTTCACTACCAGTGTATTTTTACAGTAACAGTGCATATATATAGCACTGATTACTGTAGAAATGTCACTGGTAACCCCAAAAGTGTCAAAAATGTCAGTCAAGGGTCCGATCTGTCCGCCGCAATGTTGCAGTACCGCAAAAAAAAGCACAGATCGCCGCCATTACGCGTTAAAAAAAAAACAACAAAAATGACAAAAATCTTTCCCTTTGTTAGTAAACGCGATAACTTTTGCGCAAACCAATAAAAATACGCTTTTTGCAATTTTTTTTACCAAACATAGGTAGGATAAAACAAATTGGCCGAAAATGTTAAAAAATTTTGATTTTTACATTTTTTTTGGGGGAATTTCATGTAAAAAAATGTGAAAAATATTGCTATTTTTGCAAAATTTACGCTCTTTTTTTTGTTTATAGCGCAAAAAGTAAAAATCGCACAGGTGATCAAATACCACCAAAAGAAAGCTCTGTTTGTGGGAAAAAAAGGACGTCAAATTCGTTTAGGTACAGCGTCGCACGACCGCGCAATTGTCCGTTAAATTCACGCAGTGCCGAATCGCAAAATACCCCCTGGTCTTTTAGCAGGAAAATCCTCCGGGGCTTAAGTGGTTAAGCTTTACTTGTATATCTGATGTCTTCCCCTTTCTACACCCTTTCAGAAGTGCAGATCATGTTAAAAAGCTTTCTTCACCTGTCTCAGCACAGTGAAGAGGGCAGGGAGACTGTATCTACACTGTGTGAGAGCTGATTGGAAGAAAGGGACACTCCCCTCTCCACATAGGCAGAGGAACGAAGGAACATGCAGTGCTGTATTCTGAATAGACAAGCTTAGTGCTTATCTCCCTGTAAGCTCCCTCTCAGACACAATTTTTTAGCTCATGTTATCTCATGTGTTGAAGAACTTGTCAGAACTGACTCATACTGATAACAGAGGAACGAAGTACCAGAGAGAAAAGACACTTAGAGCTTTAGAGAGAGATAAGTAAACACTGCAGATATATGTGCTTAGTTCAAATGTAATGAATGGCGTTTACAACTACATTAAATACTGTGTATAACTGACAATGTTGCTATTAACTGCAAGGTGTTGTTACTGGCTGGATCTCCAGACTAGTGTGAGGACAAAGGCCATCCAGTGCCCAGGGCCAGAAGGCCAAACAGTTCCCCCTCTTTTGTTATGTGTTCGCCTGATTGTCTTTTGCAGCCATTATCCAACTCATAGCTTGTCTCAGCATCATTGTCTAGCTCCACGTCTGCCAATTGAGCTTCACAAGAACCCTGGAATAGTTACATAATTAGTCTGGGTGAAAAATGACACAAGTCCATCTAGTTCAACCAAAAAAAGAAAAAACAAATCATACAATCCCATATACACAATCCTATACCCAAAGTTGATCTAGAGGAAGGCAAAAAACCCCAGCAAAGCATGATCCAATTTGCTCCAGCAGGGGAAAAAATCCCTTCCTGATGCCCCCAAGAGGCAATCAGATATTTCCTGGATCAGCTTTACCTATAGATGTTAGCATCCAGTTATTTTATCTACATTTAGGAAAGAATCCAGGCCTTTTTTAAAACAATCTACTGAACTGGCCAAAACAAGCTCTTTTGCAGCTCTTACTCTGAGAAAACCTTTCCATCGTTAGAGATTAAATATCTTTTCCTCTAGATGTAAAGAGTGCCCCCTTGTCCTCTGTGATGACCTTAAAGTGAATAACTCAGCACCAAGTGCACTATAAGGACCACTTATGTATTTATAAATGTTGATCATATCTCCCATTAATCTCTTCTTCTCAAGAGAGAATAAATTCAGTTCCTCTAATCTTTCCTGAGCTCCTCCATGCCCTTCTCTGCACTTTCTCCAGTTTCCCAATATCCTTTTTGTGAACTGGTGCCCAAAACTGAACTGCATATTCCAAATTAGGTCGTACTAATGATTTGTACAGGGACAAAATTATTGTTCTCTCTCTCTGGAGTCTATATCACTCTCTTAATACAAGGAAGGACTTTGCTCGCTTTGGAGACCACAGCTTGGCATTGCATACTAGTACTAAGCTTATGGTCTACCAAAACACCCAGATCCTTCTCCACCATTGATTCCCCCAGTTGTACACCCACTAGTATGTATGATGCATGAATATTATTAGCCCCCAAGCGCATAACTTTACATTTATCAACATTAATCCTCATCTGCCACATAGTTGCCCAATTAAAAAGTGCATTGAGGTCAGCTTGTAAGATGTAAGGATGATATTCCACTGCAGAGCTTGATGTCCTCTTTCACAAAAATCCAGAAAGGTGCAGTGTGGAAGGTATGTAACTTACTAAGTGCAGGGGTAAAGAGTGTGTAACACAGTGGGCATTATTCAGGAACATGTAATTAACACATTTCAGGGGTCTGGATCATGTAAGTATCCAGAGTGCAAGGGTCTGGAGCATGTGAAGAACAGAGTACCAGAGTCAGCAATATGTAACATACATAGTGCAAGAGTCAGGGGCAGGGATGAGCTCAACTGTGTTCAGATTCTATTCTAAACCAAGCTGAGCTATTCTACCAGGAAGCTGTCAATGCACAAAGCCAATCATAAGTGGCTGAGGCATTCCCCTACCCATTACCACACATATTAAGGGGTATCTATACTTGCAAATTTAAGGCAGGGAATATGTTGGCTGCTTATGATTGGTTGTGTGCAGTGACAGCTTCCTAGTGGGATAGCTCAGGTGTTCTTGAAATAGGATCTGAAAATGTCTGAACTTAGTTAGGAGTATGTAATGTACAGAGGGCAGGGGTCAGGAGTATGTAACATCCAGAGTGTATTGATAAGGAGTAAATACACCCTAGTGCACAGCACATTCACACATACTGTACGTACATACATACATACATACATACATACATACACACACACATACACACACACACATACACACACACACACACACACACACACACACACACACACACCAGATCCAAGAGGGGTTTACAGCAGGTATGGCAGATGTTCAGAGACAGAGAAAGGCAGGACTTGAGAGGTGGATCAGATACAGCTTTCTCTCCTTCTTAATGGCTGGGGCAAACTCTGGTGACTGTTGAGCAGAGACAGAGCTCAGTCCTGACGCTGCAGCACATTTACTGTTAGTCCACGTATATATATATATATATATATATATACACACACAGTATCTCACAAAAGTAAGTACACCCCTCACATTTTTTAAAATATTTTATGAAAACTTTTCATGTGACAACACTGAAGAAATGACACTTTGCTACAATGTAAAGTAGCGTACATCTTGTATAACAGTGCAAATTTGCTGTCCCCTCAAAATAACTCAACACACAGCCATTAATGTCTAAACCTCTGGCAATTAAAGTGAGTACACCCTTAAATTAAAATGTCCAAATTGGGCCCAATTAGCCATTTTCCCTCCCTAGTGTCATGTAACTCGTTAGTGTTACAAGGTCTCAGGTGTGAATGGGGAGCAGGTGTGTTAAATTTGGTGTTATCGCCCCCTCTCTCATACTGGTCACTGGAAGTTCAACATGGCACCTCATGGCAAAGATCTCTCTGATGATATTAAAAAAAGAAATGTTGCTCTACATAAAGATGGCCTAGGCTATAAAAAGTTTGCCAAGACCCTAAAACTGAGCTGCAGCATGGTGGTCAAGACCATACAGCAGTTTACCAGGACAGGCTCCACTCAGAATAGGCTTCGCCATGGTTGACAAAAGAAGTTGAGTGCATGTGCTCAGCATCATATCCATAGGTTGCCTTTGGAAAATAGACATATGAGTGCTGCCAGCACTGCCGCAAAGGTTGAAGGGGTGGGGGGGGGGTCAGCCTGTCGGTGCTCAGACCATACGCCGTACACTGCATCAAATTGGTCTGCATGACTGTCGTCCCAGAAGGAAGCCTCTTCTAAAGATGATGCACAAGAAAGCCCCAAAACAGTTTGCTGAAGACAAACAGACTAAGGACATGGAATACTGGAGCCATGTCCTGTGGTCTGATGAGACCAAGATAAACCTATTTGGTTCAAATGGTGTCAAGCGTGTTTGGTGGCAACCAGGTGAGGAGTACAAAGACAAGTGTGTCTTGCCTACAGTCAAGCATGGTGGTGGCAGTGTCATGGTCTGGTGCTGCATGAGTGCGGCCAGCACTGGAGAGCTACAGTTCATTGAGGGAACCATGAATGCCAACATGTACTGTGACATACTGAAGCAGAACATGATCCCCTCCCTTCAGAGACTGGGCCACAGGGCAGTATTCTAACATGATAACGACCCCAAACACACCTCAAAGATGACCACTGCCTTGATAAAGAAGCTGATTGTAAATGTGATGGACTGGCCAAGCATGTCTCCAGACCTAAACCTTATTGAGCATCTGTGGGGCATCCTCAAATGGAAGGTGAAGGAGTGCAAAGGCTCTAACTTCCATCAGCTCCAAGATGTCATCATGGAGGAGTAGAAGAGCACTCAAGTGGCAACCTGTGAAGCTCTGGTGAACTCCATGCCAAAGAGGGTAAGGCAGTGCTGGAAAATAATGGTGGCCACACAAAATATTGGCACTTTGGGCCCAATTTGAACATTTTCACTTAGGGGTTTACTCACTTTTATTGCCAGCGGTTTAGACATTAATGGCTGTGTGTTGAGTTATTTTGAGAGGACAGCAAATTTGCACTGTTATACAAGCTGTACGCTCACCACTTTCTATTGTAGCAAAGTATCATTTCTTTAGTGTTGTCACATGAAAAGATATAATAAAATATTTACAAAAATGTTAGGGTGTACTTACTTTCGTGAGATAATGCATATATATATTTCATATTTTTTTTAAATTATTTTTGTGTAGTATTTATTTTCTAATAATCTTTATTGGTCCAGTCTAGATATTTTTATGAGCATTTTTCCTTACATATAATGAGAAGGGCACAGCTCGCTATGTAGCACCACTCTTCACACAACAAACACAACAAAACCGTCTGTTCTGCTTTGTCTCAGCCCTGCTACAGACAAGAAACTTTGCGATAGATTCACATAAAATTAATATATTAAAGCTTATATGAGTTTAGTGATGGGGTTTATATCTACTTTAACATGGTGTGTGACAATTTCATTACTATGTTACATGCATTAAGTTCTACCTGTATCTTTTACTATATACACACAGAACACCCTGTAATTTGTTCTTCCTTTTAATGCCATTTTGTGGTTGTCTTTGTTATTTGTTATGTGAAAAATTCAATAAACATTATTGAAAGTAAAATGGTGTGAATTTTTGTGTGTTTAAATTAAATTACAGAATACTTTTTGAACAGCATTTATCAATGTTATTGGCAATGTGCTGAACTGTTTAGAAATGTATAACAGTAATTTATATAGTTATAAATTAAGGTACAGTGCATTTATTGGTAATGCCGCTGAGAGTGTAAAGAAGCACTTGCAACAGATCTTTGCTAATTCTGAACTGCCCTTGTCTAGCAGGATTGATACCCATGTCAAATGTGTAAATCCTTACAGTGTGGCAGTGGTCCATGTAGAAACATCTAGGGCTGGCACAAGCACTCCGATGAGTCTGGCATATAACATTAGCAGGCAGGCAAGCTGCCATAAAAACAGATGGTTATGAAAATAAACAGACTGTAACTGTGAGTAAGAGTTGATTTAAAACCATGACTTTCATGATATGGAAGTGATATTTTTTTGCATCGAAGTCCATAACTGAAGTATTCATGCACATGTATTTTTGATTGAGTAGACTTCATAAAGTGCAGCAGATCCAAAGCTCAGTTTTAAACATTAGCAATTTTGAAATTATTGCTGCAGAATATATTAACAGCTAACAGGTAATAATATCAATATCCAAAAATGTACAAGCTATCAATGAAAATTAAAGTATGGACTCTTACTAAATTTGACCTAGCATTGTTTTTTTTCATGATTTTTTCATGTCAAAGCCAACATTGTACTAAAAATGGCAACATTTTCTTATTTACCGAGGGTCCTCTCCCCCCATCCCAAAATGTTACACTAAAGAAAAAAAAGAATCCTTTAGGAAGAATATTTAATATCCATACCTTTCCCTTGCCCACTGTACCAAGGTGAGAATGATGTCATTATCCTTTGGCAAGATCCTGGGGAGTGTTGAGAAGCCTAATTTCATGAACATATGATCTGGCACTGTACTATAGCATTATCTTGTTGGACATGGGATATTAAGGTTTCCTCTGGATTTTGTTGGAATGAAGATAATGTCACCCCTTGCAGAATGAAGGCCGGGGAAAGATAATAATATTAAATAACTTTTTTTGCACCACAGCTTTTTTTTTTTTTTTAATGACCCAACTGTCCCTCTTTTGAAACAAAATAACTCTATCCCTTATTCATTTTTAGCTCAGGTATAGATATCTGTACATGATATAAAGGAAACTTTTGAAAATAAAAAAGCTCCAATGAGTTATATTCTGTGCTCAGAAACCTGAGCAGTATGTGGACAGGGACATGTGGACAGAGGCATTGTGTTTTGCTTTTTTAGTGTCAGTTTTAAAATGTTCTTGGATTCACAGTGTGTAATCCCGTTCATATGGCAGGAATAAATTGTCCTCCCTCCCCAGCAGCTTCCAAATTTTAAAGATTTCAGTCCATTAAAGAATTTGCATTAAAAATCAAGGTCTACCTGTTACATCATTGAATTGATGCATCAACGGGAAAAAAACTAGAGGACATATTTGGTCCATAAAGGTCACCAAATATTCTTTTAGGTGCTGAGTGCTGACCATTGGAGTGCCCAGGGAAAAACATATAAATAGGAACTGTAAAAATAGATGCTTTTAGCAGCATTTGATACACCATGCTGCAAATAAATTGAAGTTCTTTGGGGATTTCGTGCATCTACTAGCACACATTTTTACAGTGTTCATCAAAACAAAAAGTGAATCATTGTTTGATGGAACATGCAGTCCAAAATATATATTCATTAAACAGTTTTTATGTCAGCGTTTCAGTTTTCTATAGCCAACAAAAGAAAAAAATAATTTCGATTGTTCTGAAAAAAAAGGAAATTATGTGTCATGACTTCAATCTAGTTTTTTCTAAAATAATTATAATCTTTACCAAATTCATGAAAGACAAAGGGCATCTCAAGGGTTTGTAGACACAGGAACTCTTTTATCACCATGGATTCCCTGTGGTTAAATGCATTTATAATCAAAGGAATGTTTTTCACCTTTCCACTTTTTTCTTCAGAGATCTTTTTATGCTTTAAAGAAAATGACCTTGAGGGGTTGTTTTTCCAGATATACATTTGGCGGCTGCACAGAAAAAGCAGAAATAGAGTTTCTTCAGAATCCTGTCACTATAATGTTCAGATTTAAGGTATGACCAATTTCTGACAGCAATTTCCAGCAATACAGCATCCTGAGCAAATCATACATTTTGCAATATTATATGGTATAATGTTCATTTTTTGTTTCTCTGTTTGGTGGGCTGTGCCTCAATCAACATTAGGGATAAACAAAATTATTTCTCAAGAAAGCAAAACCTCTCAGTTTAGCTTATTGGTCTAGTCAATTTCATAATGTAGAGGTTTTTTTTTCATGCACATTTAGGGTAGTTGTTTTTATCTAATTTATTGTTTTTTTTTTATATTTGTTCCCTTTTTATTTTTGTGTAACGGATGTTTGTTTGTGACTGATGTTTTAACTTCTTATGTTACTTATCCTGTCTTTTATGAACTAATTAATTTAATTTAATTTAATAAAATAACAAAACTAACCAGGGGCTTTTTTTTGGCACAGAAACAAGTTCAGGGTAGTTGATAAAAAATCTTCTGCAGACTCAATAGGAAACACTGGACATATTAAAGGATTTGTGTATTTTTTTATGTTACCATGTATATGTTTTTTTGCATATTTTCAAATCTTTTTTTTTCACATTGGTTCATATCCCCCATTGCAATGCAAAAAAAGAACACTTTTTTAAGTGTGCAAACTGACCTTAAAAAAGCCAAGATTCAGCACCGATCGCCTTCATAAACTTCAATATGGTTAGTTAAATAACATGTTTTGGGAGTGTCCTAAATCTTAATAAGAAGTTAGGGAGCAGTACAATGTAATCCCTTAAAAGTGACTTTTTTTGTTTAGAAACAGCATCCAAAGATCTTTCATTTAGCAGCTGTAAAGCCACTAGCCCCCATTCACATCGGTGCAATTTGACATGTGTTTTGACAGGTCAAATCGCATGTCAAATCGCAGCCTATTGCCGGCAATGGGAGCCTCCCAATTGGTGCTATGACGACTTTTACCAATTTCCAAAAGTAGTTCCTGCACTACTTTTGGCAACTTCAGGGTGACTTGAAAGACGTCTTTGCATGAACATGCACAGATGTCTTTCGAGTTTCCCCTGAAGTCGGCCTGAAATGCGGCTTTGAAATCGTGTGAGTTAAGATTAAGTTGCAGCCATGTTTAGTGTGAATGAGGGCTAAATAGCAGATCCCTAGCCTACTTGTTTGTAAACAACCATGGGACCTGTCATTTAGAAGTGGTAACACTAACAGTGCTGGTGCAAAGATTTTTGACACCCTAGGCAAAACCTAAGTTTGCCGCCCCCCTTGGCTGAGTGGCAGCGGTGGTGGTGGGATAGGATGGGTGGCAGTGGTGGTGGTGGGATGAGATCAGTGGCAGCTCTGGTGGAGGGATGAGATCAGTTACAGCGGTGGTAGGGAGATGGGATGGCATGAGTGGCAGCTATGGTGGTGGGGTGATGGATGAGTGGAATCAATGGTGGGATGGGATGGGATGGGACGGGATGAGTGGCAGTGGTGGTGGGGTGGAATGAGTGGGAGTGGTGGTGGGATGGGATGGGATAAGTGGCAGTGGAGGTGGGATGGGATGGGATGAGATGAGTAGCAGTGGTGGTGGAATGGGGTGGAATGAGTGACAGTGGTGGTGGGATACATAGTTACATAGTAGTTGAGGTTGAATAAAGACAACAGTCCATCCAGTTCAACCTGTGTAGGTGTGTGTGGACATATTCATTTCACATAACGCTGAATGTTGGGATCTTTGGGATGCACGTCCAAGAGGCTTTTAAAAGTAGCTATACTCCTTGCAGTTACAACCAATTGTGGAAGAGAGTTCTGCAATCTTATAACCCTTACAGTGAAAAACCCCTTACGTAACTTAAGGTTAAACAGCCTCTCCTCTAATCTCATTGTGTGGCCATGCCTCCTCTCACACTCCTTGAGACTAAATAGTTTTTTTCTTATGCTGAGATCACCATTGAGATATTTGTAAATTGCTATCATGTCCCCTCTCAGACATCTCTTCTCCAGGGAGAATAAATTAAATGCTTTCACATGCTCCTCATAATTAAGGCCCTCCAATCCCCTAATTAGTTTAGTTGCCCTTCTTTGGACTCTCTCCAGTTCCAGTACATCCTTTCTGAGGATTGGCAACCTGAACTGGACAGAGTACTCCAGATGTGGCCAGACCATGGTTTTATAAAGTGGTACGATTATAGCTTTATCTCTGGAATATATCCCCTTCCTTATGCATGCTAATATTCTGCCGGCTTTGGCAGCTGCAGATTGACATTGCATGCTATTGCTTAGTCTATCTTCAAATAAGACTCCCAGATCTTTCTCCATTATTAAATTCCCCCAGGTTACCCGCCTAAAGCGTATTTTGCGTTTATATTTTTAGCCCCCAAGTGCAATACCTTACATTTCTCCACATTAAACCTAATTTGCCAAGTAGTTTCCCACTCTGTTATTTTGTTCAGGTCATTCTGTCAGATTTCTGTATCTTGATGAGAAGTTATTGCCCTGCCTATTTTTGTGTCACCGCAAAAACTGAGATTGAGCTAATGATCCATCCTCAATGTTATTTATGAATAAATTTAACAAAATTGGTCCCAGGACTGAGCCTTGGGAGACCCCTCTTACCACTCCAGACCAGTCTGAGTACACATTATTTATCACCACCCTTTGGACATTCCCCTGTAACCAGTTTTCTATCCAAGAACAAACAATATGGTCGATGCCTGCAGACTTTAGTTTATAGATTAAGTGTTTGTGGGGAACTGTATCGAATGCCTTAGCAAAATCCAGATGGGATGGGATGAGTGGCAGTGTTGGTGGGATGGGATAAGTGGCAGTGGTGGTGGGATGAGATGAGTGGCAGTGGTGGTGGTAGTGGTGGGATGGGATGGGATGGGATTGGATGAGTGGCAGTGGTGGTGGGATGGGATGGGATTGGATGAGTGGCAGTGGTGGTGGGATGGGATTGAATGAGTGGCAGTGGTGGTGGGATGGGATTAGTGGTGGTGGTGGGATGGGAAGAGTGTGAGCAGTGGTGGTATGGGATGGGATGGGTGGCAGCGAAGGTCGGATGCGAAGGGATCTGTGGCAGCGGTGGTGGGATGGGACGGGATGGGTGGCAGTGGTGGTGGTAATGGGATAGTATGGGATGAGTGGCAGTGGTGGTGGAGGGATTGGATGGGATGAGTGGCAGTGGTGGTGGAGGGATGGGACGGGATGAGTGGCAGCGTTGGTGGGAAGGGTGGCACTGAAAGGCTACACTTGCTTAGCTGCAGCACTGTGGTTGGACACTCTGGGAGAGGGGTTTGGACCTTTTTAACTATGCCCCTACCTGCCAAGCCCGACTGATATGCGCTCTAGGCCAGCGTCTACCTTGCCTATAAATAGTGCCGGCCCTGGCCGCTAAATGACTCTGCTCTTGTTGATTTCTGTTTGTAGACAAACCAGCCAGTGATCCTGGTTGATATAATTGACCAAATATTGTTGTTTACAAACACCAGCTAACCAGGAATCTGTTATTTATGGAGTGTGACAGGTCAACATCATCAGGTGGCTGGTAGTCATGGCAGTATAGAAACTTTATACAGTGGTGAGTCCCTCTAAAAATGAATCAAAAAGGCATAAGCAAGAATGCAGCCTGGATGGTAATGAAAGGGGGACAGTGAACATTCACCCCCCTCCTAAAACATACCCGGCCACATGCCCTCAACATTGGGAGCATACCTTGCAAAGAAGAGGGTGAAAGCCCTCCCCCTTACAAAGCCCTTGCCCCCCAATCTTGAAGACACACATTCTATCCTGGAAAATGGATGTGGGACTTGTTAGAATCTGAAGGGCTCTTTCAGTTTAGGGGGACCCCAGATATCCTGCCCAAGAGTGAATAAATACAGGGTACATAACATCCCTTCTTATTTACTCAATACAGTATAGAAAGAAAATGTAAACATCCAGACCATGAAAATGCCTTTATTAACATGAAATAAAATCTAAAAAGATAAACTATGTCCTCCAATGTAAATCCATTGTCAATTATGTCTCATCAATCATAATGACCTGCCACCCGGTTTCAATAAAGCTGAACGAGCCTTTGCTTAGGCATGTCAAATTGTACTGCAGCAAAAATTCCACATCCTAGCGTGTCAACACTGCATACTGTACATATTTAGAATATGGCAGCATTTTCACTGTAGAAGTTTACATATACTTTAAATTTCATTCAACAAAACCATTTCTTCATATGTCTTCAATGCTTATACAATACAGTACTGCATTAGACAGTAAAAAAACTTGAGGTGACTAGAACCATCTCCGTTGTCAAGTGTTGTATTGTCTAAAGGCAGCATTCTATGAGAATAAAATAACACAGTTCTAATCATGCTTTTTGCTCTCGATCTCCTTCTGTGGGCTGCTTCTTTCTTTTGCAATCTACAGAAAATGTGCATAAATAAAAAAAAGGAAAAAAAAAAGGATGAATATGCTAACCTACTGAGTGACTCATATGTGGAAAAAAACACTACTTCACTGCACTCCAGCCGCTGAATGTGTTCCACATTTTTTGATGTGTAAGGAAGGGAGGAGGAACAGCACCATCTAAGTGTAGTATGGAAGTAAAACATTTTATTGTCACAAGGTTGGCAACTCACATAATATAGAATAAAAGCACTTATCTTATGTAGATCACGATTCCTTGTTACCCATGTGGTAAAGCTCAGATGGAAGTGCCATAGAATCTGCTGAGCCGGTTGTACTGGAAGCACCCAGGACTTCCTGGTCGGCATGGAAGGCAGCATGGTGGCAGACTATATTATTGTTATAATCGTCTATATCCCTCCAAAATGTACCCAATTTGGTTTTAATAAAATCATCCTCTTTCCTTTTGGTATTTTTCTTAAGGCCCTTGAACCAGTTAGATGATAAATGTGGTACCTGCTGGGTCAATGTGTGGAACAAAATATGGACTCTCCATTGCAGTTCCTCAAATCTCCTATTCCTCTGCTTAACCACTTAAATACAATGCCTCCCCCCCCCCTTCCTGCCCAGGTCAATTTTCAGCTTTCAGCGCTGTCACACTTTAAATGACAATTGCGCGGTCATGTTACACTGTACCCATATTAAATTTTTATCATTATTTTCACACAAATAGAGCTTTCTTTTGGTGGTATAATCACTAAAATAAGAAAAAATTTTTTTTTCCCAAAATTTCTTATTAAAACAAAAAGAAAAAATAAGTTTTTCTTATTTTCTGTCAGTAAATTTTAAAAATAAATAATTTTTCTCCTTCACTGATGTGCGCTTATGAGGCAGCACTGATGGGCACTGATAGGCTGCACTTATGGGCACTGATGAGGTGGCACTGATGAGGAGGTACTAATATGCCGCATTGATGGGCACTGATAGGTGGCAGTGATGGGCACTGAGAGGTGGCACTGATGGGCGACACTGATGGACACTGATGTTCAGCACAGATGAGCAGGCACTGATGGGCAATGACTGGCAGCACTATGGGCACTGATTTTGGACTCTGATGGTGGGCACTGTTTTTTAACTTTTCTGTAATCAGGGCACTGATGATCAGTGCCCTGATTACCTGTCCTGCACTCCCCTTTGAGGAGGAGCCACTGATTGGCTCTCTTCACGACACACTCCGACAGTGTGAGGCGAGGAGAGATGCTAAATGGCACTTCCTCATTTACATGTAACTGGCTGTGATTGGACATAACCGATCACATGGGTAAGGAGCCACATCATTGACTCTTTACCAAGATCGGGTTCTTGTCCTAGCAACACAACGTGACCACGATCACCACACTGTGCGCCCCAGCGGGCGCGCAAGAGAAGCCGTTCTGGGGTGCCTTCATATGACGTCATGCCAGAACGAGAGCCGCATCGCTCCGCTCCGCCGTCATTTGATGGTGGGAGGGGCGGTAAGTGGTTAATGACCATCTGAATCAATTTTTGGGTGCAAAACTCCAATATCTGGGACCAATCATGTCTGAGATCTGGGTCTAGAAACAAACAACTTTTTAGAACTCTTAAACTTTTGGTAAAATTTTATATTTGAGATAATTTTGCAAAAAGAACTCGTCCCAACAGCGGTGGTTGGTGGAAATGTCTAAACTTAACACACAACTCCCTATATAGGGAGCCAGCTATAGGATAGTCCTCTGGAAAAAATCCAGGGGGAAATACTATAAGTCTTCCAATGTACCATATTTAGCTTCTTCACCCACACCGCGTGAGCATCTGGGAGTGATGTCATGTCTGCCACCATGCTACGTTCCACGGCGACCAAAAAATCCTAGAGTCACATTAGGGGGGGGGCCTGCAACCCAGCTTACCTTAGAGAGGTTGGGGAACTCCTGATTTAGCTTCCCAGGCCCCTCATATGTGTAAGTCACCCTGTGTATATTAAGGTCAATGATGGACAAGTACTTAATGGACACTGAGGATGTGGTTTGGATTACTCAAAATGGGACAGTTATATTTATCAACAATGTCTCTCAAAAAATATATGAAGACTTTTCTGGTTTGTTTGATTCTGAACTATACATGTGTATTGAAAGAGCTGGTCCCATTGATCTCTGTTTCATGTACTCTAATGTAGTAGCCAGACAGTCTGTTGCTGGTGATCTCCTGCTATGGTCTGTTTATTAGGGCATTATGTGTTTTCTGCTAAGCTTGTCTGTCTCATGTTTAATTGTTAATTGGGTAACCTATTGAGATGAAGCAGCCGGCTCACTTCCTAAAGGACATCATGCTTCCTCTCCAGCAGCAGATCCACAGTCTGGGAGTGGAGGAAGCCGGCCTCCCTCCCCAATGGTTAGCTGGAGCAGATGATGTGGCATCCCCAGCAGAAGTACTGACAACAGGGCAGAGTGCTACCAACCTCTGCCCAGTACCGGCAACAACTACAGAGGTCCAGGGAGCTGAGGCAATTGGCCCCTCTCCCCAGCAACAAGCTGATATAGGGATGCTTCTACTCATAGCTGAATCGCTGGCAACAGGGCAGAGCACCACTGGTCTCTGCCTAGCACCCACAGTGTTTCCATAGCTTCAGAGAGCTGGGGTGAATGGCCCCTCTCCCCAGCAGCAGACCAAGCCCCAGAATGGTAAAAACCACCCAGCTGAAGAGCTGACAGCCGGACAGAGGGTCAATGACCTCTGTCCCATACCTAATGATGACAACTATTCCCTGCAGCCAAGGATGGAGATCATGCAGACTGACTATGTGAGTTCACTCAACTGCCCAACTAACGCATGCCCAGACCAGGTGGAGGTCGAGGACCTTGTAAGTCGACTTTTGATGGGGTAGAATTGTGATAGACTCACCCGGGACAGAGGCTTTTGGAGGGAACTGCAGGGTAGCCACTTGCCTACTGACTATGGGCCCTGGCTTTTAAGGGAACACTACTTCTTGTGAGGTGTATGCTGGGGGGACCCTTGGAGTAATGTTACTTTGGGTTCAAGTCCATGTCTTCCCAAGACACAAAGACTCTGAGACTCTAGATCTTGGGTCTCTGTTTAGGGCCTAGCTGCCCCATTACCAATTTGGACTTCTCCACGAAGAAAAAATAGCATAAATACTGGCACAAGAGAGGAAAATTATGAGACCAACAGTTTCCACACTAGGGACCTAAATAAGGGATGTCAATCTCTATAAAATAGTCCATATAAAAGTCCATATATATTCTCCATGTACACTTAAGGCTGGTGGCAAGTAAGAAGGGACTTGAAAGCAGCTGCAAGGAGAACACAAGCGCCACCCTAAGTGTAGTAGGAAGGGTTTATTGGAAATAAAATTCATATGCAAGAGTACTCACTAACGAACGAGTAAAAGGAGCATAAAGGCATCCATAATGTGTAGGTCTGTCAGTCCGGTATAGTGGTTCAGGATGGCTCGAGCGGTCACGGCTCCTCAGCAAAAGCCGGTGGTTACCAGTGCTTCCTGGTGTCTGGAACGCACAGAGGACTCTCCTGATGTCACTTCCTGGATGTGATGTATAGGCGCAGGTGAAACATTTGTGGAGCATGCACTCCTTCCTCAGGCCTCAAACCCAAAATGGCGCTCTTCTCCTTGCAACTTCTCCACGCAGTCAGACTCATAGCAGATGTTAATATCATCAGCTCAACCACCTGCCTTCCACACATTGTTAATTGTGCTACTTGACACACCTATTGCCTGCTAGCAAACTATTGTGGGGATGTGTTTACACTTGGGCTAATGTGTACTATACTATGTGAGCTGGATACCGGACAGCCTGTTGCTGGTGGTCTCCTGCTATTGTCTGTTTATTAAGGTATAATGTGTTTTCTGCTAAGCTTTACTTTCCCAAATGGTTAATTGTTAAATGTGTCACCTATTGTTTGCCTGCTAGCATTCTGTGCACTCCACTTAGGCTGGTTTAAGTGCTGCGTTAGTTAGCATGTTAATTATATTTCTGTATACAGTTGAGTTTGCAGATGATAATGTGAGCAGTACCCCCTGGTTGTGTAGTATAAATTCTCTGTGAGTTTTCAAATAAAGTGTTCCAGATTTGCAGCTAAACGTGTCCTGGCTAGTTCTTGGTTGCAATATACGGCTCTAATATTTGATATCTACAGTATGTTCAGACTAGAGGAAGCACTCAAGTGGAGTCTGGGACAGTTCCGTCACACTGAGTGCCTCCAGTACAGCTGGCTCAGCAGGTTCCATGGTGCTTTCATCTAAGCGGTACCATATTGACCAGGGACACAGAGCAGTTATCTACATTGATGAGTGCCTTTTATCTTATTTTATGTGAGTTCCCTACCTTGTGACAATAAATTGTTTTCCTTCCATACTACACTTAGCTTTTCCTTCTTCCTCCCTTGTCAATTATTTTTTACAGAGATTGCTTCTAGCTCCCAGGAAAAAGCAGTTGGTAGTGTATATGGGACTTTGTACTATATTCTATTGTGTATTTTATCGTGTGCACTTTTTACACTTTAAATATAGACTTTTTATATTTTTGTTAAGCTATGTTCCTTGGTGCACTAAATTCCTTTATTTAATTTCCCGATATATAGAATATTTGCTCTTTTCATGCACACACTAGTTCCTCCTATTGGTTTGTACAGTACATCACTACAGGACTTGAATTGCCTGGAAACCGCAAAGCAGTAGCTTTCCAAGAGAGAAAGTTGAAATTACAGGGTCACTTTAAGGATGGCCACAAAGGTCTTATTTAAAGACATCTGTTTTCCTTTTATGATTTACTGGCTATGTAACTGCATTCACTGGTTTCTTCTTAATCTGCCTAAAGTTAAGTTGTAAAAATTAGCTTGTATATTCATGTTGCCTTCTTATAGTAACAAGAATATTCAATGACAATAAAAACAGGGCTAAAAACAATGTCATTGCATAATACATTTCCGTCAGCAAAAAAATGAAATCAAGGCATTATGTTATAAAGGCACCTTTTCTAACCCTTACTAAGTTAGAAAATGAAATGCAGTAATTAAGCGTACCTTCTGCAAATAGGAATTTTGCCAAATTCTTTTGTGAGGTGAGCTAAATCTAGAAAAGGTATATAGCCAAAAAGCCACTAGACTGCAATATACTGTATATCACAGCAAAATGGCCATATAGACAGATACAAAAATTCTGTAAAATCTTCACATTTCCAAATATTCAAGTATTAAACAGCCTAGAAAAAAATATGAACTATCTACTAACTTATAGCATTTTACTTTAGTGCTAAATATATTCTAGAGGATAGACACTTTCTTTAGTTTATTATAGAAGTTCTACTCCAGTGTTCCAATAAATTGTCTTTTACCACCCAGCACACTGTCACATCAGGAATATTCATGTGAATTATTCTGTCTGGTTCTTAGTACAGTGTGCTTTTGCAGCTGCTGTTTTCTTGCAAGAAAATATGCATGATAATATTTTCTGTAAACCAACATACACTGCTTATGTACTGTATTTTAAAGAGTGTCCAACAAAAAGACATACACTTATTGTAAAGGAGGGAGGGATTTTGGATGATATCATAATGTACACAAGAGTAACTGTGCCAAGTTTAAAACAATCATATGGTCTTTGCTGAACTAGGACTCTTAACCATGAATAGTAATCTTTCAGCATAATGGCTCTTAGGATGCAGCTGGTTATTATGCCACAGAAATAGTGTGCACTATAGTGCTAATACAGAGATTTTAAAGGCAAAGCTTTTTTTTTTTTTTCATTTTGGATAGATTAGGGGAAAGTTATAACCCCTGTCATTTTTTTTTTTTTTTTGCCATCCATGTCCCATTGGGGAGATTTCTCTTGATTTCCTGACCCTAAAGGGCCATACACACTAAACAATTTTCTTTAGATATTTTCCTTCAGAATTACCAAAACCATATAATATGAGGTCAGGCCTAAACACTTTCAATTTGTATGCAATCAGGCAGGCCCTTGTACTACATAGAAAAGGTAAATCTAAAGGAAATCTGACAACAAAAGTTGTATAGTGTGTATCCAGCTTTAGCCAACAGGAAGTGAGAAGAGATACCTCAGAAGTGGAGGAATCCCTGGTTGTCAACAGGGTCATCAGACACAGTGTCCCTGTTGGGGGACTTTCCTTGTATTTCTGTTCTGGGGACAACCAAAAATGTATGATTTTTTTTCACTTTCTCTCACATTGATAATAGTAAACAGGGCAAATAGAAAGGGTGTCTCTCCCTAACAGGGGCACAGACAACAGTAAATACCTGACAGTTGTGCTAATCCCTCTCTACTCCATCCTAAACTAAAATATCTGATTTACATGACAGGCCCTCACAAAGCTTTTGTTGTGTTTTTCATGTGTACATCCTTGAGTACTGTTTAACTCATAACTAGCTCTGGGCTATTTCACAAAATCTGAACAACAAATAGGGCCACTGTTTGCAAAGCAGCTCATGTCTGCATGATGCTTACCTAATCTGTTTTGACTCATCAGTCAAAACAGTTATACTGTTATACTTTCAGTTATACTTTCAATTATATATAAGATATTTGTAATCAAATTGCCCATCTTCCCTGCATTTGACTGGAAAAAGCAACTGGGTCCCACCTACAGACAGAGTCTTAGGGCCACCTCACTCTGTTCAAGTGCACAATGTTGGTCTGAAACCCCACTGTCACATCCTCCTGGTCACTGGCTCATTAACGCCTTATACTTGGAGCTCTTATCATACAGACTAAACACCAGGGACCCATGCTACATGGGGGCTTGGGTCACCTGGCTTGAGTTCTATGAGCTGAGTGATTTTTTACACCCAGGAGAGGGTCTCCTTTTCCCTAGTCACCCCTAAACCTGCCAGGTTTGCACAATTAACATATTTACTTTTTCTTCACACTATGGCTTAACCTACAATAAGACATCTTTTGTGTTCCCCGGCTTAGACAAGGATGAGGTAATGAGTGAATTTGCAACTAAATACAAACGGTCGACATGTTGTCAACGTTTTTAGCATTACACAGAGTATAGGATTCCAGACACTGATAGAGAATTTATTACAAATGACATCCAATTCCTGGCATTGAGAATAACATGTCTGCTAACTAGTCAGGAGTAGTGTTGAGCGAACACGGACTGTATTATTCGTGTTCGTACCGAATAATTGGATTTTTTGTACCCGAACACGGACACGGACACTTTACTGTATGTTCGGGTAAAAATCCGTGTTCGGTCGTTTTATTTCCGGGTTTTGCATGCTTTGGCGCTCTTTTCATGGCGGGCTTTCAACAGCCAATCAACAATCGTTTAACTGGTGTGCCTTAAGCCATCCCAGCCATGCCTGCAAATGTCTCAGTAGCTGTGATTGGCCGTCTGAAGCATGTGACCAAGTCTTTATAAGTTCGAGGCAGCCGCAGCGGCGTCATTATGCTGCTTAGATTCAGGGACAGAGCACACATCAACGTGCTGGCTGCTGATTAGGGAAAGATAGGCAGGAAAAAACCATTTGTGTCCGGATAGAATTGAGGGACAGGTCGGAGTGTTTAGGCAGGGCGAGTTGTAGGCATTTTAGGGATAGAGTCTGCTGAATTATATAGGGTCAGTGTCTTCTACAAACTACAATCGATATTGCTGTGTGGGGGGTGGGGTCTGCACTCAATCCTGATCTACGATCTCTTCTCAATCCTGTTAGGGACAGAGTCTGCTGAATTTTAGGGAAACTGTGTTCTACAAACTACAATCGATATTGCTGTGTGGTGTGGGATTGGAGATAGGCAGGTGTCAGTGATCCACATCCATTTTTCTGTGTGTGAGCTGCAGTGAACACAATCTTTTTGGGCTGCAGTGAACACAATCTTTTTGGGCTGCAGTGAACACAATCTTTTTGGGCTGCAGTGAACACAATCTTTTTGGGCTGCAGTGAACACAATCTTTTTGGGGTGCAGTGAACAAAATCTTTTTGGGGTGCAGTGAACACAATCCTTTTTGGTGTGCAGTGAACACAATCTTTGTGGGGTGCAGTGAACAAAATCCTTTGTGGGGTGCAGTGAACACAATCTTTTTGGGGTGCAGTGAACAAAATCCTTTTTGGGGTGCAGTGAACAACATCCTTTTTGGGGTGCAGTGAACACAATCTTTTTGGGGTGCAGTGAACAAAATCCTTTGTGGGGTGCAGTGAACACAATCTTTTTGGGGTGCAGTGAACACAATCTTTTTGGGGTGGAGTGAACAACATCCTTTTTGGGGTGCAGTGAACAAAATCCTTTTTGGGGTGCAGTGAACAAAATCATTTTTGGGGTGCAGTGAACACAATCTTTTTGGGGTGCAGTGAACACAATCTTTGTGGGGTGCAGTGAACACAATCTTTTTGGGGTGGAGTGAACAACATCCTTTTTGGGGTGCAGTGAACAACATCCTTTTTGGGGTGCAGTGAACACAATCTTTTTGGGGTGCAGTGAACACAATCTTTGTGGGGTACAGTGAACAGAATCTTTGTGGGGTGCAGTGAACACAATCTTTGGGGGGTACAGTGAACACAATCTTTGTGAGGTGCAGTGAACACAATCTTTGTGGGGTGCAGTGAACACAATCATTGTGGGGTGCAGTGAACTCAATCTTTGTGGGGTACAGTGAACACAATCTCATACTGAAGGTTTGAGGGTGCTGCCTGTTCCATACTCCCCCTACTCCTCATCTAGCCTTTTAGGGGTACAAACAATAGTAATTGGGGCCTAGTGTGGTTGTGTACGTGTGATATACATACACTTTTTTGGGATCATATTTTCTATTCCGCTATTTAATCAAAAACCTTTGGGGATCAGTTAAATTGGGGGATAGTCTGTGTTGGTACGTGTGAGAGAGATCCACCTTTCCAAGTTGTTGGGGTTCATCTCATACTTCTGAAGGTTTGAGGGTGCTGCCTGTTCCATACTCCCCCTACTCCTAGCCTTTTAGGGGTACAAACAATAGTAATTGGGGCCTAGTGTGGTTGTGTACGTGTGATATACATACACTTTTTTGGGATCATATTTTCTATTCCGCTATTTAATCAAAAACCTTTGGGGATCAGTTAAATTGGGGGATAGTCTGTGTTGGTACGTGTGAGAGAGATCCACCTTTCCAAGTTGTTGGGGTTCATCTCATACTTCTGAAGGTTTGAGGGTGCTGCCTGTTCCATACTCCCCCTACTCCTAGCCTTTTAGGGGTACAAACAATAGTAATTGGGGCCTAGTGTGGTTGTGTACGTGTGATATACATACACTTTTTTGGGATCATATTTTCTATTCCGCTATTTAATCAAAAACCTTTGGGGATCAGTTAAATTGGGGGATAGTCTGTGTTGGTACGTGTGAGAGAGATCCACCTTTCCAAGTTGTTGAGGTTCATCTCATACTTCTGAAGGTTTGAGGGTGCTGCCTGTTCCATACTCCCCCTACTCCTAGCCTTTTAGGGGTACAAACAATAGTAATTGGGGCCTAGTGTGGTTGTGTACGTGTGATATACATACACTTTTTTGGGATCATATTTTCTATTCCGCTATTTAATCAAAAACCTTTGGGGATCAGTTAAATTGGGGGATAGTCTGTGTTGGTACGTGTGAGAGAGATCCACCTTTCCAAGTTGTTGGGGTTCATCTCATACTTCTGAAGGTTTGAGGGTGCTGCCTGTTCCATACTCCCCCTACTCCTAGCCTTTTAGGGGTACAAACAATAGTAATTGGGGCCTAGTGTGGTTGTGTACGTGTGATATACATACACTTTTTTGGGATCATATTTTCTATTCCGCTATTTAATCAAAAACCTTTGGGGATCAGTTAAATTGGGGGATAGTCTGTGTTGGTACGTGTGAGAGAGATCCACCTTTCCAAGTTGTTGAGGTTCATCTCATACTTCTGAAGGTTTGAGGGTGCTGCCTGTTCCATACTCCCCCTACTCCTAGCCTTTTAGGGGTACAAACAATAGTAATTGGGGCCTAGTGTGGTTGTGTACGTGTGATATACATACACTTTTTTGGGATCATATTTTCTATTCCGCTATTTAATCAAAAACCTTTGGGGATCAGTTAAATTGGGGGATAGTCTGTGTTGGTACGTGTGAGAGAGATCCACCTTTCCAAGTTGTTGGGGTTCATCTCATACTTCTGAAGGTTTGAGGGTGCTGCCTGTTCCATACTCCCCCTACTCCTAGCCTTTTAGGGGTACAAACAATAGTAATTGGGGCCTAGTGTGGTTGTGTACGTGTGATATACATACACTTTTTTGGGATCATATTTTCTATTCCGCTATTTAATCAAAAACCTTTGGGGATCAGTTAAATTGGGGGATAGTCTGTGTTGGTACGTGTGAGAGAGATCCACCTTTCCAAGTTGTTGGGGTTCATCTCATACTTCTGAAGGTTTGAGGGTGCTGCCTGTTCCATACCCCCCCTACTCCTAGCCTTTTAGGGGTACAAACAATAGTAATTGGGGCCTAGTGTGGTTGTGTACGTGTGATATACATACACTTTTTTGGGATCATATTTTCTATTCCGCTATTTAATCAAAAACCTTTGGGGATCAGTTAAATTGGGGGATAGTCTGTGTTGGTACGTGTGAGAGAGATCCACCTTTCCAAGTTGTTGGGGTTCATCTCATACTTCTGAAGGTTTGAGGGTGCTGCCTGTTCCATACTCCCCCTACTCCTAGCCTTTTAGGGGTACAAACAATAGTAATTGGGGCCTAGTGTGGTTGTGTACGTGTGATATACATACACTTTTTTGGGATCATATTTTCTATTCCGCTATTTAATCAAAAACCTTTGGGGATCAGTTAAATTGGGGGATAGTCTGTGTTGGTACGTGTGAGAGAGATCCACCTTTCCAAGTTGTTGGGGTTCATCTCATACTTCTGAAGGTTTGAGGGTGCTGCCTGTTCCATACTCCCCCTACTCCTAGCCTTTTAGGGGTACAAACAATAGTAATTGGGGCCTAGTGTGGTTGTGTACGTGTGATATACATACACTTTTTTGGGATCATATTTTCTATTCCGCTATTTAATCAAAAACCTTTGGGGATCAGTTAAATTGGGGGATAGTCTGGGGCGTGTCCTGGCCGCTGAGCAGTATGGCCGCTTGACTTACTGCTCCGTAGCCTCTCAGGGAGAAAAGCATTGATTTAAGCGCCGCAGCCCGACAATACCGCCCTGTCATTACAGGGAAAGGAAGCCGCACGTCTCCGGAGTATGACCCGCCGCCGATTGCCGTCCTCGGGTCCCCGCCGCCTCACGGATTTCTTCTCAATGCAGACACACCGGTCTAACAAAGATGGCGCTGGGGGGGCCGGGGGTAAAGGAGCAGAGAGGTATGCGCAGTCGGATCTCCTCACGGACCCGGAGTCTGACATGGAGGAATCCTCCTCAGCTACTGACCTCTCATCCTCGGCTGACAGCTGTAAGAGAGCAGCGGTGTCTCCAGCCTCCTCCCCCACTAAGACTCCCTCAGTGAAAAAACAGCACGGAGCTAATAGTAATGAACAGGCCGCAGATTTAACAGAGCCCTGCATTAACCCTCTCTCTGCCTTTCCTGCGGGAGACGTCCCAGCCACTGAAGCTACAATGAAAGCAATGCTCCTCTCCCTTCAATCAGGCTTCCACAAAGAGCTCAACTTATCTATCAATAAATTGTCAGTCAGAGTGGACAGCCTGGAGGAACGGTCACACAATATGGAGTTGCAGATCTCAGACATGGCAGCAGCACACAATGAGGTGGTAGACATACATGAGTTTCAGGCTGAAGCAATTCAGAAATTGCAATTAAAAGTCGCAGACCTGGAGGATAGGTCGCGACGAAACAACATTAAATTTAGGGGTGTCCCTGAGACCGTTAAGCCACAAGAAATCGTCCCCTATTTGAAACAACTCATGCTGAAACTATCCCCAGACATACCACCTAGAGACTTACTTATAGACCGTGCACATAGAATCTCAAAGCCACCACATCTCCCAGACTCAGTTCCGAGGGACATTCTGGCGAGAGTACACTACTATCACATCAAGGATCTCATTCTTAGGGCTGCCAGGAATGCCCGAGTGCTGCCGTCCCCGTACGCAGGTGTTTCCCTTTACCAAGATATATCGCCTGCAACAGCTCAGAGGAGGAGGGAATTTGGGCCGGTGACGAAAGTACTTCAGGATAACAACCTAATCTACCGCTGGGGTTTCCCCACAAAGCTTTTGGTCACGTATCAAGGTCACCAAGTTGCTATGACAACCCCAAAAGAGGGATACAAACAGCTGCACAACTGGGGATTGGTCCCCACCCCGGCGTCGCACATGGGCGAGCAACAAGGTTCGCATTCATCAAAGGACACCCGTGGGCCACCGGAGCGTGGTAAACAACTACCATTCCCCCCGTGATGATCCTAAATCCCATATTTTATCGGGCTTCCCCCAAGGGGGAAATAAGCCACACAATCCCCTCTGGAGGCTCGGTCACTCTCCTTTGTTTACACACCCCGTGTAAGAAGTGTGCCACGCACACGTGAAAACATTTCTACCTGTTTTCTTTTGTCTTTTTATTTTTATTTTTTTTTATTCTTATATCTGCCACCTACTACTCACACTTGTTGTTGTTTAGGCACGTTATACAATTTTTTGATTGTATTGGTTATCAGCGGGTACAACTTGTATATTGATACGAAAGATATCCTTTGTTGTCAGCATATAACTTTCTCCTACTCAACTCAGAGAACTCCTATCAGGGGCCACACAGGCAACGCCAGCTACTTCAGATATGTCCCTTAATATTACCACCATCAACGCGAAGGGGCTTAATAGCCCCTTCAAGCGTTCCAGACTATGGAGGGAGGCATTATCTCTCAACACGGACATATTATGCGTCCAGGAAACGCATTTTGCACAGGATAAAGCCCCCTCATGCACTCACAGACTCTTCCCACACCAATTCTTTGCCTGTGCACCCAATAAGACGAAAGGTGTGATGATAGCTATACGTAATACTGTTGCTTTCCAATCTCAACATGTAGAAACTGATCCCTTAGGCAGATATATTATTCTCTCTGCCTCGGTTAACAATTCTCCGTTGGTGATCGCTACTGTCTATGCTCCCAACACGAGACGTAAATCTTTTTTCAAAACTCTGCTATACAAATTACAGCCATTCCCCAAGGAACAAGTGATCCTTTGCGGAGATTTTAATGACATTCCTGACAACACTCTAGATACCTCTAATCCAACAAGACCTAGATCCTCGGCTCTCTCCAACATGATACATACAGAAAATTTTTATGACCCTTGGCGTTGCCTTCATGGCACTGAAAGAGACTATACTTATTTTTCAGCAGCACAAAAATCCTATTCCAGAATTGATCTCTTCCTGGTACATGCCCTCGCACTACAGTCTGTTTCCAAAGTGTCCATCGGATCCATCACATGGTCTGACCATGCGCCAGTCACTTTAACCCTGGCACAGGGACACCATATCACGAGAAACTCTTTGTGGCGTATGAATACCACCATTTTATCTAACCCACAGTACCAGGCGGAGATCAAGACGGCAATAGAGACCTATTTCGAAGTAAATGCTGGGTCAGTGGATGATGATTCATTATTATGGAATGCGCATAAGGCCTTTATTCGAGGTTTGTTTATGAAGCTGGGAGCCCAGGAGAAACGTAAGAGATCGGAAAAGATCGTTGCCCTAATGGCACAGATTAAACAGGTAGAATGCTCTAATAAGATCAGCCCCTCTGACCACAATATTAATACACTGCGTCACCTTAGAGAAGACCTTAGCACCTTTTTACATGCGACATTTGATCACCACATTAAAAAACTCAGACTTGACTGGTACGTTCACAATAATAAACCGGGTGCCCTTTTAGCTAGGCAAGTCAAGCGAAAGGAAGCCCTTAACCGGATTCCCTATATGACTTCTTCCCAAGGACACAGACTGAGTAACCCTAAAGACATAGCGGATTGCTTTAGCGATTTTTACTCTAAATTATATAATTTAAAAGACGACCCTGCGGAACCCTCACCTACTGTAGACCGAATTAATGACTTTTTACAGTCCTTGCACTTGCCGACATTGACACTAGACCAAACCTCACAACTCAACACTCCCTTCTCGGAAGCAGAGGTATGTGAAGCGATACGTGACCTTCCCCTACATAAAGCCCCTGGCCCGGATGGATTCTGTAATGAATACTATCGTACCTTCTTCCCCCTCCTCGGCCCACATCTATGCAACATATTTAACTCCTATGTAGCATCGGGACATATGCCCAAGGAATCTCTTGAGGCATTGATTGTAACCATACCCAAACCCGGAAAACCCCATGAGGATCCTGCAAATTATAGACCCATATCACTGCTCAATACGGACACCAAACTATATGCAAAAATCCTGGCCACGCGGTTGTCGCGCTACATCGCTGATCTGGTGCATCCAGACCAGGTTGGCTTCATACCACAGAGGCAAGCTCCGGATGGCACTAGGCGGATTATTAACCTCATACAGTGGGCTGAGCATCACCGAACGCCTTCTCTGCTCCTATCTTTAGATGCAGAGAAGGCGTTTGATAGGGTGCATTGGGGGTATCTCTCAACAGTTCTTCAAAGATTCGGTATACAGGGTCCCTTCTACAATGCAGTCATGAATCTATACTCCTGCCCCTCTGCCAGGGTTCGGACCTCAGGGCTTACATCCAAACCATTTGGAATCACCAATGGGACCAGACAGGGTTGTCCGTTGTCCCCCCTACTTTTCGCCTTAATAATGGAACCGTTAGCGACAGCAATTAGATCGCACCCTAATATTGAAGGGTTAACAGTTGGGAAATCCGTTCATAAAATAGGTCTTTACGCCGACGACATTATTATAGCACTCACAAACCCGACCCAATCACTCCCAGCACTCACTGACTTACTGACCCAATTTGGCATGGTTTCCATGTACAAACTCAATTGCTCCAAGTCCGTTATGTTAGGCATCTGCCTTGAAAACTGTTTAAAAAAACAAATTTCTGAGATCTCCCCTTTCCCTTGGGCCCCAGCTTCGTCTCTGAAATACTTAGGAATTGACCTTACAGTGCCTTCAACCACCCAGGTGAGGTTCAATCTGGAAAGAGTACTTAAGAAGCTATTGGAATTATCTCTGAGCCTCCGTACTGTCAAAGCGTCCTGGGCAGGGAGAATTGCACTTGCTAAAATGTTTCTCATGCCACATATACTTTATTTATTTAGAGCTATCCCACTGGCTTTTACTCAAGATCAATTGAACAGACTCCAAAAAACACTTAACTCATTTATATGGAATGGTAAACACCCGAGAGTCCACCGATCCACTTTGTATGCTCCAACGTGCTCAGCTGGTTTGGGTGCTCCTGACATAAAAAGGTATTACAAGGCCACTATTCTAGACCAATCCAAATATTGGTGGACTCATTCAAAGCAACATAGGTGGCTTCAGATCGAGCAAGAAGTACTGGATTGCCCACCTAAGCACATGCTTGCAGCTCTATGGCTACAATTACAGCCGTCAAAATTTCCCCTATCCTCAGTTAATGCGACTATCCGAGTCTGGCAATCCATTTTACAAATGTCTCAGGGCATCTCCGCAACAACTCTTAAGCTACTACCACTGCAAGCTTTAACCTTACTATGTCAGGACTTAGGGATCGACGCTTGGGTGACTACCGGTCTAACCTCGATTGGAGACTTATACAACCAAGGCCAGCTATCCACCTTCTCTGTACTACAAACCAAGTCTCATATACCAAATAAAGACTTCTTTAAATATCTGCGTATTCGGCACTCTTTGGAAAAAAACCTGTGGTCTTCCTCGCCACTTCCACTACAGATTATTCAAAACCATCTACAACCATCTAAATCCCGCAGAGGGATCTCCTTTTTTTATAAGCTGTTGGCAAATGGATCGGATCAGCAAAAACTTCCTTCCATGGACAAATGGGAACACCTTCTACATTTCACGGAAGACACCAAAGGGTGGCACCAAGCTATGAGATACCCTCTAAAATTCTCCAAATGTTTGTCACATTGGGAATCGGCTCTTAAAATTCTCCATTTTTGGTATTACACACCAGAAAAATTGTCACGCATCTTCCCAACACAATCGAATCGTTGCTGGAGGGAATGTGGACAATTCGGATCGGCATCGCATATTTGGTGGTACTGCCACGAGATCACTGCATTCTGGAGAGCAATTGACTCGCTCATCAAACAAACTACAGGACAACAGATTTCATTGGAGCCGCAGACTGCCCTACTGGGAGTGGGGCTTCATAACTGGCACATAGACTTCCACCCTGTCATCACACACATCTTGATAGCGGCACGATTGGCGATAGCCAGAAATTGGAAATCCCGCCACACGCCTACATTGCGACAGTGTATACTAATTTTAAACCAAAACATGCATATGGAATACATGTTTGCGAAGGCTCACTACAGCCTAACAAAATTCTTCACATGGTGGAGCCATTGGCTTAGAAATCCCGATAGTAGTTTGGACATCACATAAACTTTACAGCTCTCCCTCCTGGTCCCTTGAACGGCAAGCACGTGAAATTCCTTAACCAATGCTGCCTACCTTCCCACTGTAGTTGTTTCCAAATCTATTGAGAATATATCAATCTTTATAGCAAAGCTCCTGCCTATGATTTACTCATACCATACAAAGGATACCCTCGTCTGGAAGTGCTCTAACTTATCTTTTTGGAGCTCATATGTGACTCTTCCATTACACCCACCGTTGAGACCATATTTTTCTTTTTCTTTTTCTGGTTTCTAGTTTAAACCAACACGTTTGCCAATGTATGTTATTATTCAATTGTTGTTGTACATGATCTTTATTGGACATACTTTGTAATTGTTTTATGTAGTCATGTTGACTTCTTGTTATACTCAGTTGTTATATGCTACTGAATTGATAAACAAAATAAAAATTACAAGTTGAAAAAAAAAAAAAAAATTGGGGGATAGTCTGTGTTGGTACGTGTGAGAGAGATCCACCTTTCCAAGTTGTTGAGGTTCATCTCATACTTCTGAAGGTTTGAGGGTGCTGCCTGTTCCATACTCCCCCTACTCCTAGCCTTTTAGGGGTACAAACAATAGTAATTGGGGCCTAGTGTGGTTGTGTACGTGTGATATACATACACTTTTTTGGGATCATATTTTCTATTCCGCTATTTAATCAAAAACCTTTGGGGATCAGTTAAATTGGGGGATAGTCTGTGTTGGTACGTGTGAGAGAGATCCACCTTTCCAAGTTGTTGGGGTTCATCTCATACTTCTGAAGGTTTGAGGGTGCTGCCTGTTCCATACTCCCCCTACTCCTAGCCTTTTAGGGGTACAAACAATAGTAATTGGGGCCTAGTGTGGTTGTGTACGTGTGATATACATACACTTTTTTGGGATCATATTTTCTATTCCGAAATTTAATCAAAAACCTTTGGGGATCAGTTAAATTGGGGGATAGTCTGTGTTGGTACGTGTGAGAGAGATCCACCTTTCCAAGTTGTTGGGGTTCATCTCATACTTCTGAAGGTTTGAGGGTGCTGCCTGTTCCATACCCCCCCTACTCCTAGCCTTTTAGGGGTACAAACAATAGTAATTGGGGCCTAGTGTGGTTGTGTACGTGTGATATACATACACTTTTTTGGGATCATATTTTCTATTCCGCTATTTAATCAAAAACCTTTGGGGATCAGTTAAATTGGGGGATAGTCTGTGTTGGTACGTGTGAGAGAGATCCACCTTTCCAAGTTGTTGGGGTTCATCTCATACTTCTGAAGGTTTGAGGGTGCTGCCTGTTCCATACTCCCCCTACTCCTAGCCTTTTAGGGGTACAAACAATAGTAATTGGGGCCTAGTGTGGTTGTGTACGTGTGATATACATACACTTTTTTGGGATCATATTTTCTATTCCGCTATTTAATCAAAAACCTTTGGGGATCAGTTAAATTGGGGGATAGTCTGTGTTGGTACGTGTGAGAGAGATCCACCTTTCCAAGTTGTTGAGGTTCATCTCATACTTCTGAAGGTTTGAGGGTGCTGCCTGTTCCATACTCCCCCTACTCCTAGCCTTTTAGGGGTACAAACAATAGTAATTGGGGCCTAGTGTGGTTGTGTACGTGTGATATACATACACTTTTTTGGGATCATATTTTCTATTCCGCTATTTAATCAAAAACCTTTGGGGATCAGTTAAATTGGGGGATAGTCTGTGTTGGTACGTGTGAGAGAGATCCACCTTTCCAAGTTGTTGGGGTTCATCTCATACTTCTGAAGGTTTGAGGGTGCTGCCTGTTCCATACTCCCCCTACTCCTAGCCTTTTAGGGGTACAAACAATAGTAATTGGGGCCTAGTGTGGTTGTGTACGTGTGATATACATACACTTTTTTGGGATCATATTTTCTATTCCGCTATTTAATCAAAAACCTTTGGGGATCAGTTAAATTGGGGGATAGTCTGTGTTGGTACGTGTGAGAGAGATCCACCTTTCCAAGTTGTTGGGGTTCATCTCATACTTCTGAAGGTTTGAGGGTGCTGCCTGTTCCATACCCCCCCTACTCCTCATCTAGCCTTTTAGGGGTACAAACAATAGTAATTGGGGCCTAGTGTGGTTGTGTACGTGCGAGATACATACACTTTTTTTGATCATATTTCCTATTCCGCTATTCAATAAAAACCTTTGAGGATCAATTGAATTGCGGGATAGTCTGTGTCGGTACGTGTGAGAGAGATCCACCTTTCCAAGTTGTTGGGGTTCATCTCATACTTCTGAAGGTTTGAGGGTGCTGCCTGTTCCATACCCCCCCTACTCCTCATCTAGCCTTTTAGGGGTACAAACAATAGTAATTGGGGCCTAGTGTGGTTGTGTACGTGCGAGATACATACACTTTTTTTGATCATATTTCCTATTCCGCTATTCAATAAAAACCTTTGAGGATCAATTGAATTGCGGGATAGTCTGTGTCGGTACGTGTGAGAGAGATCCACCTTTCCAAGTTGTTGGGGTTCATCTCATACTTCTGAAGGTTTGAGGGTGCTGCCTGTTCCATACCCCCCCTACTCCTCATCTAGCCTTTTAGGGGTACAAACAATAGTAATTGGGGCCTAGTGTGGTTGTGTACGTGCGAGATACATACACTTTTTTTGATCATATTTCCTATTCCGCTATTCAATAAAAACCTTTGAGGATCAATTGAATTGCGGGATAGTCTGTGTCGGTACGTGTGAGAGAGATCCACCTTTCCAAGTTGTTGGGGTTCATCTCATACTTCTGAAGGTTTGAGGGTGCTGCCTGTTCCATACCCCCCCTACTCCTCATCTAGCCTTTTAGGGGTACAAACAATAGTAATTGGGGCCTAGTGTGGTTGTGTACGTGCGAGATACATACACTTTTTTTGATCATATTTCCTATTCCGCTATTCAATAAAAACCTTTGAGGATCAATTGAATTGCGGGATAGTCTGTGTCGGTACGTGTGAGAGAGATCCACCTTTCCAAGTTGTTGGGGTTCATCTCATACTTCTGAAGGTTTGAGGGTGCTGCCTGTTCCATACCCCCCCTACTCCTCATCTAGCCTTTTAGGGGTACAAACAATAGTAATTGGGGCCTAGTGTGGTTGTGTACGTGCGAGATACATACACTTTTTTTGATCATATTTCCTATTCCGCTATTCAATAAAAACCTTTGAGGATCAATTGAATTGCGGGATAGTCTGTGTCGGTACGTGTGAGAGAGATCCACCTTTCCAAGTTGTTGGGGTTCATCTCATACTTCTGAAGGTTTGAGGGTGCTGCCTGTTCCATACCCCCCCTACTCCTCATCTAGCCTTTTAGGGGTACAAACAATAGTAATTGGGGCCTAGTGTGGTTGTGTACGTGCGAGATACATACACTTTTTTTGATCATATTTCCTATTCCGCTATTCAATAAAAACCTTTGAGGATCAATTGAATTGCGGGATAGTCTGTGTCGGTACGTGTGAGAGAGATCCACCTTTCCAAGTTGTTGGGGTTCATCTCATACTTCTGAAGGTTTGAGGGTGCTGCCTGTTCCATACCCCCCCTACTCCTCATCTAGCCTTTTAGGGGTACAAACAATAGTAATTGGGGCCTAGTGTGGTTGTGTACGTGCGAGATACATACACTTTTTTTGATCATATTTCCTATTCCGCTATTCAATAAAAACCTTTGAGGATCAATTGAATTGCGGGATAGTCTGTGTCGGTACGTGTGAGAGAGATCCACCTTTCCAAGTTGTTGGGGTTCATCTCATACTTCTGAAGGTTTGAGGGTGCTGCCTGTTCCATACCCCCCCTACTCCTCATCTAGCCTTTTAGGGGTACAAACAATAGTAATTGGGGCCTAGTGTGGTTGTGTACGTGCGAGATACATACACTTTTTTTGATCATATTTCCTATTCCGCTATTCAATAAAAACCTTTGAGGATCAATTGAATTGCGGGATAGTCTGTGTCGGTACGTGTGAGAGAGATCCACCTTTCCAAGTTGTTGGGGTTCATCTCATACTTCTGAAGGTTTGAGGGTGCTGCCTGTTCCATACCCCCCCTACTCCTCATCTAGCCTTTTAGGGGTACAAACAATAGTAATTGGGGCCTAGTGTGGTTGTGTACGTGCGAGATACATACACTTTTTTTGATCATATTTCCTATTCCGCTATTCAATAAAAACCTTTGAGGATCAATTGAATTGCGGGATAGTCTGTGTCGGTACGTGTGAGAGAGATCCACCTTTCCAAGTTGTTGGGGTTCATCTCATACTTCTGAAGGTTTGAGGGTGCTGCCTGTTCCATACCCCCCCTACTCCTCATCTAGCCTTTTAGGGGTACAAACAATAGTAATTGGGGCCTAGTGTGGTTGTGTACGTGCGAGATACATACACTTTTTTTGATCATATTTCCTATTCCGCTATTCAATAAAAACCTTTGAGGATCAATTGAATTGCGGGATAGTCTGTGTCGGTACGTGTGAGAGAGATCCACCTTTCCAAGTTGTTGGGGTTCATCTCATACTTCTGAAGGTTTGAGGGTGCTGCCTGTTCCATACCCCCCCTACTCCTCATCTAGCCTTTTAGGGGTACAAACAATAGTAATTGGGGCCTAGTGTGGTTGTGTACGTGCGAGATACATACACTTTTTTTGATCATATTTCCTATTCCGCTATTCAATAAAAACCTTTGAGGATCAATTGAATTGCGGGATAGTCTGTGTCGGTACGTGTGAGAGAGATCCACCTTTCCAAGTTGTTGGGGTTCATCTCATACTTCTGAAGGTTTGAGGGTGCTGCCTGTTCCATACCCCCCCTACTCCTCATCTAGCCTTTTAGGGGTACAAACAATAGTAATTGGGGCCTAGTGTGGTTGTGTACGTGCGAGATACATACACTTTTTTTGATCATATTTCCTATTCCGCTATTCAATAAAAACCTTTGAGGATCAATTGAATTGCTGGATAGTCTGTGTCGGTACGTGTGAGAGAGATCCACCTTTCCAAGTTGTTGGGGTTCATCTCATACTTCTGAAGGTTTGAGGGTGCTGCCTGTTCCATACCCCCCCTACTCCTCATCTAGCCTTTTAGGGGTACAAACAATAGTAATTGGGGCCTAGTGTGGTTGTGTACGTGCGAGATACATACACTTTTTTTGATCATATTTCCTATTCCGCTATTCAATAAAAACCTTTGAGGATCAATTGAATTGCGGGATAGTCTGTGTCGGTACGTGTGAGAGAGATCCACCTTTCCAAGTTGTTGGGGTTCATCTCATACTTCTGAAGGTTTGAGGGTGCTGCCTGTTCCATACCCCCCCTACTCCTCATCTAGCCTTTTAGGGGTACAAACAATAGTAATTGGGGCCTAGTGTGGTTGTGTACGTGCGAGATACATACACTTTTTTTGATCATATTTCCTATTCCGCTATTCAATAAAAACCTTTGAGGATCAATTGAATTGCGGGATAGTCTGTGTCGGTACGTGTGAGAGAGATCCACCTTTCCAAGTTGTTGGGGTTCATCTCATACTTCTGAAGGTTTGAGGGTGCTGCCTGTTCCATACCCCCCCTACTCCTCATCTAGCCTTTTAGGGGTACAAACAATAGTAATTGGGGCCTAGTGTGGTTGTGTACGTGCGAGATACATACACTTTTTTTGATCATATTTCCTATTCCGCTATTCAATAAAAACCTTTGAGGATCAATTGAATTGCGGGATAGTCTGTGTCGGTACGTGTGAGAGAGATCCACCTTTCCAAGTTGTTGGGGTTCATCTCATACTTCTGAAGGTTTGAGGGTGCTGCCTGTTCCATACCCCCCCTACTCCTCATCTAGCCTTTTAGGGGTACAAACAATAGTAATTGGGGCCTAGTGTGGTTGTGTACGTGCGAGATACATACACTTTTTTTGATCATATTTCCTATTCCGCTATTCAATAAAAACCTTTGAGGATCAATTGAATTGCGGGATAGTCTGTGTCGGTACGTGTGAGAGAGATCCACCTTTCCAAGTTGTTGGGGTTCATCTCATACTTCTGAAGGTTTGAGGGTGCTGCCTGTTCCATACCCCCCCTACTCCTCATCTAGCCTTTTAGGGGTACAAACAATAGTAATTGGGGCCTAGTGTGGTTGTGTACGTGCGAGATACATACACTTTTTTTGATCATATTTCCTATTCCGCTATTCAATAAAAACCTTTGAGGATCAATTGAATTGCGGGATAGTCTGTGTCGGTACGTGTGAGAGAGATCCACCTTTCCAAGTTGTTGGGGTTCATCTCATACTTCTGAAGGTTTGAGGGTGCTGCCTGTTCCATACCCCCCCTACTCCTCATCTAGCCTTTTAGGGGTACAAACAATAGTAATTGGGGCCTAGTGTGGTTGTGTACGTGCGAGATACATACACTTTTTTTGATCATATTTCCTATTCCGCTATTCAATAAAAACCTTTGAGGATCAATTGAATTGCGGGATAGTCTGTGTCGGTACGTGTGAGAGAGATCCACCTTTCCAAGTTGTTGGGGTTCATCTCATACTTCTGAAGGTTTGAGGGTGCTGCCTGTTCCATACCCCCCCTACTCCTCATCTAGCCTTTTAGGGGTACAAACAATAGTAATTGGGGCCTAGTGTGGTTGTGTACGTGCGAGATACATACACTTTTTTTGATCATATTTCCTATTCCGCTATTCAATAAAAACCTTTGAGGATCAATTGAATTGCGGGATAGTCTGTGTCGGTACGTGTGAGAGAGATCCACCTTTCCAAGTTGTTGGGGTTCATCTCATACTTCTGAAGGTTTGAGGGTGCTGCCTGTTCCATACCCCCCCTACTCCTCATCTAGCCTTTTAGGGGTACAAACAATAGTAATTGGGGCCTAGTGTGGTTGTGTACGTGCGAGATACATACACTTTTTTTGATCATATTTCCTATTCCGCTATTCAATAAAAACCTTTGAGGATCAATTGAATTGCGGGATAGTCTGTGTCGGTACGTGTGAGAGAGATCCACCTTTCCAAGTTGTTGGGGTTCATCTCATACTTCTGAAGGTTTGAGGGTGCTGCCTGTTCCATACCCCCCCTACTCCTCATCTAGCCTTTTAGGGGTACAAACAATAGTAATTGGGGCCTAGTGTGGTTGTGTACGTGCGAGATACATACACTTTTTTTGATCATATTTCCTATTCCGCTATTCAATAAAAACCTTTGAGGATCAATTGAATTGCGGGATAGTCTGTGTCGGTACGTGTGAGAGAGATCCACCTTTCCAAGTTGTTGGGGTTCATCTCATACTTCTGAAGGTTTGAGGGTGCTGCCTGTTCCATACCCCCCCTACTCCTCATCTAGCCTTTTAGGGGTACAAACAATAGTAATTGGGGCCTAGTGTGGTTGTGTACGTGCGAGATACATACACTTTTTTTGATCATATTTCCTATTCCGCTATTCAATAAAAACCTTTGAGGATCAATTGAATTGCGGGATAGTCTGTGTCGGTACGTGTGAGAGAGATCCACCTTTCCAAGTTGTTGGGGTTCATCTCATACTTCTGAAGGTTTGAGGGTGCTGCCTGTTCCATACCCCCCCTACTCCTCATCTAGCCTTTTAGGGGTACAAACAATAGTAATTGGGGCCTAGTGTGGTTGTGTACGTGCGAGATACATACACTTTTTTTGATCATATTTCCTATTCCGCTATTCAATAAAAACCTTTGAGGATCAATTGAATTGCGGGATAGTCTGTGTCGGTACGTGTGAGAGAGATCCACCTTTCCAAGTTGTTGGGGTTCATCTCATACTTCTGAAGGTTTGAGGGTGCTGCCTGTTCCATACCCCCCCTACTCCTCATCTAGCCTTTTAGGGGTACAAACAATAGTAATTGGGGCCTAGTGTGGTTGTGTACGTGCGAGATACATACACTTTTTTTGATCATATTTCCTATTCCGCTATTCAATAAAAACCTTTGAGGATCAATTGAATTGCGGGATAGTCTGTGTCGGTACGTGTGAGAGAGATCCACCTTTCCAAGTTGTTGGGGTTCATCTCATACTTCTGAAGGTTTGAGGGTGCTGCCTGTTCCATACCCCCCCTACTCCTCATCTAGCCTTTTAGGGGTACAAACAATAGTAATTGGGGCCTAGTGTGGTTGTGTACGTGTGATATACATACACTTTTTTTGGATCATATTTTCTATTCCGCTATTCAATAAAAACCTTTCTAGGGCAAGATCTTAAATTACAGAAATATGAGGAGACCGTCAAATAAGGGCCGTGGCCTGGGTCGTGGTGCTGCTGGTAGAGCTCCTGTTGCAAGGAGAGGACATGGTCGATCTGTGCCAGCTACACGCACAAGTGAAACACCTTCCTCAAGTGTGAGTAGGCGACAGAACCTGCATCAGTATTTGGTAGGGCATCAAACGCCCCTAGAAGTGATGAGGCCAGAACAAGTTGAGGCGATAGTAGATTGGTTTGCTGCTGACAGTGCCTCCAGTTCCTTCACATTGTCTCCCACCCAGTCTACTGCAGAAAGGTCAGAGTTGGCACCTGCAGCCAATGTCCAACCGTCTTTCACCTCACCCCCTTGCAAATCAGGCCAGCAGTCTGAGCCCCAAGCCATACAGCAGTCTCTTATTCTTTTTGAGGACTCTGTCAGCAGGGTTTCCCAGGGCCATCCACCTAGCCCTGCCCCAGAAGTGGAAGAGATTGAGTGCAGCGATGCCCAACCACTTATTTCTCAAGATGAGTACATGCAAGGATCATCGCAGCACGTCTCCGATGATGACGAAACGCAGGTGCCAACTGCTGCGGCGTTCAGCATTGTGGAGACCGACAAGGAGGGCAGGGGTGAAGACTGGGTGGAAGATGATGTGGAGGACGATGAGGTCCTCGACCCCACATGGAATGAACGTCATGCAGGTGAACTGAGTAGTTTGGAGGAAGAGGCGGTGGTCGCACAGAGCCACCAGCACAGCAGAAGAGGGAGCAGGGTGCAGAAGCGGAGCGGCCGTGCCCTAGACACTACGCCCGCTACTGCCCAACGCAGCAAGGGAACGAGCGCACCAAAGTCAGCTCAAAGGAGTTCTCTAGCGTGGAAGTTCTTTAGAAAATGTGCTGATGACAGGACACGAGTGGTTTGCACCCTGTGCAATCAGAGCTTGAAGCGAGGCATGAACCTTCTCAACCTGAGCACAACCTGCATGATCAGGCATCTAAGTGCAAAGCACGAGCTGCAGTGGAGTACACACCTTCAAAACCAAGAAACGTCTCTGGCTCATCCTGCTTCCTCTTCTGCTGCAGTCTCGGCCGCTCCAGCCACATCTGTAGTGATACCGGCACCTGCCACCCCGCAAACAGACGATCTGTCAGCAACACCACCACCTGGGTCACCAACAACCATCTCCACAATGTCCCGTGGAAGCGTTCAGCTTTCCATCTCCCAAACACTTGAGAGGAAGAGGAAGTACCCCCCTACCCACCCGCGATCCCTGGCCCTGAATGCCAGCATTTCAAAATTATTGGCCTTTGAAATGCTGTCATTCCGTCTGGTGGAGACGCACAGTTTTAAAAACCTTATGTCGGTGGCTGTCCCACAGTACGTCGTGCCCAGCCGCCACTACTTTTCCAGGCAAGCCATCCCTTCCCTGCACAACCAAGTGGGGGAAAAAATCAGGTGTGCACTGCGCAACGCCATCTGTGCCAAGGTCCACCTAACTACGGATACGTGGACCAGTAAGCACGGTCAGGGGCGTTATATCTCCCTAACGGCACACTGGGTAAATGCAGTGGCGGATGGGCCTGAGGCGGATAGCAATTTGGCGCATGTCCTTCCACCACCGAGGATTGCAGGGCGCTTCAGTTTGCCTCCTGTTCCTAACTCCTCCTACTCCGCTTCCTCATCCTCTACCGCCTCCTCATCCGGACAGCGTAACACCTTCACCACCAACTTCAGCACGGCCAGGGGTAAACGACAGCAGGCAGTTTTACAACTTGCCTGTTTGGGGGACAAACCACACACCGCGCAGGAGTTGTGGAGGAGCATGGAACAGCAGACAAATGAGTGGTTGCTGCCAGCGAGCCTCAAGCCCGGCCTGGTGGTGTGCGATAACGGGCGAAATCTCATAGCAGCTCTGGGCCTAGCCGGTTTGACGCACATCCCTTGCCTGGCGCATGTGCTGAATTTGGTGGTGCAGAGGTTCCTTAAAAACTACCCCGATATGTCAGAGCTGCTGCAGAAAGTGCGGGCCGTTTGTGCGCACTTTCGGCGTTCTCACCCTGCTGCTGCTCGCCTGGCAGCGCTGCAGCGTAACTTCGGCCTTCCCGCTCACCGCCTCATATGTGACGTGCCCACAAGGTGGAACTCCACCTTGCACATGCTGGAAAGACTGTGCGAGCAGCAGCAGGCCATAGTGGAGTTTCAGCTGCAGCACGCACGCGTGAGTCGCTCTGCGGAACAGCACCACTTCACCACCAATAACTGGGCCTCCATGCGAGACCTGTGTGCCTTGTTGCGCTGTTTTGAGTACTCCACCAACATGGCCAGTGGCAATGACGCCGTTCTCAGCTTAACTATCCCACTTCTATGCCTCCTTGAAAAAACAATTCGGGCGATGATGGAAGAGGATGTGGCACAGGATGAGGAGGAGGAGGAGGATGAAGAGGTAACATTTCCAAGGCTTTCAGGGCAGTCATTCGCAAGGGGCTCCGAGGGTGGGTTCCTGCACACGCAAACGCCAGGGACGCAATTGTCCAGCAGGGGCACAGTTCTGGAGGATGAGGAGGATGAGGAGGAGGAGGAGCTGGAGGAGGAGATGGAACCATGTTCACAGCAGGGTGGCACCCAGGCCAGCTCATGGCCATCACTGGTGCGTGGCTGGGGGGATACAGAGGACACGGACCATACACCTCCCACAGAGGACAGCCTTTCGTTGCCTCTGGGCAGCCTGGCACACATGAGCGATTACATGCTGCAGTGTCTCCACAACGACCGCCGAGTTGCCCACATTCTAACTTGTGCTGATTACTGGGTGGCCACGCTGCTGGATCCCCGTTACAAGGACAACGTACCGTCCTTAATTCACTCACTGGAGCGCGATCGCAAGATGCGCGAGTACAAGCGCACGCTGGTAGACGCCATGCTGCTGGCATTCCCATCTGACAGCGGGGCCACAGTGGAAGCACAAGGCAGAGGAGGAGGAGGAGGAGGTCGCCAACGCAACCAGGGCACCGCCAGCACCTCAGAAGGCAGGGTTAGCATGGCCGAAATGTGGAAAAGCTTTGTCAGCACGCCACAACAAACAGCAGCACCAGCAGCTCAGATGGAACGTCTTAGCAGGAGGCAGCATTTTACCAACATGGTGGAGCAGTATGTGTGCACACGCCTACATGTAGTGAATGACGGGTCTGCCCCCTTCAACTTCTGGGTCTCCAAATTGGGCACATGGCCTGAGCTTGCCCTTTACGCCTTGGAGGTGCTGGCGTGCCCTGCAGCCAGTGTATTATCTGAACGGGTATTTAGCACGGCTGGGGGCGTTATAACAGACAAGCGCAGCCGCCTGTCCAGAGACAATGTGGACAAGCTCACGTTCATTAAAATGAACCAGGCATGGATCCCACGGGACTTTTCCGTACCTTATGCAGAATAGCAATGGATACCGACCTTACCCACCCATTGTTCCATTTTTGCTCTTTCTCACTCTTTTGGGGTGTACCCTCATTTAAAATTTGTGAAAAGAAGCAGTGTTGGCTACCTCGTCCTCCTCCTCAGGGCCAGATTAATGTAGGGGCTATTGGAGCTGCAGCTCCAGGCCCCTACCTTTTATATAGGCCCCGGGTTGGCCATATTCACTGTTACCGCTCTTCTGTCACTTGTAAACACAGAAGTCTGGCTTCTATGCTCGCTTCCCCAGGCAGCACCCTCAGAACCTCCCCACACAGCGTGAAGGCCGGACAAGGAGGGACAGTTGGCGATGCATGGATGTGTTTATGGGCTTCAGAGACAGCATCCCATGTTGAATTAGGCATGCATGGCTGCACCCTTCCTCCTCTGGGTGCATGGCAAGGCACGGCCCTAAGGCCCTTCAAAATCCTCAGCACCAAGCCCATGATGCTGTTAATCCGGCCCTGGTCCTCCTCCACCGCCGCTTCCACCTACACCGCCCATAGGTGTGCGCAGCCTATTGCATTAAGGTGTGCACCCCAAAGTTGAAATACACATGCATGTGTTTGCCAGCAGGGAGAGTAATGTATCGGGGCCATGTACCTGTAGGCAAGGAGAAATAGAGCAGAGCAGGTCCCAGGGAGATCTTTCCCATCTCCTCACTGGCAATGCTATGTGCCCTAGGTGATTAGGGTGTGCCCAGGCACACCCAGCACACCCTGTGCGCACACCTATGTCACCGCCACATCCACCACCACCTCAACCTCCCTCCTACTCCATATGGGCCTCGTCCTTCAGAGATGAAGAAGAACATTGTTTTATTTTTCTGTTTTTTTTTGTTGTTTTAAGTTATTTCCCTATCCACATTTGTTTGCAGAGCACTTGCCATGCTCTTAATTACGTTTTGCTGCCATTTGCAGCACTCTAGCCCTTTCCTTTGGTGTTTTAGAGCCATTTTAGTGCCTTAAAGTTCGGGTCCCCATTGACTTCAATGGGGTTCGGTGTCCGGGAAAAGTTCGGTAAAAGTCCGGGACACGGACCCGGACTTTTTTTTAAAGTTCGGCCGAACCCGTCGAACACGGACATCTAGGTGTCCGCTCAACCCTAGTCAGGAGGGTGTACTGTGCTGCTACTCATTGTCTTTATCCAGGCCATAGGCATTCACACTTCCCTCCCCCAGGGAGAATACTTCTCCTAAGAACGCCATCTTCTCTCTCTGTAGCTGGTCAACAAGACCTGGATTGGCTTTTCACTTTACTATTTAAAGGAACATTGCTGGGCCAATCAAAATACATATCTCTAAAGGGGGTTGGTGGCCATAGGTTAAAAGGGAACCCCTGCCTACAGTACATACTGTTTGTGCACTTCAATAATTTTCAGTGTTGCAGTCTTGTACTGTATTTTACAATTGATATAAATTACTGAAAAAAAATAATACTTAAAGTGTGCCTGTGCCCAGACAGGTTTGTATTTTCTTAGTCTTACTCTTAACTAAGGATAGGCCAAACAGTCCCTTTTGGTTCGCATCAGAACTTTTGAACATCGCAAAAGTTCAGAACTGAATAACGATCCCCATTGAAGTCTATGGGACCCAAACTGGAAAAAGCAAAAGTGCCCATTTTAGAGGCTTATATGCAAGTAATTGGACATACAATGGTTATGGGGTCCGGGTACTGCCCTGGGGGACATGTATCAATGAAAAAAATGTTTTTAAAAAATGTAATTTTGATTTACTTGATTTACTGATTCTTGAAGTGAAAGCATAAAAATAAGAAATAACAATAAAAATAAAAATTTCCTTTCAATATAGTTAGTAATGAATCAGAAAAGTGAACAGCTGGCTCAAAAACAGTCTAGTAATAGTAAAAGATGCTTTAATTCAGCTTTAAGGCAAAACAAACAGAAAAAAACGACAGGCTTGTCTTGAAATACAGTCCCACACACAAGTAAAGTAAAATTTCTGCAGCAGACAGGCTTATATCGACAACTTCCCAACTCTAGCCAGAGCTACAATCATTTTCAAAGTTTATCTCACTCAGCAGGACACAATCCACAAGTGGAGCCTTCAGACAGCATGCAAACAGCTCCACTGACACTTTCAGACTACCTGACTAATAAGCAGGTCTGAAAGGAAAGTACCTGTCCTGTTCAAATAACCATTTCTTAACCCTACCCCAGGCTGACTCTCTGCAAGTACCTGGGGGGGTCCCCTTAGTCTACCTGTAAAGTGGCACATCTGTACTGTGTATAGAAGCTGCTGCAGCAGTAATTACATTTATAAAGCCAAAAAAATTAAATTTTTCCTGCAAGCTTTCATTATTTTGTAAACAACGGCTTGGGGAGTCCACAATGCAAATAGTGCAAATAGTGCACTGGGAACACGATTAGATACTTTTTGGATAAATTTTGGTGTCTGTTCTGCAGACTTTGGATAGAAGTAACAGGTGCAGAAAAAAAATTGGTCTTTGGGTGTCTGTGGTGCCTTCACACCATAACCCTATAGAGCAGGGATGTGCCAACTGTGGCCCTCCATCTGTTGCAAAACTATGAGTCCATAATGCCTCTGGCTCTGGGTGTCTTGCTTGTGGCTGTAAGAAGCTTACTTTGCTTCATGGGACTTGTAGTTATGCAACATCTGGAGGGCCACAGTTTGCATATCCCTGCTATAGAGGTACTCTTAGTGAAAACAAGAACTGGCCTTGCTGTAAAAAATCTAAATAATATGCACCTGTCAAACAGGTGTGGAAAAATTGGTCTTTGGGTGTTAAAGGTGCCTTCACACCGTAACTCTATAGAGGTACTCCTGATGAAAGCAATAATTGGCCTTGCTGTCAAAAACTGAAATGATATGCACCTGTCAAATAGGTGCAGAAAATTTGTTTTTTGGGTGTCAGTGGCACCTTCACACCATAACCCTATAGAGGTACTCTTGATGAAAGCAATAATTGGCCTTGCTGTCAAAAACTGAAATGGTATACACCTGTCAAATAGGTGCAGAAAATTGGTCTTTGGGTGTTGATTGTGCTCAAACAAACCTACAGCAAAAAAATTCTTCCAGATGAAATAAACACCCACAACGCTAGGCAGACTAGAAGTCTTGCAGAGATTCTACATCTCAAAAACACCTAATCAGTGACATTGGCATCAGGGGCTTCATAGCTGTTTGTAATCCAGGATTTATTTTGATAAATGTCAGATGGTCCACGGAGTCTGTGGACAGACATGTTCTATTATCAGTAAAAAAACCTCCAGCAGCACTGAATGCCCATTCGTAAAGCACACTGGATTCAGGGCAGCCCAGCAGCTCAATTGCATACTGGGCAAGGTCTAGCCAGTGGTCTATTCTCATTACCCAGTAACCCAGTGGATCGTCAACTGGAAATCTCTCCATCTCTGTTTTCTCCCCTACATAATCGTCCACCATATGATACAGATGCTGCTGATAGCATGTGCAAGCTGAAAGCCCTGGGCGGTGAGGATTAAAAAAAATTGTGATGTGCATCACTTAGGCTTTCTCCACCACTCCTCTCTTGACCAACAGAAGCCTCAAAACTACATTTCCCACGATACTGTAACCTACCAGAGTTGGGAAAAGCATTAGCTAAACTCCTGTTTAAAGTGTCCTCAAGAGATTTCCTCTTCTGCACCCTCTGTGGGGATGGGATGAGTTCTGAGACTTTTCCCTTGTAATGATGGTCAAGAAGGGTTGTCAACCAATAGTGATCCTTCTCCTTGATGCCACATATTCTTCGGTTCTTTCACAGGCTTTCAAGCATGAGGAAGCCCATGCACCACAAGTTTTCAGAGTCATGAGAAGCAGACTTCTTGGAATTAATGAGGATTACAGTATCTGGAACTGTCTCCTCCCAGCTACGTAGTACTCCCAAGGGTTCTGGGGATGGAAAACCATATCTAAAGGTTTGACCTTTGTCTTCCTTTGCTTCAATGTCTTCAAAACTGCCTGACTTCTCCTCCTCCTCCCTCCCTTCTTGTGCAGTCTGCGGCATAGGAAGAATGATGTCTGCATAAAGTGGCCCTTGAGAGGAAAGGAAGTCCTCCTTTTCCTCCCGCTGCTCTGCCTTGAGTGCCCTGATCAAAATGCCATTTGGAGTCTGCTCCAGCAGGAACACAACAGGGATTGTCACCATTCTTGTGGCCTCCTCAAATGGTGACAGTACATTGCAAACACCCTTTATCAGCAGCCATTGGCGTGGGGAAAAATAACCAAGCCAGCCTGAGGCTGTCGCTGTGTCATACTCACACAGGTAGTCGTTCACAGCCCTCTGCTGCATGTGGATTGTCACCATTCTTGTGGCCTCCTCAAATGGTGACAATACAATGCAAACACCCTTTATCAGCAGCCATTGGCGTGGGGAAAAATAACCAAGCCAGCCTGAGGCTGTCGCTGTGTCATACTCACACAGGTAGTCGTTCACAGCCCTCTGCTGCATGTGGATTGTCACCATTCTTGTGGCCTCCTCAAATGGTGACAATACAATGCAAACACCCTTTATCAGCAGCCATTGGCGTGGGGAAAAATAACCAAGCCAGCCTGAGGCTGTCGCTGTGTCATACTCACACAGGTAGTCGTTGACAGCCCTCTGCTGCATGTGCAGCCACTGCAGCATTGCCAAAGTCAAGTTCCACCTGGTGGGCATGGCACAAATCAGGCAGTTTACGGGCAGGTGAAATTCCCGCTGAATTTCTGCCAACCAAGCACTGGCTGTGTATGACCACCTGAAATAGCTACAGACTCTTCTGGCCTGCTTTAGCAGATCTTCCAACCCTGGGTATCTATTTAAAAAATGCTGCACCACCAAATTGAAAGCACGTGTCAGGCACGGCACGTGTCAACTTACCCTGTCTAAGAGCAGACAGGAGGTTTGTGCCATTATTGCATACCTCCATTTCTGGCTCCAGCTAGCTTTGCATGAACCACCTCTGGGCCTGCAGAGCTGCAAGAATCTCTGCTCCGGTGTGGTTCCTGTCCCCTAGACACACCAACTGAAGCACTACATGGCACCTTTTAGCCTGACTTATTGAATAGCCCCTTAAACACTTAGGGGGTACTTGTGGTTCGTAGGACAATTCAGCAGGGGAGGGCATGGAGGAGGAGGAGGAGGGGGTAAAGATGACAAATCTATCATCATCACCACTAGCTTTATGGTGGCGTGGCAGCACAACAAGCTGCAGCACTGAGCCCTGTCCTGCATCCCTCGTGAATTTCAAGCAGCGTTACCCAGTGTGCTGGGAATGAAATATAGCGTCCCTAACCATGTTTGCTGGACCACGTGTCAGCAGTAACGTGGACTTTGCAGCTGACTGCCTTGCCCAACAA